>NC_054829.1:5911343-7143843 GCF_018345385.1 Vulpes lagopus
TCCAGGATCGTGCCCTGGGCCAAAGGCAGGCGCCAAACCGCTGCGCCACCCAGGGATCCCTATCAGGGTGATCTTGAACAAGTTTGGTTTCATCTCTCAGCCTTTCGGGTTCCTGGTCTTCATAAAGCAGGCAAGAATTGGATGACACTGGTTGTTACAAGGCTGTAATAGGATCAGGTCTCCTGATCCCAGGTGGGCACCCTATTCCATTTGACTGATGGTGGATTTCAAAAAAGAAGGTGTACACTGACGCAGTTGTCACTGAGGACAAGAAAATACTAGGACTATTACTTATGTTCAGTTCATCTCAATACAAATAATAATTCTTGCAGATAAACATTTATGAAGGAAGTACATGTTCCAACAGTCTTTCTGATTTGAAATCCTTTGGGAGTTGTGCTCAGCTGATGGAAGCTCAGTGATTTTGGTAGAGGACACCTTTTGTTTTGACCACTTTAATTGGAAAATAACTGCCTCTTGGACAGAAACAACAGAATATATTGTGGTTTTGTCTATGGAATTCCAAGCTCCCATTGGGAACATCAGCTAGTGCCACCCTGGTTTACTTGATATGGACTTGATATCTTGATATCCATATCTTGATATGGACTATTGTTCATTGACACTAAATGGCCCCCAGACTTCTGTTCTTTTCTTATTTTTTTGTTTTCTTTTTTGTCATTATTCTGTCTCTTCTCAAACTGCAGCGTAAAGGCATGAGCCTGTTGGGAGACTCACAAGATTTGGAATTCAAGTCCCATCTTGGCCAAAAAACTTACCGTGTGACCCCGGGGAGATGGCACCTCTTCTCTGGTTCTGGGTACCTCATCTGGAAAATATGCGGACTGGCCCCAATCATCATTTCTAGATCTGTTGTAGCTCAGTGATGCTGCAACCCTCCTAGCTGGCCAGCATTGCTCTCAGAGACCCTCCCCCACCCCAGATTCTACTGCAGTTTGGAAAAAAAAAAAAACATATATAAGACACTGCCTTAGGTTTAATGCATGAACAAAAAGGTAAATCAGCAAGATTATTAAGACAGAGCTTGAAAGTAAGACTTGAAGAGAGAAATAGAGGGCCTCTCACAGCGACAAACACATGAGTGCACATGCCTGCATTTTGGTACCAACGTTGAGCACAGACATCTTGCCCATGGACAGGGCTGGAAATCTGATCCTTGGTGGAGGCAGGGGCTTTGTTCTTTGTGAGTTGATAGAAGTTCAGTGCATGTGCTGTGTGCAAGCCTGGAGCTGCAATCGTGTCTGGGCCCCAGGTCCTGAAGTAACCTCTAGCGTTGTTTGAGCGGACAAATCCAAGTCCAAATACAAATCCAAGACCATAGGGGAAAAGGCAGAGCCAACTCCAAGGATACCTGGCTGTTATGAGGATCTCTTCAATCTGTGCTACAGAATGACTGGGGGAAACACAGAGAGGTTCATTCATTAGAAGCTTCCCACTGGTGCAAGACTCAGGTTAGTAATTCAGGTGAAAGGGCGGGGGCTGTGGGTCCAGAAAGTTCGCGTGCATCACAGTCTTTGACAGCTTTATTGAGGTTTAATTGAAAAGCAATAAACCACACAGGTTTAGAGTGCACATTTTGATAAGTCTTGCCATACAGGTGTACCCATGAAATCATGACCACAAACCAGAGAGCAAACATATCCGTTGCCCTCAAACATTTCTTCATGCCCCTCTGCAATCTCTCCCTTCTGCCCCTCCTCACTCACACCTCCACCCCTCCATCCTCAGGCAACCACTGGTCTGCTTTCTATTCCATAGGTTAGTTTGCATTTTCTTTTTAAATTTGATTTTATTTTTAGCATTTTAAAAAAGATTGTATTTATTTATTTGAGAGAGAGAGAGAGAGAGAGCATGAGCAAGGGGGAGGGGCAGAGGGAGAGGGAGAGGGAAAAGCAGACTCTCCACTGAGCAGGGAGCCCCGTGTGAGAATCAATCCCAGAACCCTTAGATCATGATCTGAGCTGAAGGCAGATGCTTAATCGACTGAACCATCCAGTACCACTCAATGCCCTGGCTTGCATTTTCTAGAATTTTATTGCAATGAAATGGTACCATTTGTAGTCTTCTACATCTGGCTTCTTTCACTCAGCATAATTACTTTGAGATTCACTGATACAGTTGTATCTATTTGCCATCCTTTTATTTGCTTGGTAAAGAGCCTATTAAACCTTTGCCCATTTTTAAATTAGAGTTTTTAGAGGTAGCCCGGGTGGCTCAGCGGTTTAGTGCCGCCTTCAGCCCAGGGCGTGATCCTGGAGACCTGGGATCGAGTCCCACGTTGGGCTCCCTGCATGGAGCCTGCTTCTCCCTCTCAGCCTCTCTCTCTTTCTGTGTATCTCTCACGAATAAATAAATAAATAAGATCTTAAAAAATTAGAGTTTTTATTGTTACTATTGAGTTTTAAGAATTCTTTATATATCCTGAGGATGGTTCTTTATCGGCTATATGATGTACGAATATTTTCTCCTATTCTGCGCCTTGAGTTTTCAATTTCTTAACAGTATCTTTTGAAGAAGAGAAGTTCCTAATTTTGTTGAAGACAATTCTCTCTCTCTCTCTTCCTCTTTAGCCTTTATAAATTGTGCTTTTGCTGTTGTATCTAAGAAATCACTGCTTAAAGGTTACAGAGATTTTCTTGTATGTTGTCTTCTAAAAGTTTTCCACTTTGATGCTCTCCATTTAGGTTTATCATTTATTTTGAGTTAAGTTTTGTATGTGAGGTGAGGTATGGATTAAAGTTCCATTTTTTGTTTTTTGTTTTTTGTTTTGCATATGACTAATACCACTTACTGAAGACTATCTTTCCCACTGAATTACTTTTATTTTAATTTTTTTAATTTTTTATTTATTTATGATAGTCACAGAGAGAGAGAGAGAGAGGCAGAGACACAGGCGGAGGGAGAAGCAGGCTCCATGCACCGGGAGCCCGATGTGGGATTCGATCCCGGGTCTCCAGGATCGCGCCCTGGGCCAAAGGCAGGCGCCAAACCGCTGCGCCACCCAGGGATCCATTTTTTTCTTTTCTTTTTTTTTTTTTAATTTTAGATTTTCCACTGAATTACTTTTACGTCTTTGTTGCAAAGTAATTGAGCATATTTATGTGGATTTATTTTTGGAGTCTAATCTGCCTGTCTTTCTTGACACCGATACCACACTGCCTTGATTACAGTAGTTTTATAAGTCTCAAAGTCAGGTAATGTTAATCTTCTGGTTATGTTCTTTTTAAAAGTTGTTTTTTCAGGGCATCTGGGTGGCTCAGTGGGTTAAACACTGATTCTTGATTTCTACTTAGGTCATGATCTCAGGGTTGTGATCGAGCCCTGTGTCTGGCTCCTTGCTCAGTGGGGAGTCTCCCGGAGATTCTCTCTCTCCCTCTGCCTCGGCTCCTGCTCCCATCCCATCTCTCTCTCTCTCTAAAAACAAAACAAAAACAGGTTGTTTTTTCCCTTCGGGGCCCTTTGTATTTCCATAAGAATTTTAGAATCAGTATGGCAATTTCTGTAAGAAGGCTTGGTTGGGTTTTGGTTGGAATTCCATTGAATCTATGGATCACTTAAGGGAAAATTGATATCTTAACCAGAGTGAATTTTTTGGTTCATGATTATAATAAATCACCTCACTCATTTAGAATTTTTATCAGAAAATCTTATAGTTTCTTATGCTTGGGCTTTATACGTCTTTTGTTAGACTTTTCCCTCAATGATTCTTATTTCTTAATGCTATTATAAATGACTTTTTCATTTCAATTTCTGATTCTTGCCAACATATAGTAACATATCTGATTTTTAAATACCAATCTTCTACCTAGAAACCTTGCTATACTCACTTATTAGTTATAGTCACTTTTTATGGTATATCACTTAGGGTTTTCCTTATAGATTATCATGTCTGTGAATAAAAACAGTCTTACATCTTCTTTTCCATCTGAATTCCTTGCATTTCTTTTTCTTGCCATATTATACAGCTTAGAACTTCCAGTGCAATTGTGAGTATAAATGAGAGCAAACTTCTGTCACTTTGTTCCTGATCTTGGGATGAAAGAATTCAGGTCTTTCACCATTAGATATTATGCTAGCATATGTTTTTGGAGGATGCCCTCTATTAGATTAAGAAAGCTGCCTTTTATTTCTAGTTTGTGGAGAATTAAAAAAAATTAGAAATGAATGCTTACTTTGGCCAAATGCTTTTTGTATATTTATGAAGATAATCATATATTTTTTTCATTTTTTTGTCTGTTAATATGATAATGATATTGATTGAATTTCAGAAATTAAACCAGTCCTTTATTCCCAGGAGAAAACCCTGTTGGCCATGATACTATTGGATTTAGTTTGCTACATTTTAAAAAAGAAGTTTTGCATCTGTTTTCCTATATTGTACCATAGTTTTCTTCTCCTGTAATATCTTAATCTTCTTTTGATACCAGAGTTGTGCTGGATTCATAGAATGCACTGAGAAATGTTCCTTCCTCTTCTGTTTTCTGGAAGAGTTTGGTATTATCTCTTTCTGAAATGGTCAAGTAAGATTCACCAGTAAAGCCACCTGGGCCTGGTGATTTCTATTGGGAAGGTTTTTGAGTAGAATTTCAATGTCCTCAAAATTTAAAGTGCTCTTTAGGTAATTCGTTTCTTCTATTTCTGCTTGTGTAAATTGACAGTTTGTCCATTTCATCTAAATTGTTGATTCTGTTGGCATAATATTTTTAATAGTGTTTCCTAAAGATCCTTTTAATATCTGTAGAATTTGTAGTGATGTCACCATTCTTAATTTTGATATTGGTAATTTGTTTCTTCTATTTTCTCTAGTCAATCTGGCTAGAGTTTCATCAATTGTATTGATCTTTCTAAAGAACCAGTTTTTGGTTTTATCAACTTTTTTCTATTGGTTTGCTATTTCTTTTATTTCACCTCGGATTGTTTTTATTTCCTTTGTTTATGCTTAATTTTGGCTTATTTGTTCTTCTTTAGGTTTTCTCTGTTATAGACAGAAGCTGAGATTTTTGAGTTGAGAACTTTCTTCTTTTCCAATATAGGCATTGAAAGCTACACATTTACCCTGAGTGCATCCTACAAATTTTGATTGTTTTTATTTTCATACAGTTTATACTACTTTATAATTTTCCTTTTGGTTTCTCCTTTGATCCATGAGTTATTAGATGTGCATTATTTAGTTTCCAAAATCTTGTAGATTCTCTAGATATCTTCGTGTTATTGACTTTCAATTTAATTCCATTGTGGTCAGTGACCATATTTGGTAGGACTTGACTTATTGAGACTTGTTTGGTGGTCTAGAATATGTTCTATTTTGGGGACTGTTTCATTTGCACTGGAAAGGAATGTGTATTCTGCTGGGTATTGTTGGGTCAAGTGCTCTGCAAGTGTCAAGTTTGTCAAGCTGGTTAGTAGTGTTCAACTATTAATGATTTTCTGTTTACTTGTTTTGTCAATTATTGAAAAAGAGACACAGAGATCTTCAGATAAAATTGTGAATTTGTTTCTCCAAGCAGTTTGCTCCATGTGCTTTGAAATTTCATTGCCAAATGCATAAACATTGAGGATTAGAAAGTCCTTTTGATAAATTAACCCCTTTTATTATGAGATTATCTTTGTTATTTCTTATTCTGAAATCGACTTTGTCTGATATTCATATAGCCACACCCACTTTTCATTTAGTGTTTGTATGGTATATTTTTTCTTATAGTTCTACTTTTGACCTGTGTATATTTAAATTATTTTTTTGTAGGCAGCATAAGATTTCACAGAGTTTTTTTGTTTGTTTGTTGTTAATTCGACCGGCAAATTCTGCCTTTGAACTGTGGTGTTTAGATCATTAATTTTAATGCTACCATTGATATGGCAAGGTTTAAATCTACTATCTTGCTGTTGGTTTTCTGCTGGTCTCATTTGTTCTTTGATTTCCTCTCCTTTTCTGCCTTCCTTTAGACAGAATATTTTGTTTACAATTCTATTTTGTCTCCTTTATTGGTGTATTAACCTTAACTTTTTGTTGAGTTATTTAAATAATTGCTTTAAGGTTTTTAATATGCATTTTTAGTTTATTGTGGCCTTCAAGTGACATTATTGCACTTCATGTATGACCTAAGAAACTTGCAACAGTGTACTTCCATTTCTTATCTCCTGGTCTTTGTGCTTTTGATGTCATACACAGTACTTCTACTTATGCTATAAATCCCACGGTACATTTTTATTTTTCCTTTTAAGCAGTTGATTATCTTTGAAAGAGTTTTGAATGAGAAAGGCATCTTTATATTTATCCACGGAGTTACCATTTCTGGTGCTCTTCATTCCTTTGTGCGGATCCAGATTTTCATTTAGTATCATTTTCCTTGTTCACGAAGAACTTCTTTTCACAGTTCTTGTAGTGCAAGTCTGCTGGTGCTGAATTCTTTTAGCTTTTGTGTGTCTGAAAAGCATTATTTTGCCCTCAGTCCTTGAAGGACAGTCTCAAAGTCTCTATAAATCTGCAAACAATCCCCTTTCCACTGCTCCCCAAAGCTCTAAGTGTGTGTGTGTGTGTGTGTGTGTGTGTGTGTGTGTGTGTGTGTGTGTAGGGGACAGGATTTAGAATTATTTCTTTTGTGTGGAATCAGTTCTGCACCCAGCAGTCCACTGAGACAGGAGCCAATGTGGCTGATGCTCCATCCTGAAAGCAGGAATGATGGGAAGGATGGGAGGGATGTGAGGGATGATGATTTATCACTAGCAAGATTAACCTGATCAGGGAGGAGAGTAGAGTTGTTTTGTTTTCTTGTTTTTTGATTCCCTTGGAAAAACAGCCCCCCGTTGAACCAGTGGTGATGAACAAATACCAGGAAATCAGTGTCTTTATGCCTTGATGACAAAGTTTTGGGTTTCTATGTAGCATCAAAGCCAAGTCCATCTTTTGCGTTCTAGGAAATAAGTTTGCAGAAACTGTGATGGAGCTTTCTGTCTCCTTGGCACACAGTGCTAGTGGTCGGTTTCTTCACAGGTAATCCTTATCTTCTCCTCTGGAGGAATGAACGGCAACATCCCCTCAGCTCAGCTGAAGTTCCAAGGCATCACGTATGTGATTTGGTCGGTAAAATGAAACTAGACAGTCAACCCTTGTACTTTCTGGTCGTTTCCCCCATGATGTTGGTTTTTACTTATTTGAGCACTTCTGGTATTCACACTTCAGCCCACCTGATTTCTCAAGGACAGAGCTTAGGGGGAGAACCCACAAAGAACACATGCAGTCAAAGCCTGGGCCATTGGAAGATCTTTGAAGTCAGGCTGTCTCAGCACTAAGTCCCAGCCACTTCATCTGAGCCACTTTGTACCTCCCTTCTCCCAGCTGTAGATGCTATTGGATTTTGAAATATTGCTCCAGACACTTTGGGGTAGGGAGAGGGTCTTAGTCCATTCAGGCTGCTAAAACAAAATACCATAGACTGGGTGACATATAAATGTCCAATCTTTGTTTCGCACGGTGGTGGGGGATGCAAATCTGAGGTCAGGGTTCCCTGCACCGTTGGGTGAGATTCTGGGATGCAGACTTCTTCTTGTACCCCAATGGGGGGGGAAAGAAGCATGCAACTCTGTGAGATACAAACATACAGACCATAGCAGGACGGTTAATGTGTATGTGCAACAAAATTCCTTTCTAGAATCTGAAAATTTCTAAATTTGGAAACCTATCTGGTCTCAGAAGTATCAGATAAGTAACTTTGAATCTATAGTAAACAATTTATAGCAACTTGCTAGGCAGACATCACTCCAGGAATTTGCCCATTTATGTTAATTTGCATTTCCTTGTTTACCAGTGAGGTTAAATTTCTTTCTTTCTTTCTTTCTTTCTTTCTTTCTTTCTTTCTTTCTTTCTTTCTTTCTTTCTTTCTTTCTTTCTCTATCATCTATCTAATCACATCAATGTTATTGATGGATTTTGTTCATTTTGATAGAGTTTTTAGTTATCCAGAAAATCTCTCTCAAGGTCATTTTTTTCTTCTCCAAAGGCACATGAGGCATAAACCTTCAATGTGCTTGCTTTTTGGAAATTCCTTTCTTCATTTCAGCAATGAGCAGTCTCTTGGCAGGGGAGGATTCTCTGTTTTTCTTAGTTCATGGAGGATGCTCTGATGTGTTCTGTTATTTGGGAATGTGGAGGAAAGTTCTGGTGCCAAATCATTGTTTCTTAGTGTGGATGCTGGCAATTTTTTTCCTTTTCATCCTTTAGATTAAAAAAGAAATCACTTAGGCACTGGGCTCTTTACTTTTGTCTAGTATGTACAACACAAAAACTCAATAGAAAGATATTCATCTCAGGAAAATTGGTTTTTTTTCTTGGTTCTCAGGTTAGTGTTGACTTTCTGTCTGACCTGGGCTGTGTGGAATTCCGGTTGCACGGATACTGTGTCACCATGATGGAATTTTCTTGCCTTCTACCATTTTGTTCATCATACTGTCTATTGATCCTTTTCTTGGGTATTGGGGGGTGGATTTCCCCGACCAATGGTCTATTTCACTGATTTCGTTTTCTGTACTATCAGTTCTTTTTTTCTTTGTCACATCCCTTGTATTTACCTATGTAACTATTTCCTTTTGGGGCACCTGGCATTTGATCAGGATCATGTATTTGCTCAAGAAACTAATATTCCCTCATTCCCAAGATTTATTTATTTATTTGAGAGAGAGAACACGAGGGGTGGGGGAGAGGCAGAAGGAGAGAGAGAGAGTCTCAAGCAGACTCCCCACTGTGCATGGAGCTCAATCCCAGGACCCTGGGATCATGATCTGAGCCAAAATCAAGAGCCAGATGCTTAATGGACTGAACCATCCAGGTACCCTGAAACTTTATTATTCTTGATCTCACTCTTCCCAGCTGCAAGGTGGGTGGATGGGAATTGGACTGGACACCATTTGAAGTCCTTTGGCACCATTAGTCTGGAAAGTATCTTTGAAATTGCCATGAAAAGGGAATAATTGATACTGGTCTCTACCCTTTCTCTGTTCAGTTGGAGACACTACATGGTCATGATATTATTTAGTGCTTTGGGACAGAAAAAATTCCTGTGAGAGTACATTAGAGGGTATCTTGTAACACACTAGCCTTGCTCCAGGATGTCCTGGGAGTCAGGGGTCTGCTGTAGTCCACCGAGCACCTGGAGCCAATCCTTTCTCTCTGTCCTCAGTCTCCTCACCTGCCCATGCTAAGGCCCCTTCCATGGGCCCCGTGGGTATGTTGGAGGACAACTCTTTCAGTTAGTGAAATGATAATCAATTCTTAATGAATATGTTTATTTTCTTTCCTTGGGCTCTTCAAAACTGTGAAGAATATAAGAAAAATGTATGCCCTGAGGCACCTGGTTTTGGGCCAACTCTTGAAGATAAACAGTATAGAATTTTCTTGTGCCTCATTGCCAAACTCACCTGCTGGAATTCACAGGGATCATCCACTTCCTGAGAGCCTCCCAGGAGCTGGCCTTTTCATGCATGTTCACTGTGAATTTCTCAACAATTTCTCACTGTGAATTTCTCATACAGGGTCTGTCTTCTTTGTGAGGGTCAAAACTAGGGGAAACCAGGTTCCATTGCAAATGGGTTCAGCATGGCAAATCAGGGAATGTTCAACCCACAGTGGCCTGAGGTTTGTGTTTACAGTGAAACTTGAAGTCATACAAGATATTTCCTGGATTTACTTGGCTTTAAGCATGTGCTGGGCTCAGAGTTCTAGCTCTCAGGGAAGGCCTTGGAGTTCACGATGCCTTCCGCATCTAGCCTCGGGATGCAGCATGTGTCTTCTGAAGGTCTCAGGAAGCAGACAGATCAGGGATTAGTCTAGCTCTGCCACTATCTGTGCAACCGCCAACAAGCAGTTAACCATCGGGTCTCAGCTTCCTCATCTATAGAATAGAGAGACTAGTGGGGTATAATCAAATTGGACCACATGCAAACAATGTCCATTCACTAATGAAGTGGGAGCCAGATATGGATCCAGACTAGGGCTTCTCTATCTCAGCACTCTTGATGTTTTGGATGGGCCAATATTTGTGGGGGGCAAGAAGCTATTCTGTGCTTTGTGGGATGGTTAGCAGCATTGCTGCCTTTGCCAATAGATGCCAGTGGTACCCCCAAGGTGTACTAAACAAAAATGTTCCAGACATTTGGCCAAAATCATCCCCAGGTTGAGACTCACTGCTCAGAAGCAAGTGAGGTGCCCCTCTGGACCTTGGCCCTAGCTGGTCAGTGTGGAGATATTTTTTGTGCAGGTGGAAAAGATTTGGTGGAGTGATCTATACCTCAATTAAAATATTCATCTTCTGGGGCACCTGAGTGGCTCAGTTGCTTAAGTGACCAACTCTTGATTCTGGCTCAGGTCATGATCTCAGGGTCCTGGAATCAAGCTCCACACTGGGCTCTTGTGCTCAGCGGGGAATCTACTTGAGATTCTCCTCCTTCTCCCTCTGCCCCTCCCCCATGCTTCTCTCAAATAAACAAATAAATAAATCTTAAGAAAATAAAATACTCATCTTCCTGGAGATGGAGGTAGCATATTTAAAGTGAGGCTATTCTCTGGCTGCTGGGGCTGTGGGCTGACCTGAGTGCCCTGCTCTCTATCCTGGGCCCTCCTGCAGTGGCCATCTCCTGTCCAGCTCTCCTTTGTACACCTGCTATGCATTTCTAAGGCCTTCCTGGGAAGCAGGCTCTCTCCTTTAGCTCTGGTGTGAATCTGCCTTGGAGAGGCCAGAGGCTCAGCTCTCTGTTCATTCTGCACCTGGGGCCACCTTGTTTCCTGACCCTGGGCTATGGTTGGGAAGGGTGCCATCCAGAGCCAGCAGGAGATGCCTCTGAGGTGCAGGGTGGTGGGGAGGGTGGAGGCAGCCCAGGGATTCTGAAGGCAGTCTTGCCCATGGCCTGACCTCCTGAGATGCCCTAGTCACCAGAGTGTCTGTTTCTCTCCATGGAGCCCAAGCCTGGGGGCCTCTGCCACTGTCCTTGGGAAGTGTGGCACCAGATCATTTTCTGGGTGAGTCCTCAATACCTCGAATGTCTGGATAGACCTGTGTCTTTGGAGGCAAGCTCCCAGCCAGCTGCTCACTGGGACTCATGGCAACAAGGAGGCAGGCTGACCAGACTCTATTCCTTCCATTTGGCTGGTGGAAAAATGGAGATTTGGAGAGGATAGAGGACTTTCCAAGGTTGCACAGGGCACCTTTCTTTCTATGGTAATAAGCTCTCCATCCTTGGAAGTGTTCAACACTGGGGACCCCTGGGCATGGTGCAGGGGAGCATGCTGGGCCATGCTCCTGAAATCTGATGTGTTGGTGAAAGCCGGGTGGTGTTCTCCCTCCCGAGACCACACTCGTCTTCCTCTGAGGCCACCCAACTGGTTCCCTACTCTTTCCAATTTTTCCCTCCTCCCTTGGAACCTGGTCTTCATTCTCTCTCTGAAGTGAACTTGCTTTATAAGTTCTAACAAGAAATATTATGATCTAACTTCTTGTGGCTTCAGGAGATACAAATCTGTGGTAACACTTCAAATTAAGTGTCGTGAATGAGTAATTACTTTCTGAATGTGAGGAGTCCAATTGAATGGGAATCATTATTGTGCGTTAATTAAAATCCCACTGATTATTAAAATTATATTTTGGTGTTTTAATAACTCTATAAGGGACATGTAGATAAAACTCAGAGATATACACCAGTGTGGATTCTTGCTAAACCCCAATAAATATTGGTATTAATTCAAACATGTATTTATTGTTTCACAGAACCTAAATGAAATTTATGCCCAAGACGGGTTGGGTGTCGCAATTAGGTCTGTGCCTCTTTGGAATCTGAATGTAGGGATCTTTTGATCTTTATGAAGTTTGAGTTTGGGGCAAGCATCTTCTGAGTGCAGAGTGGCTGGGAAAACCAAGGAGAAGGTTTCAGGTGGTTATGACATGCTGCTGTCAAATTCCTCTGGGCTGTTTTAAGGACCAGAGTGGAATCAGAACTTGGAGTCCTCTTTGAATCTGATTATTCTTAGATCATAGAACTGTATACTCTGAGTTGGTTGGAATTTCAAGTCATTTATTCACCCAGGCTGGCTGCTTATCAGAATCACCTGGGGAACTTTGGAAACATTCACATTTCCCGCGGCTCCCTTGGAGAGCTGAGTGGGTAGGTGGGGAGGGCCCGGGCCGGCCCCCCGGAAGTCTGTCTGCCCACAAGGGCCTGGGGATGCATCAGGGACATTCTTGCCTCCACCCCCTTACTCTTTTACCTCCCCTGAGGACTCCCTTCCACCATTCAAGGGGTCTGCAGAAGTGTCCTCTAGTGGTTAGCATTGTACTGGGGACCCTCACACGTCCCTGTCCTTGCTAGGATACTGACTCCAATGTCTCCAGTCACACTGGACCAACTTTACTTTCCTGCTTCCAGACAATGGGGGATTCTGGCTTCCCCAGAAGCTGAGGTCACACTTGGATTTCTTGGGGGTGCCTAGGAGATGATTTCTCTAGGGAGGTGGTGCCCTGGGTTAGATAGAGAGATGGCACTATGTATCTGAGAGAGGCAGGACTCTTTAGATGGCCCATTTGACAAGACCATTTTAATAAGGCTGTTTTGATACAGGATGTATACGGGTTAGGCCCTGGAAGGAAATGGGGCACCCTCAAACTGGGTCATTTGAGGGGACTTTAACAGATGTAGCAGCTTGCAAAAGGGTGAATGGGGAAGAGGGAAAGCCTAAGGTATAGCACGGCAGCTGGGTGTGGGGAGGAGGAAGGAGACCTGGGCGTAGGGCTGGGGTAGGGGTGTAGCGGCCTCCGGTGAATTCCAGGGAGGGATCTGGGGGGCCAGAGGGCCTGTCAGTCACTGAGATAAGCCTCCTGCATGCACAGGATGAGACTGGCAGGTGGACTAGGAGGGTCAAATGGAAGGTGAGCACAGGGACAGAGTGTGGCTCTTTGAGATAGATGATGGAGCTAGCTCGAACTTGCATCAGGTGCTCCTAAGTGACCAAGGGGCGGTTCCTGGAGGGCATGGCCTTTGAGGTGGCCTTGAGGGGTGGGCAGGTGCAAATTGGTGGAGCTAGAGTAGTGGGGGCATGCAGATGGCCAGCACAAGTGAAGGGAGGACAGCCAGCCTCTGCAGCAGGTGGGTGCCCTGGGCAGTGGCCCCTCAGACATGGCAGTTGACTTGAGAAGGTCTGGTTCAATTCCTTGCTGGGGAAAGAGTATGATGCCATAGGCCTGAGCGTCCCCTGATGTGGTGAAGGGAGCAGGGCCTTGGTTTGGGCAGGGGAATATGGCAGGATGGAAGCACTAGGGAGTGGTTGGGAGCCATTAGGGTTTACTGTGCTGGCCTGGGTGAGGACTTAATGAGGGTCAGGGTGCCAGTGGCCACCGCAGGGATGGAGGAGAAGAGAATGGAGGGAGACAGTCCAAGGTTCTGGCCAGAACTCATTACCAATGGGGTGTGGGGGAGGGGGAGTAGGGGTGACATGTGGTGACCCCATCGCAGCAAGGCATCAGGCCGGCCTGGGCCTGAGGACTCACACTCGGAGTTCTCCAGGTGCTGGGGCTGCTGGGGGTCTTTGGCGCCTGTGTTCTCAGTGCATCCCCACCTGGTTCCCAGCAGAATCACCTGGAGAGCCCCTAGCCCTGCTCCGAGGAGCCAGACTGGCTCAGAAATCGGCCCTATTAAGATGCCCCCTGGAACCTCCGATGCAGGTGCTGGGCTGATTCAGCTCTTTCTTCCCTTCATCTTTCCAGCCTCCAGAGAAGGTCCCTGAGGGTTTCCCCCCCTTCACTGGTGTGGGAACTGAGGCACGGGAGGGTGAGTGGGGTGCTCAGCCTCATAGTTTGAGCTCAGGCCCAAAGGAGCTGAGGTCTGGTGGGGATTGAGGGTGGGGTGGAAGCCGGCTTTGATTCCTTTATTCTCATCTCAAGGGCTCCTGGCAGCTGCTGGCAGGTGGTGTCCCCAGGACAGGGCAGCAGCGGGAGTGAGCGGGTGGGTGCCAGGCCCTTTCTGGTGGTTGGGACCGTGGCAGAGGGAGCCCTGCTCAGCCTTAGCAGCCTGAGGAGGAGGGAGCTGAGGCGGAAGGGGATGGAGGAGCAGGTTGGCCACTTGGGTCCTGGAGGACGAGCCATACACAGGGTCATGAGGAGTGAAATGAGTGCACATCCTTCCCTCTTCAGCTGGAAACATTGCCAAGTAAACCATGTCTTCAGGTCTTGGGGATTTTCCTGAATTAACTCTTCTCTACTGAGGCATGGCACATGACCCAAACCATGATATGGGAACTGGTATAGAAGTGTGGCGTCACACATCAGACAGACCTGCAAGTTGTCCTGACCCCTGGTTTCTTCACCTGCAAAATAGAGATGGCACTGCCCATGCCCCCTGTTGTTACATCAGATGGTGTCAGGTGAGGAGCACCTACAGTATACTCAGCGTGTGGCTAGGTTACTAGGGTCGGGGCAGGTAAAAGCTACCCAAGGCCACTATTATCACAAGTACTTGGCCAAACCTGGTGTGTCATGCAATTATTGGTTAAGGTAAATATCAAGTGAGCATCTCTCTCCCTCTCTCTTTTTAAAAGATTTTATTTATTTATTCATGAGAGACACACAGAGAGAAGCAGAGACACAGGCAGAAGGAGAAGCAGGCTCCATGTGGGGAGCCCGACGTGGGACTCGATCCTGGGACTCTGGGATCACACCCTGAGCCAAAGGCAGATGCTCAACTGCTGAGCCATCCAGGCGTCCCTCAAGTGAGCATCTCAAGTGTCACACACTGTAAATTGCTGTAGGGAAATGCAAAATTATACACACGTATATGGACCTTGGGAAGCAGAAGTTTATACTCCAGTAGGGGACAGGGAGTGCAGAGAGAAGAGCCGACTGAAGCGGACAGCACATATCTTCTTTCTCAACACTCTCTGTGTCTTGGGCATTGGCCTGGACCTACTTTGGAGCCTTGGAAGTGTAAACAAGAAACAAAAACAATTTTCTAACATGCTTTATGGGACTGCTCATGTGATGGGGCTGCCCCAGGCTGTGTGTAGTCAGCTAGACTGAAAACTGAACTACTTGGCATCTTTTCCTAATCTAGGTCGTCTGAACTTCCCCTTCTTAATGGCTCCACAGACTCCTACACATCCTTCAAAACCCCACTCAGGTGTTACTTCCCCTAAGAATTGTTTCCCAACCTGTGTGTCCCTTCCTGGCCGGCTCAGAGGCCTCTCTACTTTCACGGCCCACTGCCAGCCCCATTAGAGCCCCTATCACGCTGTGTGGGAAGGGGTGGTTGCCTGCCTTCTCATTCATCATCAGCTACTGGAGGACACCGTTCTTATCCACCTCTGTGTCTGCAGTTCCAGCTCAGAACATGGCACAGAATAAAGGCCAGGTTTGTTAAATGCAGAGATGGACATAAAGAGATCACACTCCCCTGGGCATGAAGGGGCAAGGACGGGCGCAGGGCCGTTGGCCTATGACAGAACACAGTGTCCAACACGTGTGGCAGGAGTGAGTGGTGACATGCTGCCCCTTGCCCCTGCCCCACCCCTGCCCTGAGCAGTCTGCTCTTTCCCCCAGGGATCCCAAAACACTTCCAGGAGCAGGTGGCCTCTGACATGGGATTTGATGTCTCATTCTTAAAACCATGTTACCCATCTTCCAGGGGCGGGCTGGGGCTGGGGGGCCAGAGGGAGGTGGGGTGAAGGGAGATGACTAATCTGAGGAGTGTTGCCTCTCTGCCAAGAGGCAAACATATTTTCCAAGTAGGAGAGTGGATCGATCTCCATCCCTCTGGGGGGCCTGACTAGCCACGATTCAGTTCTGACTCAGTTGAGGTTTTTCACTTTCAGGAAAGCTGGGGCCGGGGGAGCTGGGGCGGGAAAGCCAGAGCAGGGCCAAAGGGAAATGAAAGGAGGCAGAAAGGACCAGGTTTGCCGGGGAGGGGGGATTCTGGGCGATGCACAAGGATGGGGTGTCAGGGTTGCGTGGCCTGGACTCGCCTGGCACAGCAGCTGCTGCTTTTCCAGTTGTTCAAGAACAAGCTCAGGGAGCATCTCCAGCGGGGGAAGCTTTGTGCTCTGGGCTGCGGGGAAGCAGGTGGACAGCTCTGCTCCCTGCCGCCGGGAGATCACAGGTGAAAGAGGCAGACAGGGATGGGGATGGTCAGAACATTAACGCCTTCTAGGATCTCTGAGAGTTGACTCCACAGAGATGGTCTGCAAGGTGGAGCGGCAGTTCATGCACTTGTGGGCATTAAACAGCTCTATGTGCCTAACGTTGTAGATACACAGTTAAAGTGCTGTCCCCACAGGGTTTTCATTGCAGTGAGGGAACCAGTCATTTATCACAGCACCTAAGAGCACTGGTCTTTCCTGCTAGGGAAAGCCACATACAAAGTTTTGAAGGTAAGAAGACAAGATTGAGTGGGAGCATCCTAAGAGGCGAGAACGGCATGTGCAAAGGGCCTGTGGTGGGAGGGACTGAAGGAGGGCTTCATGGCTGGTGTGGAGAGCATGGGGGCCACACTGGTGTGAGGTGGGCTGAAGGAAAGATCCAGCACGCTAGTCATCCCAGGCCAAAGGCTCACTCACTGCCTGTCTACGCTTTTCTCACTTGGTACTTCTGAGAAGGTGAGGCCAGGCTTGTGACTGCCAGGGGCTCTGTGATATCATGGCAAGGCATCAATGACTCAGGAGAGAAATCGAGAAAGCAGACAGAAAAGTAGGAAAAGCCATATACCTCAATGCCAAGAAGATGAGAATCAGGATTGCTAGATTTAAGGTTTTTGGGTGAAGGTTGAGATTCTGTGTGTTCCTCAAAAGCGCTGGGGAAGGACTTCGGCACGTTGCCACTGCGGGTGTGCGACGTGGCCAGATCGTTGTTCTGCAAGGTGATGTGCTTTCTGTGTGGGCTGGAGGGGCACAGGCACTAGCAGCCCAGCGGGCAGTGGTCCTTGCCAGGGAGACTGAGGCTGGACCAGGCGGGGGCAGGGCCAGGTCAAGGTGGGGGTTACATTTTAACTGTTGCAACTAAATTAAAGAAAGTGTTTTATTATTTGAGAGAGAGAGCAAGAGAGAGCGAGCAGGAGCTAGGGAGGAGCAGAGGGAGAGGGACAAGCAGACGCCCCACTGAGCGTGGAGCCAGATGCGGGGCTCGATCCCCCGACCCCGAGATCACGACCCCGCCTGGGATCAAGGGTCAGGTGCTCAACCGACTGAGCCACCCAGGCACCCCATGTTCTATCTAAATTCCTTTCCAGATCTGTTTGCAAGCAGTGCCATTGGCTCGTTCTTTACCCACTCTCTTCAGAGGAGAACGCTCTGGCGGTGTTCTCGGCCCCCCCCGCCTCAGTCACTAGCATTAGGTGCCAACCACACGAGGGCTGTACCCAGGACTCCGGGGCCATGCACAGAGCGGGGGGCCCTCAGGGACTGCCCTGCCCGGCGAGGCCGGGGAGCCCCTGCACTCTCGGGGTCCTGAGCCAGCCTGAGAGGCTGGGGTAGGGGCTCTGCGGGAGAGACGGTGCCTAAGCCTTCTCTGGGTGCAGAAGGCAAGGAAGGGCACGCCAGATGGGAACAGCAGACGGAAGCGTGGAGACCTGTGAGAACGGTGGCATGTGAGGAAGGTGGTTAGGCCTTGTTAGAAAGGGAAATGTGAGTAGGCGGTGGGGCGGAGAGATGCCCTGGCTGGCCGAGGTGGGCGAGCCTGGGGTCTGGCAGGATGTGGCCTGGGCCTGCTCCAGGCAGGGGGCGCTTCCCGCAGGTGGCCCTTTGATCTCCCAACAAATGGCCTATTCAGCATCTCGGAGCCTGGGCCGCCCCTGGCAGCCGGGGTAGGAAGGTGGCAAGACACGGGATTGTCTGCCCGCTTCCAGGGCCGGGAACTCGCTCAGCGACTCCAACTGCACGGGAGGGAGTAGCCAGGTCCTGGCAGCCGCTGATGGCTTCTTGCCGAGGACTCCCCTGACCGGCCGCGGGGCTGGCCTCTGGGCTCCTCCTCCTGCCTTTGCAGGTCCTGGGGCTGGAGTGGGGGTGGCTCAGTGTCATGATCGCCTGGATGGGGTGCACGGGGGCGGTTGTGCTTGGGTGCACAGACCCAAGACAGACAGACACACAGACCCTTCTGCAAGAACTGAGTGAGGGGGGCTCCCTTCCTCCACTGGAAACTTCTCTGTGGGGGAAGGCCCCTTTGTTGGGAGAGGCAAGGCTGGCTGTAGCGGCCCTAAATACCACAAAGTTTTAGATCTCCTCCCACCCTCCACCTGCCATTCAGTAGTTGATTCTAAAACCACAAGATAACTTTTTTTTTTTCATGACACTAAACGTTCCTGAAGGCTGAAAACTGAACTGAAGAAAGCTTCTTTCTAGACTTTTGAGTTCTTTCTATTTATTTCAGATAACTTTGCTTCTCTGGTGTCCTGAGCGCACACGTAGGAGGCCAATTGGCTGAGGGGTGATGCTAGAAACGTCCCGCTTGCAAATTGCCAAGTTAGGAGGCAGAGCTCGGTTGGAGCTACAGGGTATTAGTGGGTTGAGGGCCAGGTGTGGACTCATCGTCCTGGCTTCACCTCGCTGTGTGCCCTCAGGCGAGTCACATAACCACTCTGATCTTCGGTCTCCTCCTCTGGAAATTGGTAACCGTGCCCATTTTGCTGGGCGGCTGTGAAGATCCAGCGCGCCGATGTACCGAGTGTTGTGTGTACCCATAGTAGATGCTCAGTGAACATTACTTCCCCATCTCTTAGGAAAGAAGAGTTGGCTTAAGAATCCACTTTAATTAAAATGTTTTCATTGTGTTAAGAATGGGCCAAAAGTCACAAAATTATTTCGAGATTGTTTTCACTGAGTTCAAAAAATCCAGAAGACTATTTAATCAACAGTCTGTTTTCTGCCTCAGAGCTGCACTGATGTACTTCTTTTGAAAATGCAAATAAAGCAATTTCAGTTTTCAGATTTGTTTGATTCATTTACTCACTCCTTCACTTATTCTGCAACCAAGCAAACACCTACTCTGTGTGAGGGCTGGTGCAGAGAGGGGGCTCCGGGCTGCTCAGGGCTGTGAGAGAGGCAGACTGAGGAGCAATTTACTAACAGTGACCTTGGGCAAGTCCTTACTGCTTTGCAGCCCTCAGGTGTGCTATTTGCATAATCAGGATAATATTTCCCTTGCAGGATCCTTGGTGGGGATTAGAGATCCTGCATATGAAGAGCCTGGTACGCAGAGCGAATGGGGGAAGCCACTGTTACTGAGACAGGGTTGCTGCCCTTTAGTGACTGATGGTGTCTTGTGGTGACAGCAGACGGGCGGATATACGCCACAGGGAAAGGGCATCTTTCCTTGTGTGTCTGGGCACAACAGGTGGAAACAGGGCATCTTTCCTGTGTGTCTGGGCACAACAGGAAAGTGGGTGCGGGGGCTCCTCGGAGGAGGAGGTTGACCCAAGGACGCGTCTTTGGATGGCCCTTTGGGTGGTCCATTTGTAAAACACTGCCGAAAACCAAGCAGATCGCCAACCTGCTTTTGAAGATGTTGCCTGGAGAGGCAGCAGAGCTGCCCCGGAGCCCAGGGGCAGGTTCTCGGGAGCCTGGCTGTCTGGGTGCCCGGCTGGGATGAGTGGGAGCAGCTGCAGGGAAGGGCAGAACTTGTTCCTCCGGAGTGTGTTTATCCTGCTTTTCTGACCTCAGAGCCCAACCATCCTAATGATTTTTAATGACTCTAAAGTGCCTTGTGTCTCGACCGGACCCACTGGCCATGCTACCAAGGGCCTCTTTCCCTTGTGCATCGCCCAGTGGAAGGTGGTCAGATGCCAGCTGGGATTACATGATTGGGCTTTTAGTCAAAGGAAGCTTTAACCCAGGACTCCATGTGAGCTCAGGGGGTGGCTCCAGCCAAATCCCTCCGTAAAGCCAGGTGGGAAGAGGTGCCAGGGAACCAGTACCGGCTCGGAAGTCAAGAAGACCTGGGTGCAAATTTCAAGCACATCCCTTCCTGGCTGAGCCCTCTGGAGAGTGACTCTGCCTCTCTGGTCTCTGTTTCTTCGGGGGAGAAGTGGGCATGACACGAGCTCTCCACGTGTCGCCAGGATTTGGAGCCGTCTCCAGGGCCAGAGTTCGGCCATTAGCAAAGTGGACGGTTGCTCAGGCGCCTCTTCATTTTGCAATCCTCTGACTCTCCTGCCGGCCAGCTCCTTCCCGCCAACACCCACTCCCATCCGCCTGAAAATACCTGCTTGGACAACGTGCACTTGGCCAAGCAATTTCCCAAGAAGGGCTGTGACGGCCTGGGATCGCCGCCCGCCTGAGGCCTCGCAGGGCCTGGCCCAGCTCCACGGAATAGCCTGGAAGCTCGCTGGCCCTGCACCCCTCCCTGCCGGCGGTATCCAGACGAGCGAAAGCAGGGGAATACTGAAGCCCCTGAGCCCTCAGCACACACGTGATGCACCTGTTCTGGGGAATAGAGATTTCTAGAAAGTGGAGGCTCTTCTATCAGTCAAGGGCTCGGATCACCTCTCTGAGTTTCATTCAGGTTTCAGCTCTTGCTTCACTCAGATCCACCCGCTTTTGTAAGCGGGAGCATCCCTGCCAGCTGAGTCAGCAGGTGCTGCAGCCAGAAAACGGTAGCAGCTCCACGGCCCAGACCCTTCTGGGGAAGGCCTGTGTCTTTCTGACCTGCTGTGTGAAGGGGAGTCCCATCCCCAGGACATTGTGTTCTCCTCCTTCCCATTCTACAGACAAACACCCCGAGGCTGGGGAAAGGGGAGCACGGAGTGTCTCTGTCCTGGGGGTCTGACTGCAAAGCCCCCGCTGTGATTACTGCTATTCTTTCTTTTATAAATTTTATTTTAAAATATTTTATTTATTTATTTGATGGAGAGAGAGAGAGCACAAGCGAGGGGGAACAGCAGGCAGAGGGAGAGGGATAAAGAGAAGCAGCCTCTCTGTGGAGCAGGGAGCACGATGTGGGACTCAATCCTAGGATCCTGGGATTGTGACCTGAGCTGAAGGCAGACGGTCAGCTGACTGAGCCACCCAGGCACCCATATTTTTTTTTAAAGATTTATTTATTTTTGAGAGAGAGAGAGAGAAGAGAGAGAGAGAGAGAGAGAGAGAGAGAGAGAATGCACGTATTGGGGATGAGGGGCAGGGGCAGAGAGAGTCCCAAGCAGATTCCGCGCTGAGTGTGGACTGGGATGTGGGCCTGGATCTCATGACCCTGAGATCATGACCTGAGCTGAAACCAAGAGTTGTTGCTTAACTGTCTGCACCACCGAGGTGCCCCTGTTTATTTTTAATCCTTAAAAATCTCATGCGTGTTAGACTGGAAGCTTGTGGGCCAGAATTTGAAAGTGTCTCTTACTATAGGAGAGTGGTTTTCAACTGGAGGTGATTATGTCCCTTCTTGGGAAACTTTGGCAGTGTCCGGAGCCTTTTTTGGTTTCTCACACTTGGGGAAGGGGCGGTTTCTGGAGTCTGGTAGAGAGGTGGGGAGGGTGCTGAATGCCCTGCAGCGCAAAAGACGTCCCACCCCACCACAAAGGATTATCTGGTTCAAATCAGCAGCATTGTGGAGGCTGAGAAGCCCTGATACATAGGAAACCAGAGATGTCCTTTTTTTTTTTTTTTTGCAACCAGACTATGAGGTCTCCAGAGGGTCTCAAAAGTAGCACATAACACACAGACACACACACCATTTTTAAAAAAATTTATTCATGAGAGACACAGGGGGGGCGGGGGGCAGAGACACAGGCAGAGGGAGAAGCAGGCTCCATGCAGGGAGCCTGATGTGGGACTCGATCCCCGGTCTCCAGGATCACGCCCTGGGCTGAAGGCGGTGCTAAACCGCTGAGCCACCTGGGCTGCCCACAGCATTTTTATTGTAAAAATAAAGATTGCTATTTTAGAGGTTAAAGGTCAGCCTTCAACCTGTTGGTGACAATGGGACACCTGGGTGTCCACCTGCAGCTCAAACTGTGTGCCTACCCTGTGCTCAGCATCTGCCTCCCCACCCAGCTCCTCCATTGCAGGTGTGAAACCTGGCCTCGGTCAGTGCTCCATGGTCTCCTGCCCTCCGCCCCCGAGCTGGCCTCTTGGTTCATGCCCACGACCACTTTTTCATCTGTGCATTCCTTCTACAGCCATGGCGTCTGTGCTCCTTTCTTCTCTTACCTGGAATCCTGCACCCTCCTGCTCCTCTCAACAGGTCCCTCCTGAATCAAATCTTTTGCTTACACCACTGTGAACTGTATATTTGTTTTTTTTTTTTATAAATTTATTTTTTATTGGTGTTCAATTTGCCAACATACAGAATAACACCCAGTGCTCATCCTGTCAAGTGCCCCCCTCAGTGCCCGCCACCCAGTCACCCCCACCCTACCCCTCCTCCCCTTCCACCACCCCTGAACTGTATCTTTGTAAAGCCCATTTTCATTAGTACACTTTCTTGGTCAAAATCCTCATGGCTCCCTTGGCTAACAGTGTGATGCCAGCTTTTGGCCTTGGGATTCACATCTTTGCATGATTGGGCTGTCCACTTCCTATCGAAGGGTAACTATCTCCCACATTAGCTGCTCTCCTTGACCTTGAGGGCAAGCACACAGTGGCCTCAGCCATTCATGTTCCCCTTGGTGGAGAGAATAGTGGACCCAGCCTCTCATGTCCTGACCCCCAATATCTTCCCTCCGTTTGTCCTTTCTGCTGCCCCTCATTCTGGAAGACCCCTACTCTTACAGCTATACCTACAAGTCCCACCTGAAGCAAACTGTGCTCAAATGCTATCCACCCCCCAAAAAAGAAGGAGTGGAGGTCATTTCCTCTGATCGCCATCATGCTTTGTCTACACTTGTCTGCCATGTGCTCATCCTTGGCTGTGAATTATAGCTATTTATGATAAAACAATAATGGTAGTAGTTTCTGTGTATTTAGAGGCCAGGCATGCCCTTTGAATCTGCACAACTACCTGGTTCATATAGGCATCAGGGTCTCCATTTTATAAAGAAGGAAATGAAGATTCAGAGACCTTCATAGACTTGCTCAAGGGTGAGAGCCAGAGGTGGTGTCCTGTGGTTGTGAGAGTGCCACATGGGGATCTGTGGGCTTGATGCAGGGTACACATCTGTCAGAGCACCGTGCTTTGGGGATAGGATATACAGCTGTCCATCCATCCATCCATCCATCCATCCATCCATCCATCCATCTGTTCATCCATCCATTCTTCCATCTTCCTTTTTATCCGTCCATCCATCTGTCCGTCCATCCATCTATCCATCCATCCATCCATCTGTCCATCCATCCACCCATAGATTCACTTACTTATGAGGACATGCACAAATTAGAGAAGTGATTGAGTGGATTTACCGAAGACATACTGAATATTTTTCAGGCATATCATAGGTGCTCATAAAAGATCTCCTGCTATCTTTTTTTGAGAGGAGGAAGTGAATACACTTATGTCTCTGGGCTATTAAATCAGGAAATAAGTAACTTAAAAACAACTTTTGAATTTTAGAACCATAATGTGTAAAAGTGGAAGGGATCACTCTTACCCAGGGTTCTCAATCAGAGGAGAGAGCCATGGGCTCAGCGCGGATAAGGGGTTTGCCCTGCTTACTCATCTGCCTTCAGACTCACAGCATGGTGTTTGCTTTCACAGAAGAGCTACTATTCATTGCATCTGTGAGACTGATGTACCAATCCAGGCTTTGGGAATGTGTGTGACTAGCAAGCCATGGGTTTGGAGGTAGAGACGGAAAGAGAACATCAGAATGGCCACAGTGTGCTCTCAGCTCCTGTAGCCAGAGGGAGGAGTCCTGGTCCCATTTCACAGGTGGAAATGTGAAGCTCCCAGAGGAGAAGTGATCTGCCCAGCATATAGCCCTACGGTCCTAGCTTGGGACTGGATGTGGTGGTGCTGCTGCCCAGCAGTGAGGCATCCCTATATGTCAGAGCCCAGGTTTGAGCACTGCTCCCCTCTCTGTGTGGACTGGGAGGATCAGATGAATTATTCCCATAGGGGCTGAGCACGGTACCAGCACATGTACATGCTTATAGTTGGTTGGTGGTAGTATTACTGTTATTATTAGGGCATCCTTTGGGTCCAGATCCCAAGCTGCCCTCACTCCTTGGGTGACCTTGGGTCACCCATCCTTGGTTTCCTTAAGGTCTCCCATCCTTGGTTTCCTTATATGTAAATGGGGCTCCTCCCCAAACTTGGCCAGCACAGATGTTATTTTTATTCTTATTTATCTGTAGAGGTTGTTAAATTAAAAGACCAGGAAATGGGGTTTCAATGTTGGAGAAAGTCAAGGGCAGGGACCTGGGGGAGCTGGGAGTCAGCCACTAGGAATTCTGGCTGTTGGCAATTTCCCCTGGGCTCTCAGGAAATGTTGAGCAGACCTCAGAAAGGTCCTGCTTGCCTCATCTGGCTGGGCATTGCAACATCAGCACGGTGTGAAGAATGGAGCTGTCCTGGGAGAGCCACCTGAGTCATGGGAACCAAGGAAACCTCTCCTGGGAGTGTCCTGCAGTTGGGCAGGACCTGGCGAGGAAGACCTTGTTCTGCAAGTGGCCACCTGGCCTCCCTTGAGACATACCTGGAGATCTCCGTGTGCCCAGGAGAAGCTGAAGGGGCCGCCTGTGCCTCCCATGAGAAGGGAAGGCACACCTGGGACTTCTGTGGCCTCCTGAGCTCCCTGGGAGGCATGGACCTGGCTGTCTTCCTTGCTCTGCCATCAACTTCCTGGTGAACTTGGGCACATCTAGGCTTCAGGGCTCCCATCTATAAAAGGAAGTGGCTGGTCTTGGTTGCTGCCACCAAGTCGAGTTGCAATTTCTTAAGCTGGGTTCCCAGATCCTTATTCAGCCCAGATCCCAGTGCATAGTGGGTTTCCCATAGTGGTGCAGTGAACAAATGAGTGAATAAATGACAGATCAAGACACATCTCCACCTTTTTCCAATCCACAGAATGTGTTGTTCTGGAATCAGCTCAGAGCAGAATCATCAGAAAATACAAGGTGGCTGCACACTCCCTGGGCAGAGGTTCTCCTAGAGATAGGCTCCCTCCCACAGGTGGGTTGGAAAAAATCAATTAAGGGTTTGTGTATTTAGCATTTTGCACTCAACATACTTGAGGGTGAAGGGTAATCCTTTGAAATCAGACACATCTTGTTGGTTAATGTTGCTGTAAGTTTTTTTTGAAGGTAGCGCCCGGACATGGCAGCCAGAGCTCATGTGAAAGGCAAATTACAAATACATGAGGTTATGCCTAATTACCTGAAATACCCTCCTCTGTTGAGTGAAAAACACAGTTTTCATCAGCCCTGGATTAATTATGGCTGCCGAGAGCTGTAATTGGCAAAAGCGTGTTTTTAGCTCATGACTCAAGGCTGACTCAACATTGGGGACCGTGCTTTCCATGGCCTCAAGCTGGGCTCCCTTTTTTCCTGGAAACGCCTAAGTGGTTTGCCAAGCCCTTTGACGGGGCCCATTGAGCTTCCTTGGGAAGCTCAGCACCAGGATTTGAGCCTGTAGTTCCTAAGATGGGGGTTGGGGGTGGGAGGCGACCCTGGTGGGCACTCCTGAGCTTGCCTCATGTCAAACTGACAACACCTTCTCGAAGGTGAGCAACCTGAGGCTTTAGCTTCTAAGCTGTGCAACTTGGATTTGAACTTTTTGTTGTAATTCTTTCCCATTGCCCTTTGGGGCCTCCTTCAGTCACCTGCAGGGCTCGGAGTGGCTGTCCCAGCAGCTACCTGATCTTGTGAAGGTGGATCTTGCTGTGTGTAAACTGTGGCCATGCTGCTCAGGACTGAACTTGTTTCTGGTTCCCTCTGGAAGGCTCTGAGGACAGGCCGAATTGCAAAATACGGAAGATTTTCCAGGTGGGTAGAGAGGACTTGGCCATAAATCCTGGCCTCATTTCTGGATTGATTGATTAATCCTCTGTCTGTGTGTGCGAGACCATCTTCCCCTCTCATGTGTCTCCTCACAGGTGATGGGCTCTGTCCTTGAGTCGTCTCCCAGGCCTGGCCTCAGGGTGGCCACTCTGAAGGTCAGTGGGGACCGTGAACTCGGTGCCTCCAGTTGGGACTTGAGATATCTGCAAGGCTCCCAGAACCGCCCCTCAGAAAATGCCTATTTCCTTCCCGGCTGCTCTGATTCTCCGCAACTGACTGACTGAGCTCTTGTTTCCTGTCCTCTTCATCTCTGTGTCCCCGGAGGAAGGACTTGGTAGGCTCGTTTGGCAGATGGAGAAAACCAGGTTCAAGCCAGGGCGAGAGACCAGTTTTGGTTTCCTGGGTCCAGACCTGCATTGGTCTTTCTGCAAAGAAGGAGATGGGAGTCCTGGTGAAGTGGCTCCTCTTTTTCACTGGCCAACATGCTTCCACGGACCACAGAGGCATGTGGGGAGGCCCTCAGGGGGATGACTGTGGGTAAAGGGGCAAGCTCTACACTTACACTCGTGTCCATGAGCTCAATATTTCCCCCTTTAGGCCTCCTGAGGGGCAGGATTTTATTATTCCATCTTTTCTGATGGGTAAACTGAGGCACAGACAGAAGCTAGGCATCTTGTCCACAGCAACCCAGCCCGAATGTTCAAGATGTCTTTGGGCTCAAAGTGGCCCAGTGAGGATGGCACGGGTCTGCTGGGCCACAGGAGCAGACTCTTCCTGCACCTCTGGGGCCAAGGTTCACCCTATAGGTGGGCAGGGGCCAGTCGGGGCACCAGTGACTGTGTGACAGTGCCTTTCAGTGTGTGCCTTGAAGGACATGTGTAGGGAAGTACTGCATTGGGCATTGCAGATGCCCCATCCTTTTGGAGATTTAGGAGGTGAGCTAGCATTTTAAAGGCATGGGGAAGGTCTGCAGGGTAACAGTGCATGGAGCCTGTCTGACCCTCCAGTTCCCCAACTTGTCTGACCACACAAAGCTCTGACTTTCTTTGCTTTTCCCTCTCCTCCCCTCCCTTCCCCCTCCTTCCCCTCCAATCCTCCTCCCTTCCTTCCTCTCCCCGCCGTCCTCCTTTCCCTCTTCTCCCTACCTTTCCTCTCTCCTCCATTTCTTTTGATCTTTCCTTTCTCCATCTCTCCATCTCTCTGTATCCCTTTCCTTCTTTCTCTTCCAAATCACCAGAGCGTGGACTCTGGGAAACAGAGCTCAAGATGCTGAGAAGGGAATATCAGCTGAACAGTACTTGTTTCGACTTCTGCCTTGGGCCTGGGGCTGGGGTAGTCTCTGTCCCTTGTGACCCCTCCACACAGGGGTACTCACTCACTGTCCTCATTTCTCCCAGGGAGCACTCAGAGGCCCGGCACCCCTGGGAAACAGTGGTGCACACATGCTTCTGACTGCTGCTGGTCTGTGTGTGTGTCTGGTGCTAGGTGCCCCCCTGCCTCCTCCATGGCACCAGGAACACTCCAGACGTGTGAGCTTGGACATCGGGTTTGCTTGCATTGCTTTTTCTATTTCTGGCTGACCACCTGGGCCGCCCGGTTGGCCCTTGCCTGCCTGGCTCACACGGATGTTGAGACCTGCCCTGTTGCGTGAGGACAAGGCGATAGGAGGAGGCGATTGTTCATCTCTATACAAATTAGCCGGCCGGTCGGCACTTGCGCTCACCTTTGCCACAGCAACAGGAAAGACGAGATCCATGCTAATTGCCTTCACTTCTCTTTCTCTGGTCAGAGCTGTTCCCGGCAGTCAGGGTGACATACAGCTCCCAACACAATGCCCATTGCAACACTTTCTAAACAATTTTTAAAGTTTTTGAATGTGGGGAGATTTTTGGCTCCCGTGAGATCCTTATGGCTGGCTCTGATGCTAGGGGACAAGAAATGGGGTTGCTCATCCTTTCCTCTGGCTGTAAGACCTGTTGTTTTAACATAAAATTTCTTCTAGGATCTCAAAACATTTTTTTAACCAGATAGCGATGATTCATTTCTGGACAGGGCAGCAGAACTAAAAGATTAAGATTTGCAGTTCCTCCTGGCCAGACTCCCCTTTTATCTACCCATCTCCTTCCCTTTCTTGCTTACCTACCCCGCCTACCTTCCTCTGGCCGCCTTTCCAAGCCCCAATTAGCAGATGGGAGGGGCTGCTTGGTCAAGGACGCAGTTGTGGGTGGTCCAGGTTGTTGAGAACATGCTCTCTCTGCATCTCCAGCTCTGGGGAGATGGGCTGCTGACATACGTGGGAAAATCTTCTTAGGAGATTTCAAAGCATTGGAGACTCAACTGTTGATGGGAACTAAAAAGAAAAAAAAGAGGTGAAATATCCCAAAGGCAGCATTTGGACAGGATCATCCGACCTCACCCGCTCTTAGCATTCAGATTCCATGATCTCAGGCTTCCCCGAACCATTGGAATTGCTGCTGATGGGGAGGAGGAACAACAGTGGGAAGGAGAAAATAATGTTGGTTGAGAGCTTCCTCTCTGTGATATGTGCTTGTCTTGTGCCCACAGATTTCGTCACTCTGGCCGGATGATGGTGATGATGATGATGATGGTGATACTAGCAAACCTACCTGGGGGGCTCTCCGTGCTTTGTATGTACTAACTAATTTAATGTTTGTAACACTCATTCAGTAGGGACTCTTGGTGTCCAGTTTTACAGTAGAGGGTTTTGAAGCACGTAGACGTTCAGTCACCTAATCAAGCTCACACAGCTCTGAAGAAAGCCAGGAATCAAACCCAAAGAGTCAGACTCCAGGGTCTGTGCTACTATCCAGTTTTTTTTCAGACTGTAAATTAATTACTTAATAGGGGCAGGCTCTCCCAGACTTTTGTAGCTGCTGGGGACAGGGAGATGTTGACTAGAGGGCACGTGAATGCAGCATCTAGACTTGTACTCTAGCTGAACACAGCTCTCCCTAGCATGCGCCTGTGGGCAAGATCATGAGCTGGGATCTGTCTGTGTCAGGCTAGGGGTAGTAGGGGGTGCATATGTCATCGTGGCACATAAGCAGACCTCCGCCCTGGGGAAATGACAGGATGGGGCACGTGGGATGAGGTCAACAAAAATAAGCCCAGAGTGGATGGGGACAGACCATTATCGGTGCTTGTTCCTGTTGTTACGACTTCGTGAGGCGCTCTGGTTGTAGATGCCAGCATCGGGGGTATGTAGTTATGTTCATTACACAATAAATTATTGTCCTTGTATCACAGGTGGCCTTTGGTCTTCATCAGTTTGCCCTGTGGTGGCCTGGCTGTGGAATCCCTGCTCATGTTGTCCAAGCCAGCAAGCCAGAGAGCAGATGGGTGGGTATGTGGAATAGGGGTGCCATGACTACTGGGGGCAGGATTCTGGTCCTGAGTGTGGGCAGAAATGAATGGAATTCTGTTTGGCCAGGTGCACTACTGGCCAGGTGTATTTCCTGATGTATGTTTACATGCATTTTGCTTTGTTTCATCTTATTTAATTTTATTTTCCTTTGTTTGAATAGTTCCTCCTTCCCACGGTCCTGTGGAGCAAATACTGATTTCCACTAGCCCAGGGATGAAGTGGAGCCCATCACAGGCCACACATATGAAACCAGAATCCATCCTTCCTTTCTTCTTCTTTCTTCTTCTTCTTCTTCTTCTTCTTCTTCTTCTTCTTCTTCTTCTTCTTCTTCTTCTTCTTCTTCTTCTTCTTCTTCTTCTTCTTCTTCTTCTTCTTCTTCTTCTTCTTCTTCTTCTTCTTCTTCTTCTTCTTCTTCTTCTCCTTCTCCTTCTCCTCCTTCTTCTTTCTTCTTTCTTTCTTTCTTTCTTTCTTTCTTTCTTCTTTCTTTTCTTTCTTCTTTCTTCCTTTTAAGATTTTATTTATTTATTCATGAGAGACACAGTGAGAGAGGCAGAGACACAGGCAAAAGGAGAAGCAGGCTCCCTGCAGGGAGCCCAATGTGGGACTTGATCCCAGGACCCCAGGATCATGTCCTGAGCCAAAGGCAGATGCTTAACCCACTAAGTCACCCAGGTGCTCCCAGAATCTACTTTTCCCTCTCCATTTGCCAGTGGTTCCCCACTCCCTGGTCCTGTCTCCTTAAACGAGTGGCTCCTCCTCTCACTTTTCCCCACCTTTCTCCTTTGAGCTTTCAGAGGAACTGGGTAGGAGTAGAGACAGGGCTCCTTGCACTGCAAATACCTTCTGCTCCACAATCACAACTGCACTTGTGCCAAGTTCTGAGTCTGCTTGGCTTTTGAGGGTACTGAGCTTGGAGCTGAAGTCGGCTGCCCCTTTGGAATCAGAATTTGGTTTCCTCTTGGAAAAAGTCTACTTCCTGATTGCTCAAGAAAGAGAAGAACATTTTTAAAAGGCTCTGCTGTTCCTGTTGGCCTCCATCGGCCTACAACATTTTCATGATTTAAGGGTCGATGGATTAAAAACATGTGGTCTGGGTTTCCCCTGAATGCAAGCACACATTGAACTTAAAGGAAAGGAAAGAAAGAAAGAAAAAAAGAAAGAAAGAAAGAAAGAAAGAAAGAAAGAAAGAAAGAAAAGAAAGAGAAAGGGAGAAAGAAAGAAGGAAAGAAAGAAAGAAAAGAAGGAAAGAAGAAAAAGAGAAAGGGAAAAGAATCAGAGAAGCAGTCTGGCCCTGAATTTGAAAAATAAGCCTAAGGTATTTTCAGAGTACCGGCTCCAAATGGGGCCTCCCAGGCTCTCCAAAAATGTCTCCAGTTGGCCTGGAGGCAGCAAGGAATTGGGTGGGTCCCAGCTTGCCCCAGGACTGGACCCAGCATGACTTTGTGCAGCTCAGCACACCAGGGAGGCCAAAGGTTTGAGGACAGAAATAAAGCTTTGACTTCCTCTCTCCCAGAAACCTCCTTCCAGCCTAATTTGGCCCAAAGTCTATCACTATCTGCCAGTCAACATCTACAGAGCATTTATGGTGTGCCAATGTTCCTCATGGATTCCATGACAAGATCCTGGCGTTTGTTCATCGTATTCCCACCCTATCCGACTGAGCATCTCACTGTTTCAGCCTTTGCACCTGTGCCCGCTCTGACTCCTCTACATGGTGTGCCCTTTCTCAGTCTCTAGCTGTCCAATCTTATCCATTCACACCCACAATGTTCACTCCAGGGCTTTGCCCAGGAACTGTGCTCCGCCAACACCTGGGAGTGATGCTGAAGAACTCACAAAGAGACTGGCCTCCTCCAAATCCAGGACTCTGATGAAATCCACAGTTGCCCCCCTTTGGACTCCACATGTGGAGCTGAGCAGAAGGATGTTGGCATTTGCTCTCCTACTGCTCGGCTCCACCCCTCATTTTGGGAGGGTTTGCTCTGGCCCCCTCTCTCTCGTGCCTTGTTTACTGCAGGCAATGATTTTAGCTTAATGGAATAGGGAAGGAATTCCCCTTTCATGTGGTCGGGAAGCGGAGGCCCACACAGATATCCATGCAGTTTTATGGCCAAGCCGGGGAGTTGGTAAATTTGTTGAGGAGTGCCCTGATCCCAACAGCTCGCTGGGAACAAGGCCTATAAATAGCTCCTGCCAGTCAAAGCATAACGATTTCAATCTTCCTACTGTATAAATAAACAGTATTGTTCAGGAGTTCTTGGCTGCAGTTTTGGCCTGTACGTCTTGAAGGCTTGCAGATGATCCAGCTGGAATTTTCGGCGAAGGCAAAGGAACTGACATTTGAAGAGTGACTACCGTGTGCCTGGCCTCATGTGAGACATTTAAGTAGGGAATCCCATTCAATCCTCATGTCAAACAAGAATCCACATCATCCCATTCAGCTTGCTAGGAAGTGGAAGCTCATGGACTGTTGGCAAGAGTGTGCCTGGGTCACAGGCCAGCGACAGGGAGATGAACTCATATCTGTCAGACTGCAGAACCCGGGCACCTTCACGTTCCCTCATTGTCTCAGTCATCCTACAACAACTCTACAAGATCAATATTTTTGTAAGACTTGTGTTTTCCTTGGTAATATAAATAACATATGTTCTTTTCTTTATAGGAAAGTTTGAAATGCAGAGAGAAAATTAAAATCACCTGTATCCTTACCACCCAGAAAAATACACATAAGTATGTTTTGTTTATGTTCTCCTGATGTTTAGACAGGTAAGTAGATAGATCTGAGAAGGAGAGATGACCTTATGCACATACTGATGGATACACATTTTTTTTGAAACAAAATCGAAATAAGAGAGTATATTCTATTTTATAAGATTGTTCATGTAACATTTACAGCACAGTTACTATCCCCATTTTCCATGTGAGACATCTGAGCTCAGAGATGTGAAAGGACTCATCTGTGGTCACACCCATGGGCAGGACCCACCTCCCTCCCTGTCACCTCCTTTCTCCTCTCCCCGTCTGTCCCCAAAGTTCAGGTGCACATCACATTCTGGGCAGACATCAAGGAGTGCACTTGCATTTTTTCTGTGCTCTAGTCCTGACTCTGTGACTCAGTCAACCCAACTTTTGGTTTCTCTCATAAAAAAAAAATGGGTACATTTTGATTCAAAGTTCTAGTGAATCTGAAAGTGTTGGGTGGAGGGTGCTCTCCAGGTCACCTTCACAACTTTGGGAATGTGGTAGAGCATGGTTGTGGGTTTTCAAATCTAGCTTGCCACTGATTTGCTGTGAAAGCTTGGGAAAGTCATTTAACCTGAATCTCAGTGTTCACATCTGCAACAGAAGGACAGTGATATCGACCTCGTAGACTTGTGAGGATAATAGTAATGATATTAGGAGATATTGTTGAGTACTTGCTGGCTGTAATGGACTGTGCTGAGCTCTTTCCACGAGTTCATCTATTTCCTTTGCAGAACAACTTGGTGAGGTTTAAGAAGGATTATTATTCAAATTTTACAGATATATCTGGGATAAAGTTAAGAAACTGCGGTTTGAGGTCATGCAACTGAGAAAATAATAAGATCATGAAGGCACCTTGCAACTAGAAACCCTTTTTTTTTTCTACACAAGACTCAAACCAGGCTTTTAACAAAGTTGATGTAAGATATTTTTCTCTATTACTATCCCTTGAAATATATCCCACACAACAAAGGATGGAATGAAACTTTTCTTGGGAAAAGTTACAGTCCCAGACCATATAACATAATGCATATCTTCAAAAACTTGTAAAATACAGAATACCAGGAGGGTGTCCAGAGCTGGGACCCATCTCCTTGGACTTTGAAAACAGGACACACATTTCCCTGAGTAAGTGACCAAGGGGTAAAAGGCATATTCAATGACCCACCATTACAACAGCCACCTAGGGCGTGGGTAGGTGATGTCCCCATGCAGACTCAGCTGGACATTGTGTAGTGAGGGGTGGTAGGCATACAGGAGAAACCAACCCAACGTGACATTTTTAGTACCCTGGACCAAAGCTCCTAGTTCAGGAAAGTGCTTGCTATAAAACAATGTGGAGGAAAACAGAAAGGCAGGAAATGTAAAGTCAAATGCAGAGATCTCCCATGATAAAGGAAAGCTCTTCTTGAAAGCCAAACAGGGTAGGGACAACCTCAGGGTAAAGGAAATCACATGTAAGAAAAGAGGGATTCTTCACAGCCATCTGTGTCCACATCTGTGATGTCCCAATTCATTACCTTCTCCCTTCTGCCCAGGTCAGCACATGTCTAGCTCCATTCAATCCAGAAAGTTACATAGAGGAACCAGCCTTTGACCTATTATATTATAAAAATAAAATAACCATAAGATGGAGGAATAGAAATTCCTCATCAAATGGCAGATAAAAGGAATATATAGCATTAATTGTCCCAGGAAAGTAGTGGAAAAATGTAGACACATACTAATTAGTAGTAAAATTATTAATAAAAATAACAACTAATCAATAAACATAAATATTAGCAATGTCATAGAAAGTATGATTTTTTTGAGGTAGAGCACAAAGGAGAAATTATAAAACAATAAAAGAGGATGAAAAGTGAGTAGAACTCAAGGGAAAAAAGTAATATGCAGAAGAAAAGTGTAACACAAATTAAAGTCTTGTTAGAATCTTTAAAAATTAGAATCAATAACACAGAAAGCATCATCAAGGGCATTAATTCTAATAGACCCTATTGGTGTTTTGAGCAGGCCATTTATCATGTGGCAAGACTGTATGTTGAAGGATATTTAGGATTTTTAACACTCACCCCCCAAATGCCAGTTATGGCTCCCTAATTATTGTGTCAACCAAAACACTCCCCATTTGCAAGGTGTAAGGATGTTAAATGATTATAAAAATGATATATCTTTGTAATAGGTGAAGAAGAAATATGTCACATAGAAATATGACAAATGCATAAACTTGTCTCTCATTAGGAAGAAGCCACAGAACAAGTGACACAGAAAAATGTTAAGAGATATAACTGAAGAAAACTATACTGAAATAAGTAATGGACTGCTCAGAAGGTACACCATGTTTCAGGAAAATGTGATACAGAATGAGCACCACCAATGTATACCTTTGTGAAAATACTGAATTTCATGAGTAAGGAAAGAACTCTATTGGCTTCTAGAAGAAAATGCAAATTTTAAGGCATAAAGGAGAAAAACAGGCAGGGTTACCTTAGAATTTTCCACATAGTCAGTGCCAGAAGACGAATACCTACAAAGTGTTGAAGATAGGAATAAAAGGTGCACTCCATGGATTTTAAGCCAAGTTACATTGTCCTTCAGATGTAAGGGTTTTGGAAATATTGGCAAGCACACACAAACTTGCAGACTGCAAGTCCTATAAGCTTTTTGGTGAAACTAAACAAAGTTCAGTTCCCCGGTGGGACCCTCTCTCCCCAATTAATTTTGTACTTTAAATTGAGACGACATAAAAACAAACTAAAATAAGTAATGCAGGGACTGGGTGTTATACTATATGTTGGCAAATCAAACTCCAATAAAAAGATATACAAAAGAAAAAAGGAAAGATGATGTCACTGTTACACGGGGAAAATCATTCAATACTAGACTGAGACTGACCAACTGAAATTGTGTTCACTGAACAAAATGCAAAATGCAAGTTAGACAACAGGTAGGCAGCTAACAGAAGTTGAGTGGTAGGGAAAGGAGAAGCATATATGGTGTTACTTTCCTCCTCCTTCATAGCAGGGAGTTAATAGTCTAAAATTAAAATGTAATTTAAAGATGACTCCAGCTCAACGGGTGCTATAATCTCTTTTCTTAATTTAGAGGGATCTGTTAGGAAGGAGATCATATCCTATATGGGAAAGAAAATGGATTTGGAAGATGTCTTCCCATTTTACTTTAGCTTCTTTTTTGCTCTGTTAAATTCAAATAAAAGAGAATTTAGTACTTTTAAATATTAAAAATAGTGTGCATAATATGTTCCTATTTTTATCCTCTTATCTTTCTTTTATTTTACTACTTCTCTTTCATCTATCTTTACATGGAATAATGGCTGGGATGGTGTTTACCAAATATTGATGACCATTGCTTCTGAGTAGTGGAATTTGGATCATTTTTTTCCTCACTGGCTCTTTTGTACTTTTTTTTTTTTTTTTTGCATTGCTGCAGTATTTTCACAATGATGATATGTTAACTTTATTAAGCGAATAAGGTCAATATTCCAAACAAGAAAATGAAGCTCTAATAATGGAATAAAAGGCAAAGCTAATTTTATGTTATCATCTTTCTAAAAGGGAGTTGCCTATCTGGCTGCCCATTACCTGAAGTCGGATCCTAATCGTGGCTGTAAATTGGTTTTACCTATCCCCAGCATCTTTCCCCCAAGGATATCTGAAGTGCTTTATAATCCGGGTCAAGTCTAAAGGAAATGGAGCCATACACAGGAATGAGGGGCCAGTGCACACCCATACAAGTTAATAATGAAAGATGCATTTACTGAATGATGGTGAGATAACCATAGAGACACTTGTACCCCTTTCCTTGGTAATTGTCAAAAACGGAGGCAGATATGATTAAAATAAATGCATCTGCTGTGACTCATTTAGATACTAATTTGTTGTCATCTGAGGATTCACTTCCCACCATATCCCATAATAATAATGTGCAATTTAAGTTTAGTATTGTAGAATATTGTTTATTTGCACTCAGTGAATACCTTCACATGCACGATCTCAATAGCAATCTGTGGGAGAGGCGGTGTCACACCTCTTTTACAGATGAAGACACAGAGGTTCAAATGACTTACAAAGGAGTTTAACCTTCAAGCCAGAAACCCGAACCAAGGTCCTGATTTGTAGATGAATGTAGGGAACCAGGATGCTAGGAATGGACTTTAGAATTTACTTCCTAAGTTAGCGGTTTGTCACTTAATGAAGCCCTGACACATTGGAGGATATGTCATAGCCTCTCTCTCCATCCATGCCATTTGGATGGGGTTTACTTTATTCTACTAATCTAAGATTGTACATGTGACCTGGACATGGGTTCACAGTGTATTCCACTGCCCTGGGCACCATGATTGTTGGTTCAGGGATGTGGGATGACTCTAGGTGGTTCATGAGAGTGAACACTGGGGGCTATTTCTGGTGTGACTGTCTTCTGTGAGCATAACAGCAGCAAGGATGATGGAAGCCTCCACCTGCTAAGGACCACTACAGGAGTCCCAAGAAAAAGCCAACACAGAGGAAAAAGAGAGGAGAACTGGAGATAGACTAGGTTTCTTTTTTTCTTTATTTCTATTTTTTAGACGAGGTTTCCATTGTGTTGCTGAAGTTCCTGGATCCAGGGACTCCTGAATCTGTTCACTGTGGACTTTGACAATACAGGAGACAATGAGTCCTCTTTTTGCTTCATTGAGTTGGCTTTTGGATAGCTGAGGCAGAGTGGCCCTTATGCATTTGGAAACACCACACAAGGCAGAACAGGAGTGTTAAGTACATCTGTTGAGGCCCAATGTAGACTCCTTCCATCAGACTCTCTGGGATGCCTTGTAATAAACGCACACAGCATTTCAGTCCCCTCTGGATGCGACTTTGCTTGTGGAAGGGGAAGACATGCTCATTTGAACCCCATGTGTCAGGGATGAATTTCCCACGAGTACTGAATTGCAATAGATGAATGGATTAGAGCTAAAAGGTTGTCACTTGGAAAGTTTTGTTTTAAATGATCTAAATTAAAGGAATGGTCTTTCCCTTTTAATGTGCATATAAAATCACTGCACTTTCCTGCTTAACAATATAAGTCCCATTCTCATTATCAGAATCATAAAAATGAGTGAAGTGACAGTATCTTTTTAAAATGCAAAGTGTTTTATGCCAGAAGTTATGAGAAATTAGATGGAGATTCTCCTTCTATGCAGGTATAAAAGGGTGACTCTCTTCCTTTCTTTCAGTATTTTCCACAATTATGATCCAATTTTCTTGCCTTAAAAACAAGAACAGTTACATATACCATTAGCCAAAGAAAACAAGAAAACACACACACACACACACACAGACACACACAGACACACACACAAGCCCCTGCATTTTTATGGAGACAAAGAGAAGGCAGTGAGCTGTTCAAAAGGAAAGTTATAAATGTAATGCTGGGAAGACCATGTGATGCACATTAATTCAAAAGGGCCCCTTTATTGGATTGTGATCTGATTGTGTTTACAAATATATAGCCAGAAGGCTTTTAATTTTGGGACAATTTCATTGTTCATAGATATATATCCAGCTACAGATATACATCTATGAAATTATGTGCTTATGTGTTTTAAATGAGATACAGTTCCTCTCCTTTAATGCAATAATGTTTCTATTTTATGATCTACAGTTGCCCAAAGTTGGGGCAATTTTATAACAATCTTATTTGAAATATCATAATAGATGAAAGATGTAAATAATGTGATGTTTAGAGACCCGGTTGGAATTTGAATTCATTGGAGTTTAGCAACCACTGGAGTTAACAAGGACAGACTTTATTAAATTGCACGGATTGGGTTTTTCTTGCATTTCCAGCCACTTCTTGCCTCCTTGCTGTTTATTTTTCTTTTAAAGCCCGAGTTCAATAAATAAACCCAACTAACAATTAAAAAGTCCTCAAATGATTCTAGATTGAAAAATTCAAAAATAGCCTGGCTGGCACTGCATTTGCTGTGGAGTTTGATTAAACTCTCTAATTGCATTCGAACGGGCGGGGAAGATCACATTGTGTTGGTGCTTTTAGCATGAGCTGCCAATGAAAAACTTCAATTACCACTAAAAATGGAAAATGGTCATAATAGATAAATGCTCTTCTTATTTGAGAGCTGCCTTTTAAAAATTACGTAACCGATTTGGGTGAGATACTATTCTATTCCTCTTGTACTATGGATCGATGTCTGCCCTTGCTCAAAACTAGGAAGCCCTCCGTCTTCTGGAGGAGGCCCTTTGCCAGTAGCTGGCTTGCCTAAAACAGCCCTTTTCTTGGTCAGAGACTGAATGTCCTTGGTAGAGATGATGGAGTCTGAGGGTTTCTTGGGTGGAAGGAAGAACAAAGACTGAAAAAGGCGGCTACTTTTAGAGCCACTCTGGGATCTACAGTTGATTTGGACTCTGCTGCCTGTGGAAGGTGGGTGAATTAAGGGCAGGGCGGAGAATAGAAAAGATTGTCAGGGAGCTGCCAATTTCCAAATACTGCCTTAAGCCACATCTGCCTCCATCTTCTGGAAGAATGGACTCTCATCACATGGCTCAGTTCAAACATTACCTCCTCCAGGAAGTCCTCCCTCCTCATTTCCTCTGTGCTCCAAGGCTGCTGTGTGCTCTCTATTGTGGTGTGGTCTGCATTTGATAGAATCCTTGTTCTAACCACCTTCATCTCCCCCTTGCACCTTGGAAGCTCCCCAGGGCCAGAGCCCATGTTTGGGTTTTCTGTGCCTAGCCTGGTAGACTCTGGGGCTGTTCATCCCACTCTTTCTATATCCCTCCTCCTCACTGAAAGATAGGAGGTTTGGAATCACAGAGACTTTGACTCCTGTCCTGTCTATTTATAGCTTCACTCTTTGTGCCTTGGTTTCCCCATCAATAAAATGAGGCTAAGTCTGTCCATCCCATAAAGTCAAGCAGGGTTAATTTAAATACAGAAGGTGACGGCAGCTCATAGGACACTTGTCAAACTCGCAACAGATAACCTAGTTATTTCTTTTCTGCTGCTTTTTCCTGATTGCCCTCCTTCTACCCAACACCATCACCACCGCGGTCGCCACTTAGTATTTACTGAGAGCTGGGTGCCCTGTTGATGGCTTTACACAGACCATCTCATTTGATTCTCCAGTCCCTATTCTTTCCCTCTTTGCTACACCCTGGCCTCCATTGCCCCAGCTCCTGGGTTCCTATAGCTTCTCTCTAGGTGGACCCCACAGAGGATGTAGCCTAGGACTCCCTGCAAAAACACGGGTTCATCCTCAGAGACCCATGTCCACTGCATCATAGAGAAGCCGCAGTATCTTCCCAGGAGACTGGAACTGCAGTGCTGCCCAGAGCACCCCTCATCTCTGTGTCATGGGATCCTTGTACCTCTCCCCTGACTCACTCTACTGTCTAGGCCCTCCAAGGGACACCTCTACCTGACACAGCTCTGGACTCCCATGCTGCTGGGTCCCCTTGACGCCCTCAGCCATGCTTGTTTATGCAGGTCCCCTGTCACCTTGGCTTCCTCCAATCATGCCTCACACCTACCTGAACTCCCCCCCCCCCACCTGCCCAGGTGTGACACCTTCCCTGGGTCCCCTCTTCTGTTCTTTCCATGACCCTCCACCTCCTTCTGCCTTTGCAGCCCTTCCTGGCAGCCCTTCTTCCTGTCCCCATTCTTTCTTTTCTCTCCCTGTCATTGGCTATAACCAAACCCCTAATTTTTAAAAAATATTATTTATTTATTTATTTATTTATTTATTTATTTATTTATTTATTTAACAGAGAGAGAGAGAGAGAGCAAGCAGGGAGGGACAGAGGGAGAGAATCTCCAGATCTTTAACAGACTCCAAGCTAAGCTCAGATCCTGATGCCGGGCTTGATACCAGGATTCTGAGATCATGACCTGAGCCGAAACCAAAAGTCGGACGCTTAACTGACTGAGCCACCCAGGCACCCCCAAACCCCTGATTTTTTAATGGCAAATCTGTCATTTCAGACATGCACAAGACAGGAGCTGCTTCTGGAGGAGCCCAGACCTAGCGGGGAGGACAGAGCAACAACCTCTGACCGCAAAACCCCACGTGTCATGGAGGCTGGATAAATGCAGTGCCCTACACGTGGCTTCAAATAACCAGAGCGCAAGGTCAGGATGGGGCAAGCCAGCTTTGGAGATACGGGAGGCAGGTGCCAGGAGGATCGTGCTCAATATAGGTCAATAGGATGATGTGACAGTTCGTAGAAAGCTAATGGGATCTGAGGCTGCATTACAAGGGGTTTAGAGCGTGGACTGAGGGAGAGGAGAGCGTGCTCTGTTCTGCATTGTCCCCGACGCCTCAGGCATCGAGCTCGCTTCAGAGTGACGAGTCAGGCACCAAAAGGAAAAGCGAGTCGTAGGGCAGGTCTATTTTTAACTCTTTGAGGAACCTCCACACATTTACCCCAAAGATACAGATGCAATGAAACGCCGGGACACCTGCACCCCGATGTTTCTGCCCCGATGTGGCAATGTCCACAATAGCCAAACTGTGGAAGGAGCCTCGCTGTCCATCGAAAGATGAATGGATAAAGAAGATGTGGTTTATGTATACAATGGAATATTACTCAGCCATTAGAAATGACAAATACCCACCATTTCCTTCGACGTGGATGGAACTGGAGGGTATTATGCTGAGTGAAGTCAGTCAATCGGAGAAGGACAAACATTATATGTTCTCATTCATTTGGGGAATATAAATAATAGTGAAAGGGAATAGAAGGGAAGGGAGAAGAAATGGGTAGGAAATATCAGAAAGGGAGACAGAACATAAAGACTCCTAACTCGGGGAAACGAACTAGGGGTGGTGGAAGAGGAGGAGGGCGGGGGGTGGAGGTGACTGGGTGACGGGCACTGAGGGGGGCACTTGACGGGATGAGCACTGGGTATTATTCTGTATGTTGGCAAATTGAACACCAATAAAAAATAAATTTATTATTAAAAAAAAAAGGAAAAGCGAACTGGCGGACGGGCACAGGAAGGCCATTCGTGGAGAGGTGAGAGGCTGACATCTGGTCACACACAGGTGAGCAGAACTGAAGGCTGGAGAGCACGGCTCACCAGAGAATTCTGCATACGGTTCTGCCGGTGGCACGCTGGGGGCTGCCGGAGTCAGGGAGGCCCGACGGCCAGCCAGAGGCATGTCACCAGGGCCTGGCACAGGCCAATGAGGAGCTCTGACACCAGCTGAGCTGGCCCTTGTCGGAGGGAACCTTGTCTGAATGGAGAGGTTGCACAAGCAGGGCACCCTCTCTGCCCCCCCAAGGCAACCCAGAGGCACTGTGCAGGGGCGGGGCACTGGCCTACACTTAGCCTCCTTGCTGCTCAGCCTTTCCATGGCTGGAAGCTCCGTAAGGCCAAGCCACATTCTATGGCCCTCGCTCCTTCCCTCCCTCTGCAGGGGCCATCGGGGCTCTCAGCACCAGGTGGCTGACATCCTGAATTCAGGGCCGTGACTTTTCAGCAAGCATCCTCTCATATCCCGTGGGAAAAGTGTTGCATTAGGACTTGTAATAGTCTTCCTTTGCTCCTGCGTTCACGTAGCTCAGGTCGTGGGAAGCTGTTCAGAGTGTTGAATGAGCCACACAAGTTGCGAAGGATATGGGGTGGGGGGAGAGGGCAGGAGGGGCCCCTTCTGAGGCCTCTTCCTCCTCTCTGTGTGAATGCCACCGGCCCGAAACCGACAGTCACACTGGGTGCCCCTCTCTCTCCCCCTGTGGCCGGTGACACTCCCTCTGCTTCCCCACTGCCCACCCCTAATCTCTCCTGGGGAGCCGGAGGCCTGCAGGGGCACCGGTGGGGCTTTGTTCCCGAGGGAGGCTCTGGTGGAGAATCTACCTTCTTCACTTCTCTGTTTTCTAGAAGCCACCAGGTCTCGGTTTGTAGAATCTTTTCCCATCTTCAAAAGTCGCAGCACAGACAGCATCTTAAAATCTCTTTCAGAATCTGACTCCTGCATTGGGTCACCCAGATAAGCCAGGATAATCTCCCCATCTCCAGGACCTCAACTTCATACTATGAGTAAAGTCTCTTTTGCCATCTACGTTGACAGGTTCATCAGTTCTGGGGATTAGGATGTGACATTTTTAGGGACCCTTATTTTGCCAACCACAAGACTCTAGTAGGATGCCCATGGTTGCCATCTTTAATGCCACATTGGGATGTGCCAAGGCTTTCAGGTTTCCACTCCCATGGGGTGAGGCACTGGCTTCTCAGTCTGGTGCACGACATGCTCTGTGATTTGGTCCCCACCAGCCTTGTTCTCCTTCCTCTACAGAATCCACTCGCTTGTTGGGACTTGGCACTTCACACGGTGCCCTCTGGTCATCCGCTGAATTCCTCTATGGCCACAGGCTTCCCTGTGCGTTTCCCTGAGGCCTCTTCATCCCGCCATGCCCACTCCCGACCTTGGTGATGATTGTTCCTCTGTCTTTCTCCTATGCTTCCAAGACTCAAGCTGGTCTTCCTCCAGGGTGCCTGCATGATCCGGGTTCCCACTGACCTCTCCCTCAACCCTGAGCTGGGCCGTCTGAGGTCACCTCAGGTCATTTCTGGAGCAGACGGTGGTGACCTTGGCATAGATCCAGGTTTCCAAGTGTTGAAGTCAGCAGTGGCAGATACTTTAGAGACCCGAGCTAAGAGACCTGTGTGCCCTGCCCAGAGGCTGATGCTCTCCTTAGTTAATCCCTGGTAGCTCCCTAGATAAAGACCAAAATCCCCACCATGGCACCCCCAGGGCCTGTAGAACATGGTTCTCTCTCTCTGGTTGAAGTCAGAGACACTGATGGGCAGTTTGCAGCTCTGTGTACTTTTCTGCACCTCACAGTGCCTTCTTAGCACCTCACAGGGTTTGTAGTCACAGACTTACTTGTGTGGCTACATGGTGGATTTTGTCTTATTTCCTGGGGAAAACAGACATTGTCGTGGACACTGTGGTTTATGACACGTCAACTCTTTAGGAGCAAGGAACTCATTTCCCAGCTACTGGGGCTATTGGCCAGGTCTTGGGGCTGTGTCCTTCCGGGAACCTCCTGGCTGAAGGAAGCCATGTCATCTGAAATTTCCGTTCCCCCTGGGGAGGATCCTGTGTAGCGACTGTACCAGGTGGGGACATGAAGGCCTGGCACCTTATCTCTCTTCAGGGTATCTGATGGGTTATCTCAGATTCAGAGCTCCCCATGGGACTGGCTGAAGCCTTTATTGTAACTGCACTCTGCACAGTCCTCCCCTTTGCTCCCTTACAGGTGTAGATCCCAAGAGCTCACCTCAAAAACCTCTCATGGACATTTCATTCTGTAGTCTATAAACTGAGAATCCATCAAGCAACCAGTGTTGATGGAGAGGTCCTGGGACACAGGGTCTAGAATAGGATTTTGGAGTCAGATTACCTGCTGACCAACTGCCATTAAAAACTCCATCACTGGTAGTCAGTGCCATATGGATGGACACTAGTATGCTGTAGCCATGTGACTGTTAAGCCTTTTGCTGGCGGTGACATGGGATGGGATATTGAAGGAAAGGATGCACTGGCAGGTGAAATATCTCAGGTGGAGGAGGGAGGGGTAGTAATTAGAAGTCTTATGGAATTGGATGATCGTTGCTGGGGGCAACCCGTGCATTACAGAGACAATGCAAGACTAAGGGTGATTAAGCTCCAATTAAAGGCTAAGTGCGAGGGCCAGAGGGCAGCATATAAAGACACTCATCCTCCTGGAGGGCAGAGAAGTTGAGGATCAGGCCCAGGTCTTAATTATAAGATCAGCAGAGTATTCCAGAAGATGTTGAATTCTTAAAGCCTGCAGGTCAGCGATGCCAGGGTCTGATCCTTAATTAGGAAGGAACAGGGCTCATCATAGCTCAGTATCTCCCTCTGCCCAGTCCTACTTCCCTTGCTTCCTTAAGCTACATTTTGCTCTTGGTGAAATGGGATGTTTCACCCCAGAGCAGCCACCTGGACTTGTTGTGAGCTGTATGAGGAGTACAGAATGGGTAGTAGAGGGGGGTGCTGATGAGCATTACACGTGGCCAGGATGCCAGGGCAGATACAGGGGCTAGAGTTTGTCCTATTCAGTTTTCTCTTATAAGTTTCCACAGCAAAAAGAGACGAGCCAGGACCCTGGAAGAGCTGTTTCCAGTGAGAGTGAGCTCAGTACCTGAAGCTAATGGTCCAGGAAGCACAAGAGGTGATGTGGAGTTGATAGAGCGGAGAGCTGTTCCAGGGCCCACTTCAGGGCAGGGGCACTCAATCGCTCAGGTGCCTGGAGTGTTGGCTAGATCATCTCTGGACATTGCCCTCAGCCAGAAGAAGCTTCCTTGCCCTAGGTTACAAGCCCTCATCCAGGTGGATGTTTGGTCAATGCCAGGTATGGAAGCCTGGCCCCTTTGCCTGCATGTGTGACATCTGGATGGTCTAGCCCAGATCCAGGGCTTCCTGTGGCATCAGCTGCCCCTCCTCTTGCAACTGAATCACAGCTCAACTTACCCTCTGCCCCCCTCCTGACATGTGGTTCCCAGAAGCCCTCAGTAAATCTTCTATGTGCAATCCTCAGGCTCTCACATTCAACTGCCCAGAGGACTGGACCTGTGTGCGCAGTCTGCTTCCTTCTGGGATTGGTCTCTGACTACAAGGTCTCTGCTCCCTGAAAGGATCCCTGTTCACTGTCCCACCCCCTGTGTCACCTCCTTCCCTACCATTCCTACCTCCAACTTCTGCTACTTTTCAAGAGCCTTGTGCTCCAGCCGCTCCTGCCTGGTCATCCAGCTACAAAATGAGTCCTAGTCGTGCAGGATGAACAGGGGAGGACACTCACTTGCTGACAGAGAGCCTATAAAGGGAGGAGACTCCATAAAGTTCACATGCACAAAACTGACCTCCTGCCACATGGGAATCGTTTGCTCCCCAGAGTCACACTGCTTGACATGAAGGAGGGAGTGAGGTGTGAGAGGTGGTGTTCGATCTGAGCCACTTCCCCTTCTAGTGCTATCTGCGTAGATGGGTGGGCCACCCTGGGAGGGCTTCATCCCTGGGTGTTTTAGCTTCTTCTACAAGCACCCAGAGTCCACTTTCAGCTGCAGAGTTAATGGCTGGGCTGTCAGACCATAGTTTAAATTTTTTTTTTTTTCAAACATTTGGGTTTGGTAAAGCCCCAAGTGTGGCTGTGTTTCTTTTTTTCTTTCTTTCTTTTTTTTTTTAAAGGACACCCCTCTGCTAATTTCCAAGCCTCCTATGTTTTGGATTCATTTATGTGAAGCTCATCAAAGTGCTATTTTGCAATATGGGGTTGATGTCCGAGCAGCCATTGTAAGCTGTTCTGTTTTTTCTCCCTGCCCAGATGATTTACGCTTTACTAATACCAAAGGCCTGCCTCGTGCTCTCGTAAAGGAATTCAGATTCTTTTCTAAATGCAGACTGTCCAATGTCCTGGTGAGATTTCAAAGCTGGCACAGCAGATCGCCTCTCAGGCCTAATAATTTCCATGCTTACCCTTTCATGAGAAGGAAGAGTATTTTGGAAGAAAATGACTTTTTTTTTTCTTTTGGTAGCCTTAAGAGTGCATTATGAAAAGAGAGCAAAGGCAACAAATTATCTCCCCAACTTGTGGCTTTGCTGCAAAGGCCTCTGGGAAGCTCTTTTATACGTGCCGTGCTGTTCTAGCTGACCACATCCTGCAGCTCCGCAGGCAAGCTAGACCTGAGGCAGCCGGTGGCAAAGCGTTAAGTTTGCTTCTCATTGGAACCTACTGGTCTGTCTGAACCACTGGGAGAGGATGGGTCAGGGGCGGCTGTGGCTGTGTTGAGGCTGTCCTGAAGGGGGAGGAATTGGCTGAGCACCTTCTCGCTCTGGGGAGCTTTCACACCTGCTCTCCAACTTGACTCTCTCCAGAGCATTGTAAAGTGGGCATCCTTGTGCCATTCTGCAGACACGAAAGGCAGGACGCTGCAAAAGCTGGCCCGATGACTCTAAAGCACATTTTCTTCTCCTACAAACATTTGCATGGTTGAATGATCTCTGCTTATTGCCTCAGAATGTTGAGAATGGACCATGGATGGGAATGGTATGAATGTGGCTACTTCGTCCAGAGCAAAAGCCTGAGCTAAGGCCAGGTTCCCGGCCTGGCCTGGCCGAGGGTAGGGTTGGACAGGGCGCTCTTGAGCTCCGGTTTTCTGCATGTGACATCTGGTGTTGTAAGGGCCAGAGAGAGAAAGCATGTGGTGTGCTCATCCCAGTGCCAGCCGTGAAGGGCAGGGAGCTGATTTTCATTATTCTGGGGATGAGAGGGCCACGTTCTTTCCTTCTTCCCTGGCTGGTGGTCACTGGGATCAAGTCAGGCTCTTGGAGTGTTTTACACAGTGAGATGGGGTAAGGATGTGGATCATGGTGGGGGGTGGTGGTGTGGACACAGGTACTCGGAGTGGCTTACATCGTCTTAACTCCACTAGATGGGGAAATGTGACCTGTTCTGCATATGTACCCTGGGGGAGAACAGCTAGGGGTGGTGGGGTGAACCTAGAGGAAGACACTTGCTGATAGGCTGATCTGGTTCCTGGATTAGATATCGTGGAACTTGTTGGAGACCTTTTGACAGGATAGGCTTGAGGTCTGAGTTATCACTTCTACAGCGGGTTGTGTGTGTGCACGTGAGCACGTGTGTGCCCACTTGCAGGCAGCAGGGAGGTAGAGTTGAGTCCAGGGTTGCCAAGGCTATGGCGGCTTCTCAACATGGGCCTTAAGTAGATTGTCCTTCCATCTCTCTTCTTCCTTCCCTTCTTCCCTTTAGTGCTTACTCTGTGCACAATCCATACCTTTTCTGTGTGAAACACCTGGTTGATTTTCAATCCAGCTGGGAAACATAATCTGGCCCGCCCATGTGGGGAGCTCATAGAGCTGAGGGTCAGGAGCTCCCTGAGTGTGTGTGTGACCTCATGCCTGCAGTTAACCAGTGGGGACACTGAGGCACAGAGGGAGGGGGGTTAACCAAGAGTCTCCTAGCTTGTTAGTAGCAGAGATGGGGTCTGAAGCCAGCGTTTTTTGTTTTTTTTTTAACATAGTATATATATATATTTTGGAATTTGAAAAAAAGAAAAACAATTATAATCACCTCATATTCCTACCACACAGAATTAATTATTTACCCTTTTTTGAAAAGAATATTTGTTTTAGTTATTTTTCTGTGTATGTGATTATACTATTCTGCAAGTCATGTATGAGGACACTAGAGACTTTAACAAACATAAGGGTCATACAGATACCTCCACAGCTGTACCCCTGCCCTCCACCTCCTGCACTATTCCTATCCTGGTCCATTTCCCCCTCTACAGGAGTGCCCGTTATTGTGAGTGTGATACTCTTCTTTCCAAGCCACTTAAAACTATGCACATCTCCCCCAAAATGTGTATTACTGTGTTGGTGATGATTCTCCCCCAGTGATTTATTTCTGGAGATCCGTTTGTGTGGATGGATCTAGCTCCAGTTCATTTCCCTCCATGGCTGAGCAGATTCCTTTGTGTGATCCCGCCACTTCGTAGCCACCCACATCTTTGTGCGTTATCATCAAGCTGCCTGGATTTCCTGCTAATGGGCTTCTGAGAAACAAGCCTGGAAGCCAGAAGGACTCTTGTAACTTGTTTCTGCCCAGGACCTGAAATGACAGGAGGACCCTGAGTGAGCCACTTCACATCTGTGCCTCTGTTTCCTTATCTCGGTGAAGACAACTTGCCAAAGAATTAAGTGGACAGATATGAAGTCTTGCCATAGCTCTGGCTGCCCCTACATTTCACGGTGTAAGGACAAAAGTGCTTGTTCCCATCATGGGGCTTGTTTGGGATGGACTAATTACCCTTGCTGACCTTGTATGGCTCCATTAGTATATGTAAGTTTGCCATGGGAATTCTGAACTTTCTGTAACACCTCAAGATATGCCTGGTCTGCAGTGAGGAGGTCACCTCAAGGAGTGGAGAAGGAGGACTCCCTCCTGCAGGGTCAAGTCATTCCCAGTGTCTCTTACCTTGGGAACAGATGGACCTCAGATGGGAAGAGCTCCAGGAGGGTGGTGGTCATGCAGATGGCGAGATATTTCCATAGGCTCTCCACTCCGGGATAGCTACAAGCAGATGACTTTTGTAAGATTACAACGCAAGGCTTGGAAAAGCCCTGAGGTCAAACTCAGGGCTTGGTCTGCTGTTTCTGGGCTCTTCCCACTCTGCCATTATGAAAGAGGACTGAGTGGAGAAACTTTAGCTCAAGGGAGTGGACTGCTGATAATGCAATTTCAGCCTGCATTAAGAGACTAACAGCAAGTGAAAGATTGTGGGCTCTGCTGGCATAGCTTTGGAAGCCTTCCTGTGAGAGGTGACATGTGAGCTGAGTTTTGAAGTATGAATAGGAGTTTTCCAGGTAAGGTAGGGAGAAAGTCACTGTGAACAGATATGGGGGGAATAAAAAGTCAGGGAAGAATCGAGGAATGGGAATGGTTCAGTGCATGGAGGATGGGAAGGATGTGGGGAAAATTGGAAGCCTGGAAGGATCGATTGTAGTATGACTATGTCATGAATGCTGCAAAGGACCATAAGAGAACTAAAAGTAGGGAAGCAACGTGACAAGATTTGTGGCTCAGGGAGATCAGCGGACAGCCACAGCGTGGAGGACAAAATGCAGTTCAAGGTTGAGGGATCAGCGGATGTTGCAGGAGTGCCAGTGAGAGTTGCTGGGCATGGGGTTTGGGAGTAGAGGATGGGAGACCTCTAAGGAATATGGTGGTAGGGGTGGGAAGGAAGGGAAGCAAAGCAAGGAACCTGATAGTTATCAAGCATGGTCTACATGCATCAGCTTGTAAATTATCACTGTAGCTTTGTGATAGAAGCATCACTGCCACCATTTTACAGATATGACAGCAAGACTCACAGAAGTTAAGTAAAGGTCCCACAAGCCCTGCAAGTCTGAGGGAATTCCAGAGTCAGGTGTGTTTCCCTACTTCCTGACTAAGAGAGGAAGAGAATTCGGCAAACCCAGAAGACTAGGGCTCCCCCCTTGGGAACCTGGGTGGATAGTGATGTTGGCAGCCTTCCGTACTGCTTACTAATGTCCAGATTCCTTGCCTGAACTTTGGTGTGGCCACGTGGCTAGTTCTGACCAATGGGTTGTGAGTGGAGCTGACATATGTCACCTCTGAGCTACAGCGCCTCACAGCTGATGGGAGACCCTCCAGCCCTACACAGTCCCACCCGGTGACTGGGGATATCACTGAGTTGCAAATTCCATCAGCCTGGATACCTGACTGGTGGTGGCAAGTGGACCCATGTCACCAGAGTCAGTGGGAAGTAAATCTGTTGCCTTCAGCCATGGATGCTTAGAGTTGTTTGTTACTGCGCTACGACCTGCCGTCTACTGACCAAAGGTGATGCCATTCCCTGGATGAAGGGATGGAGGACGAAGAGCAAGGTGAGCACAAGGGCAGGGGAAATGACATTTCTGGATTTGAGAGGACAGAGCTGTGACACAGTGACGTGGTAAGAGAATGCCAGGCTACGAAGACTAGCAGGCCTGGGTCTAGTGTCGCCTACTGTTAGAGTCCTTTCAGGCAGAGGCCCCAGCCCTTCTGAACTCAGTTTCCCAGTAAGTGAAATAGGGAAAGTTTTAATCATTCCTGGTGGTCACTGCCACCTGGTGACTGGTGCCAACGAACATACAAACATAGAACTCCAACGAAGCGCCCTGTCCAAAGGAAGCACTCCATCAACTGTGGTCAAATACCCTCAGAAGATGGGAAGAATAAAGTCAGGGATGTGGGCTTGAGAGGTCAGACATCTTTCCTTTCTTGTTTGCTTGAATTTCCGTAGTTCTGAGAATGATGCCTGAGCTCAGTAGGCCTTCATTTTATATTCACTGGATAAGAGAAAGAATAAAATGGGACTGTGATTATTTGCTTTATGTGCCCTTTTCCCCTCATGACCAGACTGGGGAATCTTTTTTGTTTGTTTGTTTGTTTGTTTGTTTTAAAAAGAAAGGTTTTATTCAGAACTTCATCATGTTTTTTTAAGTTTTATTTAAATTCAATTAATTGATATATAGCATGTTAGTTTCAGAGGTAAAGTTCAGTGATTCATCAGTTACATACAACACCTAGTGCTCATCACAAGTGCCCTCCTTAATGTTCATCACCCAGTTACCCCATCTCCCATCCACCTCCCCTCCAGCAACCCTCAGTGTTTCCTAGAGTTTAGAGTCTCTTATGGTTTGTCTCCCTCTCTGATTTCATCTTATTTTATTTTTCCCTCCCTTCCCCTATGATTCTCTGTTTTGTTTCTTAAATTCCACATATGAGTGACATCATATGATGATTGTCTTTCTCTGACTTATTTTGCTCAGCATAATATCCTCTAGTTCCAGCCACATCATTGCAAGTGGCAACATTTCATCCTTTTGATGGCTGAGTAGTATTCCATTATATATATATATACACACACACATACATATAATCTGTATTATATCCATTCATCTTTCAGTGGACATCTGGACTTTTTCCACAGTTTGGCTATTGTGGACATTGCTGCTCTAAACATTGAGGTGCAGCCTCTTATACTCTTGGTGGAAATGCAAACTGGTGCAGCCACTCTGGAAAACAGGATGGAGGTTTCTCAAAAAGTTAATAATAGAGCTGCCCTATGACCCAGCCATTGCACTATTAGGTATTTATCAAAGGATACAGACTGGGTACTCTTTGATGGGAGGGACTTAGATATGGAGATTCACCTGTTTCCTCATTGCCCAGTGAATGTCAGATCTCAGGAAATTTTCCTTGAAAGAATTAGCAATACTGGGATTTAAAAATATCCAGGTCTATAGGACATTTCTCCCTGATGCATTGATACCAAGCTCAGCCTTGGCATTCCAGGGGGCACCCTCCTCCTACAGCTTCCAAGTCTCTGTCCTGTCCTCTGGTTCAGGTGCGCAGGAAGTGCCCCCTTCACAGAAGCCATATCTTCCATCCATTCTGTTCCCAAGTCCGGCAGCATCTTGGACGGCCCCAATGTCTCCTCATACTCAGACCCTCCCTGCAAATGGCTGTGTGCAGACCTTGGCAGGAGCAGGCTGGCAGGCAGTGTCACTGCTTCCCAGGCAGACGTGTATACAGCAAATCTGTTTATCAGGCAACGCCTTGTTGTAGCCAGAGGTGGTGGCTTAGCAGCAGCAGAGACGCGGGCATTGCCTCACAAGCTTCAGGTTACTAAGGTGTGCCCTTGGCCTCAGCAGACAGATAAGCACCTGCATTGGAGAAGGAGCCCTTGATCCTGGGCAGATAAGCTCAGGAAAGGATAAAAAAAAAGAAAAAAAAAAAGCAATAACCCCAACAACAACAAGTAGCTGAGCGACCCAGTGTCGGAGGCTTTTTCATGTACACATGGGCGTGTTCCCTGTCTTCGCCAACACACTAGGTGATGCAAAAGCTCTGATTTTAATTTAATTTGGTGGTCACGCAATCATGGAACAAGAGCATGTTAGAGCTGGAAGGGACTTCAGGCATTGTCTAGTTGAACCTTTTAATCTTCCAGGTGAGGACACTGAGGGCCATGGGGCTGTAGTGACTTGTTGAGGATCATCCAGCAAAGCTTTGGCAGAACTGGAACTAAATCCTGGGTCTCTAGACCCCCAGGCCTGTGATCTTTCCACCACATGGGATTGACTCACAGGCAGCCACCTGCCTCCTCGAGTGCATCCTGCAAGCTGTACTTTAAGGTCTAAACAGTCCTCTGTAATGACACAATTTGCCTCTTCTGCCTTCAGAGTTAGGCAGTCCTCCCCTGTGTTGGGTTGACCAGTTAGCTCAAGGTAACAAGGACTGGTCTTGCTTTCTGGTTGTGATCTGAGTAGAGTGAAACAGAGAAATTTAGATTTTAGTCTAAAATCATTTCTACACAACAATGACAAACCTTTCAGCAACAACCAACTGATAACATCTCAAGAATCCTAAATGTAATTGGCACATCCCAGGCTCACATCACCTGTGACTGCAATACGAAGTCAAACCTATTTAAAAAATATTCTCTGAAAATACATATTTGGGGCACCCGGGTGGCTTAGTAGGTTAAGCATCTGCCTTTGGCTCAGGTCATGATCCTGGGGTCCTGGGATGGAGTCCCCCATTGGGCTCATTGAACCCTCAGGTCAGGCTCCCTGGTCGGTGGGGAGCCTGCTTCTTCCTCTTCTTCTGCAGCTCCCCCTGATGGTGCACACACTCTCTCTGTCAAATAAATAAATAAATTCCTAAAAAAATAAAAGTATTAAATACCTGTGTATGATTAATAAAACCAAAGAGCAGACACATGTTTCTAAAGAAAAGTAATAGTCTCTGGTCACATCACTCCTTCACATTAGTCCTGAATCAACCATTTTTAATTCTGTTAACTCTTTCTGATTATTCGTTTTTGTTTGTCTTGGTGATAAATTCCATGTCTATATATGTTAAATGTGATAATATTGTTATTTTTGATTGATCAAGTTAAAATGTCATATATCAACCTTCTTCTGTAAGAGATAAAGAATCTGTTTATGTAGACCAGCATCCACACCTTTCCCCCTCCATCTCATTTTACACACACACACACACACACACACACACAATAATTTAGGTGCTTTATTAACTGCCTTTGTAAATTTTAGTTACCTATCTATATACATGTTGTATTTCTTCAACTGTATACAGAGGTATGTAGTTGGCTTTTATCAACATTCCTAGTTTTTTCTCCCTTTCATTTTTTTTTAAGATTTTATTTATTTACTTGAGAGAGGATGGGGAGAGAGAGATAACACATGCACAAGTAGAGGGAGCAGAAGAGGGAGAGGGAGAGAGAGAATTTGAAGCAGACTTCCTGCTGAGCGCGGATCTCATGATCTTGAGAGCATGGCCTGAACTGAAATCAGGTTGGGTATCTAACCAACTAAGCCACCCAGGTGCCCCAATTTACTTTTTTTTTTTTAAATGAGGGTAAATACTGGCCACTTTTTTTCTGTGTCTGTGGGATGGCAAATAAGGGTCTGAACCCAGGAGTTATTTTCAACCCCACTTCCTACCTGCCTTCATGTACTTAATGTTCCTGGTCCTGAGCCTGTCAGCGCTTCCTAGGCCCACTGTCTCTCTCTGAATGTTCTGGATTGGATCTTTCTCTGTTCTGATTCTTCCATCGTGTCTTTTTCTCTCTCTCCACCTCGTAGATATTTGTTGAATTCTTTGCTTTTCTTTTTAGTATTTAGTAATTTTTTAAAAATGTTTTCCCTTCATTTTAGCCATCTCAGAGTGGAGAGATAGTGCATGTATCTGGCCATGCTTTTATTTTGTAGGTTACAGTGATACCTGCCTTTCTTCAGCCTAACCAAAGGATTCTTGTCCTTCACAGAATCTCCCTAAAATTGGTGCAAAGGTAAATTCAAAACCTCGCATCTTAAAAACAAACAACACGTTAGTCTGAGGATTGAAATTACAGACCCCTCCGACCCTGAATGATGTTTTAAAGATCCCAGGACCAATTTTTCATCCAGGCTGAAGCATAAAGCACTCCAGATCTGTCCCAGTGATCTCTGGGCACCTCAGCCACCATGGCGCAGACTTCTGCCCTGCGTCTCTCTGCTGGTGTGTGCAGTCCTCCCTCTGATCCTGTCCTGGAACAGATCCCCTTAGGCAAGCAGAGGCAGAACAGAGGCTAGGCAAGCTTTATTCCAAACTCAGGGATAATGAGAGGGAAAGATAAAGTGGGGAATAATATAAAGGCATCTGTAGGCTGACACGGTCCTTGGGTTCCTTATAAGGCTCCCCCCTGCTGCCATATCCTGGGGTTAGCTCCCATCCCACAGTTGAGGGGGGTCCTCCTCTGTTATCCCAGGGAATCAACCAATGCCCCCTCCCCACCTTTTCTCTTACGGCCCAGAGAGAAGAACCCATTCTTTCCTCTCCAGCCCAAACCTGGAGGTCCTGTTCTTTCTTCTAGAATTTACTTGTCAAAGTAAATGAGAGTGGAAATGTCCATTGTATCCAGAAAAATCCCGCTCTTCTTTTACAAAAAAATTATTTATTTTAGGGAGAGGTGACAGAGAGTGAGCACGCACAAGTTAGGGGAGGGCAGAGGGAGAGAGAGGATCTCAAGCAGACCCACCCCCCCCCACTGAGAGTACAGCTCTACATGGGTCTCAATTTCATGACCTTGAGATCATGACCCGAACTGAAACCAAGAGTTGGATGCTTAACCAACTGAGACACCCAGGTGCCCAAATCCCATCCTCCTCAAGAATGGCCTCCCTGCTTTTTGAGGGCAAACCCATCAATACCTACTTGTCTGGAAGTATTTTCCCCAGTGGGGGGAAAATGTCTTCACTATTCGTATTTGACTAACACCAGGTGCATGCAACATCCACTCTCAATCTGCCTTACCAGGTCCTCTTGAGGTGGTCAGACCTGCCCACAGTTTATGCCAACTCCCAGACTCAGACCCTCATCCTGTCACTATGTGAATTCCTTCCTCTTATTTTACCTCTTCAATGCCCCACTCCTTAACCTCATCTTCTACTTCTCACTTTCCCTCCATTACCACAGGGCCTTTACACTTGCCATCCTGTATGCCTTTTATCTGAAGGGTTTCTGCTCCATCTTAAGTTTTTGTTCAAATATCCCCTTGACCTTCTCTGATTACTATAATTCACATCCCTCCAGTGGTCATTCACCTCCTTTCTGGTTTTGTTTTTCTCCATAGCATTTTATACCCACCATATACCATAAAGCTTATTTACCTATATTTGTCATCTGTGCTCTCCATGGAGGTAAGAATCTTTGTTTTATTCATTATTGCATCCCAGAGCCTAGAACAGTGTCTGATACCAGTAGGTCCTCAATAAATACATGTTGAATTGAATATAGAATATTGTGGTTCTCAGATGTCAGCTACAGGCCTCTGCTTTAGACCCCAAAGAAACTTTTTTTTTTTTAAATAACAAAACAAAAGTATATCCTCTTTTTACAGGGTAAATTCAAAACCTCACACCTTAAAAACAAACAACAGATTAGTTTGAATGTTGAAATTACAGACCCCTCCAACCCTGGATGACGTTTTAAAGATCCCAGGACCAATTTTTCATCCAGGCTGAAGCATAAAGCACTTCTCCTCTCCTGGCCTCCATCCCTTCCCTGTCCCCATTGAATACCCCATCCATTCAGTGACAGGGAGAGGTCACCCAATTCAGCTCACTTTACCAAAGCTGCAGTCCACCTGGGCCACACACCGAGTGTGGGAAGCAGAGCTCTACCAGCAGAAGTTAGTTTAAAGGCCAACTTATTATGTGACTTGCCCTTCTCTGGGGGAGGCCAGCACTGAAGTCCATGCATGTCTTGTTATATCTGCCTTTGTCCTCTTTATAGCTCTCTCCTGCACTCGCTGGGTGACTTCCCTGCCAGCCTTTGTCTTCGTCTATAAATGGACAGAGTAAAAGTTGCCCTGCTGCCTTCTAGGGTTGCCACTAGAGCAAAAAAGCTACTACATGCAAACAAGCACTGGATTGGTGTGATGTGGCTGAGGGCACTGGATGCAAGTTGTGAAGCTGGGACCCCACAGGGCCTTGCTTCCGCTGCTCTGCAGCTGGCTGAGGTCAATGCAGCACCCAGAGGTTGGGCCAGGCCATCCTTCCTCTCTTAGCATCTGAGGCTCAGCTCTCCATAAAAGGAAAAGAGTTACCAGAGGGTCTGAGTAAAGGACCATCACCTTGCCAAGGCCAGCAAAGACAGAAGCTGGGGCCAGTAGCTGGTATCCCCAGATGAGGAGGATCTGGCACCTATGACCAGTCCTATCTACCAGACACAGCTAGAGTCCATGAAAATGTAGAGCAAGTGATTTCTCAAAGACATGCCTATGATTGATTGATTTACTGATAGATAGCCTAACACCTAAACAGACAAGGTCCATTCCTTTCAGGGATCTGATTAGAAGAAATTCAACTGATATGGGAAGGACTGATGGAAGAGTGAAGCTGCAGTGTGTGGCTAAGGAGGTATGGGTGTGGAGAGGAGTATCTGATGGAAACTCTAGTCAGTGAGAATTCAACCAATGGGAGGTACAGCAGGAAAGAGGTAGGAAATGGACAGCTGAGCTGGCAAGTGTGTCTGAGAAGCTCAGGGGGTGATGATGAATCACACAGTAAAGGAAGATGAGGGTAGAGAAGGAGGCCAGGCTGTATTACAGGGCCCTGATTGACAGTCTAAGTACTTCTCTGGTCAGCACCAGGGCTTTGTTCTCTCTCTCTCTCTCTTCCTCTCTCTGTCTATGTGTGTGTCTAGGTGTGTGTGTGTTCCTGTCTACTTTGTCCTAACTTGTGGAGACTAATTTTTCATAAAGGTCTTCTCTTAGACTCCCCCCGCCTTGAATAGGTTCCAGGTTTTGCTTTATGTCCCCTGTCCCCTCCAAGGTTCTAAAAATGTAAGATCAAGTTCTGTGGGTATACCTGATGTCCTCAGGGCAGAAGTGGTGCCAAAGATCCTCTTCCACCTCCCACTCCCACTTAGACTTTGACCTTAATTCCCACTGTCTTACCAGCTGTTAGAGCATTTAAGAAGATGTTTCATATGTTATATCTGGAGTTTTTCATGGTTTCCAGCATGCCTGGCTGGCTCTATTCCTGTTAACAGAACTATACGGTTGACTGGCTCAATGGCTGCCACATTGGCTCTGCTGCCTCAGTTTCCTTGCTTCAAGGATAGAAGGAAATAATACTTTCCCCCACTAACTTATTATAAAAATGGGATGACTCTAAATATAAAATATTCTTGCAACGATGCTAGCTCTCATTTAAACTCCATGGTTTGGAGGCTAAGCAATGCTCTTGTGATCAGTATCATTTAGAACTTAGGACAGGGCAAGGATTACTGCCCTGATTTTACAGGTAGATGTCTGAGCCACAGGATGAGGAAAATAACTCAAGATCATCTGGCTGGGTCATTGTCAAGACTAGAAAATGGTTTTTGGATTCCATGTCCTATTTGCTGCTTTCTTCACTGGTCTTTTCTCCCACCAGGAGCTACAAGTCACGATGTAAATGCAGTCAATTAGTTTGATCTGGCTCAAGGATATAACCAGGCTGGGTGGTGCCGTGCACTAGCTTCACCAGGGTTCCCAGAACTGACTGTGGTCTGGGTCCTCAGAACCCTGTTTCACATCATGTCCCTCAGCCCAAAAACAGCTGCAGAGGACAGTCAGGATGTCGCCAAGGACAGGCTGCATCCTTCTCTCCCAATCAAGGACCAGGCTAACTGCTTGAAATGAAAGCTTGTCCCCATGTCACGGATATCTGGTCACAGATAATTAGGGAGGAGGCTCTGAACCTTGGATTTTCTCTCCAACCCTCTTCTCCAGGTAGAAAGGGATAGATGGGATGTGGGATATGATGACTCAATGGCAGAGGAGGGCAGCTCTACACATGGCGATGTCTTGAAACACAGTATTTAAGACCGAAGCAGGGGAAGTCTGGGTCTTAATCAACCTGTAGGAGATGAATTCTATTACAGACACAAGAGCAAGTCACTCTTCTGTTAACACTTAATTTGCTCTTCTCATGTCAAAGCAGAAATGAGATGCCACTGTGTACCCACCAACTCTAAGACATTATTTCTGAAAGGACAAAGTCCCCACAAGGCCGCCCAGAGATGGGGTGATACAAGGGGGGCCAAAGGAGGCAAGAAGGGAAGGGGGAATAGAAAGGCAACCAATAGACCTGGCGCTTGACACTAAAGGCTTAACATCAAATGCAGCCAGAAATCCATTTCCACAGTTTTATTGGCCATTCCGGACGCCTCATTTCAAAGGGAAAGATTTGAATTCAGAGACATAACGTTTCCTTTGTTCTCTTGCCCTCCAGCCTTTGGTGCCACGGTGGACTGTACTACAGGGAGAGGCTGAGATCAAAACCCCCTCCGCTCAGCTACCTGCCCCCAGAGCTGGCCCTTGGCATGCCTAATGAAATCGGCTTCGCTATAGATTGACAATGCCCTGTCAATTATAATCATTTATCTTGGCAAGCAGAGCATTTGAACACTTAAAAGAGCATGGGTTCAGCAGGCCCAGAAAAACCAGAATAAAATTATACTGCATGGTAATCAGAGCGAGAGTATATTGCTCACATAAAATTTTACTTTAACTGTCAGAGGGACCGATAGGATTTTACATCTCATTTTCTGCCTGCCCATGGGGTGTGTGTGGTTCCATTTGGGTCACTTTCTGCTACCTCTAGGTTTGCAGAGTGGGGGGGGGGGCTTGTGTCCACGGAGGAAGAGGACTCCCAGCCCGCAGTGAAGGTTTGGGCTGTGTTGGTGGCACCTGCATAGATACGCAGTGGCCCATGACATAGTCTGGAGGTAACAGCATTTGAGGAGATTCCTGCCTGTCCCACTTGTTGACTGTGTGAGCGTGGACAAACTGCTCCACCTTCCAGGGCCACCTCCGTATGTCTTCTGGGTAATGGAGCATGTCTTCTTCTTCTTCTTCTTTTTTTAAGATTTTATTTATTTATTTGATGGAGAGATAGAGAGAGCCAGAGTGCACAAGCGGGGGGGGGGGGGGGGGGGGGAGCAGCAGAGGCAGAGGGAGAAGCAGACTACTTGGTGAGCAGGGAGCTGGATATGGGGCTTGAGCCCAGGACCCCGGGATGATGACCTGAGCTAAAGGCAGATGCTTCACCGACTGAGTCCCCCAGGTGCCCCTGGATGTCTGCTTTATAGAGCCACTGGGGTAGGGTCACATTTTCTCTCTCTTGCATGGTATTATATAAATATAAATATATATAAATATAAAATGTATATATAAAGTATATATATATTTTAAGATTTTATTTACTTATGAGAGAGAGAGAGAGAGAGAGGCAGAGACACAAGCAGAGGGAGAAGCAGGTTCCATGCAGGGAGCCTGACGTGGGACTCGATCCCGTGTCTCCAGGATCCGGGCTGAAGGCAGTGCTAAACTGCTGAGCCACCCAGGCTGCCCTCTCTCATGGTTTTATAAATCCTGACTTTTAGTTGGGCAGATGTCCACCCAGAGGATCCTCTGCTTCTCTGGGGAGGGATCAGCTGTGGGTGGGAGCAGTGAAAGCAACCCCAGATAAATGTGATGGGCTAGTGGGCTGGGGAGAACTCAGGACTTGCTTCTCGGTAGGTGATCTGGATGGGAGGAGGCCCCACAGGAGGTTGCAGAGCATGGGGAGGCTGCATGAGGGATCTCTTGGCCCGAGTCTCATACACCTCTCCATGGGACCTCTCTGGGAAGCTTCTGGTAGGACCTGAGCCCTCTGAGGTCTGGGGAGGGGGCTGCTGATGGAAGGCTGCAGGACCCAGGAGAGCCCAGACCCAAGACAGGAAAACCTTGTGATGGAGAAGAAGAGAGCAAGGCAGCGGGGGCCTCAGAAATAGGCTATGAGAACCACAGAAGCTCACCAAGGCCAATGGGCACCCCAGGGATAGTTGTCTGCAGTGCCTAGGCTCCCCTGAAGCCAGAATGATCTCTCAGACCTTTCCTGGGAAACCTTGATCAGGTGCCTGCTTAAATCAGGGGACACCGAGTCATCACCAACTGGTGGTTTTCTGCCATCAGTAGGAAGGACTCGGTCAGTTCCTTTCGTACCCTGAGACTTGGCCTGTGGGCACATTTAGACCAGCCACACGGTTCTTGTTCCCCTGCTGTGAACTGCAGTGTGAATTCAGGAGAGTGACATGGAGCTAAAACCCACTTACTTACGGAAAACCAAGAAGAGCACTCACCTTTCTGAGTGGGCCTCTGGTCACCGGCCCTCTGGGTGGCTGTGGGCAGAGCTGCCACTAGCCCGGCTCCTGGCACTTGGCACCGAGGATGGGAACAGAGGTGTGGCAGGCGGGCTTGTCCCTGAGGTCTGGGTGGGGGGTGGTGACTTTTACAGTCGCAGGAGTGGGAAGGGCAGCCTGCGCTGGGCACTTGAGGGAGTCCACCGAGGGCGCATACCAGCCTGGCCTTGACCTGGAAGGTGCGACTGTCCGGTCTCCTCCTCCCCCTCATCACTGTGCCTGGCCGGGGAGGGCTATGTGGGCTTGACAGTTGGGGAAGGGTCTCTGCCAGTGAGCAGCAGGATGGGCGGCTTCTTTCCCTTCTCCCAGGAAGGCTTTTGTTCCCCCTCCCCACTCGGGTCCCATGCTCCAGCCCCTCAGTTTTTAGGGCTGCGGGCCAATTTACTGTAAGGCTTAGCTCTGGACAGCTGTGGCCAGCTGTTTAGGAAAAAAGCTTTATGAGGCCGAAATGTTGGCCTCCCCAGGCTTACTGGGTTTCTTCACTTATGCTTTTGCCCATGAGGAGCCCTGGCAGCTGAGGCTGGACAGTGGGTGGGGGCGGGACGGGGTGCTCAGCCTGGCTCCCTTCCCAGCCGAAACCCGGAGGGTGGTGGGGTCTGGGGTCCGTTCCCCTACAGGGTGCTTCTCCATATTAATTGTGACAACCCCTACCTAACCCGCAGGGCTGCCCTCATGGTTGTTGGAAACACTGCTTAATGAGAGTGGGAAGCTACTCCTCAGGCAGTCGCACAGCCCAGAGAGGTTAAGTCCTTTGCCCAAAGTCACACAGCACCTCGGGGGCCAGTGTGGACTAGGACACATCTCCTTCTGCTCCCATGTCACTCTTGTTTCCTTGACACTTGCATTTCAGTCCTCAGACATGAAACAGCTCACTCCCTGGGACCTTTCTAAGAACATTTCCTTCCCCTAATTCATACATTACAAATGTACTCCATAAATTAAATAGAAAAAAAAATCATACAGCCAGTAGGAATGAATGAAGCTATTGTAAAATGACATGAATAGGAATTAAAATCTCAAGCTACATTTTTCTTTTCAGGGTGGGTGGGGGACACTAAATCTCTCCGTGGTGAGCAGGGTGCATTATGTCCCGAAGGGGAGGGAAGCAGACGCCTGAGTGGGAACGGTGCCCTTTGAAAGGGTGAAATGGGAGTGTCGAGGTTTGTAATCATGTTCCCCAGAGATCAAGCGGAGCAGGCTGAGGAACAAGGGGCCTTCTGTGTGGGGTCAGGCGCTGGGGGGGCCGTGTCAGCCTCGCGCTGGCCACAGATGGGGCTTTGGGAAAGGGCTGGATGCAAACATTCCCCAGACTCCCTCTCCCTCCCTTCCTCCCTTTCTTCCTCCCTCCTTCCCTCCCTCCCTCTCTTTCTCCCACCACCTGCTCTATCCCAGACATGTGCCGGGTGCTCTGGTTGTAATAGGACCACTTGAAGACCCTTGGTGGAACTGGTCATTGCCCAAGCTGCCCTTCTGCTCAGAAGGACCCTGCCCCTCGTTTCTGGAGGCCTGTTCTCTTTCAATGAATCCCGGCTTCTCCAGGGAACCGTTTTGGCTCTTTCCCCTTTGAGTCTTTCAAGGGTGAGAGACTGACCTTTACCTGCTGGGCGGTGCCTAACACAGGCATGTGCCACACATTTGGACCCTCACATGACCATCCCTGTGACACCTGTTCTAGCTTGGTGTGGGTTTATAACACAGTTCTCGAGCTTTATGTGATGCATGCTTATTGTTGATGGAAACTGCCCCGTAAGTGGGTGGAAGCTAGCCCGAGTTTACAGGCCGAGAGGCCGAGGAGCAGATGGATGGATAGAGCAAGAGGGTTAGACCATGAGGAGCAGTGGAGGCAGAGTGGGACCCGAAAGCTGTCAAATTCCAGCACACTTGGTGCCCCCACCCCTAGGGGGCAGTCACGGTAGTGTCCTATCTGACCCTGTCTTGCAGCCCTTCTCAGGGACTTGGTTCAGAGTTATTTGCAGACATCCGACAGTGGGAAGATTGTGTGATTTAGAGTCAGTCTTATTTTGGCTGCACCTGAACCTGTGTTAATAGAAAGCCCTCATAGAGCACTTGCCAAGCGCCATGCTCTGAGAGCTTTAGAGACCAAGGAACCCCACCTGCCTGTGGGGAGGGGACCACCACCGTACACCTTTCCCATATGAGGAAACCAAAACTCAGAGAGGTTGTGTCACTTGCCTGGGCTCATCCAGCTGGTGCTGGCAGTGGGGGTGGTGGGGGCTTCACTCTTACACAACCTGGTTGTGCGTCCAAGCATCTGGAACGAGACTTAAACTCAAGCAAAGGAGAGTCAGGACACAGAGAGGGTCCGCTCAAGATCTGGTGGCTTCAACACATCACTCCCTCCTGACCGGGACACGTCTTCTGTCCCCACTTCCCCAAAGCACCTAGCATGAGACTTGGGGTGACGCTGCTGCTCAGGGGGTTGAGTGCATTGACCTGGCTCCAGGCCTCACACATGTGTGTTGAAGTCAGGGGCAACACTTGTCACCCTTGCAGTGTCCTGCCAGGAGCGTGCTCTTGACTGTGGTCACAGGGCCCTCGGGAACTGTGGCTGCTTTGAGGTTGAGGGAGGAGGTTGTCCCAAGTATTCTACTTTGATGCTATCAACAAAAAACAAACAAATAAAAAAAAAAATCTGCCCAGTCAAGAAAACAACCCAAAGATGAAATTGATCATGAATTTTGTTTAACGCTTCCCGGTGAACCTACAGCATTCGTTCCCTGTTATTAAAATGCCTTGGCTTCATCCTCATACTCTTCCATTCTGCAGAATAGTCTATATTGTGGGTGTTCCTCTTATGTACCCCACTATCACCAACATGATGTGCATTTTACCATGAGAAGAGCACTGCAGTGAAGATTGCTGGGCATACATTTTGCCTTTTGGATAAATGCAAAGGCAGGTCCTCTTGATGGGATTACTGGTTCAAAGGAGATTCCATCAGTTTTAATACACATGGTTTTATCTCTGAGGTTTGGAGATGGATTCCTGAACTCATCTGAGTGGACATTAACGGAACATTCTGGAGAAAGAGACCCAACATGGATTAATGGCCCTCAAAGTCAACGTTGTATTGCATTTAAATTCAATGGACCATTGAGTCCTGAGGGATGGGGATTTGTATTATATTATAATTATTAAGTTATATTGCATTATATTATATCCGTGCGGCCCTGAGGTGAATCCAACTTGTCCAGGTTCTTGCAGCAAGAGGAGTCAGAGCCCAAGTCTGTGAGCTTGGGAAGGAACATCACTAACACAGCACACCTGCAAAGCAATGAGTTGGGGGTGGCCACCGGCACCCATGGCTCCTCTGTCTCTTCTGCCCAAGATCCTCCATTTGCTCAACAGTCATGGGAAACTGGATGAAATCACCAAATCCAGAGTGCAAAGGGCTGACTCTCCCCCAGATGCTGCAATATATGTCTTCTTACTGTCCTGTTGATTCCATGGAAGTGTTGACCTCATCATTCCAAACCAAGTGAAGAGCATGTTGCCACGACAACTGTCAAATCATGCTTTTCTTGAACGCTTCCTCAACTCCCCACATCTTCAACTTCTTTGATCTCACTTTTTGTGCATGAGGTTGCTGAAGAACCTTCCCTTCACTTCCTCTGCACTCTGTGCCCACGACAACCAAGTCTATCCTTCAAGTCATATTTCCTTCTCCTCCATGAAGGCACCTCAGCTTGCACCCAGCTCTCCCAGCTCTTCCCACAGTGCTCACTAAGACCTTTTAAATTAGTTGGAATTCATGTGTGTATTTTTCTAATTGTCTATTCATCCATCCATCCATCTAGCCATCCACTCATGCAACTAGAGTCTGCTTACTCTGTACCAGGCTTTGTGTTCAATGCTGGAAACACCAACCAACAAATCAATAAAAACAATAGTAAAATAAAATAAAATAAAATAAAATAAAATAAAATAAAAATAAGATAAAGTAAGATCTGGTACTTGCCCTCAAAGGGCTCATAATCCCTCGAGGAGGCATTGACCCAAGGTCAGATGCAGTTTGAGTGTGGAGAAAGGCAACACTGATAGAGCATGGCACAGCGGTCAGTTCCTTCGGAGGGGCCAGGAAACACATTCCAAAAGGCAGCCATTCTTACCGTAAATAGGATAAGAGGCTCCAAGTGTGAATTCCACCCCACTCGGAGCTGGGCCATTTGTCACCTTGAGCAGTGACCTCCTTGACCTCCAATTTCCTCATCTCTTAAATGGGCATCCTGAGACATCTATCTCTCAGGGCTGATGAAGCAGTGATACTGGATGACTGGCATGGGCAGGCTCGTTTGGTTAATTAATCCCATGAAGTAATCGTCCCCTTGCTGCTTTCCCGGGTGTTGAGGGCTGGAGGGCAGGGCACCGCCCACTCCTCCCCACACCAAATGGAAATGGACAGATCCAACAGGTGGGGCGGGAGTCTGGGAGGAGGAGGAGAGAGGAGGGGGAGGGATGGTTGGGTAACCAGCCGGTTAGGAGCAGTTGGAAGTGCTCATCAGGGTGGTAACACCCAGACAGGACTGGGAGAGAAGGAAGGTCCTGCAGGGCCGGGTGGGGGGTGCGGGGAGCAAACCTGCCACATTTTAATTTGGAACCAGTGCCCCAGGGAGGGATTTAGACACAGTCAGTCTGCTTTGTACAAACAACCCCCCTTCCTCGACAGCTGTCAGCGTGAGTCCTGCAGAGCGCCCTGTCCTCCCCCACAGCGGGTGGGGTGGCCAGGATGGGAGGGCTCGCAGGCCCTGAGCCAGGGCACCCCCCACGGACGCTGTTCCCTGCGTCCACACTGCAGCCTTGAGTCGGGGCTTTGCTTAGAGAGCACGGAGTTGTTCTGGAAGTCCACAGTGTCCCCGGCCTACATCCGTGAGCGGAGGGACACACACCTGACATAGGGTCTCGGACATCATAGGTGTTAAACAAAAATTAGCTGTAGGAAGATAATGAAGTTGAAGGAAAGCAGACAAGCTAATGCAGGACAAAGGTAATAAAGAGGAATAAGATGGAATAAGCTTTTGGAAGAAAAGGATAACCACAAAAAATAGAGAAACTCCAAGAAAATGTCCCCCCTCCCCCACCCCCTGTTAATTTTGTAGCTTTGTTTTAGCAGTGTCCCATCACATCACACTCACCTCTTGACTCATTTGTCACTTGTAAGCTGGGGGGGCCGATCACTGGGTTGGGATGAAGCAGATTGTAAATCTTGGGAACAGCATTTGGCTCACAAGTGGGCCTGGCTTTGCTCTGCCTACTGTCTGACCGGGGTCAGTCCTGGGCGACAGGAAGGGGTCTTGGTTAGAGGACAGAAGGGAGTCTTCCCTTGTTCCCCAGCCTGGCCCTTGTTCTGGTCTCGTGGATGTGGCGGGGAGCCCTGGTCTTGCAGCACGCCCACTCCCCACCCTGCCAGCCAACAGGAACCCCCAGACCCTGGAGCGGTTGGTTATTCCTGCCCTTCACTCCCCCAGACTGATTCAGTCTTTTTAATAATGAAGATGCTGCTTTGAGTCAGGGCCTGAGTCAGAACACAGCGGTGGAGAAAATTTGGCTTCCAGGTTAGATAGGGCTTAGGGTTAGGACCCAGGCCACGCTTACACTACGGTGAGCCCTGAATCCATTCACTTAGTCTATGACTCAGTTTCCTAGTCTATAAAGTGGGCAGTAAATATTAGAAACAAAGCATATAAAACGCGAGCACCTGGAGAGACAGTCAGCAGTTGCAGCTGCTGTCAGAGGCATTCCTTGAGAAGCATCCATCCCTTCCCTGAAGGAAGTGAGGACACAGCTGCCCTGGAGCTGTGGAGGTCTGTTACGGGTTGGTCACTGGGATTTTTGGAGGAGGGTGCTGCTTGCCAGCGGGGTGAAGATCACACTCCTCTCCTTGTGCTTTTGAATAAACAGTTCCCTCTGATCTTAGCTGCCCTTGCTCCCTGGGAGCACAGTTTCAAAGGATCTCCATGGAGCTAAAGCAAACCTCAGTCATCTTTGTGCACAAAACATCCACCCAGGCTATTTGTCTTCGTCCCGAGCGCTTGGCATGGGGCCCGAGAGAAGCCTTCAGAAGGAGTGCTTAGCAAAGAATGCTGGCATTCAGATGGGGTTGACTGTCCGCCGTCGGACGGCCCCACCCCTGTACCCTGCCCGGGGTTCTTGGCAGCTCCAGTTAACCACAAGACAAGTTTTATCATCTGTTAAACCTGTCGTTTGGAAAAAAAAATGACTTCAATAAAATATTTCAACAATTATAGTCCATTTTAATTAGGTGTGTGCCACATAATTATAGATTTAAAAAAATGTATAGGGTTTCAAAACCCGGCACCCTGGCTGGCCATACGGAATTCGCTGTTCTCCAGTGGCGTTTCCAGCTGAGTTTTCCACCTGAGAAGACACTGCCTACCTGGCCAGCACCTCCTCCCCTCTCTCCTCCACTTTCCATCAGGGCTTCCACTTTTGTCTGGAAACTTGGAGTCCCATGGGAGTGGGAATGGAAGGCCCCCGAAACCTGTAGGGTCAATCCTGAGATGGAGGGAAAGCCCGGGGAAGGTGGGCAGTGGGAGGGAACTCCCTATGGCCCCATCACAACTTGGTGGGTGATCCTGGGCGCTTGCTTCCTCTCTCTGTCCCTTCCTATCTTTAAGGAGAAGAGAATTAGACCACCTTTTTTCAACTTTTTTTTTTTTTTTAGAGGGAGGGAACCCACTGTTTGAATTAAATTTTGAAAGAAAAGCCCAGTGTGTAAACGGGTAAAAATAGAGGTGCTTGGGTTGGGTGGGACAGCACTTTAAAGGAAGCAAAGTTTGAAAATGACTGGACTTGATAATTTTTTTAAAAGATTTTATTTATTTATTTTGAGAGAGAGTGAGAGTGAGCATGAGTGGGGGAAAAGGGCAGAGACAGAGGGAGAAGCAGACTCTCCGCTGAGCAGGGAGTCTGACTGGGGACTCAATCCCAGAACCCCAGGATCACGACCTGAGCCAAAGGCAGGTGCTTAACCAACTGAGCCACCCAGATGCCCCTGGACTTGATAATTTTTAAAATCCCTTCCAGTTCATTCATTCACTCAACAAATATGAACTGAGCATCCACCACATACCAGCTCTGTTCTAGGCTCTGCATGGATGGCAGGGAGCCAGGCCTGCCCAGGGGTCTGGCCCTCCGGAGGACTTCCTGTCCAGTGGTTACCGACCGGGACACATGCAAGGGTTGAGCTCACCAGTCTCTGCATAACGTCTTTATTTACACCCTGGAGTCCTTGAAATAACCCTGTATGAAGGTCATGACCCTGCTTGTCTGGAAGGTTCACTCAGGTTGGGTAAGTCACCAAGGCCCCACAGTACCTCAGAGCGGAGCGGGATCTGGGATCTGGGAACTCCAGGTACCATGACCTTAGCCAGGACACCCAGCTTCCTGCCTTTTAATTTGTTCATTGGGCAGCTGCCAGCTGAGGTGGGGACGCCCAGGTGCCTGCTCCCCACTTTGAGCTACTGCCTCCCTCACCCCATCTCTGCTTTGGTGAGTCTCCCATAACCCTGGGACTGGGTCCTGCACACCTTGACGTCTGCTCCCGGGCCCCAGAGAACCTCACCTCTCCTTTCTCTGTCATACTGTAAACCCCTTTCTTCCTCCTGCTTGGTGAATATATGGGTGAAAAGGAATGGGGTGAGCCAGTGAACAGATGAATGAACGAGTGGACGGATGAAGGTATTCGTGGGTATGCTCATAACATGAATCAGCGTGGTAACAAGAGGGAAAATAAATGGATGGAGGCATGGAGAAACCGATGAGCGGGTGTGTGAGCGGTGGGTGAGTTAATGAGTGAGCCAGTAAACGAGGGGCTTGGCCTCTGTCTGTCTTTGCTTGTATTTGCATCTCTATTTAAACTAGTACGAGTCTGAGTGAAAGAGAAATAATTTAAGAAGCAATAATTGAGGAAAGGAGATGGCGGGTGAATGAATGAACTAGTGAGTGAATGAGTGAGTATCTTCTTCTATCATTACTTCACTCCTCAGGCTCAGGCCAGGGGCCCCCAGAACCAAGTATGGCCCGTGCGTGGAGGTCATGGGAAAGCTTTCTAATGAAAACCCACCTGAAACTCAAGGAAGCTCTGCAGGTGGCAGTGGCCCAGCAAAGGCTGTGAATGCCAAGGGTGGGCACCCCTTGTCATCCGCAGGCCTGGCCAATGACTCACCGACTCCTGAGCTTTCCAGGACTTTGTGGAGTGGTGTGTCTGGAGAGGTTCTTGTGTCTTGCCCAGGGAACTTCTAGGAGCCTCCAATTCCTCAAGCTGCTTGGGGGTTAGGGTGGAGTGGGGGAGAGGTGGTGGTGGCAAAGAGCAGGGAAAGGAGTTGCTGTTTGGTTTTGCCGTTGTCCCACTGAGAGAGGCCAAGTGATTTCTAGCAAATTCTAGGACAAATGTTTGCCTTAAGACTCAGGACTCTGGTGCCAAGTTTCAACCCAACCAAATACTTCTGGGTCTGGGAGTCCTGAGAGAGAGAGGAATGAAATGGTGGGGCGGGGTGGAGTGGGGTGGGGCACAGGAGGGAGGGAAAGCCAGGGCTGGAAATGCAAAATGTCCTTTGAGGATTGGGCCCTGCTGGTGTACTTGGTCAAGGAGTTATTGACCCCCTAGCAGGGCAAACTCACATCAGAGTGGGGTGGCCGGTGATGCTCAGAGTCTGGGAGGCAGCCTTAGATTCCGCCCAAGGCAGGGCTCAGGAGTGGACCCTCCTGGCCCCGAGGGAAGGCGAGTGTGAGAGTCTATAAAGCCGTAGCATATTCCAGACCCAAACTTCCAGACCAGCAGGGAGTCCAGCAGAGGGAGATAAAGGTCTCCCCTGAGGTGGCGTCCACGATTGGGTGAAGTCAGGCATCCTCGGGGCCGGTTAGGAAGCCCCTGTGAGGCTGTCTGTGGCATGATGCAAGGGGGAGGCAGGCCCCCCGGGTGGGCTTGTGGGTGACGATGCGGAATGATGCGGACTGTGATGGACTGGAGGGGCCAGGCCCCGAGGCTGGGGGCGAGGGGGGCAGTCCGGGGCTGCAGCTGACTCCGACCAGGCTGACAGCAAGGGACCTCAATGGCACCACACTTTTTAACATTTTTTTGAGAAAAGGCAGTAAAAGTACAGATTTTAATTTAAAATTTCCAGTAACTAAATATTGATGGCAGCTTTAATAATATGCCTAAAGCACTTGCTGCTCGACTAAAAGTGGGCTTGTGGTCTCTGACCTCTGACCTCTGGTTTGGGGAAGGAGGCGAGAGTTTTGACCCCCAGGGTCCCCTGGGGCCCTCCTCTGATGGCCCCTGTGCCATCTCTGTGGTACCCAAGTCGCCTGGGGGACGCCCGGTGGGTCTTCCCGCTGTGCTCGCACATCTGCCCGCTGGCCGCCCGGCCCAGCTGTTCGGATTCTCCTAGTGTCACCATGCTCTGCTCAAAGGGCTCCTCGGTGGAGCTCTGGCTGAGTATCTGGGATCAGATGTCTCTGCTCCTTGCTGGCCACCCTAGGGTGCTTCTGTGTGTTTGCTTCATCTGTAGGATTTCCTGAGCAGCTACAATATGCCGCATGTGGGGTGTGCAGAAGAGGCCTGGGAGGGGGCTACAGGCTTGCGGGGGGCAGCAGGAGGAGAGGTGCAGGGGGGCCAAGCCTTATTCAGGGAAAGCTCCATGAGTGGGAGAGAGGGAAGGCTGCCCCAAGGTGGGAGATGGGGCTGGGGGCTCAGTGCAGGATGGAGCATATGGTGTTGGGGGTCACATCCAGGTGTGCCGAGGAAGAGAGGACACAGAGGCTGTGGGCGGGCGTGCCGTGAGCCCTGGGGTGCTGGGAAGGCTGTGCAGGCAGCCAGCATGTGCCGTGGGGGAGAGGCAGGCAGGGTGGCGAGGGGTGGGGAGTGGGAGCAGGCTGGGGATGGTGACACTAGCTGTGCAGGGGGCTGTGGGGATCTGGCTGTGCGTGGCTGCTGATCCGAAGCCATGGACTTTACGAGGTGAGAGGCAGGACGGCATGCTTGTCACCGCACTGGGGCACAGCACGGGGTCCTGCTGGGTCAGGGAGGTAACAGAGCACAGGCCACCAGCAGGAATTCGGGCATGGGGAAGGGTGTGTGGGCTTCTGAGCAGGAGCCAGGACAGCTCAGAAAGGCCCTCAGGCACAGGCCAGCAGGACAAAGAGCTGAGGCTTCTTCCTCCTCTGAGAAGCCTTCCTAGAGTCCCTTAGTCACTAGGACGATCCAACTCTTCTCTCCTCGGTGCCTGCCCTGTGTGTCTGTGCCCTGAACATATATCTGCAGCTCATCTCAGCGCAGGAGACACGACCACTGTCACCCACTGGGCTCTGGGTACTCTGAGGGCAGGGGTGGGTCCCATTTCTCCTAAGGCCCCAGGGCGCAGCCCACAGTCAAGGGGTTACAGTGGCCCAGAGACTGAGGATGAAAGGGGTGTAGGGATGGGAGGAAGGGGGCAGGAGGGGAAGGGGAAAGAAAAGAAACAAAAGAAAAGAAGGAAGGATGGAGGGAGGGAGAGAGAAGAGGGAGGCTCAGAGGCTGTCTTGGCTCTAACCCCCTATTTGCCAAGGTCATTAGATGAAGAAGTCCCCCAGGGGATGGGAGGTGATGCAATCCGAGGAAAGGCCATTTCCCGGGTGGTGAAGGACACTTTCTCAGGTGCCATGGACCAGGAACCCCCGGCTCCGGCTGCCATCTGCCTCCCTAATAAATGAGGGACCTGGGAGGCCCTATTACTAACAAACAATGGCTGATACCTTTTATCTTTCCTCCCAAGAGGGCCGTCTGTGACTCTCTGGGTCAGAAGCACACGCCTGTGCCCTGAGGATTTGGAGCTGGGACACATCCAGGTCTGGATAATTCTATTCATTCACTTGTTCACTTACTCTCTCAGTCACCCACGTGTGCAACCAGCACCAGCTGAGCTTGTAGGAGACGTCAGGTATCACGCTAGTGGCTGGGGACACAGGGGTCACTCTGGCCGTGGATGGAGCTGAGGGCTGTGTATCACCCAGCACAGTGCCAGGCGTGCAGTAAGTGCTCATCTAACAGTGGCTGTCAGCATTATTGTGACAATCCAGGGAAGGACACAGGGCAGGACCCATCCATGTATTACACTGCACAGTGACCCCTGTGCAAGGGGCACAGAATCACGTGGTGGGGCATGTAAAGCAGTAGTATTCCCACTGCCTGGGAGAGCCTGGGAGGAGTCCAGAGAAGAAGTGATAATTACTGCTCTAGGACACGAGGACAGGAGAGGTAGACAGTCTTCTAAATGAAGGGAGCTGCGGGCCAGGTGCAGGGCTCTGTTCAGTGACCTCGGGCTTGGGTGGAGGCCATGGGAGGCTCTGCAGGAATCAGGCACCTGCCTCCTCGGATCCCCTCAAACACTTCCCTCCTTGGGAACTGGTCCACTTCTGCCCTAACCTGACAGCCAGGACCAGGACAGAGCGACAGATTAAACACAATTTTGGGGGCCATGGTATTCGCTGTGAATTGCTTGCCGCATTTTAAAATCAAAACTTATCTCATGCGGCACCTGAGTGGCTCCGTTGGTTAAGTGTTCGACTCTTGATTCTGGCTCAGGTCATGATCTCAGGGTTGTGAGATGGAGCCCCACGTCGCGCTCTGGACTGGGTGTGGAGCCTGCTTAAAATTCTCTCTCTCCCTCTGCCTCTCCCCCTCCCCACTCTCTCTCTATATATAAATAAATAAAATCTTTAAAAAAAATCCTTGTGATTTCATTTAATCAAAGCTCATATCATCCAATGTTTGAGAATGTGCGCACGAGGTGCATGGTGAGGATGGCAGGGCTGTGGTCACTGGGTCCAGTTTCAGGTTTCCTGGGAAAGCTACATGTCTCAAGCTTTATCTAGACACCAATTGGCATCTACTGCCTTTAAGTGTGATAACCACGCTGTGTACCACCTTCTCCATTTTTGCGGGGAGGAAATAAGCCCTCAGGGACAGCGAGTGGCCAGGTTAAGTCTGTGTTCTCCAAAAGCGGCCACCAACAAGAGTGGCAGGGGGAGACTGAGGCTGTTCCTGAAGGATGTTGGAAATGCCACCAGGCCCGAAATCCAGCTGAGGGAATCAGGGCTGCGGAGATGCTGCTGAGGAAGAGTAGGCATCGCCATCACCGCCCTAAGGCTGTCACGGGGCAGAAGGAAGCAGGCTGATCTGGCAAGTCAGGGAGATCTTACAAGGACAGACTTCTCCAACCCAAGCAGGAGTGGCTTGGAGGGGCAGGAATCATCTCCTGTCCTTAGATTTCCTGAGGGTGCAGCCTTAGGAGAACAATCTAGCTCTAGAAAGGCTGCTTAGGCGTCACTCCCTTTCAAGAGCCACTTTTGGGATTCCATCTGCATAGCACAGAGGACTGTGGAGCTGAAAGTCACAGGCTGGATGGACACTGGAAACTTGGAGATGGTCCTTCAGCACCCAGATGCCTTTCTGGTGGTCCCATCACCGGAGAGCCTATGTTGGGTTAAGCTTTGCCCCTCTCCATGGTCCATTAAAGCAGGTGGCTCTGTGGGACAGGTAATCCTCAAGACTGAGTATGAATGATGCTAGTAGGTGTTTCCTGCAGCCACAAGGAGATGCATAGAGAAGCACTGGGCTGGAGCCCTCACAAGGGCGAGGTGCAGCCTGAGGCATGGTGAGGGAAGGGCGCTGGCTCCGAGATGCAGCATTCCGGGTAAGGGTCCAGCCTGGCCACTTTCTAGATGCCAACTCAGGTGAGTCACCTTGGCTTCCTCGTCTGTGAATTAGAGAGGACACAGAGGCCACCCTCATGGATGGATGGGAGGCACATGTGAGATAGAACTCAGCAAAAGGCTTTGTCAGCTCAAAAGGGCTGTCCAGATGCTAGCTATTATGAGAGCGTGTTTGCAAAGCACTTAGCATGTTGCTTTACTAAGTGCCTAATAAATGGGAACTATTATTATTATTATGATTATCATTATTATTACTACTACCATATTATAGTTTTGTCCTCAGGGCTGTTCTGCTTTCTGCAAAACTATTTGGCACCACCCCGTGCAACCAGCAATAATTATATAGGAACTTCCAACCGCAATGCATTTTTTGCTCTCCCCAGTGAGATACTGAATAATGTGCAGATATGAAATTAATTCCATTTCCTCGAGGGTGGGGGCTACATGGCAGTAGCAATGAATTATTGAGAGCCTAGTTTGTGCCAGACCCTGTTTGAAAGTGATGTGCTTATAGCAATTCATTTAATTACCATAACCAACGTGTGATGTAGGTACTATTACTGCCCATTTTATAGATGAGAAGAGTGAGGCTCCACAGTATGGCGTTGGATATTTGTGTTCCCGTTACACTGCATGAGCCTGGGACACAAGGAACTTGCTAGTGGCTGACCTGTATTATACATGACTTAATGACTCCAGTCAACATGAACAATTATGGAGGAGTATGAGTCATGCATCCGAATTGGAAAAGGTATCCTGAGATTGATATGGGAACTGGACCTGTGCCACGCAGCAAGGAGTGGAGAGAGCATGCCCTCCAAAATGTCAGGCTGACCGGCTTCAAATACTGACTCATCTGCTTGCTAGCTGTGTGGTGATGGATACATCAGGGGTTGGCCTGTGGGTCAGACGTGGCCTGCTGCCTGTGACAGTACACAGGTTTGACAGGCGGTGGCCATGCCCATTCATGGACGTATCATGTGTCTGCACACTACAGAGGCAGAGTGGAGTATCTGGAGCAGGGGTTGCCTGGCCTGAAAAGCCTAAAATATTTACTGTTTAACCCCTTGCAGAAAGAGTTTGCCAATCCCTGGGTGGATGGTTACTTCTTCTAAATCTCAGTTTGCTCAGTAAAAAATTAGTGGTGAGCCAATGTTCATAGCAGCAATGTCCACAATAGCCAAGCTGTGGAAAGAGCCCAGATATCCATAGACAGATGAAGGAATAAAGAAGTTGTGGTCTCTCTCTATATACATATACAATGGAATACTACTCAGCCATAAAAAAGGATGAAATCTTGTTCTTTGCAATGACATGGATGGAACTAGAGGATATTATGCTGAGCAAAATAATCAGAGAAAGACAATTATCATATGGTTCCACTCACATGTGAAATTTAAGAAAGAAAACAAGATCATAGAGGAAGGGAGGAAAAAAGAAAGTAAGATGAAATCAGAGAGGGAGACAAACCATGAGAGACTTAACTCTAGGAAACAACTGAGGGAGGGGTGGGAGTGGGGATTGGATAACTGGGGCATGGGCATGGGCATTAAGGAGAGCACGTGATGTGATGAGCACTGGGTGTTACATGCAACTGATGGATCACCGACCTCTACCTCTGAGACTAATGATATGCTATATGATAACTAATTGAATTTAAATAAGTTTTTTTTAAGGTTTACTTATTTGAGAGAGAGAGAAAGAAAAAGCATGAGCAGAGGGAAGAGGCAGAGAGAGAGGGAGAAGCAGACTTCCCGCCAAGCAGGGAGCCTGACGCCAGGCTCGATCTCAGGATCCTGGGATCATAACCTGAGCTGAAGGCAGACTCTCAACTGACTGAGTCACTCAGGGGCCCATAATAAAAATAAGTCTAAAAAAATATTAGTGGTGAGGCTTATGTGTGTGAAGCGTGACATTATACCAGTGTGTGCTGGTTCATGGTAGGAGTTGGTTAACGGATGGATGGCATTGAAAGGACAGTGTGGTGCCTCACGCCATATGGGGCAGGAGGGGAGGGTGGTGAGGGGCAGACCTGTCTCTGTGAGAGGCAGACTCAGGTCAGGCTCTAACACTGCTCCTGCACAGCCTCAGGATTTTGGGCAAGTGGCTTTATTCTTCCTGAGACTCGGTTTTCCCATCTGTCGAATGAGAGTGGTGACAGCCCGCCTCTGGGGTATCTATGAGATCCCACAATATTTTCATGACACAAATCACGTGGCTAACATAGAAGAGACATAGAAGTGTTGGTAAAGGTGTGGAGAAACCAGAACCCTTATCCATTGCTGGTAAAAAGAAAAAAAAATTATAACATTATAAAAATTATGGTACAGTCATTTTGGAAAATGCTATGGTGGGTCTTTAAAAGACATAAATATATTATATAATCCAGCAATTTCAGTGCTAGATATCCATCGAGGAGAACTAAAAACGTGTCTGCACAAGGACTTGCACATGAATGTTCATAGCACCATGCCTCCGGAGTGGGCACAAATGAAATATTTGTCACAAAGACATAAGTTATATCCATCAGTGGAGTATTATTTGGCAATAAAAAGGAACAAAGTGCTGATACACGGTACAGAAAGCATAGGCTTCGAAAGCATGATGCTGAGTGAGGGAAGCAAGTCACCGAAGACCACATATGCTTTGATTCCATTCACGTGAAATGTGCAGAACAGGGAAATCCAGAGAGAGAGGAAGTAGATTAGTGGTTGTTGGTGGTGGGTGGGGAGCAGGGATTGCAAACGGGCTGAAGGGATCCTCCTGGGGTGATACACATGTTCTAAAATTGGATCGTGGTGATGGTTGCCCAGCTCTGAAAGTCTACTAAATATCACTGGATCGTACACTTGGGTAAGTGTACACTTAAAAATCCATGAATGGATTTTATAGTATGTAAACAGAGTCGCTAATAAAAATCAATCCTTGGCCTCATACCTTGTACAGAATAAAGCATAGCAGCTGTCAAGGGTGGCGACTCTTTCTTTTCTCTCTTTCGCTGGAGTTGAGATACCAGTAAATGTGAAGTGTTGACAGAGGTCTGGAAATTCAAATGCATGATATCCAGGCAGATCTCTGCTTCCACACACAGTTATCCTGCTACTCTTACCCGGGTGGCCAGGAGCCTCTGGGTGGCCCCTTCTGTGAATTGGGAATTGTAACATTTCTGATTCTGGATCTGTGCTATTATGGCTCTTGTTTGTTTGTTTGTTTACATATAACCTACATAAGGCACCTGGCATTCTTTCTCAGGTGGACAAGTGAATGCATGACTGGGATATCACACATTATTTTCTTTTCTGGCTCACACGATTCCTCATTTTCACAATTTATTTAGGAGTTTTGGAGAATGGTATGAATATTATACTTAAAAGTCAGAGAGCAGAAGTGGTGTCTTAGGTCTGCCACTAGCCAGCCGTGTGATCTGTTCTGTCTGAGTCTTTCTGGTGAACGAAGGCTCTTGGGGAATAATCCCACCCATCAGGGCTTTGGAGTGGTCCTATGAGAGACTAGCTCCAAAGCCCTTTGTCGTCTGTGGACGCATTCCGTGGTGGTAAGGGGGTTGCTATTCTTAATCCCGAGGTACCATACAGTGCTCCCATGAAGTGCAGCTGCAAGGTGGTGGCACCGTGGTGGGTAATTGTGTGAGGCCAAGCCTCCTCTGCTGGTCTGAAGCATGGGGTGAGTGTGTATGGCCTCAGGGATGATTGTTATGCAGCACAACCCACCTTACCCTGACTAATACACTGTCAGGATGACACATCTTGTTGGCTTCCCTTGTTTCTTCCATCTGTCTTTGAGTTTGGGCCCTCTGGAATTGGTGGTCAGTAAGTCCTAATCCCTGATGAGTGTCCCACGCTATGCTGGACAGATGGTGAGCTCCTCGAAGGGCAGGGGTTCAGTCTTATTATTCACATTTCCATCCCCAGTGTCTAGCAGGGAGACTGGGAGAAGACGTGTCCCATATAGGTTTGGTGAGTGAACAACTGAACTCTGGCACTAGTTTGTCCTGAGATTGGGTGAGTTGATGCCCTTCTGGTTGCTGTGTCTTTACCTGTGAAATAGGCAGGAGTGAAGGCTTGCTGGCCTGTGTCCCTCCCGGCTCTGGACACCTATGTTCTCTGACCTCGCCTTGGCTTCTACATGAGCTCAGAGCACCTGCCACAGGAACCGGACACGTCATTAGGAAGTGACCCATCGCTCCAGGCATTTAGACCACTTACACTTGAAAATGCCCTTGCCAGGCTTGCATTGCATATATCTGCATAAAAGATGTGCTCTTGACAGCTGGGAATGCCTGGTAACCCAGCAGGGTTGGGTAGCTGGGTGCATCCTCTTCTTGTTCTGAAATCCTTGCCTGCCCTGTGATTTTCTGCTGTCTGTCCTCACTATCCACGTCTGTCGCCATTGTCTTGTTTGCAGGGAGGGGCTGGGGTCCCGAGGCTCATGAAGGGGATCCCCTCTCCCTACTGTGATCCCGATGCCCAGGAGTGCACATGTGCAGGAGCTTGACATTGCGTTATGTGCTGACCCCTTCGTGGATGAGGATGGCAATGAATCCAGGGACAAGATACAGGCACATATGTGAGAGAGAGAGGGGACTTGGAGGGCGTCCCTATGAATCAAGGCCAAAGGGCTGCAATTAAAGGCGTGAAAAAGAAACACAGAGTAATTGCTTTGACCTGCTTGTAGGGTATGTGGAGAACAGGTGGGGAGAGAAGGCTGGGATGGGAAGCCTGCCCATGGGGGTCTCCCAGGCTGTAGCTACTAAGACAGGACAGGCACTGGTGGGCCTCCTGGTGATGGCAGGGACCCTGTTCTTATTTTTCCCACTTTGGCCAGACATGAGCTGCCTCATGGGAGCTGGAGGCACTACCAGATTGGGTTCCAGAAGCCGCCATGGAAGGGTGGTCACTCTGCTCCCTATTTACTGGGTTGCTTTAAATTGAGCAACTATTGAGCACGGGTTGCTGGATTGCTTTCTTCCTCGGAAAACATGCTTGGCAAATAGGAGCCTGTGCTACTATATCAGGATGGGCAGGGTTCGCCTAAATACGGGCATTTGGTAATTGCCCCTGGAAGCATTCATTCTGGTGCAAAAACAGATCAACAATGCACTCACTCAGGAGCTGAGCAGCCTCAGTAGAGACCCTGGCTTCCCTCGGCAGCTAGTGTCCGTCCAGAAGCCAACTTTTCCCTGCACTGGAACATTTTTCCTTTGAAAGGGGTATTAGGTAAACCAGTTGCATGTTTCCAAATGACTTTAAAAAAAAAAAACAAAAACAGAGGGCTCTTTCCTCTCTCTGTTATTTTTTTCTTCTCTTGCTGAATTGAAAGCCCGGGCGGCCAACCTGGTTATAAATGTGGTAAATCCAGTTGCATGAGGAATTCCAAACTGTACTTTTAATTTAGAAAAAAAAATTTTTTTTTTCTTCAATAAAGGCTACTCAAGGCCAAGAGAATTTTGGACTCAAAGAAGCATATAAAAAGTGAGTCACCGTTAATAGGGTGAGCTCTTTGCTTTGGGATTAGGCCTAAGTGACAGCGCCCCGGTCCCTTTATTCATTGGGATGGTGCCAGCAGAATGCTTTGTGCCGCTCTGAAAAAGGCAGAATTAGGCGTTCCATTTATTCTATTGATCTTAATAACCTCATCTCATAAATACCTACTTTATGACATCAATAAAAGAGGAGTCGTGGCAACTCAGAACAATAGAAATTGTTACTTTGCAACTGAAGTGTTCTGCTGAGCACCGCAGTGAATCCCCGAGCGAGTGGGGTGCTGTAGGGAGATTTTCCTGTTGGATTTTTCAAGTGTGTGTGGAAGGAGAGATTTCCACGTGCCCCCCTCCCCCGAAAATGCAAACCAACACCAGTGCTTGGGATGGGATGCTACAGCCTCTTGTTGCTCAGAGTTGTGGTTTTCCTTTCCTGTGCGTCTCGGACTTCATCGGCAGAGTGACACGTGTCTGACTTGAGTGAAGGTTGGTGGACCAGACTTCCCCATCAACAAAGTCCTGGGGATGATCCTCTTTCCACAGGCTCAGCACAGGGGATGCTCAACATGCACGTGGTACTCTGAGATGTAGCAAACACTCCCCTGCCCCCCAACCCACCCCTGCCATTGCTTAGAACAAGTCTCATTTTAGATAAGAGAAGCCCGAGGGTCAGAGAAGTGCCCTAACTGTTGCCAAACAAGTCCTTTGCACTGTTCCTCTGAAACGGTGCCGCTTCTACCCCACAGGCCTTCCTTCCGACCATCCCACTCTAAACAGCCTACTGCAGGCTGGGCTTGGGGACCCCCGAACTGCCGCGGAGTGGGATCATCTCAGGGCCAGGGCACTTGAGGGCTGCCAGATGTGGCGCCCATTGGAGCTTCTCGCTCCCAACACCGGTCCTGCCCCGGAGAGCGAGGTCTCTGCTTACCTGCCAACAATCAGTCACGGCTTAGCTGTGGTGGCACCACCACGGAGCTCTGCATTCCGGCGCTCGGATTTAGGCTAACGGGGCACGTGGTCAGAGGAGCTGCAATTGAGGGGCTGTCCCTCGTGTTCCTGAAACCCCCCTCAAGGACCCGTTTCCTTAGGCTTTCGCTAGAAAGCACTTCAGATCCAGAAGAGAGTGGAGGGCAGGTGGCAGGCGAGCGGATGGAGGTTGGTGGTGTGCCAAGGCTGAGGCATCGCAGCCAACGCAGCGCTGATGGCCAGACCCGTGAGCGATGGTGCCCGGGCCATCTCAGCCTGGCCGATCCTCTAGCTGAAGGTGTCTGCAGGTGTGTCTGCAGGGGACACCAGCGTAGGAACTGCCCAGCCAACCCACAGGGTCAGGAGAACTATTAGAGCCATGTGGCTTGAGGACACTAAGCTTTAGGCTCATTTGTTACACAGCAAAGGCTGACTGAAGCGTCCTCTTAGTGCATTCTCTGCCCCCACTCACTGTGCTCCAGCTACAGGGGTCTTACTGCTGCCTGCGGTTGTGGGGTTCTGGAGTTCTCTGCATCTGGCATGCTCTTTCCCCGTCTTCCTGTCACTCAGGTATCAGCTTAAATGTCAAAGGGCCCAGTCAGATGTTGGTCTCCACTGCTTAGTGGGAGCAGCATCCAAATCACACACATAGGGGTAGGCACAGAGGGGTTAAGTAATTTGCCCCAAGTCACACAGTCGTAATTTGACACCCGGCTGTCCAGCCTCCGAGTCCAAAGGCTGATGACGACACCGTTTGTCTCCTGATGATGCATCTATCGCTCCATCTTCTCGCTGCATCCAGTGACTGTGGGGGAGGGAGGCTAACAGATGAGTGGATGCCCGAAATGATGCATGACACTGAGGACAGTGGCTCCCAGCCTTTTTCTCTTAAAGTACAGATTTCTTTCTTTCTTTCTTTCTTTCTTTCTTTCTTTCTTTCTTTCTTTCTTTCTTTCTTTCTTTCTTTCTTTCTTTCTTTCTTTCTTTCTTTCTTTCTTTCTTTCTTTCTTTCTTTCTTTCTTTCTTTCTTTCTTTCTTTCTTTCTTTTTTCTTTCTTTCCTTCTTTCTTTTTTCTTTCTTTCTTCCTTCCTTCCTTCCTTCCTTCCTTCCTTCCTTCCTTCCTTTCTTCTTTCTATTTCTTTTTAAGGTTTTGCCTATTTATTCATGAAAGACACACAGAGAGAGAGGCAGAGACATAGGCAGAGGGAGAAGCAGGCTTCTTGCAGGGAGCCCGATGCAGGACTCCATCCCAGGACTCTGGGATCATGCCCTGAGCCAAAGGCAGACACTCAACTGCTGAGCCACCCAGGAGCCCCCAGATTCCTTTCTTTAACTTATATCCAGCCAGAGGAGGAAAGGGCAGCCTGGCGAGGGATAATGACTTGCCCATCCTTACCTGCAGTGGTGGGGGCAGCGGGAGGCAGGCCCTGGTCCTGGTCACGGCCTCTCCCTTCCCACAGGCCCTGTCCACCCTTGCCACCTCTTCCCTTCTCTCACCCAGCAGCGTCTGCCCCTGGCCGCCCTCTTTCTCTCGCCCTCAGGCCTCACTTGGGCCCTGCTGAGTTGGTCTGTTCCTCTCTGCCTTCTGGTTGGGGGCAGGGGGGCTGGCATGGAGTTCAGCTGACAGTCTGTGTCCCTCATCCTTGGCTCCTGCTCACCAGGAAGTGTCCTTTGAGAGCTCAGCCTACTAGCCCCACAGCCTCCCTGGAGCATCCCAGGCCTGCTGTCCTTGCCCATCGTCGGCTGGCTTGTCTTCTCCCAGCATCCTCCACCCTGTCTTTCCTCTCCAGAGGGACCTCTGGCCTCTGCTCCTTCCCGAGTCCCCTCAGGGCACCAAAGCTCACCCGTATTTATCTTCTACCACTCTTTCCCTGCTCTGTCCTGTTCCTTCAATTCCCTCTTCAGTCCTGGGGGTGGGGCATCTGGCTTCCAAGCCTACAGCCCCCAGGGTCCGGTCCCCACTTCTCCTCCAGCACCATCAGAGAACCTCCCCCCACCCTTACCATGTGTCTCCACTGCTCTAACATTTACTGAAGTACCCTCAGCCAGCCTTCCCCAGGACTCTCCACTATCCCGGAATAGGAGCTTCCCGCAGGAGCACAGTGAGCGTCATGGCCCATCACAGCAACTTACCCTACACTCACTGTAGGAACAGGAGCTAATATTCGTCGATCCCTGGGCACACACCAGGACGCGACTTCCCACCGAGCCCCACGGGTCAGTACTGCAGTGACTCCGTTCTGTACAAGAGGAAACCAGGCCTCAGAAAGGTTAAATATCATAGCCAATGAGCTAGACTTTGCACCATGGCCCATGGGTCTAGAGATCACATTATATTTTATTATTTTATTCTACTTTCTTTGGTAGGCATACCTCACGTGAGATCTGCCCGCTTTGTAATTTCTGAGTGCACAATACAGTATTGCTGTCTGCAGGCACGACACTGTCAGTGGGTCCCTGGAACTTACGTATCTTGTAAAACTAAAACTTCACGCCCGTTGAACAACTCCCGCTTTCCTGCTCCCAGCCCCTTGGGACCACCGTTCTCTGCTTGCCCTGTATGAGTTTGACTATTTTACATCCATCGTAGAAGTTGTATATCGTGTCCTCCAAGTTCATCCCTATTGTTGCCTGAGACAGGATTGCCTTCTTTTTTAGGGTCATGTAATATTTCATGGGATGCATATACCACATCTTCTTTCTCCATCTTCTTCACTAAGGTCTGTGGATGGACGCTTGGGTGGCTCCCACATCTCGGCTATTGTGAATAAAAGCTGCAGTGCACATGGGAGTGTGCGTGTCTCTTTGAGATTCTGATTTCATGACCTACCATGTGATCCTGCAATCCCACTTCTGGTTTATTTATCCAAGACAGTTAACATTAAAATAAAACTGTTTTTACTGTAGGAAATTTCAAACCCACACAAAAGCAGATGCATCCCCCCCCATCCCCACTTCTGCTACAATAATTGTTAAATCACTACCCCACTCTAACCCACTTTGGATTATTTGAAGGGAAATAATTGCATCAGCAAATACTTCAGTATGTCTTTCTAGCAGACAAGAGCGTAAGGAGAAGCAGAACTTTAATACAATGAACGTGCCTCAAACGTAACAAGGGGTCCTTCACAGTACCAACTGTCATGTATTAAATTTTCCCAAAAATCTCACAGCTTTGTGAAATACAGTTTTTAATGTTAGATTATTTTTGGATTAATGGAAAATCCCGTAAACCACTCACACAGTTTCTGTTCTCTCCGATGTTCTCATCTTGCATCGCCCAGGTATGTTTGTTATAGCTAAGAAACCAGCATTACTATGAATTAAGCTACAGATTTTATTGGATGTCTAGTTTCTCCATTAGCATCCCTTTTCTGTTTCAGGATCCAGTCCTGGGCACCATGTGGCATCTTATTCTCATAAATCTTGCCCCCTCCTCAAGCATGAGCTCCTTCAGGGAGGTGGGGGAGAGCTAGTGGAGCCATAACAGGTACTACGTTCCTGGTCCATCCACTGCCCACACGGTGGAGGATGGAAGCCATGCCCCACTCACTCAGAAATGCACTTCCGCTATAAGCCTTTCTTGCGCAGCTACTATTTGTCAGGCATGTGCTAGGCTCTGACAATCCAAAGTAAAATGAGAAGGTCCTGTCTGTTCTCTCTTCCCCCAAAACACATAAGGAGCCTGGCCATTGGAGGTGAGACAGATGGACAAACTCACGATCCCTCACAGTGCAATGATGTGAGAGCCAGCAGAGAACCCTAGTTGCTGGGGGTGCAGCATCAGGAGAAAGAATTCAATCACTTTGTTTAAATGGCTTAATATTCAATTGTTAGGTCAGCATAGTGCTTCCCTCCTACACTGGTGACTGCCCCAAGGCCTTTGCATGTGCTTTTCTCTGCCTGGAATGAACCCCTCACCCTGGTTCTTCCCACTTAACCTCTCTTCCTTCTGTTCTATGCTCAACTGTCCAGGCTCAGGAAGCCTTTTTGGGTTTGATGAATCCCTGTCCCATCGCATCATCTGGGTGAGCTTGGGCAATTGACTCACCTTGTCTGTGCTTCTGTTTCAGAGGATGGAGGACATGGATGCCCAGTTCTTAGGGTGGCAGTGCGGAAATATGTATAAAGCTCTTTTTTTTAAAAAAAGATTTTATCTATTTATTCATGAGAGACACAGAGAGAGGCAGAGACATAGGCAGAGGGAGACGCAGGCTCCATGCAGAGAGACCCATGTGGGACTCGATCCTGAACTGGGATCATGTCCTGAGCCAAAGGCAGATGCTCAACCGCTGAGCCACCCAGGCGTCCCATATGTAAAGCTCTTGAGGCAGCGCCCAGCACGCAGTGAGGCTGCTCACCTCTGACTATTATTAGTACCATTATTGTTCCTTCCCTGGGCTTTACCTCCTCTCCTTGGCACACACCAGAGTTGTTCCTGCACATCGGTCTCTGGAATTATTGGACTACCGTCTGGCCTGGTCTGTCATTCACATCCATTCCATCAGCACATCCCTGAGCCTTTAACAGAGCTTGGCTGTATTCAAGTTATCCGGGAACAGTGAAAGGAAATTATTTATGGGATCATCACATTTTTGCTGTGTCCTAGGGGCTTCCAGGGCTGGGCTGACTAAATATTTATATTGATGAATGGAGGGAGGAAAGAAAAGAAAGAAGTGGGGGGCTCTGTTTCCTGGCACCTCCATCCCCCAGGGCGTGGGCAGAGTGGGGTCCGCTGTCTGTGAGTGTACACAGGGATGAGCACTGTAGCTTTGCTGGTTTGGGAGGCACAGCCCCACAGGAGGCTGGACCTGCCTCCACCGTGGCAGCAGTTCTGACACCTGCATGTTGGTCACACGGCCCTACAGCCTGTGGTGGCCTCTGTGGTGTGCAGACCTGCTCGAGCCGCCCCCACAGCTGGCCTGTGAGCCCACAAGACCAGCCCTGGGCTGGATGTGCTCACAGCTGAGTCTGGTTTGGTCAGCCCAGCTCTGGCGGTCACTGGGAGTCACTGAAGTTTCTTCATCTCACAGTTAGGCAGGGACAGACTCATTTCCTTTCAAAGTATCACAGTAGCACTCAGAGAGGTGCCCAGTGAATGTGTGTCTCTCTCTATTTTTTTAATCCTGCTCCAAAGAGAAAGGCCCTTCTTCCACTCTCAGCAAGGAAAGGGAAAAAACGAAGCTAGAATAAAGGAACAGGTACTATTTCAAAGGCACAGAGATGAGGCCTCTGCTGTGAGTCAAATTTTGGGCCGGAGGCTGGGATTCAGGCATAGAAGATTGACTCCTGCAATCACAGAGAGGAACAGAGACTCTTCCAGAATGGTCACAGCATGGTTTCCCAAGTGCTATGCTAGACATGGCACGGGGACTGTGGGAGCCCTTAGGGGCTTCCTGGAGGAGACAATGCCTGGGACCAGTGAAAAGAAGAGATAAGAAGAGAGAAGGAAGTCCAGACAGAAGGGACAGCACAAGCAAGAAGTATAGGGGGGTTAAAGAGTCAGGGATGGGGGCTGCACATAGTCCATGCTGCTAGAACCAGTGGCAGGGTGATGAGCTGGAGAGGTAGCCTGGAGTCGGTCAGCCAGACTTCATCCTGCAAACCCATCCGCAAGTGTGAAGCAAGAGAGCAACTGATAATGTGCCTGATTTTGAAAGATCTCCCTGGTGGCCCCAAGGTAGAGATAGGGAGGAAGAAGGCTGAGAGACTGGTTAGGATTGGCTAAAGCCCAAGAGGTTGGAGAGGGAGCAGTGGATGGGAAAGGAAAGAAGGTAGTCAGATGCACAATTCTGGAACTGACCGACAAGTCCAGAGTAAGCCCAGTCTTTGATTAATAGTTGGGCTCTGCACGTAATCATTGAAATGAGTTCTTAGTCAGTTGACTCATTCATTACCATTTCACTCCCTTTTTGTCTTGTCCTTAGGAATGTTTGGTCTCTTTAAGTTCGAGGAGATCTTCCCCTCTTGTATCAAAAAAGAAAGAGGAGGTAACACACTGCTTCACTGTAGCAGATGCTGGCGACTATTTGCCTGGCATAACTGGTGCATCAATACCCCGGCTCTGGAGACAGAGCTGGCTGAGGGAGCTCTGGGTTCTCCAGGGGAATTATGAGCCAATTGTCCCCCATGGTAACTGACTTCATAGCAAACCAGATGTCTTTGCCTCCCTGTCTCACTTCCCTGTTCTACTGGGTCTGCTCCTGGGGCAACTTGACCTGAGAGGCTCCCATTCTGGCCGCTGCCCCCTCCCTGGCAGCCTGGCTCATAGCAGAGATGCTCTGATGCCTCCTGGATTCTATGTTTTCCCCATCCCCTACCTCTAAATCTCAGTAGTTAGAGGGGAACTGAAATAAAACTTCAGGGACCCTAGAACTGGCCATCGAAATATGCTTTTTTTAAAAAAAAACTCTGGGCCTGGGAAGATGTCTTCATCTATTTAGACTCATATAACAAAATGCTATATAGCCTGTGTGGCTTAAACCACAGAAATTAATTTTCTCACAGTTCTGGAGGCTGGAAATTTGAGTCTAGGGAGCCAGCATGGTTGGGTTCTGGTGAGAGCTCTCTTTTTGGCTTGTGGAGGGCCACATTCCTACTGTCTCTTTACACAGTGGAAGGAGAGAGCAATCTCTCTCTTCTTCTTATACAGTCACTAAACCAGTTATGACAGCCTCACCTCCACGTACCATCACACGTGGGCTTCAACTGTGGAATCTGGGGGGCAGGGGCCACAAATATTCAGTCCATACTAGAAAGGAAGCAGGCAGATTCTTAAACTAAAACTTCTCTCTCCTTTGACCTCTTCTCTGAGCTGGAATTTGTGTCCCCCCTCAAGGAGAAATGTTCACGGCTGTGGTTTTGCTGATAACAACAAGTGTCTGTGTATGGCCTTCAAGGCTCATCATGGCTCCCTATGACAAAACGACTGTGACTTGGCAGCTGTGGCAACTCCTTGGTAATTCTCCTGCCTTTTATTTTATTTTTAAGTATTTTTCTCTTTGTCTTCAGGGAGTCCTTTGCTTTTCAGTTATTGCTAACCCAAGGTCCAGAAACAGAAAGGACTTAACTGCATTTTTACCACGCGGTAGGTTCATTGCACGTTTTTTTCCTTTTGCATGTATTTTTATAAAATAAATGTTAGCATAACCTGGCACAGCAGGGTTTTTTGTTTAAGTGTAGAGATCATGTGATACAAAAAACATTTTATAGATGAGAAAACTGAGGCTCAGAGAGCTAAGTCCTTGCCCAGATGCTTGCAGGCATTGCGTTATTGGATGGAAACCTTCATTAATTGAACACTAAGACTGGGTCCTGACCCCTCTGCCAACCCTGTGGAAACTGCCAGCTTTATTTGGCTGTGGCCTCAGTGACTCAAAGAGGATGGCTCCAGGTGGATGACATGTTACTTACTGTCTGATTTTACCCAGGAAGTCAAAATGACTTCCTGATTCAATGGATGGTAGTCACCCTAGGGGTCAGTGGCCACTCCCCTCTCGAACAACTCTGATCCCTCTTTATTTGTGGTCTCATCACCGTTCTGTCCTAAGGCAGGAAGCTTGAATTGTCATAGAGATTGGCAAATCTGGTCCATTGTTTTGTTGTTGTTGTTGTTACTTTTTTAATGTTGTAAAACACCCGCAACATAAAATTTACCATCTTGATCTTGTTTAAGTTTACAGTTCAGTGACACTAAGCATATCCATACTGTTGTGCAGCTATTAGCACTCTCCATCTTGAGAATCTTTTCATCCCACAAAACTGATACTCTGTCCCCTTTAAACACTAACTCCTGATTCTCTCCTACACCTGTGCATCTGGCATCCCCGACCCCACCAATTTTGCTTTCCATCTCTGTGAATCTGACTGCTCCAGGTACTACTTCATGTTAACTGGGATCACACATATTCATCCTTCTGTGACTTGCTTATTTCACTCAGTATAAGGTCCTCCAGATTCATCCAGGCTGTTCCATGGGTCAGAACATCCTTCCTCTTTAAGGCTGAATCATATTCCATTGCATGGATATACCTCATTTTGTTTATCATCCTTCTAGGGACACTTGGATTGCTTCCGTCTCAGGCTGTTGTGAATAGAGTGGCTATGAACAATGGGTGTGGAAATGTCACTTATTTTTATAAATAAAATATTTTGGAATATAACAATACTCATTAGTTTATGTATTGTTGATGAATTCTTTTCCACAACAATGGCAGAGTTGAGTATTTGCAGCAGAGACCGTATGCCCTCAGAGCCAGAAATATTTATCATCTATTCCTTTACAGAAAATTTTTGTCAACCCCTGCATTGATGGAACCAGGCATTGGCCAGACTTTGTCATAGCCTTTAAGTGAGGCATTTCCCTTCCTTAGATCTCAGTTTTCTGATCTGTAAAATGAAAGGATTGAGTTAGATTATGGATTTCATGTTATGCTTTCTGGATCCCTGATGGGCCCTGATAGACCGGATGTTGAGTGGGAGGAACAGACACAGGTGGGTGGGGTAAAGCTCCACACTTGCTAATTTATCCAGAAAATTTCCATTTTTTTATTATCTGCTTTATCACCCCAAGGCTAGCCACATTCTACTCAGGGATTCCTTTTTACGAAAGATTTCTTAGCTTTAGAAAATGCTTTGGACTTAGGGACAAGAGTGAGTTGGGAAAATCCTGGATCTTTTGATTCTCAAGTGGGTTTGTGGATTTATGGAAGGCAATTTGAGAGGCGGGGCTCAGTCCTCTAGTTGGGGAGACTTTCTAGTGATGACCACAGCTGCTCTCTGTTGGACTAGGGAGAAGGCCCTGGGAGTCAGGTTGGGGTCTGTCACAGGCTGGGCTGGAATTTGTTGTGATGTCTATTCTTGAAGGGCGCTATCGCTAGGGGCCAGAGCTCCCAAGATTCCTTCAAGGCAGAAAAGACAAAGCAGTTCCCTCTGGACTTTCATCTTAGCAGCAATGAACTTAGTTGTAATTCTGTAATGCCAGGATCAAGTTCTCTGGGATGACAATTGCCCAACAGGAGGCAAACACATCTCTGCACACCCACTGATGCAGGCGCCATCCTATAGACTTCCTGTGCTCTTTTGCCATCTGATCCTGTTTGGGACAGGGAGATGCCTGGATGGTGGCTTTCTCATTCTCCTGACTCTGTATTAGATGAATAGAAAGGAGTGCTCCGGTCATACCATGAAATAAAACCAGGATCCTGATGTATTTCCAAACATTCTGGACATAGTGTCCAAACTGACCTTGCAGACAAATGCAATTGGAGTTTTCATGTGTTCTATAGAGTGTTAATTTATTTTAATTTTTTGGAGGCTTGCAGATGTGAAGTGGTGATATTTGTTTTTCTTATCCTGGATTAGGCAGTGAGATGTGCCCATGACTGTACTTGGGGCATTTATTTGTCAGCTGAGCTTGGAGACTTGGGGCATTCCAAGTGGCATTGACCTTCAAGAGAGTAAACTGTTGGCTTCCCCTGATGATCAGTACCTTTCAGCTTCAACAGCACAGCCAGAGGAAGCATCAGGGCCTATCTCAAGGTGGGCAGTTGTGTATATTGGGAGATGCTGATTACCACCATTCACATTAGAGAGTGATGGTGTCTCACGTGAGAGAATCAGATAATAAGTCATTATTATAAGAACCTATGTAAAAAAAAAAAAAGAGAGATATGTAGATAAATCCATTGCTTCATCACACAACCTGTAAGTGACAGGTTACATTTCCAACCTTGGTCGTCTGTGGCCATCGTCCCCTCATCTCAAAGAACCCCTCACATGGCTTGCAACAGTTTTTGCCAGCCCAGGAGACCAGTGCTGATGACTTTGGCATTCCTGCCAAATGCATAACTTTATTTTAAAAAGCATAACTTTATTTAATGGACTTCTCATCAATGGCTTTTGATGATTCTTTGGCTTAGAGCCTCTCCTCTCCCCAAGTGAAATGGATTCTGGTGTCTGCTCACCTGGGAGTTTCTCAAATTGTGTGTGATCTCCTGGCTTGGGTTGATGTCCTGGTCTCTGCCGTTTGGCGACTGCTCCTCCTGCTGTGATTCACTCTCAGCCCCTTTGGTCCCCAGGACACAGTCTCGCCGGCTGGCATCCAGTGTTTCGCTGTTTCCTCTTCCTAGAACATTTTTCACCTAGAGGGTCACATGACCACTCCAACCTCTCATTAGGGTCTCCAAAGTCCCCTTCTCAGAAAGGCCTTCTCTCTTCATGTACCTGAAATCATAGCTCCTGCCAGTTGCTGTCTGTCATTTACCCTGTTCTACTTGAACTTGTGGTATATCATTACCTGATGCTCTATTACAAATCTTCTATAAAGGGACAGATAGTAAATACTTTCAGCTTTGCAGGCTATATGGTCTCTGTTGTAACTACTTATTCCTGACATTTTGGCAGAAAAACATCCACAGACAATACATAAATGGATGAGTGGAGCTGTGTGTCAATAAAACTTTATTTATAAAACAGATGATGGGCTGGATTCATTATTGCATCCCAGAACCTAGGACATTGTAGTCATTCAATGAATGTTGAGTCATAAATAAACGGATGTTTAAATTTATCCCTTCCCTTTTAAAAAAGAGCTTTATAGAGCTATAATTTGCATGTATAAAGTTCACTCATTTGAAGTGTACAGTTCAATGATTTTTAGTGTATTTGCAAAGTTGTGCAACCACTGCAATCTAATTTTAGAATATTTTCATCACTCTGAAAAGAAACCCCATTTTCATTATGAACAGTTTTCTTCATTCCCCACACGTCCCATCCCCAGCCCTATGGAACTATTAATCAGCTTCTGGTTGCATGGGGTTTGCGTGTTCTGATCATTTCAAATCAATGGAATCATACAATATGTGGTCTTTCATGCCTGGCTTCTTCCACTTGGCATCATGTTTTCAAGGTTCATCCGTGATGTAGCCTGTGTCTGAACTCCATTCCTTTTTTGTTGCCAGACAATATTCCACTTCTTGGAGAGACCACATTTTATTCACCTATTCACTAGGTGATGGACATTTGGGTTGTTTCCATGCTTATTTATTTGGGAATACAGACAATGAATAATGCTGCGTAATATTTGTGCACAAGCTTTGTGAGAACATGTATATTTCTTTCTCTTGGGTGTACAGCTGGGGGTGGCACTGCAGGGTCATCCTGTAACACCATGTTTAATATTTTGAGGGACAGCCAACCCATTTCCAGTAGCGTCTGCACCATTGCACGTTCTCACCAGGTGATGGGACTTCCCTGCACCTCAACCACAGGTGTTTTTGTCCACTCTCTTGTTTCTAACCATTCTAATGTGTGTGAAGTGGGGTCACATTCTGGTGTTGATTTGCATTTCCTGAGGACTGATGACGTTGAGCATCTTATAATGTCCCTATTTGTCTTGTGTATGTTCTTTGGAGGAATGTCTATTCAGATCCTTTGCCCATTTTAAAATTAGGTTGTATATATTTTTACTATGGAGTAAAAGTATGTTGTATATTTGGATACAAATCCCTTATTGGGTATATAATTGGCAAATATTATTTCCTATTTTGTGGGCTGTCCTTTCAATTTCTTCATGATGTTCTATGAAGCATAAAAGCTTTAAATTTAGACAGAGTACAATTTATCTGTTTTTTTTCTCTTTTGTTGTACTTTTGTTGTCATATATATGAAAACACTGCTTCACCTAAGCTCACAAAGATTTACTCCTACTTTTTCTTCTGAGAGGTTTATAATTTTAGCCCTTGTATTTTGGTGCTTGATCCTTTCGAGTTGATTTTTTTTAAGTAGGCTCCACACCCAGCAGGGAGCCCAAGGCAGGGCTTGAAGTCACCACCTTGAGATCAAGATCTGAGCTCAGATCAAGAGTCGGATGCTTAGGGCAGCCCCAGTGGCACAGCAGTTTAGCGATGATCCTGGAGACCCGGGATCGAGTCCTGCTTTGGGCTCCCTGCATGGAGCCTGCTTCTCCCTCTGCCTGTGTCTCTGCCTCTCTCTCTGTGTGTCTCTCATGAATAACTAAATAAATAAATGAACAAACTTAAAAAAAAAAGTCTAATGCTTAACTGCTTGCCCTTTTTGAGTTAATTTTTGTATATGTGTAAAGTAGGGGCATCCAGCTTCACTCTTTCACATATGGATGCCCAGTAGTCCTGGCATCCTTTGCTGGAAAGACTGCTCTTCCTCAATTTTATTGTCTTGACACTCTTGTAAAGAGTCAGATGACCAAGAAGTTAAGTTTATTTCAGGATTCTCATTTCTATTCCACTGATCTATGGTTTGTCCTTATGCCAGCACTACACTGCCTTGACTACTGTAACTTTGCAGTGATTTCTGAAATTGCGAAGTGTGAATCCTTCACTTTGTTATTTTTCGAGGTTGTTCAGTGCCTGCTTCCTTTTAGCTCATGTGCCTATGAAAGGGTTGAGCACCCTCCCCAGGGAACTTTTGAATTGGCTTGAAAGAGCATTAAACCCTGTGCTTAACCAGGTCACTGCCTTTTCTGGCTGTCAGATCTGTGATGGGATGCCTGTGGGTTCTAGTCCTGGCTCTGCCACTAACTATGGCCACAGGCAATCCCCTCCCTTCCCTGCATCTGAGATGCTCCATCTTGAAATGAGAGATTCACATTAGATGACACCTTCTGTCCTCACTGGAACTGAGATTCTATGGTTCTGTGACTTTTGAGATACCACCCAATCAGTGGAAAATATTATCGTGTCCAACGGAGCTCCTCTACCCTTTAGAAAAAATGTTGAAAATGACAAATTCAGGGTGAGGTAAAGCAGATGATATTCATTTAATTGCCCAGAGAATTATTACATGTTTCTTTACCTCATTAGAAAGTTGTTGTTTTCAACATTGACCTTAAAAATTAACGTGGGGTCTGTCAGATTCTACTGCATGGGATTTGTTTGACAATTTGATGATTGTAATCCAGAGTTAATCTTTTTTTTTTTTTTTTTTAGGTCTAAATTTATCCACTTGTTTCCTTTCTCTTATTTGAATTCTGACCTAATTATTAAGGGACATTTTTTGAAAATTGGCCTCAAGAAAGGAATTTAAAATCAGAGTAAGAGACTTGGTGACACAGGTAGAGGCAGGAAGCGTCAGGTGCCTAGTTATCCTTGTCCGCTGTGCACACAATGAGTCTCAAAACAATTGACTCATCTGATCTTCAGGATAACCCTATGAAGTGGGCACAATTAATATTATCCTCACTTTATAGATGGAGAAATTGTGGTTGAGAGTTGGCAGACAGCACACCTACTTCTCCTCTCATTGCTGAAATGCCATTTCCTCAGGGCACTCCACCATGGAGAGAGGTCCCACTTCTATGGCTTCTCCTTCCTGTGCTCTGCTTCCAAGAGGGCCACTGCAGTTAAGTAGCATCTTTATCTTATAGATGGTGCTAGACCAATACATCCTTTACTGATTGCTCCAGATTCCTTTGTGGTGTGTCCTGGGCCTGCGGATCCTCCTCTCCTGGGTGCTTGGGTTTGGATCAGCTGCAGTCTCATGTACAAAGGGCAATGTTTCTATCAACTCAGTGGGGAAATGGGGTCACGTCTCAAATAAAAATGTAAATAATGGAAGAAAGGCCAAGTGCTATGTTGTGCAAACATGGATGAACATGTAGTTTTGTACTTGCATCTAAAATGAAAAAGATGCAAGAATAAACTCAGGAAGCAGAGCTTAGAAAAATAGGTGAGATGAAGGGGAGGGTTTGGGTGCACAGCTGGGAGAATGGGAGCTAGGTGGGGCCTCTGTGATGGACCTTGTTGGCGGTCTGCCCTCATTCCTCTGCCACCCTTCCCTTGGCTTCCATGTGCTTTGGCTTCTCACCTGTGGCACCTGTACCTCTCTTTGGGACTGTTGGGGCTGCCATGCCATTCTAGGAAGAGAAGAGGAACTGCCATGTGAGGTTGTAACTCCTGGGGTTTCCTTAGCCTATACACGGGCTTACTGGTGATGGAGTCAAGAGCTCTCATGCAGGGTCAGTCGGGCTGTGATCTTCAGAGAGCTTCACAGCCTTGCTGGGTTTCTTCCTCCATTCTCTTATTGATTTTCCCTGGAAGAATGCCTATAAGAAACCCCTAGCCCTTAAATCTTCACCTCAAGGTCCACTTCTGAGAAACCTGGTCCCAGACATCTGCCAAAGCAGTGTATGCTTTGGTTGCATCAGCAGGAATATAATATCTAGGACAAGGGAGATGAAAATTCTACTTTATGCTGCTCAGCCCACAACAGGAGTATTGGGGTAGGTTGGTTAAAATGTTGATTAGAACATTTCAAGGAAGCATAGCATGTTCAGTGGAAGGGGGTCATGGTGTTCCAATAATTACAAAGAATGTTGTATGATAAGAAGTCAGGGAACCTGAAATATCACCCTTGAGAAAATTTAGGAGGAATCAAGCCACTGTCTTCAAACACCTGGAGTGCTATTGAGAGGATAGGAAGTAGCTTATTCTGGGAGGCCCTAAAGGACAGAGTGAGGACCAGGGAGCAGAAGCTGAATGGTGGTAAATTCGGCTCCACATGAAGAAAATAATTTTAAAGTCATTCAAGGATGAGATCAGCTGCCTAGGTGAATGTGGGTTCCCCATCTCAGGAGGCAACCAAACACATGATGTACAGCTGCCTCTTGGGGGCTACCAAGGGGAGTCTCACTACATGGTGATTTCCCTTTCAGTTCCAAGATGGTTACTATTAATATTCTAAAATACCCCTAGAATGTAAAATCAGACCTAATTCCTGTCCTCGAGGACCTTCTTGTGTAGCAGGGAAAATACACACACATACACACACACACACACACACACACACACACAAGTGTGATGGGTGTCCTGAAGCTGCTATGGTGAATATTTTCTTCATGTTGGAGGAAAGGAAGACTTCTTGGAGGATCAGGCAATTGATGGAGGTCTGGTAGATCAGATGGAGTGGGGAAAATTAGAGAGCTTGGAAGAACATCCAAGGCCCAGGCACCAGCCAGTGTGGTGAGAAGACCCGGTAGGGTTGAGACTTGTAGGCATCTGAGCCTAGTGAGTGGAGCAGTCATGAGCTTGGTTGGGGAGAGTAGATTCAATCACCTGTGTGTGAAAATTTCCATTTTACTCTGAGAGCTTTGGGAAATCACTGAAGGGTTAGAGACTGGGTGGGGGAATCTGGCTGTTGATGGGAGTGAAAATCAGTTCTGGAGGTCCCCTGGATGCCTGTCTTCCTGCTTGCAAATAGAAGATGCCAGAGATGCAAGATTCAAGGGTGACATGGATATCGGACTTGCTCCCCTGGATGGATGGTGGGACTGTTTAATTGGGTGGCACATCTGGGAGGACGCATTTTGAAGGAGTAGTTATTATAGCATCTTTATGAGTTCTGTAATCCCACGCTTTTCTCCTCACTAGACTAGGAGTGCCTACGGGAGGGGCTGTGTCTTTATTGCCTTGCACCACTTGAACAGCCTAATGGTGGATGAATGATTCACTCATTCTACCATTGTCCAAGAGAGGAGAGCTTTGTTGAAATCTGAGGTGATCCTGATGGGTCACAACTTTCTCTCTGAAATTTTCTCTCCTGCCTACTGTGACAGAATGTCTGCACATGTCATGGCCTCAGACTCCCAGGGCCCTGGCCTCTCCTGACTGTTGATTAGGAGATTCTGTTAAAAGATTTTGCTTTTTCATTTGAAGACATTATCCCTCCTTATTTCTCTGATCTAGACCAGATTGACTTAATGGGAAACAAAACTCCCTTTGGTGACCCAAGGCTGATATTTGCCAGGCTGTCTCCAGGTTGCAGGGGCTGGTAATAGTCCAATGTGTTCTAATAAATGAGCCAGAGACCAGAGACTATGGTAGTGTGTGTGTATGTATGAGAGGAGAGAGAGAGAGAGAGAGAGAGAGAGAGAGATTTGTCCTATATTTTCTACTTTAAGCTTATGGGGTTTCTGATATATGCTTGTGGAATCATTTGGGCATCTCCTGACCACTCTATTGCTGATGGCCTGTTTTCAGGTCTTCTTGAGTCTCCAGCTACCTCTGCTACATGGGAGGCAGCCCTTGTGTTGTGGTGGGGAGAGGACTGGATATAGTAGAACTCCTGAGTCTACTGCAAGCTCTGACTCTCACTGGTCCCGTGACCTTGGGCAAGTTTTCCAACTTTTCAAAACTGTGCTTCGGCTGTTTTGAAATGAGGTGACCAATAGCTACTTGGTTGAGTCTCTGCAATTCTGTTAAATGCAAAGTGACTATGGAAAACAGGCCAAGGCCCTTGACTTCTTGGCCACTGTATTTTCTTCTGTACAGTGAGATTCAGGGATTTCTGGGGGGGGGGTGTTTTCCTGTTGAATACTCATGCTGTAAAAAAGAAAAAAAAAAGCTCATGCTAAAAACAACAATAAAGAAAAAAAAATCTTCCATATAAAATGTAGTGATTGGTTAATGATGTCACTGAAGTCTCTGGTCCTAAAAGTTGCAAACTCAAATGTCTACAGGAACCAGGCAAATGAGCTGAAGCTGACCAGAGTAGGTTGGGGTGAGGATGCTGCCAAACTAAAGAGCACATAGCCTGTCAGAATTGGGTTGACCACTGTTTAACTTTGGTTGATTGCAGTCATGCAGTTGGACAGATCCTGCAGTGTCGGAGCTTATGTGAAATTTGATCCTTTTTGTTTTTTAAGTAGACTCCACAATCAACAAGGAGCCCAGTGTGGGACCTGAACTCATGACCCAGAGATCAAGACCCGAGCTGAGATCAAGAGTCAGATGCCCAACCAGCTGAGCCACCCAGATGCCCCATAAAATCTGATTCTTAATGATGGACACCTCAAAGAATTGTAAACACTCTGCAAAGACAGATGAAGTCTATCTGTAGGTTGGATCTGGCCTGCTGATTGAAATGCCACTTCTCCTTGGTAAGCACCATGGGTGGAGTTTCCCCCAGCGAGAAATTCTCAGAGAACAGGAGTAGGACATTCCCAGGTGGCAAAGCCTAAGACGGCCCTTTAAGAGGCACAGAAGCAAAGGAGCAGAAAGCAAAGGGAGATCAGGTGGAGGGCAGGACACAGAGCAGGTGTGTGTGTTCTATGGAGACTGAATGTTTGTGTTCCTGCAAAGTTTGTATGTTGAAACTCTAATCCCTGGCATGATGATTTTCCGAGATGGGGTCTTTGGGAGGTAACTGGGATTAGATGAGGTCATTTGGGTGGAGCCCTCGGGATGGGATTAGTGCCCTTACTGAAGGGACATGAGAACTTTCTCCTCTTCCCCTCCCACCCCCTCCCACGCCTCCTTCTCTGCCATGTGAGGACATCGTGAGCAAGAGGCATGTACATACCAGGAGATGATCTCTCCTCAGACTCCAGATCTGCCCCAGTCTGCAAACTGTGGGAAATAAATGTCTGCTGTTTAACTCCAGAGTCTCCGTGGCCTGAGGGGACTGAGACAGAGCAGGAGTGAATGGTCCAGGAGTCAGGGCACCAGAATCTAATGAAATGCAGGTGGGGGACTCCAGATGCTTTTAAAGACCAGGGTGGGACACTGTCTTATGGTCCCTGAGTCTGGTATGAGCCACTCAGCTCCAGAGGTGACATTCGTGGACATTCTGGGAGAGGTGGGGAGAAGCAGGGGAGCGGGTGAAGGAGAATTCCTTAGTGTGTGATGCTGCATACCACATGTGCTGCTCAGCCAGATCTGCCAGGTCCACGTGCATTCAGATGGCCAGCAGTGCACCTGTAGCAGCTGTGGGCCCCTGGCTGTGCCATGATTTGTCATCTTTGTCCCTCTGCCTGGATTCTCCTTGGCTTCCACGTGTTCTTAGTCTTCAGCACTCAGCTCAAACTTCTCATTCAAGAGGTCCTTCTGACCTTTCAGGCGAGGTCATGCCCCTTTCTGAGCTCCCACAGACCCCCTTGAGGTTCTTCTGCCATTCATGATGCTCATGACATCCTGCCTTAGGCTTCCCTTCCCCTTAGGCCCATGCGTCATTCACAGACAGTAAGAAGGGCTGTTGGAGAGACCATCCCTCCCATGGACACTGAGGCTCAGAGAGAATGGCTGGTTCAGGGGCCCACAGTACAGGTGGGTGACACTGGGCTTGAATGCACAATTCCAAAGACTCTTTCCACACCCACCCTCCCTTTGCAAGTGCAACCCCGAGGTGGGTGAGGGCCCTGAGGGTTCTTCCATCCAACGCTGTTACTAAAACCCTTCCAGATAGCATGATCTCTGTCTTCTCCTCTGTCTTTGATCCTCATGCTTTTTAAACATCAGCAATTGTAGTTGTTACTATTGGGTAATGTGAGAAGTAGTTTCCCCCTTTGGGGTATACTTTGTATTTTTCTGGCATCCCATCAAGACAATGCTGATAAACACAGGGAAAATGCTTTTTAAAGATACTCCCCTGTGGTCCTCTCAGGTCCTTTGTGAACACCGATGACAGCCTGGTGCTCTCAGGGGGTTGCATATGAAGTTCCAATGCATTAGGGGAGGATGCCTATGGATCCCAGGCACAGGGTCCAGGTGGGGCAGGTCAGCTCTCCCAGCTTCCCAGGGTGGGCACTGGGCAGTCTCTCATTCTCCTGAATGGCAGGCAGAAAGAAAGGGCCATCTGTGATCATGAAATCCCTGAGGGAGGCTGTGACCCTTTAAGAACACAAGTTCTGAAACAAGACAGTCTGGGTTTGAAGCCCAGCTGGGCCTCATCCTGCCTCCATCACCCGGCTCCCATGGGCTGAGGAGCTATGTTGCACTGCCTGAGTGCTCCAACTCTCCTCTGCCCGGACATAGAAGCACCAGCGTGAGCCACTAACCCTTCTCTGGAGCCTGGCACTGTCTATACAGGTTTGTGCATGTGATTGTGGGCTGACCTGTATCCTGGCATGTGTGGCCTCAACCCAAGGGTGACACAGGCAGCACAGACCAGACTGGGCTGGGATCTAACCCCATCTGACTCCAAAACCCATGCTCTTGCTACTGCAGGACAAGATGCTGCAAGAACCAGGCTCTCCACGTCCCCTGCTTCCCCATCTAGTGCTCTTCTGCGGCGATGGTGATGGTAATAGGAACAGCTAACATTTAGTGACTCACCCTGTGTGTGGGGCACTGTTCTAAGTGCTTCACGTTGGAACACGTTACAGGCAACCACGTGAAGTGAATTTATTATCCCCATTTTACAGATGAGGAAACTGAGTCACAAAAAAAATGTTGTGTAAGCCACCCAAGGTCATGGAGGCAAGACGAGGCCCAGCTGGGCTTCAAACCCAGGCTGTCTCGTTCCAGGACTCGAGTTCTTAGAGGGTTACATTCCTGCACCTGTGGACTCTCTATAGTTTCCAGAAGCCCTGTCCAGCTTGTGAGCAGCTTGTACCATGGGCTGGTGCTGTCCCCCCTCTAGAATCGCTGTTTGTCTCTCCAGCAGAGAAGCTGGAAGCGTGTTGATGCAAGTGCGACTAGATGGGAAACTCACTGGCATGCCTGCATTAGGGCCTCCACAGGTGGACGTTCCGTGGTATTTGCTGTTTTATTTATCTCTCCAGGGACTCTTGAAGGGGACCATGTTCTGCCCACTTCACCTGGGGAGAAATGGAGAGGAAGGTGACTTACCTCAGATCACACAGCTGGAAAACAGAGCAGATGGTGTCAAACCCATATCTACCCAAGACACCATCTTGTCCCTCAGAACAAGGGGCTTTGGCCAAGGGGAGGAGGAGGGAGTGAAATGCCCAAGAAAAGAAAAATCAGAAGAAAAAGATAAAGCTCCAGGTAAGGAAGGATGGGTGTGGATGGTGAAGAGCTGGGATGCCTGTGCCTGGCCTCTCTTACCACCCTGGCATGGCCTCACATGTGAGCATGCTGGGGGTGCTCTGGAGTCCACTTGGGGAGCTCAGGGGCCATGGCTGGGTTACCCTGTGACCAGCTAGAGATAGGGTCTGGGTACAAGGTGCTGGGGTCCTAGGGCGGTCAGACACAGCCTTGGGGTTTACTTTGTGAAGAATTATTATGCAATAGTGAACTTATCCCACATTCCTTTCAGGGCATATTTGGGAGAAGGTGGAGGAAGAGGAAACTTTCCAAGACAGGAGGCAGGGCAATGAGTTCAGAGAGCTCTCTTGGTGGGTCTGGCCTCTGGCCTGGGTCTGGGGTCCTCAATGGCTGAGAAGACTGAGGTACATTCCATGGCAGGCAGCTGGGGGCACTCCACTCCCTCCCCGGAGGTGGGAAAGGCTGGGGGAGGCATGGAGGAGGCCAGGCCAGGGTCTTCCTCTTGGTGTTTCATTCAGCAGATGGGAAAGAGAAGCACCCCATGGGGCCCAGATATGAGAAGTGGGCTCAGAACACAGCCCGGTCTTCACCAGCTGTGGGTTCAGAGATGTCAACAAAAAGCTCCCTACAATTCACAGCAGAAGTGATCAGTAAGGTAGGACTAACTGCCCCAGGTGGATGTGGCTCTCTGGGGTGGTGGCCTCTCAGCCTTTCAACCATGGTCCCTGTGATAGCAATGACCCTGTTGCTCGCTGGGTTTCCTTGGTCCTTTTCTCTCACCCTGTAAGGTTGTGAGCTCTATTTGGGATAATAGGGTGGCTTGGACCTTTGGCCTCCTGCATGTGGTTACGGTGGCATGGGGTACAGGAGGAGTCTGTCCGTGTCCTCACAGCGTGACTCAGAAGTACAAACTTGTGAGAACTGGGATACAAAGTTGGTGGACTCTCCCCTTAATGTGCCATCCTGAAACAGCCTTGAGATCTTTACAGTTGTTGAAAATCCTCTAGACAGAGAGCCGGGAGCTTCTGCCATCATTCAGACATGCTGGTTTCAGGCTGCCACACATCTGGTTTTACCCTCTTGCATTTTTCAATCTGTAGCTTGAAGATTGGTCTCTGCTACTCCACCCCTAACTTGGGTGTGGCATTGCGTGCAGTGTGTACGTGCATATGTGTGCAGGCACGTGTTTAGAACTTGACTGCTGTCTCAGCGACTGTAGGACCATGTGTACACATTTTACCTTCTCTACCCATTCAGGCAAGTTATAGCCAGCTCTTTGTTAAGAGTATTTTGAGAATGTCACCTCATGACGCTTGGACCCACATTGAGACAACTCCAGCCATGTCGCAAAACTAGAGCGAGGTAAGACTGAGGTCTTGGAGGTTCGTCTAAAGGACGAATACGAGAGTATTTCTGCACAATACTCTCTCACTCACACACCCACCTCTTCGACCTAAGCAAAACAATGCAAAAACAAGACGAAAACCACTCAATTGGTAAGCAGAAGAAATAAGGTTGCTTTCATCTCTGCTCTTTATGTGAGCTTTGGCACGTTGCCTTAACACCTTCTCCCATAAAGTGGAGATGAGTCTATTGCCTCCACCTGACATGTCATGAGGTGTAGACAAGGAAGATCCATCTAGGGCATGTGGGTGGGAGGCAATGTATGGTTGAGGAGGCACAGTGTATGTGTAGTTGCCTTATTCCTGAAATAAGGACTAAGACATTGTCTTTCTGTCACTTCTGCTAACTAACCTTCATGAGGGCTTCTTGTGGGCTAGATGCTGTGCTAAGGGAGTGTCTTAGGTTCTCAGAGCTGTATTAACAAATTACTATGAATTGGGATTAAAGGAACAGAAATTTGTCTTCTCACACTTCTGAGGGAGACTCTGGCTCAGTGGTAGCTGCTGGGGGCTCTGGCTATCTTGGATCTTGGGATCGAGACTCATCCTTCCAGCCTCTGCTCTGCCTTCACATGGCCTGCCCCTCCCTCTGTGGGTGTCTGTGTGCAGTCTCCCTCTGCCTTTTCTCCAATTGGACTCTTGCTGTGGACGTAGGGCTCACTGGCATAATCCAGGAGGATCTCATCCGGAGATCCTTAACTTGATTACATTCTCAAAGACCTTTTTTCCAAATGAGGTCATATTCTTAGGTTCTGGATGGATAAACCTTCTGGGGGAGGAGAGGCTCCATTCAACCCACTACAGGTAGGTACTGAATATCGTCCCACCTCACAGTTCTTTGAGGTCTAGAAGAGCAAAATAAGTTGTTCTAGACTTAGCACTTAGTGACAGAGCTGGAGCTCACTTTGGGTCTACCTGACTTCGAAACCCATGCTCTAACTCTCAAACAGGTGGTTTTCCCTCATTCTGCGCTTCTGATGATAGCAGCCACCGTTTATAGTATCTGGTATTTTCTTCAGATTTTTTTTCAACCTTCATGCCAACCCTGGATGGTGGTGTTACCATCCCCAACGTGTTGTTGAGATCCATGAGGCTGTAAAAGGGACTATGTCTTGCTTGCCGTAACACAGCTGATAAGAGGCTGGATGTGAGTTTCGACACTGCATCGGCCAACTCCAGACTTCGAACTGTTTCTTTGGACCTCTGTGTAGTTTACCGTCCAGCGGGGGTGTCAGCATTTGTCCCTGCTCAGCACAGTGGTTGATCTGCTGGTTGATCAACAGCGTCAAGTTCCGTTTCCCCTTCCTGATACCTCCTGGTCCACTGGTACAGGACAAGCGAGGACATGGGGTGTACATTTAATTGTCTCTGTCTTTATGACTGTGTTCAGTAACGGAGTGTGATTATTAAATTTGAGCCTCCTCCTGCATCTGCTTGCTCCCAGGCTATGTTCTCCGGCCAAGCCCTCTGGGCAGGCCATGAACCAGATGTGAGCCTTCACATCTTCAGGACTGGAGTCTGCCACTTGGTTTGGATCACAGAAACAATCTCAGCCCATAGTCTTTGATGTCGGCTCTTTGGTTTCATAAAAATTATATGGAAAGTTATAAAAGAGTGATAAAGCCTTCCAGTTTTACCACCAAATGGAAAAGTTGTCCACACAAAGACTTTATAACCATCTTGTAGCAATTTTGAAGCCCTGCCATCATTTTAGCTGATTATGCATTACAGAGGTCTCTGAAAGAAGTGTTAACCTTTGGTCTCATGTGGACAAGATGGAAAGGCAGCTACAGAGCTTCTGGGTTTCAAAGTTTGGACTCGGAAACTGGATTTTCTTGGAAGGAGTGGACATTTACCTTGGTGGACGAGACCGATTTCCTCCGAGCAGATACCACCTCTCAGATACGCTATCTTCTAGAAGTATAAGCTATTTACAACCACTGTAAAAGGTAATACTGGTCCAGGGGCAGATCCTATAATGTGGAAAGAGGCTGCCGAGTCAGGAGGCCTGGGAGTCCATCATGCACTGGCTGCTCCTGAGCTGTGGGCTGGTAGGACTTCAGATTTTATTTTATTTTATTTTATTTTATTTTATTTTATTTTATTTTATTTTATTTTATTTTATTTTATTTTATTTTATTTTTTGGACTTCAGCTTTTAGAGGCTCAGTTTCTCTTCGTGGCAACACAACCACGATACCTTCGCAGTTCTGAGCAGAGGTCAAGTGGCGCCATATAAGTAGCTATGAGGACAGCTCAGACTTTTGTTAACATCGACTTCAGTTGATATCATTTAATAAAATCCTGGAGCAAGCATGTCCTATCTAATGCTTGGGCTTATCTCCTGAGAATTGGGATTAGTAACTGTTTTTATTTAAAACCCTCACTGGTTTTGCTTTCTGATCCCAAGAAAGGTTGTATATTTATACAACCTAGGTGGATGAGCTTCTAGGGCTGCCATAGCACACAACAAACCAGGAGGCTTAAAGCAACAAAAATGTGTTCTCTCACAGGTTTGGGTCCAGAAGCCTGAGATCAAGGTGTACGGCTGTGCTCCCTCTGAAGGCTCAGAGTCCATTTCTGGCTTCTCTTGAATCTGGTGGCTCCAGGTGTTTGTCGGCTTGTGGCACTTGGTCTCTGCCTGTGTCTCAAAGCTCCTCGTGCTTTTCTTTTATAAGGACACATGTCATGGAATTGAGTCATCCCACTCAATCAAGGATGGTCTCATTTAAATTCCTTAATTTTATCTGTAGAGACTTTTTTTTTTTTCCAAATAAGGTCACAGTCATGGCTTCTCAGTGGACATAAGTTCTGCAGGGCCACCATTCAACCCACTACACTAGGTATCTGTAAAAAATTAAGACCTCCCTCTGACCAAAGGTAGCTCACCTCTGAAGGATGACCTTCTGAGCCATCCTGCTGCATTATTTCAAGGGGACGCAAGCTGGCATGAAGCACTCACTTTTCTTTTTTTGTTATGTCTCACTACAGAGCTTTCTGTTAGATAATAAGCCAGCAGAGTGGGAATATAATGAAAATAACATTCACATACAGACAAAAATAGCCCCTTCCTCCGGGGTTTGATAGGGCAGTGGTGCTTTGAAAATAGGGACACTTCATTTCCTTATACTCATCGGCTCGGGACCGGAAGCTGCGTGGCTGTCAGCGGCAGGGTCTCCGTCACCTAGTGACAGCCAGGTAGAGGAGAGAACAAAGCGACTCACCAGCGCGGAAATCCAGCCACATGTGTCTCTGAGAGTGAGTGCACATGTTCTGAGCCACTTTCGTCTCTGCTGGGGTTTCTCAAAGCAGCAAAGCAGCTGAAGACCATGGGGCAAGCGTTGTGGGGTTTGGGGACATCACTCGTGTGACAAATGTCTGGGATGCAAGACGGGTGGTGGGCATGGAGAATGGAAGAGCCTGGAGACTGTGTCATTCATTCCCCAGGTCCCCAGGGGCCTCCTATGTGCCAGCTACATGTGAGGGCAGGCACATGGATGGCTTTCCAGATATGTTAGTTAAATGACATCAAATGGCTCAGATCTGAGATTCAGATGCACATTTGAAAGCAGACTGGCTCTCCTGCGCAGGTGCCACAGAGTGCTCAAGACCACCCCAGAAGTGGCTCTCCCACGAGTTCTGTCGGGTGGGCATTACCCCCTGGTTCACCCAGAAGCCCGGAGCCTTCTGGCCTCCAGCATCTCTCAGCCTGCATCCAGCTCACCAGGCTGGCTACTGTGCTCCTCTGCTGGTCCCTGGCATGACTCTGCTTGACTCTGTTGCAAGGCCCTGGGGTAAGGCTTCCCTGGGAGTCCCAAGGCCACATGCCTCCATCTCCCTGCCTGTCCTGTCCTGTGCACACTCCTCTGTCTAGAAGGCATTTGTGATCACGTTTCTTCTTCACTGCCTATCCCTTGTGCTTCCCTACACCTGTGGTCCTGGCATCATCCTCCAACTATACCCTTTGTGACCTGAGACCCAGAGGTGTTTGTTCTGGGTGCCCAGCATGTGGCTGGGACTTGGCACATAGGGAGCTGAACATATGTTTTGTGGATGAACAGAGGACACTCTCTCCCCGGCTTTGGAGCTCCTGTGGCCTGGTACTGAGGCAGTGCCTGGAAGCAACACTGGCTCCTCCCTTATACCCTTTATTTTTTATTTTTAAAGATTTATTTATTTATTTGTGTGTGTGTGTGTGTGTGAGAGAGAGAGAGAGAAAGAGAGAGAGAGAGAGGGAGAAAGAGAGAGAGAGAGAGAGAGAGAGAGGCAGAGACACAGGCAGAGGGAGAAGCAGGCACCTTGCAGGGAGCCCAATGCGGGCCTCGATCCTGGATCCTGGAATCACGACCTGAGCCAAAGGCAGGTGCCCAACTGCTGAGACACCCAGGCATCCCCTTGATCCCTTTTAAAGCTTAGGCCCAGGTGTGGCCCAGTGACCCCTGTCTAATTTGCACACACATAAGGCCGGGCTCCTTGGGTTTCAGCATGATTTATGGAGGGCTGGAAGGGGTAGATGGAAATACTCATGGGGTCCAAGAAGTCTGCAGCCTGTGGTCCCTCCAGAGGGTCTACATATTTCTAGTTCCCTGCCTACCCACACCCAGTGGATGTCATCCAGGTGACAGCACTTCTGGGGCTGTGTCCCCTCCAGGTCTGGACTGAGACTCAGGACCCCGAGTGGTCATGTAGTCTGCCTCCCAGGTGGGCCTATGTCCTCCTCAGCCCCCACCCCTGCTCCTTATTGATCAGGGTCTAAACTTTTACCAACTCCCTCCCTAGGCCCCCCCCCCCACCGCCCTCAAAGGTACCATAACTTCCCATAAGCTGAGACCTGGTGTCAGTTCTTCCATTATGATTGGGAGCCTTATTCCAATGATGTATCTCTAAAAGCAGAGAGGTGAAGACACACAGACCACCAGCCAGGTGGAGGTGTGGCTCCTGAGCTGACACATGTGGTCATTCATTCCTCCTTCTCAGAAGGGAGGTGGGGGTTTCTCCTCTGTCTGGCCTGGCAGGACAAAGTAGGAAACTAGAAGGTGGATTCTGGGTCTTGACAGGGTAGCATCAGCTCAGGTGAGGAGCTGGTTGACCACAAGCCCAGGAGAGCCCCGGAGAGAACCTGGGCAGCCTGGCATGTGCCGTGAGCTGAGGGGATCAGAGACCTGGAGCTATGGCTGCACGGGGTCCTGGGGTGAAGCCAAGGGTGGCCGGCCCGGTGACAGCACTAGGTGTTCAGAGCATCCCTGATACGCAGGTGCAAGTGATCCTGGGGACTCACAGGGTCTGACGTTGACAGGTTGTCACCTTTTTCCTGGGCATCTGTCACAGTTCTTTCATGGTCACCTACACCTGCTCTTGCCTGTGTCAATTCATTCTCCACACCGTGTGATAAAAGCTTTTAAGAACCTGAGCACATGTTCCTAAGCTTGGGACCTCACTGTTTCCTGTGGCTCATGGGGTCAAGTCCCCTTACCTTAATGTGTCCATGAGCCTGGTGCCTCAGAACCTGGCCTGCACCTGCCAAACCCCTTTTTCTCCCTGATGATGGCCCTTTCTGTCCCCTGAAGCCTTCTGCCAGTCCCACCCCAGGGCCTTTGGTTATGCTGGTTACTTCACCTGGAGCACTGTTCTCTCCTCCTTTGTTTGGCTCATCCCTATCCATTGCTCTGCGAACTTTCCCTTGTTACTTGCCCTCACAGCCCATTGTGCTTTTCCTCCACAGATTTTAATATATGGTCATTGGATCATTTTATTTGCAATTTGTTTATAGGGTTATTTGGTTAATATCTGGCACCCTGGCCACCACCTGACTAAGAATCCAACCCATATTTATTGGGTACCTACTATGCGCTGGCAATGGTGCTGGCTACAGCTGTTGCCTGGAAGCTCTGTGCACGTGAGGTCACTGCCTGCTGGGTTCACCATACATAGTGCCGGACATGACCTTAGAGCTTAGTAAACGTTTGCTGAGTGAGTAAATGATAGCTGAGCACAACGACTATCTCAGCATGCTGGGGAGGTCCCCAAGGCCAGGTGACAAAGTTAAGAGGCCCGAGTCTCCAGTTCTGATACAGACATTGCGGGTCCGTGTCACCCAGCGTCACACAGGAGGCTACACACAAGAACCCAAACCAGATTTCTTGATCCAGGCCCAGCATATTTTCCCAAATCTCCTCCTCCCCAGTGCTCACCTCTCAAGGGGATTAATTTCTTTTCTTTTCTTTTCTTTTCTTTTCTTTTCTTTTCTTTTCTTTTCTTTTCTTTCTTTTTTTTTTTGTTTCAATTTTTTTATTTGAATTCTAGTTAGTTAACATGTAGGGTAATATTGGTTTCAGGAGTAGAGTTTAGTGATTCATCCCCTTACATACAACACCCAGTGCTCATCACAAGTGCCCTCCTTGATCCCCATCCCCCACTTAGCCCATCCCCCATCAACCCTCAGTTTGTTCTCTAGAGTCAAGGGGATTGATTTCTTTCTGCCAGCTGTATTTTGGCATTCACCACTTTGACAAAAGTGATCATGTTTTATGTCTCACACCATGCTGTGAATCAGGTAAGCCTTCTTTGTTTTGTACACAATGACCTAGATGGCCAGGAAGATCAGATGCCAACAGAGTGGCACCTGAACTTTTAAGGCACACCATCCTCTCCACCGGGCACCATTGATAACCCAGCTTCCGAGCCATTGACACTCCTGCACTCACTGGTTTCAATGGTTATTTTTGACATAAATTTATCTCAATATTCCCTTAAATTTTAACCCAGTGGTTGAATTGGGGGACAGCCTCGTGGTCAGAGTCACAAGGCCATAAATCTACATCAGTCTGTGGCGTGGACGTTTTGCAGTGAACTGCGGGCAACTGTTCTTGGCAGGATCTCTTCTGGGTAACCATGCATGGATCCCCTGCTCCCCCGGCCGGGATGAAGCTGTAGGAGCTAATATATTCTGAGTCAGACCAACTGCCGCTCATGAAGGGGGAAAAAAAAGACTTGCTTGAGTAACCGTAATAATTGGAAAATTATTTTGATAGCCTGAAACAATCTAATATATTACAGAATTTTATTAAAATAATATCAAATCAAATTAACTGCTATTCCATAATGAATTAGGTAACAAGGTAGGCAGATATTAATCGGCCTTGGCTTCTAGGCAGGGGAGCCCGGAATTTATTAGTTCTTGCGGCTGGCATGAGGGTGTAGGCAGAAACCACTCTCGCCGCCGCCGGAGAGGGAACCCCCTGAGACAAGCAGGCTTTTACTTTTTCTCCCCCCCACCACTTCCACTTTCTAATCCATCATTAAACACTTGTATTTCTTTTATGTAGGGTCTTATGAAATTTTTAATTTTTTAATTGCTTTGTGATTTAATAATGAGGACTTTTCATTTTGCCCGAATAAGGAACGAGATGGGGATATTGAAATTCTTTCACCTTCTCCACCCCGATAACCTTCTTCCCCTTTCCTGGTCTCTTTCTTTTCCCAAGTCTAGATGTAAGTCATCTCATCTCAGAGGGGATGGTTTGCAGGGGAAGTGGGTGTGGGCTGCCTGGACATTTGCTCTTTTGAAAAGCAGATGGGAGTCCCCCACGTGCCATGTGGGGACAGTCTCCGAGAAGCCACTGGTGAGCACCGGTGGGCAGGCTTCCTGATGACTCAATGAGCTGGAGCCCCTAAATAATCCAGCCCCCATTTCATCTTTTGGGACTTTCTCAGCATTCTGGCTTGGTGCTTTCCCACTGTTAAAATGTCTTGACATTCATGGAGACTGATTGTAGTAAGTCTTATAGCACATTGAGTGACTGGCTGGGGGTTTTACCAAATCCAGGCCCTACCTGGCTGTGCGGAGCCACCCCTCTGGCCCACCTGTGGTACACCTGTGGTGCACATCTTGGAAAGCTCACAGAAGCTGACGTTATCTCCAATTGCTTAGGCAGCCAGAGGGACCTGGAGGAGTTTGCCAGCTTTAGAAGTGTCAGGGGGTGCCATGATTTCTCTGAATCTCAGTTCACTCATCTGTTAAATGGGGATTAACAACCACGGGAAGTCATTATAAGGCATAGAAATATTGTCACAGAAGCATGGTGCATAGCGTTGACTCAGCTAATGACAGTTCGTTAAGTACCACCAAGGGGGGGTAACGACCACTAGGCGTTATCACGTGGAACCTTCACAGTCACTCCGAATACAGGACACTGTCGTGCTCCCACCTTACAGATGGGGAAGGTGAGCCTTGGAATACTTGCCCAATGTCATGGAGCCAGCAAAAGGTGGAGCAGGGTTCAGGCACCAGTTCCGTCTGATAGCAAAGCTCTTCCACCACACTAAGCATCAAATATTTCCTGCTTTTGATTTGGATTCTTTCTGATTTGGGTATGTCCCTTGAAGGAAGTTTGGTTCTAGATCAAAGTTGAGGCAGGAGATTAAACGTCGAGGAGTCTCATAAATTCTGAGTAATAAGGAAAAAGTATTTAACTTCAAGAGAAACGTTAAGTGGAAAGAAAAACACGTGTTGTCACTCCCCGACAACCCCCCCGCCCCGCAACATGGTGTGGTCACATGTTCTGCATTTTTTGTCTTTATTGACAAGGACCTGTCAAAGTTCTTTGACAAATGTCCTGATTTAAGGAAACAGCATCTGCTCACCTGCAATATTTCACAGCGAGGGAGCATCTCTTTTTTGATGAGGAGGTTGTGGCGATGGAGGAGAATGCACGTTCTCTCAACAGCAGGGTAGGTTGGAATTATGAGCACAGCTCAAACACCCATGACAGCCCCCGGGGCTTGAGGATCTGCCTTGCCTTCTTGTTGGAGGTATTTGTCATTAATTTCTTTGGCACCAGCACCCTGACTTCTTTGGGGAGGGGGGAATGGACACTGCTGGATGTATTATCAGAGGGCCTGACAATTAAGTGGCCCCTCTTGCCTTAGCCAAGGGGCAGACAAGTGACCTCCAATAGGTCAGTTAGAGTAATTATCCCCCACCTTGCACCCCCAGTGATGTGGGATAATGCAAGAAAAATAGCAATATGAAAAACCAACCAACAGTGACACAACAGTGGGGGGTCCATTCACCCCTGTCGTCCCCTGAGGGTGCCTTGAGGAGGGCCTGCATTTAGGTCAAGAGGAGACCTTATTTAGAAGAGGTTTACAGATTCAGTCACATGTACAGATGATAGCACCACCTTTACATGTAGGAGAGGTATATACGACTATGTGCAAAGTAGAAAACATTGATGCCCAGTGCTAGGCCCGGGACTTTAACTGAAATCCACGTGTTCTTCCTCCCAACCTCTCTGTTCAAAGGGTATGAGCCAGGCTTGGGCTAAGTGTGAGCATATACACATATTACATGCACACGTGCACACACACACATGTGCATATACCACATGCACACACACAGACACAGATGAACACAGCAGGCATCACAATCTATTGGCTGGAGGTAATTTAAGATGATTTAAGTTAGGAGGTGATCAGAGTATCCCTTCCCCCCCTCTCTTTATTTTTTCCTGGTGTATTGCTGCTTTTTGGATTCAGTGGGAGAATGGAAGGTATTCTGGTAGAGGGGAGAAAGCCAGTGAAGGCCCACAAGAGGCAGGATGTGCCAGATTGGAAAGCAGAGGGGCAGCTCCCAGGGTGGTGCTAGTCTTGGGGGGTGGGGAGGATTCTGCTTGTTCACTTGGAAGTTTCCAGCAGCCAAGACTCTTTTAGAAGCAGTCACCTTCCAAGTGGTGACTAAAGGGGAGCCATGGGGACCTGAATACTTACTTTTCTGTCTGGTTGTGATGAAATGGAAGGTGCTTTCAGATCTCACTCTCTCTCTCCCAGGGCAGGCGGCCTCCCTGGGCGGGGGTGTGGTCAGGATTTGTTAACTTGGGGGTGCATGGTTATTTTTCTTCATGGAGGGAGAAAGCTCCAGGACAAAAGGTAAAACTCAAATAACTTGAATAAAGTATTGTTCTCACTAATCAAGGTATTGTGCTCACTACATGAGCAAACGTAGCTCATGGAGTTTGTTTATTTAGAAGCGATTTTCTCCTGCGTCTGAATGTTCCTGGCCATTGCTGCAGAGCGAAGCTGCATCTGATTTCATGTTAAAAGGTGCCCAGTAAGAGGGCCTCACGACTGGTGACATTCCAGGGCAGGGTGGAGAGAGGGGAAGGGCTCGGTGAGTCCTCTGAGACAAGTTGATTTACTTGGGATGAAATTATAGCGTTAACATGAAGATAAAACACACCATCAGTTGCTTTCCTAGTGAAAAAGGTCCATCAATGAGTATTTTCCTGAGACAGTAAATATGTTGGCTAGCAGATCAGAGGTCAGACACAGGCGACTTTACCCCTTAGTAAGAAGACAGAAGCGTGGTCACCAAGAGTCACCAGCAGGGAGAAGCCCTGTCGCTCTTTATCATATTAGGTTCCATCCTTTTGGCTAGAGCCTGGTTGGAGCTCATGAAGCAGCCAAAGAGTTAATAATGTTTCTCTCCACATACGCACATGGTTGGGCTTTTTAAACAGTGTGGGACTGAAGCAGGCAGAGGAGAAGTTGCTTAGATGCCAATATGGATGCACAAATGGACTCAAATTCTTACTGGTTTAGCCACATTTTATAAAATTGATAAAAATCAATTCAATTGTGTCTTGCTTCATAACTACAAGACAGATAGGAACTCTTTGGTTTTGGGTTTTTTTTTTTTCAATACAGATGGTAATTAATTTAAAACATCATTATGTTAAAATCAAACACAGACATGTTATACAGTAGAATGCAATATTCACTGGTATTTTAAGATATATGAAACTTCATACAGAAATTTCATGTTTATAATAGATTCTGCAGGCCTGGGATGCCAAATAACCTCAATCCCAACTTTGCCCTAGGCATGAGGGACTCATCTTTGAAAAGACATGAAGGTTTTGAGGTAAGAAGATTTTGCAATCATATGGGTAAAAGATATTCTTGTTTTAATTTTTTTTTAAATTTTATTTATTTATGATAGTCACACAGAGAGAGAGAGAGAGGCAGAGAACAGGCAGAGGGAGAAGTAGGCTCCATGCACCGGGAGCCCGATGTGGGATTCGATTCCGGGTCTCTAGGATCGCGCCCTGGGCCAAAGACAGGCGCTAAACCGCTGCGCCACCCAGGGATCCCGATATTCTTGTTTTAAAGATTTTATTTATTTATTCATGAGAGAGACACACAGAGAGAGAGGCAGAGACACAGGCAGAGGGAGAAGCAGGCTCCATGCAGGGAGCCCGACGTGGGACTCAATCCCGGGTCTCCAGGATCACACCCTGGGCTGCAGGTGATGCCAAACTGCTGGGCCACCAGGGCTGCCCAAAGATATTCTTTTTCAAAGATTTTATTTATTTAGTTTTTAGAGAGAGAGAGAGGGAGCAGGGGGAGGAGCAGAAGAAGGGAGACACACAGACTTTGCGCTGTGCTCAGAGCCCAATGCAGGGCTTGATCCCACGACCCTGAGATTGGGACCTGAGCCGCAACCAAGAGTCAGATGCTTAACTGACTGGGCCACCCAGGCATTCCAAGAGATATTCTTTTTTAGAACAAGAGAGAATATTCTTTTTTCAAACTTGCATTTGGGATGGGTTCTACAAAATTCTGAATTAATGGACAATTGAATGAAAATGTTGTATTTGCCCTATTAGGCTGTAAGAGAGCAGGTGGTATAAGAGATCACCACTTACCTGGTCTTCCTTCCAAGGCGGGCTCAGTCAACAGGCAGCCAGATCGAAATTCACAGTGAAGGACTTTCCAGTGTGTGAGCTGCACAGGCAAAGTCAATTTTGTGCCTTTTTATCATGGTTTGGATATAAAATGCAGCCCAAATGAAGTGAACGCCTCTCTTGTGGATAATTGCTTCCAAAAGAATGAGTCCCAAACAACTCCCTTGGTGCTTACATGGGAAAAAATAATAATAAAAAGGATTTAAAATTAAGGACAAAAAGAATAAAAGGGTAGATAAAATCTGAAATGCATCGGAGGGAAGATAAAGTGACTTTTTGGCAGCGACTTTAATAGAAGCTTTGCTTCAAAAGTCATCTGACTGTGGTGTTAATCTGTGCCTTCTTTACTAAGCCTCCTGAATGCACGCTTCTTTGTTATCTTAGCTAAAGACGAGATATATCGCAAATCAGAATTGGCCGAAACTAGTTATTCTGCATTTCCCATTTCTGTCAATGGGTAATGAGAGATCATGCTGTTTAACCCACCTTGGAAAAGATGATGAAGTGGCCTTTCGTTTTCTGAACTCGGTTCTGGGCCATCCCTGTGCAGGGGCAAGGTCTCGGAGAGTCTGGACGGTGGGAGAGGAGAGACTTCAGGAGACCACAGCAAAGGAGCAGCGACTGTTGTCTGTGTCTCTAGGGGAACACTAGTCCCCTGGGCCTCACTGAAGGCTGTGGCTTAGGGGTTGTGAGGACTCACAGAGAAATAATAGGTGGCCTGTCTGAGTTGCCGGCAATAGTGAATGATCTGCAGAATAGGAGTTCCCACGTGGTTGGGCCTGACCCATCCCTGGCTCCAGGAACTTGTCAAGAGAGCAGGTGCTCATGATGTGGGCTCCCCATCTTTCCTCCTTCCCACCAAGATGAGCCCTAGTTCAGCAGCCAGAAGGTGGCCCCGGGGAACCCAGAAGAGAGATGGCCTGATGTGGGTTATAGAGCAGGAGCTGTGTATACCAAGAGCCACTGCTGTATTATTTACCTCATCTGTGAAATGGAAGCAATGAATCCGGCTTCTAGACTTTGCAGGTAAGATGAAAACGTTCACTGGAACGTCCTTTGTTGATGCTGGAGACAGGTCAGGGTATATCATCATTTTTATAATTCTTCACATACGTGAATGCAGCAGCTCCTGTCATAATAGATGTCAGTAGCCCTTTGAAAAAGAAACATAAGCAAAGAAGTTATTTCCTAGGACAAGGGATATTACCTAGAGTCTGTTACCGTAGCCACGACAAGGGGGCAGGGAACAGTTCTCTGGCTGTACAGTTTGCTTGGGCTGCATGCAGTAACAAAGTGCCACCAACCAAGTGGCTTAAACAACAGGAATTTGTTTCCTCATGGTTCTAGAGCCAGAAAGTCTGGGATTGAGGTGCCAGTAGGGCCATGCTGTCTTTGGAGACTGTAGGCTCTAGGGAAGGGTGTGTTCCAGTGTCTGTCCCAGCTTGTGGTGGTCTCTTGGCTCATGGCAGCTAACCTCCAACCTTCCTGTGGTCTTCCCCCTGTGTGTTTGTCTGTATCCAAATTTCCCCTTGTTGTAAGGACATCAGTCACCTCGGATCAGGGGTCTACTCTCCTCTAGTATGTGATGCCCTCTCAACAAGTTCTATTTGCAATGACCCTACTTCCAAATAAGATCAGTCCTTGAGGTTCTGCATGTTAGGACATCAATGTAGGAATTTTGGGAGGCACAGTTCAACCCAAAACAATGGCCAAAATGAAACTTTGGACACTCTGGAGATTAGCCCTTTCTAGAGATTCGCAGCTTGCTTTAGCACACCTGAATGCCATGCAAGTAGAAAGAAACCATTTTATACATTCTCCTATACATTTTAAGTGTCTTCAACTTTCATTTTATTCTAATCTTTTTATTGAGGTAAAATGCAGAGCTCGATAATTTTTTTACAGATGCAAAAATCTGTGTATCTCATATTTCATGAAGGTAGAGCTAATTCCATCATCTCAGGGAGTTCTTCATATCTCTGGCCACTCATTCCTCTTAAGAAAGAGCCACTGCCAATAACATTTCTTTCACCGTAGATTAATTTGGCCCATTCTAGAACTTACTATAGTGGAATTATATAGGCATTCTGTTGTGTCTGTTTTCTTTCATGCAGCATGATGTCTTTGAGGTTCACCATGGTGTAATATTTATCCATAGCTTGTTGCTTCTTATTAAAGGATAGAATTCCATTGCCAGACTTAGCACAGTTTATCCATTTACCTGGTGAGGGACATTTGGGTTGTTTCCAGATTTGCTATTACAAGTGGAGCAGCAGTGAACATTCATGAGTCTATGATTTTATTTCTATATCTAGGAGTAGAATTGCTGGGTCGTGGGGTGACTGTAACCTTAACCTCATATGCAACTACCACACAGTTTTCTAAAGTGGTTTGGCTATTTTACCTTCCTACCATGAATATGAGTTCTGGTTGCTAAACATCCTTGTCCGCGTTTGGTAATGTCCATGTTTTTAGTTTTAGCCATTCTCATGGATGTTCAACTGTGCCTCATCATGGTATCAATGTTAATTTCTCTGAAGAGTAGTGAAAGCTACAGCAAACAAAACAGTGTGGTGTTGATATGAAGATAGACATGTGTAACGATGGACAGAATAGGGAGCTTAGAAATAGATGCACACTGATAAGGTCAACTGATTTGCAGCAGAGACACCAAAGCAATTCAGCAGAAAAAAGTCTTTTCAAAAAATGGTTCTAGGGACCCCTGAGTGGCTCAGCAGTTGAGTGTCTGCCTTCTGCGTAGGGCAGAAGTCATCCTGGAGTCCCGGGATCGAGTCCCATGTCGGGCTCCCTGCAGGGAGCCTGCTTCTCCCTCTGCCTGTCTCTGCCTCTCTCTCTGTCTCTCATGAATAAATAAATAAAATCTTTAACAAAAATGGTTCTGAAACTGTCAGATACCTACATGGAAAATAGTGTATTTTGGCCCTTACCTTACACCATATATGGGAAGTAATTCAAGGTGGATCGTAGCTCTAAATGTAAAAGGTAGAATTATATAGAAAACATAGAATATTGTTTTTCTGACCTCAGGGACAGGGAAATATATTTTTTAAAGGGGACACAAAGTATTAGCTAATTAAAAAATTGGTAAATTGGTCTTCATCAAAATGAAATACTTCTGTTTATCCAGAAAATGAATAGGCAAGCCACCAACTAGGAAGAGAAAATACTTGCAGTACATAGAATGTCTGCAGAGAGATGGTTACCAGCATATATAAAGATGCCCCATATATATGAATAAATAGTAAAAAAGAAAAACAACCCAACAGAAAATGTGCAAAATATTCAAAGTACATAGAATGTCTGCAGAGAGATGGTTACCAGCATATATAAAGATGCCCCATATATATGAATAAATAGTAAAAAAGAAAAACAACCCAACAGAAAATGTGCAAAATATTCAAACAGATTTTTCACAAAAGAAGACTACTGAGTGGCCAAAAAGCACTTGAAAATATACATAGTTGGGACGAGTGCGATGTTACTCTTTGTTTTTTAAAACCAGGGTTTTCCTGGCTTGTTTGAACATTGTTGAACTGGAGACGCATAACGGTGAAGGCTCACACCCAATCTCGATCTCTGGGTTTGGATATCAGCTCTATCACTGAGCTTTGGCAGCAGCTTCCCTCTCTATGCCTCAGTCTCCCTGTGCATAAAGTAAGGACCACGCTAGTTGGTAGGATCTTGTGGGTCAATGCAATCACGTGCTTAGGACAGTGCCTGGCCTGTGGTGAGGGCTACATACCTGTTATCTACTATCACTGAGTCTCCTCTTTGAAGGCCTGACCTTTGCTTGTACCCCACAGAGACAGGGTTCCACAGAACCCACTCTGGAAAATAGCCCCAACAGGACAGGAAGTCTGGAAGGAAGTGACACTGTGAGGACCAGGAAGGTGCTAACTCCACCTCCTACAGCCTCCCCAACCCCAGCCCTGGAGACTACTCTCATGGGAGAGAAAAGGTGGGGTGCTCCATCAAATGAGGACCCCTCAGTGCAATAGCCCCGAGCCTGGAACTGTACTGGACCTGCCCCATGCACTCAGCCAATGCCGACTGAATGAACACACTCCTGAGCTCCAAGCCTTGTGACACCACCAAGTCTCCAGTAGCAGGGTCCAGGAACTGGCTGCCTAGACTAGCAGCTCACAGAGGGTTGGGGGGAGGGCCACCCCTGTTTAGGGTTCCTTGCCACTGTCCTACCCCACCGCCTCTGAAGTCGAACATGGTGGCAATTGTAGGTCTGAAATTGCTAAATAGCCACTGTCCTACTAGCAAGGATTATCGGGGTTTAACAGTTTTCTCTGTAAATGGCCTCCATGTGGAGAGGATTGTATGTTCTGGAAATTTGGAGTCCGGACAATTGGCTATTCCAGCACAGGGGGAGCCAAAGTCAACATGCAAAGCTCCAGAGGCCCAGTTAGCAGGACCTCACGGGTCAGTGGAGATCAGCCTGCAGTACTCATCTCATTGGAACAGAGCTTCCTGTCATCCTGCCACATCTCGCCCTCCCTCCCTCCCTCCCTCCCTCCCTCCTTCCCACCCTTCCTCCCTCCCTCCCTTCCTCCATCCTTCTTTCCTCCTCATCCTTGCGTCTTTCCTCTCTTCCTCCTCCCTCCTTCCCTCCCTTCCATCCTTCCTCTCTCCCCTTCCTTCCTCTCTCCCTCCTCCTCCCTCCCTCCTCCCTCCCTCCCTTCTATCCTTCCTTCCTTCCACCCTCCCTCCCACTTTCCTCCCTTCCTTCTTGCCTGCCTGTCTTCTTTCCTTCCTTCTTTGCTTCCTTCTTCCCTTCCTCCCTCCCTCCTAGCTTCCTTCCTCCCTCCCACCTTCCTTCCACCCTCCGTCTTCCCTCCCTTTGTCCCTTCCTTCTTTCCTCCCTCCCTTCCTCCTCCCTCCCTTCCTCCACCCTCCTTTCCTCCTCCCTCCCTTCCTCCTCCCTCCCTCCCTTCCTTCCATCCTTCCTCTCTCCTTCCCTCCCTCCCTCCTCCCTCCATTCTTCCTTCCGCCCTTTCTTCCTTCCTTCCTTCCTCCTCTCTCCCACTTTCCTCCCTTCCTTCTTCTCTTCCTCCCTTCCTCCCTCTCTCCCTCTCTTCCTTCTTATATTTCTCTTTCCTTGACTGCTTACACCCGGCTCACCTCCAGATTACGCCAGGACCCCCCTACCCCTCCCTTGTACACAGTCCCCTCCAGTTCACAGCCATGTCCCAGGGAAGATTGCTGTCCTTGTAGTGGTCTTCCAGGTGACCCCAGGCTGCCCCTCTCGCTCCAGCAGACCATCCTGTAGACCGCTTCTGGGAAAATCCTGTGCTCCTGAAAGGAAACTTCTTATGTCAGGCTCACACTGACTTCTTGTGGAGTGTTGTGTGATGACAAAGTGGTCTCCAATCCTGTGCTGTGGACTGGCGGCACCACAATGGTTAGGGGATCTCTTAGAGCTACGGGTGCCTCTGCCTCATTCTGCACGTGGTGAGGATGACTCTCTGGGGGTGGGGGCGGAGGTTGGGATCCACACAACTTACCAGGTAGGTTACAGGGGAGGCCATGATCAGGAAACTCCGGCCTTGAGCTTAATGTTTGTCCTTCTCTTCTTTGAGTTCCTCTCTTATCCTCTCCCTCTCACCCACCTTCCTACTCTAGGATGCCTGAACCTATATCTTTCTTGGAGCAAAACATGCACGTTCTTAATACTATGTCATTGCTTTGTGGTAATAGCACTCGCTATTCCTTTGGAAATTTCCTCCACCTTCTAAAATTTGCAAATTCCTACCCCTTTGCCAGCATCCCTGCATTAGTGGTCTGCTCCAACTGGAGATGTGGTGGCTTAGAAAAACAACTGCATATCGATTATCGTATAGCTTCTGGGAGTCAGAACACAGCATGGCTGGGTGGAGAGTCTTTCCAGGGTCAGTCGAGGTGTTGATCGGGGCAAGGGTCTCACTGGAGGTGGAATCCACCTTTCCGCTCATGCGTTATTGGCAACATTTAGTTCCTTGCTTGTAGGATTGAGAGCTTCAGTTTTTTGCTGACTATCTGCTGGAGGCTGTCTTTAGTTTCTGGAGGCTGCCTACAGTTCTTTTTACAAGGAGTCCCCTAACATGGCCATTTACTTCCTCAGCCAGCAAGTGAGGAAGAAAGACTCCAGCAAGAAGGGCAACGTGCTTTTATGTATCATAATCATGAAGTCACGTACACACAATCACTACTTGCCGTCAGCTCAGATGTATCCTGTCCTCTAGAAGCAAGTCACAGTCCCAGCAACATTCAGAGTGTGAACCGCAGAGGGTGGGCATCACACAGGCCACTTGAAGAGTCAGTCCGCTATAATCTTATCCAAAATGTGCCTCCTCTCTGAAACCATCCTGCACGATCCTGGGGAGAATGAGCTCCCCATCTTCCAGGCTTCCATGGCAGCGTGTTGCTCATTAACATGAACTGGCCACCTTTGTTTCATGTCTGAGAAAGATACGTGGAGGCAGTTCAGAGAGTTTTCCCCCCGTGTGGATTCATTTTTTTTCAATTCTCACATCTCAAATTTGGCTTTGTGATTTTAAACAAGGGCCTTTTGCAATCAGTATTCACGGTCATCTTCCGCTATAAATAGTTCAACATCAGGGAGAAGTATTTGTCAACAGGAGCTCCTGCCCATCACACCTCTCTGCTGTCCTTTTCCAGGCTTTGGGTCCTGGTGAGCCTTGATGCATGAATCACCTGCAAGACGGGCCCTGCCAGGGGCGGGATGTCTCGGACAATGGATGAGCAATAAAACCACAGGCTGCGCGATGCTTCTGAGCATGAAAGAGAAGGTCAAGGTCAAAGCACCTCGCCTTCTCTACCCTTTTGTCTCGCTCTGCCTCCCTCACACTCCCTGAAGCCTGTCTCCCACTCTTCAAACATTTCTTAATAATCTGTAATTTCGTGAAAGGGATAAAGGATACGAGGAACCCAGAAGGTAACTGGATTTACATATGAATGTTGCGTTTTCATTTTAATTTTGACAAAGTGTAAAGGTTGCTAATAAAAGCATCATTACTGCCTCACCATTTCTTTGATGGACCGTAGAACAGATTGCTGAGATATGGAGACAGATCCAGGGGTCACCAGGTTTACCAGGAGCTATCGTTCATCCTTTAACAAAAAACAAAACATCATGACAATTTTTTTTTTAAGAAAAGAATTTAAAAAAAGAAATGACATTATTTTCAAGGAAGTTATGGCCATTGTGAGTACTTCACAGAGAGACTGAATCTACTGTCGGCTTCAGGGGAGGCTCTGTGTTTCCTGAGACTCGTATGGTCATGCGGCTGGGTCTTTGGGGGCCACCAAGAGTCTGTGGCTCCTTTTAATGAAGAGGCCTTGGATCAACCCTGGAGGTGGGCAGAGCAGGGGTGGCTGGGCTGTCGTGAGGTACAGGTTAAGTCTGGCCTTCCCTTAAAGCCAATATTGATGGAAGAGACAAAGTCAACACAGTGTGGAATGTGAAGGTTGAGTGGGGCTGGGGAGGACTTCCAGGTGAGGCCAATCCAGGACTATTCTCTTTCAAGCATGAGAGCAAGGGAGGTCTGACACTATTGGAGAAAAGGGTGACCCCGTCGAGCCAAGCTCGGGTCATACTGCCTCAATTTGGAGGTAGCGTGGTGCTGCGGAAGGAGCCTGGGCCAGTCCTCCATCTGCCACCAGCTTGCTGCGTGACATTAGGCAAGTCAAGTTGCCTCTCTGGGTCCAGGTTTCTAAACTGGGTGAAACCAGTGGCTTTCTGCATGTGCTGTGTGGAGCCCCAGACATTCTGCGGGGGAATGTGGGTGTCCCTGTGGGTGCCACATGCGGGCAACTATCTCTGCACACCTGTATTCAGCCAGAATGGCTGTGTTTTGTGTGACTCTGTGTAAGAGTTGCTTCCTTGGAGAAAGGGTTTTGCGGATTAAAAGAAACACTGACTAGTAGTGAGTGGCTGGATGATCTCTGAAGACCCTTATTTAATTCCTGGATGCTCTGCATCAGTAGGTGAAGCTTCCTGTGCCATCTTTGAGTGGTGTCTGTGTGTGTGTGTATGAGTGCACGTGTGTGGTTTTTACCACTGCAAGTCTACTTCTCTGCTGGTTTTTACATTTCAGAGCTGTTTTGTCTTCGTTTTTATCTGATCTTCTGGGGGCGATGGTTCTGAAATGTTGGGGTGATGTATTGTGCTCACCAATTTCAATTTTCATGTATATTAGTTTCTTTTTGTTTTGTTTTGCTTTGCTTGGTTTTGGGTGTGCTTGGCCTAGATGTTTGGATCTGTGGATGGGGATTCTTAGGGATGGAATGTCTGTGTGGTCGTCAAAAGCTTTGGCTGTTTTAACGTTGATTTTCAAAAATATCTTTCCTCTGATCACCCCTATGATGCAGACAGGTCCTTTAGGAATTGTGTAGTCTGACTTAATCTCCTCATGTGGGGAAACCGAGGCACCAAATGGTGAAGTGACCAGCGCCGAGGCTGCACACTTAAACACTGTTCTGGTCCTACCGAGCCCTTGGTGTCTCATCTTACTGATCTGTGACCACCTACTTCTGGTGCCAACTTAATGTACCTCCAACAACTCCTTAGATAAAGAATCTCTCCATGTTGAGAAGGGTCACCCCTTAATTGTGTGTTGAAGCTTACCAACTAATTATATTGTGCATCAGCTTGGCTGAGCACAGGTAGCTCACACTGCCTTCTATTTAACATCTATCATATCTTTTATTGACAAGAGCATAGGCCAGCAATCAAGAAGCCCGGGTTTTAGAAAGATGTATATCTATATCTACTTGATGCAAGCAGTAGCTTCTTTTGATTAATGCTTGTTTTTTCTTGATTAAAAAAATAAATAGATATTCATTCTGAAAGAATTGGAAAATATGGCAAAGATCAAGAAGCTTGTAATTACCCCGCACTAATTGAAAACGCACTATTTCTATATATCATTGTGGTTACTTTGCTATGTATATAAGCTATACTGACACCCGTGAATATTAATTTTAATAGGCCATTTTTATTCGCTTACATTATGTCTCAAATGTTTGCTCCCATCTTTCCCAATTATGTACCAGCTATAATGGCCACCTGTCTAAGGAAGGAGTGACTCACTGAAAGACAATGAGACCCCCACCAGTTGAGTGTGCAAGCAGAAACCACATAGCCCCTTCATGGACATCAAGAGGATTTAAGTAGCTGAGGATGGGTTAGAGCAGGTGTCGGGATGTGCTGTGAGGGCCATGGTATCTCTCAGGGCTCATGCAGCCTTTGCTACCATCCCTGACTCAGAGAGCTCACACCTAGTCACCACATCTGGGGGGCTTGCCCATCAGATGGAAGAAATGACATTCATTCCCCCATTTCTCAAAGGCAATGAGAGAATCAGATGGGATTTTCTAAGTGTCACTAGAAAGCCCTCAAAGTCCCTCAAAAGTAATCTATACATGACCAGCCTTAGAATGGAGTGTCTTGAATCCAGTCCTCTAACCTTGAAGCACTTACTGCCTGTCATTTCCGCTCCAACTGGGGGTCCCTGCCTAGTTACTAAGTGTCTCTGAGACAGATGAAATAGTCTCCTCAAAGATAGGGACCGGTGTTTAGTGGCCATGCGCAGCGTGCCAGGCAGGTTCCGTGGGACTCTCCCCTCTCCATGACGCCTCTGCCGGATGGACTGACCGTCCCGTGGACAAATGGCAGAGGCCGACAGGCTAAGGAACTAGCCCACAGCCACCCCACTAGACCCTGGTGGAGCTGAGATCTCACCCTGCCTCTGTGCAACTGCAAACTGCCCCGTGGTCTCTGGGCCAGCAGGACCTGGGTTAGCAGGTGTCAGCCCCAGGCTCTGAATTCCCCGGAGATGCCCACACTGGGCTCACACCCAGGTGACGAGCCATAGCCTTACTTATTTTTTCTTCTGCTTTGCTCACGGGTTACTACTCAGATCACTAAGCTCCAGGGACTGTCTTCTTACGGAGGCATGGGTAGGGGACAGTCACTGGCATACTTGGGACCTGTAGTGGCTTTGCAGGACGGGAGAGGGGAGGACACAGCTGTACCATCTCTAGTCTGCACCTGGATTGGAAACACACCTACCGTCCCGGCCACACTAGGGTTTGGCAGTTCAGGATAATAACCTGGGGGCGCAGGAATGTCTGAGGTTTGGGGAGCGAGGTGTGGCCACCCTGGGTGGAGAGAACTCATGTGCAGTGGATGACCTAAGACCCAGGTTCTGGCTCCTGTCTTCCCACCTGGGGCCACTGACCAGCTGGAGATGTTTCCATGATGTGGGCAGCTCTGGGCAGCTGAGGACTGAGGGTTGCTGTCGCCCACACAGGGGAGCTTGTGCCCGGAGGCCCTGTCCCCTGCCTGGGCATGGACGATGGGGATCGTGTGGTTTGGACTCCGGAGGCTGGGGTTCACTTTCCCGTTGCTCTGTCTCTATGGCTCTGGGGCGGGTTAGTCCCCTCCTCACGGGCCGGTCAGCCTCTGGTCCACGGCGGCATGAGCAGCACCCCTGGAGCTGCCGTGAGGACGCCTGTGACAACCGTGAGGGGCACTTCGTGGACCCCACAGCTGGCTGCGCCCCAGGGCTAACGGTGCCCATCCTGGTCTTATCAGAGGGAAGACACGCACACTGCAGGCACACACGCACGCCACAAACACCTGACACATTGTACACAACCCATGCCACACCACACTACCACACGCATCACATATCTGCATGCACCACACACCTGACACACTGCATGCACAGCACACACTACACATATACATACACCACACACATCACACACATTGTACACCACACGCACCACACACATCACACATACACCACACAGACTTCCCATGCACCACACACACCAACACACACAAATGCACATATGCGTGCCACATGCACACACACCACACACATGCTCACACACATACACACACGCCACAGCCCACACCAATACACGCACATACACACATCACATATCCCAACACATATGCCACACACACCACCCATCATACACATATACCCTGACACACACAAATACCCCCCACACTCCCACACACATACATACACATACACACACCACATACCTACCTCCTGCTCTTCCACCTTTGCCTCCAACTTTCTTTCTTTCAAATCTCAGCGTGTATCAGCTCTTCAGCTGGAACACACTTCTCTCCGTCACAGGCTGCCTATTTTTAGATTCTGCTTCCTCTGTGAAGCCTACCTGGGTGTTGGCTGTACTTGGAGTTCTGGACAGAAGTTTGGACGAGGCATCAGGACCTGGGGCTCCCGGTCCTGCCTCTGCTCGCTCTGTGGTGCTGGGTGAGCGGCTTCCTTTACACCCAGTTTCTCATTTCTCGTGAATTCGCTCACCCATTCATGCGCTCACTCTCCGCCCTGCGGTCTGAACAAGATGTCTATAACCAGAGCTTCTGATAGAGCTGCCAGGGACACAGGAGCAGGAAAGCACCCCCTGTCCTTTGAGGGTGGACTGATGCACATCTGGGGAGCATTCCAGTCCCAGAGCTCACCAGTTAGCCTGGAACTCCCGTCTCCTCTGTGCTGTGGCTCTACCCCTGGGGCGAGCCTTGAACATCCCCGAATTCCTGGATTTGATCATAACAACCAACTTGGAAACATTTGGCCACCAGGGCTGCTTGGTGTGTTGGGTCTGAAGCAAATGAAGGATTAGATCGGCACATTTACTTGGAGGGTGTGTGCCTGTGTGTGTTTATTCTTCTCACTGCAAGTAACAAGTTCAATATTAATCTCCATTTCCAGGGAAATAATTAGTGTTAAGTGAACTGTGATTTCTATCTCTAGTTATTTCTCATGTGCTAATTTAAGCAGCAAGGAAAATGTTCTGTGTTGGCTGGATCCAGGGCTGCAAAGACATATTCCAACATAGGAAGACAGGGGGGGAGGAGGGGGAGAAGCAGACCACCCATTCAACAGGGGATTGAATTCCAGCATGCCAAGAGTCTCCAGCTGTGGGGAAAATTGTCCTTCCTGTCACAGGCCCTTCTAAGTGGGACCAGCCCACCCATGCACTTGTGTACTGGAGCTCAGAAAAGAAAAAGAAATAGAAAAAGAAAGAAAAAGAAACAGCCCGGCTTTGGGCATGACCTCTTGTCTCTGGAATCTGTAGTCTTCTTCGCCCACACTCTCCGGCTCTGACTTTCTCCTGGCTCTCCAGCCCCGTACGACTCCAAATCTTGGAACCGAATCTGGTCTCCTGCACCCCAGACTGGAAACATGCCAGGGATCCACCCTCCTGCCTTGATCTTGGTCCTATCTCCAGCGCACGTCTTTGCTTGCCATCCGTTCTTGATCAGGCTCAGAGGAATGGGCAGTGAATGCACAAGCCCTGCGAACCCCAGTTCTATCCCCACCGATGATGAGCATGGACACATACTGCAGGTTGTCCATGAGCAAAGGGCTTCAGGTGTGTGGTGTCTTCTGGTCCTCATTCATCACTATTTGACAGATGAGGAAACTGAGTCCCCAGGAGGTTGGCTTGACCCGGCAAGTGGGAAGACCAGGAGGGTTGTAGATAAGATCTGTGTGGCTCTAAACTTCATGCTGTTAATTATCCTTTTTGAATTCGATAAAAATAAAGGCAGTTTCTGGAGTACTGAGGCTCAGGTGGGAGAGGTCTCTAAATCTCTAAACTGACAGTGGGAAGTAAAGCAGGACCAATTAGTAGGTACTCATGTATCCTTTAACCTACAAATGCGCTTCCATCTCTGGCTGACAGATGAATTCTTTTACTTTTCAAAATCTGACCTTTCTTGTCTGTAAATTACAGTAACAACAGAGTCCCCTTTGCTGAGAGTTGTTGTGAGCATGAAATGGCCAGAGATGTCTGTATCCTCCTAGGAGAGCTGCTTTTGCTACACATTCATTCATTCATTCATTCACCCAGAAGCCATGAGTGAATGAGGGACCCCAACCTTAAGAAACTGTTGTTTCTGTTGGAGACCCTGATGATGAAAGAGCTATGTTGAGTCTGCTGTGCTGACTGGAATGATGGAGATGAGAATAGGGGGTAATGGGTGGGGCTCAGCTAACTCGGGAGGTCCAGGTAGCACCTGGTGGGCTCTGCTCTGTTGAACAAGAGAAGGGATGACATTTCTAGAAGAGGGGACCTGAGTTAGTGTGTGGATGAGAGAGGCAACATGGCACCTTGGAGTTATGGCACCACATTATGGTGAGTAGAACTTGGGGCTCCCACACTGAGTTCTTTTTTTTTTTTAATTTTTAAAAGGTCTTATTTATTCATGAGAGACACACAGAGAGAGGAAGAGACACAGGCAGAGGAAGAAGCAGGTTCCTTGCAAGGAGCCTGATGTGAGACTCAATCCCAGGACCGAATCATGCCCTGAGCCGAAGGCAGATGCTCAACTGCTGAACCACCCAGGCGTCCCCTCCCACCCTGAGTTCTTATGCATGGTTTGCTGTTTCTCCTGTAAAGGCTCTGGATGGATGATGCTGGGTGGGGGTGAAGGGTCCATTCTTTCTTTTGCACCCTCTTGATTCTTCTGTCTGTGGGGAAGGCATTTCTGCTGCCCCTTCTCCCCAACATCTCCCTCGTGGGGAAAAAGTTGTCACTCTGGCCCGTCCCTGCTTTACCACCTGGTAGACCCACTCTGGGTTAGCAGACTTTGCACCCCCCCTTTTTTTAAATTAATTTTTTGTGTGTGTGGTGAAATAAACATAGCATAAAATTTGCCATAGTAACCATTTTTATGTGTACAATTCAATGGCATTAGGCACATTCATGTTGTTGGGAAACCATTACCACCATCCAACTCCAGAGCTGTTTTCTTCATTAAAAATAGAAGCAATGGGCTCATTCAACTCAAACTTCCCCCTTGTCTTCCCCTAGCCCCTGGTAGCTGTAATCTCATTTCTGTTTCTCTGAACTTATCTATTCTAGATGCCCATACATGTGGAATCACACAGCGTTTATCTTTCTGTCTGCCTTATTTTGCTTAGCATAATGTTTTCAAGATTTATCCATGTTATGCATAACAGAATTTCCTTCCTTTTTAAAGGCTGAATAGTATTCCAATGCAGGGATATCCCGCATTTTATTGATCCAGTCAGCTGTCCATGGACATTTGGGTGGTTTCTGCCTTTTGGTTACTATGAATAGCACTGTTAGGAACATGGGTGTAGGGGCGCCTGGGTGGCTCAGTGGTTGAGCATCTGCCGTTGGCTCAGGGCATGATCTTGGAGTCCTGGGATCGAGTCCCACATCGGCCTTCCTGCATGGAGCCTGCTTCTTCCTCTGTCTGTGTCTCTGCTTCTCTCTGTGTGTCTCTCATGAATAAATAAATAAATAAATAAATAAATAAATAAATAAATAAATACAATCTTAAAAAAGGGGAACATGGATGTACAAATCCCCATTTGAGTCCCTGATGTCAATTCTTTTGGTTGTATGCCTAGGACTAGACTCGCTGGATTATATGGTTATTCTATGTTTGACTTCCTAGGGGACCGCCACATGGTGTCCACAGTGGCTGCCCCCCTCTACTCTGGATTCTAGCTTTTCAGCACTTGTCCTGAGTGGTTGGTCTGGCCACAGCCAGCTGGGTGGACACCTGCACCTCCAATGTGGACGAGTCAGAGGTGCCTTTGAACTGTTAAAATGTATTAAGTTCATGATGATTGTATGAATCAGGGGCCACCATGAGAAGACTGGTGCTCAGTGAGTCTTAGTAACGTGCCCCACATCACAAAGTGATAGCTCATGACAGAACTAAAAGTTCAGTTCAGATTTTCTGGACTCCTGAGTCCTCTGGTTTTTGCTCTGCTCCCACCTCTTGCTGCCCCTTGTGCTCCACTCCTTGATTGCACCCTCTGGAGCAGTGCCACCTGCACCCTGGCTCTAGTCCCTTCCGTGTCATGATAGCACTGGGAGCCTGGTTGGGAGGGGGCACTACATGCCTCGTCCACCTCTGAGACCTCAGTGCTGTGCACAGCCTTCGGGGGGCAGGTCTGCAGCAAATATTCCCTGGACAGATGCATGCAGGGATGGGTGTGTGGAGGCACAAGAGCTATCTCCAGCCCCGGACATGAAAGTATGGCTTACCTGAATTCAGGGAAGAATTGAGCACAAAGAAAGAGTGTGAGCATGGAATCTGGTACAGAGAAGACCTTATCTGGGAGCTGGGGACACTGAGTTTGGACTCTGCCTCTGCCACCAGCAGTGGGGTCGACTCCAGCAAGACCCTCAGTTTTCTCATGTGCAAAATGGAATGTTTTGACAATCTGGTTACTCAGAGCTCTTTGTCCCAATAAATGGTGTCACAAGCACAAGCCGCCCATCGACTGTGGGCTGAGTTCCTCAGCATCGCCATCCAGGCCTGGGAGAGGCAACGTTAGGAGATGAGGAGATTAGTTTGTGCAGATGGGCCTGCGTGGCTCCAGGGTCCTCAGACATTGGACTTCTGTGTTTTTAGCCTGTTAGGACATTGTCTGCTTTCTCAGATTCCCTCTGCTGTGCATTCCTGGGCCTCAAGTGCAGCCCCACTGAGCAGAAGCTGCCTGTGGACGCCCCAGAAACAGGCTGTTCCAGGCTCCTCTCCTGATGGCTCTGACACCCCTGCTGGAGCCCTCTAACACAGCCTGGCCAGTGTATACCGCAGGGGCATATTTTTCTGATTTTGCTGTTGTTTGTATCCCTAAAAAGAAAGGGAACTGATTGTGGATGGAGGGTGTGGTGGTGGGTGGGTCAGACGTCACAATTTATGGCCAAATGTTTTGGGATCAGCAAAACTCATCCAAGTGTTTGGCTTTTCATTTTTTGAAAGGGTGTGTGTGTGTGTGTGTGTGTGTGGTGTATGTGTACATGTGTGAGTGTGGTGTGTATGTGTGAGTGTGGTGTGTGTGTGAATGAGTGAGGTGTGTGAGTGTGTGTGGTGCACGTGTGTGAGCTTGGTATGTAGAAGTGTGTGGTGTGTGTGTGTATGCGCATGCATGAGTCAGCTGTGTGTGTGAATGAGTGTGATGTGTGAGCACGTGATGTGTGTGTATGTCTGAGTGTGTGGTGTGTGAGTGTGTGGTTTGTGTGAGTGTGGTGTGTGTGCATGCATGAATCTGGTGTGTGCATGAATGAGTGTGACGTGTGAGCGTGTGGTGTGTGAGTGAGTGTGGTATGTGTGTGGTGTGTGTGTGAGTGAGTCTGATGTGTGTGTGGATTGTGAGTATGGTGTGTGTGTGAGTGTGGTGGGTGAGTGTGGCGTGTGTGCATGTGTGAGTGAGTATGATGTGTATGTGTGAGCGTGATTTGTGTGTGAATGAGTGAGGTGTGTGGTATGTGTGTGTATGTGGGAGTGAGTGGTGTGTGTCAGTGTGGTGTGTGTGTATGCATGAGTCTGGTGTGTGTGCGTGAATAAGTGTGATGTGTGAGTGTGTGATGTGTGTGAATATGGAGTGAGATGTGTGTGCATATGTGAGTGGGTGTGGTGTGAGTCTGGTGCCTGCACATGTGTGAGTGAGTGTGGGGTGTGTGGGTGTGGCCAGCAGAGAAATGGCCCCACAGATCCACACCCTAATCCCCTGTGGCCGTGAGGCTGCTCTGCGCTCCTGGCGGGGGAATGAAGAGCACAGCTGGAACTGCGCGTCCAACCCGGAGCCTACGTTCGGGAGGCCTCCTGGTGAGCCCACGTGGCCACAAGGCCCAGCAGTGGAAGGGGCAGGAGAGGAGGCGGGAGGACCCGCGAGATGACCCTGCTGCCTCTGCTGGTGCTGAGGGTGGAGCAAGGGCTGAGAGCCGAGGAGTGCAGGTGCCTCCCTGAGCTGGGAGAGACACAAACCAACCCTGCTGGAGCCTCCGGAAGACACACAGTCCTGCTGACACCTGGACTTCAGCCCGGTGAGACCCATGTCGGACTTCTGGCTTCCAGGATCGAGAGAGAATAAATTCACGTTGGATTCAGTCACAAAGTCTAGGGCAATTTGTTACAACAGTAATAGGGAACTCAGCGAGTGTGTTGAGCGTGTGAGTGTACATGAATGGCTCGGTGTGTATGAATGAGCGGGATGTATGAGTGAGTGTGAAGGAATGTGTGTGTGTGTGTGTGTGTGTGCGTGCTTCTTCTGGGGGAAATGTGACCGGCATATGTCTGATTCATTTATACTCTGATCATTACAACTCTTCCTACTAAGAGATCTTTGACGGCTGGGCTGACCTTGGGGTTCCTCTGAGGGCACCTGACGCATCCCTTTCATCACACAGTTATTTGCCCCGGTGGCACCTGGCCCGGGAGGTGACATAGAGCTGAATTTCAATCTCAGAGTCTTGAGGCTCTGCTGGCTTGGGCTGCTTCCCTGGACTTTGGAATCTCAGGATTCAATGCTACATGGATGTCTGGGCTCCTGAGGCCCTTAACACCTACTCCATAAAAATAGGGCTCATAGACAATTTTGGGGCAGAGGTACCTCACTCCTGGTTGCTAAAATACCAAAATACTTCTCAAAAAAACTACTCGGTAAGTAGCCACTCTCTAAAGTCCTGAGGGCTGCCCTGTCCACCTTTGTCTCTTCACCTGGATCCACTGTCCAGCTGCCCCAGGGTCAGTGTCCAGCTCTGCAGGCTATCTCTGGGGCTCTGCTTCTACCCCATGGCCACTGTCCACTCTGATTAGCAGGGTGCCCGCCTTCCCTGTGTTGAATATTTTGGACATCACCCCTGTGAGTCAGGACACTTGTTGAGTCAGAGCCAAATACTGTGTGTTAGATAGTAGGGAATGGAGTCATTATTTTTGGCATTTTCTGGGCTCGCTTCCTGAGAACATAGGCTAGTACCAACAGTTGGACAGTTGGAGGCCTGTAGTAGGCAGAAGGAAAGCTCCCAGTGACATCCAGTTCCTACCAACCTGAACCTGTGAATGCTGCTTATATGGCCAGGCATACTTTGCACACGTGGTTAATAGTCTTGAGATGGGGAGATGATCCTAGGTTATCTGTGCAGCCCTAGATGTAACTGTGAGCATCCTTGTGGAGGGAGATGGGTGGCAATCTGACCATAGAGGAGGAAGCAGGAGTGGTGGTGACTGAAGCTCGAGTTTGAAATGACATGTGGATGGAGTCATGAGCCAAGGGATGCAGGTGGCTCTCAGTCGCCAGAAATGAATGCATGGTGCTTAGTTGAGATGACCGCCACCAGGGTGTGACAGATTCCTGGAGATGGAGGTTCGTAAGGGGACACTCCTGGTACATGGGAGACTGTGTGGTGGGCTTTGGCTGGGCTATGATTTCCCTATTTCATTGGAACAAGAAATAGATGAGCTAGAGCCATACACTGGGACATTGGAGGCAGAGTTGAACTCTGGTTCTGCCCTAATCTGCTTTGTGACCTCGGCCAAGTCCCTTCTCCATGGCGCTCCCCAGTTTTGCTGGTCAGGTGGGGAGCAAGTCTGTGAACCTGGGTGATTGTCCCAGCTCAGTGTGTTAAGGTCACCATGGTGAGAGTAGCTCCAGCACCCAGGCCCAAGCACCTTCTCTGTACCCGTACTATGTGAGGTGAACTTCACAAGGTCAATTACACATTGACTCAAAAGTGGTTTTTATGAAGGGCTCTTTTCGCATCAGGCATGATGTTTGACCCCGAGGACATGGTATGGAGGGATTTCGATTCCTTCCTCACCTTCTTGGAAGTCTCTTCACCAACCTGGGCCTCACAGCCACCTTTTCCCAGTTGGAAGGGACTATTGTTTTCCTATTTTCCTCATCAAGAAAGTAAATCTTGGAGAGGCTAGTCCATCTAGGTTGGCAGTACTTTTAAGCGTTACAACCAAAATTTTAAAACAGGCTCTGTTTGAATGCAAAGAATGTGTGTACTTTCTATGATGCCACAAGAGCTCAGTACACTGGATAGAATCTTGCTTTCCAGGAGTAGAAAAATATGCTTTTATTAGTATTATTATTATTTTACTTTTCAAAAGTTATTTTAATATACAAAAGGACTGAGAACAGAGACTGGAAGGGATATTTGAACACCCGTGTTTAAGCGGGATTACTCATAAAACGCAAAAGGTGAAGCAACTCAGGAATTCGTCAGTGGATGAATGGAAAAACAAAATGTGGGGACGCCTGGGTGGCTCAGCGGTTGAGTATCTGCCTTCGGCTCAGGGTATGATCCCAGTCCAGGGATTGAGTCCCGCATTGGGCTTCCTTCGAGGACCCGGCTTGTCCCTCTGTCTATGTCTCTGCCTCTCTCTCTGTGTCTCATCATGAATAAATAAATAAAATCTTAAAAAAAAAGAAAAACAAAAGGGTGGTATTCACATAAAATGGAATATTACTTAGCCATAAAAAGCAAGGGCATTCTGACACCTGCTACAACATGAATGAAACTTTAGGACATGTTTATTGAAATTAAGCCAACAGAACAGATACTGTAGGACTCTGCTTATGTGAGGTTCCTAGAGGCGAGGTGTCAAGCCCATAGAGATGCAAAGTAGAATGCCAGGAGTGGAAGGGAGGGAGAGGGGGGTTAGAGTGTCACGGGACAGAGGTTCAGTTTTGCAAGATGAAAACAGTCCTGGGGATGGATGGTGGGGTTGGTTGCACAACAGCGTGAATGCACGCAGCGCCCCTGATATATACACTTGAAAATGCTAAAGATAAACATTTTATGTGGGCATTTTACGACAACTTAAGAAGATAAACAAATTTTAAAAAGCTATTTTAAAGGAACGTCCGGGGCATAGTTTAATGTTGTTCTTTTGAACCTGGCATGGGGTGAACTTTTAGAGTAAACTACCGAGGCCCTTATCACAAAGAAGCAGGTTTGATGTTCTAAGCATCCTTGGAGAAATGGATCACTTGACAGGTGAATACAGATATACAAAACAAACAAACAAAAAAATCCCCCAGATGGCATAGATACTTAATATTTGCAGGCTTCTGAGTCACAGACTGAAATAGGAAATGATAGTTTGTTGCAGCAATTGTGCCACGTTGGTCCACGAAGTCAGATGCTGGGTATGGAGGTTGAGATACAGCAGCTCCCTCACTACGCACAGCCACCTGCTCAGGTGGATTATTATCATTTGTGGCTACGAGCCCAGGGGCTCGAGAGAGAGGAACCACTCACCGAGGGGATCAGAGGTGGCCCTTGTCTTTCCACTTCCTCTCCTCACAATGGAGTCGTGTCAGCAAGTGTGTCTGTACACGCTGGTGAGCACACAGCTTTATTCTTATGTGTCGTCTGTGGATCTGCCACCAGGTAACACAACCTCAATAGATAATGATCAAGGGCCAAAAATCCCTCTTGGGAACTCAAGAGCGCTGAGGGATGTCCCCACCTCCACATCTCTCTCTCTCTCCCTTTCTCCTCTGCAAGGGGTGCCAGGGAGGATGGGAGGCAGGGTCTGCACTCCTGGGCGGGTTTACCTGGTCTCCCAGGACAACAGACTTGCAGGCAGCCAAAGAGATCGTCAAGCAGCAGAGCGTGACAGTCAACATCAAAGTGGGAATGCCACTCCTTGATCCGGACTTGGCCGTACCTGCCGGGGCAGAGCCACGGATGTGACCACCCCGGGAATTCAAAGGCGTTCTTAGAGCAAGCGGGGACACACACACACACACACACACACACACACACACACGCAGCCCAAATGCAAAACCCTCCTCCTACTTTCAAATGAAAATAAAAGTCTAGACATCCTTTCTTCACAATTCTTCACTGACCTAATTATTCAGATCTGTGCTTTCTTTTGGTCTTTTCAAAGAACGAGAAGAATGGTTAATTTCACTTAATGGAATAATTGAATGTCATAATTGTTTTTTACATTTTCAGCACGAATGTTTGAGTTAAGCTGCACACACTCTCTCTCTCCCTGTCTAGAGCTCTTAATAACCAGGCTGCTCAAAGGGGCCTTTCTGTTCTATCTTTTTGTTTCCTGACTGGACTGTCTGGGCCGGCTTCTGGCAGCCGGCGAGTTCTGGGAGGGGTCTGGGGGGAGTGGTGGCTAATGACTGTTTTGGTCTTGGATGCTGTGATCTCTCTCTAAGTCATCATTTGTCGGGCCTGAGAGGCACCCTGGACAGGAGGGTGAGCATGCCTTTTCACTCTCATTCACTCTCTCTGTTCTTCTGTTTCCATTTTGGATTAGGGAGTAGAATGGTAACACAATGCTAGGCCCAAGGCATCACCATCCTCAATATCGTTTGCTGTCCCCTCACTGGATTCTCTTGATAGCTACAATTACTAGTGTGCTCGTTCCTTTATTCAGTCATTCACTGATGACATTTTGAGAGATTGCTATGGACTGGGACTTTTCCTAAGTGTTGCCTAGTGGACCCAGCATTCCAAGGGGGAAGAGACGGTCAAGACACAGCATGCCCACGAGAAGGTAGTTTTAGTTAGAGGTAAGTTTTGCAAAGATAATAGAATAGGAGATGTGTTTAGTGTTACTGTATCACTGTACGGGGAGAGGATGGTCGGTGTCACTAAGGGAGATCAAGGAAGGCCTCTTTGAGGGGGTGGAAGATTATCTGAGAAGAGAGGATACGTTGCCAAGTGTGGAAAAACCTGGGGGGAAAGAACAATGCAAATAGTAGATGTGGCTGGTGCAAAAGCCCTGGGGTAGGAAGGACATAGGCAGGCAAAGGCGCTGGGGCAGAGTCAGAAGACCTAATGATCACAGCTGGGATTGGAGAAAGAACACGGGCCTGCATCATCCAGGATTTTGTAAGCCACACTATGGCATTTGGATGTATTCTCAAGAAAGTGGGCCTTTGTAAGCAAAGAAATAATAGTAACCGTAGAAGTCTCTCTTGCTTCTGTGGGGAGAAGACAAGATGGGAATGAAAGAGCTCTGTTAGGCAGCTGCCATGTCCCTTCCAGGGAAGGCGGCTGGTGGCTTGAACGAAGTGGATAGAATTGGAGGTGGTGATAAGCCACCACTTCCAGAAATATTTTAGAGGTAGATCTCATGGGATTTACCAGTGGATTAGACGTGTGTGTGTGTCAGAGTGTAAGAAAGAAAAGCATCACAGGTTTTTGGCCCAAGTGAGTGGTAATATTAATTAAAGTCGAAGAGACCAGTGTAGGAGTCCATGAGAGAAGGTTATGCTGTGGAAGCATGCCCCGCCCCCGGCATCTCAATGCATTCATACTAGAGTTTATTTTTTCGTTTGTGGCACATGTCCAGTGCTGGTGGGTACAAAGCCACCACCTCAGAGCTGCACTGTTTGGAGCCTGGACCCTCTGTGGTCATGGCTGTGGGGTGAGGAGAGCCTGGGGAAGTCATGTTCTAGCTGAGAAGGTGCACATGTCACCTCTGTGCCCAGCCCCCGCCAGCCCTGCCTACCCACAGGGAATCTGGAAAGGGGAGGCAAGCCACATGGCAAGAAGCGGAGGTGACACAGCTCTCTGAGTTCCAGCAGTGTCACCCTGTAGTGGAGGAGCATGCCTGGGATGGGATATGAAGGGTTTTGCCTTCTCCATTTTGGATATTCAATGTCCAAGGGGACTAGTGGACAAAGATATAAGGGCCTGGCCCCAGGGAGAGAGGCTGAGGCTGGGCATAGAAAAATCAGGTTATTATGAATGTCTTTGACCCTATTCCAAACCCTATTTCTGTGTTTCTTTTTTTTTTTTAATTAATTTTTATTGGTGTTCAATTTACCAACATACAGAAAAACACCCAGTGCTCATCCCGTCAAGTGTCCACCTCAGTGCCCGTCACCCATTCCCCTCCAACACCCGCCCTCCTCCCCCCTTCCACCACCCCTAGTTCGTTTCCCCGAGTTAGGAGTCTTTATGTTCTGTCTCCCTTCCTGATATTTCCCACAACTGGTGCAGCCACTCTGGAAAACTGTGTGGAGGTTCCTCAAAGAGTTAAAAATAGACCTGCCCTACGACCCAGCAATTGCACTGTTAGGGATTTACCCCAAAGATTCAGATGCAATGAAACGTCGGGACACCCGCACCCCGATGTTTCTATCAGCAATGGCCACAATAGCCAAACTGTGGAAGGAGCCTCGGTGTCCATCGAAAGATGAATGGATATTTCTGTGTTTCTAATTCAGAGGTGGCAAGCATGCAATTCTCGGCCTGCAGGGATTTGTTTATTTTTTAAATTTTTATTTTTTTGTATACTTTTTATTGGAGTTCAATTTGCCAACATATAGCACAATACCCAGTGCTCATCCCATCAAGTGCCACCCTCAGTGCCCATCACCCAGTCACCCCACTTCCCCTTCCACTACCCCTTGCTCATTACAGGGATTTGTTTAAAAGACACATCATGTCCCTGTCAGTAACTGCTTTAGCTCCCCCTCAGTGCTTCCAGGAGAAGTCCACTTGTGCCACACACTGTCATCACAGCCTGGCCTTCAATCACTCCTCCAGCAATCATTTCTTCAGGCAACAAATATTTACAGAGCACCTGCTGCATTCTGGGTACAGAAGACTTTCATGAGTTCATGAACATTGTATACACTTCTGGTCTCTGAGCACTTGTTAATGCTGACCTTTCTGGTGTGGCCTTGGTCTTCCCATCTGCCTGGGAGACTCCTACCCACTCTTCAATGCCCAGCTCAATAATTCTGCCATTGTGAGGTCTTTGCTTGCATCACACTCATCTCCTCAGCGAAAGCTCTATGGGACAGGTGGTGTAACTCTCTGACCTAATGCCTGCCTCACAGTATCTCAGTTGTTACCCTGCTGGGCTCCCCACCAGATCTGAAATGGCTCATGGGATGACTCCTTTATTCACTGACAAACGCTTAGCAAAGGAAGCTATGCTGTACCATTTGGAGGCTCTGGTGGGGACTGGGCCCCAGTCTCCTGTGTATTACAGTGTCCAACATGGGGCTGAGTGGGAGCCTCATTATAACATCCCTCCCGAGGGCCCCCACTCTGTGTTCTATATGACGATTTTACTTTTCAAAGGCTGCTAACTGACTTCTCAGTAACAACCCTCACCCTCATTTCCTTGCTGCAAGTCTGTTCATAAGACACCAAAGTAATCCTTTTAAAAGAAAGTTTTTCAGGTATAAATGAATATGTAGCAATCCCTTTAAAGTGTCCCTTGCATGGACCTGGTGTTTTCCACCATAAGGCAGAGACTCTGCTGTTGCTCTGAGCCATCCCCTGCTCTTCTGCCTTCCTCACACTGCTCTGCCCATGCCAGACTTCTTGCCTTTCCTCGGATTCTCCATATATGCTCAGAGCCTCTGTGCTCACCCCTGCACCTGCCTGGGATCTCTGCAGATGCTTGTGGGGGTACCTCTGACTTCATCCAGCTGCTATTCAGGAGTGGTGCAGCTTATACTTCCTCTGTCCTGGTGTGAATATCCAATGAGATAATTCAGGGAGGACTTAGCACCGTGCCTGGCACTCAGCTATGAGGGGAGCTACTGCTGTTGTGACCATCTCTACACCATGGGGGGTGAGGGGTCGTGGAGTGCTGGGTGTCTCAACATATTCCTCCTTCCTGTCCCTATTGCAATGGGACACCTGGAGTTTATGATGTGATCTGCCAACCAGAGAATGCAGTGGCATGGGCTGTAGTGACTGGGGAGAGCAAAGTGAAGATAGGAGCCCCTCTGTGCTGCTTGGAAACCACCAGGCTTTGCTCACCCAGGTCCTCAGAAGAACACTGCCTTGTGCACTTCCTCATGCTGCATCAATTTTCCTTTTTTTTTTTTTTTTTGCATCAACTTTCCTTCCTTCTCAACTTCTTCAGGGCTTTCTCCTCCCCTCTCTGGTCAAGCCAACCATTCCTAATATCTCACAGCAGAGCCAGGGCCATGTGTCTGCCTCACCAGGATAGAAATTCCTAAGAGCTGGGCTCGTATCTGGACCTCCTGAACCACGGTGCCCAACCTGGGACCGAGGGCCAAGGAGACAGGAAAAGTGTGTGTTCAATGCTTGCATGCATGCCTGAGTGAGACAGTCTTCACTTTCCCAGCAATGGTGTTTATGGCTTGAAAGAGCAGAGATATTTCCCCAGATGGTCAAACTGAGACCCAGTGCACAGATTTTTATTTCATCAAAAATCCAGAGTAACCTAGCTGTGTGAATACCATCCACTTCCACTTTATTGCCCATCCCCTCCCCTGGCCTCTCTCTTAATGACCCCGTCCAAGGAGTGTCCCAGGAAGCCCCACATCTACTGCTTAGTTTCGTAAGTTCCTCTTCTCTGTCGTGTTCTCCGTGCAGCTCACTCAGGGTCTCCTGCTGACCCTGGTGTTCTAATGACTGGACCCACATATCTGTGATGATTTTGGAAAAGTCATGTACATCTAATTACGTGGAGACACCAGTCCATTCATTTCCTGGTTTCCCCTTGCACAGATGGTAGAAAAAGTTTGGGAAACTGAACCCTGAAAGATCATGGAACACATTGCCTGCATCTGAGTTTGGATTGGATATGGGACCAGCAGAAAGGGAAATTGTTCTTCTCTGCTTTGCTCTAGTGCTGGGGAAGAGCATGTTCTTCCTTGACTTTGTGGTGATCCTGGACTCTTCGTGAAACATTTTGGTCAAATTCCACCTTTGGAAGGGCCAGAAACTCCTTCAGAAATCCTTGACGTTTCTCAGAATTTTGTCTGTTTGGGAATTTTTTATGGGAACTGGATGAAGTAGCTTATGAAAATGAGCTTTGTAAGTGAGAACATGCTCATTCAACAAACAATTTATGAATACGTGCTGTGTGCTATGTACAGAGGTCTTTGGGGAGGGGGAACTTAGCAAACATGATCCCCACAATTAGCTCTCCTGTCAGTCTGTGTGAATTAGAAAAAAAGGATTTCTTCTAAGAAGATGTGGCCTTGTGCCTGGACACAGAGCTTGACAAGAGGAGCATGGACTGGTTTTTCCTTCCTACTTGGCTCCTTATCCGATGCCCTTGTGCAGTCAACAACTTCTACAACCTGTGGGGCTGCCATCTATGAGCAGGGAATACTGATTAGAGAAGCTTGTCAGATGCTGTGGGGCAAACAGACTGATGTGGCCTGGTGTGGGCTGTGCTGCCCACCAAGTACATGACTTGGGATGGGATACTTGGCACCTGAACGCCTCCCCTTCCTCATCTATAAAGTTGGATTGGAAAGATCAGCTTCCCCAGGTTGTTTGAGGATCAGATGGGACAATAAAAAAGGAGGCACTTTGACAACTGAATGGCATGTAAGTATGGTTGTCAGTCCATGTTATTGTTATCACCTGTATTGTGTAGATCATGTTATAGACAAATGGGCTATCTGGTCCAGCTAGAAATCTAATTGCCACTCAGAGTGCCTTGTTTTGACGGTGTTCATCACAATGGGATTTGTTGTGGGCTGCAAGCCTTCTGCTTGAGCTCTACTTCACATCCTTTTGTGCTTTCTGTAATACACATAGACATAAGGTGGGTCATTTTCTGCTGAGCACAATTTTAACTCATTTAACAAACATAAACTGAGCTTGTACCCTGTTCTTTACCTCTCTACACACAAAGGATATAGGCATGAACAACATACAGACCTGGCCATCATGGAGATGACAATGTAGTGAGGGGGAATCACTGTGGACACGGGAATATCAGTACAAGGTGGAAAGTGTTGAGCTGTGTAAGAAGGGAGCAAATTTGGGGAAATTCAAGGAAAAGAGAGGGCATTTTTTGTAGCACATAAGAAGGACTTTGTGTAGGAGTGTCATTTGATTTGCACATGAAAGGGTAGATGGGATTTAGGTTTTGGGGTATGGAAGGAAGGGGACTGCTGACAATGGGACCCCTGTTGGAAAATGCACAGAGGGAAAAGGGGTTGATTCCAATTTACTGAAGTTTGGGATTAAGAAGGGGAGGAAACCTCTAAACACATCTGATGATACAAAAATGGACCACAGACTCTTCCTTCTGTAACACCTACTAAAATGGATAAAAATGAATAAAAATGTGCCAAGAGTGAACAGCTGCAGCCCAGCAATCGATGGAACAGAGTCTCATGCTATTCACACGCGAAGATGGAAGCCAAAGAAAGAACATAAGATTCTGAAATGACCGTCTGCATGTTGTCCCAACCCCTCAAAATAATACAGGGATGAAAAAAGTGAGTAAACAGCTCACATTATATATGTACATATTTATTTATTTGCCAATTGCACCCTTTCCTAATTTTAAAATAGGTAGACTGAGGGGGAGAGTAGAGACACTTAAGAAAAGTTGAGGAACATTTGTTGAGTTGTCCTCGTGCACCACCCAGCTGTATCCATTGAGGCAGATGTGGAACAGAGCCAGAGCTCTTTCTTGTGTTATAAAGTGTGTTCCTGGTTGGGGTGGACAGCCTCACCACCTGAGTGGAATATAGCTCCTGTAGGGTGGAGTGACCCGTGGTATAGGATGTGGGCCAGGATCTCAGAGGTGGGGGCTGATCCCAATCTCACTGCAAATTCTCCACCAGAGAAAACAGGTCTGGACAGAACTGTCCTTGTCTAGGGTAAGGTAGATGGAAAGAAGTAGCGTGGTGGCCGTGCAGCTATACCACATAAAGAGCTGGGTGTACAGCATTTAAAGAACATTATGTATAAAACACAGACGAAGAACCTAGTCCTGAAGAAGACATAACCCCTAGGAGCTGAAGAAAATCCCTAGGAGCAGCTTTGTGCTATAAAAGAAGATAGCATGACTGTGAGTTTAGCGAAACAGAAACTCAAAGGAGAGTCAATAAAATCATAAGATGAGAAGATGTGGTATTTCAAGTGAAAATAACTTGAAGCCTGATACAGCAACAGATACTGAGTTGCTGATGTTAAGGAAGTGCCTGCAGTAGTTTAATAAATAAATATTGTGCAGAGAGAAAGGTGAGAGAGCATGTCAGTCAGAAGATAATAGATATGGAGGGTAGACTACAATAGTGCATTCAAGACTCATCCATGGTCCCACAATACTGAAACCAACAGACAGGACTTCCTTTTTTTTTTTTTTTTAAGATTTTGTTTATTTATTCATGAGAGACACACAGAGAGAGGCAGAGACACAGGCAGAGGGAGAAGCAGGCTCCCTGCGTGGAGCCTGATGTAAGATTCGAACCCAGGATCCCGGATCACAACCTGAGCTGAAGGAAGATGCTCAACGACTGAGCCACCCAGGCACCCCCAGAGAGGACTTCTGTTCATTGACACAGCTGAAGGGAAATTTCCCTGAAGAGAGGAAGAAACCAATTCACATGAAAAGTTCATGCTGTTTCATAGAAAGTTGATAAAGAGCATTTCATACTGAGGCACATCCTGTTTAATTTACTGACTATCAAAGGTAAGTGGAATTCTTCAGACATCTGAGCAGAAAACACAAATCTCCTGAAAGGAAGAAAAATCAAGTTTCAGGTTTTCCCTCCAGCAACATGTCCCACCCCAAGACGGGAGCAGCGACTATGAAATCCTGAATGAGGTGAGGCATGAATCAAGAATCCTATGCCCAGACAAGTTGTGTTTTAGGTATAAGTGCAGCCGGCATGGATTCTGAAGCATGGAGAGAGTTTGGCAGCAGAGCCTGGGGGAACCTGGGGAAAGCAGTGCTCTGAGTCTGAGTCCAGCAGACCCGAGGAGGAGGAGTGGGAGGCGGTGGTAAGAACACGTGTGCGGCAGCCCATCTCCAAAGACAGAGGGGTGGTATGTTATGTTCTGAGGGAAGGAAATGACTTCCATGCCTAGATTTTACAGCCAGGCCACGAGCACTTGCAGAGAAGGGCTAAGTCTGATTTTTCTCCTTAAGTATATTGACACAAGCAGACAAAACATGGACAATCAATCAAGTAAAAACTGAGATAACAGAGCATATAAGTGACTTTCTTGAAAACAAAATTGACAGTGAACTTCAGCACATGAAGCAGCAAATCAGACGAAGACCTCAAAGATGGAGAAGCCACCGGGAAGGGACTGATGGTGAGCACCAAAACTATAGAGACAGAAAGTGAGTAGTAAAACTTGTAGGAATTGTGGTTACAGAATGGAATCTGAATGCTATAAAGTCTGGTCATGTTAAACAACAACAACAACAAAACAAAAGAACTAACTAGACCAGGGATCAGCAAAATGTTTTCTGTAAAGGCTTTGGAGATCCTATACAATTGCTATTACCTATTCTTCTTACTTACTTATTGGTGTGTTTATTACCTTTGAAAATATAGAGACCGTTCATGGCTCACATTTGAATTACAATGGGCTGAGCTGATTTGGGACCACAGGTGGGTTATAGTTTGCTGAGCCCTGAACCACGTTGGCATCTTATCTACCATTCAGTCTATGAGTCCACATGGCCTGGCCATGCACATTTTCTCTGCTGGGAAATATTGAGCAGCTGAGAAAATGTGACTTGAAATGGACACAGAAAAATCCAAGGTAAAAAAAGAAAAATCCAAGGTAGATCTTACAACTCCTAGTCAGGGCTCAAAGCACTGTGCCATTCTGGATGTCATTTCAGAGCTGTGCTGGCCAATATGGTGGTCACTGCCATGTGTAGCTGTTGAGCACTGGAAATGTGGTTGCTTCACACTGAGGTGTGTTCTAAGTATAAACTATACTCCAATTGCGACGACTCCATAAGAAAAAAAGAATGTAAGTATCTCATTAATGACAAATGATTTTTTTTTTTTTGTATAGATTACATGTTGAAATGATCATATTTTGGGTATGTTGAGTTCAGTAAATTATATCATGGAAATTAATTGCATTTGTTTTGTTTTATTCTTTTAAAGGTGTGGTACCAGAAAATTAAAAAATATATTTAAATATGTATGTATATAAATAATTTAAAAATATATATGTACGTGCTTTGTCTTATATTTCTAATGGACAGTGGAATTTGAAGCACCTGACAAAAAGATAAAAAGAGGTTTCATAAAGATGGAGCCTTGCCACTAGTGGAAGCAGGTGTGTTAGGTGAGTGGTGGACTCCACATATATCTGTCCTCTGTTTTCTCTGTTGAAAGGAGGTTGGTTACAGTCCCTTAGAGAGTACTCGAGGCTTCCACTCAAATCCTGGATGGTCCTGCTCTCTATATGGACTCAGAAAAGACTCATTCTCATTTCGAGCCCTCCCTCTTTACCATGTGGTAAAGGGAGGGTGAGATGAGAGGAAAAGTTTGTGGAGAAGATTTCTTATGAATCTCTGTGTTTTAGCCCCTTCTCAATGGTTGTATAAATGAAAGGGGTTAGTAGCGTCCACCTCACCAAGAGATGAGCTGGTTTCATGAATGCTGGGATTTGGAACTCGGTAGAAGGATGATACCCTGGGAGGTGGGTGGGCTGTGTCTGTGTCTCCAAATGGATGTTCCGTCTTCAGCTCCACCTTCCTTCCCAGCGTATCCCCTTCCCAAATTCCCCAATGTGTCCCCTCCTCCACCCAATTTCTCTACATGGCTCACCAGGCCCCCATATATGTTCTCTTGGTCATTCACATGACTCTTTCTAGTCTGTGCCTTTGGCTTAAATAACCCCTCTTCGTCCAACTTCACCTGTGCCCAGTCTTTCAGAGCAGCGGGAGCTTTCAGGCAGATTTTACGTCTGCCTGGCCTCCGCATCTCCCCTTCCTTCAAGGTTTGCTTGCTTCTTGAAGGGGAAGGGCATATCTGATTCGCCCCAGCACACCCGGCCAATGACCTTCAGCAATTCTTGATAAGTGGATGCAGGCGTGATGATTTGGAAAGAGCTGGGCTTTTAAACACCTGTGTAAGAAGTCTTTGGAACCAAATTCCTGACTCTATTGAGAAATTTCCTTGTAAAGGACATGTTGGGGAGTGGGTGTTGAGACCCTCTGTGTCTTTTGGAACAAAATGACAAATTGTATCACTGGCTGTTGTAATTCAGGTCCCCCAGAAGCAGACCCTGGGACAAGGAATTGTGTGCATGTAGATTATTTGGGAGGCAACCCAGGAGGAATGTAGGAGCAGCAGGGACATGAGGCAGCCTGTGGAGACCAAGAAAGAGTTCGCTGGTAAGCAGTTAACACTGTGGGCAGCTGGAGCTAGGCCCTGCGAAGGAACCAGGGGAGATGGTGCAGAGCACACCTTAGGCTTATCTCACATGGAGAGGGAAGGAAGCTGGGGATTTATTTGCCATCTTCCATCTAACACTGGTAGGGCGCTGCTGGGGCTGGGTATTAATGCCTCAGCACTTCTAGCTTCTCCCTGCCTCGGGCAAAGGAAAACAGGCAGAGGCAGAAGCCAGGAGCTGGCAGCTGGAGGCTGAGCTGCTGTGCACTGAGGGAAGGGGGTCATCAAAGAGGAATGGATACTCCTGCTCTACTGGACCACCCAATGCCTTGCTTCCCTTGTGAATGTAGCAGCACCAGTATGTCAAAGCAATGGATCATAGTTGACCCAAGCAAACAACTATAATCCTGTTCCTGTACCTCTCAGTATCACCGGAAGGCCAAGGTGGGTCATGGATTCCAGTTCTAGCCAAAGAGACCAAAAGGTAAGACAGCTCTGGAGGCTTCTAGGAAAGCTTTTCACTTTTATGATAAAAGGGACTGACCTATCTAGGCTTGTGCCCAATCCTTTCGTTTAGGCTAGGTGTCAATATAATCTGTGTAGTTACAGCACAAGTGGAGTGAAGAGTTTCCAGAACCACCACGATGCCATGCCTGCCTTGACCTCCACCCTCTGATTCCTTGGGGAAAGATAAATTATCAGGGTCATATATTGCATTACGTGCCACCAAAACCACTTCCAACTGATGCCCTTGGGAAAGATGGGGAAGTGAGTGGCAGGTGGGAAAGGTGTTTGTAAAAGGGCGAGTACCCCAGTCACCCTATAGTGTACACAACAGTACACCTCCCCACATTTTGGAGATGAATTCATGGTCTATTGCTATAACACATTACCACAGACTTAGTGGCTCAAAACAACACACATTTATTCTCTCACAGTCCTGGAGGTCAGAAGCCTAACATCAAAGTGTTTGCAGGGCAGGCTCCTTGGGGAGGCTGTAGGAAAGAATCCTTCAGAGATACCCATATTCCTTGGCTATCCACCCTCCCCCACCTAACTCCCATTCTTTGCATCTGTCATCACATCTATTGTTGTACTTGATTCCACTTGTATTCCCCCCCTATAAGGGCACTTGTGGGTACATTGGGTCCATCCAGATAACCCTTGTCAGGACCCTTACCTTGATCATATCTGCAAAGTCCATTTTACCATATAAGGTAACATTTGGAGGTTCCAGGGGTCAGGATCTGGGTCTCCTTGGGAATGGCATTACTCAACCTACCACAGGAGAGGTTAGTGGATTATTTAAAAAAGACAGGGAGCAGCTGGACTGGTTGTCTGGATGTTGGGGCCAGGGTGGTGCAGAGGTAAGGCACTGTGTCTGGATGTAGGTGCTCAAAGGCAGAGGTGGCAGGAAGCGAGATACAGAAACAAAAAGGGATCATGAGTCCAGGACTGTGACCCACAAGCCTGGAACCAAGGTTTGGGTCAAGTTGGGTTGAGTTCAACCTTCAGGTCTTTCAGTGACTGGTGGGGGAGGAGATATCTGGGTCACTAGGGATGGAGAAAGGAATGAATATGCAAATTAGGACTCCCACCAGGTGCCCCTCCTCTCTTGGGTGAGGGGGTGTTAGGGTTCAGGGGCTGGGGGTGCTTGTGTGCTCTTATGGGCTTAGGCAAAGACACTGAGCCTGTGCTTCTGGCTAGTGGGTGAGGTGAGCAAGAAGATAAGAGCAGGGACTTTCACTTTGAGAGTAGGCCTGGGAATGTGGGCCTGGAACCGAGCCGGCTTGCCTGGGTGCCAAGAATGTCACTCCACTGGTTCTGCCCCTGGCCCTCAGAGCCCTGCCCTGATCAGTGTGGAACAGCATCAATGGAGGGGAGAACATAAATCAGGCTCAGGAAGGCCACCCTCTGCTCTCACACTGTGGCCCCCAACTTCCTTTTCGCTTCTCCACCGGGTCATGGCTACTCAAACTCTCTGCTCCGTTAATTTCAGGCCTTGGTTCATTTTCGTTTGGTTTCCGGAAAGGGGCAGGCATTCTGCAGAGGGGAAGGAATGCAAGTGAACCGAGCATTCAGCTGGAACAATCTTGCGGAATCCCCATCATGGTCCTCATTTTTGGGAGGATGCTCAGAGACGTTGGGTCACCTGCCAAGGTCAGACGGGCAGGTAGCAGAGGAAGGAAGAGAAGATTCCAGTCTTTGTATGGCCCACTCCAAACCCCGTGTTCTTCACAGCGGACAATCATCCCCTTCTACTTCTCCACCTGGCAGTGGACACAGACTAGTGGCTTTCTCTACCCTAAATAATGGAAATCCAAGGGTTTAGCTTAAAATAAAACGGAGTTGGTGGGAGCAAAGCCATGCCAAGACATTTTAAATCGGACTCCGTGATAAACGGAGATTTGATATTTCTGGATAATTCCCACTGAGCACCCTTCCTCTTTAATTATCTTGTGGTCACCCTTTTAAAGGTGATTAAAGCTATTCTTCAGTAGATGTGGTTATAGATTGAGTGGGAACCTGGTCTTTCTTGTGGTTTCTACTGCAGCAATTAAATCTGGCCGGCTCGTAGACACTGTGTGGCGGGAGGGGTTTTACCAAGCAAAATGATTTTCCCCTTTGGGCAATGTTAAATTTAGGAAAAATACAATTAATTATATCAGACAGGTATCTATTATATATCATACACGCATTAGAAGCTCCTGGGCTTGCTTCACTCCTCCTCCCTGGTCTGGGTCCAAGGCTCCAAATCTTCACTGAGGACTTGGGGTGGTCTTCACATGAAGCCACCCCCCCCCACAGCCCTCCCTGCAATGCTCCCTCCCCCACCCATGCGCCTGGCACGCCCCACCTGACACCCACGGCTCTCTTGGGAAGTACAAAGGAAAGGACTTGTGTTTATCAGAACTTTCCCTAATGCTCTCAAACATACTATTTGGGTACTTCTGTTGAGAAGCAGAAGTATTTCAGGAAAGTGGGGCAAAGGCCATCTGCCCTGCCTCTGCCTCCCACCTGTTGTGTGACCCAGGGAGACCACCCCCAGCCCTCTCTGGCCTCCTTCTTCCCTTATGCAAAATGAAAGGGTTGAGCCAAACATCTTCAAAATCCTGTTCAGTTCCAAGTGAGGAATGTCAACGGTGGCTCAGTGGGATGAGAGTCCCAAGTCCTCAATAAAAGACATAATTAATATTTTTTTTTCTCAGGTGCTGTTTTGTGTTCCTGATGTTGAAAGAGGCTTGGGATTCATACATGATTATACTATTTCCTCTTCACTGGGAGCTTCATTAGCCCTCAGATGGATTTGGGAAGAAGGATTCACAAACGCTATTGATAAGTTGTGTTCAGCTGTATCGCCAGTGGGAGTCAGCGGTGAGCAAATCACTCAGAAAGTATTTGGTAAAAAACAAAGAGATGACTTTTCAAAGATGTCAGTGGCTTGGTATCCTTAATCAGATACGAATGAAACGTCGGGCACACCCATTTTCACCTGTGCGGCCGGATACGTTTTCATGGAACATGCAAGTGTGGCTCACCCACTGGTGGGGCTAATGATTCTAAAGCCTGGGGCCTGAGATCCAGAGTGCTTCCCCCCTTTGTTTGATCTGGTCCCTTCTGTGAGCACCATCTTTGTGTCTTCATTCCCCTTCCTGATAAACTGGGTTAGGCTTACCTGCCAGCTGCCTCACGAGGGTGTTGTGAGGATTAATGAGATAATATTTTTTAAGTACTCGGAGATCTTCTGATGAAAGAGGCTATAAAAGTACAAAGTGTCACTATTATTATAATTAATGGCATTTCTGAGAGCTTTCAAAGTGTACGTTGGGTTATACAGAAGACAGAGGAGGTCCGTGCTTCAGGAGCCGGCTTTCCTTTGGGCAAAAACAAGGCCAAAAGCCTGTGTGTGGCCAAGACAGCAGTGAGGAGTCCGGGCTCACATGCAGCAGTGGGAAGGAGGGTGCTGACAAATGGACTCTAAGATGGGGAGCCGTCGGGGAAATCATGATGCTAAGAGATACAGGAAGGTCCGCGAAGATGGTTTCCCTGCAGGAGCAAGTAGAGGTGAGCTAAAGACCAGCCTGCGAGGCAAAATGCATCCCCATGTGGTTCTCACTACAGATTCCTGCTCATTTCTTTCTTCTACGATGACTCAACTGCCCCCAGACTCCCCCTACCCCCGAATAGGCAGCGGGGCTCACACGGGAAAAGACATGGTCCCCATGTGCAGAAGCTCAGAATCGGGTGGGGAGGACAGGCACATGCAATGGGTGCTGGTTCAGGAAACAGTAGTATGGTCAACCCAGAGAAAGCAGAGGGCATGGTGGGGGATCAGAAGGGGGCATTTCAGCAGACCATGGGCATCAGGGAAAGCGTCCTAGAGGAGATGCACTGCTGAGCTGGTGCCTGAAGTCCCCAAAGTGCAGCTGACTAATGGGGGGCAGGTAGGGACATGCTTGTGGGGGTGCAGGGGCTAATCCAAGCAGAGGGAACTTCATGTGTGAGGCCAAAGAAAGGCCATAAACACATGCTAGATTGGGGTAACTGCAAGCAGGTGGGCCTGGAAATAAGCTGACATGCTTAGTGAGCCGGTCCTGCCTGCCCGCCTCCGGTGAGGATGCTTGACCTGAGTCAGGGGCCATAGGGAGGGGGTGAGTTCAGACATCAGGGGGGAGCATCTGCAGGACCAATTGAGGGAAATGATGGGGGTGTTTATTACAGCTTCTGCATCTCAGTTCATATGTTGGAGTCACAAACTAGACTGTGGGGTCTTTGAGATAAGCCACTTGGCTCAGGTCATGACCCCGGGGTACTGGTATCGAGCCCCACATCAGGCTCCTTGCTCAGTGGGCAGTCTGCTTCTCCCTCTCCCTCTGCCTGCTGCCCCCCCTGCTTGTGCTCTCTCTTTCTCTGTTAAATAAATAAATAAAATCTTAAAAAAAATAAAAAAGAACACCAAGTATTGTGACAGGCATAGAACCTGCTGCATAATTTGCTGAGTTCAGCAAAAAGTGAAAAGGTGGGAAGACTTGTTCAAAAATGAAGAATATTAAACTAGTGCAGGGCCTTTCTGAGCATGGGGCCCTGTCCACCTCTACACGCTGCATGTAGCCTGAGAGGCCATCCCTGGCCAGACGTGTTGAGGATGCTTGACATCTTGAGCGGAAGGGCCGTGGCCCATGTGGTGGAAGTGTCAGGGAGCATGTCTTCACAGATTCACATGCTGAAGCATCAAACAGGCTGGCCCTCAGTCCTTTCCTCCTTACACAGACGCACCATTCTGATCACCAGGAGGTCAATAGGTATTAACATAGAAAAACAGGAGAAAGAAGAAATACTCACAGCTCTTCTGTATCAGTTGGACAGAAAATACAAACATATCCTTCTCTTTTCCAGTGGAGGAGCTATGTGAGTCAGCTCCTCCCTTGGCACCTGAATGATTTTTCTTGCCAGATGAATCGGTTTAAAAGGAAACATTACTTTATTTGAGTTAGTGAGTCAATGGCAGTGCCAACACGTTAGACCAGAGTGAACTTCCACACAGAACACTCTAGGAGATGCATGTATCTCCTTAGGAAAGTTGGAAGTTGATAAACATTTTACATATATTAATCCACAAATATCTCACCAGCATGGGTTTGGCTGGGTCTCTGCCATGAGCTGGGGCACAGGCTTGAACAAGACAAAGTCCCTGCTGCCTTCACGGGACTTCCACTGCATGAAATTACTCATACAGTATCAATTGTTACTGCTTTCAGTGATGAAAACTTTATTGCTGCTCCTGTGTAGCATGGATTGTCCTCATCTATAGAGTGCTTTTTATTTCAGGAGACACAAAAATATATGTAAAGGTTTTCTGCAACTCATGACTGACTTGAGGGCACTGTTGCTTCCCCATAAAATCTTGAGCCTCTTACCTTTGAGTCTTGCTACCAGGAGGTTATTCAGGAAGGCCAGAGCCCCAGGTGGGGAGACGCCACCGTACTCTTCTGTTTTCTGGAAATTTAGTGCTATGGTTTTAGTTATATAAATTAGCCTTGCTACTGTTGCAGGCAATCGGTGTTTGATTGAATTTGCTGTTCTGTTTCCAGTCTTGCGCACATTCCTTCTTGCACGTCAGATGTCATTGCTGTCAGCTTTTCCTTCTCAGTGAAGTGCATTGTTGATACGTTGGCACGTTGGTGGTAAACTTTTACCTTCTGTTTAAGAAGTAATTCTGATGGCCTTTTTATATTTTTAATCATGTATCTTGGAGTTTAGAATGTGTGTGTGTGTGTGTGTGTGTGTGTGTGTGTGTGTGTGCGCACACATGCTCCCTATGAACTGGAACATCTTTTCACACCACTTGGGCAACACAGCCCTCACAAGGACCAGTGGAAATACCATGCATTCAGTATCCAAATGCAATTTTAACCCCACTTAGTTGCATGACTTTGGGCAAGCTTTTTAATCTCTATGAGCTCCTGTCTTGCTTCTTTAAACTAGGGAAACACTGCCTTCTTCATAAAAAGGGTTTTTAATGGAGAGCAGAGAATGCCTCCCACATAGTGAGCCCAGTGCCAGCACACTGCAGCCCCTCAATACATCAACTACAGCTGTTATTAATCTCCTGTGTGTCCAATACCATCCTTTGAGAAAGTTGTGTTTGCTGGGAGCTTTTGAAAAGAAAAATCATCCAGGTGATATTACCAACATTTCTTGTATTTTCTTCCATGATTTTTCTTTTCCTCAGTCTTTCTACATTGAAACCCATCAAGTTAGGGGAACCATGCCTGAGAAGTCACTCAGCATTCAGATCAATGCCAGGCTCAGCATGGCACTTCATTTACTATATGTTATATTTAATAAGTAGACTATCATTATCATTGGTTTCTTTTGTGTCAAATACCTAACTCCATCACTCCCCAGTGAAGATGTGTGAAATGGGTCAACTGACTGATGCCCTTGGACATAGTCTTTGAGCCTGTAAACCCACGGCTCTTGGCCTGCCAAGGCACACCTGTTCCCAGGATCTTTACATTTTCCCATTAAGGAGGAAAGTGCTAAGCGGCAGTTGGATTTTCTGAAGAGCAGATATGACATCTTTTTCAGTAATTTTATAATGGAACCAGCTTTCAGAAAGGCTTTCAGCTCTCTGACACCTGAGTACATTTTTCACTAAATGGAATCTAAGGGAGATAGCATTAAAATGAACAAGAAAAAAAAAAATATTTGTGCATTGGAAGGAATACCCCAAGCATTAAAGTCATAAACCTACATTCAAATTCAGGCTCTGTCCTGTTCTAACTGTGAAACTGCCACAGCACACCTCATGACCTCAGTTCCCTTCCCTGTGAAATGTGGTTGACAGTTCCCAACTCACGGCAGTTCAGCAATTCAGAGAACAAGACGAGGTGACGAACAAAGGTCCTAGTCTACTCTTAGCACTGTGCTCTCCCTTGCGCACTCTCTGTCTTCCTCTCTTTTCCCAACCCTCCCCACTTAGACTGCCAGAGCTTAAAAAAATGCTTTAGATATCATCTGGTCATGCCCTCTTCAAGTGTGTAGATGAGAGCTTCCAGATGATTCCCAGTGAGCGGAGGATAGCACTGGAGTTTCACCCAGATCTCTCACTCCTGGATCCGTCCTCATCCTACTCCTTGAGGTGGAAGGTCTTCTCCCACTTTCCCAGCTGAAGATTATTTTTAAAAAGGATTTTATGTAATCATGAGAGGCACAGAGGTAGAGGCAGAGACTTAGGCAGAGGGAGAAGCAGGCTCTCTGTGGAGAGCCTGATGCGAGACTCGATCCCAGGACCCTGGGATCACACCCTGAGCCAAAGGCAGACACTCAACCGCTGAGCCACCCAGGCATCCCTGAAAATGATGTTTCTAAGTAGTAAATTAATTAAAGAAGAAAAAGGCAAATCGGACCCAAAGTAGTTCTTCAGTAAATGTTTGTAGGATGATGGAATTCTTCAAAACCAGAAACTCAGGTACAAATTCACTCAGAACCTTCTTTGAGGTTCCAGACCTCAAATTCCAGACCTTTCTTTGAGCCTGGGACTCAGTCCTCAGCACTGCGTTCTTCAATAATTTTATCATCAATGTGAAGAAGAACAGGGAGTAGTTTGGGAATAACACCACAGTTGGAGAGAATGTTAAAATACTGGCTGAAAGAATCCAGGAATATGTAGATAGACTAGAGCATCCTGATGGACCCCAGGAGGTCAAAATTAACTAAACAGGGGAAAGAGAAATTTTTGTATTTATTAAAAACAAACAGAACAAAGGAAAAAACAATTACAAGAAAACAACAACAACAACAACCAGGGGCAGAAATATGGGATGAGGGTGTGTAACAGGTTTAATGAGGAAAAGACTGAGGGATTACTTCTTGACTGTAAAAGATTGATCAGATTCAATATTGGGACACTTCTGATAAAACAGAGATAAAATAAAAAGTGAATTTTGGTTGTTTTAAGAGAAATTTGCATTGAACAAAAGCATAACTTGTTTTCCCATACTACTCAAAGAGGAAAAGTCTTGGGGTGATTCAAAGGGGCCAACATTCCTTGTCAAGGATAAGCCCCTGATTTAGAGAAAAAACACTGTGGAGGTCAGAATGCAGACTGAAGATATTGCTCACAAAACCGTGGTCTGCTCAGACGAAATCTTTTGGAGTTGAGGAAAAATGCTTCATTATTCTATCCGTAACAACATACCTAAATTGGCCATGATATTGAACCGCCATTGGCTGGGTAATTTTAAGAGTGCTGCCAAGGATGTTTCCAGAGTATGTCTTACGTGCCAACAACACAATTCTGGCAAGACTGTAAAGATGGGATGTGGACAGGAATCAAAGCCTCAAAGCTCTTTTGAATATCCCCAACCCTCTTCACCCCAACAATTGGGCAGTAAAGTATCTTTTGGCCATTGTTTGCTTATTCTCAGGATACTATGAGGCTTTTTTTTTTTTTTTTTTTTGCAGCTGGAAGACTCTGATGCTAGTGAAACACTTGTTTGATTTGTTTCTGATATGGGGAGATCGAATCCATTTCTCTAGTGATAGGGTGTACATTTCACCGGGACTCTTACTAACGAACTTTGCAAAACTTTGACTTTTTAAAAAATTTTTTGACTTTTACAAAGAAAAACTTTCTCCTCAATTTTTAGGAAACACAGACAATTACAAAACTAAAATTATCAGTGCCTTCAGAGATAGTTTCCGTTGGCCCAAAGTATGTCATTAGCTGTAATGACATTGAAATCAACTGCTTTTGGGATTCATCAGCTTTCACCTTATACATGAAGAGGAGGATGTTCCATGTATTTAGGAATTTCACCTTCAACCCTGTTACGAGCTGATGTGGTCAAGAACTGCAACAGACTCCTGCCTGCATCCAGTCTTGTCATCAGCAACTATAAGCAGCCTCCCCAAACCTTTCTACTGAATAGACTCTGAATGATCTAAAATGTCCAGGTTTAATCTTCTGGAGGAAGATCGCTCTCAAACTTTGATAAAAAGAATTGATCAGATGCTGTTAAAAATAGAACCATGGCAAGCTCTTAGGCATTGACCCTTGAAACCATGTTTTCTTTTTTTTTTTTTAATTTTTATTTATTTATGATAGTCACAGAGAGAGAGAGAGAGGCAGAGACACAGGCAGAGGGAGAAGCAGGCTCCATGCACCGGGAGCCCGACGTGGGATTCGATCCCGGGTCTCCAGGATCGCGCCCTGGGCCAAAGGCAGGCGCCAAACCGCTGCGCCACCCAGGGATCCCCGAAACCATGTTTTCTGATTTAAAAAACATAAATTAACTTCCGTGCACCATTGGTCATCCATTTAAAAAATAAATAGGGGCGCCTGGCTGGCTCAGTCAGTGGAGCGTGCGTCTCTTGGTCTCGGGGTTGTAAGTTTGAGCCCCACGTCGGGTGTAGGGATTACTTAAAAATTTAAAAAAGAAATCTGTAAATAAATAAATAAATAAATGCATGAGTTGAATGATTTTCTGCTTTTGTAATAAAATTATGTGGATACCACGAACCTCCTGATATGATGTGATAAGAAAGGTGATTAATTGTTGTGGTATTCTTTTCAAAACTCCAATATCCCAGCTGAATTATGAGAAAAGAATCAGACAAACCCAATAGGGGGACATTCTATAAGGAACCTGGTCAGTAATCTTCAAGAATGTCAAAGTGGCCAAGGCCAAGGACACGCTGAGAACTGACAGATCTGAGGAGACTAGGGGGGACTTGTGAGACCAAATGCAGTGCAGTACCTTGGATTAGTAAGGGGATATTAATGGGGAAACTGATGAAATCCAGGTAAAATGTGGAGTTCCCTAAATATTAATGTACTGGTATTGATTTCTGGGTGTTGACAAACACACTGCAGTAATGTGCGATGTTAACAATAGGGGAAACTGAGTAAGAGTATATGGGGGTTCTCTGTGCTATCTTTGCAAATTTCCCATAAACCTAAAATTACTCCCCAATAAAAGAGTTCATAAAAAAAATCTTCAGAAGGCACATTGTGTAATTCATTACCCAATGCCTCTACATGAGCAATATCTTTCATGATTTAGTGCCTGGAATTTCTTGGTCTCCCACCTCTCCATAGCTTCCCACATACACATATTGACAAGTTGCTATGCTTCCTCTATTATAATATGAGGTGTTAACTATAGTATTTTCTTTTTTGCCTTGGGCATCAGGAAACTCTGGTCCAACTTTGACACTAAATCGGCCAAATGAGCTCTCATGATTACTCTCTTCCCCTTTCTTTAGAGCTGATTTTATAATCTCTATCATATGTTTTCTCTTGCTAAAGATAACCTTTGTTGAGAACTGCTCTTTGACTCTATCCATGTTCATATCTTAAGAAAGATGGAGGAAAACTGGTGCGTCATGGTAGGGGGGACAAAGAGACAGGGAAGGAGAGAGAAAGGGAGAGACAGGAAGAGAGGGAGGGAGGAAGAAGAGAGAGAGGGAAAGGTGTAGAAGAGAGGGAGGAGGAGGGGGGAGGAAGGAGGGAGGAAGGGAGGGAAAAGAGTGAGGAATGGAGAGAGGCAGAGGCAAGGGCAGAGAGGAGCTTTGACAACATGTTTATGAGAGTGAGGGCAACCCCTGAGTTATCTCAGAAATAAACAGCTTCTGTGGGAAGGCATGGCATTTTCTGATGACAAAGACATCATGGTTTTTAAAGATTAGGTTCAGTCTATATGTCCACAGAGGTCAAGGTCAAAACTGGACTGTGAAAATTACCAAGAAGCATGAATTAAAGGTGTGTGTTTTACAAGATGTAAAGCCGCAGGTTAAAGAATATCCTGTCTCATCTTGCCGAATACTTGGCAAGAATTTGTCTTTGTTCATACTCTTGGCCTTGGAACATGGGGCCCTTTGACATCCACCTTGGGTCTTCTCAGCTCCATCTCTTGCCCACCCCTCCCCCCAGCATCATCCCTCACCAAAACCAAATATCAACTATTTTTCACAAATGGCACACAGCTTTGCATCCTCTTCTTCATTACTTTCCCACTACCCAGAATTAGAGCCACAACGGGAAACATCTATTCACTCCTGTGTGCCAGACATTGTTCTAAGTGCTTCCTGAGTTTTTATTCATTTCATTTTTACAACAACTCCACAAAAGTAAGAATTATTATTATCTCTGTTTTACAGATAGAAAACCGGCACAGAGAGAATAAGATCATGTAGCTGGCAAGTGGCAGCATAAGGACTCAAGCTCAGGACAGGCTCAGGAACCATGCTCTGAGCCGTATGACCTCTTCATGGCAGTCTTTGGATCATTCTCTTCCTGGACCACACCTGCTCAACCATCAACATCTTCCGAGATGCCTTCCCTGAGACTTTCCAAGTGCTCATGGACATAGGGATGGGGAGGTTTCCAGAGGTGGCTCTGAAAGGAGCCACAGAGGAGGAAATGAAGAGCATGAGCTTACAGCCAAAGGGACCAAATCCCAGGCCTGCCAGTGGATGTGAGATCTTTGACAGATTGCTCAGCCTTTTGGTGCCTCACATTTCTGACGTGTGTAAGGAGGATGGAATCCTCTTTGGAAGGATTGTGAAGGATCTAATAAGAAAGTCCACGTGACATGTTTAGCATGATGTTTGGCCCATACCCGCCATCAGCAATAGACAGCAATGGCTATTATTATTTATTATCACCATATCTGACACATGTCCTTCTTCATTTTCCTCAATGGGGAGAAGTACTTCTGTGAACCGCCCAACTCCCTCCACCATGAACTAATAGGTTCAACTCAATCTGATAAGCTGCCCATCTTCAGTGGGCATGAGGGATATAAGATCGAATGAGAAGTAACTCCTACCCACAGAGTTCTCACCAAATGGTGAGATAGTTGAAAAAACAATCCCATTACAATGTGATAAACAAAATCACAGAGGTAGGATGGAATGCAAAGGGAATATTCCAGATCTAGTCATCTTCTCCAGGAGGATTCGTTTGGAAGGATTCAGGGCTATGAGGCTGGTAGTACCACCCACTGCAGGAACACAGATTTGGAGGTAAGGACAAAGACCCAAGGCTTTAGGTGGTTGTAACTATAGCGATAACCTCAGATGCTTCCCCTTAGCAGCATGGATTCTGGAAGACATGGCAGGGAAGTCAGGGGTGCATCCAAGGAGGGCAGGATTTGGACCACGTACAGAAACATGTCAGTTTTTCAATTCTTCTATCTTGGAATCCTTAGGAGGTCTTGGCTTTGCAAAACAACATATTACCTCTGAATCTGAGTCTCTGAAATCCTGGCAGGGGGGCCAGTCCAGCCGGCACTGTTGCCATATGTGTTTAGAATCTCATGCACAATAATTAATTTCCATTCTGCAAAAATGAATAATTAATATAGCATCCCACGTCAATTGATCCAAACAGAAGTTGACACATATTAAGAGACACACGCTGCTGAGCAAACTTTTTAAACTGAGGCATTTTATTAACAAAGCAACTTTTAAAAATTCCCTATCTTCCAGACAATAGGAATTGAACATATTCCAACAAAGAGGGCAGGCCAAGCAGAGGGTGTCAAGTTGAGATTTGGGGAGGGGGAGGTAATGGAAAGATTGCACTCGTTTGAAGTTGCTGGTGGGGGAGCTGAGTAGGAAGATGAAGGATGCTCCAGGGATAGAAGAAGAAAATAAAGCGACAGCCTTAAGGAATTTAAGAGCTAAATATTTTACTTTGATTTTTAATTATGCAGCCATGATGGAGAAATATGGGCACAGTGATGGTAAAATTAGGGAGATAAAAAAATGATTTCAAAGACTATCCATGACAGATGCCGGTTCGTAGATGCAATAGAGTTCTCATGGCTTCATCGTCCTCCTTGTCTGATTCAAAGGTTCTTTTAATAAGTCACTTGAAAACGTTGACAGAGTCACAGAATTTGTGGTGGACAAGAAGAAGGGCTGTGAATATCCTGGATGATGTGATGAGGATCTAAATGATCCCCATTCATCAGAATTTGGAGACACCATGAAATACATTTTGATTTGACTATTTCCATTTTCAAAATGATTAGTACTGTTAGTAATAATAACTTCCATTTATTTGAGCCATATGGATCAGACTTTGAGCTTCTCTGCAAAATGCTTCCATGCACCTGCTGGAGAGTGGGTATTCCGCTCTTGCTTTCCAGATTATGAAATAGAGGCTCAGTGTGGACAAGAATGTACCCCACCCCCCCTCACCCAGAGACAAAGGTTGAAGCCTTGACATGAATCTGGGCCTGTGGATCCAAACTTTATGCTCATTTTGTAAAATGGGACTATCTTCTCTCTAACTGGAGAGAGGTAAGTCTCTGATGAGGGGTCTAGAAGAAAACAACTTTCCAAGATGAGAAGGGGGAGAAATACTTTCAGCATTTTTCCTTGGGACCTTGAAGATGTTGGATGCATGGGCTTCACAAAATTCCATGTCACCTGCATGGATGTCAGGAAGGATAACAGTGTTTTTGTTGTATGAACAGAAGTATGACTCTTAGAATGAGGGAGGTGATAGGTTTGTATGCCTGGCTTAAGTCCTATTTCTCCCTGTATAAGGAGCAGTCTCTAGACCTCCAGGATGGTGGTAGGAAGCTTGGATGGGATTGCCATATGGGGATAGTCTAGGAAATCCTTTAGATTGCTGAAGATGAAGGCAAGATCATGTTCTCAGCTCCAGCAGGAAGTTGTCTGACACACCCCAGAGACCTGAGGAGGGACCCCTTGGTGGCAACCCTGAGAATGAGGCTTTGTCTCAGGGAGAAAGCCTAACATCAGAGTGATGCAATAGGGCAGCCCCCGTGCAGCCAGAAGTGGCATTAGGTGGTGCAGACAGAGGTCAAGGAGCTACAGTCCTTGTTCTCTGGGGAGGAGAAGACATGTGAGCGATCCCAAGCTGGCTACATGGAGAGCTTGAAGGTCCTCTTAGCCAGCCCAGAGTCAAGGGTGGGAAATGGGCGGTGTTGCAAGGTCATGTGCAAAGGTTATAGATATGGGCAGGGCATAGTTGGGGCCATTTTTGTGGTCCATCAATGACAGCTTGGTTGCTCATCAAGGGTCATGGGCTTCCTGTGAACTGAGCTTCCTTAGGCCCTGCACACAAGATGCGTTGAGATGCAGAATGCTTGCAATGTGGCCGTTTTAGGTGGTGATGCTGTGACCCAAAGAACCACATTACAGTTCTATAGTGTTTTACAATCATTTTTGTCCTGCCTTCCCAGTTTACAAATGAAGAAACTGAGGGTCAGAGATGCTCAAAGATTTCCCTCAGGCCAATCAACATTGAGGGTGGCGAGGGACTTGGGGCAGGCTGATGCCAGTAGCCGCCCAGCAGGTAACCCTGGGCACTGCCTCTAAGCTCAGTTTATGCCCTATAAAATGGGGGCTATGGGGGATCTAGGAAATATGTGTGTGTGTATATATATATATATATATATATATATATATATATATATATATATATATCACTTGACATGCCTGTGGAAATGGCCACAAAATGGTCTAGGACCTGGATTTCCCGATTCCTCATCCAATCCCCTTCCTGCCATACCAACGACCATTAGATAGACTTCCACACCCGGATAACTCGCATTGAACAGCAAGATGTCAGTGCAGCAACGTGAGCTGCACACGGTGTCCTGCAGGGAGCCTGTGAAGCCACAACACACCGGGCATCTTCTCTCTGGAAGTTTGGTTTTAACTTCTGCGGTGTGCGTGCGTGTGTGTGTGCATGTGTGTGTGTGTGTGTGTGTGTGTGTGTGTGTACATGCCTGTGCCTGGAATAAGATCATTATCTTTTCCTGACAATTCCCACATCATCGTATCTGACAGAACAGATTTACTGTTTAAGGTAAATGTTGAATTTCTACGCTATAGGCATGTGGTCTCAATTAGAGGAATCACAAACAATTTATTGATTTTTCTAAAAGAAAATAATGGCAGAAAAATTATGCAATGATGATAGGGTGTGGAAGACTCGGAGCAGGACCCTGGTTAGAAACAATGAAGGGAGTATTATGATTCAAAAATTAATGGATGTCCACGAAACAATTATGAGCAGAACATTGAGTGAAACAATCCTTGCTTTGTAACAAATGCCATATTGAGGTGCTGACTTATTTCTAGAAGATACAGTCTGAGGGATACAATTGCTGTTTCAAATGCCTCCAGTGTAATATTTTAGACAAATATTCAGATGCCTGTCTGGCTCTGTGGGCAGCTCTCTGGGCCTAATTCCCAGGTTCAAGTCACTCTCTGAGCAGAAGCTTGGTGTGTGGGGCCAGGGGCACTAGATGTGGAGACAGGAAAGCTCTGTGAATGACCTTGGACAAGTTAATAAACCCTCAGGGGCTTGGTTTCCCTCCGGAAATGTATACTGAATGAGGGAGCCCTGGTTCCTTCCAGCTGTGGGAAAGACGTGGATCTTGAATGTGAAAGCCTGGCCGGTGTGCCAGTGGAGTGGCCACACACACACATACACACACACACACACACGCACGCACGCACACACATAATTACTAAATGGAATGCCAAAGACCTAAATTTCATTAAATACATTTTATAGCGATTTGAAACGAAGCCAGAATCCAACCAACTGAAATCTGTAATAAGTGTACATGCACACACACACACTGAGTTTGCAAATGATCTCCTACCAGCCAAGGTGGGGCGTGGGGAGCTCCGATGTTCTGAGCATTCTTCTGCGCTTTGGAAGAGTTTGTTTCTCGTCAGGATTTACACACATCAGGTTTGGTACCTTTTGTCACTTGGTAGTCTTTTTATTTTATCTTTATTTTAGTTGAGGTTCCCCCCCCCACTCCCCCAATAAAAGAAAACTGTTAGTTAAAATAAAGGAGCTAGGAATAAAGGGTAAAGGAGAAAAAAATGTGTGGGAAATATCAGAAAGGGAGACAGAACATGGAAGACTCCTAACTCTGGGAAACAAACCAGGGGTGGTAGAAGGGGAGGTGGGCGGGGGGGTGGGGGTGACTGGGTGGCGGGAACTGAGGTGGGCACTTGACGGGATGAGCACTGGGTGTTATTCTGTATGTTGGCAAATTGAACACCAATAAAAAATAAATTTATTAAAAAAAGAAAAGATTAAACATAAAAATAAATAAATAAATAATAAAGGAGCTAGGGGAGTGCCAGGCCTGGCCCGTGAAGTCCTTCTCTGAGCAGCAGACGAGCCTTTTGCAGAGGGCTGGGGTGCTCCCTGGGAGCGCAGACAATGTGGAAGGCATTTGACTTGCTGTATTAGTTTTCATCAAAGATTCACAGCTCATGCTCAACAGCTTCTTTGCATTAAAATCTGTGACTGTAAAGTTTCAGGGAGAAACATTGATCTTTCTTTTTCTCGTTAACCCTTCCCCCCACCTTCTGAGAGGATCTGAAACACCCTGTTTTTGTTGGAAAGTTCATTTCTCCTACTAAAAATGGCTCCATTTCTTTGCGCCCTGGCTCCTGTGGGATCTGCCCACATCCATCCGCGTGGACAGTGCCTGGTGAAAAGGGGTGTGCTGGGTGCCTGCTGGGGTGAAGGGTGCTTGGCCCCAAATCATGGGGCTTTACCGAAGGATCCCCATGAGAAAAAACACCTGCCTCCTGTTGGCTCCCCATCTGGGGGGATCTCAGTCAAATCATGCAGTTGCCCAATTGAACTTTTGGGAGGAGGATTCCCAGTGAGTGCATTTAGCTGACTTTTTTCCTTTCTTAATTTTTTATTGTGGTAAAATACACATAAAATTTACTAGATGACCATTTTCACACATACAGTTCTGTGGCATTAAGTATATTGACAATGTTGGGCAAATTTCCCTACCATCCATCTCTAGAACTTCATCATTGCAAGCAGAAACCCTGTCTCCATTAAACACAAACTCCCCATTCCTCCCTCCCCCAGCCCCTGCTAACCTTTATTCTACTTTCTATCCCTATGAAAACTTCCAATCTTAGGTATCTCGCGTAAGTGGAATTATATAATATTATTTGTCTTTGGGAGACTGGCTTGCTTCACTTGGTGTCATGTCCTCACGGTTCATCCGTGTCGGAACATGTATCAGAATATCTTTCTTTGTTAAGACCAAATAATATTCCGCTGTATGGATATACCACACTGTGCTTATCCACTCATCCCTTGAAGGACACTTGGTTGTTCCCATGTTTTGGCTGTTGTGAGTGGTGCTGCTATGAACATAAGTGTAACAAATGCCAAAGTCTCTGCTTTTAATTCTTTTGGTTGTTTACCTAAAAGAGGAATTGTTGGATCATATGACAATGCTGTGTTTAATTTTTTGAGGAACTGCCAGCGTTTGAGTCTTGGGCCGGGGCTTACTGATGGCTGTGTGTAGATCTTCACGGAACAACACCTGGCCCCTCAGGGGCAAAGGGAGGCTCCCGAGGCTTGGTGGGGCGTTAAGCCATCTGCCGTGGAAATTGCTGATTCAGTGCAGACCCCAGCTACTCCAACATTTTGTTTTAGTTCCATATAAATGTTCCGAAGTGCAGTAACTCGATCCCTTGCCAGAGCCTGCACAGAGAGATTATTGGATGTGTTAACGGGAGGCGCGGGGCTTGGAAAGCAACAAGATTTGCCGCAAAGCTAAATGTCAGCTCCGTCACTCTGGGTTGGGACTGCAGGCATGTGAGGTAAGTTCTCTGGACCTCAGATGCTTCTGTGATGCAGTGGAGCTGCAGACACCATCCGCCAGATATAAGATTGGACTTGGAGATGATGTGCTCCAACACAGTGGCAGGTGTGGACTGGACAGTCACATAGCCAGTCCTGAACTAACAAATGTCAGGGCTGAGACTGGAGGCTGCATCCCTCCGGGATTTCGAGCCACATGCTCTTCCACCACAGTTTATACAGACCCTGACTTAGTTTTCCCATCTGTCAAATGGGACCCCAAACACTCTCCTCTCCTCCCAAAGGAGCTGCAGGTCACCAATGGGATGGCTGATGTAAAGGGCCTGCCCATTCCTTGGCATGAGTGAGCACTCATTATGTGCTCACTGCTGTGCTGAGGTCTTGCAAACATCATCTCATGGTGTGTGTCTCTACCAGGGTCCTTTAAGGCAGGGGTCCCAGTGCATACAGGAGTCTCTCAGGAGCTTTGGAGGGACAGAGAAATCTGCTCAAGGTTTCACAGCTACAGAGCGGTGGGGCATGCCCTTCCAGCTCTGTTCCTCAGGCGAAGCCCTTGGCCTGTAGCAGGGGGGGTGGGCAGTGTCTGGCAGGCAGAGGCTGGCTGCGTCGTGCCCTGGCTCGGGGCTGACGCCGCTGCTGGGGCCTCCCCTGTCTCTGCCCGGTTTCCTGCGTCTGGATGGGTCTGAGGTTGAGAGTGGTTTCCTGTTTCTCTGCAACTCAGGACTGGCCTAATTGGAAAGACATGTCAGGCTGATGTGTCCAGTATGCTGGAGATGAGGTGTGTGTGGGGGTCCAGTTTGCTCAAGTCGTGTCTGTGGAGGAATCTGGAAGGGGACACGAGGGGTGGGGGAAGAGAGACTGCAGACCTCGAGGGATTCTCTAAAGGGCTTCTGTGGGCCACATACTGCATATCACTTGGTGCAAAGCAGTTTGGAGGGGGCAGTGCTGAGTCTGCCCTCTGTGGCTCGTCTGCGGTGGGCAATTGCCCTGGCTCTTGGAGCCTCCTTTCCTCACCATTAGTTGGGTGTGGCTCAACTTCACAAAAATGGGAGCCCATGTATGGCCATGTGCTTTGCAGACTCCAAAGCCTGGGATGAACATCTGCAGATGGACTAATACATATAACCTTTAGAACACAACCCTTTTAGCCCCAAAGGGAATGTAACAGGGCACAAGATGATGTTTGCCAGGCCCCTTTAGAATGGATAAAGAAGGGAACTCAAATGAGCAATCCATATCTGTGAATACTGTCACCATGGTGGGCTTCTTATAAAGGAAGAGATAGGCATAGTTCCTTGTTGTCCAGGGCTTACAATCTTCTTGATTTACTCAAGAAATCTCTAGATTCGAATTCTGGCTTCTGGCTCTCAAATTTAATATTGGGATGGAATAGAAGCACCTCATTCCATCGCTTCTTCCTTTTCTTAATATTCAACGAGCCTCAGTGTTCCCATCTGAAAAATGGCCACCGAGGCAGTGCTGTGAGGCCTGAATGGTACTAGCAGAGTACAGAACCTGGTTTCTTGTTAGCTGCATTTGATCATTGTTTGATTCTCTGGCTGCTGGGCTTCTTCCTCCATTCAGGAAGAAGTGGTCCATGCCTCTGAGATGCACAGCTCCTCTCCCGAAATTCTCAACATTCCTGTCCGACAGTACCCCCCTGCTTCTTCCAGGCAGCTCATTGGTGAGCAAGGCAGACGTGGAGGGCTCAATTTCATGCTGCGAAGTGGCCTCCCACATGCCTGAGAAAACCATGGTCACCACAAGCAGCATTCCATCCCCTGGTTGGTGGCGGCTGGCCACAGGGACATGTGTTCGGCTCAGCTCACTCTGGTGTGATCGGTCTCCCGCAGAGCTCAGAGAGGAGGGTCTCCACCACCCCGTGACTGTGAAATCTGAGGGCCCCAGGCTCGTGCACAAAAAGGTCCTGGGATGCTAAAGGTTAGAAGGTCCAGCCCTTCACCCCTATCTGCAGCCAGCACAGTTCACTGTTCAGCCAGGCTGTCTCCCACCATAGGTCCTTTGCCACAGGGATGGCAGGAGGTCAACAGGGAAGGGCTCCCAGATGGTTCTAGATAAGATGACAAAGTAGGCAATGTTTTCTTCGGATTTTGAAGAAACAATGTGGTGTAGCAGGAGATTTACAGACAGACTTGAGCTTCATGTGAGCTCTGGCATTCACTGGCTGTGTGGTCTTGGACAAGTTGGCTCAGTGCAAACCTCAGTTTTACTAATTTGTAAAAATGGGGAGAAGACTGCTGCATGTGTGTGTGTGTGTGTGTGTGTGTCTGAGAGAGAGAGAGAGAGAGAGAGAGAGAGAGAGAGAGATGATTAATAGGAAGTCATCAAGTAAAGTATCTGTCACATGGTAGGTGTTCTATGCAATTAAATGTCCTCTCTCCTTTATTTCCTCCAGTGTCCTATTAAAAACCTCTTAATGTCTTTTCAGTCATGGTTTATTGAGAACCTACTATGCGCTAGGGATTGCATTAAGCCATGGCAATGTGATTGAGGCCATCTTAGATGCTGCCAACATGAACTTTGAAATCTTCTGAGGAAGGAGCCCATGTACACAAGAATGGTCCAGGCCATGGAAGGAGGTGTGGAAATGGTACGGGGCACAGGAGAGAGTTTATACTCCCTTCATTTGTTCAATAAATATACTTTAAAGCCTTCAGTTTTCCAGAACACCTATGAGGGACTTAATGTATTGAGATGAATGATACATGCCTTGTGTTCTAGTGAGTCAGATGCACATGCAAATAGACAGTTCCAGTGTTGGGTAAAGATCCTGATATATTTTGGACACTGGGGCAGAAATATACCTTTTTAAGGCCTCATATCTTAAGGAGTCCTCAAATGTTTCCACTCTGAACATGATAACCTTGACTGTCATGGAGATCTGGGTTAGAATCTCAACTCCACTAGTAAAGATTGTAATGGTTAATGGTTTCCCTATTTGTGGAGAAGGGGGTGGGGGGACCCGGTGCATAACGCTTCCTCTGGGTTAGGATTTTTTTCCATTGACTTATTCAATCTATACATAAGAGGGTACAACTCACTTTACATAAGGGAATACAGACCAAGGAGGTAAAAGGACTTGCCTAGGGTCACATGGCCAATGGGTAGCAGAAGTAGTTTCCAGTCCTGGCTGATTTGTGTCCAAACCCCCATGTCTTTTGTTGTATGCTACTGCTGCACTTGCCTCCTTGGGTGGGACCAGGTGGTACACACTGTCCTCATCCTACCTAGAATTTATTCCAAAGCAAAATGCAGGAGAGTTTTCACAGTCTGCCTTCCAGTGGTAATACCTTTGGAGAAGGGTGGCTCTGAGTAGGGATACGTGTGAGTGCAGGACTCTGGGCAGAAGGTGCTGGAATCACCAGATCCTGAGGAGACTGTGTTCCTGACCATATTCGGAGGAAGCCCCATTGCTCCGTATTTATCTAATTGATCCCAGGGCTGGCCAGTGGCGAGCCAACGCGAGGCATTTGCTGACTGTGTGCCATTCTATTTTTTGAGTTAGGATTCACAAGAAAGTGAAGCCACATTTTTTATAGCCAACTGGGGGGTGGGGCCAGGGGTTTGAACAATGGGTTGGCTCCTTGGCCGCTAGACCGGGCACAGTCATATTTGGTAATGTGTGGGGTAGGAAATAATTATTTATTGGTGCATTTATTTTCAGAGCTCTGGGTAACAGGCAATTGAATCCAAATAAGGCCTGAAGAAAGTTTAGTTCCATTATATACTGTTTTCTTCTCCTGGCCCTGGCTCGTCTAGCTTTGCGATTGGCCTTCAAACAATTCAAACTATGTTTTCCAATGAGATGAATGTCATTAAACACATAGATACACATGCACACTCACATCCATGCTGTTTTTAAAAAGAGAGGGCTCTAAAGGAATCTTCACGTGGTTTGAGTGCTGGCCAGAGAATTGTTTCTCAGTGTCCTGGGGGAAAATGAGGATTTTGATATCACAGCTGCCCTGGAGCGCTGATTTTATCAATTATCAGCTCTGGGATCCTAGTCAGGAAGTTATTGGACTTCTCCTGAGCTCAATTTCCTCATCTGTAAAATGGGCATAAGCATTTTTACCCAGCGAAATGCTGTAAAGTTAAAATGGGATGTTGTGCTTTGAAGCACTTTGATGCTTGGTAGGAATCTGAACTGGGTTGGTCAGCAGTGCCCCAAATTCATGTCCTTCCCAGAGCGACCTTGTGTGATGATAGGATCATTGCAGATATAATTACAGTTAAAATGAGATTATACCAGAGTAGAATGGGCCCTTGATCCTATATGACCGGTGTTCTTGTAAGAGAAGACACAGATACAGAGGCAAAGACCATATGAAGACAGAAGCAGAGGTGTCATTGAAGTATCCACAAGCCAAGGAATGCCAAGGGCTGCCTGCCATCATCAGGAGCTGGGAGAGACAGAGAAAATTCTATCCATAGTCTCAGTGGGAACATGGCCCTTCCGGTACTTTGATTTCAGACTTCTAGCTGCCAGAAATGAGATAATAAACATTTCTATAAAGAGCCCACTTCAGAATCTGGCCTATTGGTCCAGTATTTATATTTGCCTATACTTGGTATCTGGAGATGCACAAGGGTTGGAGGAGACAAAGATGGTGAAGGCAGGCCACCGACTTCGAAGGGCCTGGGTCAGTAAATGTTACTTCTCTGTTTCTTCTACCTCTGTTACCATAAATCTGTCTACTTTACATACATTCCCATAATACGTAAGTTTGCAGCACTGGTATGTTTCACATGGAGACCACATCTATAAATTCTATCTACATATATACTCACCTATTTGGTCCCATGTCTCCTGTACATAGACTCTCTGAGGTTCACAGAGATGTTTTAGGTACCATACTCTCCCCAGGTGGTAACTTGCCATCAAATATCTGAGTGGGCAAATGTAATTTATGCAGGCATATATCATGCTTATAAAGGCCAATGCCATTTCTCCAAGCCCCTGTGAACACTTAGGGCTGACAGTGCCTAAATAAACTGGTTTATTTACTGCAGTAGTTACCTGTTTAAGACTAGCCGTTACGTTAAGTAACACAGAGTGCCCGGACTAATAAATTTACAGCGTGCCTGTTTGTTTTACTGAAGAATTTATTGCAGCAGTAATAACTGTCAGAGGGCGAGCCTGGAGAAAGGGCTGGAGCTTATGCGGAGGATCCGTCACATGATCGCCTTCCTGACAGCCACTCTGGAGCTCTTGTCACCAACTCAAGCACCCGACAGGCGGCCTTGCATCTATGGAAGGGAGAGTCGGGATCCAGCTTCTGGGGGAAGGCCATCTCTTCTCTTGGACCCAGATGGGTGTGAACAACAGGCTTTGTGCTATGGGTGTGATTTATAGAAGCCCCTTGGAGTTGGCTCCCATGAATTTAAGGGGGGCTTCATGCCAGCCAGAAGAGGGGAATGTCCAGCTTTCCAACACTGGCTAACTGGAGGGTGGCCAGCGGAAAAACCACTTGAAGTGTGCAGAATCTTATACTCCCTATTCCTCATTCAATCTGGCTTCTGTTTTTGGGCCAGCTGGGGTCCTGGGACTGCAGACAAGTGAGGCAGGAGGCATGGGGCACTGCTGTGTAAATGATTTGGAGCACAGGTTTTGGGTCAGGTAGGTAAGTACTCATCCTGGAGTGATCATGTAGAGATTTCACGAGAGTAGGCAAGATGTACTGAAATTCTCTAAGTCACACACATTCATCCTCTGAGACACTGGGTTAATCATCTACTTAACGCGGTTGCTGTGAAGACTAGGGGAAGTGCTGTTCAAAGTGCCCAGTTCCCAAGATGAGCCTAATAAATACTGGCTTCTGTTGGTATTTTAATTGACCATTTGTAACTTTTGCGCCTGGGCAAGAAGGAAAATGAAAGAAGATATCTAGTTTTGTCCTTCCATCATCCCGTTTTGCAGAAGGGAAAGCTGCTCAAGAGACAGGGCAATAAGTTGTCCAAGGCCCTGCTGCGTGTTCATGGTGAAGACTTGGTGAGAAAACAGATATCTTAAATCCGAACCCTAACTCTGAGTCATTCGGTCATTTTGCAAACAATTACTGAGCATCTTCTGTGGGCTCAGCAGAGGCAGATGCAGAGCTTGAAGGCTTGTTTGTCTGCCTTACCAGATAGAGCCTCAGACAGCCCTGGATCCTAGGTGTCAATGCCAGGACCTGGAACAGAGTAGAAAAGCAGGAGAGGTTTGTGAAAGGAAGAAGTGATAGCCCTTGTCTCCCAAGATAAACAGCAGTAGAATAAAAGCAAGCTGGAGAGTTTAGAGGAAGGTCCACTCATCCTCTGGGTGTGAAGGCTTTCTAGAGTAGGAAATACCCTCTCTTTGCCTTGATGGTCATGAGCAGCTAGGCAGGCAGACAGCAGAGTGGGCATTGTAAATGGAGGAAACCATATAAGCAAAGGGCCTTTGAAGTAAAAAAAAAAAAAATCACTTAGTGCTGCACAAGTGTAGACTGGGCGTGATCAGTCATATGGATGAGTTGTGTGTTAGGTGGGGGTATATTTTGAAGAGTCCTCCTTGGCTTTGCTTTCTGCACTCTCTTTGTTGAGATTCTATAGCGCACTATGAGTCAGGCAGGGGAGGAGTTATCCTTTCCACCTTGCAGGAAACAGGTTTTGAGGCTGAAGTGATTGGCCTAATGGTATCATTCATTCTTTCATTTGTTCATTTCACACAGAACCAACTATATCATTCATGGGGGCCAGTGCATGGTGAAAGCATGAGACCTTTCTCCAAAAGTTATTGAGATTCAATACATTGTATTAACAATAGAAAAGCATTAATTCAAGGGCAGAGCACTTCTGAACTTGGGGACATGTGCGACTGCATGAAGCCAGGCTTTGTTCCCCAAGTTTTTACTTATGTGTGTTGGATTCCAGGTATTCATCCTAGGACCTGGCATGGAAATTAAGGAGTAGTTGTATGCTATACTACTACATATATTACTGTATGCCGGGTGTAGTTCTAGACATTGAGGACTCAGCAGTGAATAAGCCAGGGGTGGTCCTTGGTCTCCTGAAGCCTAGTGGGGGGGGGGGGGGGACATTATAAACCAGTAAGGAATGCATGCATGGGATGGTTTCAGATAATGGTGAGTAGTACAGGGCTTCAAGGGGGGTTGGGATAGGTTATGAGGGAGGCATTGGTGAGAAGGTGGGGTGACAACTGGAAGAGATGCTATGAAGATAGGGTGGGTGGGGGAGGGTGGAAGCAGTGTTTCAAGGCAAAAGAAGAGCAAAGGATCTACTCTGGAAATATGCATGGGGCATCAAAGAACAGAGAACAACATGGGCAAGGTCGTGGGTGGCAGTGAGGTGGATGTGGCCAGATATTATGGGGCTCTGTGGGATCCAGGGAGGATTTCATGTATTCCCTAAGTGCAGTGGGAGGCACTGGATGGTATTGTGGGGTGACCTGAGAGCAGAGAGGCCTCCATTCCAAGATGGTTCTCCACTCCCCTCTCCCCCTGCGGTGGAGCTCCAGAGCATCAGCGGTCTCAAGTAGAGAAGTGTGGCTCAAGGAAGATGGCGTGGGGAGGATTGTTTTGATGAACAAATGTATGCAGAACATTAGATGGCCACTTGTGGAGCTCTCATGTAACCTAGCAGGAGGAACCATGAGAGGATGGGGGTGTCCAGGGCTCTCACTCACTTCCTCACTGGCTGTTATCTGATGCTAAGTTTTGTTTATAAGGATAAAGAATCATTCTTTTACTTAAATATCTTGATAATTATGAAGAAATACAAGCAATTAAGAGAAGTGAAAAAGTTTTAAAAAATCCTAATTTCAGGAGTGCCTGGGTGGCTCAGTCTATTAAGCCTCCAACTCTTGATTTTGGCTCAGGTCATGCTCTCAGGTTGTGGGATCGAACTCTGCCTCAGGATCCATGATCAGTGGGGAGTCTGCTGGAAAGTCTCTCCCTTTCCTCTGCACCTCCCCGTACTTGTGTATGTGTGCATGTGTGTACACATGCACACACATGGTCTCTCTCAAATAAATAACTACATCTTTAAAAAATCCTGATTTTATTTTTTATTTATTTATTTATTTTTTAAATTTTTATTTATTTATGATAGTCACACACAGAGAGAGAGAGAGAGAGAGAGAGATGCAGAGACATAGGCAGAGGGAGAAGCAGGCTCCATGCACCGGGAGCCCGATGTGGGATTCGATCCCGGGTCTCCAGGATCGCGCCCTGGGCCAAAGGCAGGCGCCAAACCACTGCGCCACCCAGGGATCCCAAAATCCTGATTTTAAATTGCTCAGAAGTAACAATTGTCAAAATTTGGTAATCATTATTCTGGGCACTTTTATGTATAGAATAGAAACAAATTAAAATATAGCTAGGAAAAGTATGTATTTATAAAAAATTATAACTATGATTTTAAATAAAATCAAATGCATTTTTTTACTCAATTACAAGTGCCATAAGAAACTAAAGAGCAACGTGATCTTTAGATAAATATTTCTTCATTAAAAAAATTAGATCTAAATGTGAGACAAGATTCCATCAAAATCCTAGAGGAGAACACAGGCAACACCCTTTTTGAACTTGGCCACAGTAACTTCTTGCAAGATACATCCACGAAGGCAAAAGAAACAAAAGCAAAAATGAACTATTGGGACTTCATCAAGATAAGAAGCTTTTGCACAGCAAAGGATACAGTCAACAAAACTAAAAGACAACCTACAGAATGGGAGAAGATATTTGCAAATGACATATCAGATAAAGGGCTAGTTTCCAAAATCTATAAAGAACTTATTAAACTCAACCCCAAAGAAACAAACAATCCAATCATGAAATGGGCAAAAGACATGAAGAGAAATCTCACAGAGGAAGACATGGACATGGCCAACATGCACATGAGAAAATGCTCTGCATCACTTGCCATCAGGGAAATACAAATCAAAACCACAATGAGATACCACCTCACACCAGTGAGAATGGGGAAAATTAACAAGGCAGGAAACAACAAATGTTGGAGAGGATGCGGAGAAAAGGGAACCCTCTTACACTGTTGGTGGGAATGTGAACTGGTGCAGCCACTCTGGAAAACTGTGTGGAGGTTCCTCAAAGAGTTAAAAATAGACCTGCCCTACGACCCAGCAATTGCACTGTTGGGGATTTACCCCAAAGATTCAGATGCAATGAAACGTCGGGACACCTACACCCCGATGTTTCTATCAGCAATGGCCACAATAGCCAAACTGTGGAAGGAGCCTCGGTGTCCATCGAAAGATGAATGGATAAAGAAGATGTGGTTTATGTATACAATGGAATATTACTCAGCAATTAGAAACAACAAATACCCACCATTTGCTTCAACGTGGATGGAACTGGAGGGTATTATGCTGAGTGAAATAAGTCAATCGGAGAAGGACAAACAGTGTATGTTCTCATTCATTTGGGGAATATGAATAATAGTGAAAGGGAATATAAAGGAAGGGAAAAGAAATGTTGGGAAATATCAGGAAGGGAGACAGAACATAAAGACTCCTAACTCGGGGAAACGAACTAGGGGTGGTGGAAGGGGAGGAGGGCGGGTGTTGGAGGGGAATGGGTGACGGGCACTGAGGTGGACACTTGACGGGATGAGCACTGGGTGTTTTTCTGTATGTTGGTAAATTAAACACCAATAAAAGTTAATTAAAAAAAAATTGATACAATTTCATGCAAAGAAACTATAATTGGAAAAAAAATAGTATGTAAGAATTACCAGACAATAAAAATTTGTCGTAATGATAAAAAAAAAAAAAAAAAAATTAGAGGGGATCCTTGGATGGCTCAGCGGTTTAGCACCTGCCTTTGGCCCAGGGCGTGATCCTGAAGTCCTGGATCGAGTCCCACGTCGGGCTCCTGGCATGGAGCCTGCTTCTCTCTCTGCATGTGTCTCTGCCTCTCTCTCTCTCTCTCTCTCTCTCTCCCCCTCTATGTCTATCATGAACAAATAAATAAATAAATCTTTAAAAAAATAAAAAAAAAATTAGAGTGGCATGCCTGGGTGGCCCAGTGGTTGAGCATCTGCCTTAGGCTCCGCGTGATCCTGGGGTCCTGGGATCAAGTCCTGCATTGGGCTCCCCACAGGGAGCCTGCTTCTCCCTCTGCCTGTGTCTCTGCCTCTCTCTCTGCATCTCTCATGAATAAATAAATAAATAAAATCTTTAAAAAATGAAATAAGAGTTATGGGGAAAACTTGAAGATTTTTAAAGAAGAATATCTCAACTTTAAAGAGTATCTCCTGATGAAAAAGTGAGGAAGTCCATACTTCTTCCTCTCATTACCATTCCCTCCCGTCCCTGGTTTTTGTTATATTACTTTGATATTTGCATTTCATCTTTGTTACATCCTTTTGTTTTAGATTTTATTTGTTCATTTTATTTATTTATTTTTGAGGCTGAGCCTTACTGTGACTTTGTATGCAATTTGGGGGTCACACTGCTTCCCTTAGAAATTTGCTTATAATGATCAATTCTCTTCCATCTGTGAATACAGAGGTCAATTTTGGGTAACTCGCTTCTCTTGTTTATTTATTTTTTTTATTTAAAAAAACTTTTTTTTTGCTTCACTTGTTTAGATAGCTTCAGGATTTTTTTTTCCTTTAGTCTTGAGGGTCAGCCATTTCATTGGGATTTAGTTTAATGTTGATCATGTTGTATTATTTTTTCCTTGAGGTAAAATGTATCGCTAGCTGTAAATTTTAGTCTACATTTAAGAAAATGGTCTTTTAAGGTGTCATTGAATAGCTTTTGTTTTGTTTTATTTTCCAGAAGAACCAATTATACAGATATTGGCTCTTTTATATACATTACCCTATGTATAATCATTTTTTGTTGCTTTTTTCTTTTGTGTGATTTCTTCAAAATTATTTTCCAGTTTTTCTTTATCAATTGTGTTTATCCATTTTCTTGCTTCTGAAATGGCTTTCATCTCTCATATCATTTTCCTTTTAATTCCTTTCTTTTCTAGATTAACAAAGTGTGTGTGTGTGTGTGAGAGAGAGAGAGAGAGAGAGAGAGAGAGAGAGAGAGAGAGAGAGAGAGAATCTCTTCAAACCACTGTAGGCTTCCTTTAATTCATTTATGCAGAGAAAAATCCTCTCCAAACCATATAAAATTATTTTTCTGAGCTCTTTTCCCATCAACATGGGCTACTCCTCTTACAATGGACATCATATCTTTTGTTTATATCTTTTATCTTCCCTTTTCTTGGGGTATTGTTAACATTTTTTAATGGCTAAATTTTTTCAGGCCACCTACAGACAAATATTATAAAGAAGACACGGCAAGGGCGATCTGGGACCAACCAAAGCTTAACTCTGGGCAAACGGAATCTTTCGTTCAAGTCACAAGATCTATTCTTTCTTTCATCCCAGGGGATATCTTGCTTCAGCTTTCGACATCTGAGGTGTTGCTGTGGCTAATAACAAGGCCATAGAGTCTCTGTGCTGCATTCTTGAATTAGAAGCCTCTTCTCCCTTTTTTAGCCCTGCCTGACCTCTTCCTGTATTCATCATCTAGGAGACAATGACATGATCAATCCTGGGGCTTATTCTTCAGGCAATCGTGTTCTTGTATGGGATGTCTAAAAGGCACTGTTCACCTCTCCTGTATGTTATATACAACCTAGATCCTAATCAAAATAAGCATTGATAGCACTGCTTAAAATGTTGACATTTTAGGGACAATATACTCTGCTAGAGATCAAAAGTGGAGTCGTCTTTGCTCAGCATCCTCCACCACCTATAGGTCATGTGGTATTTGGCAGGTGTGTTCCATAGCTTATGGTTTGAGATGGTGGTAATTCCCTTATATCATTGCAGATGGTATATTTTCTCTCTTATTCTCCTTTTTGAAAACTATTGCTATTTTTAGTAGAGTTTGAGAGTTGAATAAAACAAAAATGTGTTTTCTCTACCATCTTCAGATGAACAATTCCTGTGACTCTCAGATTAAAAGGGATGAAAATCCAGGGCCTTTATATCTCTAAATTCTAACTGGTGAAGCAAGACAATTTATCTTAAGAATTTGGACTGAGAGCCAATGGTTTAGAGGTTCAGTATTTACTTTGTGGTCTAAGATTTACCAAAAGGAACCTGAGCAGAACAGTGATAATATTGACTACTGCTGATTATTAGAATATTTTATTTATTTATTTAGAGAGAGTGTGAACAGGGGAGGGGCAGAGGAAGGGAATCTGAAGTAGATTTCCCACTGGGCACAGAGCTGGATATAGGGCTCAACCTCATGACCCCAAGATCAGGACCCCAGATCATGACTGGAGCCAAAACCAACAGTCGGACACCTAACTGACTGAGCAACCCAGGTGTTCCTGACTATAGCTGATTGAATGCTGACTCTGTGAGGTGAAGCATGTTAACCCCATTTTACCAGAGAGGAAATAAGAAACAGAATCTGAAAGACAGGGTGACTGACTGGTAAACCCCTGGGCTTGTATTCAAAATCAAGTGAGTCAACACCATGTCCCTCCCTTTTTTTCTCTGTGTGCTCTGTTTTAGGCCTAAAAATAAAATTTGAAGATAGTAGAGATTACAGTGAACCACAGTAATTCTTTTTCTCTTGACGTTCCTTTTATTGTGTTTAATTTTCAGTGGCTATGTTAATAACCCCATGTGGCTCCTTCAGCATCAGGCCCTGCCTGGCTACTCTTCTTCTGGCTCACTCATTATTAGTATATGTTCATTAATGGTTTCTAGTGGGAATTATTTCTCTCTCTCTCTCTCTCTCTCTTTTTTTTTTTTTTTTTTTTTGATGGGAGAGGAGCAGAGGAGAAGGAGAGGGAATCCTGAGTAGGCTCCATGCCCGACACGGAGTCTGATGCAGGGCTTGATCCCACGAGCAGAAGACCATGGTCTGAACTGAAATCAAGATGCTCAACTGACTGAGCCACCCAAGCATCCCTAGTGGGGATGCTTAAGAGCTGCTTGGATAAGAAAGGGACTCTTCCTTGTACATTTACAGCTATTGTTAACTGGCTGAAGAATTTGGTCTATTCCCAATTGAAATGTTCTGCACTAGGCTGAATAGAACTAGCTTATAGACTTTATAAACCTGATCTTTGAACTCATTCAGGCATTGCAAATAAAATGAGAGGGACTATACTGAAAATCTCAGTCATAATCTTGCAATTTGCTCACTTTCTCATGGCATATCTCCCAATCTCTTGCTTCCTTTTGTTATGTCCAGCTTTGGCAGAGGGGATAATTCATCACCTGGTTAGGAAGAGCAAATGAACTGCCTCCACACCTCCTCCCATGTATCAATCTCCATCTTTCTGTGGGTTCACAGATCTCTTCTCACAGTTGTTTATGCCCCACTCCCAGGGATGGTGTATGTGTCATTGCCGTGCAGTGTGACACATACACCATAATCTTTTAAATTTGTTTAAAAATAAGAGTGTTTAAGATATTTTAAAGATTTTTTGGTAAGATTATCTTGTTGTTGTTGTTAGTGACTATTTCCACCAGATCATCAGAACTACCCCCATTGGCAACTGGTAGCCTGAATCATGGAAACTAGTTACTCCATTGAGAAGATCTTCTGCTTAAATTCAACATAGCAAGTTGCATTAGGTAATTCTCAAACTCTGGGTTTCCTAATCCTCCTACCAGAAATACCTACTGCACCATCCTGAAATTGTATTTTCAATGTGTCCTGTCCTGGTACTCTGGAGTACGTTTGTCACTGCATTCACTGCATCATATTGAAATGGGCTTTGTGTGGTTCTGTCTTCCTTGAGTTTCTGTCTTTAAAAATCTTCTTGCAACCTCAGTCTCCAGCTCAGAGACTGGCAAAAACTATTGTCTAGAGTATATTTCCTACAGAGCATCATGAAAAACTAATGTTTATAGAATACTCTCTGAAAACTGGCCTCATCATGAAAGAGTGGTGGAAAAGGAAACCTGTCTTCCTGGTGACTCCTGAGCCTGGCTGAGGTTGCTCCTTGCAGGGTTGGCTCATTGTGTTCAGGGTTCCACCCCAAAAGCAAGAAGCCCAAAAGTTTCCTGTGGGAAACCACATTTATGACCAGCACTTAGCTGGTGTAAAGATGCTTCTTTGCTCAAATTCCAAATGATTAAAATTGAAGCCAAGTAACCTCTTTCATGGCTGTTAAAAACTTGATCCAACATAACATATCCAGTGTGGGACTGGGCGGAGGCAGTGATACCGTGGAACAGTTAGAGGCCTAGATCTTGACACATATTCCCAGCACATATTCTATCTTTCCATGTCCATTCCTTCTCTTCTGATCTTATAGAAAAATTAAGCAAAAACAGGATAATAAAATACACACCACAGAAAATCATAGCATGTAACATTTATAGATGCCACTTATATCTTTGTTTTAAAGAATATAAAAAAGCATTATAATGAGAGTTTCATAAAACTCCAAATTTTCAGTGGATAGAATTTTCTGACTTTTTATCTTCCAAATGCTATTCTTGGCCAAGCATGGTCTTCACAGAGACTTTACAAATTTTGTAGCCACTGAAAATTTTAGCCAGAAAAACAATAAATTCTCATTGGAGCCTCTCCTGGAAAGCTATGTGGAAGGTCAAATGAAAGGCAAGAGAATGAACTCCACATAATGGGAGTAGAAACCAGACTCCTTGTTCTAAAAAATTCTTTGTTTCAGTCCTGGAAACCATTGTTCTGAGACTTCTTTAGCCATCCTGGGCATTGTATCTTCTAGCTTCATCAATGCTACACACTGGGGCTAGATAGGAGGAGGAGATTTTAGTTTCCAGGGGCTGGAGGAGCACCAAAAAAGACAGAAGATCAAACCTCTTCATTTTACATTTGAGGAAACCCAGGACCAATGGAAGAAAACGGCTTGTCCAAAGTTCCTGGGTGAGTGTAAATATGGAAACCGGCATCTGCTCCCTTCATTTTAAAAATTTTAAAAAGATTTTGGGGCACCTGGGTGGCTCATTTGATTAGGTGTCTGCCTTCAGCTCAGGTCATGAGTCCAGAGTCCTGGGATTGAGTCCTGCATGGTCTGCCTGCTTTGCAGGGAACCTGCTTCTTCCTTTCCCTCTGCTGCTCCCCCTGCTTGTGCACTCTCCCATTTGACAGAAATAGAGAGAGAGAGATAAAGAGAGAGAGTGAAAGAAAGACTCAGACTCCCCACTGAGTAGGAAGCCCAACACAGAGCTCAATTCCAGGACCTGGAGATCATGACCTGAGTGAAAGGCTGATGCTTAATGTACTGAGCCACCCAGATGCCCCAACATCTGTCCCTTCATAGCTGGACTCCAAGTCCAACCAGGAGTCCCATCCTATCTTGGCCTGGGAGACACTTAATGACCTTGATGCTGTTCTACTCTGAATCAACATCCCTGACTCTGTTTTCTCTTTTTTGTTTGTTTGTTTGTTTTTGCCTTAGTTTGGGCAATTGTGTTTCTGCTTTGTTCTGTCACCCACACTCACATTTAGCTTTGATAACTGAATGTTCCCCAAGAGAATCTTTCTTAAAGAGCTGACCTAATTCTTTGAGGGCTGAGCTCTATCCAACACTATTAATCAGGATTTTTCCATTGTCAAGGAATGAAACCCAACTGAACCTGGCTTAAACCAAATAAGAAGAGATTAGTTGAATCCTATAACTGAAAAGTCCAATAGTGCTTCTTGTTTCAGGCATGGCTGCCTCTGGGAGCTGTATGCTGTCACTCAGACTTGGTCCCTCTTTATCTCTCTTCTATGTTGGCTTTATTTTTTAAATGATATCTCCTTCTGGTGGTCCCCCGAAAATCCTAAGTTTAGAAACCTCACCAGAAAGCAAGTGTCCTTTCCTTAATAATTCCAAGTCTTTCTCTGCTGGGCCAAAGTGGGGATCACACTCATCCCTTGGTGTCTGAGAATGGGGTAAGTCAACGTCAACCTCACTTGACCATATGGACTGATAATGAAAAAAAAGAGAAATTTCTTAAAAGGAAACCAGGATGCCTATTATCAGAAAAAAAGTATAATCTAGTTTGGGTAGGTAAAACTAGCAGATGTCCAAGATGATTTTCCTGCTCCTTTGTATCCTCTTTGACTTCCTGTCCCTGACTACCCTTGGCCTGGTGGCCAGCTTAGCCAACTAATGGACTTCTTCAGGGATGACTGCTCTCAAACACTTTCAAAGATGACTTGTTCACCTTCACTGTCTTCAGATAGTTCAATACCCTCTCTTTAAAAGAGGTGGCTTACTTGGGCTATTACCAGCTATTGTTGTTTTTTATGAGTCTTAACCCAGAATGGGGGACAGGATACCTTCCCCATACTCCACTGTCCCATGACTTAGTCTGGCCCTACTCCCTTTCTTTCCCCAAAGGCCCCACACCGGATCAATGAATGTGGACATATCCAGCTGGCATCAGATCCTAACCAGTGCCCCATAGCAACTTAATGGCTCTTGCAGGACCTAAATTCAGTTCCCCAGGTTCTTGTGCCCTTTTGCTTTGTTCTAAAGAGTCGACCACGTTAGGAAATCAAACAAAGAAATTAGCACAAAGAAGCCCTCAGTGTGAAAATGACAGGCAGTCTACAGTCAGAAGAAAAGAATCAAAAAGTAGAGTCAAGTTTGCTATTGGGTGTTTTTGTTGTTGACGGGCACCAAAGTAGTGCTATCCTGGGAACAAGTTCTCTGACATGCGGGGGAAGCATTAACTTCATTAACTCGTGTGGGAGTGGGGGGGGGGGAGATGTCCCTGGGAACTTTTGGCAGCCTTGAAGGAAGAGGATGGTGACAGTGTGTTTCATATTGAACTTGGCATAAATGAGAGTGATGGGGGTGTTCAGAGGAGATCAGATGGCACTTCCAGTTTGTCTGCGAGAGCCTAATTACTGACCTGACACCCGTTGCTTCAAATAGGCCAGGCAAGCAGCTAGCTAACTGGTGTATGGGAGCATCTGGTAATGCAATTACCCTGTCAGCTCTTTATCCACTTGTAGTCCTGTCATTAGACACTTTTTTCCTTGATATTCTTAAAATGTAGAGTTACCAACCAGAGCAATTTAAAATGATATATAGTTATTTTTGACTCCTCTCCTGTCGAGGGAGAACTTCATAAATGATGTCACAATAAACGGAATGTGAGAGAAACCTCAGAAATGAAATTTGTAAGGGCAGAGACCGCGGAAGGAAGAGAAAGATCATCGCTGGGGCTCTGGAGTGCTAATGAATTAACAGGAAACTGCGTTAATGAGTTCCGAGGAGGGGTTGTTGTCAGAGGTGTCGAGGTAATAGTAAAGAGTTATGGAACCAGAAGGCAGAGCCAGAAGCATTCCAAGTGGCCCCCACGGCTCTAGAAATAAAGAGTAGAAAAATCCAGGGCATAAGTCCCCAAACCAGATAAAAAGTCAGGACAACAAAAAAGATGAAGAAATGATGGGAGTCTGGGGCACTGGAGAGATATGAAGGGCTGAAGGTGGAGAGCCCTCTGAGAGCCTTGCCTCTCTTACTTTCCTAGTAACAGGGGGAAATGAATGGAAATGGGGAGAACAGAATCCTTCAAAGCTGTTCCCAAATTATTAGGGACAGTTTTGAAGGATGAAGTGGGGTGATGGAAGCCTTTGAGAAAGTGAGGTTGGCCACGTTGAGTTGTGAACACTGGATTAAAACTGTTTTGAGTTGCATGTGGGCAAATCTCATTCTTCACACATCTGACTGAGGAATGATTTAAAATTCAGAATTTTAGTTATTTATTTGCCCAAGGCTGATACAGTTCCCAGGTGGTACAATGGATTCCACCCAATATTTTTGGAATTTGCCTCGAAAATTCAGACATGGCCCCTAGTTCAGGGCTCTCAGTGTAAGTGGGGAGGAAGATACACATATAGCCTAACAACAAGGTGGTGTGAAAGGAGTTGCAGCAGAATTATTACCCCTAGTCTTTTCTTCAGCCTCATATCCCACCAGACTATTATTCCCCCTACCAGATGTTTATGTGCATCACTAAGATCAAGGTTATAAAATGGTTTTGTAAACTCCAGAGGTCTCTGAAAACTGAAAAGATCATCTGTGTGGTCTTTTGAATAGCCTTAGGAAAACAATCCTGCCTAATTTATTAAGGTGAAATCTTAAGGTAAACAGGATGCTGGTTGTCCAAGCCACCAAAAACATCCATCACATCTCCAGATCACCAAAGCTTTTCTCAGCACATTTTCTGTTTCTTTCATTCTTTCATTAGAAAGCTGCTTGGCATCCACAGCTTGCCAGAACCCCTGCGAACCCCCTTCGAGTGTGATGTTGGAGACCAAGCCAGAAGTGGTCCCAAGGAGCTTTCAGCCTGGAAGACAGGCTAGAATTTACCAATATCCTCTCATATGGACCTCAGTCTTGACAGATAATTGTTTTTCATCTCAGGGCCTGCCTTCACTTGGGCATCTTCCTCATCACCTAGATGAAGACGAATGTCTCTCTTTAAACTTCTGTCTTGTCCATGAAAAAGTTCCCCAACTGCATGAGGATTAGAAGATCTACCTCCCCTTTGGGTCTTTGGTGGATGTTGGACATACCTCCATGGAAGTGCCCTCACATTTTACTGTGATTGTTTCACTGTCTCCTTGTCACAAAGAGTGACTTGTCCACACTAAGAAAACAGGTTAAGTTTGGTTTAGCACTGCAAACCAAGCACTGACATGGTGGCCAGCGTAAGTGAGAATTCAAGAGGTATTTGCTGATTGTAGGAATTAATACCCTAGTGTTCGAGTGAGTGGGTTCTTTCCCGAATTTCCTCTTTACAAATGATCTAAATAAAAACTAGATTCTCATAAATAAAGGATTGTATGCATTTCATGGGCTCCTAAAATCTCAGAGTTGATCATTTTTCTCTTTTTCTATGGCTTGTACAAACTCAGAACCCACTGGTAGCAAAATATAGAACCATATGACTTACCTGGAAAGGTACTCACCTAAGGAATAGCTTTCTCCCCCTCTTACACTAGGATCACTCTGACTTTTTCCTTTCTTTATGCTATTCTGTAGCCATGTCAGTTCTTTTTTTTTTTTTAAAGAGATTTACAAACTTCTTTTTAAGTGATCTGGTTACTAGAATTCACTGGGTGGCCCTGGTCCTTAAATGACTTGGTCATTGACTATAGGTTCATCGCACTCTCTCATTCTTCCTGAGGATCTCTTAGAAAAAATACGGTATTGCACACAAGCACATTCAGATGAAAAATCCTATCATTGGTGATAACTTCGGATGATAGAATCTTAATAAACTTTCTGTGTTTGATTGGCTGGGATAACGAGAGATACATATCACGTGTGATAGCTGCACGACAGAAGATAAGCCGGTCATCATTTTCAGATAAAAATGCCCATCCATCCACAGATTGCAATCAGGGGGCTGCCATGGAGTCCTTGGTCTATTCCAGTTAATTAAATGCTAAATGAAATTCAGAGTTCTGGCTCCTAGAGATGCACCAACCTGTCGCCATGTGCTGCAACGGCGCAGGATACAGTCAGCAAGGCTTGCAGGGGAGCTAGTAGTTGCTCACGAAATACACATCCTCTTGGCAGTTCCCTTCTTTTGAGAACTGGTTTGCAGTGTTAACTGGCTGGCACCTGACAGGGTCACGGGTGCTGGGAATTAGGATGTAAACATCTTTGGAGGACCATTATTCTGCCTTCCACACCCAACATACAATTTATTTAGAGAAAAGGAAAAACAGATGGGGAATAAATTATCAAAAACATAATCAGTGATTTTTTTTCCCCCAGGGCTGAAAGAATATGTGAGTAATTGGGTTGAACATGCTTTCCTGGTAGGAGCAGAATGAGTGAAAAACGAACTCTTCCTAGACATGCCAGTGTAACATTTGAAACATTGAGGATGAAGAACATATTCTAAGTGTTTCTAGAGAGATTGGGTGGGGGAAGAGGAAGAACAGAGACAGGAAGAGAGAAAAGAAGAGCAAAAGGGATGGGGGAGAGCTTAGTGAGCAAAGAGCCACCTGGGGTGAGCGAGGACAAAGGACAGGGAGGAGCTGAGAGCCCAGGATGTTGTCACTCAGATCCCTAGAGCCCACATAATCTGGTATGCAACCGAAGCCAGCTTCCCTAGTTTCTTAAATGAACAGCAACTGGGTTCTTAACTATTAGCTATTACTAACTCAGCTACCAAAGGATTAATCTGAGGCACCATCAAGTTGCAAAAGGAAGCTGGCCAAACTCAGTTACTGAGACCCAGGACTAGCTAATCAACAAGGTGCTTTGGGAGTTTTTCAGTTTCTCTGACTCAAAAAGTCAATTAGAGAGGAAGACAAATCATGAGAGACTTCTAACTCTGGGGGGAAAAAGCGTTGCAGAAGGGGAGGAGGGTAAGGGGATGGGGTGACTGAGTGATGGGCATGAACAAGGGCACTTGATGGGATGAGCACTGGGTGTTGGACTATATGTTGGCAAATTGAATTTAAATTAAAAAAAAAATCAGCCTGGATTTGTCACCTGGGAGGGAGTCTTATGTCACCTCCCCTCCAGAGCTTACTGATACTGATGCCTGCTGGGGAAGTATTAAGGTGCTAGGATATTCCAGAAAGAGCCATATTGCTCGGCATGATTTAGACAAAGCTTGTAGCAAGGGAAAGACAAAGAGTGTTCTAACTTCAAGTTTGTGAGCATTACATTATTCAACAACAGAGACTCATCGCAGTGGCAGACACCTTAGCCTGGTGGAATTTCTGAGCTAACTGGTCCTTTGGTTTTGTTTTCTGACCAGCTTATTCACATTGCCCTTGGCTTTTTCCACCAGAGAAACATTTATGGGTGTCCCCGTGTGCAAATGAACTCAATCACTGACCATGGTGACTGAGCGTGTCCCTTCCCTGCAGGCAGGCAGCATGTGCTCTCACCTCTGGGTGTCTGCACCCACAGGTTCCCTTCCTAGAATGCCATTCTCTCCTGATCTGCTTCTGGTCATCCTCAACACAATGCTGAGCTCTCCTTTCCCCAGAGATCTCTCCCTACTGCCTGTACCCTTCCCCTTCCCAGGCCCAATGGCTCCTCTGGGCTCCTGGACTTCACCTCTGACCATGGAATCCCTGGAAACATTCCTCTCAGAGTTTAGCATCAAGAAAAGAGTCACCAAAGAATGGCCAGCTTCTGTTCAGATAACAAAAGCAAGGGATTGCTCACGTTATCCTCTTTGCCTTGACTGCCAGGAGCTCTTGGCTCAGAAATTATATGAACTCACACTGCAAATAATAGCATTTTCCTTTCTTCTTGCTCCTATTTTCAGTTTAATTTTATTTTCTGAGCGTGCCCTCACTGTATTTGCTTTAAACTGACTTCAATCCTACCTAGCAATATATAGGGCTTAGGTAAATAAGTATTCATAAATATATAGATGAGAAAATTGGAAGAGGGGCCATAGCCATATGCTTCCCCAGGGACTAAACTCTGGAGAACAATAATGATGATCAGTCATTTATAGCATACAGGACTGTGGATTACAAAGCAGCTGTGCATGCATCATTCCTGTGATCTCAAACCTCAAAGAACCCTCTGATGCTCCCCTCATGCAGCAGCCTTGATTTGCTCTGTAAGGTGGTAAGACCAGAGTTAAGCAAAACTCTCTTCGTAGTGCACAGTTATTCTGGTTTAGCGGGGCCATGATTGTCTCCCCATGGATGTTCCCTAGTCCGGATCAACTGTTGTATGCTCTACTTGGTGGAAATTGTGGTGGTAGATCTTGAGTTCAGATTTACCCTTTTTAAAAAATTTTTGAACAATAGATCATTGGGAAAAAGGAATTAAGCTCTTTTAAGACACTATTTTGGGGAAAAATATCCACTGAGCCAGGAATGTTGTTTTCTCTCATTTTAGAGTTGAGTAATTAGAGGCACAGAGAGTTAATGATGCATCCGAAGCCACAAAACAAAAAACTGGCAGCCACAGTTTGAGCCAATGTCTGTTGCTGCAAATTGAGGTCTCTTCCCAATCAGTCCTGTGTTTGTTGACTGAACCAGGCACCTACAACTTCCTGATACTCACTCCTGCACTGAAATAACCTCCTGGGCTTCTACCCCTGGAGGTTTTGGAGTGCTTCTTAGGACCCAGGATCCAAGGTCAACTCCTTCAGAAGCTTGTATTTTCTCCAGACCATGGAGCTGGGAAGAACCTGTTGTGTGATCATTCCATCTCAGGACAGAAAGAAAGTGGAGACCTGAACATGATTTCTTTTAAGCCATGAGTTATTGGTGTAACACAGTAGAGGTCACATTGCAAAAGTGTGATGCCTGTAACTATCTGTTTAGAGAGATGGGACCCATGGACACCCTGCTGGTAATCCATCATTCTTCAATTTGGCATTCAAGTCTTTCTATTGTCCCACCCTAATTTACCTTGGCAGTAACATTTTCCACAAGTATTCACTAGCACCCAATAGTTTGGTCAAGCTGGATAATTATTGCATTTCTATCTGCTCATCCCCTTCTTCTTCTTCTTCTTTTCTTTTTGTGGCTTTGCACTTTGCACGTTAGGAGCTCAAGAAGGTAATACTGATCATGCTGAATATAACTGAATTGTCAGGTAGCTGAACATATATAATTGTGGGTTTTTCTGATGTTTGGGACTGCTCACATCTCTACTTCCACCCACGGCAAAGGAAATCAAGAGTTGCCTACGTTTGACAGAAATATATCCAAGATTTTAGAATATAAGATTAGAGTGACACAGAAAGTACCTCAAGGACAAGAGAACTTCTGCTCACAAAGAGATTACTCTTTATGACATGCTCTGAACCTATTTGTCATAGTCTAATTATAGACCACTCAAGGAGTAGGGCTTGCTTATCTCTCCCTGGGAGATTCTTGGATGAGTAACTTTCAACTCAAGAAATCTGGGATTTCCACCAAAATGTTTGTCCTTTAGAGGGACCTGAGTTTTCTCCTTTATCACTTAATGTACATGTTTTATGCACCCACTAGGTGCAAAACTTAGCTAGACACATTGAAATACAGAACCAGAAAAGACGCTAGTCCTGGGTTGTCTGGGTGGGAGGGGGGGGCGGTGGTTGGCATGATTTTTTAAATTCATCTTTTGAAATGCAAAGTGTGTTGTGTGAGTAACCAGAAAGAGCTTGGGCTCTTTGGATGGGGGTGGGGTGGGGGAGAAGATCTGTGTACCTGGCTTCTGGGGTCCTCTGGAGGGACACTGAGATGAGGCAATAGGCAAAATGGTGCCAGGTCAGGGCTGGCCTTGCGGAGCTGCAGAAGGCTTACACACTAGTTCTGGATGGTGTTTGGGTTCCCTGCAGGTGGAACACGGATGGCAGCAAGGGGAATCATGGGGGGGGGCTGTCACCAAAAGCACAGCATGCAAGAGTGAAAGCCTGAAGTGCAGGATGGGGGCACTGAGAGAAGGAGAAGAAGCATGGCTTCTCACACAGGTAGCTGTAGATCTGCAGGACTTGGTGACAAATTTTATGAAAGGTGGTAGACAGTAATTTGATCCTAATAAAAACATGGGAATATAGGAGCTGATGTAATCTCCATTCAAGAATGAGGAAGCTGAGCCTTGGGGTGGTTAAGGCACTTGCCTTAAATAAATTAAATTAAAGAGCCAGAATCTTCATCCTCATATTCTGATGTGAGCATCCACTTGCTTTTTACCACCTCATCGTAAACATGAGCATCCAGTGAAAGGTGCACTGCAGAAGAGTAGGCTTCAATTAATTACTAGACCAGAAGATTCTTTCCTTCTCAAAAGGATTCACTTCCGGGTTTCCAAGGCCAGCCACCTTAGTGAATTTATGATACAATTTGTCGAATTGTTCCCCTGCCACATTCACGCCCCACGCATGCACACACGTGCGCACACACACAGACACGTATACACAAAAATGGACAGGCCCACAAGCTATAGGGGGAAGAGACCTATGACATAAACGAAGGCACCTTCATGTTTGATGCCCTTGTTTTGTTGGGTGTGACAGCAACTGCCCGAATCAGTGCCCTCCCCCCAACAACAGTGTGTTAGAAACACCCCAGAGATATTCCCAGTTTGCTTCTGACTTCTGCCCTGACAGGGCATTTAGCTGGATCTTGAGCTATTGGTTCATTGACCAGTTTCAGACCTGCCCACTGCCTCTTAGATTATTTATTGGACATCCCTATGTGCCAGGTAATCGACCAAGCCATTCATAGGTATTTTTCTCACTGGATTGTCAAATAAACGATGTGTAGGCATTGTAAGCCTTAATATTGTACATGAAAAAATTGGTCTAGTCACTGGCCCGAGGATGGTGGCTAGTGAAGGACATAGGTTAATATGACCCTTTCCAGTCCTTATCCTGCAGCCACTGGGTGACACTGTTTATCTGGTCCTGAGCCTCAGTCACCTTTCTCAGATCCCTGATTTTACTTCACCCCTGGATCAGTCCACTCTCTGCTACTTACTGAAACCAACCACATTTTGCCCATCCTTGGCTTGATAGCTTCCCCAGCCTCAGCCCGGGGAACTCGTGCCCCACAATCACCCAACCTGGGTCCCTCTGGAATGGAAACAGGTGAGATACCAGTAGATAGTCATACCTTTTTACTTCCATATGCAAATGGCCATGGGCTATTTTGTCCTAAATCCCTGATTTCCCAGAGTTCATGGAATTTCAGATGAGTTCCTTTTGATCTCTTCCAAATAAATATTTTTATGCAGGGAAAGGAACTGAGATTAGCAAAGGTGATTTGCTACCGTTATGTTGAATTAAAAAATATAATATAAAAAGAAAGCCCTAACTTTTTACTCATATATGTATTTAAAAAAAAAAAGAAATTTGGCTGATTACAACTGGTTAGATCTGCTGCTTCTCTAGTTCCATTTAGGAAAAAAAAGTGGCTTTATATTCCCACCCACTGATTTCCAACTAAAACAGAACTTTGTTGCCTGCTGATCCTGCTGGCTTTTTAAATGAAAAACTTATTCTTCTTAAACTGCTGGAAAATTATATTTAAAAATCAGCATAATTCCATTGCTTATTCTTTCTGGATTCCTTGAATAATGCAGGGTTGCTTTCTGGAACAACTCTGCATAATCTGATGTACAAATCTAGTTACTGACATACATGTTAGCCAGTGATGGGCATTGTTGCTAATCCTCAGAATCCATTCCTACATGTTAATTAGTATCATCTGAGTTAAAAATCACCCCCCCCCAATCTAATTACAATTTCTGGAGATAAGACTTTGACCAGCCTAAAGAGATATTATGATAATATTACATATATAATATTCTGTGTATATTGTAAATATATTCCAAATTCTTGACCCACAGCACCATGAGTTCTAAAAACAATAAATTGTTGTTTTATTTTATTTTTAATTTTTAAATAAATTGTTATTTTAATCCAGTGAGTTTTGAAATCATTTGTTACACAAAGGTGAGTAACTGGAACAGTGTCTAGCCAGTGTCTGCTCTATACCACATTCCACTTCCCCCACACCCATTAACCCAGCTATAAATAAACTATGGCAGATCACTTCAAGAAGATTATCTATATTCTAAAAGATTATCCATATTTATATGTGTATAAAAGATGGTTTTACTTCTAGGGAATGCAGAAGCTGTGACATTCTCTATCTCAGTACCTCCTCATTTATCAGAAAGGAATTGCATAAGAAATCTATTCTAAATTTCTCTTCTGGTATAAGATCTCAGGGCCTGGACTAGAGCAGATATAATGCTTGTAATGCTTGGGGCCATTATAGCAGATGAGGAAGCAGCTGAACCAATCTTGTGACCAAGATTGGAAACCAGAAAGTCAAAGCCAGACAGTGGGTAACTCATCAGATCTAAGAAGGGCAGAGTCATCCATGGAAGAGGAGTTGTGAGATTGGGATCCTAGAAGGCAGGGAGTCGGTCTGGGCAATGAAGTGTGGCAGGGATTAGGGCAAGAGGTTCTGGATAGAGCCCAAGAACTTTTCATGGGTTTATGAAAACCCTTCTGCATGTGATGACAGTCATGCAGTATGAAGCTAGATCTGCTGGTTTGCCGAAGAGATGATTAGTCAACAGAGAATGCATAAATGAAAATAAAAGATGGCACCAATTATAACATCTAGTATTTTAACGATGCTACAGCAGGTACTGTGCTAAGCCTACCTGTGTTAGGTTACCTTACTCTCCTATAAAGTTGATAATTCATTTTCCTCTTCTTGTAGACAAAGAACTTGAACCTCATAGATGTAAAAGTTCTTCAAGGTCCACAGGAATGTAGCAAAACACAAACTCTGTGTTTGAATACAGAGTGTCTGGACTCCATAGCTCCCAGTCTTTCATTCTAGGCTGTACTGTCATCCAGATGAGACTGAAGACAATATGAGAGCTGATCTCATGCAGAGATGTTCCCTTCATTACAGCAATGGTACAGGTTTCTCTCTACAATCTGGCTCATAATGAATCAACACGAGTCAAATGTAAAGGCATCCAGTAGCATCATAGGGAAAAGATGGAGAGCCTGTCACATAGCATGTAGAGGACTCCTAAAATAATACTCTTCCTCTATTCCTCATAAACTTTGATATATTTTTTTCCAATCATTTATTTATTGGACAAAAATCCAAGGAGAGGTAACTCTGCCTCCAGAAATACAGAGACTATGATGCCTACCCCATGGAGCTCATGCACAGAGAAGGAAAACTTGGTAACAAAGAAGTGGAAACATTTACTTGAAGGGTGAAATGTGTTGTATCCATGGAACAAAGGTTGTAATGGCAAAATATACTTGGGGCAATGGAGGAAAGCATCACAGAGAGGAAAGGATGTTTAAGGAGTACAGGTGGATTGGGGGCAGGTAGGAGGGTGTTTTTTTTGGGAAAGGCCAGCATACCTAAGAAATGGAGAGTTGCAACAATAAGGCTTATTGGAGAAAGTATATAAGGACCTGGTACCTGGAAATTAGCACCACCCCGATATTACAGGAATTTCATTGGTCCCAATGGGCATGGAGATCTAAAAAAGAAAGGATTTTACCTCTCACCAGTCACTCCATTGGCAGTGGCTCTAGTGTCCCTGAGAGCCTTTGGTGGTGGGAGGGGCAGCTGTACGTGAGAGTGGGGCAGTGAGGTATGGCTTGATGAAATGTGAGCAGCATTTGCTTTGAACAATTCTATCTTCATTGTTATCTCATCAAAAACAAACAATTGCACAGTCAGCTCTGGAAAGCCAGGTAATAATATGCAATTCTTTGACTGTCCTCTGTAACCTTCTCTATTTTCTTACATGTCCTTAAAAAGACAGATAGAGCTACAGATGATTATCAGGTAAGGAGAGAAAAAGATAAGCAAACACAAAGTAATAATATAGTTCTCTGCAATCATTGGTTGTTTCCCTGCCGAGGATGTGCACTCAAATAAGTCATTATTTAACGTCTTCTTCTGCTTCTTAATAAAAATCTCATGAAGTCAGGGTGTTTTCTCATTCCCACCCCTGGCTACCTCTGTGAATAGACTCGGGAGAGCAGAATTTTTCTCTGGCTTTCCTCCCTGCTGTTCTATCTATTTCTCCCATCCCAAGGTCTTCCAAACTTTCCATTGAAGCAGACGTGTGGGAGCCCAGCGCTCAATGGCTCCAATTCTCTCCTGTATTCTTTTCACATCAGACTGATTTCTTCATTGTCCTCTGGATCACAACATGCATTTCTCTCCTTGCACACTTGTTCAGGTAATCTGTACAGCTCAACAAAACTCTTCCCTTCTCACTTTGTTGGTGCCATTTTCTGGGGGTGGCGGGGGTGAGGAGGGGCAGTGTGGGAGGAGGAGGTGGGGGAGGTCTGAAGCTGGGCCGGTCTAGGGGATCTTGAATGAGACATTTAATGTAGACCCTCACTGAATGTGCATGAATGATCATAATTGTTGATGAGCCTCTAACGTCTCAAGCTCTCGTTCAAGTTATGCAAGCAGACTGGAAGAGAATGGCGATGGACATCCTGACCTCTCATCTGTGAGCAATGAATGTGAACCGTACGCACACTGCAGATTTTGAGAGGAAACTTTGAAACTACAATAAAGCTGCCTTCCTAGACCTTTGGTTCTTGATTTGACTCCTGATTTCTAGAGGCACTGGAGGTGGGTTGTATGCTGCTGTTCCCCTTCCTCAGTTGATTGACTCCTGCTCTCCGGAATTCTCACAGAAATTCGGAGAAGGGGTGGGTGATTCTCTTTACCTGGGACTCCTTTCTTCCTTACTCGTATGGCCAAGTCCTCCCTATTTTTCTAGCTTAGGTTTGCCCAACAGCCCTGCTCTTGTGCCCTAGGTTGGTCAGATTGTAGGACAAAACACAGAACAGCCTGTTGAATTTGGATTTCAGATGAATAACAAATACTTTTTAAGTGTAAGTATGTCCCAAATATCACACAGGACATGTGTATAACAGAAAAGTGTGTTGTTCATCAAAAATTCTCATTCACTGAGACCCTAGACAACCTCATCAAATGTCATCCCTGTGTGTGTCTCTGACACCTGTGCACTCCCTACCAGCACTCCCTCCTGGCCCTGGATTTATCCTGCTCCCTTTCCCTCCTCTCTCCTCTCCCACCTCACAGAAGCGAGGAAACCACGGGGCTCCCACCACCCTGGCCTGAGACACAGCCACCCCTCCCTTAGGAGATTGCGGGTGTCTTCCAACCAATCTCCTTGTTTCTATCCCTGACTGCTTATGTCTGTCTTTGTTCAGAAAGCTTTCTCTAAAGTGTGATGAGGTCACAATTCTTCCCAGAACCCTCAGAATGAATTCCAGAACCCCTGAGCTCCTCTTTCACTTTGCCTTATTGTATCCACAACCTCATGCCCTGCTGTTCTCCCCTCTTCTTGCTCTTCCCATCCCTCCCACACCCCATGCCGAGCCCCCCTAACCCTCCAGGCTGTTGGTTTCCCCAGATCCTCCCTGCGTATCCCCACACATGTCCTCCTGGCTCTCTCCCTCGCTACATTCCCATCACGCTGCCAGAGAGCTCCTGCTGTCACTCTGTCGAAAATCCTGCCTTTGACCACTACCCTCTGTCGCCATAGCTTGTTTCATTTGCTTAATATTATTTATTGACATACGACATATTATATATTCATATATTGTTTGTTTTTGAACTGTGTTCTCACATAAGCAGGAATTTGAGCTGTTTGGAGCCGCTCAGTATCCCACTGCCTAGCACAGTGCCTGGCATAGAGTGGATCCCTAATAAATATTGGTATAATGAACAAATGAGGGAGTGAATGAGTGTTTATATGCCCTCTTTTCCATAAGCTGGGGAGCCCCCTGGATGTCCAGGGACCGCCTCCGGATGCCCAGTTCCTAGCGCAAGACCAGAGACATTGTAGGAAACTTCTAAATCCCCAGTGCCTCGCCCAGGGCAGGCATGTAGTAGGACCTTCATATATGTTACTTGCGTGGACTGTGGAAATTGTCTCTAGCTTTTGCCAGTGAAGCAGAAGGTCTTGATTAACATGCTTCTGGAAATCCATCAGAATGTTATGGGATTTGAAAACAGCTACTGAAAAAAAAAAAAAACCTAAAGAAAATAAAATCACAGTCTTGGAAAACTTTGCTTTGAATGTTGCAAACATCTTTAATAGATTCTGACTTCAAGCTTTCTCTGCAGGGTTTTGAAAGTTCAGAACTACTAAATAGTCAAATATATCTATTGAGGAAAAATCCATATGAACAAAAGAACACAATAAACATCCCCAATTAGGAGCAGAGTGGGCAGATGAAGGACTCTGGCTCTTTGTGTAGTGCAACAGGATGGAGTCTTTTCCCTCGGCAAGCAGTGGATATTTGCTTTATATGAGTGCTTGCTGATCGCCACGAGCTACCCCGGTCTGCCATTAGGACATAAGGACATGCCTTGTGAGTGGATGTGTGGTATTTATGAAGGGTTTCTACCGTGCTAAGTATTGAGCTGACACTTCCCCCCAGCAGGAAAATTATGATATATGTGTGATACGATCTTTGCCCTTGAAGGACCTGTGTTCTGAGGCAGCGCTGCCCGGGAGGACTTTCTGTGACAAAGTCCTCTATTTGTGATGTCTGGTATGGTGGCCACTAGTGTGTGTGGCGATCGAAGGCACACGTGGTTGGTGTCACTGAGGAACTGGATTTAAAAACCTATTCTGTTGTAATTAACTTAAATGTGAAGATTACATGTGGCTAGAGGGATTGGACAGTGTCATTCTAAAGTGAACAGAATGTAGGAAGCGATCCTCCTCTTGGTGCTCGTTAGCTCAGCTTGGCAACGTGGATGTGCTCCTGAGAGCCTGCCCAGGAGGGATCTGAATTCAAAGTCTGCTCTAAACTTCTGTTCAAGGAGGAATTTATTCAACTTCTCTGCGCCTTGCTGTTCTTATGTCTAAAGTGGGGATGACATTAGCTCTGCCTTTTGGGGTTGTTAAAATAATCAGTGAGCTGCTGCTGCACAGCAGTGCGCCTGTGTGGACAAAGGTACTGCATGGTGCATTTAAAACAACAACAACAAACTGTTAAGAAGGTGGCTCTCGTGTTAAGTGTTCTTACCTTGGTAAAATACTAACTAACGAACTAACTAACTAACTAACTAACTAACTAACTAACTAACTAACTAACTAAGTCAGCTAACGTGTGAAAGTGTATGGGACACTGCCCGACACGGGGGAAGCTCTTTGCAAATGCCAACACATTACTTGTGGAGCAGGGAGGCCAGGAGGCCACGCTATCTATTTGCGGGTTTGACATCTCTGTATGCATTTTAATCCCCAGAAATAAACACATGTCCCAGTTCTCATGAACCCAACACACCTCAGTGATGCCTTATCGCGTGCACCGGGGTGACAGGGATGCAGATGTGCCCAGGATGCGGGTTCTATTCTGCAAGGGCTCGCCGCCTGGCAGAGATGGCCTACATGTGAACAGAACATTTTGGCTCCTTCACTTACACGTCAGGAATTTGTTGAAGAACTAACAAGTGCCAGCCCTGTCTTCAGTTTTTCTCTAAGGATTTTAAATCCCTTATGAATGTTTTCTAGCTCTTTATCTCTCTGGACTGCATCCTGGTTAAGTTACTCAGGCTCTTATTCTCTTTCACAAGGCTCAATCTTTGAGTGTATCCCATGTACAGCTTAAATATTGAGTCTGGGTCACAGTCTATATTTTTAATTTCAGGGTTTCTGGTTTAATACTTCTTTATTAATTAACTTCATTGTCATATTTTGAGTCTTTTCACACTTGCACATTTTATTTCCATTTCCTTACAACAGAATCTCCCTCCCCTTAGTTGTATTTATATAACTCTTATGATGCAAGCTTTCCTCATGTGGCTCAGAATTTAATCTGTAAGCTCTTCTTCAACGGGGACTTCTAATCTCAGTTCTTATCCTCCTCTGAGTCATGGCTTTAAGATGGCTTCATCACCTTTCTGGGGCCTCAGCTGCATGACCTAGTGTGCTTCCTGGCTCTCTGCAGCCTCTCACATCTGAACCTGATGATGAGGGAGACTGAGCCCTAACCATACGCCCTGGACTTTGGGTTCAATGTGGTGATTCGACAGGGCACACTGCATTTGGGGCTGCTTTCCTGGGTGTGTGGTTGAGTATGTTTTAGGTATGCAAAGAAACATGAGGTCAGTGTTTGCTGACCGGAAAGGTGGAGTGTGCTGGGGACTCAGCAGATACTCATACACTTACCTCTGGGCACATGTGTTTCCGGATTTCCCTGCAGGTGGCTGGGGTGCTGGGTGCTGGGGTTGAGTAACCAGCAGTCCAGTGTGGGCAGAGATGTGCTCACTTCCACAGCTGGCTCACAGCACATCTCCTTCTCTCGTCCCCCTGCTCACTGGGTGCTGAAGCCTGGGACCACCTGGGGGGAGGTCACGTGATTCCATTGAGTCCCCAATAGCCTTGGTTCCTAAAGGTCTGGGAGTGGATAGCACTTTTCATGATTGAGAAATAAACTTCTTTTGTGTTGAGTCATGAGACTTGGAGGCTTAGCTGCACAGCAATAAAACTAATACATGCCTCCCTTGTTCTTGTGGGCTTATGCCTTAAAAAATATTACTTCACTGTCATCTGAGTGGCATCTCAGGAAGGAACATGTTCAAGCCTCCATGTTGAAGCTGCATCTCCTGTGGGTTCTCACCGCTCTGGCATTCTGAGAGCACCCTGTTTTATTTTCCTGTGCATGCATTTATTTGTTTGTTTTAAAAATAGCTTTACTATCATTTCTATGGATTGGGTGCAGGGAGAGGGGGGCTCAGTTTGTGCTTAGAGTCCTATCTTCAAATCGGTTTAATGTGCTGCCAGATTCTATTTGCTAATATTTTATTTAGGATTTTCCATCAATATTCATACATGAGATTGGTCTGTAGTTTTATTTTATCCTCTCTGTCAGGTTTAAAAATCCACATTAGGCTGGCTTCACAAAAAGAATTTAGAAGCCTCTCTTTCTTCCCCACACACCCGAGGAATGGAAAGCATGTAGAAATAATCCATTCCTTAAAGATCCAAAGAAACTCACCTGTAGCACCATCTCTTTTAGAACAACAGCTTTCTAAAAAAGTCTTTACTTTTTCTTTGACATCATTTCCATGAGACAGTCTCTCCTTCTAGGGTCAACTTCTTTACTTCTGATTTCTTAGAAAATCACTAATGTCATCAAGAATTTTAAGTTTATTTGCTTTAAGCAAATTAATCTCTCACCATTTTTGGGGTTAATTTTTGAATTTTAATAATTTTAATTTAGGTATTTATATTTTCAAAGGTTTTTATTCTTGATAAGCTTACCTAAGGGTTTTTTTTTTTTTTTTTTAAATTCTTTGTTGCTGTCAAGCACATTCTTGGGTTTATTTATCCTTCCTACCATTTTCTGTTTCGAATTCATCACTCTTTGTTTTTATGATCTGGCTACCTTTTGTCTGAGTTTATTCCTCTCCCATTTCTTGCATTGATCTTTTTCTTCTTTGGTTGAATGTTTCCTATATTTTTTATTCGGTTTTCTTAGTAATGTAAAATTTTTATAATTATTTAAAGACATTTCGTGATGAATGTGGCTTTAACAATAGAACACCAGTTAGGTGCATAGTGTTTGTTTAACTGTAATTTTATGTTAGAAAGATGATCTACCATGAAGGAGACTTCCTCTTTTAAGGGGGTATTTGTGTGTATGTGTGTTTTACTTGCTTAATTTCCAGATTGGGTGGAATCCTTTCCATGCTCCCCTCCCCCCCACCGCCCCACTTTTTTAAAAATTTCTATGACTTTGTGTTTGGAACCTACCTGAGCTATAGCTATCTGAGAACATTTAGTGATGTTTTCTTTGTGGCCTATTGATTATGAACTCTTTCAGTATGCATTCTATGGGACTTGAAAACGAAGGCATGGTCCCTTTTCCCAAGGATAGGCTTTGTAGTCCACTGGGGCAGATGTCTGCCCGGTACTCTGGCTACCAAGACATTTTAGGACACCTTTGCTATGTTTGGGGTTGCTAAGCTCTCTGAGTCAAGCCTGCCAGTTGTGTGAATCCTAAAATTAGCTCTCTAGGCTCCTTTTGTGCGAAAACTCAGGCATCCGGCTCAGACTCTACCAAGCAGACTCATCCCAGGGATGCTAGAAGTGAGCTTCTTGAGAAATGTGAAGGATAAAAGCTGAATTCAGCAGACTAGGGGTTTTAAAACCAGCAAATGGAGCAGGTTCAAATTTCTGAGACGGAAAGGGCTTTTCTGCTTGTGGAATTTGAAGTGGCAGTGAAGGAAGAGTCCAAATCGGGGCATTGTGGAATAAGGATTTTGGGAAAGTTTCTGCAGGTATGTCACCTGCTGTGCTTCCTCAGAGGAGTTCATGGTTCTGTAAACAGTGCTTATCTTTTTGTGCTTAATCACCCAGACACGATTTCTGTTGTTGCAACTTCGAACCCTGTCTGTTATATAGGTATCAAAATCGATTCTATATAACATGCAATTATGTATATAATGTATTAAAGATCCATATGTTATTTCTATCTTATGCTATTTAGATTGTCCATCTCCTGACTTTATTTATTGTTTTTAACTTTCTAAAACCTTTTCATTTTGAGGTTATTGTAGATTCCTTTATTTCACCTTTATTTCATTTTACTTTATTTTTTATTTTTTTTCATTTTACTTTATTTAACTTAAATTATTATGCTTATAGGATGAGACAGGTGCATTAAAATGTTGTAACATTACTATATTACTGTCTCTTCTTACCTTTACTACATTTTTGGACTGTACTTTTGCTGCTGTTTTCATTGTTGTATAAATATTAAAGAGCGTCCATTGTGATGTGTTTACTCATTAAAAATGATCTCCTTTAAATCTCTCTGCCTTGAATTTATCCTTGCCTGACTCTTTTTTTCTTTTAAGAGAAAGAGCATATGCCTGTGGTGGGGGAAGGACAGAGAGAGTGAGAGGGAGAGAGCGAATCTCAGGCAGGCTCCACACTCAGTGCAGAGCCCGACATGGGGCTTGATCTCATGACCTGAGCTGAAATCAAGAGTTGACTGCACCAGCCAAATCCTTGCCTGATATTTTAAGGTCAGTATGTACTTTGAAGCTCACTTTTTCTTTCAGTAGTTATAGCTATAAATTTATAGAATATACATAATTTTTATTTCTTCAGATAGTGTTTATTGATTTCCTTCCAACTAGCTTCCCTCTGTCCTTTCCATATAGCCTGGTTTTGGTTACCTACATTATTATTTTTATTTCTTCAAGTGAATACTTCATACATTTAAATAATATACCTATGTATTTTATTAGTTTTAGACATTATGGATATTGATATTTCAACCTTCACAAGAGAAGATTATTTATGAAATACCTTTCTCCTTTCTTCTTCCTCTTATGTTGTTTGATAGCTTTAACATCATGGTTGATAGAATATGCATTCTGTTTATTTATTTATTTATTTTTTTTGAAACGTCGGGACACCTGCACCCCGATGTTTCTTTTTTTTTTTTTTTAATTTTTTATTTATTTATGATAGTCACAGAGAGAGAGAGAGAGGCAGAGACACAGGCAGAGGGAGAAGCAGGCTCCACGCACCGGGAGCCTGATGTGGGATTCGATCCCGGGTCTCCAGGATCGCGCCCTGGGCCAAAGGCAGGCGCCAAACCGCTGCGCCACCCAGGGATCCCTGCATTCTGTTTAATGGCAATGTTTTTCCACAGCTGTACAATGTTTGTTTCAATCAGTTTTTAAAATATAATATAATAGTCCCAATTATTTTACAATATCTTTCTTTAATTTTGGAATGGTGACAGAGCAGCTTTTCATATCTTGTTTAAGTTTACATCATGGAAATTCTTTTCTTTGAGATGTTAAATTTTTTTTTTTTTTGAAAAGAGGTATTTATTGGGCCAGCTGGGTAGCTTCTGCTTGGTAATGATCTCACGTCATGTTCCATGCTTGGCAAGGAGTCTGCTTGAGATTCTCTCTTTCCCTCTCCCTTTGTCCCTCCTGTCACTCTCTCTCTCTCTCTCTCTCTCTCTTCTCTCTCTCTCTCAAGTAAATAAATAAATAAATGAAGGGGCATCTGGGTGGCCCAGTGGTTGAACATCTGACTTTGGCTCAGGTTTATGATCCCAGGATCCTGGGATTGAGTCCCACATCAGTATCCCTACAGGAAGGCTGCTTCTCCCTCTGCCTATGTCTCTGTGTCTCACTCTGTGTCTCTCATGAATAACGAAATAAAATCTTAAAAAAAATGGAAATTTTAAAAAAGATCTATTTGTTGCTTTATTCTAAAGGGATATCTTGGCTGAGTATAAAATTATTGCCTCACCCTTTCTCTGAGGACTCTGAAGACATTATTCCATTGTACTATAGCACTCCACGTTTTAGGGAGAAGTGTAAAGGCAGGTGTTTTTTTTCCCTGAAAGGTGAGTTGACATTTTATCCTGGCTATAGAATTTCTTTTGTATTTTTGAGGTATAATGACTCAAATAAAATATACTCTCAGCTAGTGGTCCGTTCTCAAGGTGTCTCAAGGTATCTGTACATTCAAATATTTATTTCAAAGCCATTTCCTTATCTTAGATCTTTGGGTAACTTGTATGTTATATTTCTTTTGCTCATTAATCTGAGGCACCAATTCTTCATACATTGGATCTCCTTTGTCATCTTCCACAGTCATCATTTTCTGTTTTGTAATTTTAAACTTTTCATTTTTTTCTATTTTATTCTGCTCAGGTTTTCTCAAGCCTATCCTCTATGTCCCTGAGCATTACTGTGGCAAAGCCTATTTCCTATCAACTGCTTCTAAAATGAACTTTTACTTATTGGATGACTTTATTTTTCTGTTCTGCTTTTACTTGGTCTTTGTCAATTTGTTTATCTTTTTTTGCCTTCTTCTTCTTAATAATTAGGTCCTTATATTTCTGCTTTGACTTTTTATTTTGTAGAAGTCATTATCCCTTTCAATGGGACAATGTGAAGGCACATTATTACCCTACTGAGTATCAACATTATTCTGAGATTATATTCATTGTCTCTTTTTATTTTACCATGTTTCTCTTCAAGGATTTTGGTGGAGGTACCGTATTGGTTTCTGGTTTCCCACTGTCCTTGAATGCCAGAGCTCCTTCTGGGTGAGCTGTATGCTGCTGCATTATGCAAGAGGAAAAGGTCAGGAGAGTGGCTTGGGATAGGGAGAAAGTCAGAGCACTGATCCATTGTCCGTGGAGAGTCTCTGCCATGACCTCACCTCCTTATTCTTTGAAGAATCTGTGGTCTCCTATCTTTGCTATACTGGATAACCTGTTTCAACAAATTTACTTATGCCATTTAATTTTCACTTTAAAATATTTTTCTTGGTTTCATGGAAGATAGATTATTTTTGTTTTATTTTTCATCTTTGTGTTGTGTTCATTTCAGAAGTTTATAGGATTTGAAGCACATCTACTACAATCTTTTAAAATTGATATTCTCCTTCCAGTGTTTAATCATTATTGTGATAACTCATATTGTTTCAGTTTCTGCGCTTTCAATAACTCTGTGATGCATTTTAAGGTATAAAGTTTTATATGTTTATGGGATTGTTTATTTGAGGGCAGATATCTATAAATAAAATTAATGGGAAAATATATGAACATTTTTGAAGCTCCTGATTTATATTTAAAAATTACTATTATAAATTTTTCTTTACATTTCTTCAACAATATATCAGAATGCCCTCACTCCATAACTTCCCTCCCCCAACATTGGCCAGTGCATTTTTTTTAAAAAAGCTCTCGATCATTTGACAAACACCCTAGTTCAGTTTATTTATTTATTTGCTCGTGTGTTTGATTATTTCAAAATTAATTTTTTTCCATTTGTGTGCTTGAATGACTTATCCATATTCTTTACCTAATTATCTATTGGAATATAACATTGTTACCAATTTGTATGAGCTTTTTTTATTAAGAAGAATGTTACCTTTATCATATTTGTTACAAAGTCATTTTCTTTGAACTTTATGGTATATTGAAAATTTTAACATTTTTATGTAGTAAATTTAATTTTTAATTTTTTGGGTGATCTCTCTTTTGTTTTAAATCTTAAGAATCCTTTCCTTATTCAGATATTAGATAAATGTTCAGTTATCTCTTTTAGATTTTTGAGTTTTATTTTTTTTAAAAATGCTTTATTCTTCATTGCACATGGGCCTGTATTATCTATTTGACTTTGTATTCAATATACACACTTAACATTATATTAAATATGCATCTTTATCATTAAAGACATTTTTGTAATGACTTTATTTTCTACATAATAATTTGTTAGCAAGATATATCCTAATTTATCTGACCCTATTATTGGCTGTCTAGATTGCTTTAGGATATTATCTATTTTAGAGTACACTGCAATGAAAAACATTCTCTTTTAAATATGTATTTTCTTCATAGTTTGCATTATTTCATTCCCATTGAAGGTACAATCTGTAGGGCCAAAATTATGGATATTATTAAATCTCTTAATACAGACGGTTTTGCAAAAGGGTAAGTTAGTGCCCATTTTGTAATCTGAGAGTGGCATTGTTAGAGAATCTCAACAAAAGGAATTCCCTGAGGTGACTTGGTCTCTAGCCTAGCTTGCTAGATATTTCCCATCTCTTGCATTTTCTTCAACAATTTCTAGTATGAAAAATGGTCTCATTTTGGAAATCATTTATTTTCTCATCAACTGCAGAAGAAAATACTGAGGCCAAAGGATGCTCGACCCCTCTTCCCAAGGTAACAGAGCCAGATTGGGCTAGTTGAGACAAGGTTTTCTGATGAGCGGTACAAAGTCCTATTCCTATGCCACTAATTGTTAGTGGTGAACACAGGCTCATTGACCAGGAGTCCAAAGTGGAAGGTGATTTTAAAGCTAAGAGAGATCCAAATGTCTGTCAATATTCAAGAGAAATAGCAGCTGGCAGCCTGTACAAGAGCAGACACAGCCAGAAAATTCCTCAGGAGGGAAGCCACCTCTTACTGCCCCCCAAAAGTACTTATGATAGTCAAGAAATCTTTGAGCACTTGCTTCTGAAAATTTTTTGAGGCAAAACCCCAAGAATTTGGCCTGGCTTTAATCAAATATTTATGATGCCCTCATTAGTCTCCAGTCCAAGGGTAGTACAGGCTCTCATTTGAATTTCCGAGTGGTAAGGGAGTTTTGAAAGGAAATGTCATATTATATGCACTGTTTATACAGATCAAATATGCATGTGTTGGTTTTGCAGACTGGTGCCAGTGCTGCTGTTATTTACTGGGACAGTGATAATGAGGTGCAGCAGGCATTCCCGCTGGGGATCTCGGGGAACATCTGGGCTGTGGTGGGTGCACGGAAGCCACTTCATGGCACTCGAGGCTTCCATGGGGCCACAGGACTTGAGAAGGTGTCTCTGTCACTATACTGCCTGGCAAGTTTGACTAGTGTGCGATAATGAGGTGACATTCACACCCAGCCAAGTGATGAGTAGGGGGAAGAATATTCCAGGCAGAGAAGCCTCTTCCATAGCAGCCTGGAGGCCACAGACAACAGGGGGCTACATTCATCGAAGGCCGAGTCTAGTCAGAAACTGTGTGATGGGGAAGTGACTGGGGCTGAGTAAGAACAGAAAAGAGAGCCAGGCCTGAGTGGTCTGTTGTGGAATTTAGGCATCATCCCCCGGACGGTGGGAAGGACTTTATGGGTTTTAAGCTAGCAAGTGACATCATCTGGTTTATGTCTTGGAAGATTACTCTGGCTTCATTGCAGACAGTGGATCGTCAGGAGGCAAGTCTGAAGCAGGAGGAAAAATCAGGAGGCAGTTTCGTGAGTCCTGGAGACACCACAGGATGGGGATGTGGATGGATGGATGTAGGTGCCAGACTCAGTGTTATTTAGTGGCTATTTGTACATGGGGAGTGAGAAAGAAGGAAACCTCAAGCCTGACTCCTGAGTTTTAGCTTTGGTGACTACTCTGGGGCATCCATGGAAAGCCAGGAAAGTCGGTTTGGAAGGGCAAATGAGTTTGTCTTAGAGAATCTGAGTTTGAATCCACTGCCAGCTGACCCAGCAGGGATTCCAAGGAGGTAGTTGGCCTTTGCCCTGACCTTTAAGGACTTTGCAGTTTAGTTGAAGACACAAGTGAGCGAGCAGACCGTCACACCAGAGATGGGCAGTGCCATGGAACGGAGAGGGAGACAACTCTGGAGAGGCACCCCACCCCCAGTGGAGAGAAGGGATGGTAGGATGTAGGAAAGCCTTCTTAAAAAAAACCTAATATTTCATTTCTCATTTAAAAGATGAGAAAAGGTTTTATCCAGAGTTGGCACGGGCATTCTGTGGGAAGGGACTAGAGACATGAGGACAGGGATGGAGGGAGAGCACTGAGTCTGCTTGCCTTGAAAACTGTGTCTCCACAGCACCCAGGAGTGAATAGGCACTCTATATTTGTTGGGAAGGAAAATGAACAAAATGTTTGCACAGAATGAATGGCAGCGAGGCAGGAGAGGCACAAGGACAAGACCACACAGGGTCTGGCAAATCAAGGGGAGACATTCCAGTTCTATCTGAGGTCAAGGGGGTGCAGCTGGTGGACTGGTTGCATCCAGAATGAGACATGGTTCTCTTCGCTGGTATTTGCTAATGTTATTTTCACAAAAGGGTTGGAGCTCCTCAGACAACTTCATGAAGGAGATGAATGTTTGGATTTTGTTGACCCGTATTTCCAGGTCTTTGTTTAGTGCAAGTTCAGCAGAAATAGTCTTCTGTGAGTTAAAGGTCTAAAGCAGCTGTCATTGGAGGAGGCTGAGGGCTTGCAGGTGTGTGGTGGGAAGGATTCCCTCAGGCACTGCAGGTAGCTCCACACCCTGCTTTTCTCAGCACCCCCACCCACCCCACTCTCAGGGAGGGCCCTGGCAAGAGAAATACAAGAGAAATGGGGAAGCGGAGAGGGTGCAGAGCTGGGCCCCTCCCCAGAGCTCACCCATCCTGGATGTCTGGTTATTGCTGGGGGGTGCCCTGGTGGGTGTGTTATAAAAATTCTTTCTCTCCTTTCCTCTCACTTCTCTGCATCTTTCTTTTTATTAAGGCACTGAGTGAGGGACACAGCATGGAGCTAGGGGCACCCCTTCCTTTGGGTGTTCATGTGTGATGGAAAACGCATAAGCTTTGGGAACACAACCCTGGTGTTTTAATCCTAGCTTTGCTTCCTCTTACTAGTGTGTGACACAGGATGGATTATTTCAAGTCTCTTAGCCTTTCTGTGGCTGTTGTTGTTCTTAAATACAGGAAAAGTTCTTTTCCATCCCAGCACAATGGTAAGTTTGGAATGCCCAGGCTTTGGTAGACCTTTGGTAAGTATCCATTCTTATCCTCACCCATTCTGGGAAGTGCTTTGGATCTAGAGATCCAAGAAGATTCTAGAGCGAGGATCAGGGAGGCAGAACTTTCAAGAAGGGAACAGTTAAGGAGACTGGATACATCTTTGAGTCCAACTTCCCTGTGTGGAAGAGGCATCAGGAAGTGAAGAAGGGAGCTGTCTACAGTAATGGAAGGTATGCATGTGGACAGAGGATCCTCTGGGCCATTCCTCTGAGGGCGCTGTGCATCATAGTGGGTGGGCATGTGGGTGGATGGGTCTTTCTTCTCCCAACCGAAGAGATGAAACCCCTGATGCGTTGAGCTGGGTCTTGTCCTGTGGCCCTGGGTGTAGTAGTGTCTACATAAAATCTTGTAGATTGTGTATTGCATAAAAGGAATAAGGGCTGCTGACAGATAAGTGATGTGCCAAAGGACAGATTTATGGCTGATGTAGAGAGGCAGATCCTGCATCTGGTAATGTGGAGCAGGACAGATATATGATTGGTTTGGGAGGGCAGGGCCTGTGTCTGCCTGCACGGCTGTTTGAGATCTGCTATCTCTCTGGTCATCTGCCTTGGGCGGGATGATTTGTATGTGAGTGTTTCTGTTGGTTTCAGGATTAGGACACCAGAATATGTCTGTTACTCTGTGTAATTATGAATAATTCATGTACAAGCTACATAGTCATAGAGGTGTTATTTTCACCCTTAACTCCAGTGAATCAAACTGACCTCAGGCCTATTTATCAGGTCTTTACCATGGCCTGGACACATGGTTATGAGAGAGAACAAAATACAAATGAAGAGGGAAAGATCCAGTCTTGGACCTAGTAATCTCCCACTGCAGCTGGCAGATAGTCAGAGGAGTTTCCTCCCAAATTATTTGTTGAATAAAAGATATAGTTTGATGGAGGACATATAATTAGAAGCCAGTCCTCTGAGAGAGATATGTACCAGCTTGCACGGGGTAGTCAGGAAGAGGCATTTTTTGAGTTGGATCTTGGAAGAGGAGAGGGAAGAAGGAGGAAGCTATTTTGGTGGAGACTGGTGAGGGTCATAAGATTGCAGACTTGGTTTCTAGCTCCACCTGCCCTGCAGACTTGTCTTGAACATGTAGGGAAATAGTTAAGCTCATTCTCATTGGTTCAACCATCTGCGGTGAGTAGATCCCTATCTCCCTGCCTACAATCTCTTACTCCCCTACTCAAGGTCAGGAGGAAGCGATGCCGTGTCAGAATCGAAAATGCTTCAAAAAGTCTATTGACAAGCTGAGAAATAGATTCTTAACAACAGAGAACAAACGGATGGTTACTGTGGGTGGGGAGCAGGGGGGATGGGTGAAATGGGGATGAGGATTAAAGTGCGTTTATCAAAATAAAAAAAAAAAAAAGACCCTCATGCTGGCCATGCAACTTGGGTCTGTGGAGCTTCCTCTTGTTATATCCAAGGCACTACCCCAGGTCCACACAAGGTAGCTTCACCTTCCTCCACAAACCCAGGGATGTCGTCCTTTACCAGGCCGACAATTACCTCCAACCTCATTTGTGTTTATTTGCCTGTGACAGTTGCAGAGCAGGCTACAGGTTTGTAAACTCCACGAAGACCAAAGTCTTATCTGTAATTTTAATCTTGGTGTTCCCAAGGTCTAGTGTAGACGCTGGCAGGAGTTAAGGATCCATGCATTCTTGGTGAATGAGTGGGAGGGTAAATAGATGGTTGGTTGAATGCAAGTAAGAGAGAACTGCCTTTTTTTTCCTATAGATTTTGAAGATAAGATTACTCTGCTCTTGCCTTAAATAAGTATATATATTTTTCATTTTTCCTTTTCTTTGTGTGTGTGTAGAAAATTTCTACTTATCCTTTTTTTTTTTTAAATTTATGATAGTCACAGAGAGAGAGAGAGAGAGGCAGAGACATAGGCAGAGGGAGAAGCAGGCTCCATGCACCGGGAGCCTGATGTGGGATTCGATCCCGGGTCTCCAGGATCGCGCCCCGGGCCAAAGGCAGGCGCCAAACCGCTGCGCCACCCAGGGATCCCTCTACTTATCCTTTTTTTAAAAAAATATTTTATTTATTTATTCAGGAGAGACACAGAGAGAGAGGCAGAGGCATAGGCAGAGGGAGAAGGAGGCTCCCTGTGGGGAACCCGATGGAGGACTGGATCCCCAGGCCCAGGCATCACGACTTGAGCCAAAGGCAGCCACTCAATCACTGAGCCACCCAGGTGTCCTTCAACTTATCCTAATTTGTGGTAAGAGATTTTAAAAAATGAGCATGTATAGAAAAAAAATTACCCCCATTCTAGTAGAAGGGGATTAACATAGTTAATACTTTGATAATTTTTTTTCATTTTTTCCTCTGCGTTTATCTGAATAGTGACCTAAATTAATCATACATACTCAGTATATTTTCAAAAAGGAAACAGTCATATTTTTTTTAGAAGATTTTATTTTTATTTACTCATGAGAGACACAGAGAAAGAGGTGGAGACAGAGATAGAAGGAAAAGCAGGCTCCCTAGGGGGAGCCCTATGTGGGACTCTATCCCAGGACCCCTGGAATCACGCCCTAAGCCAAGGCAGGTGCTCAACCACTGAGCCACTCAGGTGTCCCCAAATAGTAATATTAATACAGTTTTATTTCTTAATTATTATTATTTTTTAAAGATTTTATTTATTTATTCATGAGAGACAGAAAGAGAGAGGGAGGCAGAGACACAGGCAGAGGGAGAAGCAGGCTCCATGCAGGGAGCTTATGTGGGACTCAATCCTGGGTCTCCAGGATCAGGCCCTGGGCTGAAGACGGTGCTAAACCATTGAGCTCCCTGGGCTGCCCTATTTCTTAATTATTTTTCACTTAGCATTGTAACATAAGCATATCCTATGTTAAATATTTTTTAAAGGAAATTAAATTTTCATTGTATGACTGTATAATTCATTAAATCATTCTTATTTTGTTGGACTTTTTTTTGCTAATACTTAACCTTTTAATATTAAAAATAAAGAGAAAATACATATATTACAACCAAATCTTTGAGGGCAAAGTTAGTTATGTCCTCAGCATGAAGTTTTAGATTGGACTAATCAAGTCAGTGTGTGTAAGTTGTATAAATAGAAAACACAAGGCTATGACATACATTGCCAAATTGTTTTTCTCAAAAAATGCCTCAATTTATAAAATGTTGAGCAGTGAGAGAGCTCACCAAAAATCAGAAGCAGCTTGGATGTCACTCTAAGTTTTATTGGCTTTCATGCTCGTTGCCAGTTCTTAAATAACATCATTCAGTTCCTAATTTTGATTCATTTCCATGATTGATTTTGCTTACATAGCCAACTAAATTTTTGGAGACAGGTTTGTATCGATGCATGCTCTGACCTCTCCCCCAGCGGAAAATAAATGACTTTCCTTCGCACTCACACACGGAGGATAATTTTGCTATTTTTGCTACGTCAGATTCTCTTGGTTACAAGTTCTGCTGCCCACACTTCTGGAGCTGTTGCTTCACAATATCCAGTCGTCGAATCCCAAAGAAGTTCAATTCTATCCTGAATTTCATTTCTTCTTCAGTGATCTGTAGTATAGGCTTAGACATTTGTAGGATTTATTTTTTTCTTTCTCTTTGTAATTCATCAATTTTGCTAGTATTTGCTCTATTTTCTTTCTCCCCTACTTAGAACCAGCCTTTCTGACTACAGTGCTCTGGGCTCTTTGAAATTGGTTGTTACTTCTGTTCCTGTTATTCTAACTTCTTACTCATAACCATCTTTCCTTAACATATTCGACATTTTTACTATTCTCATTACCTTCTCTCGTCTTCTCCCTAATTATTTTCAGTTCTTTGTAGACTTTTTTTTTGTCCCAATTCTGAAAGACCAAGTCACGTTTGCTCCGTGTCACTGATTCCATTTTTTTCAGGGCCAGCGCTGCTCCCTGATGCTTCCTATGTAGACCTGAGGAGTCTTTGGGGCTCATACCCTCTTTCCCCACCACATCCAGTCCCCTTATTCTCATTTACATGCCTTTAGATTTTAGCTTTGGCTTTTCTTACCTGGCCTTCACTGAATATGCCCAATAGTTCCAGACAATTTTCTTTCCTTTTATTATTATTATTTTTTAAAATTCGGCACTACATCACCCTCTGTCCTGTTTTTTGCATAGGCTATTTCATGGACTTTTTCAAGGACATGACAGTCAGTATGCTGAGTGCTTTACATACATAAGTTCATTTTCTTTCCCCAGTGACCCACCAGGTATGTGTTATCTACTGGGTGCGTTTTGTAGGTGAAGACATAGTGGGTTGGCAAAGTGCATGGCTCGACAGAGGTTGCCCAGCTGCTCAAGGCTATAGGATCTGGCCTTTAGCCCATCACATAATATGGGATGGATCTGGTAGGGTCATGAAAGGAGGCTCTTACACTCAAAACATCCCTTTTCAGAGTCCCCAGGTCAGGCTCAGACTCAGCAGGCACACAGGATGAGTGCACGACTACCATTTCCAGGATGAGCAGCTACCAGGACTGTCCAGTCTATATCTGCCAAATACGGAGACCACACCTTCCAGGACCTGTCATGCAGCCACTTGGTACCCTTGACTTTTGACTCACTTGTTTTCTGAGTGTTACAGTCTCATAAGAACTAGGAAAAAGTAAGACCAGCCATAGCAAAGGGGATATCTGACATGTTTTGGGTCTATGCTGCACTCCGTACTATGTGAACAGTACAGATTTCCTGTGTCAATCCACAATTATGCACTAAACCCCTCGGAGGGAGGGGTTGTTATTAGTTAATGTTCTCATTTTGCAGCTACATACAGAGTCAGAGGCCGCTGTCCTGACACCTGTACCCATCTGAGAGCAAAGACACGAATGGAGGAGGCAGTGGTGAGGTCATGACTCAAAGCTGTGGGGGTGTTTAGATGAGAGAGGTGCCTCACTCCCTGCATTGGCTGCATCTTGCATTTCTGTCCTAGAGTCCCCTGAGGGTGGCTGCAGGGGCTTTGTCACTAACCTCGGTGAGGTGGGCTCACTCTCTCAGCAGTGGTAGCGTGAGGGCAGACTAGGAAACTTCCTTTTCAATCCTATTCTCTGAGTTATGCAGCAGGTTTCCCCCAGCCAGATGTTTACATGGGCTGATGGTCAAGCCTGGTTTAAAGTGATGATTCACTGAGCTCTTGTTCTCTGTCTTTCTGATCCTCTGATTTCTCTTCTGTGAACTAGTAACCTTGACTGTTTCGAGAACTAAATAAAAATTGTACCAAGCCTTTACTGCACGGCCTGGCTCAGAAAAGCCCTCATTGCTTGGACTTGTTTATTGACCTTAGCATTATTTTCTGTGTTCGAATTATGGTTGTAGGAAGTTGAGGGGAATCTGTCAGGGGTGCAGATAGCAGACTTGGGCAGTGTCAAAGCCTTTGACAGTTGTCACTCCAGGTCCTACTGTTTGTCCTGCTTGGATGGCCCCTGGAGCCAGTGACTGTCCTTGCTCACCTTCTTCATGTCAGGCTGCTCTTCAGGCAACTCAAGCCTTTCCTATCTTTCCAAACCTGAGTACTTTGGCCATTCTGGGATTATTTTCTAAGACCGCTCACAGCATCCATCCATCCATCCATTCATCCATCCATCCATCCATCCACCTACCCAACAGACATTTCCTGCACAGTTCCTTTGTGCCAGGGCCCGTGCTGAGTGCCATGGATCTGGAGATTTACAAAGTTCAGGTACTATCCTCTGGGTCAGCAAGAACCCATGGACCCGATGTGGCCAGCTGCAAGAAGGAATCCTTGTGGACTCAAGTATATGACATACTACCTTGCAAAAGGGAGGGACAAATTTCAGATCACGTAAAAAATGGTTGACACCAGCTGTCCCACCTAGAAACATATCCTTGCATCTTTCTTCGGAACAAATAAAAATGAAAAGCCCAAAGTGCTCCTGTCTCTAAATCATAGATATTACAGTGTTGGCCCTGTTGGCCTCTGCATTCAGAGGTCAGCCTCAGCTGTGATTACCACGCTCTCCCCACCCCACTCCCCTCTGGATCCCTCTGGGTTTCTCCTCGGTACAGTCCGCACCCATCGGCATTTTCAATGGCTGTCGGCTGTCGGTAGAAGAGATAAGTCTGGTGTGACAAGCTCTTTCAGAGGGTAGATATTTTTAAAGATTGTCAGGATCCTGCCAGGAGCTCTTATTACTGGGTACTTCTAGGCTTTTCACGGGAACAAAGTTGGGTGCAAATACCTTTCTGACGTGCAGTCTGCCCTGATAGAGAGTGTGCTATTATTACTCCAGGAGGTTAATATCCCACTGGGTTTTCAAGTCGATTCATTACTTTTCTCATGACTTGTATTTATTTTTCAGCACCTGTGAAAAAACACATTGATATTTCAATACCCGCTATCACTGACTGCCTGTTGTGTATCAGCACTTACTCTCCTGGAAGGAGGTTTGGTTTTTTTTGTTTGTTTGTTTGTTTTGTTTTTTGTTTTGTTTCATTTTATTTTTGGATTTTTGTGTGTGTGTATGTGTGTGTGTGTGTGTGTGTGTGTTTAATAGAAAATTATTTAAAAGTTTAAACTCAAAAGTGAGTTTATATTAGTCCTTTTAACATCTGATTTAAACAGGTATTTTGTTTTTTTAACCTTCATCTCAATTGAGAATTTGGATTTAAATAGTTCAAAGATGTTATTTTAAATTTACATACAACCCCACCCCCCAGATTGGATTTGATAGATTCAAAAGAAATTCACCCCAAAAAAGATCTCACCTAGCTAAGTACCAGCTTCATTTTCTAAGCATCTGCTGAGTGTCTCTGCACGGAAGTCCCACACACCCTACAAACTCAGCATGGAAAAAGAAAAATCATTTTCTCTCTGCTGCCTCAACCCTATTTCTCCTCCCGTGCCTTCTTAGTCCTTGAATTAACAACCTCTCCTGTCCGGTTTCCAGGGGCAGATATTCTGGATTCATCTGCAAGCTTTCCCTGCCTTTATCACTGAGCCCTTTCACTGTGGGTCCTGTTAGCTCCTCCTGACTTGTGACTCAGGGCCCTTGGTCCTCAGGATGCAGAGACTTGTGCCCCTTTAGGAAATCTAGAGGAGGGTCCATTTTGAGGCACCCCAAATGTGCCCTTTCTCCCAACTCCTTCTCAGAGCCGGTCTACGAACTCCTTGTTCCCAGTCTGATCTCCCTGGTGACCCACTCATTTTCTTGCTCCCACCCTAAATGATCTTCCCAAGATCTATGGGAAGATGATGTTGATGCCATTGTTACTTTCCTGTTATGAAAGGCAGTGGAGCTCCGTGCCTCTAGGGTCAGGTCCAGAAAAGCTAGGGTGGCATCTCAGGAACCCTAATTGCATTTTCTAGTGTCTGACCCATCATTTTCTTTCACATGACCTCTACATATTGATGGAAACTTCCATGCCTCCATGAACACAAGACTGACACAATTCTCAATTGAGATGAAGGTTAAAAAAACTGACAAGACTGAGGTCAAGCTGCATGGATATAAATACAATGACTGTTCTGTTGACCAGAGCAGATCAGGATTATTGCCTTTGTCACAGGGACTTTAAGAGATGTGGCCAATGGCAGTGTGCTGGCATGTCAGGAGGCAGTGATAAGACCTATAGGGAAGCTGATGCAAGTGTCCTCGTCACTGGGGGAAGTTAGTGTGGAGGGAGGTCTTGGAGAAAACATGAGACCTGCCTTCAAATATGTGAAGATGCATCATGCAGGAGGGCTTCCATTTGTGGGGACAGAACTAGGGCCAGTGGGTAGAAACCAGGGGACGCCATTTGCAGTTTGATATAGAGCTGTCTAGCCACAGCTCTCCAATGAGGAATTGGAGATTATGAGCTCCCTGTCATGAAGATACACAAGTAGATACTAAATGGCATCTTGGCCAGGTCACTGTGGAGTGGAAGGCTTCAACAGTGCCTGGCACATTGCAATTTTAATTATTGTCGTCATCATCATCATTGACTTAATTCGGGTGTTAAAGCCAGGCAAAGGATCATGTGATATTTAAGACCTCCTCTGACACTGGGATTTTGTGAACCTGTGCATTGCAAAAGACTGACACAGCTGGCTACAGTCACAATTTTAACGCCCACTGGAATGTCTTAGAGCAGCAGCATGGATGCTGCATGTAATGCTCCACCCAGAGCCAGCTCTCTATTCAGATTGATTTTTTTTTCTTCTAGGACTAGAAATAGCTTTTACATAATCTCCCCACGTTGTTTCATTCTAAAGGTTTATCCCTCACCTGCATTATCTTGTGTGGTTTCTGAGATATTTGTGATCAAACCTTGCAACAGCAGGCACCAAATTCTACTTTGAAGCAAAGTAATGAGAACAATTCAAAGGGAGGCACTGCCTTGCACTGTGGTGGTGATAGACCAGGGGACTTGCCACGCCATCTCCCAAGGCTGATGCCATTTACAAAATTACAAATAAATTCCTAATAAAACCCGAACCTGCCACTTCTGATGCACCATCATATTCAAAGGTCTTTTATTTTCCTCCTAACTTGAATCTTCACACCCTGCCACGTAGCAACAATTTTTATTAAAGATGCAACTAACTTAACATAGAGCAGTAAAATTAAACCTGATGAAATGTTGTTGCCAATAATTCTCATTTCTAATATTCTTCCAAAAGTTATTTCAGGACTATTGAGAAACAGAATGGCAAACTAATCAACATTGCAGATTTATTTCCATTTTCTTTCCTTCCCTTATGATTGATTATGGAATTGAAAAAGCTTTAGGTTATAGTTTAAGTGCAATCTTAAAATTGAGAAATTATTGCCAAAAGGGATGATCTTCTTGAAACTCCTGAAGAACAGAAATACGTGTATATATCTACATACTTATACACATACACATACAAACACACATACACACATATTTCACATTTTGAAAATAGTAAAATTTTTGGTAAAATGGCAAATGGTCAAATGGTTAAAAAAAACCCCACATCTATAATTCTATCTTTGTATCCCATCTATTTTTCTGTTTATCTATCTATCTATCCATCCATTCATCTAACTATCATCTGAAACACATACAAGTATACAAGTTGAGGTCATGTTTTTATCCTGCATTGCTCCATTTTTCATCCGTCTTTCCCCCAAAGTAACTATTATCAGGCATTTTCTGTGAGTTCTTTTAGCCTATGCCTTGTCATGCTATTGCATGTTAATCCATAGTAACAATTTTTATAGTAAACAGTAAGCAGCATTGTTTTGTATCCTATTTTAAAATGTATATGAATGGAAGAACCCTGTGACTTTGCACCTTGATCTATATACTCGGTAGTATGTTTGAGAGCTCTACTTACATTTAATCTCTTGACTTGCTTTGTATCATGCCATTTTATGAATAGACTGCATGTTATTTATCCACTCTTATTTTTCATTTTTTAAAGATTTACTTATTTATTTGAGAAGAGGGGGAGAGCTTGAGCAGCGGGGAGGGGCAGAGAGACAGGAGAGAGAGAATCTTAAGAAGACTCGATGCCAGCATGGAGCCTGTGCGGAGCTCAATCTCACGACCCTGAGATCATGACATGAGCAAAAAACAAGAGTCAGATCTCAATTGACTGAGCCACCCAGGTGCTCCCATTAATTTTCATTTTTAGGTATCGCCAACAGTGCTGGGAAGAACATCCTTGACCACGTCTTCTTGTAAATGTGTGGGAAGACTTTCTATAGCACAAGTTATAGAACTAAGGTGTTTGGGACTTGAAAGAGAAAAATGTTACTCTTTATTTTTACTGACCTTTAGCATTTCCTTCAACTGTGAATGTAGACCACAAACTCGAGTACCATTAGCCATGCTGAGACTTTGACGCCAACAGGAAGCACAGTTTCAGATCACATCATAGTTGTTGAAGGTGACTTGAAATATCATTGGTGAGCATCAGCACTTAAAAATTACAGGAATTATGAGAATATTACTAGATTGTTTTGGCAGTGAGTTAAAAAAAGAACACAGAGATTGTAATCTAAAAAATTTGTTTTTTTAAACATTTATGGATGTTTTCAATATAATTGGTTTCCTTGGCAATCCTTATAAATATTTATTATACACACTATAACATAATAGGTATAATATTTGATAGGGATATAATATAGAATATATAATTTATATTGTGTGATACTTTACTTATATAATAATTATATACTATACTTATATATTGCATATATTATTATATATATTATTTATTCATATGTTGCAATATATTACTATATTGCTATGTCTATAAATATCATGAGATTGTCAGTTGAATAAGCCCTTCTCCTGACAATATATTTGCTAGGGTATGTGATGTTCACAATTTCTGCTTTAGTAGAAATGGACAAAGATTCTAATAAGAGATGTTACCTTTGTTTTGTGACACCCATGAGCAATCCATGGTAATACCCATTTCCTACACCCTTGCCAACACTTGGTATTTCAGGACTTTTTTCATATTTGCCAATCAGATGATTGAGAAAGAATATCTTATAGTTTTAATTTTCATTTCCCTGATTTCTAATGAGATTGAACTTTTATTTCCAATGTTTATTGGCCATTCCCTTTCAGTTTCTCCTCTGTGAATTGGGCAATACTGTTATTAACAAGACAGTCCTAAGGGAGTTATGGAAAGCATGGACTTTGGGAAGATAGTTTTTTCCTGTGAAATTACACTCATAAATAACCTCAAATATTTTTGACCAATGATCTTCAAAGTGGGGTGTTTGCTCAGAGGGGTACATAAAATTCTTTATTGTGGTATGAGCAAACATGTTAGAACTTCCATTTACATATTTTTATTTTATCTAAAAATATAAGAGGAAGTTAGACTTTTTAAAAAAAATTTAAGAGGAAGTTAGACTTTATTAAAACAATATATATGTTTGTTAATACTTACACTTGTAATTTATAACATGACTTATACATTCATAGGCATATATTAGCAAAGCATGCCTATTAGTCTCCAAAAATGTTTCAATGTCACTGTTTAAGGCGATGGGCATAATGATAAAAGTAGTTACATTTAACGATCACCTGCTACGTGCCAGTTGCTTTACAAGCATTATTCCATTTAATCCTCATAACGACACAGAGAGGCACATTTTTAGTTTATCAAGGACCTGAAAAAGAAGGATGTTATGTAATTTGCCCAGTGTTACTTTTGGTAAATTGTAGAATTAGGAATTGCATTTACATTTATATTTTTCTGAGTCCATAGTGCAGTCTCTTTTTACCATATCCTGCTCTCCCATCTGCTAAATATTGGTTCCATGAGGGAAGAGCCCATCTGCTTTTTTCTTCACTCTATTCCAATGCCCAAAAGAGTGCCTAGCTTGTGGTAGCAGAGCAATCTACTTTTATTTACTGAATAATTGAATGAAAGAAAGGAAGTGGAGGGAGAAGGAAGGAGAGGGTGAGACCACATGGGATTCATGTGCCTGTGTGGGCATCAACAGAACAGGGTAAGTGGGGCCCTTGAGGGTGTGTACATAGAATGGGGGAAGCATGGGGATGGAAGCATGGACATCGGGTTGTTATCTTGGCATGGGTTGGACTAGGAAAGGGCCCCCAAATGTGTAGGATGGGAGGTTCATTCCCATAAGGGAGGCTAATACTTATTAAATGTTTTGTACTGCAGGACAAGGAGTAGATTAATGGAGGTGCCAGGGCTGACCACAGCCTGGGGTCATGGGCTTATTGGTTTCACACGAAGACTGCAAGCCTTTAAGGAGCAAGGACGTGTGTACCCTCAGCTTTATTGTAGCCCCTGGCTACCTCTGATCTTCTTTGCCTGCCTTTCCAGGTGGAGGTCTCCCATGACACTTATGGAAGAATTCAGGACAAACTGTTCTGCTGGACCCTGGTCTCGGTTTTGGAATGTGAAGCCTATATAGAACAGGGCACTGGGATCATTCTCTAATTAGGCAGGTGGGGGGTGGGATTGTTAAGGTTCTTAGGCAGCAAGTATCAGGCCATCCATGTTATGTTCTGTGTGGTTGAGAATGAGGGGTGGATTCCCCTGATTTATTTCCTCCCTAACCGAGGTCTTTATTTATGAAGACCCTTCCAGAGCTCTCTATATTCCCACTCAAGGCTTAGGCCCCAGCACCTCACAGCTCAGTCTCCCTCAGGCTCCTGGTAGGGGTGGGGGGAGGTATCTGGAACAATCCAAATTAGAAACCCCCAACCCCTGTCTTCTTTCTGGCTCCAGACAAAGGCTGTCACTTTATGGAAGGTCCTGCATCTTCTCTGCTCAGGCATCTCCGGTGGGCTTGGCCTCAGGAGCAGGTTGGGGTGGGGGACAGGGACAGTTGCCTGGAACTGCCATTTGATATTGGCTGTTGTCCCTCTCTTCCTGGTACCTCCTCTGCCTCTGGACAGCTTGTTCTAACGGGGGTCAATTCATTCCTTCCACACAAGTCAGCACCTGGGCCTTCACCATGGAGCCTCCGTCCTGGTGCTCGAGCTCCCCAAGGACAAGGTACGGGGAGTCCACCTGGCCTTGCATCACATACAAAAAGTATGATTACATTATACCAGAGCCCCATTGATGAAGGAGCTCAAGGAGGATGAACTGGAAGAACTCTTTGGGATCTGTGGTCCACTTTTTGGTTAGGTTGACATTGGGACATGCATGGGGAAGACACTCAGGAATGAGCTCACTTATTCATAATCAACCCTTCTGCTGTGTTCATAAAGTCTCTAGTAAAAGCCCCTGAGTGGTGTTCTGATAGATCTATTTAGACCCAGTCTGAAAATGGCAACCTTGAGATTGGTGCCTAGATTCAATAGAAGAGGTGGTCTGTTGGCTGGAGTAGTAAACTGTGAGTTATGTTTGATGGAGGGAGGGATGTGAAGCTTCAAGATGACTCCTTCTGGCCTGGGCATTGTTTTCATCTCCAGGCTGAACCATGGTATTGTGTTTTGGGTAGGAAACACCTCTGTGGACTCTGAGCCTTACAGTCTTGGTGGTATCAAATTGACACTCGAGATTTAAGAATAAGGAGCTCCATTCAAAACAAACAAACAAAAACTTTTGATTGTAGCAGATACCGCAGCAGCAAAGCCCTGAATTGGATGGCCTTGACTTTGGGGCATCTCAATAAGTCATGTGAATCTGACTCTTGGTCAAAATTAAGTCTGGGTGCTTTCTTTGTTTCCTTTAAACCTGGAGACAATGGATGGGGTTGTTTGCTAAGTTTTGGTTTTAGTTGGCTAAGGCTATAGGAGACAGGACTATTTTATGATGAAATTTGCCAGAAGAAATTGGGCTTTCATTGGAAAAGGCTTTAAAAATTGGGGCTTCTCTCAGTGGGAGCATTGTGATTAAATAAATAATGCTAACATCTGAGTGTGGCAAGAGCGCTGTTTGTTTTCCCATCCTTTTGTGCTTTTGATTCATTTTTTCCCCCATTTGGTGCTAATTGGACTGTATTTGCAAAGATTGTTATGACCTGTTATCCTGTGTACTTGGCCTAAGAGATGCTTGAAGGGCTTCAGAGAAAAAGGAAGTCAGAACTGGTCTGACTTTTTTATTTCAATGTTCATAAAGCTGGAGGCAAAATAATTTAGTCCCATCCTGGAGAGGGACTTGAACTAGGGCTCTTTTTTTAAGGACTTCTCATGGAAACAACTAGCTTTTGTTGTTCCTTCTGGTCTTCCTCCCTTCTTTCTTTCCTTCCTTCTTCCCTTCTTCCCTCCTTCCCCTCCCTCCCCCCTTCCTCTCTCCCTTTCTTTTTCTTCTTTTTTAAAAGTACCTGAAAAATATTAAACAGCTACTGATGACTCTTTTGAGAATAAAAGCTAATACTCTCCAGCCAGTTAACATCTCTTAGCATTTAAAAAAATATTCATTTAGCTTTAAAAATGCATTTCAGTTGAAAGAGGTCGCATCTCTTTCTTGCCTTTAAAGCAGCCAGTGCAAGGAAGACAGCAGTTGGGAGAAAGAGTGATTTGTTTCCCTGTGCAGTGTGTTTACTATCACATCTTACCACATTCTATTTCGAGATAAAAAAATCACCCGCTGAGGGCAGCAGCAGGGGCTCTGCTCACCTCATCCCTCACAGGTGCCCTTGGAGGTGTGTTGTTGTTCTCATCCTGCTGGGCCGGTTATGTCTGGTCAGGTTGGAGCTGATGGGGGCCATCTGTGGAATACGGATGCAGTGGGAATGGTCCAGAAGGACCCTTTGCTCCAGAGTGGCTAGAACAAGCCTTCTCTTAACCAAGAACACAGTTAAAGACATTAACAGAAGAGGGATTATGTGGTTTACAGAACAAAATAGTATAGTTAGGGCCTTGTCCACATTCATGCTCGTTATTCAATCAATATTCTGAAATTATGTTTTTTCCTGTTTCTGAGCAAGATGCTGAGGACAGAGAAACTAAAATGTGGTCCCTGTTCTCAAGGTACTCATGGCCTAGATGGGAGGGAGAAGAGGTAAAAAGACTGCTAGACTGGGGTGCCTGGGTGGCTCAGTTGGTTAAGCGTCTGACTCTTGATTTCTGCTCAGATCATGATCCTGGGATTGAGCCCTGCATCTGGCTCCATGCTTAGTGAGGAGTCTGATTAAAAATCCTCTCTCTCCTCTCCCTCTGCCCCTCCCTCTACTTGTGCTGGCATGCACACACTCTCTCGCAAATAAATAAATCCTAAAAAAAGGACAGCCAGATTAATTTGGTAGCCCTTAGGCTAGAAGTAAGATGATGCTCTGGGGACCCAAGAGAGGTATCTCATCCAAGGTGGGCATACAGGGGGCAAATCATTCACTTTTTTTCACTATCTAGCACCTAATATCAAGGTGGTAGAGAATCTGGGTATTAAAAATAGATATGTCTATTCCATGGGATCAAATTCAAAATAAACTACATGGTCTCTCTCCTTCATCTCTCTTTCTGACATTTAGACATATACACACAGACATAGAGTCAGAAAGGAATTATGACCTCACACTCACATAAGTTCAAATCTAGAAAGAGGAGTGAGTGTGTGTGTGTGTGGGAGAGGGGCATGCATGTGTCTGAAATAAAACCAGATCAGATCCTTGGGTTGAAATCATCTCATGTTCTGTCTGCTTTGTGGACCAAACTTCATTGCCCTCATCTTCTTTCCCCGTCTAGAGTTTTCCTTCAGATATCTCCTTTCTAATCATTGCAAACAGAGCTAAGAAGGAGGAGCTTTCTGGGCAGGGGGAGAATGGGATTGGTTGGGAGTTGTGGGATTGGCAGATATATCCATGACGCTGAGAGCATCCAGAACAAGTGCTGTCGAGAAGGATGGCCTGTTGACTTGGCTTTAGCATGTCTGGAAGGTGAGGGGCTTGAGGCCTGGGGGAGACTGGGGACCCTATTGGGTACTGGCCATTTTCTCATCCTGCTTTCCATCCCATCCCAGGACTTCCATGGTGTCCCTAGCCTGGGCCACCCCCTCTGCCTGGTTCCTTCTACCTAAACTGCCTCATGGCTCAGAATGTCAGAGAACAGAACCAGTGTTTCTGGACTGGAGCTGGAATTTTTGAGACCAATGAATCCAAAGTAAAAAGCAAGAGGACGAAGATGAACTAAATAGGAAATGAGGAAGAGAAAGATCAAAGGAAGAAAATCACAAAAATTAGAAAAAAATAGGCAAATAGCGCCTAATACTCACGGCTCCCATTACTGTGAGTGTGGATTTGCAAATCGGGAGAAAATGTGAAGCAAAGGGTTTCAGAATTTGGTTTTGGCCTCCATGGAATCGATCCTATTTACAGCATTTGGTAAAAATTGTTGTCCATGTTTGCATACTGCTTTGTCATAGTCAGAGGAAGGCTTATAAAGCCCATTTTAAGTGAAAACAGAGTCTCGGATACTGAGTGATGAGCCAGGTTCACTCTGCAGAAGTCGCAGGATTGGCCCGGGAGAATCTGAGGGCACAGCAGCCGCATCACTGACGTGTGGGAAGGTTTGTGTGCTGAACAGAGACTCCAGAGGAGCTGAGTCATTCAGATTTGCAAGAGTGGGAATCTTCCAGAAGGAAAGCCACCTGACAGTGGCTTGCTAGAGCTCTGGCACCCAGATGTCTTGGGCAAGATGCTCCCGTCTTCCACTCCCTGACTTGGGAAGTAAGTCACTAGGTGACTCCAGATGAGTGGGACTCCCACACTGGGGATGGTTCGCTGTGTGGGTTTTGCCTCCTTCGTTGGGTCTGTGCACATCCTAAGGAACAGGGAGATGGATGGCTTCCCGGGAGAGGAGGCAAGGGGCTTATGGAAATGGGCTTTCTCTTCCTTTTGCTCACACATACAGCTAATCCTGATTCAACAAGGTTTTTTAATTCCTCTCTTGTTGCTCTGCAAATAATTTTCTGCTCCCAAGTGTAACTCTGGTTAAAAACTACAGACGTTTGGGTGCAACTGTAGACAGGTTTTTGGGGAACCTCAAATTCATACATATTTGCTTATTAAAATAGGACCCTTAAATCTCCAAGCTGAGGGGAAAAGGAAGTTAAGTCTTTAAATGCACGTGTACAGACTTTTCCTGTGTAGCCGAGATTTTTCTGTAGCTCTGTTTTTTTATTTATGGATTTCTGCAGTTTACTTTGGATGGGGGGATTATTTTTCCCTCTGCCGACTCCAGCTGATTGATTCAATGCACCTGCTCACTTTCAGATATGGCAGGAGAAGCTACAGCATAAGTTTGTGTCTGTATTTAAAATTGAGAATACAAATGGGTTTAAACTTGAATATTTCATCGAGACATTGCGTTTTACAAGTAATTTATTTTAGAAATACAGGCTTCTCCCTGGGCAGCGTAGATTTTGAGTAACTTGATGCTGACTTACTTCCGAATATTAATATCATTTGGGCTGTGCACACTTTGAGATTTCATACAAACTTATCAGTGCAAGATACTTAAATAGCCATGAAGGGGATAAAGTGAATGCTTTTCTCAACATTTATATCAGGATATTGGCTTTCTGTACGATGACTTTAACTAATATAATCTCAGACAAGAAAAACAGCAACATTTAGAATGGAAGACAACTCTGTTAATCACAAAAAATACTGGATGCAAGACTTAATCATTTTTAGGACCACGGAAGTTATGCGTGCTGAGTAAATGTAAGATTTTTCTCTTTTTTTTTTTGTCAGCTTACAAAATAAATATTTCCTTGATGTATTTTTTTTTTCAGAAGGAAGCTTTAGAAGTCAGCTTTAGCAAAGATTTAGTCCAGCTTAATTCCATTTTTCATCAATCCATAGCAATTTGGAAGGTAAAACTCATTAAGTTCTGGAAAAAAAATTGTCAAAATTGGTGGATTGGGGGAAAGTGAAGAGGTTCAGAATGGAGTCCTGACACTCTGGGATCTTTCTCTAGGGATCAAATTCTCCTTCTATCATCTTTGAACACTATAATTCTCAGCTAAAAATGGCTTTTATTTGAAATGACGCAGAGGAAACCAGGCGTGAGGGAGAGGAGGAAGACGATGAGATGTGTATGGGTTGAATTGGGTACCCCCAAAAGATTTATAAAATCCAAATACCTCGTATCTGTGAATGTGACCTTAATTGGAATTAGTCCTTTACAGATGTAGCCAAGTTAAGATGACTTCATGTTGACTTAGGGTGGGTTCCAATCCAACAAGGGGTGTCCTTCTAAGAAGAGGAGATTAGCACACAGACGAGGAGAGACGAACATGTGGGGACAAAGGCAAAGACTAAAGTTCTGGTGACACAAACCAAAGATGCAGGGAGCTGCCAGAAGCTGGGAGAGGCAAAGGGGGATCCTTCCCCAGAGCCTTCCGAGGGAGTGTGGTTGATCAAGGACTCCCGGCCATCAGAACTATGAGAATAAATTTCTGTTGTTTCAGGTCCCCCAGTTGGAGGTACTTTGTTATGGCCACCACAGGAAATGAATACAGATGCAAGTAGTGTCATAGGAACAAATGGAATTCTGGAGACAGAACAACCGAGGTTCAAGTTCATGGATCCTCACAATGTGTGACTGGACAAGTTCCTTAATTCATTCATGCTTCTGCAAAGTAAGGATGGTGGAGAGGCTACATCATAGGATTGTATGCAAGTTAAATAGTTGGTTTAGCAGAGGTCTGTAACGGCATGTGCATGTGTGTGTATGTGATTATGGCAATGTACACTGGTAATTTTGTTTGCCAATTTTAAGAGCTCTAACCCTGATGGAAAATGAGCTGTCTGAGACCAATACGAACTGGTCTGAATTAATAAATGATATTTCCATCATATTTAAACAAGGTATGAATCTCAGTTCTCTGATATCTCTGTATCCATACTGGCAGCCTAAAGTAGAGGAAAGGGGATCCCTGGGTGGCGCAGCGGTTTGGCGCCTGCATTTGGCCCAGGGCAAGATCCTGGAGACCTGGGTTCGAATCCCACGTTGGGCTCCCAGTGCATGGAGCCTGCTTCTCCCTCTGCCTGTGTCTCTGCCTCTCTCTCTCTCTCTCTCTCTCTGTGACTATCATAAATAAATAAAAAAATTAAAAAAAATAAAGTAGAGGAAAGAACACAATATTCAAAGTCTGTGAATGGCTTCAAGCTCTATTTCTACTGCTTTGGTAACAGTGTGACCCTGAGAAAGTTACTTAATGTCTCTGAGCCTCAAAGGACATTCATAATTAGAATCTCACAGGCTTCTGGCATAAATCCATGAGACAATGGTTGTGAAAGGCTTATTAAATTGTAGCTTCATAGGACTTATTGGTTATTGTTGCTAGAATTTAGTGTACTGTCTTGCATGGGGTTTACTCCATAATATATACACTATCAAAGTTGATCACATTGAATTGAATTTGTCTGAGCATCCCCTCCATCTAATCACCATGGATTTTTAGGTTTATTATTATTATTTTTTTAACACAATCTCCCTTAGTTCTGGGAAGAATATATTCATCTCAATGATGCTGGTCTTGCCTTGATGTGGGGTGAATGTTTGCAGGTAAATATACCTATTTCTGGTGAGACATTGTGAAGAAGAATTTCTTGGAGCACCAAGATATCTGAAAATGGAGGTAAGATTTCTAAACCTTTTCATTGGATCACGATCTGGATTAGCCTGGAAGGGAATATGGCGGCATGATGGCTGGGGTGGAGGGCTGTAGAGTAAACCTTCCAAAGCTCATGTTAGCTGTAGAAGGCTGCCTGCCAGAACTTTCTCAGGGCAGAAAGCATTTCCTGTCCTTGCCCTGTCCTTCCTCCCCCATCTTCTCCTTCCCAAGAGGCCCCACGAAGGCCCAGGGATTGAGTCCATTCAGTCTTTGTAAATACTAGTTTCATCATTTTAATCTCCAAGAGATTATGTTTTTTTGAGCAACATCACTGAAGCAGAAATCTTCAAAACTTTAATTATGATGGACTCACACTGTTTGCATTGTTTAAGATGAGATCCCCAAGGCAGAGAATCTCTGTGACAATTTTTGAGGGTGTAGGCAGTGGGTGATACCTCCTTTGTCAGCTCCTGGGTTCTCCGTGTCTACACTGGCCACAGCAAGCCCAAGGGCTCCAAGGCAATGGAGGCTGCCGCCCTGTCTAGCTATGCTCTGTGAGTTGTTTAGGGGAGAATTGGCAGCTGACAAACAGGTAGGATTCTGACACAGGTGGAGCTCAAAAACTGGCCAGCACCCTACCCACACCCTGGAATTTTTTTGGAGTGATAGTGACAAATGCACACAAGACATATCATACCTTCCCATTAGAATCTGGCCTAGATATGGTCTATAAAGTTTCTGTTAAGAAAGATATGTCTTATGTGAGGATCCAAAAAATACATTTGGAGCCAGATAATCCTCTCCCTAGACACTTCCCTGTGTTCTTTCACATAGTGATTCTCAATATGACTCTGGCCTTGGCTGCTGGCAGCTCAGCACTCAGCCCCAGACCACTTTGGCTACCTTTTCATCTAAGAGCCTCCATGGACTTATATTTCCCCTTCTCTGAATGGTCTCTGATCACTCACTCTTTCTCAAGGATTATCTTAACAAATTAATTTGATGTGTATCTAAAAGTTGTCAGCTGTTGATGTGGGTTTAGGAGGAGTAAGATCAACTCTCAGGAAGCAAAGCTCCCAAAATGCCCTTGAGAAAGCCTTTATGCCCTATCCTCATGCTTTGACCAACTCTTGACCCCAGAAACTGTCACCCATATAGAGACCATCCCCGCCACTCCAGCCCCAGTACTGCACAATCCCTGGCATGTGACCTCCAACCCTGGGCCTGTCTTGGGAACTGTGTGTTTAGGATTGTGGCCTGACCCTTGGCCAACCACAGACTCTGGTCTGTGGCCTAATCTCCACTGGATTGCACTTTTGTTGGCTTTGACACTGGGTTCTGTCCACAAATGCCTTCCTTGTCATGCCCACATCTATTCCTTCTGCTGGGCATGGCCACATCTTGGACAGAAGCCTCAGGACTTCCAGGCTTCTTGGTCCCTAAAGTGGGGTCAATTGCATCTCACCTGCCACCACATTGTTTTTGTGGGGATCACACAGATGAGTAGTGATGTGAGCTATTCCTCAAACATGCCCAGCTCCTTTCATTGAAGGCCTTTTCCCCTGGAATTCTCTTTTTTCGGATCTGTGCATAATACCCATTCACATCACTGCACATCTGCTCACTAACCCTGGGTCCCTGATATTACAAATTACAACTCTTGTCCTACTTCCTTATTGCACTGCATTGTTTTCTATAACTGGTTGCTATCTGAAGTCAGGCTATTTATTGATTTGTGTTCTTGATAACTGTCATCTCCCTCTCCACCCTTTGCTCATTACTGTGTTTCCAGCATCTTCAGATCTCTGCCCAGAACAGAGAAAGTGTTGAATACACATCTGTTAAATACATGGTCAGATGCATGAATGGGCATTATGACCATAAGGGTCCAACTTTCCAGCATGGAAAGTTAAGCTTGCACAAGGCTGAACTCTCTTGAAATCCCTTTGAGGTTGTCATGTGCATCATCCCCTTATCCCCAGTTCTTCCTTTATTATGGAACATGTTGCTTCAGTAGAGTATCAGAGGTGGGACTGGACCCAAGTTTTAGATTTCTGTTGCATGAGAAATACCCATCTTTAAACATTGGAATCACACCCTCCATGGTGAGATGTTCACACATTTGGAATGGGACCTATTTAGTATAAGAATCCAAAAGTCACACTTCCCAAGTCATGTTCACATTGGGCCATACTCTCTTTGAGTAGAATAATAGAATTCTCCAGACTATTTAAATGATTCACTTTCTCCTCCTCCCCCATCTCCAACTCTGGGTGCTTATAATGATTTTGCACATGATGTCACTGCACCATATGGACTCTTTGCAAATCACCTCCATCCAGTCCCTTAGTTTTGGTGGATGGTACAATCTGGTAATGATGCTTTTGGAAGAAGATGGATCTAGTTCTTCCAATGACTCACCTCTGTACCTCTGAAAGCCCTCCTCTGTGAGATGGGGAGGGGCATCCTTTATCAGCACAGGAGCCTCATGCTTGGGTTTCACTACACATCCAAAGTGAGTCATCCATCTTCACTGACTTATTTAGAGCTATTTTTCTGTATTTTTTTCCTCCTTCAAATTGCGACCTCTGCTGAAAAGACCCCCAGGCACAGAGACAATAACATCATTCATTAAAATATTTAAATCAGCTGCAGAAGCAGTAATGACCAAGATGACATCTTGGAGCACAAATTGCCTGTAACACAGGCACCTATTTTGCCAAAGGGGCTTGGAATGATCTGGATCTGGGGTGCTAGTAATGGCTAAACTCTTGTCAATAAAAAGCATCTTAGATTAACATGAAGTCTCACATTTGCAATCTGGGGTCACCAACCCGTATGCTTCCCAAAGACTGCCAATCCTGGGATCTTGTAAGACCTCTGCTTTCGGTGCTAGAAACGTAATTCTCATAATAAAGATAAAAATCTATTACTTAAGATAGAAACTATTTTCACTCAATTATCTGACTCAAGGCATCACAAATAGTAATCGTTATTAATTTTTTACAAAAAAGAATAAAATTTGCCATGTTTCTGGAAGCAAGTAGTTGCCAGTAGATAGATTCTGGGATTAAAACAAAGACCCCAGAAAGCTTGGTAGGGAAATATATCCAATTTGGAAAATAGAGCCTATGTGAAAGCACTTTGAAAACTGGATAATGAGCAATGTATTTATTTAGTGAAGGTTCAATATTGCGAGGCTGTTTAGTTATGAATGGTTAAGGGTAATGTCTCTGGGGAAAGAGAGACCCTACTCATGTCTCATGAGCTATTTTACCTTGGGCAAGTGACTCAGGGTTCTGAGTCCAAGCATCTTCATCTCATGATGGTGCGGGCATTGCTGAAAGCTGCCTCCCCTGGTCCTCATAAGGAATGGATCCACTTGGGCTCTGAGTTTCCCAGATCAGTTGTATTCTGGCTTCTGATAGCACCATCTCCTTTCTTTGTGGTGGTGGTGGCTTCCAGCTGTCACCAATCTCTGGGTTCTCACTATTCTCTTTTTTGATCCTCAGCTCTTCTGTGAGCTATAGAATCAATTCCCAGGGTTGGACTCTCTCTAGTTGAAGCACATGGTGTAGGTTCTATTTCTCTGCTTGCGTCCTTCCTCCCAATCCTTTTCCTTTCCCTCTCCTGATTTTAATTCATTTTGGACCCTAATAAATATGGGGACATTTTAATTGTATTCTAAGTCCCAAGTTAAATCTTATTTCTTAACTGAAACTTTCTTTGGCATCTCCAGAAGAAACCATTGTTCTTCCCATTTCTTGCCCTATCCTCTAGTCAACATAGCTCTGTTTTATTCCAAACCACGCAGATTACAATGGTTTTGTTTTGTTTTTCTTATTCTTCTGACTTCTTCACTAGACTGTGTATTGTTCATCTTTGCACTCTTAACTCCTAGAGCAGAGTAGAAATTAGCTTATTTTTGTTGAATTAATTCAACTAATGTTACATAAATGATCACAGCAGGTATTGCATTAAGCACCGAGCATGCTAAGATGTTTCTGGTCTCATAACAGCTACTGGCACACCTTAAGTGTTCAGACTCTCAGCCAGAGAACTCTGGATGAGGCTGTCTCAGACATATTTCTATGCCTCACAAAATATACGTCTGCTTATTGGTTTTGATTCTCCTGTTTTATCTGTGGAACAGGATCAAGAGTTTGAAAGTCTCCATCCTAGGACATGTCTGGCTGGGTCGCAGGCTTGCTGCCTGACCTGCTCCTTTCTGGCTTAGCCTCATTCTCACATCCATCAAATAGGGCATTGGCTGCAGTAGAGCTCCTTATCTGGGTCCAAAAACCTTTAGGGCATTCTTGGAGGGCTTAAGTAGTCTGTGTACATTGCAAATGATGAAAACCATGGGTATGGATGCAAGTGTTCCATTTCTTGGGGAGAGGGTCCATAGGTGTCCTCACATTCTAAAACATCCCATTTCAGTTCTGCTATGTGGTTTGCTCAGGAGTTTCCAACTGCTACTGTGGAAGCAGAGGGTGGCCCTATGAAGTGGCTAAGGGCTCCTCTCTGAGGGGAATTCCTCATTCAGTTCTGATGGAACCCATGAAAGCATTTCAGGATGCTATAGTTTCCCCCCACCACTCCATTTTAAAAAGCATTGTATAATTCATAAACTATCTGCCTAAATAAATGTTTATCTGAACACTGGGCAAGGAGCCTGCAGTGTCTCCATGGAAAACGAATCATTTTCTAACCTTTGATGAATTATTATTTATGGGAGTCAAATAAGCCAATAAATCTACCCTCTTCTTCCCATCCCCCTTGCACTCCCTCCCCCTTGAGGAGAAAAAAAAGTATTTTCCACTGTCCATCCAAGCCAGATCCTAGAACACAAGTGTTCAGGTTGTGGTAGCTTCAGTGTCAATAAACAAAACCCTGTGGAGATAGGGATTCAGGTAGACTTGTGAAGAAAATAGGCTGGGTTTGTGCCTCTTCTCCTCACACACTTTGTTATAGGGCCATCCTCACAGTATAGAGCCTGTGGGATGTCCTAGAAGGGAGATGTCTTGTCCCTGGAACTAGTCAAATATCAAATGCCTTGATTCTTTTTTACCTTCACTTTTTCTCATTTGGAAGAAATAATCAGCATCAAAAAATGTTTCTGATCACCAAGCATAAATCAGTCAGATATTTAAGAAGAGAAAAAGGAGTGATGTAGTGATCAAATGCCAGAAAACTCTTCTGAGTTTCCTACAGTATAGACATGAAATGTCCAGGTCACACTCATGTGGAGATCCCTAGGGATCCCTGTTCCCCATTCAGGTTCAAGTAGACCTAGAGTGACTGGTCTGGTTGTTGTATCTTGAGGTCAGACCCAGTTGAAAAGCATTAAGTATTGTGACAGCAAGACTTGGCTTTGAGAGTGATCTGGAGGGAGCACAGAGAGATGGTGCATTTTCAGGGGTGAATGTAGATGGTAGCCCCCGGAAGCCCATGATCTATGCAGGCAACGAGGGTCTCAGCAGCTTCAGCACAAAGTGGGATAACACCGTCAGGCCATTGGTCAGGTGAGAGGTGAAGACATAAATATAGCAGGTGGGAAGGCAGATTGCAAAGCAGGAGTGACAGGTGGTATGTTGGCTTTGCTGAAGGCTGTCCCACTTTGTGGATGGAGGTCTGGGTGAAGAGCATCACCAGCTACACTGTTGATACAGTCAGGCTCACAGATTCCCAGTAACTCTGACCTTTCTAGATACCAGGCTCCTTCCACTTATGAAATGGTGTGAATGAACCCCGCTTTTATACTCCTCTCTCCTCAAAAAAAATGTACTATATTGAGATATGAGAGATAATAACTATTGAGGCCTTAAGGAGGTTGTCTGGATCCAGAGTGGTATCCTTCATGACCTGTACAACCAGAGAACTAGGAAGGTTCCTCCTCCTCAAATGCTGTATGCAGCAGCACCCCCGCCCCCTGCCCTGAGCTTTGGGGGGACCAGGAGAGGCACCAGGCCCATCTGCACCACATGACTGTTGGAAAAAAGCCCAAGCCTCCAATTCTGGAGCCTCTTCTTTTCCTCTTGAGTTAAATTGTTATGGGAACCACCCTACCCATATGGTAAAAAAATGTTTGCTAGGTTTTTAATTGGACAGTATTATCACAATTTCACTGCTAGCAAACTTTGTTTTTTATTTTTTCTTAAGAAGATAATTTTTATGGAGTACACTTTTTTATTTTTAAAGATTTTTTATTTTTTATTTATTCATGAGAGACACAGAGAGAGAGAGGCAGAGACACAGGCAGAGGGAGAAGCAGGCTCCATGCAGGGAACCCGATGTGGGACTCCATCCTGGGTCTCAGAATCACATCCCGGGCTGAAGGCAGTGCTAAACTGCTGAGCCACCTGGGCTACCCTTTATGGAGTATACTTATGAAGTGTAGGAGTTCCAAGCTTCAGCATTGTCTCTCTTCAGAGCACACTTGCTTTGCCTGCTTTGTCTTACGTGCCTGGCTGTGTTCAAGTAGTCACCGTAACATTGGCTGTGTGGAGACCTCATTCTCTTTGTCCTGATGAGGAAAGGCAATTATATTCTGTAAACATTCCATTTGCTATCAGTGCATGGTACATATCCTGGTTAACCCTGAACCCTTAAAAGCACCTTAATTTGAGGTAATTCAATAGACGAGAGGATCATATTGGGGTCTACTCTTTTGAGGTTCATACTGACAACTGTCAGAGCTGGTTGATTCCTGCTCTCTGCTCTCTGACATGTTGCCCCAGAATATGAGCAATGATTGAGGAGGGGGGTGGTCAGGGAAGGATTCCTGCAGTCAGCAGTGACTTGTTTGAGTTCTTGTGGATGGATGAGGTTTGGACAGGCACTAGGTAAGGAGAGCATTTAAGCACACACCCCTAATATAAATGCAACTAGTAATCCACAGTCACCTCTGTTAGCAAACAAGCAGTTTAACTAGACCCAGCCCTGTATTGTCCTTTTTCCCGTGCCCCTTAAAGTAATCTCTTTGGGTAATCCAGGCTGATTCTAGCCAGAATTTGTAGATGATTGTCAGGACAACACCAAGATACTGACAACACCAATTAATGTGGCAATAGCTACTCTGCCCAGGATCCTGGGAAGATGGTGATGGGTGGAGTTTGACCAAGGAGAGTCTTAGATTGGGAGGCAGGATAGCTGGGTTTTGGTGTTGGTTTTGCCACCAGCTCGTTGTGTGTGGGACCTTGGCTGAGGAGTCACCCTCAATTCTTCTTCCTGATGGAAGAGACTGACAACTCGGGGATACTGTGCTAAACAGTGTGACCAGTAAACTCTGGCTGTAGCAATTTTGTCCCACTGATGCCTAGCCCAATGTCCTTGGCTGCCTTGCTTCCTCCAGCCTCTACTACCTTATGGCACAGGGCTCAAACACATTGATTAAATCCAAATGAGTCCAGTGGGATTGAGCAGCAACTCCCTGCTCATCACTGGATAGGGGCATTCTTGTCTGACTCCTTAAGAGCCTAGGAACCAATGGGAAGTGGGCAAGTACCCCGGGGTGAGTAGGGGTGTGTAAAGCAATGGGGTGACTGTACTATTTCAGAGTGGATATCCCATCCCTGCTTCCTGCTCTCTCTGACCATTGCTAGCCTCACCCTTGCTCTCCTGAATCCCAAAACAGACTGTAACACAAATGAATAAAGTCTTCCTCTTGACCTGATTCTTCCCTCTGAACATAGTGGAAATGCAAATTCACCAGCATCCTTGCCCATATGTGATGCAAACAATGTTTTTTTTTTCCCATCTGGAAATTATTCCTTTCTGATTGAGAGGTTCGAGTCCCTTCTGCTTGTAATAATATTATTATTTATAATTTATGTTCTTAATTTTTATAAATAGTGCTCAGTCACCATGGCAACAGAATCTTCACAAATCATTAAATTAAATAATGAGTAGTCATGATGCTTTGCACTTATGTTCATTTTCTTATTAAAAAAATAGATCTCCAAGTTCTTTATAAAATACTAATTAATTGGGTCTTTCGCTCCACCAGTATATTCCAAAGGTGGGTGATGAGATAAATGTTTTTCATCTTTCTGCTGCCTCTAGCTTGGGGTCAGGAAATGATGGGGTGGAGGGACCTCAAGGATGGTCTGGTGCGATGTTTCTCAGAGTGTGGGTGCAAATTCTCTTATGGACTATCAAGGGTGTCTGTTAACATGAAACCCATTGCCAAGCTCGCCCAGGCCCTCTGAAATAACATTGGTAGGTGCTGGAACCCAAGGGCATGTACTTTTAACCAGTTTACTTGGTGATTCTTGGGTGCAATCAACTCTACTCCCTTGTCTTTAATCCCAAGACACTGTCTGGCTTGGGTGTCAGTACCCTTGTGGCAGTTTCTGGCAGCTTCTTAATCTCCTTATTATTAAAGTTTGAGGCCAAAGGATTCTGTATTTTGGGGCTGCTCTGTGCACCATGGGCTTTACTCAGCATCTCTGCCTCTCCCCACCAGATGCCAATGGCAAAACCCCTACTCCTAGGGGAACAACCAGAAATGTCTCCAGACATTGCCTCACATCCTTTGAGGGGGCATATTGCCCCTGGTTGAGAACCATTGTCCTGCACTAGGACAAGTCATTCTAGACTAGGGAAGCCCAGCCTTCTTGTTTTGTTATATTACTTATGCTATTTTACTTTATCAATTTTGTTTATTTTTGTGACAGTTCTGAGGGGAAGTTCTCCCTCATGTTGAATTAAAACCTGGTTCTCTGTAGGTCGTGTGGATAAGTCCTACTGTCACCTGGAATACAGGGTCACAACCACTCCTTTTGTCCTTCTGATCTGAAACCAGTGTCTTGGGTCCTTAGAATCACTTCTTACTTAGGTGAAACTATAGTGGTTCTTTCAACTGTTCTTCCTCTGCCTTGAGTAGGAATTATTTTTCTTTATGGTTTTGATAACACTGATTTGGATTTGGAGTTCCATCAAATTGAGACCAGATTTTACAACAATGATTTAGATCAGATCCATTTTTTAAAAAAACTCTTGACAGTCAGTGCCCATCTCTAGACCAAGGCCTGCCTTAACTTTATTTCTCCAGAGGTTACTTGTTGAAGAAGACTCTGATTCCTGGAGTAGTCAGAGAGACTGGATTTAGAATGGCTGTGTGGGAAAGTAGCCTGCCACCTGCCACATGGCTTCTCTGAGGCTCACTTCCTTACTTGCGAAATAGAAGAAATAATGTCCATCGTCATAGGTTAGATTATGTCCCTCTAAATCTATATGTTGAATTCCTAAGCTCTAGTACCTCAGAAGACGACCTTATGTGGGAATAGGGGCCTTAAAGATGTCATTATAGATGAGGTCATCCTGGACTAGGGTGAGTTCCTAATCCAATGTGACCAAACATCCTTATGAGAAGGGGGCATTTGGGCACAGACACGTACTCAGGGAAGACAAAGGCAGAGATCAGGGTGATGCTTCTATAGTCAAGGATGGCAGAGATCTCCAGCAAACCTCCAGGATCTCAGGGGGAGGCCTAGAACAGGTTATCCCTCCTAGCCTCGGAATGACCCAGCTCTGCCACCGGCACCTAGATCTCTGACTTCCAGCTCTACGACTATGGGATGATACATTTCTGTTGTGTAAGTCACTCATTTGTGGTATATCATTATGGCCCCAGGAAACTAACACAACATTTTATAGAACTGTTTGAAAATAAGATGGAGCAATATGAAGACCAGGAGATCAATCACCTGACATAAGATTTGCCACATGAGACCAACTTATCAGAAGACAAGAAGGTGGCTCTGGGGTCTGAGAGTCATTGCAGCCCCAAGGGAAGGGAGGAGTGGGGGGACTGTGGTGAACAATGCGTCTTGAATCAGAGCAAGAATAGCTCCCATCCTTAAGCACCTACTGGGTGCAGAAGGATGTGTTTCAGGCTGACATGTGCCATCTCTCAACCTTATCAGTCTTTCAGGGTCAATACTGTGTCCCCATTGCACAGAGAGGTTGCAAAATTCCTGTGATGTGTCAGGTGTGCAAGCCCATCCAGGGCAGTGAAGGAGCCCGTGTTGCTGGTGTTTCTGGTCGTCAGCACCTATCTCCCTCCCTGGCACGAGACAGACATTTGTTGAATGTTGAATGAAATTTAAAAAGTGGAGGAATTTGGATTCAAACCTGGGCTTTCCCACTGTAAAGCTCATCCTCTTTTATTTATTTCCTCTTTACCACCCTACAGAACAGACGGCTTATGTAGCAGGACGGTGAGGGCCACGAGCCAGCCGCCGACTGTCTAGACCCTCAGCTGCCCCATTTGTGAATTAGGGGTAATAAAATGCATTCCAAAGCCTCTTTCGTTAGGACTAAATGAGTTATTTCAAGTGAATGGGCTTTGCAAGCTGTAAATTGCCGTATAAACCCGAGGAAATGAAATGACAAGGAAAACTGTCCACCAAGACTTAGCCTGCACCCAAGCGCTCTTATTTTGAACACAACCTTCCTCTGCTAATGCATCAATTTACTCTCAGAAAATCCACACTGCATCTCTGAGCAGCTTCACTCAGAGCCAGCCACTCAATTAATAAGTCCCCATTACCCTGAAAAAAAAAAAAAAACCAAGCCAACAAAAAAGCCATTTTCTAGTACCTAAACAACAGGATTTTCGACTTAAAACACAATGCCAGCCTAATTAACTAATTAGACAACAAAATAAATAATTATCCAGTGTATCAGCAAGAGAAAGAGATGCGTTAAAAGGTTACTCAGATGCATTGTTTCTTCTGGAAAGGGATCGAGCTGGCTTGACTAGGATCTGGAGAGTTTTATTTGTGGGTTTCAGTCAGAGACCTCTCCCAAGCTGTGTGATAATTACACACATCACCCGGTAATGGCAGAGCCTGTGTGTGCACACTTTCTGGGTGATGAGCAGCCCAGTCTCCCTCCCTGCACTCCCAGCCCTTTGTAGCAAGCAACTCTCTTTCCCAGTTCTCCTCCTAAACAAACTTTTCAGAACTGTGACGTCCACAGAGTGGAAGAGGATGGTGCTCTTTATCAAATGAGCCTCAAACATGCAGACTGAGAATGTGTTTTGGCGCCTCCTTGGTAATCCTCAAGCAAATTGCTTTTACATCATTACAACCATAGGTTCCTAGGAATGGGATTTGGGATAAAGGTTGAGAAGCCTTTGATTCTGTATTTCTGTAAGACCAAACTCTTCCTATGTAAAGTATCTGAATTAATTAATTTTAAGATGGCATGGCAATGAGGAGCATGCATCAATCCATAAAGGGGTTGATACCACACATCTGCCTGGTAATTCATTCTGACGTCCCTCATGGATGTACTACGGGAAAGGTTGGTGTGTTGCACCTGATGGACTCTGTCATCATCTTCATGGGTCCATTCATGGGGAATGGCTTTAATAATGCCAGCAAACAAACAAACAAACAACCCACCAGAATCCCCAGATGAAGGAACAAACCTTCCCTTCCAAAGACAAAGATTCCAAATCTCTAAAGATTATTAGAATTTGGCTGGAAGATGACCCTGGACATGGGGCTCCAGATGTGATGAAACTGTTATACTCTCAAGAGAAGAACAAGATTGATCTTGGGCGAGTCAATGAATTTTCAGCCAAAGCAATTCGCTTGGCTATCAATGGACTTTACCTCTTGCTTATACTCTGAGGAAAGAATCCCTCCTTCTTCCCACTCTCTTTCCCCTCTTTGCATAAAGAGCTGTGGAGTCTGCACTAGGTAAATGCAATGTCCCTGAGGATCTAAGAGTAACAGCTCCATCCTCTTTCTTGTGAAACTTATATTCTTGAGAGGGAAGCAGACATTATCTCTGTTATGCAATTAGTTACTTAGTGAAAATAGTAGTAAATGCTACAAAGAACAAATCAAGGAACTTTTGTACATGTAAGAAAGTGGGGCTCTCGAGTGGGGGTAGAGGAAATGCCCTTTGAACTGGCATCTAAATGAGTCAAGAGAGGCAGGCAGGGATCAGCTCATGTGGAGAGCAGGAGGCTGTGAGTTTTATCTGAGGGCCAGAAGGGAGCCTGTGAAATATTTCAAGCACATGGAATATTACTCAGCCATTAAAAGAAAGAAATCTTGCCATCTGCAATGATATGGATGGAACTAGAGGGTATTATGCTAAGTGAAATAAGTCAATGAGAGAAAGTTATCATATGATCTAAGTCATATGTGGATTTTAAGAAACAAAACAGATGAACATAGGGAAAGGAAGGGAAAATAAAAGAAGACAAAAACAGACAAGGAGACAAACCATAAAAGACTCATAATGCTAGAAAACAAACTGAGGGTTGTTGTACAGTTGGTGGGAGGAGGTATGGGGTAACTGGGGGATGGGCATTAAGGAGGGCACGTGATGTGATGATCACTGGGTGCTGTATAAGACAAATGAATCACTGAGCTCAACCTCTGAAACCATTATTACAGTATATGTTAATTAATTTGAATTCAAATTTAAAAATTAAAAATAAAAGTTTAAACAAAAAGAAAGAAAAGATCCAATGAGCAGAGACTAGACTCTGAGGTTCTAGGTGAGAAGAATGTGAACTTGGGCTGCAGAGTAGAGGAGGCAACAGAGAGGAGCAGATGGATCTCAGAGATGTTTGGGCAGAAACTTACAAGATTTGGTAATTGATTAGATTGGGGACAGGGGGAGGGACACCATGTGTAAATGTGACTCCCAGGGCTGCTGGATGGATGGGTGGCAGTGAATTCACCAAGGCAGCTCAGACGAAACTTTATACAACTGCTCAGAGAGCCATCTTTAGTCTGCTTATCTCAGAAAGGCAATTCTTTTTTTTTTTTAACATTAAAAAAAAGAGATTTATTTATTTATTCATGAGGGACACACACACACACACACACACACACAGAGGCGGAGACATAAGCAGAGGGAGAAGCAGACTCTTCACAGGATCCCGATGTGGGACTTGATCCCCGGTCCCAGGATCACAAACTGAGCTGAAGACAGATGTTCAACCACTGAGCCACCCAGGTGTCTCCTTTTTTTTTTTTTTTTTTACATTTTTTTAAAATTTAAATTTAATTTGCCAACATATAGTAAGACACCCAGTGCTCATCCCATCAAGTGCCCTCCTCAGTCCCCATCACCCAGTTACCCATCCCTCCACTACCTCCCTTTCCACAGCCCTTTGTTTGTTTCCCAGAGTTAGAAGTCTCTCATGGTTTGTCTCCCTCTCTAAGTTTTCCCACTCAGTTTTCCTTCTTTCCGTTATAATCCCTTTCACTATTTCTTATATTCCACGTATGAGTGAAAAGGACTCTGCACTCCATCCCCCAAGTGGAGACATAGGATGTAGGGATGGGGGACTGTCATGCTTTTGAGAGCAGGGCTGATGTGAGCTGTCAGTGCTAGGGCAGAAAACCTGAGGCTAGAACAGTGGCAGGTCTTGAGATTGGAGGGCAGAAGTGCACACAGCCCAGATGGGCTTCAGGGGAACTTGGAGCCCAGGCAGAGGCAGTGGGAGCTAGTTATAAGCAGCACGGTTATGTGCTGTGTGGAGACAGGTACTGTAGCCAGGCATGAGCATGGACTCTCAAGGGAGATAATGCTGGATTTGAACCTGAGTCTGCCCTTACTTGGGCATACATGTCAGCCCCCTGAGCCTCACGTCTGTGGAATACAGGTGGTGATAGCATCTACCTCAGTGAAGGCTGAATGAGACCATGGGGTAAACGACTGACCATGACAACTCACACATGACAGGTGGCCATAAACTGCTGCCGTCATTACTATTTCCGCCAGGAGCATAAATTTCAATCTCAATACCCAAGTGAGGCCAAAGGCAGGGTCAGCATTCAGGGAATAGTCCAATGTCAAATGGTAATGAGAGCAAGAAGAACAAAGAAATAGGAGGTGGCAGGAGGCTGGGGCTTGGTTCAGATTTCTGGGCTCCACAACGAACACCCCATCTGCATAATTACAGAAAGCCAAGGAACAGCCATTGTTAAACTGCCCCCTGGTTCTGAGTTTATAGCAATAGTTTAACCTTGGCCACAGCCGTAGCCAGCAGCCCTTGTCATGTCTGGCTTGCAGGTGTGTTTTGTTTGGCCTCCACATGGCTTAATTAAAAAAAATTGTTATTAATTTATTTTTAAATATTTTATTTTAGAGAGAGAGAGAGAGCACATGTGCACATGTGCACGAGCAAGTGGGGGCAAGGGAAGATGGAAAGGGACAAGCAGACTCCACGCTGATCGCAGGGCTCAATGTGGGGCTTAATCACATGACCTTGAGATCATGATCTGAGCCAAAAACAAGAGCTGGGTGCTTAACTGACTGAGTCACCCAAGAGCCCCTCAGTTATTATTTTTTTAATGAGCCATAAACATTCATTTATTTATTTACTTACTTATTTTAAAGATTTTATACTTAAGTAATCTCTACACCCAACATGGGGCTCAAACTCACAACCCTGAGATCAAGTGTCGCATGTTCTACCAACAGAACCAGTCAGGCACCCGATAAATGAGCAACAAACATTTAAAACTTGGATTTGTCACACTAAAATCAGAATTTCCAGTTTTACTGAGAGACCCAAAGATCTGACAAAGCTTGGGTTCACATCCCAACATGGCTACAGTAGCCAGGATCCAAGAGTGGACATTTCCTTTAAGAAAAACACTGGCTGTCCAGAATCCTGGGGTGACTCTTCTTTGACTTGCTGAGCCTTGGAGACTTTAGAATCTTTGGGCTCCTTCTCTAAAACAATGGTTTACTATGTTCCAGTTGGGATTATTATTCTTTTCTAAACTGGATAAATTGGTTCACCATTAATGTTGGATCATTGATAATATTTTCCAAATTCACACAACCATGAACAAAGGCACACATGTCCTTGCGCTAAACAGTCTAATTATTGGAACTTTTCTTGACTTTTTCTCCAAAATTGTTCTCAATATTCTCAATAGTCTTAAGCTTGTCTATACTAGAATCTGGCATTGGTGTCAGATTTTGTTCATGTGTCTATTTTTGGTTTTTAACATTGAAGACATCTAGATGTCATGGCTCTCTTCTAGGTGTTTTGCCCCCTGAATGCTTCTGAGACACACTTGGCCAAAGGTTCTTGTTCAAAAAAATCAAAACTCTTTTAAACCCTGAGTGAAATGGTTTCTGATAATCCTTCTTTCCAATCTCCCCTTGGTGAACCCATGAGGAAGTAGAGACACGTGTGAAGAACCTGCCTCTTCGAGGAAAACAAAACAAAACAATAGGCAATGACATAGTAGAGAGGGAAGATATTTGCCCCAATAGCAAAATCAACTACTTGCAGATTTCATTTACCCAAGGACAGCACGTTCTCTCAAATATTCCGTAGTGATTATCTGGCAAAATCTCAAAACATTTTGTAACACAAGTTGTCTTTGGTCAATAAATACCAGAACTGAAATGTCCTGGTGGGGGGGGGGTGGTGGAGATTTATGATCCTAGCACAACAAACACACCCATAAATCAGTCTGAGAAAGCTCTCAGGTAGCCGAAGCAGCATTTTGCTGCCCTCAGCAGAGGCCACGAGTGAGCGTGTGGGCTCCTGACAGTCTGGGCTCTGCTCAACGTTGTGGGGAGAAGGACCAGCTTTCAAAGACCCCATTTATCCCGCCTCGAAGGAACGGACACTTTGGCTTTACATAGCTGAGTTTTCCTCTCTCCAGTCTACATTCTCTGGGAATTTACATTTTTCCATTGCTTGTAAGTCTTTCCAAAGACAGGCATTGGGGTGAAGAAGCTGAGAGCTGGGTTCGAATCTCTGCTTGACTGTTCGGCTGTGTGAGCTTGGACATCTCTTAAATGCTCTGGCATTTCTCTTTCTTATCTGAAAATTGCACATAATAATATCTACCCTCTAGGGCTGCCGTTTGTACTAAATGAGATGACCTATGGGCAATTAACTTGGTGCCTTGCCAATGGAAAGCACTTGATACAGTTTTATTTTTATGGTTAATATGTATAAGGTTCATGGCACAGTATAAGTCTTCTATGAATTACACTTAGTGCTTTCCAAGGTGCTAATTTACGGGACTATGCAGATGATGCTCCAAAATAAATAATAGCTTCCTCCAGATGCAAAGCTTGACTGAAGCCTTTGTGCAGTGCGTCTTGATATGGGAGTCCAGCTCTGATAATTGGGTTTGTCTTGGCCCCGAGATCTATTGCCACCTTGAACTTCCATTTGTTTACTATCCATTCCCATCCACCATTCAGCACGAGACTCTCTTAAGCCTGCTTCTCCACATTTTAAGTGTTGGGAGTTTCCCTACTCTGATTCTATGTCCTCTTCTCCCCTCCTGCTCCCCACTGACCCTCTCCCTTTCCCAGCCCCTCTCCTCTGTCTTCTCTTTGCCTTTCCTCCCTCCCTGCCTTTCTCTCAGTCTACAACTCCCTGATGAACTTAAATTCCCTGGTCTCAGTTACTGTGTACATGTGCTTATGGTCCCAAATGATATGTGGTTCTCCCAGCTGTCTTTTCTGGATTCTAGGGTCCATATCTAGGGACACACTCCATCTGACATTTCCACTAAGGTGCCTCAGATTCAATGTTTCTCAGACATGCTTCTTCACCCTTCTTCACTGTTTGGGCAATTCATTCCAGACTCTAACATGTGCCGGCTGTGTGCAGGATGCTGAGGAGGCAGTGATGGGAGTCGGACAAGTCTTGAGCTTGCAGAGCTCACACCTGGTTGGCCTTCGGAGCCTCCTTTCTTGGTAAGTGTCACCAACAACGTACTGGTCATGCAGGTCCAGTATCTGGGACTCCCTTTGGATGCCTTCCTCTTCCTGTGTGCAAACCTCCGCCTTGCCCTGTAGATTCACTTCCTAAATACCTCTCTTATCTGCCACCCTATCTTGACAGCCTCTCATCTGTCACCCACATGCTGCGGCAGACAACCTTTTCCTGGAACCCTGTGTTTCTCCCAACCATCTCGCACAGAGCCGCAGGATAGCTTTAAGTATCAAAGTCTGGCCATGTGATCCTTCAGCTTAAAATAGTTCTATGGTTCCCCTGGATTTTAGCACACAACCCAGTGTCCTGCCTCCGCCTCCGCCATGTTTCCAGCTCCTGTCTTCCTCTCTTTCTGTCCTAGATATGTTGACATTCCTTGTGGTTCTCCACTGTGCTCTGATCGCCCTGAATGCCCAGCCATTCCCTCTGAGCTGATCCCTACTCCCCTGCTCAGGATCAGGTCTCAGCTGAAACATGACCATCCTTGACTGCCTATCCTTGGTCTACTCTCCTGCACCATCTTGGGTTCTTCACTGTAAGCTCTTGCACACTCATGGTCATTTAATCAGAATGCGGTGAAGCCTTGGACCAGTACTTCCTTGTGCATGGCTTGGATCACCTGGGGAGCAAGCATGTGAAAGATGCAAATTTGAGGGGGGTTCTCACACTTAATCAGAATTCCAGGAAGTGGGTTCTGTAAATGTATATTTTTAAGGGGCTTCACCAGTGATTCAGAAGCACAGCAGAAATGGAGTACTATTTACCATGGAATAGGAGAAGAATCCCCGCTCTTGACCCAGCCAGGCAGAGAGAGAGGGCTATGGGGTGAGGCAGGCTATGGACAAGGCACAGGGTCTCAGGATGCCCTAAGGAGCTTCTCCCTCCTCAGGTTCTCTGCTCTTATGGCATGGCTCAGATTTTTAGCTGTCTCATGATCTCTTGACAAACACGTATTTCACAAAAAGTGAAGAATTTTCTAGAACTGTCAGCATGAGCAGACTTCCTATTTCCTATCCCGGGGGTCTGCCACATAGATTACCCTGCTACTCTTCTGACACATGCATAAGCCTCACTGACAATAACAACCCTGTTATCCAAAGTTATGGGAATGGAAGAGGCAAATGGACAAGGCCAGTATTTATCTATGAAATCTCACTTCCTCTTAAGGATATTTCCGCCCATGACATCTCTTCCACTGTTCTTTGGAACAGCTGCTTAAATCTTTGGTGTAGTGCAAAGATCAGGGGTTGTCAAATCAGACGTCCTAGAAATGACCCTAGATACATTTCTTCACCTCTCTGGAATTCATATTTCTCTTCTGTAGAAAAGCAGCAACAATAGCAAAAGAGGGTAGGAAGCTCACCTGGAGGGGATGTGAATTGTGTGAAAACCTGGACACAGGGAGACCCCCCACCCCGGCCAGGGATGTTAATGACCCTTCTCTTGCCCTTCTGCAAAGTGTTCATCAATCTTAGACATCAGGAAGGCCAGCCCTGCTCTGACAGTGATGTCACTCCTGCTGCCACATTATAAATACAGATCACTGTCATGGTGAAAGCAAGCGGTAGCATCCCTTGCTTTGGTAGAGAGCTCCATAAAAAATTGCATCTTATTACATACTTTTCCCAAAATTGACATAAGCCATAACTTCGTTTGCCATGGAAGGAAATTTAGAGACAGATTTGTCAGGCTCTTCCCTACAATCGACTGGCGATCTATCTAGATTCAACTCTTGACTCTGGCACTTACTGGCCATGTAATGTGGGAGCAACACTTACACCACCCCTGAAGACATTGCTCACTTGCTGCGAGGCCCTAGTCTAAAAGGTTAGTCATACCTGCCCTTCCCCTAGTCGTATGATCATGATCTTTATGTCACAGGTGAGAAGATTGAGGCAGAGTGAAGAAAGACAGCCCAGAGTCCACTACTGGGAAATGGCCTTCGGGTAGTGGAATTAGGCCTGGGACTGTCATCATGACCAACATGGTTGAGCTTTCTAAGTCATTGTTCCTTATGTTAACAGAAGTAGGGTTGATGAGAGTCAGTATCCCCACCTAGAGTAGGAAATTAAGCAAGGCAGCGCAGCTAAACATCTAGCATAGCACTTGGTCATGGAAACATCAGGATTTGTTTCATCTTGTGTTAAAGTGGTACCTGGGCCTTCATTGGATGAAGCCGCCCTTTACCATGTCGGCTGAACGCAAATAGTGGCATTGCCCCTGCTTATGTAGATGGCCAGACACCTCTCTTCTGTTCTAGCCTGGCCATTGGCTTTGTTAGACTTAAAGTCCTGCTGGTGGTGATTCTGCTCCAGCTCCTACTGATGGCCATGTGTCTTTGGCTGTGGCTTCCATGCCTTGGTTATAAAGGTGTGGAGGGAAGAAGCCTGATGAGAGACTGGCCTCAGGACATCTGCCTGCTGCAGCCACCGTAGAAGGAACCAGGTCTCCAAATTGCTGCCTCTCCTGCTGTCTTTCCCTGGTCCCTACATCTTATACACTCTTCATAGAGCTGGGTTCTGACTTTTCTTCTCCATCTGGCCCACAACCTCACTGTGTCTCACTGGGATAATTTGGCAGGCTTCTAAATGGTTTTCTATGTCCAGACCTCCGACCGGGAGTCAGCAAACTACAGCCAGTGACCAAATCCGGCCCTGGGCCTATTTTTAGCTAAGAATATTTTTACATTTTCAAAGGTTTGTAAAATCCAATGAAACAAATAATAAAAATAAAGAAGAACATGCAGCAAAGCCCACAAAGCCTAAACTATTTACAATCTGGCCCTATTCAGGTCCCACTTGCTGACCTTTGTTCCAGACTACCCTTTAGCTTGTGACATAACTATCCTTTTACCTAGATCCCTGGGACCCAACCCCACCCAACCCAGCACGTTGTATCGCCACCATGCTCAAAACTCTTTAAAACATCATGAGTATAAGAAAAGCACCACCCTGCTCAAAAATCTTTAAAACATTTTGAATGTAAAAAAAGCAAGCTGGAGGTGACCTGAAAAAATCTGGATCCAGATCCCAACTCCACATTTGATGAGCTACATGCCCCTCCAAGCCTGTTTCCTCATCTGCGCAGTGCAGAGAATCCTGGTGGCAGCCTATGGGTTATTTGGGGTCCCGTGGCTGTGAAGGGTGAAAATAAAGTCTGAGCTGCAGAGAGCTCTTCCAAGTACAAGATGATTTCCTAACTCTTTTGTTCATGGGGTGGCATCCCCAGCCCAGAGCCTGCTTTGCAGCCTGTCCCCAGTGGGGCCCCATTTTCTCCACCTCATTCCTTGGGATTCTCCACCTGACCTGCCTCCACACATTGCTCTGTTCTCACCCACTGTGGCAGAAACGCTCTTCTCATGTCCTCTCATTTGAGTCCAACCTGATTGTGGAGGTTCATACTCAGGTGGTGCGAAGCACATGGTGGAATGTGTGTGTGGACATTGGGCACAGAGACTGGATGTAGCTTTCTCAGCTCTGTGACTGCTCTCCAGGCCCACGGAGGCCATGCATCATGGCACTCTGTGAGCCAGTCCTAACTGCTCTCCTCCTTCTCTTTTCTTGTTCTTTTTCTTTCCAACACTCCAACATGAAACAGTGCCTGCTGGGGCCGTAAAAATATTTTGGCTGTCTCCTTCTTAAAAACTTTCTAAAAATACACAGAGGCACCTCAGATGAACACATGGCTGGCTTTGATGATTGCCTTCCAGGTGACAGAAATACAACCCAAGCGTGCACCCCTCCTGGAGACGAGCGTGGGCAACTCCTGGTTCAGGGTTTCCCAGGAGAGGCTGGTAAAGTGGCAGCAGCGTCGACACAGAGCAAAAGTTCACCCTGTCTGCCGGCCACTTGAAATCCTGCAGAACTCCAGTTTATTTGTAGAAATCGGGAGGAGGAACGTGACTTAAAGGGAAGTAGAATGTGATTCATTCCCTCCTTTTGTATTTGAAGATCTGCTTAAAGAAATAAGAAGTTTTGAAATTTTTGCCTCTTTAAAGCGTTTGTCTGAACTTGGATAAACTTTTGTTTCATGGCGTCCTGGAAGATCACTGGGCGGGAAGCCAGTGAGACAAGGTTCTAATTGCCACCTGCCACTAACCTCCGACAAGTCACGGCTTGCCTCCGAACCTCAGTCTCTTTATCTAAACACGGAGATGCTTTAATTAAGTGACTTCTCCGACCTTTTCCAGCTGTAAAATTCCATGATCTATCAGCTAATATTTAAGACATAATGTAAGACTAGAAAACAAGAGAGATTCTTTCACCACTAATAGTCACAACTTTGGAGGATGCTGCATATGGCTCTCATTTAAAATCCTGTTCACTGGGCAGGGTGCAGTGACTACAACGGAAGAAAGCATGTGTTTATTCTGTGGTCCTGCGTGTTGCATGTTTATAACATGCCTTTGTGGTTGAGATCATTCCCGTTATACAGAGATAACACCGAGGCTGTGAAGTTGAAATTAATATTCAAACTCATATCTATGAGATGAGCCCATTCTACTTAAAAGGGCCCCAATCTTATTAAGCATCTCCAAAGTAGACCTTCAACTTATTGGACCTTCAGGTAATTCTGACCTATGGTGCAAGTTGTTATATACGATATATTTTTTTTTTAAAAGTTTTATTTGTTATTTTTTTAGAGACACACAGAGAGAGTGTGTGTGTGGGCTGAGGGGGTAGTGGGAGAAGGAGAGGGAGAGAAAGAATCCCCAGCAGCCTCCATGTTGAGCTTGGAGATCAATACCCATGACCCTGAGATCATGATCTAAGCCAAAATCAAGAGTCGGATGCTTAACAGGCTAAGTTACCCAGGCACCTCTATTTATGATACATTATTAAATGAGGTAAGCCTATTTTGTATTGCAATGTATCACTGCTTCTGATGTTTTGGTACTTACAGCGAAGTGGCTTGCCCACTGTGTGCCTAATATTAGTAAGGCCTCATTCAGGCTCTTGTAATTGTGTTTTCACAAAATCAAGATTCCTCAAGGAGCGCCCCAGTTCATGCATTCTTGCCTATCTTAGTTATTCTAGGAAAAAGGCTTTCATGATCAGTGCATTTTGGAATATGATACAAAATTAAATGGGGTCAGAGTCTCTTTGCACAGCCTGTAATGCACAGGTGGTCATTTGGAATCTCCCAGAGGGTGCTACAATTTGCTATATTTCCTGAAGTATTTCATCCCAGGACCCCTCTACCTTTGCATTGGTATCCACAGAAATCAATGCTTCTGCCACTTAATCTTAATTTCTTTCATTGGCACTGAATCTGTGAGGTATAGTTTCAATATAAAAAAGAAAGAATAATGACTATTTGCTATGTTTTAGACACTTTGTGGTTTCCAAAGTGTTTGTCTCACTTGGTTTTAAAAATGACCCTGAGAGATGGGATATGATTTGGTTACTCCATTGTATTCACATAGCAATGAGAATTTCAGTGCAAGATGGTGCACAGAATAAATGCTACAACCTTCCCCCACTTCTATGAACACGTTGGAAAGGTGGAGAAAATATTAGTAAGGTATATTAAACACATAGCAGTGCTCTTAAACAGGAATGGGGATTCCCAAATATCAGGAAGGGCAATATTTCTTAAGAAAAAGGCACCTGTGGTACTTAACAGGTCTGAGTCCTTGAAGTCCAAAGGGGTGCTGAGAAGAGCCCAGCCCCAACAAGAGTCTAGGTGAAGGGCATTGAGTCCTAGGAAGGGCTGGAGCTGCATCTGGCAGTCTGGGCATAGCTAAGGACTGCACTTAGGCTGTGAATTTGTAGTGAGGCTAGAAATCTGCTCCCTGAGCCTTATTTCTAGAATCTGCACTGCCCTGTGTCTGTCTACCCAGAGGTGTGGCTTAAGCCCTGGTCCATGGACTTGAGCAGTGCCTTCTGCCCACAGCAGGGCCTGGAGTTACCAAAGGGTAGGGCCTGTTTTCAGAGAATCCCAACATGTGGGATGAGATCACATGATGAGACATGTGATTAGGAGCCATGGGGATGCACCCTGGGACTCCCCAGGATGAAGCCCATGGAGGACCAACAAGACTGTAGAGAGTAGAAGACTCGTCACGTGATGAAAAGAAAAGATCACCAAGGAAGCTAAAAAGAAATTTACAATATGTGAATATCCAGAAAGAAATAAAGGAAGAATAGCCAAGAGAAGAGGAAAGAAGGCTGTGGGGAAGGTAAATTTTGAAATGTTAGCAAAGCATTCGGAAAAGCAATGATAATTTCCATATGTAGAAATACATTTTTTTTGAAAATAAAGTACCTTATATGACAGGGTTTTGGAGTGTACTTGTTATGATCAGCACCAGGTGATTAGAATAAAAGCCTAAAGAAAAGAAAAAAAAAAAGAAAAGAAAGTACCTTTAAAGACGTTGGTTTCCTTGACAGAAGGAAACCTCCAAGAACATAGCATTGCAAAGAGAGAACTATCTGAAAATACTGAGACATGGCAGGTGACCTGTTCAGAAACCAGGGCAAATGGGGTTCTAGGAGAAGAGAATGGACAGAACAGAGCTCAGAACGCATATAAGGAATATTTGAAGATGTGCTGTATGGACATTCTAAAAACCGGCTGATGTCATCTAGAAAAAAACCTCCACACATAACACATACAAAGGAGAATCCTACAATGTGTCAGAGGAAATTAAAAACAAATCCTGCAATGGAGCGAAAATCATGCTGATATCAGATTTCTCATCAGCAGTACCAGGTGCCAGCATAATAATTAAGTAATATATTGAGAAAGAAAATAGATTTCTGTCATGAATCTCTCATTTTTCCCAAGTAGCTTTTAAGAGGGAGGATAATGTAAATAAAGAGATTTAAAGACATACAAACCAGGAAGGTGACCACAGCCTCCCCTGAAGGAACAAGAAATCCTAGAAGGAGGTCCACATGGTCCCATGGGCCAGATCCAGGTCACCACCTAGTTTTGTGTGGTAAGTGGGCCAAGAAGGATGTTACACTTTAAAAGATTGAGAAGAAATAAAAGAAGAATAAAATATTGTGACACATGGAAATATCAAATCAAATTTTGTTGCCCATATTAAAGTTTTATTGGGACATGGCCAAGCCTATTTGCTACATAGTGTTGAGGGCTGCTTTCAAGACACAAGGGCAGAGCTGAGTAGTTGTGAAAGAGACCACGTGGTCCACAAAGCCTAAACTATTCACTATCTGGGCCATTATGGAAAAAGCTTGCCAACCAAAAAGATGTATGTTAGCAAGAAAAAATATGAACTATGATAAACAGAATTGAATACAAGAGATGAAAGCAAACAACACAATCAACAAATATTTTGAGGATTTTAAATAAATCACGATATAACTATTATTATTTTAAAAAATTAAAAATGTGTGAAAAGAAACTGCAACAAAATCTCCAACAACAACCTCACAGAGTAGAGAGTTTTGAAAGGAAGTAAACGTTCTGAGTAGATTGCTTAGGAGAATGGAGGTAGTAATGATATTTAAGTCTTTTAGAGAAAACATATCTAAAGTAATTTTTTGAGAGACATTAAAAAGCAAAGAGAATTTAAACACAAATCAGTAGACACTAAATAAAAGGATTAAAAGAAACTTGAATTACCTAACAGAAGGAGAAGAGGGAAAAATAAGAAGACAAGAAGTATAGCAAGTAGAAAACATGAAATAAGAAGGCAGACATAAGTCCAAAATTGGAGCAATTCCAGCATAAAACAAATTAAACTCACCTAAAATGGACCTACTAAAATAGGACGAAATGCTGTCTGTGAGAGACACAGCAGAACAAATAACTCTAAGGATTGAAAATAGGTGGAATGGGGCGCCTGAGTGGCTCAGGGTGGTTAAGGGTCTGCCTTTGGCTCAGGTCATGATCCCGGGGTCCTGAGATTGAGCCCTACATCAGGCTCTCTCCCAAATAAATAAAATCTTAAAAAAAAAAAAAAAGACCTGGCACCTTCCAGTCTCTGGCACCAGGAGGTCTCTGGCAAACCACTCACGTAAAGAAAGCCAGGGAGTCAATGCTAATGTCGAACAGGGAATTAATCCAAAGGGACAAAAGAGACAGAGAAGATGCTCGTGGTGATAAGAGGACCATGTATAGGTTAAGAACTTGCAGCACCTGCTGAAAGTATCAAACCATTTCAGCTTTGCAGGACTCACAGAAACAGTCTGGTGGTCTGGATGTGGCCATCTGCTTCAAGTTGCCTCTGGGTTGCCAGGTGGTGGCTGCTTTGCTCATAGAGTCTTCATTCTCTAGAAAGAAAGAGCAGTGGGAGAGAGTGGGTGCCTGGCAGGAAGGCAGGGGAAGATGCTCAGGTCTCAGAGCACAGTCCTGACTTGGGCGTTCAGTTGGGAGGCCCTGACCTGAGTTTGGGTCACACAGAATATGGGTGCTTCACCATAATGCCTGGGGACAAACAAATGTCCCTTGAAGTTCTGCTTTCTGATTCCCAGGATAAAGATTCTCCCAGCTGGAATTTTTAGAAACAATTGTGAACTGGGTCATTTGTGAACAGGAACGAATCCAAGATAGAAGCCCAGAGGAGGTCAAGGAATGAAGTGTCCAGGGAAGGTGACAGTGTGGGGTGGTGGGTGCCGGCTGCATGGGGGTCCCACTTCTGCTCCATCCAGGTCCGGTGCTTGTAGGCTCTGTCTTCTCTTCACTCTGAAGTGCAGATTCCTTGCTTCTTGGTTATCCTTCCATTGCTGGTTTCTAATTGTACTGTGACCGTAGTTTGCATGATGCCTATTTTGGGAGGAGTGGGGAGCTTTAGATGGAGTACATGGTCAATTTTTAGAACATACATTCCCTGTGTGTTGGTGTCCACATTTTATGTTGTGTCTATCAGCTATCCCACACATGTACACTTCCAAGTGTGCCATGTGCCAGAGTTTCAATAATTAAATTAACCTTACTATACCTTTTACTTGTATTACACTTGTTCCATTGTCTTTTGACCTAAGTGTGTTAGAGACAGTCATGTGGGTTGGGAATTTATCTTCTTCTTCTTTTTTTTAATCTCCTGGCAGTTCATTCAAGTTTTTGTTTTCTGTATTTGGGGAGTTATATTATTTTTTTTTATTTATTTTATTTTTTTTTTTTGGGGGGGGGAGTTATATTATTAAATGCTGGGGTAAAAATGTTTCTTTCCTCCCAAGACTTACTCCTCATTCCTTCCTTACTAGCAGAGGAGCTTCTATGTTGTTGAAAGGAGCAATGCACCCAACTTAGAAATATTTTCCCTTGAAAAACAGAAAACAGGAAGTGTTGGGGTGGGGATCTGGGGAAATTGGAACCCTTGTGCTTTGCTGGTGGGTGTGTAAAATGGTGCAGTCGCTGTGGAAAACTGAATGGCAGTTCCTTTAAAAATTAAATATGGAATCACCACATGATGCAGCAATTCTACTTCTGGCTCTATACCCCAAATAATTGAAAGCAGAGACTTGAACATGTATTCGTACACCAATGTTCATGGCAGCATTATTCACAACAGCCAGTGTGGAAACAACCCACACTTTCTTTTCTTTCTTCCTTCTCTTGCTTCCTCTATCTCTTCCCTCCCTCCCTCCATTCCCTCTTTCCTTCTCCCCATTGACCCCCATGTGCAATCTCCTGGGTGGGGCTGTAACTCAGTAGGCCTACATGCCTCTCCTCTGCCGAGCACACGGGGGACATCCACAGGTGCTCACTAGGCTCAGGAGTCCTGGACCAGATCCTGGCCTGAAGGACCCACAGAGGGCTGATTCAGGTCTGCCTTGGCTTTGTCAGATCTCCTTCATCAGGCTCCCATTTCATGACGTGATTTTACTGGAATGCAGCAGGAATGGCAGCACTTTCTAGAACTAATTGCATTCGGCTTCAGGCCTGGGACTAACTGGTATGCACAGTGTGGGCAGGAAGTCAGAGTGCAGGGCTGGGCATCACGTGCCAGTGACCACTTGCACGTCTTCTTCTATTTTCTCCCGACCTCTTCCCCACATCAGCTCACCAGCACCCTTATGCTCCTGCTCTTCTCTACTCCTTTCTCAGGTGAGGGAATCTTCAGCCCCAGAGGGTGGTCCTGCATCTCATAAGGGATGACACATCTCCTAACAGACAGTGCTGAGATCACAGGTGGCCCTGTCAGTCTTTGGGTTTGTTGGTTTTTTTCTTTCTGGATCTGCTTCCTCATTTCAAGAAAATGTCTACTATGACTCTTTTAGGATTCTGGCCTTTTTTTCCACAAGGATTGCTTAGTAGCTTATCCTTATCAGATGAAGGACTCAGGAACTGCATTGGTTTTAGTGGGAACTTACCCTTCAGCTTTAAACTTTTCAATGGACATCATTTGAGGGCTGCAGTTTCTCTGCATGCTCCTGAAATCAGCCTCTGTCCCAAATCCCACCTGTCATCCATGAAAAGATCCAAAATCTACCAAAGAGCAGGGGAGCTATTGTTTGCAATATTTGTTGTCCCACAAATAACAAAGCTCTCAACTCTTTCCTTCTCTCCTTTTCCACTACCCAGATGCGTCTTAATTGTTACCTGAAATTCTCTGACCATCTTGATAAATCTTAATACATATGCATTTATTGAAGAAAAAATATTCTGGTTGAAACACTGTGCTCTTTACTGGGAATTTTGAGACACAACATGACAAACTCTTGGTTCTCCACCACCTCAGTCTAGTAGAAAGTGTGACATATAAACAAATAGTGAGAATTAATATTTATTAGAGGCTTACACACATTGTTACATACATTGTCATTTACTCCTTTACACACTGGGATGTCATTTAATCCCCAACACAAACAATAATACTGGGAAGATATTATCATCAGCCCATTTCACGGAGGTAAGGGTTTCAGGTGAGAAAGGAGGAGAGACAGACAGGCTCTTTCCCTGTTTGGGGGGTGACAAAGGCCACACTCTTACAGCAGGTGACAGGTCTCTTGCATTAGGCTGTGATGCTCACCATGCTTGGTGACATTTTAAGGCAAGCTGCCTAGAGAGCTGGGGAGAAGCTACATGTAATTTTTAATGCTGAATCAGGGTTCATGAGGGAAGGGGCAGAAGGAGCAGAGACACACAGTAACTGTGCAGCCTGGCATGCTCATGCAAGTGCACACAGTTCAGCATTGCTAACGTTTATAGCAAATTTGGAGGGCGAATGGGGTACAACGAGGGAGACTGGAAGCTGAGGCGGGGAAGCGAGTGGGGGCCAAGCCATGAGGTCCCCCTGGCTTATAAGGGGTTAGGGGTCTTTTCGGGGGAGATGGAAGGTGCAAGCCCATTTTTGGGCAGGGCTGCTGTGATGCCCAACCTCTGTCACAGGGCCAGGCACGTAGTAGGTGCTTGGTCCCTTCCTGCGAAACAAAGCGATCTGCTCTGGAGGCACCTCGGATTTCCAGTTCCGTGCATGCATTAACACAAAGATCTAAACAGCAGTAAAAGCCAACAATATGTCTATTCCATGCCCATGTCTGTTTTAGACCATTCACGGAATAATTATCAGGATGGCTAACAATGGATGATTTATTACAAATATCAGCTTTGCTGCTTGTTAATTCAGAACCAAAATATTTGCCCATTTCCATCCCAAAGGGAGAAATCTAGTTAGTTTGTTCCCCATGTTATAACTATGAAATTAAATTAAATGAACTGAATGAATTGCATGGGGGTAAATAAACTATTTAATTTAATTCACACGATGAAGAATAATACTGGATACATCTATAGTTGGCTAAATAAACCAATTAACTATTTTCTCTTTAGACAGCACAAGCCAATGGTACAGCTTGACTGAAAAAAAAAAGTGTAAGTGAAAAAGAACTTGTATTTAAGTGTAATTGCGCCTTGGGCCACCAGCCCTTGGGTTTTGGCTCACCACCCCCCCAACCTTGGGTGATGATGATAATGGCTTTCTCGTCTTCTAGGTGTTGTTCTTTACTTTCTTTCTTTTTTTAATTGAAAGAAATAAGTCCATGGGGTTGAAGTTGATGGGACTCTATTTCTCCAGCACACACCTGGAAAATGACAAATCGTGGGCAGCGTGAGCACAACCTGATGTACTAGTACTAGGTCTTGGGGTCAAGTGAAGTTAGGCTTAAATTTATGGCGGGATGAACTTAGGCAGGTTACACCACCCTCATATCCTCATGGCTAGGATGGGAATGGGATTGGACTACCTCCTGGGCTGGTATTGAGAATTGAACGAGGCCGTGGGCATAAAGCATAGCCCCGTGCCAGGCACATAAGCACACCGTGGCTGTTAGTGCTTTCCACCTGCTCGAGTGCTAATCTGCCCGATGATCACGCATGCCCTGTTCCCAAAGCCAGGAGAACTAAATTCTTCCAACCGCTCTTTCCTGGGCACCTACTATTTGTCTGGTATTTGACTCAAGGAGGAGGGGTGCTGATAGGCTGCCTGCAGGATCCCTAGAGTCTAGCGGGTGAGTCAAGGATGGGTCTAGCAGGTGAGTCTGCTCCCTTCACTTGGTTAACACCCAACAGAAGGAAAATTTGACAAGAACGTGCTAGAATGGAAGCTCAGAATTCAGCCAGGCTCCCATTAGTATCTTGGCCTCAAGAAGTTACTGACAGCCAGAGCCTTGGGGAGCAGGGGGATATATTCTCTCATTGTCATTTCAAGCCCAATAATGCTGATTCCTGCCTCTCTCTCAGGTCAGTTCTGAAGGCAACTGAGGCTGGTTCGGAGTAGGCTGCATGTGATGAGGACTGCCTTTGGTTGGCTCCAGGGTCAGTGTCCACAGAGAAGACAGTGACAGGGAAGACCTACAGCTAGCGAGGCATCCTGGACCAGAGTCGGGATCCCAGGCCCGTCCATGCTTGACACATGAGCTTTGCATTCCCACCCTGGGCCTCAGTTTCCATACCTGCAAAGTAGGGAGTGGGAGAAGTTTCCCTCTGGTTTTGAGACCCCAAAGGGAGTAATGCTAGAGCTACAAGTGCAGCTCTAATCTCTGGAGAAAGGAAATGAGTTGCACACCCATTGGACACATACTTTATGAACACCAACAGCTGTAAGAACCGAAATCAATGCTGGAATAAAGAAAACCTGAACCAAGGAGCACACAGTCCAGGGGGCCAGACACACAGCTAATACTCAGGAAAGATTTCACAAGTGCTGAAGCGTAGAGCAAGGGGCCAGGGAGCTGTAGCCATGAGGAAAATGGTACCCAATCCAGCCTGGAGAGATTAGCAAAGACTTTCTAGAGATGCTTAAACCTGCTATGAATCATCGAGGACACAGATGAATCCAGGACGTAGGAAGTAGGAAATCACCTGGTTTACAATCTAAGCTGGGAAATGCAAGCTCTTTGGGGCTGCCGGAACTGAAAGACACAGAGAAGGGGCAGACAGAAGGCACAGACAAGATTGGGAAGGACATTCTAAGTTTTGCTAAGGAGCTGAGACAGGATCCTCTAGGGGCAGGGTGACCTGAGCATGAGTAGTAATTGCACTGATGTAGGAAAGAGGCCAAATAGGAAGAACTCCAGGAGATAAAATCTTTAGGATGCTTTAGGCAGGAGAGGAAGGTGTGGCCTGATTTCTGTCTTGAGCCAATGGGCAGAGACACAAACCACAGGGGTCAGGAGTCTCAAGAAGTGAGAGCTTCTGGTTTGGAGCTGCTGGGTGTGAAGAGCCCGGCAGCCTCTAGAAGAGGGTAAGCCACAGGTGCAGAGCTCTGGGACAGCCTTCAAGGTGGGAGACACAGATGTGGACACTGGGAAGGCCTGAACAGAGCAAGGTAGGAGAGGCACATGGCCGATGGGATTTGGTGACAAGAAAGTCTCCTCTCCCTCTCCCAATCTTCTACTGTCACCTGGCTACTCCCATGTGCCCCGCGTCATTCCAGCTTGGAGAGAAGAGCTGAGCCTGCTCCCTTCACTTGGTTAAAATGTCCATCTCCAAGCACAGAGGGAAATCGGTAACAAGTGACAATACAGCATTTGACTGAAGTTTGATGGTCCCCAGTAAAATACCCCATGGCCCCGCTGTTCTTCTTCAAGCCCCCCTACTTTGACACAGATTTTGATGACAGACAGTCAAATGAGCTTCTCCAGAAGGGCTGATCCTTGGAGTACAGTGGGCTCTGCCAAGGGATCTGAGATTGCAGGGACACCACCTGCCTGGCATCTGCAGAGGGAATGTGAGGGACGATCAGCCCAGGGCCACTCCAAGAAGCCAGTGGAGGGCATTTCAAATGTGGACACTAGGTGCCCTTTCTCCCCAGTACATTTGCTCAGAAGGATTGTTGTTTTGTTTGTTTGCCCTGGAGAATGGGGTGACGCGATGGCATCTTCCTCAGAAACCTCACTGGCTCGAAGGAGTCTCCTACGTAGAGCACAAACCTGCCCTTTGGGACTTCAGGGTTCCCACTCGGCTCCACCTCTAATCCTGATCTGTCTTTTTGGCCTTTTGTCTTGATCCCTGTGTCAGAGGAGCCTGTTTGTTAGCTTAGCCAGGAGGGCTGGGAGGCTGGGGAGGGCCCAACAGACTGGTGCTTCATCCCTGTGTCCTTGAGCTGCATGTGGGGTTTGCACCAGCAGGTGCTCCAGCAAGGTTTGCTGAGGTGCTTGTTTTCCCAGAGTAACCCTCCTTGCCTTTGCTCATGTGGTGACCCCTACTGGGAAGCCCTCCCATCTCTGCATCTCAAACATTTGCTCCTTCACCAAATCCCGAATCCAGAGTACCTTTCCCAGTGTCCCCCAGCAGTGGGCCCTCCGAGTGTTCCTCTGCAATAGACACCCCAAGATTTGACTAGTGGGCTAACGTGTATTCCTTTTGTTGTTAAACCAAACTCTGCTATGCCCAAGACCCAGATTAGGACTTGTGGGGCTCTTGGGTGTCCCCAGAAACATCTCTTTAAGTGTTAGATTCTCTCCCATGTTCTAGACCTTAAAAGGGTGCCAAGTCTCCTAGAACCCTCAAAGGATCACACAGGCTCTGTCTCAGGGCCTTGTTGACATGATCCCCTTTTCCAGGGGACCCATGCAAGGTCCCATCTTTCCTTCACAGGACCTCTGGCATTTTGTAGCTGGCATTTACCCTGATAAAACATCTTGGTTGAAATTGTTGACTTACTGTTCCATATCAAAATACTGGCGCCCTACTTGTCAGGAATCTTCTCTCCAGTCTGGCCCCCTTACCCAGTGGCATACAGAAAGTGTGCAATCAGTGCTCATTGGATGGCTTTGGCTACCACATCAGTCTTAATGGAGTATGACATGGCAGAGACAGCATAGTGACGTAAAGTGGACAAAATGTGAATGTTGACTTTGCTTAGTGGTTAGTGACCTTGGTGGGATGTGGTGAGAGGGCTGCCCTGCAGACACGGGCTGGCCTAGGCAAGGAGCGTTTGTTTAGGAGTTAGAGATCTTGCTCATCATTCGGGCAACCACCATTTCATATGCTGTGTTGTCTATACCCGAGAGTCAGCCCTGTGCTAGGCCCCCACTGGGTCCTGGGGATGTAAACATAAATTAACTATTTCCTTGTCTCAATAGAGCTAAGTCTGCCTGGAGAAACAAATACTTGGACAGGTAAATTCCAACGCAGTGCACATTGACTAAATGGGTCAGCCCACTTATTGCAGAAGACAGGACCAGCAGTGTTTCTCACCTCACAGTTGAAATTGCCTCTTTTATTTGGTATCTACAAGCACAGGGGGAAGATAAGAGAGTGAGGCAGTGAAGGGCTCGTGACTTTGGCCTTTACTGCTGAGCTGACCATAGGCATGTAATCCCTCCTTTTTGAACCTGTGGTTCCTTCTGGGAGATGGGGTTCAACTTTCCGGTTTGTTTAGAGGATTGATGCTCATGTGTATGAAGCACCTGGCCCAGGTCAACACTTAGACTTGTTGTGAAAGCTTGTTGTGACCCCAGTTATGCTCATGCACAGCTGATGGGGCAACATCCAGAGCAATAATAAGCAGGCAAGGTGGACAACAGACTTTAGCTGCTGCCCCTGAGTTCTTACTGCTCTGGGACCAGAGAAATTGGGAAGGCCCTCATCCTCTAGCTTTTGTAACCTCTGCTCCTTCTTCTGACCTGATGTCCACAGAGGCTGTCCTCATTCTGTGTGAGAAGCTCCACTCAGAGGCTCACTTGTCTCCACTCATTTCTCTGTATCTTCCTGCTCACAGGAACAAAGTGAGAGTGAGCAGCAGCGCGTTGGGAATCTTCTGCAGTCCCAGATGGCACGCTGACTGCTCTTTCAGGGGATGGGGGCCTATCCATGAAGCTGCAGATGCTCCTGGGCACGCAGGAGGAGGTCTGCTCGGAACACTTGGTGACCACTAGTGCCAGGACCCAGTGCCAGGGGCCACACGGGGCCTGGTGTGCAGACCTGTCTCTGCATCTTTGGGTCCTGGGGGAGGCAGCGACTTACCCTGGATTGCCAGCCTCACCTAACACAGTTCAGGTGTGAGGGGGACAATTGTCAGATGTAAGGCCACCTGGCATCTTATCAGGACAACACAGAGACATTCCCTGTTATTTGGTTTCCTGAGTCATGGCTACTGAACTTGGTTCTAAACAAGCCTGTGATAAACATCAGTCCAGTTATTTTGGCTCTTCAGCCATCAGTACCCCAGGTCAACACTGCCATTTCCTTCCATCTTCCATCAAAGATTGATTAATATTCATTGGATGATTCTTAGATACCTGGAGTTGTGACAAGCTACTTTACAAAATTAAAAAACATTAATTCTGTCCCACCACTCTGCATGATGGATATTTTATCACCATATTCCAGGGTTAAAAAAAGGTCTCAAAGAACATAAATAATTTGACAAAGACCATGTAGTTCATACCTAGTGAATCTGGCCAGTTGTTGATCTGGCTCTAAAACTCTGTTGTTTCTATTTTTCTACTTAAGAGTCATGGAATCCTGAGGGAGTAGGAGATCTTAGAAGCCACCTGATTCCTCCACTTCCTTCTAATGCAAGGGTCTCTTACAGATATTTTTCAGAGAAGCAGGCTTTATTTATGTTGTAATCACCCTGTCTTCTTCACCACTGTTTTTTTTTTCATTGTCATCATCATCATCACCATCATCTTCATCATCACCATCACCACCACCATCATCACCATCATCGTCATCTTCAGCGTGTTCACCATTGTGTGGAGTTTCAAAGTCTCATTTGTATGGCAGAGCTAAGACACAAACCCACAGACCTTCTTTGGTCACTGTGATAGGCTACCTTGTAGTTCTTAAGTCGGGCAACTCTTTTCCTCACAAGTTAACACATTTATTTTCTGTCCAACTATCATGGACAGAAGGTCTTCAGTTAGTTAATAAAGGGAGCAGCCACTTGAATGACCCTCTGTGGATACAAATTTGACTCCTCATGTATACCACAAATTTAGATATTTGAAGACAATGCTCACTAGGAACTGTTTCTCCTTTTGCAATTATTTCACTATTATCTGAGCTACACCCAGGTCCATCTCATCCCTGGTAGAACCTGCTGACATAAAGTGTAGATTCCCCTTTGAGACGGAGTTTGATTTGGCAGCCCTTCCAGACATGGACATGGTGGAAACTAGGTGGCAGTGGGATATCTGGGCAGTGTTTGCAATAGTGAGCAAAAGACTGGGACAGACAGACAGGACACGGGACACTCCCCTCTTCATGAAATGTGAATGTTTCTGAGTTTAGGTGAAGCAGTGTGGTGAAGTGAATAATTACCCTACTCTCAGATCACTTGGCTCTTTCCCCAACTCTGCCATGAACTTTCTGTGACCTTGGCTAATTCACTTTCCTTTCCTGGTCTTCAGATAGACTGTCTAAAAGCAAGGGTTTGATGTAATGATCTTCATGTTGCCTCCACTCTGAAACTTCTCTGAGTTAAATGATTCAGAAAGAATGAATCAAACTACCAGCTTTACGACAAACAAATGTTGACTCAGATCATAGCTTTGCAAGACAGAAGCTAACCATTCAAATTAGCCATGCACATGGAAAATAAGAAGAAAATTTCACACTTCAAATATAGGTGAGGGGTTTCAGACTTAGAAACAGGAGTTCTAAGAAAAAGAAGTGAGAATAGCCTCTTGAAGGGGTAGACTTGAGACTGAGGTGTGACTAGAGACTTACTTATGACTTGGTGCAAGGTCATTATGATATCAGCTTGGGTTTCAGAGACACTTACATTGAGTTGATAAAAATGGTAGGCAATGAATTTCCTGTTTAGAAAAAAAAAATGAGGAGAGTCACTTGAGTAGCTCAGCCAGTTAAGCATCTGACCTTTGAATTTGGCTCAGGTCATGATCTCAGGGTCAAGAGATCAAGCCCCATGTCGGGCTCCACACTCAGTATGGTGTTTGCTTGAGTTTCTCTCCTTCTCCCTCTGCTCCTCCTCCTTGTCCTTGCTCTCATTCCCTCTCTTGAAAAAAAAAAGAAAGGAAGGGAGGAAGGAAGGAAGGAAGGAAGGAAGGAAGGAAGGAAGGAAGGAAGGGAGGGAGGCTCAGAGGCTGGGTAACCTCTTCTCCGTCACCTGTATATTGAGAAGTAAGGCTGAGGTCAGCATGTACCCACACCCACTCTGCCAAGTCTCACCTTTTACAGACCTTGGCTTATATTTCAGGTAGATTATTAACATGAGGGGTTCATAGTAAGGTAAGTGCTTATTATATTAACTTAATCAATACCAAAATGATCACAGATAATTTATCAGATATTCTCTAAAAAATTACACATCACATTTTGTTATTTACATAATGACCTGATCATGTTCAGTTTCAAACTGAGTGAAATATGAAGCCCTCTGGAATGGAGATGATATATTGGCCATCTAGATCTACGTATTACTTACACCACCTTTGATACTTTGCAGAATAAATTGAGGTATACATAAAACCATAAAATAAATTTAACTTTTTTTTTCTCTCTGTCACCACATCAAACAAAAATGGCCAGATAGGTTTCTGCACACTGGATTTGGGATGGCCAGGTGTAAAGTTGTACTCTATGGCATGTGTAACATTCACTTTGGGAGCCCTGATGGCCTTTCCAAGAGAGGCAGGCAGCTTGATCTAACCTTGAGGTTTGATGAGAGGTATATGTGATGGCTTATCAGGAAAGATAAAATATATAGTGTGAAGATGCTATGGACCAAGAAGATGAACAGTGGTTCCAAGGATGAGCTCCACCTTGCAAGTCATGAGGGCAAATCTTTGACCTTCATTCTGATTTTGCTTTGCAACAAGATCAAATCTTGCTTTGTAACAAAAGGCTGATGTTCAGGGGGTACTAGTGTCAGAGATCAGCATTTTCAATGACCATTAATAATTCTAAGTAAAAAAGAGTGCAGTGTGTATGCATGTGTGTATTAATTCATGCACACGTAAGATATTCATACACATGGAGCATGTCTGTAGTAATGCTTGTGTGTGTTTAGACACCCATGCAGACTAGTTCATACATTCTTTTATTCCAGAAGGAAAGAACAAAATCAACACAAATTTCAAGTATACTTTAACCACTCTTTATTGATACAGTAGCACAAAGCATAAGCTAATTATAATAAAAACTATTAAGGTGCCTGATTCAATCACGAAAATGAACCGTTAAGGAAAAGCAACCAGCTAAAGGTCCTCCAAACCCCTACCAGCTGAGACATAGCCTGCAGTCAGACCACTGTATTTCAAGGTCCAGCCATGCCATGCACCTGCTGTGTGACTTTGGACAAGTCACTGCCCCTCTGGTTCTTGATCATCTCACTCTGAAATGAGCCAAAAACTTGAACTCTAGCAGCATTGGGCTTGGAGTCACAGGAAGCGTGGGCAGTGTGGCATGGTGAGTAGGAGTTCAAACTTGCAAAGCATCTGCCTAATGCTGAATTCTGGGGCGCTCAGTTTCCCTATCTGTAAATTAGGAATGCTGACACCAACCCTCATGGGGTCATTGGGAAGCTTTGTCCGGAACTCAGGTAGGGTGCCTTGCACAGTAGAGCGCACAGGAGGAAATGCTGGCTGCAGTGATTAACAAGTCGTGCAGAACCTCGAGTCACTCATCCTCATCAGCCTCCTGGGGATGGCAGTGGCCTTCAAATCCTCTCTCCAGTTTGGAGAAAGAGGGCAGTGCCAGACCAGGAGGGAGGGCAATTGCTCTTTCCTCGCACTGCCTTCACAAAGCGCTCGGAGTTGTGTGACTCTGGAAGGTTCCTGCTATCTTTCTCTGCAGCTCTCCTGCCTGCTTGCCTTGACAGGTGGACATCATTATCTCTATCAGGACAGTTAAATTACCGAAGGGAAAAAATCTCACCCTGAAGCCATCAATTTTACTTTTGATCTTTCTCCTCAGGTTGAAACTTCCTTCCAAAGTCATTTAAAAAAAAAGAAAGAGAAAAAGAAAAAGAAAACCTTTAAATGGAGGTTTTATGCAACAGACAATGTTCCCTATTTGAATTATTTCTTTTGAGCCTGGCTAGTATTTCTGTTGCCCACCGTCCAATAAAACATTAATCACAGAAATATTGAGCTTTAGAGAGCACCTTCAAATCTTCCAACGCATCCACGTCAGGCACTTGGGGGAATGGATGGATATATTATAAATCTGGAAAGAAACGTAGCTACGGAGTTCACTGCTTCTAGCATTCACACTTCTGAGGCAGAGGGCTAAGGAGCTCATTCTGCTTTGAGCTGCGTGTTCCTCAGAGTGGGAAGAAGGCACACAAAGGGAGGACGAAGAGCTCACGTCCTGATTTTCATCATGACATGGGTCCTTACAAGCTCCCCTCTTCCCTCCAGGAGCTGGCGTCTCACAGATTTAGATCAAGATCCTGTGGTGCTGTCTGATGCCTGGAGGATACTAGGCACCTATTGAACACCTGGGAGACTTGGTTCCATCACAGGTCAGTATGGGCGCTTCATGAGCTAAGGATATTACGGCTTATGCAAATGTTAACCGGCTAACTCACTAGATACTAGGCTGGCTGCTTTACACACCTCATCTCTTTCAATCTGTATCTCGTTCTACGTGGTGGGCATTGTAACCATTCTCATCTTCCTGCAGACGTTAGAAATATTTAGTGATTTGTTCAAGATCATATAGATTATCAATGTGGGCTCCAGATATCTGCATTCCTTATCATAAGCAGGCATCACCTCTCTCTGTATGAGGTAAGGAGATAGATGCCCCATGCCTGGCATATAGATGTTCAGCTCTGTGCCTTCCTGAGCCCTCTGCATTTGACGTCTGCCTGACAGCCCTCCTTCCTGGCAGGAGTAGCACCCTCTGCTCACATGGGTGAGAAGTTGAACACACTTGGTAGTTAATGACCTTGAAGCAACCCTCAGCCAACAGTGGATGGTGAGATGATGGATCAGTACCCCGGATCCCTCGTCCCTGGTTTGAGTGGGTAATTTCCAGGCATGTTGTGTATTGTCTCCCAGAGTCCCTGCTGGGGTTAAGGCCAGATTTGTTTATAGCTGCTGTGTGGTAACAACCATAATACCAATTTCTCTCAAAGTGACTTAGTTTTACTGCCTCTTTTTTTTTTTTTTTTTTTGCCTGAGATAAAGAACGTAACAGAAATACAAAAATGAACTGCCTGTCCTCTGACCCTTGTCTCAAGTTGAGCTTCTACGGGAGCTCAAACCCAGGCTGAGTTTCTGAGGGCTCTGGTGTGTCTGCTTGATCTCAGATGTCCTGCAGTTGGCACAGTGCTGGCAAGGAGGAGGAGCACAGCATATGCGTCTTGCGACAGGCAGCATGATGGAAGTGGTGAGTGCGCAGGCGTCTGGGCTCCGGTTTCAGCGTGGACACATGCTAGCTGTGATTCTAGGCAACTTCCGTACCTACTTGTAGCCTCAGTTTACTCAGAGGGATCAAAAATCCTCTCCAGAGTATTTCTGGACTCGGACAAAACTCAGACACAGCACCTGACACATAGTGGACACTCATTGCATAGTAGCTATGGTGACGCTTCGTGGAAGGCCCGAGAGCCGACCCCCACCTCGCCTGCCAAGCTGGCAAGTCCAAGGCCCATCATGCACAGAGTGAACAGCAGTAGAATGAACTATTGATAACACCCTCAAAAGGGCAGTCTGAGCTTTTGTGCAGCTCCAGCCAGACGCCTCTGTTGAATTAGGCCGGTCTTGCTAGCAACTGCCTCCGATGGGCATCTCTGGCCAGGGGGGTGGAGGAGGGTGAGGGAGGAGGGAAAAAAAAAAAAAAAGAAAAACCTCTGACTTTATTCTTTGAGAAAAAGCAATGAGCTTCTTTTGTCTCAAGTTTGAGAATGGTCTGTGGAGGTCACCACATTTGTGCTCCGAAGTCAACGGTTCAGACAAAAGGCGTTTGACTCGGAGGATAAACAGATGTAGATACCACGGCCACAGGCCTGGCTCTCCTCCAAGGACAAAGGAGGGCCCCTGAGAGTTGCAGGGATTGGACAAATGCCCCACCTTCTTCTATAATCTTCGAAAACACTCCTCTCGGCTCCCTCGATTAAGCCCATTAGACTAGCAGAGGCAATTTGGAAACCAGATCTGAGGCTGCAAAGGTAAGCTCTCAGGGTGTGTCAGCGTGCCTGGACGAGGAGGCATGGGCAGGGACACTACATCACGCCTGTTGTTGACCATGTGTCGGGCACAGGGACGGTACATATTGCACGCTCAATATTGGGGTTTGAGTGGCACCCGCGGGGCAGGACTGTCCTCTAAGCAATAGGGGCTGCTTTTTCATAACACTGTGAGCTGCAGGTATCAGAGACGCACAGTTAGCTGCTGGCACACACGGAGTCTTGGGTTTGGGAAAATATGAAAATACATTGGGAAGGAAACTAGCATTTGTTGATTCCCCCATGTACCCAGCAGGTTATCCAAGCCTTATGTGAGTATTAAATCCTCCCAACAGCCTGTGAAGACCTCCCTTTTGGATGCAGTGACACACTGGTGTAGCTGGGACCTCAGGCTCAGTCAGCGTTCCAAGTCTTTTCTGCCCCAACTGAGCGATACCTTCAAAATGTCAGATAAAGTCTGTCATTCCTTACCTGTGATGCTCCTCACCTCGGAGTAGAAGCCAAGCACTCACTGTGGCACTTTCCAAGGCCCTCATGTTCAAGTCTCTTTGCTTGCCACTGGCCCCTGCTCCCCCTGTCAACCGCCCATGGTCATGGCCCCTTGTTTGTCATGAGTGCCAAGTACAGTCCTGCCCCTGGGCCTTTGCACTTGCTGCCTGGGGTGCCTGACCCACTGGCCACTGGCTCACAGCCTTCCTTGTCTCAGGGGTCCAGGGTTAGCTCCTTAGAGGCCGGCCTGGAGTGGAAGCTCCCCAGATGGCTCAACTTTCCTTCCCTGCATTCTTTACTTCTCAGCTTCAGATACAATGATTCCACTTTGCTGATTGCTTGCCCCTTCCCTCTCTGGAAAAGCAAGGACCTCCTTCACCTTGTCTGTCAAAGGGTCCCCATGCTAGAGCACAGCATGCACATAGTAGGCCCCTCAGGACGCTGGTCCAATGAATGAATGAAAGACTTACCCGAGAAAGCATGTTTTGGAACAACTGCCATGTAATGAGGCCTCTGTTTTGTGTGAAGTGGGTACATGGATTTAGAGTTATCAACAAACTTACATGTCTCCTGTCCTTCCGTCAAATGTGTGAGTTCCAAAAATAACTGTTCTGCAAGGGCTGGGGAGTTGCTTTCTGTGCCCGAGTTCAAATCCTGTTCTGACTGCTAGGAGCCAAGCGTGCCATTACAAAAGCTTGCAAGCAGAGAGCGTGGTCACCTGGTGTGCCCCACTCAGCTGGTGAGAGGGCCCCCGTGGGGCGCTGGTGAGTGTGAACTGTGGATTCCACACCCAGCCAAAGACTCGGGTGACTGAGGGGCAGATGCTGTAGGAGGAGTGGACCCCTGTGGCAGAGGCAGGGGTGTGGCAGGGGTGGGGGGCTGCCGCATACTTGACAAATGTCTCCAGGAGACACTGGGGGGGTGGTGGTCCCTGTGGTGACAGAGGAAGCAGGATGCAGGGATGCAGGGATGAGGTGACAGGGGTGCTTCCCAAGGACATGCAGGCAGGCTGCAGTTTGCAGCGAATCCACAGCTACCTCTGGCAGTATCAGCAGGAGTTTGCCAGCAAAGAACAGCATCCTAAGACAAGGCGTGGACTGAGCTGTCACATGGGGGGACCGTCCCTCCTGCCTCCCATTGTCTCTGCAGCGTCCCTCTCTGGCTTCTTCAACAAAATGTACTGGGTGGCACCATGTTCCAGGCACTATGCTGGGCAACAGTGAACACCAGAGAGGCAATGATGCACAAAGAGAGATGCTCGTGTCCTCACAGCTTGGAAGCCACAGGATGTCCGGGTTAAGGGTAGGATTTAATTACCAATTAGCCTCACAAACTGCTCTGGGCTAAGTCAGGAGCTCAGACCATAGATGGGTCGGTGGGTATGTGTGCTATAGGCTAAGGGAGACTGATTTTTTTTTTTTTTTTACCTTCTGCATGAGTCTTCCAGGAAAAAAAAAAAAAAAACCTTTATTTTTTATTTTCTTTTAAAGGTTATTATTTATTCATTTTGAGAGAGAGGGAGAGAGCACAAGCAGAGAGGGAGGGGCAGAGGGAGAGGGAGAAGCAGATTCCCTGCTGAGCAGCGAGCCTGATGTGGGGCTCAATCACTGGACCTTGGGTTCATGATGTGAGCCCAAGACAGATGCTTAACTGACTAAACCACCCAGGCGCCCCAAGGACAAATCTTTAATGGCAGCTGAGAGCCAAGGCAGGTGGTAGCTAGGAGCCAGCAGCATGCCCAGGACAGAAGGGATGTGTCCGTGAGAGTGAGCCTCCCCTCACATCTCCTGCGTCCCCAGCCCAGCCTGGAAGAAGGCAGTGGATACAGACTGAGCCCTAGAAGGCTCCAGACACAACATCCAGCATGTTTCCTTCACCATGAACCTCTCGTCCCCCGCAGAGGTTTCTTAGCTGAGGAAGCTGAGGCTCAGGTGGCCGGAATGTCCCATCCCATTAGTGTGAAATGGTACCACTTAAAAACCCCACCACATTTGACTCTGAACTTCTGTGTGTCTCTGGATTTAAGCAAATGCAATGATCATCTCCTCTGGAGGTTGGAAGCTTTCTGGTCCAGCCAGGCCTGGGTCCCCTTTGTCACATGAGTCTCCTTTTCTGTTTCAGTGGAAACAGATGCAGCAGCAAACCTTTGTTGATGGGGAGAAGGCTCGTGGTGGCCGAGCTCCTGTGGGAGAGCTAAATACTCATTCTCAAGCCTGAGTTGGGGTTGCCTGGCCAGCTGGGGTATCTGAGGGCTCAGAGATACCCGGTCATCAGACAGGCGTGCCACCTCGTGTGCTGGGCTGGCTGGCCCTGAGCCATCCTTCTTATTGTGGGCTCTGTCCTAAGCACATCAGAAGTACCCCAGATACTTCTTTCCTCCTTGCTTCATTTCAGGAGCAAGCCCTGGTGGGTAATATGTTTATAACCAAACCGGCTTCCCTGTCCTTACAGAGTGAAAAAAATCTTACTAAAAAAAGAAGACTCCTCTATTAACGTGTTCATTATCCATTCTTTCATGCACTGGAAGCGATCTGTGCAGTGATTCTTTCTTGCCAGGCTCTGTCTTGGGTCCTTGGGTGACAGCAGTAGACAGGACCCCAGAGTGACTTTGAGAAGTCAGAGGTTGAATGGACAGCTCAGACACAGACAAGGTCAGCGCAGTGAGGAAAGCGTCTCAATGGGGGTGATGAATCCAGGTAGGCTGCCTGGAGGATGAGGATTAACTCAGCATGGAGAGGTAGCAAGCCATGGAAGGCTTCTCAATGGTTTGGCATTCTCCTGGAGGGGAAGAGGAGGCAGTGTGAGGAAGGATAGTGACTGTATAAAACAGATAGCATCGATATTGTCAGCTATGACGGGTGTGCAGGGGGGCAGGGATAGGACTTGAGACAGACTCCTTGAGGATGACCTGGGTCTCCGTCCTATGTCCATTGCTAAGGAGCTGGGTGACCCCAGCAAGGTAGGGACAATGTGAGCTGGTTCCTGCAGGCCCCGTCAGGGCAGGATTCTGGGGCCATGATGCTATGAACAGCTGGGTGCCAGGTGGCCCAGGACTTCGGCCTTTGCGTTCCTGCCTAAATTCAGAACAGCTGAGCATCCCTGGCCCTTTCCCCATGGCACGTTGTCCACACAGGCCTCCCTTTGGCAGAAAAATCAACTTTAATTCTTGGGAGCTCCAGGGATTTGGGGCAGGCCACAAAGCCTTCCCTTCTTCCCCTCCCATTCATTAATTATTGTCGTCAGAAACTTCTATTTATCAGGCGCCGAGCACAGGTTTTAGGGAGAGATAGACCCATGCAGAATGTTAGTGATCTGATACGGCTGGACTCTTAGAAGAGTTACCAGACCACGGATGCTAGTTAATTAGGAATTCCGGGCCTGCCATTCAAAGATGGTTGATAAACAGCTCTCAGCATCATTATCTCCTCAACCAACTGAGCAGTTGGCCGCCTCCCTGCCAAGCCGTCCCACCCCTTGGGAGGAAGAGGGGTTTCCCTGCATTGTGAGCAGCATGTGATGTTCTGAGGCAAAGCTCTGCAAGCGAGCCCCGGGCCAACCTGGACGGAGCTCGATCTGCTCCAACTGAAAACCCTTTTCCTGTCGTCTGTTAACTCAGGCCCAGACTCACTTTCTTCATCTGTCAAATGGGGCTGATGTTATTACTGGCACAGGAGTGAGGCTATGGGATGACAAAGAATGGCCAGCCATGCAGTCCTATGCAAAGGGGTGATATTTCGGTATCAATCACCAAAGAGGGATGTCAGAGAGTCCTTTCCTTACTCTATCCTCCTTCTTGGGATCACCGTGTTCTCAATTGTCTGGGGCTCCCAGGGAGGTCATGGGGAAAACCCTAGTCTTATCACTTGATGGAGATTCATTCTGCTGGGGCTTCCCTCGCAGGATCCACCCACCCAGGAAATTGGGATTTTGTAGCTCAAAAGCCAATACATGTTGGGTTGAAAGCATCCAACTGCCCGTCCACATCCGGGTGAGAATCAGTCTGCATACTCTGCACTCTCCTGTTCTAGGCATGTAGAGAACAAAGGAAAGCAAGGAGACCAATACAGATGGAGGGAGAAATCGAGGAGATGGGCGGAGGCGTTGTGGGGCCCTGGGACACCAGGGGCTGTGGAACTAAGAGAGAGAGAGGCAAATGGAATCATAAGACTCTGGTTCAGCAGGAAGTGCATACATCTTTGTCTTTGTTCTCTCCATCTTTCTAGAAACATCCCAAAGTTTGAATGCTAGCAGCTCTGAGGAAAATTGACAAAAATGGTGATGGAAGTTTAGATTTAAAAATATATATTTTGGGGGGGGGGTGTTTTGCTTTCATTGTTGTTGTTCTGTTTGTACTCTGCAGAGTGGGGATGAATGGCCACAGCTTTCTTCACCCAGCGGGGATGACATTGTGGGGCAGGGCCCTGTCTGTTTGTCCCTGTGCAAGATGCTTTCAGCAGAGGCAGAGGCTTGATGGAAGGTGCTGGTCAGCCCCTGCAGGGGACATCCCCTCCTGCTCACAGCAGGCCTGGAAGCTGCTGCTCAGGAACCTCTCCTCTGAGACGCTGAGCTAGGGGCTACACTGCCGAGAGCTCATGAGACCTTGCCACCTCCCCAGGAGCTAGGTATTAATATTATGGCAATGATTTATAGGGTTAGGGTTATGGCCTCAATCTATAGTTAAAGAAAGCCGGATGAGAGGCAACTGCTTTCTTAGCATCCCTGAGCTAATGAGTGAGGGGGCTAGATTCAAAGCAAAGTCTGATGGTGTCCCCCGGGTCAGTCCTCTCAGGACCAAGGGTTCTATGCCCATGACCTGTGTGCTTTTTGGAGGCACTAAGCTGAGTGAGAGAGCACAGTCTTACGCCTATGGATTTCTGGCATCTCTTTCTCTAGACAGTCCGGCTCCCAGACTGTTTGTCACTTACCTGATGGCTCAGTTGCCTGTTTCCTGAGCAGGCTGGACTCTCTCCAGATCTTGAGGACCTATCCAGGCTTCTCTCTTTCTCCTCTGTTGCAGACCCCGATCTCTCTGTGTTTTAGAATCTTCAGCTACTTTGAAGTCCAGATCTGGAGCATCCCCACTCCCACCCAGGTTCCCAGCAATCTTTCCCCCAGAGACTCAGTACACCATTTCTCATGTGGCCCTGAAAAAAAATGATTCTTTAAATTTTAACTCCCAGAAATGGAATTTCCCAAGTATATTGCTTTATTGCCTTTTTCTCCCCAACTCCTATTTCGATTGTAAACTCCTTGAGGGAGAGAATATGATTCTCCAGCTTGCTCTCACTCGCTGGCTAGCCCCAGAACTCTGTACTTCTTAGGACCTGTTGTGTTTTCTCAGCCTCCATCCTTTGTACCCAGGTCTTCCCAGCCTGAAATGCCACCTTACCATCTCAGAAAACTTGTTCTGCTCCTCCAAACCCCATGCCAAGCCAATGCGCTCACCTTGGTGATGTTTCCCCTAAATAACCCTGCCCCACCTACTACCTAGAAGTTGAAAGATGAATTTTGCATCCCCAAGGCTTCCTTTGCCCTTTCAACATGTTCTTATGATAACACACGCTGTTGTTTTAGTTCCTACTAGCCTCTGGCTGCTGATTTCCTTTCTGGCATGTAGTGAGCCTTCAGTATGTCTTTGCTGATGAACAAATGACAACTAGGAATGCTTAGGACATGTTAGCTGAACCATGGGATATGAAACAAACTTCTCACATATACTCTGATGAGGTAGGATGCATGAGGACTTAGCGTCTCTATTTAACAGAGGAAAAAACTTGAGATCCAGGGAAGTTAAGCAACTGGTCTAGGGACAAACTACTCTGCAGCCAGAGATGGCCTGATAACCCAGGCCCTGCGGTGTGCAGAGATGATGGAGTGGTCCTGGGCTCCAGGCTGAAGGTCACTGCAAAGTCAGCACTAATCCAGGGCCACCTGGGGTCTCTTCTCCACAGTTCCTTGGTGGGGACTTGAATTTCATGCTGACATGTGGGCAAGCCAACCGCTGGCTTCTCTGAACTTGCCCTGTCCCCATCTAGTCTCCCCCTCTCCCGTGCCTTCCACAGGAATGCAACACCCAGGCTGGAGCAGGGAGAGGATAGGATTCCATTCTCACTTGCTGTTTCCAGGGAACGCTTGATACGCAGGCCAGATGGGAGAGCCTCCCTATGGACAGGCTCGACTCATGCGGCCACACGGGGTATTTCAGGCAGATGTCGCCCCCACCCTCTGGCAGCCCAGGGCTGCCCTGCCAGCCCCATTCAACCCCCCACTCATCTGGCCCAGCTGTGCAGGGGCTTTAGGATGAATCCACAAGAATGCCCCTTCAGCTCTGGTTGGCTGCTGGTGACATCACTGGAATCTGGAGAAATGATTTTATTGCATATCCTGTTATATATGTCTTTGATTAATAAACATTGGGCAATCAAATTAATTATGTCATCACAAAGGCAGATTTGTTGGCAAAATATTTTGAAAATGTGACGTTCAGTCAAGACTTGATCTGAGTGGTAGCCTTCTCAATGTGTAAATTACACCAAGAGCAAGCAGGAAATATTTTTTACTAAATCAATGCCCAAATGCAAGTTTCCTGACCAAGCCCAGGGTCCTGCCCCTTTATACAACACTACCTGGAAGCTCTTCCAAGTAGATGATGAGATTTTTTTCTCAATGTCATGTATTAGACGAATTTCCCCATGGTATGTCTGCAAGATGGCACATATGTATCTTTCTCCTTTTATTTTCCTTTTATTTTATTTGAAGAAGACAAGACAGATAGTCAGTAAAAAGCTTTCTAATTATAATAAAGATCCTATAGTAGTTTCCTAGGGCTTTAGTAACAAAGCACCACGATTTAAGTAGCTTAAACAGTAGGAATTAATTATTTCAGAGATCCAGAGTCTAGAAGTCCAAGATCAAGATATCAGCAGGGTTGCTTTCTTTAAGGGCTGGTGGGAGAATCTGTCCCATGCTTTTCTCCTAACCCGGTGGTCAGCTGGCATTCTTTACTATTCCTTGGTTTATAGAAGTATCACCCTGTGTTCACATGGCATTCTTCTTGTGTTCTAGTCTGTGTGCATTTGTCCTCTTTTTATAAGGACGTTGGTCATAATGGATTAGAACCCACCTTAATAACTTTACCTCAACTGACTACATTTGTAACAACTCTATTTCCATAGAAGGCCATATTCAGAATTACTGGGGGTTAGGGCTTCAACATCTATATTTTAGGGAGACACAAACCCATAACAGATACCTTCGAAAGGGCACGGCATGACATAATAAAATGATAATTTCTAGATATTTCACCTCTAACAAGTCAATTTATCACTGAACATGAATTTCCTTACCTTTAAAATGGATTTAATGATAATTATATGAAGGGGACAAACATATTTTGGCTGTCCAACCGATGACAAATTCCAGAAGAATCAGAAAATCAAAGGTTTTTTGGAAGAGACACATCTAAAAGTAAAATGATGTAGAAGTTGGAAAGTAAAAGAATAAAAAAAGAATATACCAGACAGACACTAATACAGATAGTCCAAATGAATATCAGAAAAATAAATATCAAGTCAAAATTGTCATTAGGGATTTGGAAGTTTGTTACTTATAATAAAAGGAACAGTTTATCAGGATATATAATAATAATGAATCTTAATGCAACTAACAATGTAACTATATATATTAAAACATGTGTGGGATACAGCTAAAGTAGTTCTTAGAGGAACATGTTTAGGATTAAATGCTTGTGGTACGAAAGAGAGTATCTCAAATCTTCCAAGAAAGAAACTTAAAACAGAAAAGAACAAAGTAAACTTAGAGAATTGTAAGAAAAAATGAAAACAAAAAAGGAACAAATGATGTAGAACACAGAAAAACAATAGAAAAATAAACAGTGGAGGCAAATCTGGTTCTTTGAAAAGATTAATTAAATTGATTAATCTTTAGACAAGCTGATGATGATAAAACAGATAAAAGACACAAATTACTCTTAACAAGAATGAAAGAGGTGACATCCTAAGTGATGCTAAAAATGTTAAAAGGGCGATAATGAAATATTTTAAATGACTTTATGGCAAGAGAAAAAGCAGCAAATTATGTGCAAACTAACTCAAGAAGATAGCCTAAAAATTCCTGTATCTGTTGCGTAAATCAAATGTTTAGTTTAAAACTTTTCCATGCACACACACACAACCTCAAATAAATCAAACACATGAACAACTATTGGCTCTTTCTATTTCACCAGTGAATTCCACCAAATACTTAAAGAATAACTCGAGCTAATTCTACAGAAACTCTTGCAGAATGTACGAATAGAAACAGTACTTTTCAGCTAATTTTATGAGTCTTCCATCATCATATTCCATTATCATACATCATTACATCATTATACAAAAACTAGACCTGTTTCTCTTTATTGCACATAAAAAAGACAGAGAAATATCCCTCAAGATCATAGAAGTAAAAATACATAAGATTTTTTTTTCAAATCAAATCCAATGACACACACACAAAAAAGTAATAATCCATCAAAACCAAAGAGTTTATCCTAGCCATGAAAAATTTGACTTGACAGACTAAAATAAATCAATGTAATTCACTATAATGACAGGTTAAAGGAAAAAAAAAACTTAGTTGTAGAAATATATTTTAAAAATTTAACACTAATTCATGATTTAAAAACAAACAAACAGAAACTCTTTGCAAAAATAAACACTTCCTCAATCTGATAAAGGGATTCTAACAAAAACCTACAGCTAACATTATACTTAATGGCAAGAGACTGAATACTTTCCCCTAAAGATCAGAAACAAGGCACAGATGTCCACGCTCACCATTTGTATTTTATATTGCACTGGAGGTCCTAGCTTGTGCAATCAGGCAAGAAAAAAGACATAAAAGACATCCAGATTGGAAAGGAAGAAGTAAAACTGTATTTATTCACAGAAACATAATTGTCTATATTGAAAATTCTGAGAAAAATATAAAAGAAATTCTATAACTCATAAATGAGTTTAGCAAAGCCATAAGATACAGTCACTACACAAAAAATCAAATGTATTTCCCATACTAGCAATGAACAAGTAAAAATAAAAATGTAGATAATACCACACAAGGGCAAATTTAACAGAATATCTACACGATCTGTACACCAAAACCTACAATACACTGCTGAATTGAGTTTTAAGAAAACCTACATAAATGAAGAGATGAACATGTTAGGAATTGGAAGATTCAGTATCACTCGATTTAATATCCTTATATTCAACTATAGATTTAAAAAATCCAAATCAAAGTCACAGCAGGATGTTTTTTAAATTGGCAAGCTCATTCCGAAATTTATATGGAAATTCAAAAATGCTAAAAATTAGGTTTTTGGGGAATTGCAGTACCTGAATTGAAGCTTACAATAAAACTATAGTAATCAAGCCATTGTGTTATTGGTGTAAAGACAGGCATAATAGATCAATGGAAGAGAGTGGAAAGTGGAAAAATACATCCTCAATATATGGTCAATTGAATTTCAACAAAGCTGCCGAAGTAATTCAAAAGAGAAAGAATAGTCTTTACAACAAATGGTGCTTGAATAATTGGACATCCAGATGGAAAACAATGAAGCTCACCCCTTACCTTACACTATATAAACAATGAATTAGAAATGAATCATACTCCTAAATATAACAGCAGTGAAAACTGTAAAATGTCTAGATAAAAATGCAGAAATAAATAGCTGTGACCTTGAGCTAAGCACAGATTTCTTAGACAGGACTCAAAAACCATGAATCATAAAAAAGAAAAAAATAAAGGAAACTTCATAAAAATATAAAAAAATTCTCTTCATAAAACAGTTAAGGAAATGACAGGAGAGCCATGAACTGGGAGAAAATACACACATTTGTCTGACAAAGGGCTTGCATTCCAAATGTATACAGAACTTGTAACTTGATAGTGAAAAGAAAAATGAACTGCTTTAAGAAATTGTAGGTATGAGAGTTGTACAAACATTTCATCAAGGGAGATATAGGGATGGCAAATAAGTACACTGAAAAGCACTCAAAATCATTTGCCTTTAGAGTCAAAAAAATGAAGCTTCAATAGAAAAAAAAAAATTCACACCTATTAGAGTGACTCAATTCCCAATGACTTACAATATCAAGTGCTGGTGAAGACGCTGAGCAACTGCAGCTCTCATTCATTGCTCGTTAGTGATGAAAAGTGCATCCAATTGAAAAACACTTCTGTGGTTTCTTACAGAGTTATATACTTACCTTATGACCATCAACCCTACTCCTAGATTACCCCCAGTTAAATAAAAACTCACCTACATACAAAGATTTGTACTTTGATATTCACTTTATTTATAGTTGCAAAACCCTGGAAATAACCCAAATAGCCTCTGGCTGGTGCATGGATGAACAAATTGTGATGTGTTCACACGATGGAATATTACTCAGCCATAAAAAGGAACTTTGCTGATATGTATAACATTAGTGAATCTCAAAAGCATATGTTAAATGGAGAAATCCAGACACCAAAGGCTACATATTGTATGATTCCATTCTTATGAAATTAAAAAAAATATATAGGCAGAAAGAAAATGATTGCCTGGGGTTGGGGATGGGAGAGACGACTAAGTACAAGCAGATATGAGGGAACTTTCCCGGGTGATGGAAATAATCTATTTCATAATTGTGAATATGTACATTTGTTAAAACTTATTAAATTATACACCATAGTCAGTTTGATTTTATGTAAGTTACAACTCAATAAAGCTGATTTAAAAAAAAATCATAAATGCTGTTGAAAGACAAGTCAAAGTATGAGAGAATATACTCGCAACATATTCACCTATTCAGGATTCGTACATTTAAAGTAGAATATGCATGTTTCCCTCTGTGCTGCAATAAGAAAGAGAGAAAAGCAGGCAGAGAGATGAACAACAAGTCATAGAGGAGGAAACCCTAGTGGGTAGTGAATGCGTTTCTCACTACAGATCAGGGAAATGCAAATTAAAACAATGTTAAATATCATTTCACTCCTTTCAGAGTGACTAAAATGAAGAAGATAACAATACCAAGAGCCAATGGCCTCTTTCGCTAGAAACAAAATAGTTACCCCATTTGAAGCCTGGCTTCCTGGCAGGTATAGCCTTGATAAGATCTGAGTTCAAAAAATCACATGTTCCACCAAAGTTCTGCTGGGGACTTTGAGTCCTGAGCAAGTGTCACCAGTTACGTAAATATGCATCACAAGCAGATGCAGATATAATATAGTTTTTTTATTATCTATCTTCCCTCCAGAATGTAAGCCCTGTGAGAATAAATATTTAGTCTTATTTAGTGCTCTGTTCTCAGGGCATAGAAATGCCTGAGAAACTACAGAATAAATAAACTACTAGAATGAAGATGGAGGCAGCAGTAGCAGCAGGCACTAGCGAGCCCCAGTGATGGTGGCAGGGCAGCTCAGTGTCCACTGTCCAGTGTTGCGTCCCAGCAAAGGTGGCCATCCTGGTAATGGTGTGCATACTGCAGTAGTGTCAGCAGCAGGGCCTGCACAAGGGTGACTTGCACATTTCATCAATACCAGCAACAGTGCCATGCTTGAGTGACATGTAGTTTGGTGGCGTTGGCATTGGTGAGCATCCTGGTGGCATGCACAGTCCAGAGAAGCCAACAGAGTAACTGGCCACACTTCCTTTGGTAAGATTGTAACTGTAATTTCAGCTTCCTGATCTCTCCCCCAGCTGCCCTATTTCTTCAGAATTTTTATCTGTTTTGTTTTTTTTTTCTGTCAATTCCTCTATATCCTTCTCATTAAATCATTTTCTGGTTAATTTAATGAAAGCCACTTTCTGTTGTTTGCAACCATGCCCCCTGATGAATACACATGCCCAGCTGTTAAAATGAATGAACTGGATTTGTGTGTATTAACATGGATAAAATCGTACAAATAATTTCGAGTGAATAACAGAATGTTATGGAAGGACATATATAGCCTGACGACATTTATGTGAATTTTAAATACACACCAAATAATATAGGTCACTACTTATAAATAAAAGATATAGGGGATCCCTGGGTAGCTCAGTGGTTTAGCGCCTGCTGTTGGCCCAGGGTGTGATCCCAGAGTCCCAGGATCGAGTTCCACGTCAGGCTCCTTGCGTGGAGCCTGCTTTTCCCTCTGCTTGCGTCTCTGCTTCTCTCTCTCTGTGTCTTTCATGAATAAATAAAATATTTGAAAAAAAGGATATGTAGTACAAGTGTTAATAAGAAAAACACACAACTTCAAGATGCTAATGACCTCTAGGGAAAAGAGGACGATGAGGAAATTTCAAAGAGGAGCTCAATGCTATCCCTAATATGTTAGTTTGAAGGAGTCAGAAGCAGACATGGTGGGGTATAGGAGCATTTGTTATACTGGGGTGCAGAAACATAGGCATTTGTGAACCTAATATCTTTAGTTCTACATGTACTTTATTTTTAAAGATTTATTTATTTATTTTGAGAAAGAGAGAATGCACATGAGTGGGGTTAATGGCAGAGGGACAGGGAGAGAATCTCTAGCACACTTCCCTTTGAGTAAAGAGTCTGACATGGGGCTCAATCTTATGACCCCGAGATCATGACCTGAGCTGAAACCAAGAGTTGGGTGCTTAACTGACTGAGCCACCCAGGCACCCCTCTATGTACTTTATTAAAAGGAGCACACATACTTTTTATTCCTGACTGCATAGCCCCCCTCACTCCTCATGGTGACCTCAGGCCACTGCTTCAGGACCCAAGAATTTTCCAGAACTGAATTTCAAACTACTGCCCCTGGTTAAGAATTCTCTCCCCTTTTGGAAAATGTGATCATTATAGTTATAGCCACAGCTGCCTTCTTTGTCAAAATAACCAAATGTTTCATAAAAATGTTAAATTGTGTTTGGTGTTAAGGAATATACCCCCCCCCCAAATGGGATTAAAGACATGATAAAATAGAATTGAATCTTTATTTTTTCTTCAAATATTTTTATTTCTTCATGAGAGATACAGAAAGAGAGAGCCAGAGATATAAACAAAGGGAGAAGCAGGCTCCATGCAGGGAACCTGATGTGGGACTCTATCCCGGGACTCCGGGATCATGCCATGAGTCAAAGGCAGATGCTCAACCACTGAGCCACCCAAGCATCCCAGAATTGAATCTTTAATGTGTATAGTTTAAAAGTTGTTTCATTAAAAAATATAAGGAGGTCTTTATAAATGTTATTAAATAATAGAATACAATGAATCTTTAATTTACTGTTTAGATAGTTACTCCATTCTTGAAATAAAAAATAGTCTTTGCGTCTCATCACTTTTTAATCGTTCCTTAGCAAAGACTACCTGACAATTAAGGTGTGTGTGTATACAATTGTGTGCATTTGTATATAATATATAATGATATATAAAGAGAAAGACAGAGATTCATTGTCATTATGCATATAAAAATCTTCTTGTCCTAACAAGAGCATTAATGTTACAAAATACATCCTGATGCTTCTCTAATAGTCTGAAGGTAGTGGTGGGATTAAAAAAGTGCTATGTTGTATGCATCCTTGTATTTTCAAAACATTCAACACTTTCTACATTTCCCCCTTCTTTTAAAATTCAAAGAGCTTTCAACTATATATGGAGGCTAGGAATTTCACTCCTATTGTAAATGAAAAGATGGATGCTCAGAGAGAAACGCCCATCAATGGTCTCCCACTGTTTTGGGGATGAGAAAGGACTAAGATTAAGTTTCCTGGCTGTTTTTTGGAATAATTGTTCACTTACTGATATTGACTTAGCCCAGACCCCAGCCCTATGACCTCTAGATCATTAAGATGACTTTGCATCTTAATTGAACATACATTAATGGAACACTGTGTATATGAAGGAGTCTGTGTTAGGCATTGGAAAACCAAAGACAAAAATTACTGCTCCTGTGCTCAAAGCATAAAGGGTAAAACAAACACATACATCAGTTCAATTGAAATTTCGAAGGTTTGTGTGAGGTTTAAACACAAAAAATTATGGGAAACTCACCCAGGCTGAAAGGTGTTAACCAAGACGAGAAGAGAACACAGGGCATTAAAAGCAGAGGTAGCAACACAAAGTATGAAATTGCATGATATGTACTGACATTGACAGACATCACTATGAGAAGCAAAGAGTCAGATGATAGAAAGAATTTTGGGTTCGGTTGTGGCCAAAATTCTGAATGAACATAACTACTGAATGCCCTTCCTAAAAACACTCTGGAGGAATTAGGGAAAGGAAAAGAGAGAAAGCTATGGAAACACCCTACAGAAATTTTAGTAAGAAATAACAAAGAATATATAAATAAGGGGAGGAATATACTATGTTCATAGATAGAAAACCTAAAATTATAAAGATACTGATTTTTACCTGAATTAGACCTTACCATTTGATCCAGTTATGGTTCCAGAACTTGACAAGTAATTTCTAAAGTAGGTACTAGAGAATAAAGATGAAACCTGCAAGGTTAGCCAGGACACTTCTGAAGGAGAAAAGTAGGCAAGGGTGATACCAGATATTAGGATATATTTTGAAACTAAGACATCACAGTAGTGTGGAAATAGAACAGAGAGAGACAAGTTTAGCAATGGAGTGTAAGGGGGAAATCCATCTACATGTATGGGGGATTTGGGTACTTACATCAGAGTAGCATGTAAGATGACAGAAGAGAGAGTGAATCTAGGAAAGGAGATTGGAAAAATTATTACCCATAGTAAAAATAAAAGTTGGACCCCCTACCTCACACCATGTGTAAAAATTAATTGTAGATAGAGATGCCTGGGTGGCTCAGTGGTTGAGCATCTGCCTTTGGCTCAGGGCATGATCCCAGGGTCCTGGTATCAAGTCCCACATTGGGTTCCCTGCAGGGAGCCTGCTTCTCCCTCTGCCTGTTTCTCTGCCTCTCTCTCTCTATGTCTTTCATGAATAAATAAATAAAATCTTTAAAAAATTAATTGTAGATGAATTAAGTTTTCAAATATAAGACAAGACACCAAAAATCTTTGTAGGAAATAGACAGGAATTTGCTTTAGATATTCAGACTTGAATAGACCTTTAAAGAAGATGCCAGAGTATTGACTATGAAATAAAGGGTAAAAAAATTTCAACTTATTAAAATTAACATCACTTTTGTTTTAATGTAAGCTGTATGGCCAACATGGGGTTTGAGCTCACAACCCCAACATCAAGAATCACATGCTCTATTGACAGAGCCAGCCAGGTACCCCTAACCAACACATTTTAAATAAAATAAAAAGACAAGTTATAAACTAGTAGATATTTGTAACACACACACACGCCTAAGAAAGAATTGATATAATAATAAGATAATCATTTTGAAAAATGGACAAAATGCTATGAATAATCAAGCCAATAAAAATATAAAGAAATGTCCAACATTTCTGGTAATAGGGAAATTTAAGCCAAGACCACAAACAATATTTTACATGGTTTTAATTGGTAGTATTTTTAAATTCCGAATATTTCAGTGGTGGGTACTCTAGAATCCACAGGATCTTCTAAACATCACTGGTGTGAGAGGGAAAATGGGTGCAAATACAGTTTGTCATTACCTCCTAAACTTGAGTGTCATAAAACCAATAGCCCTAGTAGTTCTGTTTCTAGAAATGTTCTTGGAAGAAATCCTTACACACGTACAGTGGGAGACATATACCAGCACACCACAACTGCACTGCTCACAATTGCAAAAATTTAGGAACAACAACATTGCCTATCACTGGGAAAGTCAATGAACAAACCATGATATAGTCACAAAAAAGAATACTAGACACCAGTCAAAATTAATTAACTACAATTATTCAGAGCTAAAGGCTGAATATTAACAATATGATATTACATGGAAAAAGTCCCAAATACATTTAGCAGCATGACACATTTTATAAAGCTCAAAACTAGTAAATTAAAAGTACTGTTTAGGAATACACATAGGTGCTTTACATCTATGAAAAAAGAAAGCAAGTTAATGATGAGTTGAGGATTGTGGGTGTTGATCATCATGGGTGAGAGGCAGAAGGTCTGGGGTGGTGTATGGGGACTTAGGGTTAGAAGTAGCTATTGTTAGAGACCTAGCTTTCATTTTGAGAGGTGGATTGATGCTTATATGCCATTAAAAATATCTACAGAACAAACTAAATAAAGTGTTTTATGAACCAAAATTACAATTATTCTAGTTATATTTGTGTGAGGCCAACAAAAAGAAAAGATAGAAGGAAGGATGGAAGAAAAGATGGAAAGAAGGATGGAAGGAAGGAAGGAAAGATGGAAGGATGGAAGGAAGGATGAAATGATGGAAGGAAGGATGAAAGGAAGTAAAGATGAAAGGAAAGAAGGATGGAAGGATGAAAGGAATGATGGAAGGATGAAAGGAAGGAAGGATGGAAGAATGAAAGGAAGGAAAGATGGAAGGATGGAAAGAAAAATGAAAGGAAGGAAGGATGGAAGGATGAAATGAAGGAAGGAAGGATGGAAGGAAAGAAGGATGGAAGGAAGGAAGGATGAAATGAAGGAAGGAAGGATGGAAGGAAAAATGAAGGAAGGAAGGAAGGAAAGATGGAAGGATGGAAAGAAAAATGAAAGGAAGGAAGGATGGAAGGATGAAATGAAGGAAGGAAGGATGGAAGGAAAGAAGGATGGAAGGAAGGAAGGATGAAATGAAGGAAGGAAGGATGGAAGGAAAAATGAAGGAAGGAAGGAAGGAAAGATGGAAGGATGGAAGAAAGGATGAAATGATGGAAGGAAGGATGAAAGGAAGTAAGGAAGGATGGAAGGAAAGAAGAATGGAAGGGTGGAAGGAAGGAAGGAAGAAGAAAAAGAAGAAATCAGGGTAATAGACCAATCCCAGAACTCCTGAGACAAGTAACTGGCCGGCCATGGAAATTGTGTCTTTCATACAATAAAAAAGTTCCTTCTGGTTATTATTCTATTATAATACCATTACAATGAACAAGCACATAATATGTTCAGGTGGTGCCAAATGCTTTCCGTCTTCTATCTCCATGAATTCTTCCTATGAAGCCAGTCCCTGTATGAAACCTCCTCATGAGGGGACTTGATCAGAGTCGTTCAGTTAGGGGAACTAAGGTGCAGATAGGCTGTGCCTTGCCCCAGAGCACTCTCAGATGCACAGAAGTTTCTATACTGTATATGATTTTGCTTATTTCATTCTCTTCTTGACTTCTGGGCCACTGTACTCCCTGGCTCCTAAGCTTCCTTGGTGGCTGCTCCTTGTCAGTCTCCTGTTTTGGCCACTCCTATCTTCTCTCCCTGGTAATATGTCCCTGACCCTCATCCTTGCTTCTGCACTAATGTCCTAGGTCATTCATCTAATCTCATGACTTTAGGATGATCTGAGCTGAAGGCAGGCGCCCAACTGCTGAGCCACCCAGCCGTCCCTCATCTCATGACTTTCAATACCATACATACCTGGATGGTGGCTAAACATTATTGGGCACATACTTCTGTCTTCTCTACCTCAGTGGGCTGGTGAGGGTGTCTCCCAAACTTCACAAGATCAGAACCAAGCTCTTCACTACTGTCTCAGACCTGCTCCCAGTCATCTTCTATGTTCATTAACTAATGATGTCACCATTCACCCTATTGTTCAGCCCCAAACCTGGACCCTATCTTCTTGCTTATACCCCACCCATGAGCAAATCCCATCAACACTCTCCCCAGCTGCATCTAAACCAGTGACCTCCTGGATCCCTTCTGCACATCTGCACAGAGCAAACTGCCATCATTACACAACCGAATTATTGTAGTAGACTCCTAACTGTTCCTCCTATGTACATCCCTATACTTCTGTGACCTGTTCTCCACACAGGAGCCAAGGAGGTATTTTAAAAACACAAATAAGAACTCATCTTACCAAGCTTACAATATTTCTAGGAGCTTAATCTTGAGCTAAAATACATCCCAGTCTCTTAGGATATATACTCCCTGCCTTCCTCTCTCTCACACGCTGCCATGCTCTTCCTTACTTGCTCTGCGTGTGGGCAGTGGCTTCCTTTCTATTTAGTAGAGTCACTAAACTCTCCCTCTATCCTCATCCTTTACTATGGTTCTCAGGGACACTCTCCTCTCAGTTCATGGTTAGAGACACTTTCATTAACACACTTATCTAAAACATGTGTGCAACCCCACCGTTCTCTACTCCCTTATGCTGCTGTATTTTTCTTTATGTCTTTTCACAGCACTTCAATCTATAGTGTTCTTTGCTTGCTCGTTAACTGTATTTCTTTCCAAATGGAATCTAAGTTCCATGAAGGCACCCATCTGTCATATTCACCGTTTTTACATCCAGTGACTGGCACAGTGTCCAGGACATTTTCGTTCTAGAGTATGAATAAATGAATGAATGAATGGTCTCACAAAACCTGACCAGAGAGATTTTTAAAATTACAAATGAAAAACGAAGACAGAAATGTTCAGTTTGTGAAAGTGACGGAGCCACTAAGACGTAAAACCAAGCCTCAGACATGAGTAGTTTGACCTCTGAGTTCCTGGACTTAATTATGATATTTCTCCTTGAACTGGCTAAGAAAGTGCCATTCCTGGAGGCTTACATGAGAGACCCATTTTAATGGATAGAGAACAGCCATATACAATGAAGATATTACTTTGTGCTTTAGGATTGACTGCCAGAACTTGAAGAAAATATCTTAAGTATATCTTCTCATTAATTCTCACTTACAATAAAATTCTCACTTACCTAAATAATGTGTTTAGCAGAGCCTTATAAAGAGGAACAATAATGTGAATAACCATCTGCATTCTTTCAGAATTTTTACAGGTGGCTTTCGATGAATCAGGTTTTAGCTGATTTGTCATTTCATCAGCACTGCAAATATTATTTAACAAAATGGTGAGGCTATGTGATGATATGAAGACAAGATGTATCAGGTGGAGATGTAATTTAGGGATAGTGGACCTTGATTTCAAGGGGCAGCAAGGGGAGCTTCTGATCACTATATTCTTTGATAAAACTGAATAGAAATTTATCTTTTCTGTTTATAAAAGTAATACATGTTAATTTTTGAAAAAATGGGAAAAAACAAAAAAGTATGTAGAAGTTAATTATAGTTTATAGGGACACAGTGTCAACTGTGTGCATATATATATATATATATATATATACCTTATATCTTATCACACTGAAGTCAATAGTTTTGTGTCCTGTTTATCTCACTTTATATCAATCATAATAATTTCCATATAAGAGTAAATATTCCTTGAATGTATGATTTTTAGTGGCTGCATAATTTCCCATAATAAAATGTCTTAATATTAATTTAACCATTCGACAAGGTAGAAAGCTGCCCTGTGTGTGTGTATGTGTGTGTGTGTGTGTGTGTGTGTGTGTGTGTGAAAATCATTGCAAGGAACAGCTTATATAAATCTTCCCTTGCATCTCTGATTATTTCCTGTTACTGAAAGGTGATTTTAAGTGCCTAAAAGGAGGTTTACAGAAATGAAATCAGAGCTATTTAAAACCATGGATCATTGGTGTGAATGCTATTTCCACTTTTCACCTCACAGGGAAAAGGTGTTGAATGTTCTATAAATGTTTGTCTTTAGCTATATATTTTCTAACTTGTCAACAAATTGCCCACTAGCAGGGGAAGATCTAATGGTTGTTTCAGAGTAAAACTATGAATTTATGGATTGACCCTCATTTACCCCTTAACTGGGCATTTGTCTAATGGTCCATGAATGCAGTCCATGCACGTATGGAAAACTTTTCATTGGTCTGGGATGAAAGCACAAAATGAAGCCAATGTGGTTTGTATTCCAAAGAGCTGAATGTGTATTCCTCTCTGGGAATAAGGATGATAAGAGGTGGTAGGCTGTGTGTTAGTTGACGGCTAACTTTGCAAAATACAAAAACTCAAAAACTTTTCATGAAGTTTTACGGGCCTATGAAATGCCCAGATCTGGGAACAACTGACCTACACAGAATGAGCGGGAGGTGATTCTTTGCTACTGCCGCTGCCCTGGGGGATATTTGGTGATGTCATATAGGAAGTATCATCACCCTGTCTAACCGTGAACATGTTCTCAGCCTGGACCTCATGCAGAAAGTGGCTTTTACTCTGAAAGGGACTTTCAATTCCCACTTGATTACCACAGCAACTAGCATATGTTGATGACAACAGGGACTATAGGCAGAGCAGCGCAGGCAGGTTATGGGGAAATCTGCCAGATTAGGAATCAGATAAAAGCCACTTCTAAGTTAAAGAGTTAAATAGGCAGCCAGTATTTCACGGAGCATATTGGAAGGAAGCAGAACAAGCTAAATTTAAATTTAGCTGTGAGCATTTGCAGATGTAAGGACTAAGAACTCAGAAGCACGGGTCACTAAATGAGAAAGCAGTGCCAGAGTTCTAACACCATGAGGTGAGAATGGTGTTTGGGGGATGGAGGGGGACACAGAGCATACATTCGAACTTGAACTTGAACCTGAACCCAGCAAACAGAATGTGTCAGATGAGGGTTCCCTGCAGCTTTCGAGGGAGGAGATGGGGGAACATGGTTACAAAGCTCTTCTCAGCATAAAATAATTGTTTATTTTTATGCCTAAGCCAAGTGTGTGGGAAAGTGAGGAGGGACCCATCTTGAGGGTCAAATTGCTCATTCTTTATAATTATTTTTAATATATTAAGCATACGACAAACGACTGGAGATCCACTCCAGTGAGGATTGGGAGATCTACAATCTCTTATTGACCATATCCAAATCCCAAAAATCCTAAAAGGCCTATTTGCAAAAAAGTGGATTGGCAGGAGATCCTCATCAGGACTGAAGCAGGGTGGGGGGGTTGGTGCTTTGGGGTGCTCAGCCAGTTAAGCGCCTGACTCCTGATTTCGGTTCACGTCATGGTCTCAGGATTGTGGATGGAGCCCCAGGTCAGGAACCACTGTCAGCGGGGAGTCTGCTCTAGAGTCTCTTTCCCTCTGCGCTTCCCCACACACCCTCTCCCAATCTTAAAAAAAAAAAAAAGAACAGAAACAAGATTATTTATAATCATTACTGTGGCTCTCTTCATGTGAATATTCATCTCTTTGTAGCAAGAATATTCAGGTGTTTAATTACAGGTTGCCGCCCCAGATCCTGCTGGGACTGTTAAGGCATATATAGTACATGGATTATATTACTTTTCTGAAATCTCAAAAACTTTAGAATTATGAAGACATCTGCCTCAAAGTTTTCAGCCATAAGATATGCATGGATTAATATGCATATCCTATGAGTGTGCTCTATACGCTACCAGATTCAAACAAAGTTGAAGAAATGAAATATTAGAGAAATACATTGTCCTATATACGACTCTACCATCCCAATGTTCTCTTTCTTTCTTACTCAAAATCCCCATTTTCAATATCAGTATCTATTTTGTCCATATAAGTTATTACACTAACATGATATATACTAGTGTAAATATTCCATTATTATTAAAATATACATATATGGGCATGTATTTGTATGTGTGATTGTATTTGTAGAAATTTATATGTTGCTGTAACTCCATTAATATAATTTACATGTGGCATTCTTTACCTGGTTTTCAATATTATGAATAGAGTCATCCTGCAATTATTTTTACCTTTTACAATAACTATCGATGTTAAGCTCTTTTTCATGTGCTTATTGACTATGCATATATCTTGTTTGGTAAAATCCCTGTTCAGATGTTTTGACAGTTTTTTTTTGTTGATTTGTCTTCATATTAATGAATGATAAGACTTCTTTATATAATCTGCATTAAGTTCCTTGTCAGATATATATGATTTCAAATACTTTCTCTGTCTGTGGCATGGTTTCTCGTTTTCTCAACAGTGTCTTTCAGACATCAAAGATTTTTAATTCTGATTCAGACGTCCTTAATTTTCTCATTCATGGGTTGTGCATTTGCTCTTCTGCTTAAGAAATCATTGTCCAGCTCATTGTCATGAACATTTTCTCCTGATTTTTCTCTCAGATACATAACAGTTATAACTCTCATATTTAATATCTCATATCCATAGGAGGTAAGTTTTTCCGTGGTGTGAGATGAGTGTCAATGTTTATTTTTTTTATACAGGTAATCTAATTGTTCCTGTTATTGAAAGGCTATCAGTGCCTTGTTGAATTACCTTAGCATTTTTGGCAAAAATGAATTAACCGTAGAAATGTAGGTCTACTTCTGAACTCTTCATTCTGTTTAATTCACGTATAGACTCTTATGCCAATATCACACTGTCTTTATTACTGTAGTTTTATGGCAAATGTTGAAATGAGGAAGCATAAATACTTACACAGTCTCTTCTTTTTCAAAATTATTTTGGTATTCTAAGTCCTCTGCTTTTTCATATAAATTTTAGGATTGGCTTGAAGATTCCTTCCTTCCTTCCTTCCTTCCTTCCTTCCTTCCTTCCTTCCTTCCTTCTTTCCTTCCTTCCTTCCTTCCTTCCTTCCTTCCTTCCTTCCTTCCTTCCTTCCTTCCTCCCTTATGAATTTGTAGAAGTTCACTTTGTATTCTGGATATTTTTCGTATGTTAGCTATATACTTGATAAACACCTTTTCTTAGCCTGGCCTTACTTTTTCTTGTAGTTTTGCATTCTTTTGTTATGCAAAAATGCTCACACATAATTGAGTCGAATTTTCCAATCAGTTTCATTGGATTTGGCTTCTTATTAGGTTAGGTTTCTTGTTTAAAAAATTCTTCACTATCCTTATAGCAAAAATATATGTTCTTATGTGTTCTCCTAAAGCTTTAGAGTTTCCTTTTTTTTATATTGAAGTACTAATTATATCTAGAATTTCTACTTTGAAGATATGATGAGGTAGGTTGCAGATATTTTACTTTCCACAGGGATGAACAATTCTCTCTGAGACTGTAATGTATGATCCATTTTTTCCCATGCTACTTTTGAATGCCTCCCCTGTACTATGTCAGGTTTCTGTATTAACATAGGTCAGTTGGGGGGCTTTCTGCTTTAATTCATTAGTCTATTTTCTATCTGCTATATTGACCACATAATTTTAATTACCAGATGTCTATAATACATCTTGATATCTAGTAGGACAAGTACCCAATCTTATTTTCTTCAAGACTGTCTCAACTTGTATTGATTCTTTTTCTTTCATGTTAATTTTATAACATCAAGGCAAGTTCCCACACAAAGTAAACACTTTGGGCTGAAACTGCATTGAATTAACAGAACAAGTTGGAGGAAATCGACATCTTTGTTGATATTAATTCTAGGAGCCTGACCAGATTTTCAGGGGGTCTTCTTTTAATCCTAAATGACATTTTTATATTTGTCTTTATAGTCATATGACACATCTTTTGAGGAGATTATTACTGTACCTAATAAAATTGTTCATACTGTAAATGTAGTGTTTTTCTATTAGATTTTTTAGTGATTGGTTATTATTGGTAAATAACACAATTTTCTTGAATGTTGATCTTCTTTCAACGTTACTTAATTCTCTTATTTTAAGAAGTTGCTTACAGATTTTCAATTATCTTAATTTATTTTAAATTATTATTGTTTTAAGTAAGTTCAGCTAGACATTTGTTTCTATTGATTTAGCTACATCTCATGAGTTTTGCTATGGAGCCCATTTATTTCTAACACATTCTAAATATATGTAGATTTTAAATAATTTTAGCTTTGATTCCCATTTTAGCCCATCATATTTTCAAGTGTGGTAGGGGAAAGTGGCATTAACTATACTTTTATTGTTGATATTTATTTATTTATTTATTTATTTATTTATTTATTTATTTTATTTATTTGAGAGAGAGAGAGTAAAAATAGAAGGAGCAGCAGAGGGAGAGGGAGAAGCAGGCTCCCCTCTGAGCAGGAAGCCCAAAGTGAGTCTCCATCCTAGGGCCCCAGGATCATGACCTGAGCCAAAGGGAGACACTTAACTGACTGAGCCACTCAGGCGCCCCTTATATTGATTTTTAAATTTAGTTGCATTGCAGTCAGAGAATTTGGGCTGTATTATATCTATTCTTCAAAATATATTAGTATAGGGACCCCTGGGTGGCTCAGTGGTTGAGTGTCTGCCTTTGGCTCAGGGCATGATCTTCGGTCCAGGGATTGAGCCCCACATTGGGCTTCCTACGAGGAGCCTGCTTCTCCCTCTGCCCATGTCTCTGCCTCTCTCTGTGTGCCTCTCATGAATAAATAAATAAAATCTTTTAAATACATATATATTAGTATATATTCTTATATGTGCACATTGACATATATGTGCATTATATGTAACCTAATCTATGTGTGTGTATATATGTAGTAATATACAAAACAATAGATGTGTGAAATAATATGTATATTATATAAAGTAATATATATAAAGTATATATCCCTATTCCTTTTATATTACTTTGTAACCTAATATATATGAGCATTCCATATAATCTAGAAAAGAATGGATATTCTCTTATTCTACATGTAGATGTAGAGTTATTTATTTGTGTGTGTACACATCTAACACATATGTGTACTTATATGTGTGTGCATACACATGTGTACAGATTTATATTTATATCTGCATAAAAACAGTCTTGTAAGCATATTACATTTTGTTCTAATCATCTTCCTCTTCACTATTTTTGTCTTCTTGGTTTATTATTTTCTGGTAAAGACACATAAAATATTCCCTAATTTTGATTTTATACTTCCTCCCTATAATTCTGTCATTAGACTCCATTCTTACAGATATTTATGGTAATGTGTGCTCTTTATGATCTTCTGGTTTCTCTTCTTTCCTTTGAATGAGTTTGGTGTCAACTCCATTCTCTCCTAAATCATATTTCACAGCAGCTGATTTGGCTGTGGACTCCTTGAAGGCAGGGTTGTCTGATTCATCTCTAACCCTCAGTAGCCAGCTCATGGGCATGGCTGGGTCTCAGGAAGCAGTCCTGGTGATGAGTCCTTGTGCATCTGAATAGCCTGGTAAGTGGATCAAAGCTAGCAGGGATGAGGTGACAGTCATAACATCTATAAGCATGTTTCCTTTATGTAATCTATACCTCCTGCCCATCATCTTATAAACATCTGTATCAGGGGTTGACAAATAGTAAATATCTCAGGTTTTGCATGCTATTTGGTCTATGTCACAAATACTTGATTCTACTATTGCGGGCAAGAGTGAGGAGTCATGAATGAATAGGATGGCTATACTCCAATAAAACTTTATATAAAAAACAAATGGTAGGGTGAATTTTCTGACTCTTGCTCTACATCATTAGATCTTCTTCAGTATTCCATACAATATTCCAGGCTGTGAATACAATTTATTGAACTACTTCTGTATTGTGCTTTTAGACGGCTTTTCTTTTCTGTTATTATAAATAACCTTGTAATATGAGTTCCTATGTACAAATGTGCCTGCTAGTTTGATTTTCTTATAAGTGGTGATGTACCTCGTACATGGTAAATGCTCAATAAATATTTATTGAATAAATTAACAAATTTCTGTTATAGCAAAATCACTTCGCTGAGTACTGTGGATATAGATTGAAATGAAGGTTAAATCTAGCACAGAAATTCACACTGTAGAGAAGCAAAGCAAATTTCTTGCTTCCCAGCTGTGTGATCTCAGTCAATAATGAATTTGAGCCTCAGTTTCCACAATTTAAAAAAAGAAAAAAATAATGAATTCTTCGGAAATGTGTTGTGGAGGTTGGGTAACATCAAGTGCAACTATTTTCGAAAGAGTATTTTTGAGGACTCAGCAATACAGGGCTGACTGTAACTCAGACACCTTTTCCTTTTTTATTCAAAACTCTGTGTGCCCACAGCAGGAATGCTTGGAAGCCAAGATCTGCAGGCCAGCGTGAATTTACATAAATTTGCATAAATTTACATGGGACAATTAATGCCTATAGTATCGTTATTGTTAAGTTGCTTAGATCTCAGCTTTCATAGTAAACATCAAAAACACAGTTTCCAATGTCCAGCTTGCCTCCCTGGGCATAGACCAGAAATGTCAGGTCAGGGATTGGCACATTTAGGACAAAAAGAAATAAATGCCAGGTTAATCCTAGAATTGTGTGTTCCAAATAAGCAAACAAATACACTCACAAATGAACAACCTAGAGAATGAGTTTGACATGCCCAATGCCACTTCTGACGAAGAAGATTGGATGCTTTGTGTAGTTTGATAACTAGGCCCAAGTTGCTTTTCTATTTTGTTCCACATACAAATGACTTTAGAAAAATGCATTATTTTATTTTTATAAGAAAAAAAGTTAAGCATGCATCAGTAACTTTAAAAAAAATAAGATATATGTTATACCATAGTGGGAACTAAAATATACTTTAGAAAGGCTACTGTCTTTCAGTGGATCAATCATTAAGATGACTGATCTATAGAAAAAACTGAAACAAATATTCCAAATCAATGGGCAGTCATTCAATTATCTTTCTGCAGTCAACATAAAGGTGAACATATATGATGAAAGTGAGCTTCCTAATCTTTAATAATGATAATATCTAAAATTTGTACATATTTTCTCAGTGGCGATAAATCCATTCAAATTCCACAGAACCACTATGATGTGGGGATCACTTATTTGTGGCCTCATTCATTTGAGAAGAGTTGATCAGCTGCTCTTTCTCTGTCCATGATCTGGGGGAGTCACTTCCCACAATACTCTGGGCTTGACGTGTGACTTGCCTTGGCTAGTAATTCTACTAAGTAGGAAACATAACACTTGAAAAGCCTGGCACAAGTTGCTTACCTCTCAAGCTGCACCTGGAACCCTGAGACTACCACATGCATGAGTCTGAGGTGGCCTGCTGGAGGAAGAGAAGCCAAGGTGTCCCAGCCTACAGTCAGCCAGACCTCTGTTGACATCTTGTCAATTGTCAAACATGCAAGAAGGGCTGTCCCAGGTCATCCGACCACCAGCCATGAGACAGACCAGCAAGCCATTACAGACTGCAAACATCTAACTGACCTACAGAATTGTGAGCTAAATTAAAAGGAGGGCTGTTTTAAGCCACTAAATATAATTCAATAAATTAATACAATGTTAGTGTAGTGCATACCTGAACCAGTCCCTCTCATGTAACTGCCTATGACATCAGAGACTAGAATGAAAATCATCAACTGCAATCTCATCTGACATTGAAGTAGAGATAGCTGCCAAGAAGATAGTCCTGAAGAGGGACCTGGAAGTCCCAGTTGAAATGGGAATAGCTGGAATTACAATGTGTGCAGGAATGCAGGGAGGCAGAAGGGCAGGCCTTGAATGAAGGCTTTGCATTTTGGATGGCACTAGCTCGTGCCTATGACTCCTTTCACTGGGGATAACATCTACACCTTTCTCAAAGTGAGGAGGAAATCATATTCAGTTGACCCTTGAACAACACAAGTTTGAACTGCATGGGTGCTCCTATTTGTGGATTTTTTTTGTACTGAAAATGTATTTTCTCTTCCTTAGGATTTTCTTAAAAACATGTTCTTTTCTCTAGCTCACTTTATTGTAAGAATACAGTAGATAATACGTGTAACATACAAAATATGTGTTAATTGGCTGTATATGTTATCAGTAAGGCTTTCAGTCCACAGGTCATTAGTGGTTAAATTTGTGGGGAGTCAAAGTTATACATGAATTTTTGGCTGCATGGGGGTTTGATGCCTCAACCCCATATTGTTCAAAGGTCAACTGTAAGTGTAACTGTATGGCTTGTAATAATCTTACTTATAATTGTTAGCTATTATTACATTATTGTATTTGTATATCACCTTTTAAAAGTTTTTAGTAGTGATTTGTCTGTTTAATTTGGGGTATATAGGAGTCAATTATAGAAACTGATAGAAAAGTAGTTTTTTAAAAATTTTTATTCCCTCCTTTTACTTTTTTATTTAAATTCAAATTCTAGTTAGTTGACATACAGGGTAATATTAGTTTCAGGTGGACAATATAGTGATTTAACACTTTCACGCAAAGCCTGGTATTCATCACAAAAATGCTCTCCTTCATCCCTATTCACTGCTGCTCTGTCACTCATCTGGCCCAGTGCTGGGTAAGAAGGAGACAGAACTATGTAAGGTATGTCTTCTACCTTTAAAAGATGTCCTGGGGGTTGCCTAGGTGGCTCAGTCATTTAAGCATCTGCCATCGGCTCAGGTCATGGTTCTAGGGTCCTGGGATTGAGTCCTGCATCAGGTTCCTGGCTCAGCACAGAGTCTGCTTCTCCCTCTCCTTCTGTCTGCCACTCCTCCTATTTGTGCTCTCTCTCTCTGCCAAATAAATAAATAAAATCTTAAAAAAGAAATAAAGGGCTTCCAGGGTAGGAATAGATATAGGCATGTAAATTTTTTTTTTTAAATTCTAGATAAAAAGTATAGTCCTGATCCTATTGTCAGCATTTTCGGACATTAAAATATTAACTAATTTAATCTGCATAATAACCCAGCAAGGCTGACACAACTGAAATGCTAATAAAGAGCAGCTCTGTATGTAACTTAGACATCTCCTGGCTAGTGTGCAATGAGCCAGACTTTGAACCAGTGTAGTCTAACTCCTGAGTCCAGGCTCTATGGCCCATGCTACAAATCACCATTACAATAATAACCTTGAAACCTGACAATCTTTCACAAGATTTGGAGACCAAATCCTATATGATCACACAAATATTCATATATGGTCAACCATTTCTGCTGTGAAATGGAGAATTTTCAGATCGGGGTTTTCAGGTATATTTATGGGCAAGTAGAATTTTTCATTAGGAGGTTAAATTGTTTACGAAGGCGGAGGGATGGGAAAGTAACACAGTGGATTTCTGACAGTTGCATATGTAGGTTTTCCTTGGCTAGGTGAAAAGCAGCAGAGGATTGTAAGTATGGGAAGGTTAGGGTTGGCCTAACATTCTTTCTCTGGTGTTGCAACTCCAAACTTTCTCCCTGTATTTGACACAGGGAGTGAAACACCTTAAACAGATACTGAAAAGCCATGCAATCACGTCTTTCTGGAAATTCCCGTGTGCATTAAAGAACCAGTACATCTGGGTTATGCTATTTCTGATGCAAGATATAAGTACCCTGTAATATATGAGTGGGAGATTGCGAGGAGGTGAAACCCTGATGTTGATTTTTTTTCCCCTACTTAATGGTGCCATAAGTAAGACAAATTTGATCAGAAAATGGGTCAACCCATCGGTGATTGGGATACAGATGTTTCCCAGTTGGAGAGTGAACATAAAAGAATAACAGATAATTGATTCAAGTGCACCAGTGTTGGGAGTGATAGCAGGAGCATGGCACCTGAACATAATTTTACATATTTTAAGGACTATTGTATTATTTCTACATTTGCAAGCAGCCCCAGGAAAATTGTGCATGAAAAATCAATGAGGACCTAATGCATCAAGTGGGAAAGCTTATGATAATACAGGGCGATCATCTCACATAGGGTAGAATTATCATTCTGAGAAAGCCTTTGTAGCCTATTTCTGTCTATCAATCCTATCTATGTATCTATGTATCTATGTATCTATTATCTATCTATCTATCTATCTATCTCTACCTGTCATATCTATCATGTCTATCATCTATCTATCATCCTTATCTACCATCTATCATCCCTATCTATCCATCTTCTATCTATCCATTGTGTCTATCTATCCATCACATCTATCTATTCATCATATTTGTCATCTATCATCTCTATCTACCATTATCTATCTATCATCTATCTATCTATCTATCTATCTATCTATCTATCATCATCTATCATCTATCCATCTATCTGTATCTATCCATCTATCTATCATATCTTACCTATATACCTATATATAACTTTTATTGTGAAATATTTCAAACCTTCAGAAAAATACAGAGGATATCTAACAACTGTTTTTTTCTTTTAAACAATGAAACCTTAATAACAGGTGAACACTAAGTAGATTCTAAGACACAGTCTGATACTTTGGAATTCTGGAGGCAAATTCTGATTGCCATTTACTTTCCAAACCAGGATGCACAGCAGTTGCAGGAAGAATCTGCTGTTACCCAAGAGGCTCCATTAGAACGTGCAAGGTGCCCCAGCTACCATGCTTTCCCTACTCTAATGATGATTATATATTAACATCGTCTTTCTATGACAGGACTCCACTGGTTCTGTTCCCCTGCAGAAAATCCTACAAATTCTCCCTGTTGTTATCCAGTTTCACATTCTCATGGCCTTGAAAAAAACAATCTTCTCTTGGCCTAATCCCCAAATAAACAGAACTTCCAGGCAATTCTCCTACTCTCCAATAGTCCCTGTGTCCACAGAGCTTCTTGATAATGGAAGAGATAGTGAATTAGTATCTCTTTTGAGCTCGAAATCTGAAGGATAGATAAGACTTAGCTAGGAAAAGCCAAGGGGAGTATAGTGTCTAGGTAGAGGTCTTTCCTAACCATCCTTCTAGAACCACTTTGTTCCATAGAAATAGAAGACGATCCACATACATAGTTAAGCATTTTCTACTGTTAGGTTAAAACAAGCAAAAAGAAATAGCTGAAATTATTTTTTTTTAATTTTTATTTATTTATGATAGTCACAGAGAGAGAGAGAGAGAGAGAGAGAGAGAGGCAGAGACATAGGCAGAGGGAGAAGCAGGCTCCATGTACCGGGAGCCCGACATGGGATTTGATCCCGGGTCTCGAGGATCGCGCCCTGGGCCAAAGGCAGGCGCTAAACCGTTGCACCACCCAGGGAGCCCATGAAATTAATTTTTAATATTTTATTTGACTCAACATGTCCACAATGTTATCATTTCAACATGCAATCAATATAAAATATTATTGAGATATTTTCATTCTTTTCATGTAAAGACTTTGGTATCTAGTGTGTATTTTATGCTTTCAGCACATCCGATTCAGACTGCCACTTCTCAAGTGCTCAATAATCACATAGAAGTAATGCCTACTACTGCCTACCCTGTTGTTATTTTCTTCATAGTATTTATGTCTATCTGAATTCATTGTGCTTATTCATTTACTTATATTTTTTCTGTCATTCTCCACCAAAATGTGAGCTTCATAAGACTACGAGCCTTTGCTAACCATTTAAGTTTAGATGAAGATGAAAACACTTGGTTGATGGTAAGCTCTCATTCCATGTTTGTTGGATATGAATGAGCAGTAGGTAAGAGGGCCTAGATGCAGGAAAGCTCTTGGAATCTTTGAGTGCTTCTGGTATGGTGAATAACAGGAATGAGTGTAAAGGAGGTGGGCAGAGATGGGAGTCATTAAAAACACCCGATGTCTCCATGCTGCTGTCTGTATGGAAAGGCTTTGTTCTATTAAACTTCCCCATCTTAACACGCAACTTAATAACGGGTCAAATAAGTACCTTTCTCATAAGTGTTCCCCATTTCTCCATTGTATCCTTCACCATTTTGGACTAGTAGTCCATCTATCTACAAATTGATCTTCCCCATGAGAACTTGTGCTCCTTGAGAGCAGAGCCTGAGTCAGAGACTTTTGTTATTTTTCTGTACTCAGCAAAATGATTTTAAGATTCACTCACACTGCTACCTGTCTTAGCAATTTATTCCTTCTTATTTCTGAGTAGTATTTCATTGTATGCACATAACAGAATACATTTATCCATACATCTGTTGATGAACATTTGAATTGACTCAAATTTGGAGCTATGATGAATAAATCTGCTATGATCATTTCTGTATATAATCTAGTGTGGACATGTGTCTTTTTTTCTTTTGAATAAATAACTAAAATAATTTCTGGGTCATATAAGTAACAGTAGTTTAAAATCTATTCCAAACTGAAAAATTTCCCCAAAGCACCCACAGCACTTTATATTCCCATCAGCAATATGTAAGAACTTCAGTTATATCATATCCTCACCAACACTTGGTATTAATGAATCACTTAAATTTTAACATTTTAGTGGGTATGTAGTAGTGTCTTAATGCAGTTTTAATTTGCAGCTAATAATGCTGAACATAGTTTTCCTGTGCTTATTTGTGTATCTGTGTATTTTGTGTATTTGTGTATTTTCCGGTGCTTATTTGTGTATCTTCTTCAGTGAAATGTCCACTTAAATTTCCTGCATATTTTTAAACTTTGCATTGCTTTCTTTGTTGTTATGAGTTTTGTTTTCTTTTGCCTTTTTTAAGGAGAGAGGAGAGGGAGGGGTAGAGGGAGAGGGAGAGAGATAATCTTAAGCAGGTTCCACACCCATCATGGAGCCCCATGCAGGGCTTGATCTCATGACCCACTGAGCCATTCAGGCACCCCTTGACTACTGTATCTTTATAAGTCTTAAAATCAGGCATGTCAGTCGTCTGGCTGTGTTCTTTTTTAAAATTTGTTGGCTATTCTAGGTTTGTGGTACTTTCATGTAAATATTAGAAGTAGCTTGTTAATTACTGCAAAATAGCCTGTTGGGATTTTGTTTGGATTTATGCTGAGTCTATAAATCAATTTGAAGAGAACTGACATTGTCATTAGCATGTTGTAGTTTTAGGTTTATTTTTGTCTATTATCTTCTCAGGTGTATCTTAGTTTTTAGTGTGCAGTTATTTCATGTATTTTGTTAAATTTATTTCTAGTTATTTTGTGGTTTGAAATGCTATCAAGAATAATATTGTCATTTCAATTTCCAATTATTTATTGCTATTATATAGAAAAATAATTGTATATTAACCTTGCTGAATCCCCTTATTAGTCCTAGGAAAAACAATTTTTGGTTGATCCCTTTTTATTTCTATGTACACTGTGATGTTTTCTGCAAATAAAAGCAGCTTAATATCTTTCTTTCTAATCTGTATGGATTTTATTTCTTTTTCTTCCATTATTGCACTGGCTAAAAATGTTATTAGAAATAAGGAAAACAGATATCTTTGTCTTGTTCCCTATGATAAAGTAAAAATATTCTATCTTACATGATTATGTATAATCTTAGTTATAGATATCCCTTATCAAGTTGAGAATATTCTCTTCTATGGCTAGTTTCCTGAGAGTTTTTATCCTAGATGGTTATTGAATTTTCACAGATGTTTTTCTGCACTTAATAAGGTGATCATATTTTTAAATTTTCAGTCAATTAATAATAGTGAAATATTCCTCTTTGATTTGAATGTTAAACCAACATTGTATTTTACCATTATTTATATAATTAATTTATGTCTATACAATATAATGTAATAATATAAAATAATTATATTGTTATATATGTATATTGTATATTGTTATATATCATTGTATGCATTATATATATGTTACTGTATGTGTGCAGGTGTATTTATGCAAATAAATTTGCTGATATTTTGTGAAGCATTATTTTATGTATAATTAAATGACGTATTGATCAATAGCTTTGTTTTGTAGTAACATCTGTTTTTGACTGATTGTGGTAACAAAGTTAACCCTATTAAGAGAATTTGAATGTATTCACTCTTACTTTATTTTTCTGGGGAAAGATAAGCATAATTCCACCATTTCTTCACTTTATATGTAATATTAATCAGTGAAGCTATCTGGTCACAACATCTTGTGTGTGGGATAGTTTGTGATTATAAAATAAAATTTTTTTTTTAAATTTATGATAGTCATACAGAGAGAGAGACAGACAGAGACACAGGCAGAGGGAGAAGCAGACTCCATGCATCGGGAGCTTGACGTGGGATTCGATTCCGGGTCTTCAGGATCGCGCCCTGGGCCAAAGGCAGGTGCCAAACCACTGCGCCACCCAGGGATCCCATAAATTAAAATTTTAAAATAGATATAAGACTATTTATATTTTCTGTTTCATCTTGGGTCAATTTTAGTAATTTGTGTTTCTCAAGATACTTGTCAGTTTAATCTCAGTAGTCATTTATTGGTATAATATTGCTCATAATATTTTTATCATCTTATTAATGTCTGTGGTTTCTGTAATAAATTTGCCTTTTTCATGCCTGAAATCTGTCCTTTTGTTTGTACCTTCTTTTTTCCTAATTAAAGTAACTGGAATTTTCTCATTTTTTATTGATATTTTTAAATTATTTTTTTCCGGTGATTTTCTTTATTGTCTATATTTTATTTCATTGGTTTTTCTCTTTTATTGTTTCTCATTTCACCTTATTTGTTATTTCCTTTTTAATGCTTTTTTTCCTTTTCTACCTTCTGACCATGAAAACTGAGAACACTGATTTTAAATCTTTTTTCTAAGATAAGTATGTAATGCTATAAATTTTTCTCTAAGAAATCTTTAAGCTGCATCCCCAAAATATTGATACGCTATGTTTTAATTTCATTTATTTTAGTACTTTAAAAATCTTTTCTAATTATTATTATTATTTCTTTGTTGGCTCATGGTTTACTTAGAAGTGTTCTGTTCAATTTTCAATTATTTGAATTGTTTTAAGATGTTTTTCTGGTAATGTTTTTAATTTGATTCCTTTGTGATTACATTTATGGAAAATTGCTTTATGACACAATATATAGTCTATATTAATGAATGTTTCATGGTAACCTGGGGGAAAATGTATTCTGCTGTAAAAACATTGAACAGAATGGAATGTTCTACAATTGCTAATGAAAGCAAAAAAGTAATGTTATTCAAATCTTCTATATCCTTACCAAGGTTTTTTTCAACTTATTTTATCTGTTACTGCGGTATCAGTGTTAATTACTCCAACTATGGTTATGGATTTATCTATTTCTACTTAAAATTTTATGAAATTTTGATTCATGTGTCTTGAAGCTCTGTTACTAGGATCATATACAATATTGAGGAAATTAAGTCACATTTTAAGTGAAGTTAAGCCTTAAATTCTATACTATCTTCAATATTCAAAATCCTTGAAAGTGACCAGAAACATATATTTGTGGCAAATGTGGCAGACCAATGATAAATATCACTATTACATAAAAGGTTCATGAAAATTAATAAATAAATAAAATACTGAAATCTCAATTTATAAATGAAAAAAAGAACAAACAGGAAAGACCATTCATCAAAGAGCAAATTTAACTTATAAAGAAGCATGAGGATAAATGATAAGTCTTCATAGTAACCAAAAAATATAAAGTAAAATAATTGTGCATTTTTTTCTATTAATTGACTAATTTTTTAAATTTTAATGCTGAATGGTGGGAAAGATAAAGTATAATTACATTCTCACACAATGATTGTGACACTGATAAATGATTTTAATAATGTATAAATAAATGCAGACTAAAACAAGTGAGCCATATTAATTAAGAACAAGAAGAAAATCTTATTTATTTATTCATTCAGCGTATTTTTTTTAAGATATATCGCATATTAGGCACTGTGCTAAATGTTGGGTATACAACTCTGATTACAGAAACAATTTTTGTTCTCATGGAACTTAATAATACTTTTGGTACATATCCTAAGGAAATAATACCCAAGTGGCTTACATTATATGAGTGAATACATTTATCACGTCACATATAACTACCAAATTAATTAGAAACAAAACAACTGTTTATTAGCTAAGTGAACTATGGCATATCAATATTTTGAAATATTAGCAATGCTATAAAATAATTGTATTTATTCATTTGCTAACTAAACAGATGTTTATTTTTCACTTGTTAAGTACCAGGTATTGTCCTAGGCATTTGGATATAATAGTACACAAGACAGACAAAGTCCTTGTATTTAAGGGGCTTATATTCTAAAATAAAATGTAACATCATAAGATCTTACATTGGATAAAAAAGCAATATGTGATATAGGTTCTGGAACTGTGGTTCTAATTTTTAGATGAAAACATGATTGGAACCAAAATATCTAGTTATGTTGGTATTTTTGTTGCAGTGTAACAAATTACTATAAACTTAGTGGCTTAAAGCATCAAACACATTTATTATCTCACTGGGTCTGGGTCCACAGTCCAGGCACAGATTAGCTCAGTCCTCTGCAAGACTGCAATATGGGTGTTGGGTAGGGGTATATTCTCATCTGGAGGCTGAACTGGAGAAAGATCTGCTTCAAAGCTCACTCAGAATATTGATTGGTAGCATTTATTGCCTTGCTGCCAAAGGGCTCATAACTGATTGTATTTTTAAAGCCAGCAAAAATAGGTGTTCTAGTAAAACAGAGTCTTATATAATGTAGTGTGACAACAAGAATGACATCCCATCACCTTTGCCATATATCATGATGTAATCATAGGTGTGCCATCTCCTCACCTTTACCATGTAATGTAACATAATTATGGGAGTGATACCTCATTGTCTTTACCTTATTCTAGTGGCAAGTAGCAAGCTGCAAGCCCTGTACATACTTGACAAAGAGAGGGAATTACACAAAGGTGTGAACCAGAGGGCAGGATTATGGAGACCACTTTACCGTCTGTCCACCATACCAAATAACTACAATTTTGTTAGGGTGGAGACATTACAGGTGACTTGTTCGTTACTTACTATTAAATATTGATTTTAAGGTTTCTGTGCCTTTTATAATTGAACATACTTCAATTTTCAAATGCCATCGTTAGTCATCTATGCCCTAATCTACCTATTATTAAACCTATCTTTTCTCAAATATACAGTAATTTTTGAAGGGTAAACAAATATTCATCCTTGAATTTTATTATTTGTCCATTATGTCTCTCAGATAATATGGCAGTAGTTCTCTTTTCTGCTTCTTTCATTACAAAAACACATTATTTCAGTTATAGTTGAGTATCAACATTTTCTGAGCTCACCTTGGAAAATGAAGATGACCACTATTGATAATTTCTTATCAAAGGTTATTGGTTCTTTCATAGCGACTTATAACCTACTACATGTCTGGCATCTAAATGTACAGAGACAGGATGAAAGATAATAGTCTCACCTGGGCATGCCTCCCCCAGGTGAGAAGCCAAGGAGCTTTGTATCAGGGTGAACCAAGATGGAGCTGTACCAAAGCAGAAGGATCTGAGTACCAGGAAGCAGATATGATGGGAAAGTGGCTAACAGTGAAGCCACATAATCCTTCACCTTTCCTCCTTGACAAAGACCCCAAGAGTGAATGAGCAGTCAGCCTATCTAAATCCTAATGATTAAATTACACTTGGTAGACATGGAGGGTGTGGTAATTGTTGTCATTTTTACAATATTGTGATATTAATCTTATGGAATATTGAATCTCCAAATAGCCCATGACATAAAGAGACCTTTATGGCTCCGAAGGAGCTATTATATTTTATTATCTCACGAATCTTCAGATTTAAAGAGTCCTCAATGAGACCTTGACATAATTAAGCCTAATGAGTCCAAAGGAGTTACAATGGTCTATTGTGTCAATAATTTAGACATGACAGGTCTTTGTTGCAAGGAGGCCTTGGCATGCCAGGCTAGCCTGTGCGTTGTATGGCAAGATGGACAAAGGAATTAGTGAACTGAAGTTGTTCAGAAGGTACTCTAGACATAAAATATAGCTTCACTGTTTCCAATAAAGATTTTTCTATGTTGAATCTATCCTTTAATGTTACCTGGAGCATCAGTTCATTCATCCATTCTTGTACAACTTTTGCATGTGCTTACTCCTTCGTGTGCTATGCTAGGTAGAGGGATGCAAAGCTGAAAAAAAGACTCAACCCCTTTCAAGGAGTTTGCCATCTAATGGTTTTGAAAAGTTTACAGTCTAGAACAGTAGTGAACAAACTATGACACATAGGGCAGCCATGTGTTTTTGTAAATAAAGCTTTATTGGAACACAGCCATAATCTTCTATTTAGGCTTTGTCTGTGGCTGCTTTTGCACTTAAGTGGCAGAGTTGGGTAGTTGTGACAGAGACTTCATGGCCCACAAAGCTGAAAATATTCACTATCTGGCTCTTTAAAACTAAGTTTGCTGGCCTTTGGTCTAGAATTGCAAAGGTCTTGGAATTACCTCAGTAGACCACACATAGGCATGAATTAGCATTTTCAATTCACATAGCTTTGGTGTAATTCAGGGAAATGGTTTCATTTTCTCATCATTGCATATTTATTCTAATTTAACATGAAAGGAAGGTTATAGCTAATTCTTCAAACCTTTACTTGGTGCTACTGCTGCGCCAGGTCCTATGATCCTCTCTTGATATAATTCCTGGAATATAGATGTTTAATTCATGTTTATGAAACATGGATCTTGCTTGTCTACACTGCAAAGGACAGCATGGTAGCTTTAAAGATGTATCTTTGAGTTTCTTGGGGAGTTTCCCTCCCTTTGTATACAGGCTGGACTGTGACTCCTTTCTATGAAACAAAATGCATCAGACAGGATGGCATGTTACAAATTATCAAAAGACTGCTGCTTGCACCTTAGGTTCTGTCTCCCTTTCTCTCCTACCTTTTTATGGGGGAAGCCACCTGCCATAGAACAGGTAGTCCAGGTGGTAGGGAAGCCATCTACTGTCATAAGGACATGCAGGTGGCTGATAGAAATATACATGTGATGAAAAACTGAGTCCTGCCCATAACTACAAGAGTGTGATTGAAAGTAGACATTCTGAGGCTTGCAATAGACCATGAGTTTGCTTGGAAATTAATCCTATCCCACTGAAACTGTGAAATAACCATCGCCCTGGGTGACCCTTACAAAATCTCATGAGAGATCCTGAGTTAGAGCCTCCCAGTTACTTCCCAGAACTGCTCCTGAATTCCTGAACCACAGAGATTGTGAGGTAATAAACATTTGTTGTTTTAAGTTAACAAGTTTGGGATAATTTATTATCCAGCAAGAAATAACTACTACAAGAGGTAGTTCACCAATAGGGTGATGAGACAGTATCTATTTTGTCTTGCTCTGACTTCTTCCTGCCCAACGATCCTGCAAGATCACTGATCCCTCAGTCGAGGTCCTGGGATGGTTCAGAAGCTCTTTTTCTGCATACAGACAATAAGATGCCAATAATCTCTCCATTGTCACACTGTCATTCTTGAAGGCTGAATGGGGTTATCTAGAAATAATTTAGGTATATATTACTACCAGCCTCTTAGAATTTTGGTTTAGCAATACCATCTTGGAAATTCCCATGGTTTATTGTTCCTTTTCTTGAAAGAGGGAAAGGAGTTTTCTTTACCAGAGTTACAATTGCCTCATAACCCTGACAAACAGGATTGTAGCTCACAATGTTGGTAAGTCTTCCATTTGACTTGTCTTCAGCTTTTTTTTATATCACCTTTGCATTTCACCCTGATATCAAAGATGCCAGTTGCACATCATTATTGGGGTCATTCAGAGTAATAGCCAAGAATGTCCATCTTTGTAACTAACTACTAATGATGCATTTTGTTTTTCTTTAACCTTGTAAAGACTGTGTCCAAATGGGGTGGCTCATGGAGTGGCTGACAGGTTGTCATGTTGTTTTTCTCTGAAAGACTTGGTCGTAACACCTACTGGCAACTCCAAAGTATGTCTTCTGGAAGATTGATTGGAATTTGGTGTCAATAGGAATGTTCTTTCTCACAAAATACTATGAGATGATATTCCTGAATCCCAGAATTCCACATTATGAGACTCTCATTATCAAACCCTAACACAAAGCAGATTGTGACCAGTCCTAATTCAGACATATAAGCAAAATTCAATGAAAACACAAGGGCAGCTAAATGCAATGTTATGTCCTGTGTTAGCTCCTGGAATAGTAAAAGGATATTGGCAGAAAAACTAATGAAATCTGCATTAAGCATGGAGTTTAATGAATAGTAATGTGCCAACGTTGGTTTTTTTGGTTATGGCAAATGTATTGTGGTAATGTAACGTAAGATGTTAATTGTAGGGAAAAACTGAGTGGAGGGTTTATGAGATCTCTCTGTATTACCTTTGTAACCTTTCTGCAAATCTAAACACACACACACACACACACACACACACACACACACACACACACACACCGTTAGCAGGAGATTTATTCTGCAACCAGACCTGAAGAAAGTTTCAAACAAAGGGCTACTCCATGTGAGTCAGGAGGATGTTGATGGGAAGAGGAAGTGGATGTAGAGAACATTCCAGACTAAAGTAACAGAATATGAAACGTTTAGGACCAGGCTACCGCTGGCAGGTTTTATGACAGGTGAGGCATCTGATGTGACCAGACCATGCCATGATATTCACAGGGAGGTACTGAGGTGATATTGCACAAAGGAAGAAAACATGGTTGAGCCTTGAATAGCACAACTAACAGTCTATAATATTATTGGCAGGATGGGCTCACCGTGGGCTGTGACATAATCAGAGTTGCATTTCCCAAGAATAAATACAATATTTTATAGGATGCATTTCTGTGCTCCATCATCCTCAACACACATATAGCTTCACCCATATGATCTCTGCATTCTCCTTGGGTGACTTCCAATAATCTCTCAAATGTGATGCAGAGAGGCCTTCTGTGGGATGGGATGAGCTCCCTGCCACCATTCTTTCCAAGAGCATATTATCACTTGTCCAAGTGATAGCCCCTTTTCTTTGCATCGGGTTTCCAGGAGGTAGAGGCCTGTCTCGTTGGTCTGGACATCCTCAGAATGAAGGGCATGTTGAGTGCTCAATCCTCTCATAGAAGGAATGAATTTTTGTTGAAGGAATGTTAATGTAGGGGTGCTTCAGGGCAAACCAAGATACCGTGACCTACTTTCGCATAGAATTAAGGGATCTTCCTGGCTCTCAGTGGATCAGAATTATTAATTAAAATAAACACAAGAGGGCCCAAGCTGAACTTACGGGGGCTTTTGGAAAAGCCTATGGGGTTATAATAAGATGAAGGAGAGGCAGAAATGGGTCTTGGTGCTTTCAGGGAAAGTAAGCCCCCGGTGAGTCTGGCCAGCTCTTCAGGTAGCTCACCAGTGCGGCACCCTCAGGCCTCCCTCAGTCATTGAGCAGAGTTCTGTGCAGACGCCTGGCCATAGACCTCATTTAGATGATCAATGTCTTCAACTCTCTCCCATGCTCTAAGATATCAGACAGCCCACCGGTGGCAATTCACAAGGACCCGTGCTGGCTCCACCCAGCTCTCAGCTCTTTGAAAAGTTTGCCTTAAGAATTGAGACATCCCTTTTCTCTTCCCAAAGCATGTGTATCTTTTCAGGATTCAAAGAGACCCGAAAAAATGTCCTCATTTTCCTTGACAGACGATGTGCTGTGTTCTCCAGGTTGCTGATCGGCAAATCGGAACAGACGGTTCTTCCTTTTTATCCCTCCTCGTTACCCCAATGTGGCTTTTTGGTCTCTCTCCAAACGAAGCCCTCCGTGAGACACTGAAAGATGAAAGAAATGGTGTTCAAACTCCCCATCACCGAGCCTATCAAGGATTTAACATTTTGATTGATAACTCTGCTGTGTCAGGAACATGTGTATTTAAAAACCCTCTGAAATTTGGAGTGAATATATCTGAAAGATGCATCTGATTTTCCCCCTGCAAGGAAAGAAAGAGCAAGGTCGGGTGCTGCTTTCCAGCATCCTCAGACATAAATCCTGGGTTTATTTTTCTGACATTTCAGTGTGCAAGTGGCAGGTTTGGTGCTGGAGAAAGAGGTCTTTGAAGCTCCCTTCCTTTCTCTCTCTATTTTTTTTTTAAATGTAATAGTCCCCTTTCCCCCATCCTTTCTTTACCTAAAGCACAAATTAATGTTTCCCTGTTGGATAAATGGTAGACAAGGGAGATGATTGAAAATTAGTGACCTCAGAAACACTGTAAGTAGATGACACTAGATGTGAGGATTTCCAAGGACAGACTGAGGCAGAGATGGTGGCCTCTAAGGAGCAGAGCGTGATGAATCCTACCTCTCAAGAGCTGTTCTACAATCAGGCTCTGCCTAGATTCTCAGCAGCTTCTTTCTAAGAAATGTTTCCGTTTGCAGACCATCACTGGGCAGCTCATGAATATCGTAGCGCCCTGACCAGTGCTGGGCATAAACACACGTCCTCGGACACTCAGTGTAGCCTGCAAAACTGGGAGCCTGTGGAAGTCTGAGAAAGTATTTTAAGGTTTTCAAAGAAGAATGAATCGATGTCAGACAAATCCTCCAGTCCTGTAACCTGTTCACCAACTGCATGATGCTATGTGAGTCATTTGAACGACATTAGCCTCGGCTTCTCCTCATCTGTAAAATATCTGTAAACTCCTGTAGGAAAGTTGGAAATGTTAAAGGAGAAGAAAGTGCTTATTGCAGGGCCTGGCAGATTGGAAGAATGCATTAGACGCTCCCCCCTGCCATTATCGTCATCATCAATGTCATCCACTCCCTCAGAGATGGGGTAGTGTTTCCCCCATGTCCTATGGCTGCCTGTGCAAATGTCCAGTGCTGTCGTTCTCGGATTTCTCCTTGCTCTTTTAAAATCTCCTTTGACATCCTAACTATATCCTTCAAAAAACTCAGAACTGAGCAAATTTTGGTTTTTCTACATCTTCTGAAAGGTCAACCCAAACACGGTTTACCTTTCTATCCATACGTTGCTGTTTGGACAGTCTCCACCCCACACCAGTTTGGTTTCTGTTCTGAACATAACTTTATTTTCCTCCATTGAAAGATGCAGCAAAACCCCTCTTTGTGCTGAGGCCATTAAGACTGCCCATTCTTAAATTAGCTCAGAAAAAAAAAAGAAGTGCATTTTATAGTCAAGCCAGCAGTAATTGGACACTGTGACTATGAGTGGCCCTTGCGGAGTTTGGACGCAGGCCAAATGTACCTTCTGTCTGTCTCTGACACAGGCAGACAATAGCGGTATTATTTACTGCACTGGCTCTGTACAATTCCAAAGGCCAGCTGCGAAAACAAAAGAATCGCTAACACTTTGCCCAGCCCTAGACTCAACTGGAGGCTCTATCTATGTTTCGTAAATAATTCACCCCTCCACCCCAAGCGTTGGATCATCTATTCTTCATGTCTTTCTTTTTGCACTGACCATGGCCACAAGGAAAAGATGTATCTCTGAGTCCTTGGAAGGGAATGGAGTGAAGAGAGAAATGGCCAACAATTCTTTGTGCATCTTGGAGCTGCAGGGACACCATCACAGACCAGCAATGAGGATGGTAATAGAGCCAGTGTCTGGGAAAATGTTGGCAGGAGCTAGCCTCCCCTGGAAGATCATGCTTCCCAAGAATGCCATTTTGAGTCTTGTTCAGAGGGTTTCACAAAAGAGCTTAATGTTGGCCCAGGTGACACTCACAGGTTGCCACCCTTCTGAGGATATAGCCCTCATGTTACAGGCAACATGGGCTTTAGGTGGGCTGTGCAGACTCTACTGCAATTCACTTGGCTTCAGCTCTAGCCCAGAATCTGGGAAAATGGACCCCACTGGGTGGGATGTCCAATTGCAACCACTACTAACATGGCATTTACCAGGAAATGGCCTTATCAGTCATTGAACATGCAGCCTATACCTGGGGATGGAGAGTCTAAGACTTCTGACTCAGATCTGGGCTATGAAGTCACCTGTCCAACCTGACCTGTGCCTGCAGGCAGGGCTGCTTCCAGTCTTCTAAATCTGTCCATGGTGATCCATGAGTCCTTAAAAACTTCTCCCACCTTGAGCTATGTTTTCTGACCTGTTCTAGGATCTTCAACACCTGGCCTCTGCACAGACTTTGGATCCAGGTGTCTTACAGGCCTTGGGACCTGCTGCTTGCTATTGCTTTTCCTGAGTGGAGGAGGAGCTCCCCATGCAGCTCAGCCTGTATGTCTTCCTGTATGGCATCTGTCCCCTGCTGCTTGGCCAGCACCTGGCCTGAAGAAACCCAGATGTGGGATGCTGCCCAGACACAGTGAAGTAGGCACCCTAGGTTCTATAGGTTCTGGAAATTCCACCAAGAGCATCCCAAATCATTTATGATTTCAGATTTAACCATCACACAGGGGGTTCATCATCATGGCTCATAAGCTAATGGTTCATAAACTTTTGCCTACTTTTCCTCATTTGCTTCTCATTCTGTGAGACAGAGTAGGAAGGCCTTTTCTTCGATGTTTTAGAGTTAAGTATAAGTGAGTTCTCAAAGATTTTCCATCAAAAATGGGGTAAAACCAAATTTAAGGTTTCAATGCTCCAGGCCCATGGGTCTTTGAATATTCCATGGAGTCAGATGAAAGGGAAGGGGATTAGAATCATGTTCACCATAGTGCTTGAAAGATCTGATCCTATCCTCAACCAATGTTACACTTGAATATTCCTTCTGGAAACAGTGTCCTCTGAGGAGAAGAGTGTGTCTTTTATGATGGCTGTGCTGTGTGTTTCCTCACTTACCATTGTGAGCCTCACACAGATCTCGATATAGACCAGCTGCTGGATGAAGGAATGGATGTGTGCATAAATGAATGAATGAATGAATGAATGAATGAAATCAAATCAGGGACAGACAAGTGGGTGGAAAGCCATAAACATTCTGCAAGTGCTGCAGGCATCAAGTTCATTCTTGGATTGTGCCTGATACTGGAATCTTATCCGCCCTTTCCTCTGTGTCCTCTTTCTGTGGCTTGGGTCACCCACATTCTCCCCTAGCTAGGCCCAGGCCCTCAGGACTGAAAGAACTCCTATTCTCATTGCAGAGGGAGACTTTCCTTCCTTGATCTCACTGCCACCTTTATGCCATCTTGAAAGGGAGCTGCCAGGATACTGGGATGTATCCCTGCAGGTCCTTTCTGCCTCCTTCCTCCTCTGAGGTGGGTGTGCATGGGCTACCACCTAGGAAATAGGAGGCTCTCCTTCCTGACTCCTTGACTTGATCCATCATCCTCCACCAAGAGACCCACTTGGACTCACACTGTGGATAATCAGCCAGACTGTTGGATTCTTCTCAGAGAGCCTCAGAATGAGCAGGATTTCAGGGACCCCGTCATGTTCCTTGTTTCTCTTATGGAGAGAAGCAGAGCTCAGAGAGGTAACTGGTTTTGCCCAGGGTCCCTTGGCCATCAGTGACACACAGCGACTTGAAACCATAGTACCTGCCCACATTTTCTGAGCCTCTTAGGCCATTCATTGTCTGCCCATCATACCATGTGCCATTTTTTTTGTTGACGTTTGGCCTAGAAGAATTTTGACATTTCAAGCATGGGGATGAGGGCTGTTGGAATGTCACCACACCTACTCTGAGAGAAAGCCAATTTTCCCTTAGTTCAGTACTTGCAAATAGCAAAGTTAATTAATCCCTTGTAAATAAACATTTGCAAACTGCAGCTCAATATAGCACTGACCAGGAATGCTTCCAAATGCATTCTGAGATTAGATGATAAAGGGGCCAGAGCTGGTCATGTGATGAATCTCCAAGTCGGGCTCGATAATTTATTAATGTAAGAGAAAAAACATTGGTTTGGGGGTTCATAAAGACACAGGTTTGGATGCCAGCTCTGCCAATGACTCACTGAGACCTTCAGCAAGTCATAAACATTCTGAGTCTGTATCCCCCAGTGTAAAAAGCACTGAGGTTGCTGCTGTGGGCATTATGCTGGATCCTGAAAGTAGAAATGGCTAGCACGAAGCTTACTCCCAGGAAAGCACTCCATAAATCGTTCCCTCTGCCCTTCCTTTTCCCATCCACCTTCCCAGTTTCCAGCATAGCTGGTGCCTTTAAATGCCACTGACCTCCAGGGACTCCAGGCTTTTAGAACCTCTTTGGTTAATGAAGGTGTTGGACAGGATGTTTGAACCAGGCCATTTCCAGCTCCTTCTAATTTTTGATGGACTCACACAGGCCACTGATTTGCATCATCCACCTCCTCCTTTAACGAGCTTGTGTGCTCACAGTTAATGAACTAATTACTTCTGGGCAAAATCAGCATTAAGTTGCAAACCTTGTTTCTTCAGCCTCTGCCAGACCAGTTTTCTTTTGTCAAGTCAAAGAAAATGTGGCAGTGTGGTGACTTCAAATTCTGATGACAAGTCTTCACTGACCAAGAAACATTCACATTGGCCCCTCATCACTTGAATTAAAATATCTCACCTAATAAGCGACAACGAACATGACAAGTACTTCCCCCATATCCAGGATGAAGCTGAACCACAGGCTCCAAACTGGGGGCTCCGACCGGTAGGTCTCATTGCTTTTCCTATCAGAAATACACCTCTTCTCAAAAGCTGTAGATTTTTCCTCCAAAACGACTCGATTAATGGCAATAAAGTGGAGGTGTGCCAAATGGCCTCTTTTAAATTCAGATGATGGTGAAGAGACCATCTCTGAGCATACAGAAGGGAGCTTTATGCACAAGGCACATCATAAATGGAAGGAAAACCTTCTATACTTTGCAACGTTTAATCCATTTGCCTGGGGAACACCCATAAGTGATGTACCACAAGGTTATTTGCTGCTAAGGACTCTGTTTTGTTCCTTCAGGACTCATTTGCAGAGAGTCTGGAGCACAGACTTGAGAGTTGGTCATCATGGATGTGAGCCCTGGCCTTGCCCCAACTAGGCAAGTGTGTGCTGTGTGACAGTGGAGAAGTCACTTAATCTCTCTGTGTCATTATTTCCTCATTGATGGCATGTGGAAGTAGATAGAGCCCAATCACAATAGGGTTGGTGTGAGGTCTAAGTGGAATTGGGATATATTTAATCACTCAACAAATACTTACTTTACACCACAGCAGAGACCATTAATGTTCAAGTCTCCATGTGTCTTTTTATATTTCTCAGTCATCCTTAGAGGTGAGTTGGGGACCTGCCCCAGGATTCTGGCAAATGGGCGTGTGAGAGGAAATGAGTCCTCTCCCTCCTTTAGTCCCTCTCAGGAATCTGGGAGGTCACCTTTTCCAGATGGTGTATCTAGGATGGGGCACAGACTCGGTCAGCCCAGGTGCCTGTGTCACTGTGTGGAGCCAAGTTGCATTAGTTTCCTAAGGTTGCTATAACAAAGTACCACAGGGTGGGTGACTTAAAACAAGAGAAATTTCTTCTCTCGCTGTTCTGGAGGCTGGAAGTCTGAACTCAAGGTGTGAGCAGAGCCATGCTCCTTTGGGACCCTTGGTAGACTTCTTTCTTGTCTCTTCCCAGCTCCTGGTGGTGGCTGGCCATCCTGGGTGTTCCTGAGCTTGCAGCTGGTTTTGTTTGTCTCAGCCTTTGTCATCTCATCACATGCTCTCCTCTTCTTACAAGGACTCCAGGTATGTTGGATTAGGGTCCACCCTAATGACAGAATCTTAACCTGATTATATTTCCAAAGATCCTATTTCCAAATAATACCTATTTCATAGGCACCAGGGATAGAGCTTTAACATATTTTTTGGGGAAGTCACAATTTAATCCATAACACCTACTGGTTTGTGATGGGAATACAACCTAAGTGAAATGTTAATACTCTCTGTCATGTGAAGCCAATGAGATGTGGTGGTTTGTTTGTAATCAAAATATAGTCTGGCCTGTCCCCTTGAATATAAGTAGTTGATTGATGCCAACACAATGCCAGTGACTGGGAGTAAAATATTTAACAAGCAGCTCCTCCTCCCCTATTGGAACTTACTGTGTAGTTTTGTGCTTGGCAAATAGAAAATTTTCAGAAGTGGTAAGAATAAGATTATTATTTTGGGATGTTGAGATTCAGCTTATCCAACCAAAACTACAATGAGATATCACCTTGCACCTGGCTGGATCACTATCATCAAAAAGACAAGAGGCAACAAGTGTTGGTGAGCTTGTAAAGGGAGCCCCCGTGCATGGTTGGTGAGAATGTAAATTGGTGCAGCCACTGTGGATAGCAGTATGGAGGTTCCTCAAAAAAATAAAATAGAACTATCCTATGATCTAGCAATTCCACTTCTGAATATATATTGAAGGAAATAAAACTGCTAATATGAAGAAATATCTGTATACCCATGTTCATTGCAGCATGATTTATAATAGGCAAGACATGAAAACAACCTAAGTGTCCATTGATGGATAATGGGTAAAGAATATATTATATATAATACTAATCAATAATTTAATCATTCAACAAATACATTACATAATAATTATTATCATAATATCCCATTACATATATATGTGAATACATGTTGTATATGAAATATATATTGATATGTAAAATGAAATATCATTTAGCCATAACAAAGAAGAAAATCCTGCCATTTGTGACAACGTACATGAAACTCGAGACCATTATACTAAGTGAAATTAGAGAAAGGCAAATACTATATGATTTCACTTATACATGGAATATAAAAAAAAATTGAAGTCATAGATCCAGAAACAGATTGGTGGTTGCCAGAGCGGTTGTGGGGTGGGGAAAACGGGTGAAAGTGTACAAATTTCCAGTTGTAAGATAAATAAGATCTGGGGATATAATGTACAGCATAGTGAATATAGTTCGCAATACTTTGCTGTATATTTGAAAGTTGCTACAAGAGTAAATCTTAAATGTTCTCTTCACAAGAAAAGCATTTCAACTCTGTGAGGTGAAGGGTGTTAATGAAACCTATTATAGCAATCATTTCACAAAAATGCATCTATCAAATCGTTATGTTGTCCACTGTAAACCAATAAATGTTATGTGTCAGTTATTAAAAAAGAGATTCTGATTATAAGATAAAAGCAAGAAGATTCCTTTTTCAGAGACCCCATTGTGTAGCTGGGTAGACAGAAAAGGAAACAGGTTTGTAATATAGAAAGATATTTGATTAATTTGGTGTGTAAATGGTTGTTTTGGCACAGAGACTTGAGTCTTCACTCTCCCTGGCATGGAATGTGAGGATTGAGAGTGTGGAAGGGTGGGAGGTGGAAAGAGGCCATGCCACAAAGGCCACTACGTCCCAATGAACACCCCTGAAACATTGAATGAACAGCGGTGTGGACAGACCTATCTTTGGAAGGAATGAGAAACTTTGACTCCTCTTACCCATACTGTTGCAACAACCTCTTAACTGGTCACCTGCTTTGGACATAACCTCTTTTTGGTCTTTATACCTTAGTGATTACTCCATGATTCAACCTTTCATAGGGTCACACCCCTCAACCTTTCACAGGGTCACACCCCTTTTAAAAACTTTCAATGCTTACCACAGCCCATGGGATAAAAGGCTAGCTCCTTGAATCCTTCCTCATGTTCCATGGTTCAGCGCCAGTACTGATCCCACATGGAGCCTTTGCTGGCCCCTTAATCTGGATTTAGCATTGCTCTCTTCTGTACACATCCTGCCTTAACATAACTATGAGTTACATATGTATCTGCATGTCTAAATAGAGTAATTCAATAAATACTGAATGTTGCCATGTGCCAAATCCAAAGCATAACAAATCAGGTTTTTAAAAATATTTTTCCCTCTCCTAGGCTTTCTTCTATACAGATTCTTCTGTGTGAAATACCCCATTCCTGTCTGTTTTACCTCCTCCTCCATTTCCTCGTTATCTCCAGCAGGAGATATAACCCCTGCTACGTATGTCAGTATCTCACCCCATATTTTCCCCTTGTATTAGTTCCTTATTGCAGCTGTCACAAATTACCACCAGCTTGGTGGCTTAAAACATTTTATCTTTACAGTTTTGGAGGTCAGAAGTGCAAAATGGATTCTACGGGGCTAAAATCAAGGTGTCAAAGAGGGAAGACTGTGTTTCTTCTGGAATCTCTAGGGGACAATCTATTCTCTGCCTTGTCCAGCTTCCAGAGACCACATGCATTCCTTGGCTTATGACTTCATCACTCTAATCTCTGCTTATGTGGCCACATCTTCTTTTCTGACTTCGATTCTCCCGTCTCCCACTTATAACAGCTCTTGTGATCACGTTGGGCGCACCCAGGTGATCCAAGATCATGTCTTCATTTTGATATTTTTAACTTAGTCACATCTGAGAAGTCCTTTTCCCCTGTAAATTACCATATTCCCAAATTCCAGGAATTAGAATATGGACATCTTTAGTATTTCACCATACTGTGTTGTGACTTTCTTGGGCTTGCTTCCTTCCTATGGACTCCTAAGATCCTGCAGGCAGGCAAAATGTGTGATTCATCATCATGTCTTCAGAACTTATAGCAGTTCTTGTCATATACAAGGTCTCCATAAATGTTTGATGAATGAATGAAGTCTCAGTTACATCCTATTGCCTCTTCTGTTGGAAAACCATCTTGGCCTGCCAGCTGGGGAAGAGATGGCAAGGCCACCTTAGTAAAAATGCTGTAATGGCATGCTGAAGTCAGAGTTTCTTCCCAAGTTGGGACCCCATGAGGACCAGAGGCATGGAGCTCCTCAAAAATCCAGGGGAAAAGGACTATTTCCATGTCACATCTGTAGGGTTGACACAATTGCTCACACAGCTCAGTGTCAACTAGACTGTTTCTTTACATTTTATGCACTTTTAATTTCCAACTGGGACCCTGAACATGGACAGAACACATTCTTCTAACATGCATCTGTTTTAAGTGATTGAACACGTTGTAAATTAAGTCTTGTTTTCAGCGACGAGTGCATGCCAAGGTACAGTTGCCTTGTAGGAGGTAGGAAATCAATTTCTAGCTTTTATTGTCATGTGCTTGTTGTTGTTATTGTCATTGTTATTTTAATCATCCTCCAAATGATGGAAGAAATATTCCTGTAATAATAATACCAGGCCATACTTGCAGCCAGAGGGAAATCAAGCATGTTCATATTCGAATGCAGTTGAAAGAAGGGGGAAAGAAGGCATGTAACATCCGTTGATTTTCTGAAAAATGACTGGTTCTGCAAAGAGTTCTTCTTATGGTATCAGTTAGCTCTTGCTGTGCTAACGTAGCATAACAAGCTCTGCTCTCCAGCAGCATAAAATCACAAGTATTCCCATCTGTCTGCAGGTACACTCAGGTAGCTCTTCTTCAGGGTACAGCTCTGTATGACTGGGTCTGCCTCATTTAATTTTCATCCTTCTTAGACCATCCAGCTATCTGGGGCTTGTCCCTGTTGTGGGGATGACAGAGGCATGAGAGAGTCAGTGGGAACAAGATGAGATTCCCTGTTGACTTGACTTGGCCAAAACAATTCACATGATGAAGCTCAAAGTCAAGAGTTGGGGATACAGGGAAGGATGAAAGGTTGACGCTAATCATTCAATCCATTATACTCATAAAAATAAAGCTGGCTCATTATGAGGATGAGGAAATTGAAATTGGAAGAGATGGAATGACTTGCCTATGACAAAAAGCTCATGAATAATAGAACCTGCACTAAGATTTGGGTTAATCTAACTCAGTGGTCCTCAGCCAGGGTCAATATTCTCCCTCAGGGAATGCTAATATTTGGCAGTGTCTGGAGACATTTTCCATCATCAGCACTCAGCAATGGGACATTCTCCTGGTGCCTGGTAAGTGAGGCCAGGGATGCTGCGAAACATTCTAACATATATAGGTCAGTCTCCCATGACAAAGAATCATCAGCCCAAAATGTCAATAGTGTTGAGACTGGGAAACCCTGACCCAAAGCCTGTCTGTCCTTTTTCTGTTCTACAAACCACCTTCTCCAAATAGAGAGCTCTGATTGTGTATGTCCTAAGCTCAGAGAGTGATCCTGTAGTACCTAAGAGTCTGATGCTCTCATTCTAGGGCTTAACATGCTTATTTTACCATTTATTTCTGTTCAATCACTTACTCATTCAATAAGCACTTTTGAGCACCTGCTATGCACAAAGCTCTATACTGTCTTAATTTCCCATTGAGACTGTGATGTCTCCTGGCACTGAGCTCTATTTTTATGTGTATCTCAGTGCCCACCACAATGCCTGCAGTTGAATCCCATCCTTGATGGGTTAATTAGCACAGTGCTGGGCACGTGGGAAGCTGTCACTCTATGGCATAATTGCAATCTCACCGTAGAAAGCACAGTAGCTCACCTGCTTTTTCCCCAGCCCTGCCATTGCCCCCCAACATAATGTCATGTAACCCACTTCTCTTATACAGTATTTAATTATCTTTCATATATAAAACACTCTTTACTGAATAAAATATTCAGACAACTCATTTGATGGGGGTAGTAAATAGTAATATGTAGCATTTCATTTGTTTTTTCATTAAATCGGGCATGACCATTGTTGGTGCCTGGGAGTTTACGACCGAAGGTCTGACACTCTGACATTACTCATCCATTCATAGTCGGTCGGCGCACTGTGCAAGTGCCTCATTTTCTCTCTATTTGCATTAGTCAAATAAATTCATCTTTTATTTTATTGAGCTGAATGCCTCCATCTGTGGGACTGCTTATAAGCCTCATGATTTTATTTTTTTATTTATTTTATTACTGATTTTTTTTTTCAGCTGCTGCCTTCTCATTAAAATGTCTTTTAGCTTTTAGACATGATGGCAGAAAAGGATTAATTAAAGTCTCCCTGGTTTTCTGATATTACAAAATGGAGAAATATCAGACACATACTTTCAGCCAGTTACAAACTGAAATGAGCTACCAGCAGAGCTACATCAGGACTGAATTGCACAAATCCCTTCAGAAACAAAGTTAATAACTCGGACAATTGAATTAAGCCAGCCCCACAGGCTGCTCACCTGGTCCCCACCTGGGATTCTCAGAACACTGGCCCGGAGTTTATGAGGTCTGGATTGGTAGCTGAATCGAAATTCTAGAAGCCATTGTGTTCTGACTTTATCACAGTGTTTAGGTGGAATAATCCTTGCTGAAAATGATCATTTCCACAGATAGCCTACTGTACTTTGTATTTACTTAATCAGCCTCCACTAGTGTATGAAAGACTTGATTCATTAAGTGTGTGCTCTACACCAGACACCCTTACCTTACCTGGTTTACAGGATGAATCTCTTTTGATTCTCTCAACACTGAGAAGTAGGTCATTAAAAAAAGTTGTAGTTTTAGTTTCTTTTTTAAGATGTGGAATATAATTACATACAGCAACATGCCTAAATCTCAAGTATAAAGGTCTGTGAGCTTTGACAAATCGATACACTTGTGCCACCTGCATCACTAGCAAGTCATTGAATATTCCTATCTCCCCAGAAAGCTCCCATATGTACCTTCCCAGCTAAGCCTCTTCATCCTAGCAAATCCTATTTGTTTTTTCATCTTTATTGAGGTACTATTGGTACTAAATACTATCGTATATATTTAAGGCATGCAATGTGATGTTTGATATAGATGTGTACATTGATATATATTTATATTGTGAAGTAATTATCATAATCAACTTAACATTTCCATCACCTCTTACCGTTACCTTTGTGTGTGTGCATATAATGTTGTGAGAATACTTGAGATCTATACTCTCAGCAAATTTCAAGTATAACATATAGCGTTGTTTACTATAGTCACCATGCCACACAGCATTATTTCCAGAGTTTATTCATCCTGCATAACTACAACTGGTACCCTTTGACCAACACCTCTCTATTTCCCCCTCCCTCGGCCTTTGGCAACCACCATTTTCCTCTCTGCTTTAAGAGTTTGGTTATTTTAGATTCTATGTGGAAGTGAGATTATGCAGTATTTGCTTTTCTGTGTCTGGCTCATTCTGCTTAACATAACGCCATCTAGGTTCATCTTAGATGTTGTTGGAAATGTCAGGATTTCTTTTTCTTTTTCTTTTTTTCTTGTAAGAGTGAATAGTATTCCATTTTATGTATATATACCACTATATATAACATCATACACACACACATACAAACATATGCAAATCACACTTTCTTTATCCATTCATTTGTTGATGGTCACTTAGATTGTATCCATATCTTGACTTCTGTGAATAATGCTGCAATGAACACAAGTGTGCAGATATCTCCTTGAGATACTGATTTCATTTCCCTTATAACAAATAACCTGATTTAAAAAAAATAAGCAAAAGAACTTGGGGCACCTGGGTGGCTCAGTTGGTTAAGCACCCGACTCTTGACTTCAGCTCAGGTCATGATCATGGTGTCATTGAGTCCTGTGTTTGGGGGAGGTCCTCACTCAGTGGGGAGCCTGCTTGTCTTCCTCTGCACTCCTCCCACTTGCACTCTTTCTCTCTATAAATAAATCTAAAAATTTTTTAAACAATAAAAATAAGCAAAAGACCTGAATAGACATTTCTCAAAGAAGACATGCAATTTGGCCAATAAAAATAGGAAAAAGTGCTCAACATCACTCATCATCAGGGAAATGAAAACCAAAGTCACAGTGAGGTACCACCTCACACCTGTCAGAATGGCTATGGTGGTGAGCACAGCATAACATATAACTTGTTGAATCACTGTGATGTACACCTGAAACTAATATAACATTGTGTATTTGTTATTTCCAAAATAAACAAACAGACAAAAGACAAAAAGTAGCAAGAATTGGCAGGAATGGCAAGGATGTGGAGAAAAGATAACCCTGGTACACTGTAGAAGGGAATGTAAATTGGTATAGCCATTATGACAAATAGTATAGGGGTTTCCTAAACACAATTAAGAATATAACTACCACATGATGCTGCAACCTCTGTTTTGATTTTTTTCACTTTAGGTGATATTTGCTTGGTGAAGAATTTCAAATAAATGGAATCAGACATTACGTGCTCTTTTGTGTCTATATTCTTTCTCTTAGTATAATAATTCTGGGATTCGTCATCTTGTGTGTCAATGGTTGAGTTTGTTTTGTCCTATTGCTGAGTCATAATTCATTGCATCAGGATAGCATAATTTGTTCATCTGTTTTTCTATTGATGGACATTTCCCGAGCTGGCTATTTACACTTTGGGCTATTATAAATAAAAGTGACTACAATTCATTCTGTAAATCACTGTCAGGTATATACATAGGGGTGGTGTTGTTGCTTAGTTATTGGGTAGTGCTACAAATGGAATGTTTGGGTCCTCCCACCCCCAATTTAAAAAAAAAGCCTTCATCCCCACTGTGTTGGTATTTGGAGGTGAGGCTTTTGGGGGGTAATTAGGTGAAGGGGTTAATGCCTTTATATGAAGAGACACTGGTGAGGTGATCTCTCTCTCCCTCACTGCATGTGAAGATACAGCAAGGAAGCAACTATTTGCAAACTAGGAAGTGAGTCCTCACCAGACCCTGGAGCAGCAGGCACTTTGATCTTGGACTTTCCAGCTTCCAGACTTAAGAGAAATAAATGTTTCTTGCATAAGACCCCCAGTCTGTAGTAATTTGTCACAGCAGCCTGAGCAGACTAAGACAGGTAGTAAGAAATTTGAAGCAGTTTTCTAAAGTTGTGCACCATTTTACACTTCCACCAACAGAGGATGAGCATTGTGTTTGCTTCATATTCTCACTAAGTATGGGTATTGTCAGTCTTTTTAACTTTGACATTCTAATGGGCATGTAGTAGTACCTCACTGTGGTTTTTATTTGTATTTCTGTGATGACTAGTAACATTGAATGCTTTCTCATGTACCTACTGGACCAGATATTTGTATATCTTCTCTAGTGAAATGTATGTTCAAGTCTTTTGGTCAGTTTTATTGTTGAGTTATACAATTTCCTTACATTTGTGGGTACAGATGCTTTGTCAGATACATGTATCACACAAATTATATATATATAATATATATGTATTATATATATATGTATTTTATATATATATATATAAAACACCAGGTATGTTCAAGTCGATGGCTTGGTTATTCATTTGCTTAATGGTGTCTTTTGATGAATATAAATTTTTTATTATGTTGACGTCCAAATTATTTACTTGTTCGTTTATTTATTTATTTATGATTATTACTTTTAAAAAATTTAAATTCAATTAGCCAATCTATACTTCATCATTAGTTCCAGATGTAGAGTTTGATAATTCATCAGTTGCATAGAACACCCAGTGACTTTTTGTAAGTTAAGGAGTTGTTGCCACCTTCAAAATCAGAGATACCATCCTATACTTTCTTCTATATGCTCTGTAATTTTAGATTTTTAATTTTAATTTTTAGATTTCACTGATCCTGATAAATTTTTGTGCACGAGAAAAAGATTGTATGAGAGATGTTGAGGTTTATTATTTTTTAAAATAGATATTCACTTATTTGGGGGCCATTATTAAAAGGACTTTCATTTTGAGATATAAGGGGTGTTGTTTTTTTTTTTAGTCACTCTTTTTTTTTTTTTTTCTTTTTCAACAGTTAAGAATACTGAGGAACAAACAGTTAAGTGATTTTTCAAGATCACACAGGTAATAAGTCTGGATGTGGATGTGAAGGAAGATTGGAGCTCTAGAGCACAGACACTTATTATTACTTCACAAGGCAAAAAAGAATAACATTTTTCCTCACTGAATCTAAGAGGGACTTGGAGGTGGGGGCATGTTTATGGAAGTCTGGTGGTTCAGCAATTTTGACTAAATGCACTGGCAAAATAACTGGTTAGGCTGAAGGTTGTTCTTTCTCTTTCTTTTTTCTTTCTTTCTTTCTTTCTTTCTTTCTTTCTTTCTTTCTTTCTTTCTTTCTATCTGGTTTGAATTTTCAGCTTGAGCTGATGGAATCAGCTTATGTATTTGAGGGAATGTGTGGACACATTATAAATTAGGTCTTGTTATAAAAACAATTGCTCACTCAGTCTGGTTCACTCAGACCCCTGATTTTTTCTTTGTTGTTCTTTTTCTGTCCCTCTATTAATTATATATTTTCTAAAAGTTCTAATACAAATATATTAAGTAGCCACTATGTGTAGAAAACTGGGTAATTGCAAAGTTGAATAAGATCCTGTCCCCTCAAGGACTTCTGTGGTCAAGAAGTAGGACACACTTGCCTGCTACCCAGGGCCATCTTGGAGGAATTGAGAAGGGGAAAATGTGTGAAATGAGTGAGTGGATCCATAATAAAATCACAGAGAAAAAGTGGATGGGGATAGGAGAATTTGATAAAATAGAGATCCTACACAATTTATTTGCAAGCATTTGTTGAAGGAATTTGATTCAGTCTCGATAATACTTTATGTTTTTGCTAATACATTCTCATCTACAAATATTTTTATTCAAGGTTTGATGTCATGAGTAACATCCACCTAAAACAATTAGATGTTTTTTTCCCTATTGACATTTTATCCCCAGTCTGGATATTTATTTAACTTTCCACATTTGGGAAGCAAAGAGAGTGTTTGGTTTTATTAAATTGTAAATGGCCACTGTTTGTGCTTTCTTGTTTAGAACATCAGAATTCAGTCACTGCAATGACTCATGGATTCATGGTAGCTTTTGTCACTTTAGAATGCCTACTATTTCTTTTTGTAGTGTGTCAGGGCTTCAGACAGCTTTGGGCAATCCACCCTGACCAGTGAGCAAGCATCTGAACAAACCTAGCGCTTTGCCATAATCATGTGACTACATCTTGAAAACTGTGATGTGTTAAGAGCTCTGATGAGGTCAGCAGCCTGTGGTTACATAAACACTGGTGCTGTAAAGAGAAATTGCAGAAAGGCACGGCCTCCAGGTACTTGATGACACCCACTAGCTGATGGACAGTAGCCACAACTGCTTTTGGAGCAAGACTTCTGAGGTCTCACATCTAATCACATTAGATTCTTTCTAATGTACAGCATTCCATTGAGGAGAATAATTTTGAATTTTACCCCTAAACTCACTAGTCATGAGCATGAATTAAGTGGTGTTGGAGAGCATATTTTCCCACACGGTGGCTAAACTCCTGGGCCTGGAAAGGGCTTCAGATGTCCTGTCTCCCGAAGCTGTCTTTTGATGACTCAGACAACTCTTGGCTAAGTGGACTTGCTGTTTTCTGGTTCTAGGTGATCAGTAGCTCACATTACCTTCAGAGGAAGACACTTGCATTTTTGGCAGGTCCAAACTGGACCTGACTGCTCCTGTATCATGCTGATATCTGCTCCCTGGACTTTCCACCCAGTGGCCCTGCCTCTGCCACCTGGGATTACGAAAAGCCCCTTCAAATGCAGCTCCATGTGCATTTTAAGACCGCTTTAATATCTCTCGGAAGCTCCTCTTTCCAGGCCTAAAACCTGGCATTCTCACCTGTCTCTGTTCCTCTGGAGTGTTATGTGACACCTTTCCTTAGGTCTCTGGAATGCTCAGGCCTCTACAGCCCAACAGGCGTCCCCATTTATATTCTGATGTATATCTGAAAGGTGTCCATTTCATAAATATGTTCCTATTCTAAAAATTCAAATAACTTAGATGAACAAATTCTTCTGTTGTCCAAGAAGGCAGCTTTTTAAGAGCTGGGAGAGGGTACAGTCTAGCTCACACTGCCTACATCTCAGCTCAGTGACCCCCCTTGTACCTGTTATGGGGTCATACTCAACCCCAAGCCTTGATTCCCTCAGCGGGAAATGGCCATCATACTATTTGCACATCATGGGATTGACAGCAGAACTAAATACATTATAAAGTATTTAGATGCACATTTGGCACATAAGTCCTTAATAAATATAAATTCTCATAACTGATCTTTTGCATATTCTTTCAACTCTTTTGCATAAATATATTTAAATGAAAATAGAAACTTTTTAAATGTAAACTGGGCCCTCCTTTAATTCTTGTACTGTATCTATTTATCTTAATTATTGTACTAATCTTTCCATGTGAATGTCTACCATCTATCATTTTTACCAACTAAATAATATTCTATATGGGTGTATTATCATTCATTTATGTCTTCTCTTGATGGTCACCTAGTTTTTTTATGCTTCTTTTGTTGTTACAAAAGAAAGAAGTAAATATACTCATAAAAAATGGACACAAGATATAAACATATACAGGCAGTTGGCAATAGAAGAACTGCGAGTGTCCATAAACATGAAAATCAGTTAAATAGTAATTAGGAAAATAAAAATAAAATTTATAATGAGTTGTTTTTGTTTGTTTTGTTTTGCCATTATGATTAGTGATGTTAAAAAAGACTGATGGTATTCATTGTTGATCAACATGTGGTCAAGTAGATACTATTTTACCTTTTAGTGGGAATGTTAATTATTACAGCCTTTCTTTTTTTTAATAATAAATTTATTTTTTATTGGTGTTCAATTTGCCAACATACAGAATAACACCCTTTCTGAATGGAAATGAATATTTTACTTTTCTTATTGATTTGTAGGTGCTCTTTATATATTATGGATATTGATAATTTGCTATTTTGATTGCAAATATTTCTTTTACTCCTAAATTTGGCTTTTAATTTTATAAATGCTTTTATTTTAAATAAATTTTCATTTTAATGTAGTTATATGTGCCAACTTTTACATTATGACTTCTAGCCTCCAGCTCTTACTGGTCTTACAATAATATGATTTATTTCCTACTAAGCTTTATAGTTTATTCCCACCCATTGGCTTTCTCATACATTATTTGTCATATGTATAAGGTAGACAATGATCTAACATTGTTTACTCAGTGGGTAGTGATCATTCCTAGACCACTTATTGACTATTCCATTGTTTTACTACTGATCTGAAATGCTATTTTTATCATACATGTAACTCTTCTACAGGCATGGGTTGTATTAAATATTCACATGTAGATTTGCAAGTGATATCAGTCTACAGTTTCATAATTCTCCATGTAGTCACTTTCCATACCCGACTTTGATGTAACATTCTCTGTTTACCTCACAGCATGAATTAGGATGCTTCTATCTTTGTCTCTGTTTTGATACAATAATTAAACCACAGGAATTATTCCTTTTTTAGAAGATGAACTATTTACTCAAGGATCATTGGGCAAAGTGATCTTTTTAAAATCAACTTAATCAAGTTCAATTTATATATAATATGTTTTATTCACAGTCTTGAAATATATAAATACTTATAAAAACACCAATACAATCAAATAAAAATTAAAATAAAACGTTCCCTCTGAAAGTCTTTCTCATACCCTCTTGTCATTAACCCTTCAACACCTGGCCATTCTCACTCACTGTTTTGTTTTCACTCCTTATAGCTTAGTTTCACATTTTAAAGAATTTCATATAAATGAAATAATAAAAGGTATATTCATTTATGTCTGGTTTCTTTCACTTAGCATAATATTTTTGAAATTCACCAATGCTATTGCTTTTATCAGTAGTTTGTTTCTTTTTGTTGCTGAATATTATTCCACTATGTGGGTACATCACAATTTGTTTATCCATTTACCTATTGATGAACATTTGGGTTGTTGCCAATTTCAGGTTATTAGAAGTAAAGCTGCTACAAATATTGGTGTGTTTTTCTGTGCACATATGTCTTAATGTCTCTGGGGCAAATACCCAGGATTAGGATTGCTAGGTCATATGGTAAGTGAATTCTTTACTTTATATGAAAATGCCACACTGTTGTCCAAAGTTTTCCACATCTTACATTTCCATCAGCAATGCATGTAAATTCCAATTGTTCCACGTTCTCGCTGATAAATGACAATGCTAGTCAGTTTTACACTTAGACTTTTTAAGTACTTAGGAATATACTAGTGTGATTTTCACTTGAATTTCCTTTTTTTTAAAAAAAATATTTTATTTATTAGAGAGATTGAGAGAGAGAGAGAGAGACAGGCAGAGGGAGAAGCAGGCTCCATGCAGGGAGTCCGACGTGGGATTTGAACCCGGGTCTCCAGGATCAGGCCCTGGAGTGAAGGCGGTGCCAAACTGCTAAGCCACCAGGGCTGCCCTCACTTGAATTTCCTTGATAAGCAATAAAACTTTGCAACCTTCCATGTTTATTATAACTCATTGATACATCTTTTTCAAATGTTTTTTTTTTAAGTTTTTATTTATTTATTTGACAGAGAAAAAGCATAAGCAGGGGGAGCAGCAGGCAGAGGGAGAAGCAGACTCCCAATGTGGGGCTCCAACTCAGGACCCTGGGATCATGACTCGACGGGAGAACAGATGCTTAAACCACTGAAACAGCCAGGTGCCCCTTGAATGTTTTTAAAAAATCTTTTGCCTTCCTGTTTTCTGTGTCTTTTGGACTCTTAATGGTAGTTCTTTGTATATTCTGGATACCAGTTATTTATCAGATATGTGTATTTAGAGTATTTTCTCCCAGTCCACCAATTACTTTTTTATTTCCTTCACCATTTTCCAAAGAGAAAAGAAAAGGTTTTACTTTTGCTAAAGCTTTGTTAAAGCTCTGAGAAATGATAATTTTTTACTATTTTTTAACTCTTCTGATAATTTCTTTCACTTCCTAAATTAATTTTGCAATTTATATTTTCCTTGGTAATTATCTATTGCATTAAGATTTTCAAATTTATTAAAATAAATTAGCATATAATCTCATTTAAAAATTGTTCTCTGATTCTGTGCAATCTCTTATTCCTGATGTTGCTTATTTTTATCTTCTCTTCATTTTGGATTTCCAGATAAACCACTTAGTATTTTATTGGTATTTTTAAATAATCCATTTTGGGCATTATTGATTATGCCTTCATTTCTGTTTGTTTCCTATGTAAGATGTTTCTGCTTTAAAGTTGATTTATTCCTTACTTTTAATTTATTTAGATTAATTTCATCATATTTTTAGCATTTTAAATAAATAGCAAATAAAAACCTCAATTAATCTTTTTCCAGTCTTTATAATAAGTACAGTTATAGCTGGACATTTTTTAATTTTGAATATATCTTTTTGACCATATCTCTTCAGAGTTATGCAGTTTAAAAACATTTTTGTTTATTTCTAAAATGTAATTTTTGTCTTTCTTTAATGTCTTCCTTAACTCAAGAGATACATAGAGGTTTTTTTTTTAATTAAATGTGATAACATTTTAGGTTTTATTCCTATTTATTTAAAAGAAATAATATGGTCAGATATTCTTCTTCCCATTTCTGTTTCTGTGAAGATATTAATATCTGATTTTGTCATGTCCTCCATCTTCAATTTTTTTGTCTGTGTCAGAGGAGTTTGAAAAGACTTGTATTTTCTGTTTGGCACTGCATGTTAATGGTGTGTTCAAATTCTCTGTATTTTTAGTTATTTTTGTTTACTTGATGTGACATTTGATCTGAGAGGGATGTGTTAAAATCTTCTATTATGATGGTGAGCTTATTAGTTTTTCTTTGCATTTCCAACAGGTTTTGTTTTATGTAGTTGGAGTTTTGTTACTAAATGTGTGAATATTCTTCTTGATAGAGTGTAATATTTAATAATATTGAAATCCCATTTTGTCCTATTTAATATTTTTGATTTGGATTATTATGTTGTCTGATATATATTTTTCTTCACCTCTTTTATTCAAGCATTTGCTAGTCTCTTTTTCTCCATCTGTCTGTTTTCAGGCTTCCCATGTTATTTTGTTTTAGGGGCATGTCTCATAAACATAACATAGCTGGATTTTTCTTAAATTCTCTTTTTAAAAAAATCCAATCAGAAAATCTCTTTCTTTTCATAGGGGGATTTCATCCATTCACATTTATTGTAATTATTTCTCTATTGTTATACTTCTCAATGCTCTTAATTTCTATTTACCGTGCTTTTTTGTTGTTGTTGTTTCCTTTTCCTTTCTAAAACTTGTTTGTTGTACTGGCTATGTATTCTTTACTCCATTGTTTTCCTCTAGGATATTAGAAGGTATCTGTATCCAATTTTAGGTAGTTATTGGTGCATAATGTTAAAAAATTACAAACAATCTGCTAGACCCTATCAGAGCATCACAGGTGACGCACAGAATTTTAAGGACAAAATAACATTATAGTGATTGGAATTCCAATAAGACTCTAGTTTATAAGGAAATCTATGTTGATTCTTATTAATTTATTTACATGAAAGTATTTATTTACTATCTACTATGCACCATGTGCATCTCTAGGTTTTGTGAGATGGGAGATATTGAATAAGACACAGTGTTAATTTTCAAGAAAACTGCAGCCATGAGCGACGGAGAGAGAAGGCAGTCTGTTTTTCTTAGTGAAGTATACTAAGAGTATACTCTATAAGCCCATCATCCAGACAGGGTGGAGAACAAAGAATGTGGGAGTGATCCATGTAGGGTACAGTAAGATGGTGTGGGAATACCTGCTCTGAGCACCAAGTAGGGTGTGCATGGAAGACACTGAGCAGCTCCATGTGGCTGGATTAGGCTGGAGGTGAAAAATTCCAGGCATTGGGCTAGAAAGCTAATGGGCAGATCACAGTGGCCTGAAATCTCTTTAACAATAGGGAAGTGGTGAAGCTAAACTGTAGGGTCAAGTGCTGGGATGGGGTAAATGCAATTAAAACAAAAAGAATCTTTTCAAAGTCTGATAGCATTGGAATAAATATCCAGCCTCCTCTTTGGGAGGAAAAAAAAAAAGAATTTGGAGTTTCTATGTGTAATTTAAGCTAGTCATCACCAACAGGGAAAGTGACAAAAGGGAGTTCGTTTTCTAGAACCTTCTACATTACAGTCCTTCTCCATGCAGGATTCTACTGAATCCCCACAACAATCTTGCCTCCTGTATGGTCATATCATCACTTTACAGATTAGAAAGCTGAGATTCAGAGAGGTGAATGCAACCACTAACTCAGTGGCATGGTGTCAGGAAGGGATCCTTGCAGTTCAAACTCGAACCTCGCTGGGCAACATGGGATGTGTTTTTAGAAAAGGAAATCTTCTGTTTCTTTAAAAACGTAGGATGTGTACTGCCCACCACATGTCAGCAATCTAGGCAGTAATTGCCCTGCAGGTTTTTAAACGGACATTGGCGTTCCCAGAGCAGGCCTCCTGGGGGAAGGCGGGGAGCAGGGTGAGTGCTGGGTGCAGCTCAGCCACCGTGTGACCACAAAACCACAATGATAAGGCTTGTGCCAGACCTCTTATGCAGTCCTACTTACACCCTCCCACAAGTGATAGAACCAGGGTGGTCTGCTGGCCACAGAATAGCAGACCTTCACCCCAGGGTCCCTCTCTCTGGGAGCTCCTAGCTCTGGCACTAAGTAGCCAGAAACAGAGGTTTTCATGTATCTACTTCTATAGGGCTCATTTAAATGCTTCCATTAACCAGACAGCTACTTGGCACTTGAGGAGGGCTCTCTTCCTCCCTTTCTAACTCTGCCTTCTCTTCGAGGCAAGAATTGTGTCTCCATCACCCCAAAGATTACCTGGACCATAGCGGCCACTCAGTGTTACACATTCAAATGAATGAGTGAGGAATTATAAGACATTGGAATGTAGGTTCCACCCCCATGATTGTGGGCTTGTGTGGGGAGCATCATTCGAAGTTCTCTTCCTTCTGTACCCACAGACTCTCCACCTGACTTTTCTATAGGCCCCTACAGCAGGTTATGGGCTCCCGTGGAGTTTGACTCCTTCCATGTTGGTAATAGGTACACATTAGCAGGAAAGCAGCTTGAAATTAGATGTGTGAGGATGAGGGGTGCATGGCAAGTCCTTGGTAATTTGCTTTTCAAACTACATTTCAGCTTGGATGAGACAAGGGAAGAGACAAGAGAAGATTTTCAGAGCAGGTTTTGTGGGAGAGTTGCTGCTACTAATGGCTATAAGTCCTAATGTTTTATAACTACACGTGGGCGTGGCAGGAGACACCAGAAGAACCACTGTGGAATTTTATGTGCCTTCATATTCTCAGCCCTGCAAATCTGCTTCAGTTTTGGTTACCAAAGGGATGATTTGACAGAGGATCCCAAAGCACCTTGTAACTACTGGAATAGTATTTTGTTCTCTACTATGAGACCATCAAAAGCATCCTTCAAAGGGAAATTGCAGCTAGAGAAAGATTATGAATTAATAATAACATTAATAATAGCAATAATAACTAAAAAGATTCAGTGATAATAATCATCACTTTCCAATTGACTTCCCTACTTGGTTCACATGGCAGCCCTGGGAGTTCAGGGATATCGTTCCTATTTCACATATAGGATTAAGATGGTTAGAGAAACATGGGGTGAAGTGAGCTTGAGTCCTGAAGATGCCTATTCCTGCATGGGCAGATAAAAGGATTGTGTACCCATAAAAGCATTCTCAAAGTTTAAGACACATGCCTAACACCAGCTCCCTCAAAAATACCCATCACGGAGTATTCGCATATCTGTGCTGTTTCATGCACAAGATTTCACTGTCCTGTGGGTACAATAAGCAACTTTGCATGTACATATCAACTCTTCAGAGCTGTGACCATTGCTTTAATATCAGGAGACTCAGGAATTTCTTCCCCAGTGATGCCAAGCTTTGTTGGGGATGCTCATGGCAGCCTTCGTCACTGCTTACCTGCTGTGGTGGTCTTGCAGGGCAATGGACTCCTTGAGGCTACACGACCTGCCGCTGGCTACCATAGCTCTGCCCATCCAAAGATCTTACAAGATCAAGCACAGGCACCGCCATACCACTTGGGAGTAGAACTTGAGTTTTGTAGACCGGATGCTATGGAATCTGAGTGCTGGTGTCTGCAGCCCTTGAGGTGCTAGGAAAATATTGTTCTGTTCCTGGTGCACAGTGCCACTGGCTTTGGTGCTTTAGATATCTGGGCCTTGAGCAGCCCACTTCTACTGACTCTGACTACCCACCATGCCTTGAGCTAGCATACTCACTCACTTTCTTCATGAGACTTAGTTAATGGTCCTTGAGCCCCACTTAGGGCTCCAATCCACGTGGAGTAGATAGCTAGCAAAAATGGTCCTAACTGTTCCCTTCCCAGCACGCATACACTTGTGCAATATGATTTTATGGCTAATTCCATCAAAATGAGGAGCCTATTTCTCCATTCTTGGAATCTAGGCTGGTGTGTGATTCTCACAGATCAATAGCATATGGTAGAAGTGACCCTGTGTCGGTTCTGAGCCTAGTAGTCCAGGAGCCTTCTGAGTTTCCACTTGTTCTCTTGGTTCCACTTGTTCTCAGCTAGCCAGCTGGATGGTGAGAAGCGAGTCGCCCATGCACACCCATAGCCCAAGCCCACAGCCAGACTACCAGCAGACATGTGAGAGGGACTGTTCTGGATCAGCCAAACCGTGGCTGGACTGTGGGCTGACCACTTAACCATGGGCCAGACTAACCAGCATCAGCCGAGCCTGGCTCAGAGAAGAACTGTCAGCCGACCTGCATCATGAGTAACAGTAAGTGGTTGTTGTTTTAGGACATTATGAGTTTGGAGGTGTTTATTACCCATCAACAGCTGACTGACTCAACATCTTTTCCTCACAGCTTTACTGGAACTCCACTACCCTTTCCGGCAATGTGATCTCAATTGGGGCTTCATCCAGTGCCAGAGCTGGTCCTCTAAATTCTGTCCCCATCCTCGTTCCTCATTCACTGGCCTCAGCCAGCACCTCTTTCTTGACACTCAGTGCAGCCTCTCCCTCTTCCCACCTTCTGCCTTCTTGCTGCTTCCTCTTCCCATCCTCTCTCCAAGGGGGGCTCTCCCGCTGTGCCACCCTGTGATGATTTAGCTCCATGGTCCATCTTCTTTACCAGATCGAACCCTTGTCTTTGGCAGGACCTGAGTTTCATCCCTTTCTTCCCTACAGTAGTGGAGTTCAGAGCGGGCTGTGGACAGGAACCTGAGAATAATGAGGCCAACGTTTCCTGAGGGCCTGGCATGCATGTGCTTTACATGCTTTATCTCATTTCATGCTCACAGTAGCTGTGAGTCAAGTACCACCACCATCCCCATTTTACAGAAGAGGAACCCAGGCACAGTTAAGGTGCTTCCTAAATTGCATGTACAAAGTGACCAAGGTGGGGTCTGAAGCCAGGCAGCCAGGCCCCAGAGCCTATGTCCTTAACCATGAGTTTATGGATAGGTGAGTGAGTCACAGGGGAGACAGGGTTGCTGGAGGAGACAGTGCACATGCACTTGAGGAGGGCATGAGTGCATCATGAGGGCATGGCAGCTAACCAATGGAGGAGTACCAGATACACAGATGCAGGAGGAAGCCAACCAATGTGCGATGCGTAGCTGAGTTCATGTACAGAAGCCTGCATGAGCATCACTCAGTCCCTGCAGGGACATTTCCTGTTGGGCTGCACATCCGTGCAGCCCACAGAACCTCAGGCCACCAGGCCCGGCCACATTTTGCTGCTGTGGCTCCCATGCTGCAGGTTGCTTGCTAGCTCATGGAGCTACAGATCCAGTTTCCAAAAATAGCTCCAGATGCCACACTGCATGGAGACACCCAGGCGGTAGAGCCCACTCCAGAGGTGGTGGAGGGCTACTTCGGAGGCTCATTAAAATCAGCCAATGGATCTTGTTATTTCCTCTTACTGTCCCTGACTTTCAGTAAGGCTTCCTCCTTCTCTGAGTCTCCACCCCAGCAGGAGGTTCAGCCCGAGAAGCCTGCACGTGACTCTCTGTCCTGGATGCCTGGTCTCTGCTGCACCCAGCAAGCCTACCTATGCCCGGATGATTCCTAGGTCTGCAGGGGATCCCTCTCATCTTGAGTGTGGGGTCCAAGCTGCTTAGCTAGTCTTTAATTTTTTAAAATATATTTAATTAATTTATTTGACAGAGAGAGAGAGAGAGAGAGAGAGAGAGAGAGAATGAGCAGAGGGAGAGGGAGAAGCAGACTCTTCTGAGCAGGGAGCCCAATGTGGGGCTTGATTCCAGGACCCTGAGATTATGACCTGAGCCGAAGGCAGATGCTTCACCAACTGAGCCACCCAGGTGCCCCTTAGCCAGCCTTTCAAAGGCCCTTGTCTCCTGACTCCACTCTTTAACATCCTCCTCCTCTCTCTCAGGGGGCAAAACATCCATCAGGCTTCACAGGCCCTGAGTTCTCGAGTTCCATCTCCTGGACTCTCCTTTTCTTACCTCAATTATAAAGCCTGCCCACCCTTTGGGCTCTGGTTCCCCATACCTGCTCCTGAAACCATCACCCAGATTCAAGCTCATGTCTTCCAACCACCCCCAGTGTGTTCTGAACATTTTGTTGTTGTTGTTGTTGTTGTAATTTCTGCCTTAATAGTATTAGCATGCCTCGCCTTCCATACGAGGCTGGGAGCTTCTCAGAGGTTCATATTTGCCTTCTCATTCACAGACTATTGTTGAATATGAACATTAAAAGCTACAATAACTGATCATTTTATTGCAGTTACTGTCTCCTCCCTTCCCTCTCCACCGTGGAACCAGTTGGGAATGATGGGCATGTCTTCCGAGCTTTTCCATCAGCTGCACCACTCATAGTGTGAACATAGAAGAGTGGCTTCTCCTGAATCCCCAGTTTAGCTGTCACAAGATGTCCAATCCTGGCGAATTGCAGATCTGACCTCATGCCCTGCACCTCGGTTTTCTTCTCTGTAAGATGGGAATAGTGATCTTTGCTGTATGGCCCTGTTGTAAAAACTGAGTAGAAAATAAGCAAAGCACCAGGCAAATGTCTGGTCCGTACTGATGTTAGAATTATTATTATTGTGAAAACATCCAACCAGTTCAAATGTTTAAGTGCATTGCCTGATTGCCACGTACCATGCCCTGTGCTGGCTTCCCACTCATTATCTTATTTAATATCTATGGCAGCTCTGCAAGGCAAGAACTGCTATTCCCACTGCGAACTCCATGGATGTACAGACTGGGTCGCAGGGGTTTGAGTAACCCTCGTAGGGTCACACGGCCTCAGTGGGCATCACACCATCACTTCAGACATGAGGCCGAATTTAAAGTAAGAGGTTTCTGCCAATGTTACGCCTGCAAGATAGATGGGTCTCCTGTGGAAGGAAATGCATCTGCCAGACACATTGAGGTGTTCATTGATGCCCTTGCTCTCATTCCTGGCATGCTGGCTCACTCCCTGGGTGGCTCATGGATTCGAGATCCATAATAAAAGTGCTCATTTCAGGCAAGTGCTAATTTTAGCTCACATCGTCATGCTGGGAGGTACTTAGATGTATCTTGATCACTACTTTTTTTTTCTCCCAAAGTTCACAGCTTGTTGAAAGGTGACATTCTCTTGTGATACTTAACTTTGAAGGCCCTTAGATCTGCAAGCTTTTCACAGGAAGGAAAGGGAGAAGTAACATTCGCACATTCATTGGTTTGTTTATTCGTGCCACAAAAACACATGGAGACTTCTGATGCACCGGGAGAACACGGAGGTGACCAGGAGAAGGACCCTCCTTCAGTGAACTCCAAGACTTGTAAGCGGGAGCAAAATAAAACATAACAGATTTAACTCAAGTGCCATCCTACATACTTTCTCAAACATCAAAAGAAGCTTCTGTTCCTGGATTAGGTAATAATGTTCTAATCTTAAAATATCTTGCAGGAGGAAAAATGTGCATTTGTTCATTTATTCACTCATGTGCTCATTTACTTCTTTGGCACCTGCTCCAGGCCAGGTCTTGTCATGAATGAGAGGATGCCTGAGAACCCCACTCTCAAGGGCGGGTGGGGGTGGTGAGTGACGTGTCAGTGCTGTGTGGCCAGGGCTCTGCCAGGGGACAGCAGCACAGGGAAGGATGGGCACCCACAGGACACAGGGTGCCTGAGGCTGGAGAGGCCAGAAGGCTTCCTGCAGGGTGGGGCCCCCAAAGGGAGTGAGTACAGAAAGCTACACAGGACTGAGACTGAGGACCAGGAGACTGAGTGGGAACAAGACACGATGGGCGACTGTTCTTCAGTGAGGCTGACCCTTCTTGAAAGCCAGACATGAGAACATTTGTACAAGAAAAGCATTTCATACAAATAATATTTACAGTCAATAAACTCTAAAAAACAGTGTTCTTGGTTAGCACTTTTCAGAACGCATGCAGTGGCCTCTTGTCTTCAGCCAAGGAGTATTGCTGGTGGTGTTGGAAGACCAGCTATACTTGGCGTGGTGGCCTTGGATAGAATGTTCTGGAAGCAGCATTGTCTCCATTGATCCCTTAGGCAGGGAGATGGGACTGAGGCTGCGGGCCTGTCCCAGCCTTGACGTCTGCTGGGATTTTGTCCGTCCACCCTGTTCGTGTCAGTTCCAGCTCAGCTTCCTCACTGCCAAGCTGGGAGACCAGAAGCTCATCACATTTGACAATGTTCTCCCTCATTTTCCAGAACAATCTTTTATAAGAACATTTTTTGGGATCCCTGGGTGGCGCAGCGGTTTGGCGCCTGCCTTTGACCCAGGGCGCGATCCTGGAGACTCGGGATCGAATCCCACGTCGGGCTCCCGGTGCATGGAGCCTGTTTCTCCCTCTGCCTGTGTCTCTGCCTCTCTCTCTCTCTCTGTGACTATCATAAATAAATAAAAATTTAAAAAAAAAAAAGAACATTTTTTTTTCTGAGTTCATACCTAAGATTCATAAAGATAACTTTTTCAGCTTATTGGCTCTTTTTTTTTCTGATTACAAAATTAAAGTATACCTGTTGTTGGAAATTTGGAAAATGGCACAGTTTAAAAAAAAACACCCCCCAAAAAACAAAGCAAAAAAACCCACCCTGCCAATCTCCAAGAATTCACAACCTTGAGAAAACTGCCATCGACACATCGTAGCTGTTATTGTTAAGCACCATATAGTATTTCATCATGTTCAAACCATCATTTACTTAGCACCCCAATAGCACAAAGGTGATCTCCAATTTTTGTTTCACCATATGCCTGCAGTAAACAACTTCATCCTATGACTTTTTTCCACGGATATTAAAACGAGATCCATTTGGGTTACAGCCCGTGGTACAGAAAGCAATTTCAATACCGCCCGTTCTCAGCAGGATTCATGATTTCCCTCGCACCCAGAGTGCTCTTCTTATAATGAAAGCGGGAGAGAAGGAAGGGAAATAGAGGAGAAGAAGGGAGGAGGAGGAGAGGTGAGGGAGGGTGGCAAGGGAGGAGGGGACGGAAGAACAGGACAAATGAAGAGCTGAGCTGCAGGCTGGTGAACAAGATCCTAGCTCTGGGCCAGACCACCCGGAAGAGATTCCCTGATCCATCACTAATTAGCTGAGGAACCTGATGGCCGACAAGCACCCTAGGTGCCAGACCCCTCTGTGTGAGCTGGGAGGAGGGTGGGCCAGGGAAGCAATGAGATAATACAGATGAAGGAGCATGAGGCATGGTCCAGTGCTGGGAGGACAGTCCTTCACTCTTCTTGTGGAGGAACATCGGCTGCCTGACAGCCAGGAAGACCTGCCTTTTCCACCCCATCTTTGCCCTGTAAGCCCAGGTCTCCAGGGCTAGCAGAGGCAGGAGAATGGCCAGGGGGCCCCACTCGGAGCACACATAGCAACACACACACCAAAGGCCCTGCCTTTGGGCCAGGTTGCCTGTGCATGAAGTTGGGGTGTCTCTTGAGCAATCTGGGCCTCAGTTTTCTTCTCCCTAAAATGTGCTTATTGCAGGGATGTGATCAAGGTAATTTGGACATTGGTTGAATAAAGTCCTATGGAGCCTGCAAAGCTCTGTGTACAAGGAAACAGAATATGGCAGAAAGGGTGGTCCTGTGGGGTCTGATGTCACTGGGCAGGTTACAGCCAGGTCCTCTCCAAGCCTTGCTCCCCTGTCCTGGAAGCAGGCAGTTGGTTACTTGCTTATGGAATCTATGGGAGAATTAAGTGGGATCCCATGTGTCTGATACCCTGTAGGACGCCAGGCCCATGGCAGGGCTCTGTGACCTGTTACTATTTCCTGCTTGTTTCTGGGGTGTGTGGGGACTTGCCAGGGTGGCTCAGGGAGCTGTCCAGTTCTGGACTTGCTGCTAAGAAGAGCTGGGTTCTTTCCAGCATCATGTGTTCTTCTGCACCCTGGAGAAATGGCTACAGGAGTCTAAGAAAAGGAGCACAGATCCCTCCAGGCTTTCCAGTCAGTTTGCTTTCCATGCGGCCCCCTGCCGAGAACACAATCTCAGGGCTCCTCTGAGGGAGGGACAACACATGGACACAACCTTATTCCTGGTGTGATATGCTCTGGTGGATGGTGGCTCACCCTCAGCTATCTCCTATGGGAATTTGAAGCTGGCTCTGAACTTGGCGGGGGGCCTAGGAGAGGAGGTAGGAGGCTGGCTGCTTCCCCACATCTGGCCTCCTCTCCCTGCTGCACTCTGGGGAGGAAATCACCTTTCTTTCAAGGTGCATTAACTTTCAGTACATAAGACCTGACAGGTCCACAGGGCGGCCTGTAGCCAGGCAGAAGGAGGCGGAGGGGACATCCCTGGCAGCTGCAGAGACAAAGCCTTTGTCTCTGGGTGGGAGAGGCTAAACAGCTGGGGGGAAGGTTGGGTGGCCCATTGTGCATGGGGAGAAGGGCTGCTGGGAGCCAGGTGGATCTGCCTAGAAATCCTTTTTCCTCCCTTCTGGGAGTGGGTGGGGTCAGGGCCTGCAGTCCTCTTCACGGAAGAAAATAGGACATGACACCTAGGACAGGTGGTGGGGCTTCCAGGGATGGCCCAGCCTTGTTCAGCTGCAAGCAGGCATCCTAGAATCCTACCAATAAGCAGACCCTGGGCGGGACTTAGAAACAGGGAGAGATGGGAAGCTGCACTTTATTCATCATTGTTAAGAACACTTCATCATGCTGCATGTTTCAATGCATGTTTGAAGCTTAGTCCTTAGAAAAAATTGTAAAGTAGATCTGAACCCCACTTTGTAAGGTTTAGTAACAACCCCCTCCCCCAACAAGGTTGCCCAGTTAGTCACAGGTAGAATTAGAATTCAAATCCAGGGTTCCACATAGCACCCTCATGTCAGATGCTGGACTCCTCTGGGAGATTAGGGAGCCCTGCACCCTACAAAGCCACCAGATTGTCCTGACTAGCTGTCCCCAGTTTACACTCGTGGGCCTCTGGGAGTTTCTCTGGAGCCACTGCCCTCACTCTGTCCCTTGCCAGGTTTCTAACTAGGGGTCTGTTCCTTCCTTAGTAAGAAGAGGATCCAAAGCTCTGCATGTCCATAGGGTTGCTGGAAAGACAGCCAGGTCTGTGTACAGGAAATGCTTAAAAGGTACTTGCTGCTCAGGGAACCCTCATTAAAACATCATTTTTTTTTTTTTTACTTCTGTTGCAGGTTGGCTTTTAGAAGGTAACTCCAAGAAGACAGTGGGGGAAGGCAGAGGAAAAGGGCCAGCCACAGCTTGGACCCCAGGACAGAACTTGTGGCTCTGGAACTAGCAAGGCCCTAGGAGTTGTCCTGTCCTGTCCTGCTTTCCCTTTGACCGGCTGTTGGGTATATGAGTCAGCCTAAGAAAGCTGGAGCCTTGGGTGACATGGCTCTTGGCAGCTGAGGTCATTCTTGAAAGGCACACTCCCAGGAACCCGTGCAAGGAGCACAGTCACTTAGGGGCATGTGGGCAGGGCATCGTAGTGTCTGTCACACCTAGTCACCATTCCCTGGCCCCAGTCCATCTCCTGATTGGCCTTTGGCTCCCTCACCATGCTGGCTCCATCCACATATGGCTTAGCTCTTCCTTCCCCACTCAGTCTCATTCTGGGCTCTTCCTCTGGGGTCCCCATATGCAAACAGATACTGCCTGTGACTCCCAAGCCACTCTTTTGCTGTTCTTCCCTCCACCTGGTGCATGTCTGCCTTGAGGTCCATGACTCCCCTAGTTGTGCATTAGCACCCACCCCACTCCCGACTGAGCCTGCAGCCTGTCAGCACCTCTGCCCAGACCTCGTGGGCTCCACATTCCCTTGCTTTCCCACCAGCTCATGCCCCGGGTGTCCCCCTGTCATCCCAACACTGCTTAGCTAAAGAACATGTTGGACGGTGTGTGTAGAGCTTCCCTATTGGTCCACACTTTGCTTTAGGTCTAGCAAAGACATAGACACCAGCAGCGATTTTTTTCTTATTTTATTCAGGGCGTGTCATTTGCCTCGATGGAAGTCACCTCCTCCCCTGCACAGGGCCTCCGTGAAAATGTGTGTAATCGGGAAGAATGGGGCAGGAGCTGAGCAGAGATACAGAAACTAATGTAACTTGAAATGAAGAACATTTAGGGCCCCACATCCACAATGATGCCCTGGAGCAAGACTCTGCTGATGGTGGTAATAAAACCCAGTGGGGAGCCAGGGAGGGTGCCTCCTTGGCAAGGTAGAAAAACAAAGCTTGAGTCTCTTTAAGGAACTGTTGAGAATGTCGTGCAACCCAGAGTTATCTTGAAGAGAACATTAGACCGCACAAGCTCTGTGTTGACCATTTGCCCTCGTTTTGCTTGGTCATTACATTCCCAGCCTGGTCCGAGCCGGGTCAGCCCTTATCTTGTCTTTGATTATGGCCTGTTATGTTTCGACCCTCAGATCCCACTACAGCAGCCCCCAGACAATCCAGCCTGTATCTGCAGGGGCCCCACTCAGCCCAGCCTCCATAACCAGTGGTATGGGTGTGTCCTGCCCCATGGTGGGGAAAGGTGTCTCCTGTTCTACACGACTCCTGAGACTGGGCTTCAGGAGCTCGATTTTTTCCCCTCCTTTCCTGATGCTTTTCTGGACTTTGACTTTCACTGGCAGTTCCCTTCTCACCCCCTTTCCCCCCGCCCCAGTTTACCACAGAGGAAGTACAGGGGACTGTAAAGTCTGAGCAGGTTAGGGAGTGGACAAAGAGGCTCAAGCAAATGGCTGAAATCCTTGGGCTTTACTCTTTGGGCCTTTTGGGGTTACTTATATGATGATCCCGATTCTCTTCCAGTCTTAACATTTTATACATTGGTTTTTATGCATAATTATGAAATACCAACTCGTTAACATTAAGCCTCCATTCTCAATTCCATTCTGGGATGGAATTGTAGATGAGGGTGCAACCTAAATCTGCTGGAGTCCACAAAAATGAGTTTGATGTGCTAACAGCTCCTAACACAAATGGAGGGCATCTATGCTAATAAGCTATTAGGTGGAGTGAGATTAATCGTGTTAGCTTAAATTTAACCTATTTCCTAGGACTGTAGGACATTAACCATAGGCACACACTTGTATTTGTCTGCATGCATTCCTTCTATGCAAAAATCTATAAAACTAATCCAACTGGCAAAGAAAGTTTTGTGCTAATAAGGTTGCTAATGGAGCTTAGGACTAGGGTTTAAATAACTAACATTGAATGCAGAAAAGAAACATTTAAATTATTTAATAGGGCATGAAAAGGAATTCCAAAGTATTTCTACAGAAGCAATCCCAATGGGTATAATTTTGGTCCCCAAATTTTATTCTTATTCTTTGAAGATGATGGCCTGAACTTATTTCATTGGATTAAAGGAATTGAAAAATCTCAGGGGCAGTGGTAAGAAGATGCGCTAATTTAGAGGCCAGCAGGGGAGGCTGTATTCCAGCAAAGGGAGGCATTTAGGGGGATATAAGGGGTCCCAAAGAAGAGATGGAAGAATTGAGATGCAGAAAATACATCTTGGGACAACCCCTGGGTCCTTATAAATAATCATGGCATTTGCATCTCAGCAGGTTTTTTTTTTTTTTTTTAAATAATTTATGGTGTATTTTCTCACATTTCTTCTCTTAAGTGACTCATCAGAACCCTCTCTGGAAGTTGTTCTAATTCCTTGTTTTACAGACAAGGAAACCGAGGCTCAGAAAAATTATGGGTTAGCTAGACAGAGAACCCAAATGCCACCCTGCTGCGTTTCAAGATGGGGAGATGTCAGAATCATGCCTCAAGTTCTATCCAGCCCCTGGGAACCATCTTTTCCGGAAAGGCACAGGAAGCTAGGAGGTCTTCTTCAGGGATGCTCCTGGTTCTTGTATTTTTAGCCTTAGCACATTGGTATGGTGCAAGGTTGTTGAGAGACCTGCTCATTAGGATTGCAAATGGAGAAGCCCCCTCAGCTGAGTAAGACTTGCTTCAAGTCCAGGAGCAAGGAATTACTGCTCAGAAGGTGTCCAAAGCAAGGTACAGGCGTCTTCATTGCTGGACACTTCAGCATTTGGGATTGGGGTATTTGAGGGTCTGGCCCTGGGGAAGTTCTTGCTCATGCTTTTGTGATTCAGATGCTTTGTTCAGCAGGCTCCACTCACATGACTGAGGATTAGCATCCTCTGAAGCCATCCCAGAAGAGTACTTTCTGGGAAGTACCCAGGGAAGTACCCAGTGAAGACCCAGGGCCTCACCACACTGATAAGTTTGATGGAGTTCCATGTTTTGATACAGGCTTATCTGACTTCTTCAGTGGTTTATAATTTTATCAGCAAAGCTTTTCCTTTTTAGGTGCACTCTCTCCCCTATTAGACAAATAGTTCTTCTGGAGAGTTATTTTGTAAGGGACAAAAAGTAATTTTTAAAACGAATCCTGTGTTGGACTGGACATTCTAGAACATGTACTCCAGTTGGTGAAATATATTTTATTTTATTTTTATTTTTAACTAGGCTCCATACCCAGCATGGAGCCCAATGTCTTTTGTTACTTCTTTAACTCATGGCCCTAAGATTAAGAACTCAGGTGAGATTAAGAGTCAGATGCTTAACCAACTGAGCCACCTAGATGTCCCCCAGTTAATGAAATTTAAAGTGCTTGACAAAATGCATATTTGTTTCTGTTGAATATGAAATGTTGTAATAATTTATATAAAACCTGTTTTTATTGCATATCGAATGCCATGATTTCTTCTCTGTATGGCAAAGAAGAGTAATCTGCTGGGTATTCCAAACATATGTTCACCTATATATTAACGTCACGTCTTACTCTGGTATTGAGTGTCTGCTAGACCATTCAGGCTGGATGTCCACCTGAAGCAGGGGCCGAATTCAGGAGCAAAAGAAACAAACATATTTGTAAATATGAGAGAGATCATTATTAGAGATGATTTAATTGATGTTTTGCAAATTTAAGTTTTAAAATCCCTTCACAGAGGCAATTTAGCAATTCACTAAAAAAGTAGAAATTTGGAATCATAAAGTCAAACATAGTAAAGGTCAGAGGCTAGAAGATGTGCAGATTATGTCATTTTACCCGAAACATAACTTTAAAAATTCATCTCAATGTGAAAATTATTTTCTGCTTTGTATATATTTATGCACAGACTAATGATGATCACAGGGAATTTGGTGACATCTTTAACCTGGAGCCACAATCCATATTCCTTCTAAAGTGCAGAATCTCGAAAGGTGGATTCCCTTGTTGAAATCTGTCATGAAAGCTTGTGCCAAGGAACATGGGCCAGCTCGCCTCTCCCATGTGTCTCTGTCTCTTTATGCCATTGAATTCCTTATTATTACTCCAGTAACTATTCGGGATCATGTCCATTATTTGGCTGTAACATATTGCCAACACTGAAAGATGTTAAGGTAGGCTAATATTCCAGGTTATTTTATTTTATTTTTTTGTATTTTTAAGATTTTTACTTATTTATTTGAGAGAGAGAGAGAGAAAGAGAGAGAGAGAAGAGAGTGGGGGGAGGCAGAGAGAGAAGCAGACTCCCCACTGAGCAGGGAGCCCAATGTGGGTTATAGATTCCGGGACCTCAGGATCATGACCTGAGCTGAGGGCAGACAGTTAACCAATTGAGCCACTCAGGCTCCCCTTAATCTTCCAGGTTATTTTAAGAAGAGGTTACAGAGAGAGAGAGAGAGAGAGAGGGAGAGAGAGAGAGAGATTACAGTTCCTATCCTGGAGAGCTGGAGAGGACCACCAATGCCTATCTCCATCTGGCCCCTCTCCAGACTCATTTTTTGTCATTCGCGTTTTCCACTCTATTCCGTAACCACATGGAGCCTCCTGGTGGCTCTGAGCATTTCATCCCCTTCTATATGTCTCTCTGTCCCTGTCCCCCTGTGCTGCATGGGCCCTCTCTCCACCTGCGATTCTCTCCCTTCTCCTTGTGCTGAAGATCTAGCTCTTGTGGCTTTTCCAAGTGGGAGTGAGTTCTCTCTGCTTCTCCACACTTCCCTTTTTCCCACCTGTTTCTGGTTTCTTGTCTCTGATCCTCACGCACTGTGATTTTCATGAAGACGGTGACTAATGAGGGCATTTCTTGGTTTGTTATATTCTCTGGCTTTCTGTTCTGTTTTCTTTTGTCAGGAGGAAACCGCATGAGATATATTCAATAAGCCCAGGAATGTGGAGTGTGGTGGCCCCAGGACCACAGGCTGTAGGTGGGATGGCAAGTGGGCTGGTTTCAGAGTTAACACTATGTTCCAGTATGTCCTGTCGAATCCAGGACCTGAAGAGGCAGAAATGTCCTCAAGGACTGAAATTGAAGGCAGCCCGCGTGGCTCAGCAGTTTAGCACTGCCTTTAGCCCAGGGTGTGATCCTGGAGACCCGGGATCGAGTCCCACATCGGGCTTCCCTGCATGGAGCCTGCTTCTCTCTCTGCCTGTGCCTCTGCCTCTTTCTCTCTGTGTGTCTCTCATGAATAAATAAATAAAATCTTTCAAAAAAAGAGACTGAAATTGACAAACTCCTGGAAGATCCCAAGTATCTCCAGTAAGGTTGGTGCCCAAGACTTGGTTAAAGAGGGACCCCAAGCAGTAGACTTGAGAAAGAGTAAAGGTGACAGGGGCAGGGGAGGGAGGAATGTGGTTAATTTTTCCCAGTGACAGCTTTCTATCTATGGCTTCCTCTGCTCCAAGGTGTGCAAGCTTTGGATGTCTGGTTTTATAAAGGTGCTCCATGATTCCAACAGCTTGTTTCTGACCTTCATGGATATTTTAAGACCTAGTATATTCATTCATTTGTTTATTCACTCAATTACTCATTTGTATATTCCACAAAAGTATGCCAGGCATGATCACCAGACTGGATGGGGGAAGAAGCACATGGGGCTTCATCCTCATGGAGCTCAGTCTTGTGGTTGAGACTGACATGGCCTAGTGGCATGACAGGGTGCAGAAGGCTACAGAGAAGGCCGCCAACCCGCTCTGGGGAGGCTGGAGCTTGCGAAGCCTTCCACAAGAGATAAAATTTAAGCTAAGCATTAAAGAACAAGCAAAATGGGGGTAGACTGGGATGCTATGGGAGTTGGGCACTGCAGACAGAAAGACAGCACACAGGAAGACTCCAGGCAGGAGCCTGATTACCTGGACATTGGGCTGCCTTTGCAGCAGGGGCTGAAGGTGAGGGCGGGCATGAGAGCAGAGGCACAGTGATGGGAGGCCAAGCTGAGGGAGCTGAGCTTTGTTCTGAGGGCAATGAGGAAACAGAAGCAGGACCATCGGGATGAGCTGTCTGTTTGGGAAAGATGCTTCCAGCAGCTGCATGGTGTAGGGGGAGCCACTGCCTGCAGAATGATAAGTGGTCCTGCTCATAGTGACGAGCTTCACAACTGTCGCTCAGGAGGCTGACTGCCTGGTGTTCTAATGGACCCAGTGAGCAGGGACTTCTGGGGTTTTGCACTCAGAATGACCTGCACCTGTCCAAAGGCAAAACATGGAGTAAGTTAGGAATTTCTGAGCAGAGTTCCAGGAGCAAAACCCACCAACTTCTGGTGGGTATTTGCCAATCTGAGAGAACCGTATCTTCACTGAAGCAAGTTGGCACGGGCACGCTGTCCTGAATCGAGTCCTGCTTCATGGTCCATGAGCCGTACTTCCAGAGACTGAAAGGGAAGAATTTGCCTGAAGGGCAGCCGGGTGGAACCAAAGGCTGCCTCATGAGGACATGCCTTCCACCCTTGGAAGTCTTCAAGGGGGCACTGAGTGATGCCAGATCATGAGCATAAATGTGTGATGAGTTGACACCGAGAGGGGAAAAGCATGTGGGCACCTCTCCACAGAGGTAAACTGTATAGACTTTTTAAAAATGTTTTTCAAGTGGAAAAGATATAATGATTGCAAAAATGAAAGAAGTGAGAAACATAGAAAAAAAATGCCTTTGGTTACTTCTTCTATTTTTCCCCACTATACCTCTTCCAATCCCCCTAATTTGATAGCCTTCTACAGGTATTAATCTGGGAAGCAGTCTGATATCCAAACTGGCCTGTATTTAGTCTGAACATATAAGCAATAACATATATATATGTGTATGTTTTAATTGAATGGATATATATCCACATTTTAATGTGATACATCATATTTAATTGGTGTGTTTAGCAATATATACATATATGTAAATATGCATACATATATATATTCAATGTTAAATCCAGGCTTCTCAGTTGTGTATATTTTCATTTACATTGCTTTTTACACTAAATAACATAGATTTCTTTCTACATTCAGTGGCCATGAAGCACACTTTTTAATGGCAGCAAATAATTCCTTACGTTAGATTGAATTAACCATTCTCCAACTTTCTAAGGTTTACTACTTGACAAGCATTGCTAGCATCCAAATACATATTTTATGACATATGATCGTGCGACGAGTTGTGTATTACTTTTACATGTACTTGTTCAAATGTGTGGATGTCTACAGAGGCCTAAAAATATACTTGCTGGGTCAAAAGTATGCATCTTTTAATTGTTATAGAAAAGCCAAATGGCTCCCTCAAAATGGTATCAGTTTTCACTCCAAGTTTTACTCCAATCAATTTTGGTTGAAAATTCCTGCTTTTCACCACTTTTTCCAATTGTGTTTTATTATTTTTTTAAGATTTATTTATTCATTTGAGAGAGAGAGAGAGAGAGAAAATACGTACAAGCTGGAGGAGGGGCAGAGGGAGAGAGAGAGAAGCGAAGAAGCAGACACCCTGCTAAGTGCAGAGCCCAAACTGGGGCTCGATTCCAGGATCCTGAGATCATGTCCTGAGCTGAAATCAAGGTGCCCCAACAATTGTATTTTTAAAAATTGTTTACCAATCAGAGGAATTTTATTTCTATTTAAAATTTTTCATTCCCCTGATTAATAGTAAGCCTGTACATTTTTTTTTAAATGGACTTACTGGCTGTTTCTGTTTGTTTTTCTTGGGTTAACTTAGATCTTGTGAATATTTTCTCCCTTTCACTTACTTATCTCTTATTAACTCTGTATGTGTGTATAAAGAGTTCCTATAATTTACTGAGATAGTAATGTGGCAAAATAATCTATTGAGACAATGACTCTTTTATTTTTCTCACCTAGAGGTGTTCTGTAAGGAAGTGACAGGTATTTCCCTAAATCATGTGCCCACCGCACCCCCCTCCTTCACCAGGCAGAGTGCCAGGTTTTGCTCTTGGCGTCCAGTCTCCCCCTAATCCTATGGCTGAGAGGCCCGGGGAGGAAACCATGCCAGGTGGCGGGCGCCCTCCCTAAACAGGTCTTTGATTTCCATGCCTGGGCCCACTGAGGCAATTAAGCTGGATTTGTCTGATGGGGCAGGGGATCAAAGGTTTGATGTTTTGAGAACTGAAGAGGAGAAAAGCTCAACTTGAGAAGGAAAAGGAAAAATCCCCCAGGACGGGTTTACAGGCACCTCTGTGGCGGGAATGTGAGCTGGAGAGAATGCAGCCCCTCTAGTATGGGAAGACCTGGGAGGGGGATGACAGCCTTGGTGGCAATGAGGCCTGAGTCCTTGCTTGGCACAGGAGGAGGATGTGAGCCAGAGGTCACCTGGCAGGAGACTGGACCATGCAGTGTAGCTGCAGCATCCATCCTGCTTGGAGGCCCAGAGCTCTAGAGCTCTGCTCCATCACCCAGGACCAGGTTCATGTTCAATGAAAGTAGCTTGGAGGGAATAGTCACACTGGGCTTCCTATCAGTCTGGCTGGGGGAGTACTTGAGCCACATTTGTTTTGAGTTAGGCACACAAACAGGTGACACTAGCAAGACAACAGAACATGGCAGAGATCAGAAGGGAGGCTGCAACCAGACAGCCTGGGTTGTTCTGGGTTGTCTGCCTACTTGTATGACCTTGGGCAAGCTACTTCTCTGGTCTGCCATTCCATTTGCTCATCTGTGCGATGGGGACATTATTAGTGCTTACATCTTAGAGTTCTATTTCGCCCACTTTTGTAAAGCACCTATCACATGCTTGGCATTTGCTGTTAATATTATTGTTATGACATGTTGCAAAGATGTCCACCGTTTTTCAAATTTGTTTATGGTGAATTCTGTTGTCCGGAAGTGTAGTAGTAGTAGTAGTGACAATAGTAGAGTAGGAATATAACAGGAGTATTGTGATAGAGCCTAGTCGTAGAATCATCATGGTGGTAGCATGGTAGTAGCAGTAGTATGGTAGTAGCAGTGGCGGTGGTTATAGGAAGAATATAGCAGTGGTAGTATAGTGACAGAGAATAGTAGCAGGCTTGTCATAGTAGAGGTGTAGTAGTGGTCACAGCAGTAGTTGTTTTACTGCAGGAAATATCTCTTGTGGCTTTTAGGTTTTACATCCTTCCTAGAAAGACCCTCCCTGACATTCCTACTCTCAGGCACCATATTCAGGCCAGCTGGTTCCCTTTAGTTTCTAGAACACACCAAGCCCTTTCTTGCATTTGGTTTTTCACATTCCTTTTCCACCTTGCATTTCAGCTAAAAGACACTCTCTGGGTGATACATGGAATTAAGCATACCCCTTCCTCCATTCTTTGTCACAGAAATGTGTTTGTTCCCTTCCTAGCACTTCTCACAGTTGTCCTGATGTCTTTATTACCTTCTCTGTTGTCTAGCTCCCAACTGAAAGAACCATTAATTTGGGGCATGTGTCTGTTTATGGGCCCATTCACCACTCTGTATCCAAGTATCTAGTGAGGCCTTGGCAAATAGATGTTGAATAAATATTTCTAAAGTGAATGAGCAAATCCTTCTACAATTTACTTAGGGATATATTATGGGAAAGGCATTTCAATATTTTTTTCTCCAAAGAGATAAGCAAATATGTCTTCATTCTTTGGAGAAGACTTCCTTCTGATTTGAAATGTTCTCTTTTTTTATGCATTTTATTCCTAGACATGTGTAGGGCCTGATTCTGAGCTCTCTCTTCTCTTAGATTTCTCCAAGCATCTCTTCTTGGGCTAATATGGTACTTTTAATTACTGTAGCTTTATAGCCATCTTTATGTCATTGGTAGGGCAAGTTACTTCTCTCATTATCCTTAATTTTTTTTCTCTGACTATTCCTGTACACTTTCTTTTCTGACGGATTTTGGTGCTATCTTGTCAAGTTCCATAAAAGATTCCATTGAGATTTTAATTGAGATTGCATTTCTTTTGTAGATTAAATTGGAGAGTCTTGACCTTTTTACACCATTAAGTCTTCTCATCGGGACATTATATGTCTCTCCATTTATGCATCTCTCTCTCTCTCTCTCTCTCTCTGTCTCTTTCTTTAACAATCTAGACAACTCTCTGGCTTTCTACATATAATTTTTGGACACTTCATGTTTTATTTTGAAAAATTTTTAAACATAATTTTTACACTGTAAATGGGAAGATTTTACATTATTACATTATTTTTCAATATATAGTAACACTAATTTAATATTTGTAGCCCTATATTTTTGTGACTATAACTCTATGATTGGGATTATGTTAATACTAATGATAAATCCTAATCATCATCCATTAACAAGTGTGCATTATGTGCCATGGACCATCCAAGATATTTTCTATGCATCCATAACTTGTTTAATTATTGCAAAATTGGTATAGTTGCCTTCCCCGAGTTATGGTACAGAAGCTAAGGCATCTGTCCAGACTCATGGAGCCAGTGGTGACCAGTGTATAACACATATACATCTGTTTGAGGTGGGTGCAGCCATGTTCTACTCATCCATGCTGTCCAGTTAGAAGCATTATTTTTTTTTGTTAGAAGCATTATTAAAGACAGATATTTTATTAGAATGTATACAGCAACTATTAGCGATTTTACTCACCAATTTGCAGAAATTACTGGAATTGGAATGGATTTTCGAGTTTGTCAAGCCAATCTCAGTGCCTAGGGTTGGCAGCCCCTTAGTGGCTTCTGTCAGGAAAGATGCAGCTACTGCTCACAGACCTCCTATATGGAAAGCTCAAGGCTTCACATGGCAGCTCCCTGAATCTTTGGTCATCAGAGCACCCCTTACCTGGGTTGAGTGAAACCTGTCTTCTCTGATCTCCAGCACTTGCCATGAGGTCCATTGTTCCCTGTGCTCCTAGGAGTTGGCTTTTTCTCATGGGATCTTTCTCTGGAGGGTGGAAGCCAAATGAGGACAAAGACTTTGTGTTCTATCTTCCACTGAATCCCCAGGGCAGAGCTTCATGTTTAATGTGGAGAAAGCTTCCAATAACTTTGTAGAATTGACTTCATTGATTTACCCAGAATAAACCTGTTCTCACTTCTTCATGCTGCTTTCTTAGGTCTTAAGATAATTTGTCATTAGGCCCCTCTAAGCTGACTGAATAGTCCTCCTTCAATCAGTGATTCTCCTAAGGCAGTGATTAAAGAATCTCCTTGCCCTAGCCATATTCCTCTGGGCACATTCCATCTTGCCAATGTCTCTATTAGGGCATGATGTCCTGGATCACCCCATTTCTTTGGCTGTCAGCAGAAGGGACTGAGGACAGCAGTACCTAAAACCCCCATCAAGTTCTACTTCTCTGACAATTGAAGTTTTCAACTTTCTCCACTATAATCTCTGGCCCAAATATAGTATTTATTTTATTTCATTCCCATCGATGTTGATATCACTAACCTTGTACAATTGGCACTAAGGTCAATGATTTCTTCTCAGCACGGTTTGACTCCTTAAGAAATGTGTAATTGGACATTATCTATTGGTCCATTTTGTGCATGTTCCAAAGACACGTGTTCTTTGGGAGAACTGTCTGGCCAATCCTCCACTCAGAAATAGTGTAGCAGGGACTTTATACTCCTTAAAATAATAATAGAATAAAGGAAGGATCAATGTGTCTTGATTTTGTTGGTTGGTTCTTACTCTCCCTCCAATGTGAGTGCCGATTTTGGACCTGGGTGTGGCTGCTGGGTGAGCTACGGGGCTGGACTTTGAGGCATCAGAGAAATGTGGGGCCAAGGGAAGAGGGCAGGGCTGGGCCCAGAGCAACACTAGTGTTCATCTCTGTTTAGCTCAGGACCCCCAGGACAAAGCCAACACTGTGCAGAGGTCAGGCCCCTGTGGATGAAAGGCCCTGCCTTGCACAGAGGGAGAGGGTTGTGGAGGGGAGCGTGTAGGGGTTGAGGGTTCAGATAAGGAGGCTGGGCTGACACCATGAAAGGAGGCAGACCATAGGTCAGAGATAGAGAAAAAAGAGGGAGGCCACACAGAGGCAGAGGGGCACTGGGGACTGGAGGTAGCTGAATAAGGAGGGGGAAGTGAGGGGATAGGCAGAGGGAGCCCAGGCTGGCTGGAGGTGAGTGAATGGCAGGAGGCCAGCAGGGACAGAGGATGGGATGGAGAGATTGCAGGAGGGTGCGGCCACATCCTGCTTTGTCACCACTATGGTGTCACTGTTACCTCACCCTGCTTCCCACCCCTGACCCCCACCTTGCACTGGGCCCTGTTGGGTATGAGGTGCGCAGTGCCATCCAGGCCCAGGGGAGCAGCAGGGTGGACCAGCCTGCTCTCCTCTTGGCCCACCATGGGCAGGCATGTGTGCTGACGGCATCTGTGGCCATCTGAGGCCTGGGAGAGGCAAGGCACCAAGCACCTGTGGGGGTGAAAGGACAGGAGAGATCTGTTTGATGTGTATGAGGCTGGCCCGGTCTGTGATGTTAACTGGAGATTAATAGAAGTGACATGTACCCTTCAAATGTGAATGCAGAATGATAAGCCACTGGAGGCAGGCCCGAAACTCTGGAGGGCTGACCCATCACGGCTTCTTGGGGTGGCAGGAGTGAATGGCTCCAAGACAGAACCGTGCCCATTTGGAGATTCTTAGACAACAAGGTCCTTTGCCTGTCTCTCCCCCTTTCCTTCTCACTCTCTGTGGGCCTGGTGTGTTGATCACATTTCCAACTTATGCAGGAAGACTGACCAAGGTTAATGAGAGCACCTGATGGAAGTTTCCCACAGCTCAAATCTGGATATCGCCTACAGCTGACTGCAGAGGCAGCAGAAAGCAGGGACCTGCCAAGTCCTTCCTCATGCTTCGGACTCAGAGCCAGAAACCTGCTCACCTTCCGGCGGCTGAAGACACTGGAAAGAGAAACAGCAAACAGCTTTGAACACTGGCATATAAAACCTAGCTCTGCTTCCACTGTTCTCCCCACTCCCCATGTTGAACCATGTCAACTCTCGGGCAACTCGAAAACATGAAAAGGCCTCAGGATGCCTCATGGAATATGTTCTACATTAACCCACAGCTGGTAGCAGTTACAGCAAAATTAGAAAACATTGAAGCAAAATTGCCATCTTTTTTTTTTTTAAGTTAAAACTCTTTAAATTCAAGGTTGTGAGCACTTGGGATGATGGAGTGGAGAGAAAGGGGAAACTGTGACCTCATCCTTTGAATCCTGCTGAGTTCCTGGTTGTGTTGATTCACTCTCAGAGCTAGATGACCCCAACTTGGTCTTCCCCCAGCAGAGATGCATTGGAGGAGATGCCTTGAGATCCCTGATGTTCACAGAGATGTAACAGATGACCCAAATCAATTTTACTGAGGGTGAAAATGGTTAATATTCCTTCATCTTTCTAATTTATTTCTTTGTAATTAAAAATTTTATTGGGAGAATTTCAGATTCAAACAGTTGTGAAAAATAGTATAGAGGGATCTGGTGTAGACTTTACCCAGATCCTCCCCTACATTGGCAATATTTTGCAAAACTATCATAAAATATCACAACCAGAATATTGACATTGATGCGGTCCACCTATCTTATTTAACTTTTTCCAGTTTGGTATGCACTCTTGTGTGTATTTAATTCGATGCAATTTTACAATAGGAGTAAACTTATATATCCACCACCAGAGTCACTGTCACAACAAGGATCCCTCACGTTGAATTTTATAACCCACATCTACCTCCCTCGTGCTTCCATCTGCCCAGTCTCTAACCCCCGGTAATCACTAAAAACTTCTCATCTTTTTTGTTTTTTTAAGTTTGTTTGTTTGTTTGTTTGTTTATCTGACAGAGAGAGCACCTGAAGGGGGAGTGGCAGGCAGAGGGAGAGGGAGAAGAAGGCCCCTCAAAGAGTTGGGGGCCTGATGTGAGGCTCAATCCCAGGACCCCGGAATCATGACCTGAGCTGAAGGCCAATGCTTAACCAACTGAGTCACCCAGGTGTCCCTAAAAGCTTTATGTCTTGATAATTTTGTCATTTTAAGAATGATATACGGAAGGTCACCAACCTACGATGGTTCAACTTACGATTTTTCAACTTTATGATGGTGTGAAAGTGATACACAAAGTAGAAACCGCATTCTGAATTTTGAATTTTGATCTTTTCCTGGGCTAGTGAAATGCAGTACAATCTCTCTCATGATGCTGGACAGCAGCTGTGAGCCCCAGCTCCCACTCAGCCACACAATAACAAGGGTCAACCACCCACACTGTCACTTTCAGTTCAATATTCAATAAATTACACTAGAAAGTCAACACTTTATTATAAAATATGCTTTGTGTTAGATAATTTTGCCCAGTTGTAAGCTAACACAAATGTTCTGAGCAAGATTTAGGTAGGCTAGGCTAAGCTAGAGCATTTAGTATGTTAGATGTAGTAAATGCATTTTCAATTTATGGTAGTTTCAATTTACAATGGGCTAGATCCAGCATGTATTATTTGTGTTTGGGTCTATAATTGCCTAGGCATAGGGGAAAAGGTGATGGACAAGAGACAAAATCCCTGCCCCCTGGCCCCACATTCCCACCAGATGCATAAGCGAACAAGTGGTTCTGTGTCAGTGGGTGATAAGTACTGAAAGGAAAGAAGCATGGTAAGGTAACTGGGAGAGAAGGGCTCTCTCGAACCCTAACACAGGCTGTCACATGATGGAGGATATCTACACCACCTTACCTTTACAAAACCCGAAGAGTCCTAAAGTCTAAACATCCAGCGGTTTCTAGTAGGGGATTTGGAGAGCCATGGATGGTTTTTCAAAGTTGGGAATCTTTTCTTAGCTGCTTTCCCATGCCACATCTCACTTAAAGCTCTTGATTATCCAATGAGGTGGGTATTGTGCTAGAAACATCCAAGAGAAAGCAAGGGTCCAGGGCATTTACAATCTTGCCTAAGGTCACTTGGATATTGAAGGACTGAATCAGGGTCTGGGTCCCTGTCCAGGACTCTGCTCTATCCACACCTCCTTTCCACATTGGATTACGTGATTTCAGACACATCTCTTGAAAACCTGAATGCTCATGCCTGTGGCTCTCCTTTGTCCTATTTCAACTGCCAGCCTAGGACAGAAGTAGGAGCTGCTAATGGGTCACTTAAAGTCCTCAAATTCAGACAGAGCAGCTTTCATGATTTCCTGTGGACAAAAGGAATCAAGGTCAGTATTAAATATAATTACCATGCATGGGGCTAATAAATGGTATTTCTATCCTGCATGCACTTGTGGGGGCGAGGAGGCCCTGCTGTGGCCCCTCAGGTCACTAATCCCCCTTTGCCTTTATCTTCAGAGTCTGAGCAGATGGAGGCCGGGGTTCTCAAATTACCTTTCTTCCTTTTATACTTTGAGTACATTCTCTGTCTGATGCAGCTCTCTCTTTTTCTCGTACTCCCATGTCCTGCCCCTCTCATTTCTTCCTTTGCCACTCTCCTCCCCACTCCACCCCACTCAGCCTTTGGCCTTTCTGTGCTTTGACATCCTAAATGGTCTTTAGTGCAAATCCGAGGTCCTTCTGATTTCTCCCTATTTGAACACAGAAAATCTTTTGCCTAATGTAGTTGCCCTAGACCACAAAGCTAGGGGCAGGATAGAATTTTTCAAAATCCTGTTATTCTGCTTACATCAACAGAGCTCTGGGAAGCTGACCAGGTACTTTGCACAAACTTCTCTTTGATCTTAACAGCAGTTCCTGGCTCGGGGCCCAGAATTGGACACCACATACCATAGAAAACGGGTGAGCTTCTGAATTGCTCTGTGTCTGTGGTCCTTTTTCATCTGTTACAACAAAGGTCATAATAACCATCCCGCACAACCCCATTACTTAAGCAGCAGACATTCCTCTGAAAGCTCACCGAGAGCAGGAATCAGGCCAGTCCTGCTCACCAGGGTGTCTTAGCACATGGAACTGAGTAGGTATGTTGTAGACGGTCAGTGTGTGGAGTTAGTGAGGAGCATACTTAACTTGGTCAGTGCAGAGTCTAGAGCACTGGGGATGCTCATAGATGTTAGTGCCCATCCCCCTTTGCTGGCATTGGAGATCAAGTATTGGGCCAGCAATTAGAAGACATGGGGTCTCCTTCTGACCCAGGCTGGTCTTTGCTCTGCCACGTGGGAAAGTTTACCTCTAGGATGTGGCCTTAAATGTCTAAGGAGTAGATGAAGATAGTGGATATGGGATCTCCAAAGCCCTTTCCACACCATGACTCTGAGATATAACAATACATAATGAAGTTATTTGTACCCCCAAATGAGTTCATCAGGGACTAGGGGCCTGAGCCTCACTTTCCACCACTACAGAAGGCAATAATCCTTTAATCTTGGGTTTTCCAGAGAGAATTAATTAGGCTTTCATCTGGGTATGCTGAGAAAGGAAACGAAGTTGGCCCTGCTTCCAACATACATGCAGAAGCTCATGACTTTCCCACCAATGTCCCTGTTAAATCTTTACTCCTGGCCACCATCTTACCTCATTCAGTTGGTCCAGTGGCCTCTAGCCAGCCCTCTGCCTTCACTCTTGACACCCTCCAGTCCCTTCTCTTTATAGTCCCTAAGTTGTCCTCTAACATCCAAATTGTGTTCCAGCACCCTCAGCTTTTTCTTAATGACTTCCCAATGCAAGTAAAAAAACACACCAAGTTCCTTCCTTGGCCTGAGACGTTATACTTATTATGGCCTCAGCCTTTCTCTGACATGCTCTCCTAAGTCTGTCTGTCTGTCTCTCTCTCCCTCTTTTAATTTCTTAGAATCCAGCCACATTGACCTTCTATCCGTATTATGCTAAACTTATCGGGCTTGTTGGCTTTTTTGGGTGAAATAATTTTCCCATAAAGGTCTTTATGGGAAGGCAGTGGCTTCAAAAGGACAGATATTTGGGGCTCTTATTCTTCTCCAGTGGAAAATAACCTTGACAAAAAAAAAAAAGGAGAGCAAGTTTTGGAGAGCATTTCATTGCTCAGGAAATGCTTCCACATGCATTATCTGAGTCATAGAAATTTCTTCATAATGGTATGTCTTTTAAGTTCCATTACACAGATGGAAAAACTGAGGTTGGAAACTTAAAGTGTAGTAAAGCAAAGTGATCACTAAGTCTTCCCCCAGGTGCAATCCCTGAACTGATGAGAACAGCTTATACACAGTATAATGTCACGGGAAGCTTTGCGGGCCTGTATGGTAGCTCCCGGCCTGTATCTGTACTTGAATTTGCTCAGGAGACCCAGGCAGAGAGGCAGTCTCAACCTTCCTCTCGGGGATGGGAGCATGTGAGCAAACTCTCTTCTGTTGATGAAGGTTCTCTTAGTGATGGGATGGGATATGCAGGCTGAGACAGGGGCTCCTCCCCTCTGGTGGATGGCCTGGGTAGCCATCAACAGAGCTCCTGGGGGCCTTGTTTGAGGTTAAGCTGTGATTGCCTTATGACATCTCTTAATTATTTAGCTAGAATTTTTTTTTTAATGGGCAAAACAAACTGCAACCTCAGTTGAGCTGATGAAGGGGTAAAAAGCTTAGTTCTAAAGTCTGGAAGACCAGGGTTTAGGTCTGGACTTTGTCCTTCACAGCACATGACTTCGAACAATTAACTAGCTTCCTTTGAGCCCTGGTTTCCTCATCTCTAAAGCAAAAGAATTAATAGTATTTTCCTTGTGGAGATGTTATGGGGATTCCATGTGGTAATGTTTATAAACCCCTCAGCAGAGTACTTGGTGCATTGTAAGTGTTGAGAAGAGATGAGTTAGTTTATTATGCCTGTTTTTCCAGCTTGGCAAATACATATTTGGGCAGCAAGGACATTCTCCAGGTCTGTGCTGAAGAAAGCCACAAAGGCAGGCAGTGCAATGCAGTGCTTACAAGCACAAGCTATAGGTCTAGATGGGTCTGGATGAACATTTGTGCACATGTGCATGACCCCACCCTAGTATTCTTGCTATGGTGATATATATGAGATCATGTGTGAGTATAGGAACTAACACACATTGAGAGCTTAATCAATGTTAACCATCACCATGATGGAAAATTACTGAGCCTTTGCCCTGGAAGAGCCCATTGTTAGTGTGGGCAACAGATGTGTAGAGTGCAAACAGCACAAGCCCATATAAAACACAGCAGCAGGAATTCTGATGCTGTCTTAAACTACTTAAGTGGATGTTTGGGCAAAGAGCATGGCAGGAGAAGGGATTGCTAGCCATAGAAGTATCAGGAGGGCTTTAGGGGAAAATGCGATAAACTGAATCTTAAAGAATGAGTATACTTTTCCATGAAAAAAGGAGAGGATGGGCTGGGAATGTAATTTCAGGCAGAGTTTGGCAGGATCTAAATCAATCATGTGGAGTGCTTGTGGCATGCTCACATGGGGCCTGGGAGAGCCCAGAGATGGGTGGCTGGGGAAGAGGTAGGACACAGGAGGTGGGGAGAGAGAGGTGGGGCCCTCCCCAGGGATGCTGTGTTCAACCTCATCCTTGGAGGTTAGAGTGCCCAGAGGGGCTTTAAGCCAGGGAGCAGCACAATCAAACAATGCTTAGAGGGTTCACTGTTATGCTTGATGCACACTGCTCATTCACCCCCTCATTCATACAAAGAGACTTTTGTAAATACCAGTATAAGGTCATTTTCATGGAAGAGGGTGTTGTTCCAGCCCTCTGTGTTCACAGTCCACCAAGGGAGAAAATACATAAATTATGCTCTTTGGAGACAGAAAAGTGCCAAGTAATTGACAGTATAGACAAAGTGCAGGAGGCTTCAGGAGGGAGAGGTGGCTTCCACAGTGATGGTAGGATACTTTGAAAGGAGCTGCATATCAGGGAGAGCGAAGAGAAGAAATGGGGGAAGTAATGATAACAGAGATATGAATTTGGGGAAAGAAACCTGTAGGAACAAAGACCCAAAGATAATAAATGAGGAGATCTACACAGGGAAGGGAGGTTGTGGCGAATAAGATCAGAAAGCAAGGCTGTACCTAGATCTTACGAGGCCCCTGAAAGCCAGGCAAAGGCATTTGCACTTTTCCCTGGAGAACTTAAACAAAACAGAAACAATAGCATGCAAGGACGCTTGGCTACAAAAGGACTCTTCCCAATCACCATTTTAACCTTGTCCTTCACATTTTTTAATTTTATGATTCACTTTCTCAACTTCTAATCCAAAGCTCGGCTGGAGAAGCTGCTGTTTTCCATTTGTATTATCTTTTTTTCACATTTTAATCCTCTTAGATCCCATTTCTGCTGGGTTAGTGAACCCACTAATCAGGTAAGCAGTGAGCGGCAGCCGGTCCAATTATGAAGAAGAATGAGACAGGCAAAGATGGGTCAGGGCATCAGGGGGGTTCATGCTGCCACGGAAACCGCCCTGGGGCACATGAGTCCTCATCACAGAAACAGTGAGATGTCTCCTGAGGGTGGCAGCTGGGGGTTGCTCCTCACCTGGCTTGGTTTCCTCGTCATCTCTGCCACTTCACAGGTGGCACTATGACAAAGTCCCACTTGTTCTCTAAAGGCTCTACTCAAATGCTGCCCCCTCTGGAGCCTTTTGGAAGGGGGCCAGGCTGAGTTGAAAAAGACTGAGTCTAAATGCAATGGAGTTGGATCCCATCTTTGCCACTTGCAGCCTCTGTGACTTGGGAGTGGAAGTGAAACCTTGTAAGTCTCAGTTTCCCTTTTTCTTCATCAACCTCATGGAGTCTCTGTGAGAATGAAAGAGTGAATATGGCCAGCATGATTTTGACCATGTGTGAAATATTCAATATATGTTTGAGATTGAAGCACCTTCCAGAATCCTCAGTGGTGGTAATTGTTCTTCCCTTGGCATTCTCATCCCATTAGTCAATCCTTTCTTTTTTGGATGACTTATCACACTGTAGTATGATGGCCTTTCTACACTTATCTCACTTACTCAACTGTTAGCTCCTTGATGTCAGAGCTTATGTCTCCTTCATCTTTATAACCTTGGGCTTGAGATAGCCCTTAACCCAAGTGCACACTAAACAATTATTGAGTTGATAAATGAGTGAAAAAGCAATGAACAAGACAATCTAGTAGTTTGAGAGGTTTTTAAGGAAATGAAAGAGATGCTGGCATATATTAGGTGCTCGATAAACATTTGTTGAGTACTTGCATGAATGGATTAATGATCATCAGTAGGAAAGCAGATAAGGTTGAAGTGGACAAATCTATCCCATGTTCTGGGAGGATTATCTAGGGAGGTGAGAATGAGCATGGGATAGAATTTCAGGACTTTGGCTAAATTAGGTTGAAGGAAAAGATGTGCCAAGTAGAGTAAGTCATTTGCCTTAGGGGTAAGCACCTCTGCTTCCATCTCCTGCTGTGGTGTCACATTCTATGTGTTATGTGCATGTGCATGGGCTTCCCCAAATGCCATACCTCCAGGAATTGTCACTCTGATCACATCCTCTCATTTGTTCAGCCTTCACCCAGCACTTCAGCTCTAGCTGCTCTCTTCCTCCTCTGAACTCTTCTGTAATCACATTATGACTTAGGTTTTCACTGAGCCAGCTTCCTCCACAGAGATATTGTTCAACACTTCACTAATTGTGTTGATATTATTTGTAATCCACTGCTTATTTTAAGGTCTAAGTGTAGGCCTTATAATTAACCAATCCCTGTTTATATATATATTTTTTCCATGTATATATTTCGTGTGTGTGTGTGCGTGTGTGTGTGTGTGTGTGTGTATGTGTGTGCGTGTGTAGTGATTCTACAAGTTATAGGGTTTTCCTTGCCATTTGGGTAAAACAGCACACATAATCTGACATCTACTGTAGACTTGGGTTCCCTGCTTTAGAGGTATGCTGCCTTTGACATGGAAGTCAAATAGCCCTGCTGTGAAGGCTATCTCCCCAATCTGTCACCCTCCACTACAACAACACATCAAATTTAGAGCTGTAGATGCCTTAGTCCTAGTACCAACAGCGCAGACATACCACTGTCCATGGTGCTGAAACACTTATGCTTCTCTCTCCTAATTGTGGATCACTGGGGGCTTCCCATCACTTTTTTTTTTTTTCTAGAAGAGCGTTCTATTAGTCTATTTTATTATTATTATTTTTCTGTTTATGATAAAATAAAAAAATCCTGAAACTATTTTCTCCTCTATTCCAGGTTTGTTGTTGTTACTTAGAAATTAAGGAGTATTCTCTCCCAATGCTTTGTTTCTGTAGGTGCTCCTGTTTGTGAGGCTCTGGTTAGATGGGATTAGATTGGGATCCAGAGAAAGGGACCTAATATTGCCTCTTCAGATTTCCCTCCATGATGTTTTAAAAAATATTTATTTATGAGAGAGAGAGAGAGAGAGAGAGAGAGAGAGAGAGAGACATAGGCAGAGAGCCTGATGTGGGACTCATTCCCTGGACCTGGGACCATGCCCTGAGCCAAAAGCAGAAGCTCAATCACTGAGCCACCCAGGAACCTCCCTCCATGATTTTTTAAGGGAACAGAAGTTGTAGGGGAGAAGGTCTTAGAGATTCTATATATCATAGCTTAGCACACAAAAGTAAATGTTAAGTTTATGAAAAACTTATTAAGCACCTACTTTTGTGGTTATTTTAAGGCAAACATTCTATAGTACCTTTTTCTAAGAATCTAGTAGACTAGTGGTATAAATACATGCAAAGCAATAAGCTTAGTTGGTAAGATATTTGAGCAATAGAGATATATGTGAGGCATAGATGAAATCCAGGGGAGAGAATGATTAGTAAGAAGCTTCTGTTGAAGATGTTTTGAAAAGAGATCAGCAGTGTTCTGAGACATAGTAGAGCAGGTTTTCATGGATGCAGTCGCAACACTTACAAATGCAAGGAGGCAGATGATGACTCAAGACAGAAGCCTTGTACAGGGGTGGAGGGTAAATCCAGATGCAGCTTTCCCTGAATCACAAAATTCTGGGTCCAACTGGTGAAGCAAATACTTGGAGAAGGTACAATTTACTTCAAGGTAAAACCTGGCATTAATGGAATCATCAATCCTTTGTAGGTGCTCAGTCACAGTTCATTGAATTGGTAAATATATAATTCATTATCAGAGGTTCCTTTAGTATTACTGAATCAAGTATGGCACTGATAGGATGGGGAAATCTCGAATTTACTTCCAAGTTATGACTTCCAAGTAACCCCTACAATTAAGATCAAAAATTTTCTTTCTAAGACCACTCTATCTTTTCAGTTAAAATTTCAAGAATACATGCTATTTTGAGATAAAGCACAATATCTGCCTTACACAACCCATAATGAAAATATTGGGTTATGAATATTATCCACATAGGGCATTGTGGGGATTAAAAATATTATAATCCTATTGTACTTAAAGAAGCTTCTCTTTATAGTTGAGCTCAAGAAACCAAAGTATTGCCTTAAGTTCATTTTTTGGCATTTGGAATGACTCTTTTTGATATCCTTAGAGATATTGATCTTTTTACAAACTCATAACAAATTCACTGTCTCACATACATGCTACATCAGTTATCAATTTTCACAGATATGCTCTGTTGGCAAACCACACCAAAAACTCTTGGTTTGATAAAATATTTACTTAGCTGATGTTTTTTTCCTTCCTACTTAATCTCTAAGATTCAGTTTTGGACAGTTATTCTAGTCTTGGTTAGGTCATCTGAATGTCTAGGGTCACTGGCTCTTGGCTCCTTATGGACAGTTTCACCTCAGACAAACAGTACAACTCTGCTCCAGGTGTTTCATTCTTTATTAGATTAGATTGGATGTTTGATTGGACATGTTATCCTGATAAAGGGTCAGTATCAAAAAAGAAGCATTAATATACAAGCACTTTTTCAGGTCTTTGCATCATAAATGCTGACATCCCATTAGTCAAAATAATTCACATGGCTGAAAGATACCACAATTATTGATGGAAGGAGCACAAAAGCTGCATTACAAGGGACATGAATATAGAAAGACTAAAGAATTTGGGCGATTAATGTAAATGATATCCCACCAATTCCAGAGAACTCAGTATTCCTAAAGTTCACTTATGGAACTCAGTCTCATTGGTACCAGAAGACTTCAGAGTTTATGTCTTAGTCTTCTCTGAATGATTTGTTCAACCAGAACATAAATATGCACAAAAAATATAGGCAAATGTATGTGCATGCATGTGTGCATATGCACTTTACAATCATAAGTGATTCTTTGCAGAGAAGTGTAAAAATGTAGGAAAAAACATAAAATACAATAAATTAAAACCAGAAAGAAACAACTAAATGTAATGCAAATAAAATAGAAAGAGCAGTAAGTCCAAATCTATCATTAATGACAAGAAATGTGAATAGATTTAATTTACCTCTAGCAAGGAAGAGACAGGGACTGAGTTAAAATAAAAAAAGGAAGCAAAAAAGAAAATTTGATTACTGTTAGTATTTAAAACAGTTAAGACAAAAGAGTATAAGGCATTTCAAAAGCAAAATGTGAAAAACATATTCCAGATAAAAATACAATGTATTTTATTGTAATATTAATAGAGGCTAAAAAATTCAAGATGAAAAGTTCTTAAGAGGACAGAGTAGGATATTTCTTATAAGTAAAAGATACAGCATGCCAAGAAGATATAATGGCCATAAACTTTTATGCAGCTAATAGTATAGGTTCAAAAAATATAGAGCAATACTGTTAGGAAGGTAAGGGGAAATTGATAAATATATAATCATGGAAGGAAATGCTAATATTTTTCAGATATGGAAGTAGAGATAAATATGGAAATACAATATTTAATTAACACAATTAAGATGCTGTATCAAATACTTACAGATACACATTTGTGTGTATATATATATATGTGTGTACATACACAGATACATATACAGATTCTTACAAATATATATATTCAAGAGATAAAGATAAATTCTTAAAAGATTTTGTTTATTTATTTGAGAGAGAAAGCATGAACGGGGTGGTGCAGGTAAGGAGGGGTAGAGGGAGAGGGAGAAGCAGACTCCCCATTAAGCAGGGAGCCCAGCACAAGGCTCAATCCCAGGACTCTGAGATCATGACCTGAGCCAAAGGCAGATGCTTAACTGAGTAAGCCACCCACGTGCCCCTAAAATAATTTTTTTTAAAAATCAGTGAGGGGATCCCTGGGTGGCTCAGCAGTTTAGCGCCTGCCTTTGACCCAGGGTGTGATCCTGGGATGGAGTCCTGCATCAGCATCGGGCTCCCTGCATGGAGCCTGCTTCTCCCTCTGCCTGTGTCTGCCTCTCTCTCTCAGTCTGTGTCTCTCATGAATAAATAGATAAAATATTAAAAAAAAAAACACTCAGTGAACTCCCTCAGTATTTGAATAGGTACTAGGTAATAAAAGAAATCTCCCAATTTTTTTTAAAAAGCAAGTAAATTACAGATTTCATTCACTGATAATATTACCGTAAAACTCAACTATGCAACTTTCCACCAAGATGGTTTTCTTATCTCTCCAATTAAACAGATTTATCTGTGGGCAGAGAATATTTTTAGATTCTATATTTCCTGACCTCCCTTTTTCCATCAAGACCAATGTTAGGGCTAAATTGATACTCAAAAAATTCTTTATTAAAATAGACATATAAATGATGCTGTTTAGGACTTGTGTATTTGCATGTTTTCCATAAAGGGTGACCATATAGAATTTTGGTCTTTCTGGGCTTATCATAAAGCTACAGGAACTTATTATGAGAGTCAGGAATTTAAGCTCCAGTATGGGAGCCCTGGTTGGCTTTATGAGTTAACTTGGCTGGACAAAACGCCCAGTTATTTATATGAACACTAATCTAGGTGTTGTTATTGGTATCTTTTGTAGATGTGGTTAATACCAGCAATTGGTTGATTTTAAGTAAAGGATACTATTGCTGATAATATAGGTGGGCCTCATCTAATCTGTGAAAGGCCTTAAGAGTAAAAACTAAGGTTCCCCAGAGGAGAATAATGCCTGAGTTTCCAGTATGTCAGTCTGCCTTACAAATCTCAGACTTGCCAGCACTTACCATTGTATGCACCTATTTCTTAAAATAAGTAAATGTATATGGTGTGCTTGTGTGTGTGTGTGTGTGTGTGTGTGTGTGTGTGTGTCCTATTGATTCTGTCCCCATGGAGAATTCTGGAAGATTCGGGCTTCACCCTCTTTAAGATATCTTCCTTTCTTTTTTTTTTTTTTAAGGTATCTTTCTTTCAAAGGCATTCATTACAGTCAATTCACTGGGGTAGAAACAAGATGGTCTTTAGAATTGTATTGTCCTGTGTTTGAATCCTGCCTCCTCTACCACTAAGCCACATGGCTATATGCTGGTCACTTAAACTTCTGAGACCCAGTTCCTGTACAAAAAAAAAAAATGAGAATATAAAATATTCTCCATAGTCATTTTTAATACAATAAGAGGAATAAATATAATGTATATGAGAGAGTTTAATATTGTGTTTGGGGTTCAAGAACTCCTTGTTTTCTAACCTGGCCTTAAAATCTACTTGAACTGAAGTTCAATATACAAAAATCTGTGAATCTGGGTTCGTGGAAAGTCAGGCCACAAGATAAAAAGGACATTGTGTGAGAGGGTTGATGCTTTACATTCATGCGATGCAGATCTAAAATCTGGATAGTCATCATTCCGTGATATGGCAAGATTTGTTTCCAGCATATGGAATTAAAGGAAAGCATGTGTCACGGTTATTTATCTTCTGAATTCTCAAAAATGCTTTTTAAACAATGGGGATGGAATTGCTTTTAAAATGTCACTGCCATCTATGGGTTAATTAATATGCATATAAGGCATTCTAAATATACATGTCATCAAACAGTAGCATACATTGCCTAGAGCCCTGTGTGCACAGGCACTCACTAGGCTGGCATGCCCATAGAATCTGCGAGTCTCTGTGGTAGAGGCTGTGCTAAAATGTGGTAAGTATGTGGAGTGCAGGTAAATAAAATATACTCTCTTCTTGATTTCCGGGGAATCGGTGACTTGATCTATATAGGGCAGAGGAGAAAAGAGTATCAGGTAAGAGATACAAGTTTATTGTTTCATTGTGTTCTGTCTTGATTGATTTCAGAGAATAGAAATGGCCTCAGAGTCAGAAAGAGGAGGGCTGGCAGTGATTTAAAAACAGCAAAGCCATTGAGACCTGGCCAGGCTGTGGCTGCAAGAGGCTCAGCGTCTAGCCACATACCTCATAGGAACTCTCATTCAAACTCCTAGAGGTGGCCTAGTGTCAAGTCGTTTGTAAAGAGCAAAATGATCTGATGTAGGGTTAAGGACTCTGATTTAGGATGTCAACAGTTCAGAATTTAATTTCTAGCTCTACCTAAGGCTAGGTCATGATACTGGCTAGAGACAAGATCTCCAACTCTTGGTTTCCTCAAGTATAATACAAGTGCAATTATCACAGTAACAAATGATAAAAGTGCTAAACAATGGTGCATGCACTAAGGTGTCCCAGTGACACCTTGGGGGGAATTTGGGGAGCATAAGAGCATTGTTTGCTGGGTAAATATATAAATCCTGGATTCATTTCTGTTTTGCAGGTAGATATTTGAATATGGCTTAGGCATGAACGGTTATAAGTAAGAAGACCATGGGTGGAGAAGACCATGTATCAATGTCTAGCATTTGGATTACATCTAGGAGTTAAAAGTGATCTTTCCTGACGTACAAGGTATAGAAGGAAACTAACAGGCGGTGGGTGGGCTTGAGGCCTGAGTCAGGGCTGAACCATCGCAACTGGAATGGTGAACTGCGTTCTTGAGAAGGATGAGGGCTGAGTTGTGTCAGCTCCTTACCTCTGTGCCTGGCAAGTACCCTGCCCATGTTGGAACCCAGATGAAGGGATAAAGGTCTGTATTCAGACATTGCAGTGAATGATTGGGGAGAAGCAGCAAAGCTGGCTTGACTATTAGGGGTGAAAGAGGGGAGTCAGAGGCTCCTCTTTACTGCCTTAGAGAGCAGGCAGTAGGGGTGGGAAGGGCAAGCTTAGGAGGAGGATCTGGTTTGGATACAGAGCCATGCAGTGGGGCAGAGGACCCGGTGGCAAAGTCACACTGCCATCCATGCAAAGATGGATTTATTAAGCTCTTCCTGAGTCCCACATGCCATAGGGAGAGCTTGTGTAACTGTCATCCCATGCTGAAAGAAGGTGCTATTCTTAGAATATATTCTTGAAGATAAATTATTAAGTCAGTCTTTAAAATGAGTAACAGTGCTTTTCCCTGCCTGTATAGCTTTAAATGGCTCAATTTCACTGTTCCTCATTGTCTCCATCTGTAAAACTGGGGTATTGGCGGGGGGGGTGCGGGAATCACTTCTCTGAAATCAGGAGCTTGAGCAATTAAGCCTAGCTCTATAACCAGTTATGTTTCTCAGTCATTGATTGTCAAATTTACCCCCAAACTCAGTGGCTTGAAATAACATTTATTATTGTTCTCCATTCTATGGGGCAGCTGGGTGGCTCCGGGTCTCAGCTGGGCTCACTCAAGCATCAACTGTCAGCTGCAGGTTGGGGTCAGCCAGCTGTCAGCTGGTTTAGGTTGGCCTCAGCCGGGACAACTGGGGCATCCTGGCTCTTCCCTAGCAGGCTGGCCTGGCCTTGATCTTGTGGTTATTGCAGAGGAGGAAGAGAGGAAGCAGAAGTGGGCAAGAGCTTTTCTGAAAGTCTGGGCTTGCTTCTAATTTGCTAACATCCCATTGTCCAAGATGAGTCACAGACAAGTCCTGAAGCCTGAGTCCAGGAAGGGAGCAGACAATCCCACCCAAATAATGTGAGGGTACTGCAAAGTTACATAGCAAAGCCCATAGATTGTTGAGGAAGGAGAGAAGTCTGTCTATTGCTGCAAAGGATCTACCACAGTCACATTAAACTAGTTCCTTCCTCTTACCCCACCCAAATTCCGTTCACCCCTGCCCTCACAACAGTAGGCCAAGCCCTAGCACTTCACTATTGGAAATCCACAATCTGATAAAGGCTAACGACATCAAAGGCATTGTCGTTTACTATTATTAAGTTACAATAGACAATTTATATCTTTCTTTATTGTCTTACTACTTATATCTTTTGCTTGGAACACAACATTCAAATTGAAAGTATACTAGCCAAAATCTTGTCAGTAGCAGGAAAAAAAAAAAAAAGAAAAGAAATAAAGGGAATTCCTTAAGATGATATAAGAGAGCCAGATTCCTAGGCATGAGTGTGTTTGTATTGGAATGTGTAGCTCTGAGCCTGTCAGGGGGCTCAAATTTGTGCCTCTTGAGTGTGTACGTGTGTGTGTATGTCTGTGTCATATGCCACACATTACTGGTGTCTTTTATCTCTCCTTTTATGTGAGTGGATATAATTCAATGGCCATTGCAATGCAGCTGTCAGCACCATCATTTGATGAACAAAGCCATATTTTGCAACTATGGCATGATGTAACCAAAGGCTATATTTGCTTATGTACAAACCCACACCCCTCTTTTGACCATAGCAACTCGGCACTATTTACAAAATTAAAAACATAAATTGCACGAGCAACCCCAGTGAGTTGCATTTAATATGTCCTTGGCTGGTGCCAGAAATATGTTATAACTGACTAATAATAAGAAAAGAAGCAGCTCTGAACTGTAACTCTGAGCAGTTTCAGAGCTTAGAGTTTCCATCTTAGAAGTGTCCATTTGCTTCAGCAGAGGTGGGTAGCTCTGCAAGAGTCTGATCACAATGAGTTTCAACTTGATTGATCTCAGTATTGGATTGTCAATGTCTCTTATAGGGATGCTGTATTCATGAAATAAGAAATGGCTTCAACTCTGATAGCAGGCAGACCTGGGTCAGATATCAGCTTTACTAATTCTGTGACTTCGGACCTTAAGTTTTAGATGTCAAAGGGGGATAAAGAATAGGCCTCAATGTTGAACATGAAGTGGTTCAACAGACTTCTCAATTCTAGTGTTTTCAGACAAATACATAGCTTACTCACTCAACCCATATTTTCTGAGCATCCTGTGTCAGGCCCTGGTGATTGGTTGCCCTGCATTTATCTCCAACCCCATTTGTCCCACTTACCTCCAGCCTCCTTTGGGGCTAGGAGTGGCCAGTTACCCAATTATAGATAAGACAAAGATTATTCTATTGAACGGCTTTTAGCAAGGAGGGTTCTTTCCTGAAGAAAGGAGACGGGTTCATGAAGAGAGCCATTTTTCACCCTACTCAGACCTTCCTTTCCATCTTTGGCTATGCTTATGTAGGGATATGACACTTAGAGCTGTGGCAGCCATCCTGGAACCGTGAGGTAACAAGACTTAGGCATGAAAAGCCATCATACTAAGCTTGGTGGAGATAAGGGATGCAACATAATGGGTTCCTAGAGATTTCACTGAACTAACCTACCAATCTTGAGATAACCTAACTTTAAATTTCCTGATACATAGGGGTGCCTGGGTATTTCAGTTGGTCAAATGCCCGACTCTTGGTTTTGGCTCAGGTTATAATCTCACTATTGTGAGATCCAGCCCCACACAGGCTTTGTGCTTAGTGTGGGGTCTGCTTAAGATTCTCTATCTCCCTCTTTCTCTGCCCCTCCCCGAACCCTGCTTCTGTCTTTCCCTCAAATAAATAAATAAATAAAATTAAAAAAATAAATTTCCTGATAAATAAAGAATAAATTCCATTGGGCTTAGACTACTGTTTGTTACCTGTAGGCGGGGGCCCTACTAACTAATATAATCTATTGCATTACAGGCAGTGTGCTAGGCTTGTAGCAGTAAGCAAAGCATTCTGGTTTCCTATCCCTGTGGTGACTTCAGGCTTGTAGGAGATACAAGTGCTACAGAGAGTGGGGACAAGTGAGGTAAGAAAGGCAGAGATGCTTCCAAGCTGGGCCTTGCAGGCTACAGTTAATTATTCTGCACTTTATCTTCAATAAAATGGAAACATACTGAGGTATTTTAAGTAGAGCAGTATCTTGGCTTGATTTTTTTATAGGAGGTCAGCTCTTTTTCACAGAAGATGCTGTGGTATTTGGAATCCATGCAGATAGTGAATAAGTCTCCTCTCCATAATATGGCACATAGAGAGGATAAGGGCCTCTTGGAGGGCAGGTCTGTAGGATGCCAAAGACACAGAGAACTGCAACTACATGCACTCAACTCCAACACTGCCCGGAGGGACATGGAGTGTCTGAAGTATCTGTGGGAATGAACTCAACACTATGGACTATGAAGAAGCCGGAGTGATCCCTGATAAACTCTCTCTTAACCAGGTGATCAAGATCAACATTAACAGTGACAAGTCATGTGGAGAGTATGGCCCCTTTTTTGACATAATATGGTAAGGATGACATTTTATCTCTGTGCTCTTCCATAACTGGCAGCTTATAATGAGGAAAACATTAGGCAAATCCCAGGTCAAGATGTCTTACAAATACATGACTAGTACTTCTCAAAACTGTCAAGGTCACCAAAAGCGAGGAAAACTTGAGAAACTGTCATGGTCTAGAATAGCTGAAGCAGACATGAAGATTAAATGTAATATGGTGCCCTGGGTAGGATCTTGGGACACAAAAATGAAAAGGAAATGAGGAAAAATGAGAAACAAAGTATGGACTTTAGTTAACAATAATATATCAATATTGGTACATTCATTTATTGTGACAAATTTAGCATACTAACGTAAGATGTCAATGATAGGGAAAACTAAGTGTGAGGTATGCAGGAACTCTGTACTATCTTTGCAATAATTCTGTAAATTTAAAACTGTTCTCTTTTTTATAGTTCTATTTTTAAAAAGCAGCATAAGAATAAAAACACTTTACATACAAAGAGGCAAATTTTAAGATAATCAGAGTTTTTGTCAGAAATTATGCAAGCCTGAAGACAATTGAATGACATATTTAAATTCTGAAAGGAAAAATAAATCAACCCAAAGTTCTATATCCATAGAAAAGACTTTTCAAAAATGAAGGTGAAATCAAGATGTGAGGATAGACGTCTAGATCAATGGAACAGAACAGATAAACCAGAAGTAAACCCTCACACACTTCATCAAATTATTTCCAACAGTGGACTGAACAGGTGAAGGGCAGCTTTTTCAATCAACGGTGCTAGTTTTGGAATTTGGGGAGGAATAAAACTTTGAAGCTTATCTAACACCAGAAACCAAAATTAAATTGCCAGAGATTGTAGAAATCAATGTAAACTATGAAACTATAAAGCTGGGATCCCTGGGTGGCGCAGTGGTTTGGCGCCTGCCTTTGGCCCAGGGCGCGATCCTGGAGACCCGGGATCGAATCCCACATCGGGCTCCCGATGCATGGAGCCTGCTTCTCCCTCTGCCTCTCTCTCTCTCTCTGTGTGACTATCATAAATTAAAAAAAAAAAAATAAAAAAAAAAGAAACTATAAAGCTTTCAGAAGAAATGTAGAAAAAGTATTTGCAAATGAGGTAAACAAAGATGTCGTTGACAAACCATAAGAGAAAAAAAATGATGGTTTAAAAACATCTGTTCTTTGAAATAAATCATTAAGAAAATGAAAAGGTAAGGTAGGCACTAGGAAAAAATGTATACAATACGTATATCTGACAAAGGACTGGTATCCAGACAATATGAAGAACACTCACAACTAAATTATGCTAAAATGACCAACTCACTTTCAAAATGAGTACAGGTTTTGTGCAGATATTTCACAAATTAAGATATACAGAAATCCAACATTATCATGAAAAGAAGGTCATCATTAGCCATTAGGAAAATACAAATTAAAACTACAAGGAGATATTTATCACAACACATCCACAAAGGTGATTAAAATTTAAAAGACAGCCAATACAAGTTTCTTGTAAAGCTGAAACATACAAGTTTCAGCAAATCTTATTTTATGAACTTACCTAAGAAATATGAAAACATTTGTCCATGTTTAGTACATCCATAAAAGCTTTCTTCTGAGTTATTGAAACCCAGAAATAATCCATGCCTGCATCAGGTGGACGTGTAAACAAGAATGGTATCCATACGGTGGAATATTATTCAGTAACAAAGAGAAGCAAAGTACTGATACTTAAGGCCACAAGGGAGAATCAAAACACATTATGTAAATCAAACTAGCCAGACACAAACTGTATATCCTGTGAGTCTCCACTATTTGGAATTCTGGAGAAAGGAAAGCAATCTAGAGCAGCAGAGAGTTAAGTAGTGGTGGCCCAAGGCCATATGTGGGTCAACTGAAAGATGCACAAGAGAATTTTGGGGGCAATGAAAATGTTCGTATGATTGTGCTAGTGGTTTCTCCAACCTCACTAAACTGTGCTTAAAACAGTTGTATATTTAATGTAGAGTATGCCTCAATAAATTAATTCAAAATTATATTGGGTCCAGATTATGGAGATCCTATGATACCAGAATATGACCTCTATGAGCACAGAGCAGTTTTATATATTGCTGTGTATTCAGAACCTAGAACAAGGTCTGCCACATATTAGGTAGTTAACACATATTTGTTGACCACATGGATTAGTAAGTGAATTAGTGAAGAAATGTCAGCAGGAGGGCTTTGAACTCTTGTTGTAAAATCAGAGCATTTTCCGATTTTGTGGAGTAGCATCATCAGATTGTTCCCCAGGTGGGGAGGGGGTGGCTGTGTGGCAGGGGGATTTTAGAGACAATGCCTGTGAAATCAACAAGACCCAGTGAAGACTATCTTAACAGTCCAGCTGGGAGCACAGGGGCTGTATTCCCAGAGTGGCACCATGCTATCTTCTCTTTAAAAAGACTTGTGGAAGCACAGGCTTTAATCCCAACAGATCTGCCCCGTCTTGCCAGGATGCTTCCTAAAGCTGAATGACAGCTAAGAGGATGTCAGTGTGGAAAGAAAGGAATAGGACACATGCTCCTTCAGATTCTAAATGAACTGTTACCATGATCTCCCCTGCCTGGATGAATCTTGAGTAATGGGGTCAGGAGCATGATAACTGCAGACACCTTGACCCATGAGAGGAGGCCACCCTCTCTCATTCCCTGGCCCCCTTTCCCTCTATTTCTTGTTCCCTCTTTCTGTCTTATTAAACTGAAAGATGTTATTAGAACTTTCCTACCAAATGCAAATTCAAAACTTTGGGCATCTCAGCTTCACCTTTAAGAGAAACAGTGTTATTGCCTTCATAACTGGAAGCAGCAAATCAGAAATTAGAAAGAAGGCTCGCTGACAGTGATTGATGCCCAAGGCTTTCTCCTGATTCGCTGATTAAACTCATCAATCTATATGCAGAAGATGTGTCCAAGGCAAATGGAGGCAACCAGCCTTAACGGATCTGGTTGTCAGAAAAGGAGACTCTCAGTTTGGTGGTGTGCAGAAAATACAGGAAAAAAAGAGAAGTGTACCAGGAGAATGTTTACCTCCAAGTGGGAGAAGCTCCAGGGACAGAGGGTACCCTTGGGAGGAGCCCCAAATGTGTGTGATGAAGGAGTGAAGAACTGAGGGATGAGTGCTTCCCTGGAGAGTCCCAAAGCTTTGCTGAGTTTCTCCTTGGGAACATGGAAGGTCTCTAGAGTATGTAGGATCTGAAATGAACCCTTTCCTCTTTTTTCCCTTTATTTGCTGATTTAACTCTTTCTCTGCTTATTAGGTACAGACCTAGACTTGCCTTCCTGCAGTCCTTCCCTGGGTCCCACGGTTCCACTGTCCCATTTATCATGAGGCTGGGTCAGGAGAGCCTTCAGACCAGTTACTTGGGGGCCTGTGCTTACCCCTCCTGTGACACTGTCCCCTGTGTGCGTGGGCTTTCCATTTTCTGAATGTTTGCCTGACCATTATATATCAGGCACTTGGAGGACAGGCAGTTCATGCTGTTTATTACTTCCTTGCAAATACCTATTATGGTGATTGACACAATATGGGAACTCACTACCTTTCTGGTGCGTGAATTGTTTCTTCACCGGTTTTCAGTAGTTGGCATCTATTCAATAGGATTCTGTTAGTAGATTCTTCCTGAATACTTTGCAGCCTCTGTTGTTCGTTCCCTCTCTCCCCAAATTAACTTTCTAAGGTCACTGCAATACATTATTACGAATCAGGTGGCCTACACCAATAGAAATTTATTTTCTCATGGGGCGCCTGGGTGGCTTGGTGAGTTAAATGTCTGACTCCTGATTTCAGCTCAGGTCATGATCTCAGGGTCTGCACTTAGCATGGAGCCTGCTTGAGACTCTCTCCTTCTGTCCCTCCCTACCTCAAATAAATAAATAAATAAAATATTTTTTAAAAAAAGAAATTTGTTCTCTCACAATTCTGGGAGCCAGGCATCTGAAATCCAGATATTGGCAGAATCACACTCTTTCCAAAGACCCTAGGAGAGAGACTTTTTTGCTGTTTCCTATTTCCAAAGGCTTCAGCTGGCCTTGGCTTGTGGCAGCCTCTCTGTAATCTCTGGCTCTGACTTTACATGGCCTTCTCATCTCTGTATCTGTGTCCTCTTCTTTTCTATCTTGTATGAGGACAACTTGTCATTGGATTTAGGGCCCATCCTAATCCAAAATGTTCTCACATCGAGATTCTTACTTAATTACAATTACAATGGCCCTTATTTCGAATAAGTTCTGAGGTTCTGAGTCTACTATTCAACCTGTTACACTCCCTTTCCCCAATCTAAGATTGTCATTGGTTTGGCCAGCATAGACTCCACCCTCAGTTCCAGAGGTGAGGTCATGGGTTTAAGAAAACCAACACGTCCTTGTCCTGTGGCCACAAAGATTGATCTACACCTAGAGGGTCACATGACCCTGCTCAGGCCAAACAATGTCAATGAGACTTGATTCCATTTGCTCTTTGTGGGAAGCAAATTCTTTTGTTTTCACTGGAAATATGGAAGAAAACACATAGCCCTGGGACTTGCTATCAGCCATAATGGGACTATAAAGATATAACCTATAGAAGAGCAGAATGGGGAAGGAGAGCCTGTAAATGGAAGGTATGCGAAGGAGGAGAAGAGAAAGGAAGGGAGAGAGAAGGAAAGAGAATCAAGGAGTTGGTTATTGGTCACATGATTCATTGAGGCCCAGGATAAAACCTCATTTGATTTGTAATTAAATAGGCTACCTGGATTACTGGCCAATAAATCCTTTTTGTGTTCAGCTAGTTCAGGTAAAGTGTTCCGTAATTTACAACAGAAGATTCCTCATTTATTTATATGACTTTTTGGGGAAAAAGTTAGCTCAAGATGTGGACTATTGCAGAAGGTTACACTGAAATCTGATAAACACATTAACTCTATCTTCTTTCCTATTATTGGGCATAGACCTTATTTTAAAAATTAATGCTAACAGTTTTAAGTCAGCTGTAAACCCTGGGGATGATGCTATCAATAACTTACATTCGTTTCTCTTCTATTTATTTCTGTGTTTCCTTCATGATTGATTTCATAGACGTTGACAGCATTTTCAAGGCTTTACATTATTTGAAAAGTTTTTCTTGAGGTTAGTGAAACTAATATTTAAGGAGTTTCTACCATATGCCACATGCATAACTGGATATTTTCAATAAACAAATTCAAAGTCACCTTGTATAGTAGGTACAACTGCTCATATTGGCAGGTGTTCGAATTGATGCTGACAATAGTTCATTGATGTGCTTAGGATTACCCAGTGGCTATTTGATGGATCTAGGATACCAACTCAGGGTTAGTATCACCTTAAATCCTATCAGTATGAAGGGGGAAAAGTTGGGCAGAGAAGCCAAGTAGCAAAAACCATTTTAATGGTTCTTAGGGAGCTTAGATTTCATCTGGGGAATATAACCCCAACACATATAGTACACTTTGTTCAATTGAAAGTTGGAAAATGTGGGGTGTTGACTTGTTGAAGGATCCATAGTTGTGTTTTGATGGTCTTGAAATCTCCTAAATTTTTACATAATTTTGTGGATGAGTGCAAATATACATTTTTTTTTCTAGGAAGAGAAGCTTTTTATGTAGTCTTTTAGTTTCCATAAATATTATAGACCAAGGTAGTCTTCAAGGAATGATTGAGTCCATGTAAGATGCTAATTGAGAAACAAAGTATGTAGAACCTTCTTATGTGTGCTATTGTCTCACAAAAGTGAAATTCAAGTGATCTGGAAAGGTTAGGGATGGATACCATGAAGAATGACTGAATGGGAGGAAGTCACCTTGAGGGTAGGAATGAGAAAGGACAGCCAAGAGTTACATCACACGAGTATTCCTGGAGCTCAGGATTAAATCTCCCAGTTCCAGCCAAAGAAAAGATAGATGCTTGGGCAAGGGAAGAGTGATCTGTAGGATCTTTATAATTCAGAGAAGGCCAGCTTGCTATCACTGTACCAGTCCAAAAGAACATTGGCTTGAGCTACAAGAAAAATTTGGTAAATGGGAATTAAAGAGTCAGTACTATTAAACCTAGAGTGGTCTTTTGGAGTAAAAATATGTATTAGTAGGAAATCTTGTTCTTCTCTATTCATTTTAATGCATAATGAATAAATGTAGAAATCATGATGATGCATTATCATGTATTTCTCCAAAGTGTCTTCTTCATATATTCAGCCTTTTTCATCACCCCTGCTGATCCAATCCCTCTGCCCTCAGCTGCTTTTGCATATGCTATTCCAGCAGCCTTCCAGCCATTCTCCCCACCTGCATTCTTTTCCCAGCCTAAATGGTGGAACGTGGATGACTTGAGATCGTAAATGAACACACAAGAGATTGCAGCTTCTAAAGACATAGACTCCCATGATGCTTGAGTTCCAGAATCTTCCTTCCATGGCCTTCTCTGTTGAAGCAAGCCATTTCCTTAATATTTTGTAGTGGAAGTACAATGCTTGTCTTCTCACAGAGTCCTGACTCCTTAGCATCACTTACTGGCCTTGCATGGCCTGCCCTTGCTTCCCTCTGCTTTCTCCTCCCTATCACACCCTGGGTGACCCTTTGTGCTCTAAGCAATTCCCAGAAGTTGGAGGAAGATGGAGTGAGATGCCACCTCTAAGGGACAGTGTCTGATTCACAGCAGGCATCAGACATAGAATAATCTTTGTGCTTTCTTCTCTCAGCCCGCAGGGGATCTGAAGATGGAATCTTATCTACTCTGCCCATTTATTATTTTATTTTATGATGATTACTGTTATAGTTATTAATAATGAGTAATACTATTATTATTTTAGGTATCAGCAATTTATTACATATTCTTTCTGTGAGTTTTAGAAACTTCTACTGTCTGTCACACAGCGGAAGAAATAATGACCTATTTTGTAACAAACTACACTCAGACCAAGATTAAAAGGCTACTTCTTGCTGGTAATTTTGAAACACTGTCTTTATACCTGTGCTTTATGAGGGTGGCTAATGTCTTTGAAGATTATGAGTAGAGTAATGGCAAAAGACAAAGCTCATGAGAGGACATTAAAAAGAAAATATAAAACACACACAGATTTTTGTGAGTAGTGACTCTGCATTAGGTATGAAATAAACATTCATAGTTAATTGTCACAGCAATACTACAAGGTTAATACCATTATTATACCTATTTTATTGATGATAACATAAAGGTGTAAAGATAGATGGTTTGAAAGTTCAAAGAGAAATAAGGACAAAAGACAGAAGCCTGCTTAATCTGTCAATTTTCACGAAGCTTTGACTCGGCATCATAGACTTAGAAAGCATCCCCCTGCCCTGGCCTGTGAGGTTACGTAATTGTACTAAAGCAATTTCCAACTGGCTTAACACATTCTCCCACAAGCCAGTAAAATAACACTTGGCCTCCTCCATGAAGTCTTAACCTTTTAGCCCTTTGGCCAGGCCTCTGATTTACACTGGCCTGTGGCCACAGGGGCTCACCCTTTCTCTGACCTGATGACCTGCCTAAGAGCCATCCTACTGACTGAAGGAAATTCTGGAGCACAGGCTTTACTACTGAGCCAATTTCAGTCGTCAGGGCTGATTTATCCAGTTAAAGGGATGATGATAAAGTAAAAGGCCTCCTTCCTTATCTTCTGGCTCCCCTCTCTCCGCTCCCATGATTCCCACACCCTCCACCTGAATGTTGCTCAATTCCTCTTGAAGCTCTGCCCACACGTGTCTCCTTTTCTCCTTTTAGTCCGCCAGCCTTCAGATTGTTCGTCTTTCCTTCAGAACCATCCCTTTCCACCTCTTGCCTTGGGTTATTGCCTCTTAACTTGTCCTGTTCAATATGGCAGCCACTATTTATGTTTAAATTAATTTAAAGAAAATAGAATTCAATACTCAGTTCCTCAGTCACCCTGGCCACATTTCAAGTGCCCAATGGCCACATGTGGCTACAGCTACAGTATTGCAGGGTGAAAATATAGAACATCTCATCATTTCATCATAACAGAAAGTTCTATTGGATAATGCTGTCCTAAACCACACTGATTTATGGGTTTCCGTCTTCTCTAAGCAGTGGGAAACTTCCAAACAGTGTTCACAGTGATCGTTGGCATTGACAAGTGAAAGTTCAATTTCCTTAGCGTGGCAGTGGAAGCTTTTCTACTGGCTTCCAAATTACCTTGCTAGTCTCATTTGAGTTAAAATTATAGACTTTGGAGGGGACTGATTTGGGGACATGGTGGAAGAAGTGGGGATTCCGTTTGAGCAGTATCTCATTCTTTTGGTGCCCACTGCTGGCTGGAACACCTCTCACATTTCCTTAGCTATGTGCCTGATTCCAAAGTTGTTTTGAAACCTGGTCAAACTGCATCACCTCCGTGCAGAGGCAAGGAAACAAATTTTGTACACGTTCACGTGAGTATTCCCTTCCTGAAGGTGTCAGGTTATAAATTATATCCATTTATAGATGCCATGTAGCTATATTTTTTCACCTCCTACTAAAATCATGTATTCATTCATATCTGCATTCATTCATTCATTCATCCATCCATTTGGTAAATACTTAGAGCATCTATAATGTGCCAGACCCAGTGACATCAACAAGCAGCATCTGTGTGGTTTTTTGGATTTTTGCATTCACCAAACTTATCCTCCAGGGAAGAAAATGATAGATGTTGGGTACTTTTTAAAAACTAGTGCAGCTAGTCAAGTGGGGTGAGTGCTAAGAATAAGTACAATGAGTTGAGCATGTAATAGGAGAAGCTAACCAGGGGGTTGAGGAAGTTTTACCCTGGGGGCTGCTTGTGAGTCAGGCAAACATCTGGAAAGGGTGGGTTGGGAGGCACAGAGCATTTCAGATGAGGAAGCAACACCTGTGTCAGGAAGAAGCATGCAATTTTCAAAGTGTTTGCAAGGAGACTGGAGTGTCTACAGGGCAGAGATATGTAGGGCAGAGAGTAAGCAGGGAGGCTGAAGGGGTAAGCTACAGTAAGGATACTGGATACAAACCAGGATGATTATAACATTTCTCATTTAAACAGGGACACTTGAGGTAGTAAAAATGGGTATTGTCAATGACTATGATGGGACAATAGGTATAAATTGAGACTATACTGGGCAGATTTGGGTGTCTGGTCACCCCACTTTATCTTGAGAGCAACAGGAAAACACTGGGTCATTTAATGCCAAGAAATGGCTTGGCTTGGGTGTCTGGGTGGCTCAGTTGGTTGAGCATCTGCCTTCGCTCAGGTCATGATCTCAGAGTCCTGGGATGGAGTCCCACACTGCACTCTCTGCCCAGCAGGGAGTCTGCTTCTCCCTCTCCCTCTCCCTTTGTGCTCTCCAGCCACCTCAAATAAATAAAATATTTTTAAAAAATGGCTTGGCTTGATTAATTTAATTCTAATGTGATCTCTGGTTCTCAAGCATAGTCAGATTGGACGGTAGCAGGAATAAATTGTAGCATGAAGATGGCCATTCAAACTGGAGTAGGGAGAATGAAAGTAAAAGAAGCCTTGTTCAGTAGATAGTGAAGAGGTGGGGTGGAGGAGAAGAAATACATCCAGAAGACCTTGGCTGGAGCCATTGGGAGCTCATGGGCCATGCTGATGGACAGCCAATAGGAATTCAGGAGTGGATATTTGAGATATCACTGACTGCTGCACCTTCACTTCTATGTCCATGGCTCTCTGTATCTCCTTCACTTGGGTGATTCCCAACCTGTGTCTCCAACATAAGATTTGCTCTCTGACTAGTTTGCATAGCTCTGACTGCCTTCCACATATATAGTTAAGATTAGCAAGATATTACATTTTTTAAAAAAAGATTTTCTTTATTTGAAAGGAGAGGGACAGAAGGAGAGAGACAAGCAGACTCCCTGCTGAGCAGGGATTTCCCCCCCAAAAAATAAAACCACAGAGCTCCATCCCAGGATCCTGAGATTGTAACCTGAACTGAAGTCAGACACTTAACCAGAGGAGCCATGCAGGTGCCCCAAGGTCAGCAAGATATTTTAAAAATGCAACTCATATCTGAGACATTTAATAGACTGAATATCTGTTCAAATTTTTTTGAAACAGAAAAAAATCAATAATAAATTGATAGAAGCATAGCTATTTTTTTTCTCCCGGACAGAGGATTCGATAACATTAGAGTGAGCAGAATTAGCATTCTAGAGATAGCATCTTGAATTATAGAGTACTCAGCAGCCCATGCCGTGGTACCTTGTAATTTAGAGTTCTTTATATTTCAGTATTGTGTTTGGTCCTGGTTTCTAGCTTTCTTTTATTCTGAGTTAGTCATCACGTTTACTGTCTTTCCTGGCATTGTTTATAAGGGCTCCAGCTCCTCGCATGCAGCAGATTCATGCAGTGCGCTATATTTGGGTTTTAAATCAATCACAGACTGAGAAACTGCACATTATTCCAAGCAATTCATTTAATATTTTATCAAGAAAATGTAATTAGGATTTTCTGAAAACAAGTTTCCAGACAATCAGGGGAAACAGCCACAACTCATTTACAACACTGGTTGTGGGTAGAGGTCCTTGGGTAGCTGGGCCAAGACCTTCAACTTTTTATCACGATGCGTTCTCTGACTCTTCCGTGGAGCCGCAGGCAGGTGAACGTGACCTCCGACAGGTGCAAAGGAGAAATGAGAGATAACACACCCACGGAAAGGTGCGCTTTACTCGTCCCCCTTTGGTTGAATTCAAGGTATAAAGCAAGCTTATTTTGAGACTTGCTCGTGTATTTTGCTGAGGGGCAGACAGTGAGATCCATGCAAGGCGGACGGCTGCTTTCCAAGCGGGCGCAGCCCAGAGCTTGAAGCGAGAGTGGGGCTGAGTCAAGGGATGGGGAGAGAGCCCTGGAGGGAGCTGTTGGTTCTCACTGGCCGCCCGTGGGAGCGCCCCGTGAGCTTCATATTCCGCAGGTACAGTGCATACTGCTCCGTGCAGGTCAGAAGGAGCGCACTTGGGTGTGTGCACCTGAGCGTGGGATCAGAGACCCTTGCGCATCCTCGAGAGCCACTGCCGGGCTGCTCTGCGCTCACCTCACCCTCCAGCCAGGGCAAGGGGATCAGATCCTCGGAGTGCCCCCCAGCCCAGCCCCTGCAAACCTCTGTTCCTTAAAGCAGGGGTGCGCAGCCTGAGGCTGCTGCAGCACCAAAGCCAACCCACTGCCTGGTGGGGTGCAGATCGGACGTGTACAGGGGCTTCTATAGTTTTTGGCGGGTAAAAAGAAACAAAAAATGCATTTTTTTTTTCAAAAAATGTTTTTAAGAAAAATTTTCAAAAAGGTTATTTATTTTTTTTCTCTGACTCTGACAAAAAGGTTATTTTGTCGCATAGGAAAATGATGTGAAATACAAAGTTTAGGGTCTATAAGCAAACCTTTATTGGAAGAGAGCCACGCTCATTCCTTTAGGGTCGTCTACACTACAAGGAAAGAGCTCAATGGTTGTGATGGAGGGAAGTCCCTTCTCCATAAAACCATATATATAAATTATACATATTTAAATATATAATATAAAATTATATGTAATATATTATAATGATATATAATTGTAATCAATATAATTAAATATTAATATATATATTATACATTAAAAGAGTATTTATTATAGGAAATATATTATTTAAAATTACTACAGATTCATGAATTATAAATTTGAATAATAAATGAAACATTAATACTTTCTAAATGAGTTATATTTGTTATATATAACATATATATTTTAAAGATTTTATTTATTTGAGAAAGAGAGAGAGAGCATAAATGGTGGGGGGAGAGGAACAGAAGGAGAGACAGAGTCTTAAGCAGGCTTCATGCCCAGCTGGGAGCCCACACAGGACTCCTTCTCTCAGGAGGGAGCAGAAATCAAGAGTCGGTTGTCCAAGTGACTGAGCCACCATGGCTTCCCTGTATATTTTTATATAAAACATAATATGTAATATATAAATACACAATATATATTTTTATGCCTAACATATGTGTTATTCACATATTTAAAATTTTTATATCAACTTTATTACACTCTGTTATATTTAATTTATTATATTTTATTTTTAGTTTATTTTGCTACATTTTGTATATTGCGTATATTAATCCTACATATAACTATATATCTGTATAAAATATATATTTTATTATATTAAATATATAACATATAAGAATATTTAAATATGTAATACTTCGCATGTTTATTTTTTGTTGTTCCAAATTTTTTTTTAAGGTTTTTTTTTTTTAATTAATTAATTTATTTATTTATGATAGGCACACAGTGAGAGAGAGAGGCAGAGACACAGGCAGAGGGAGAAGCAGGCTCCATGCAACGGGAGCCCGACGTGGGATTCGATCCCGGGTCTCCAGGATCGCGCCCTGGGCCAAAGGCAGGCGCCAAACCGCTGCGCCACCCAGGGATCCCTGTTCCAAATTTTTATTTAAATTCTAGTTAGTTAGCATATAGTGTAACATTGTTTCAGGAATAGAATTTAGTGATTCATCACTTACATATAACACCCAGTGCTGTGTTATTCTGTATGTTGGTAAATTGAATACCAATAAAAAATAAATTTATTATTAAAACAAAACGAAACAAAACAAAAAAACACACCCAGTGCTCATCATAACAAGAACCCACCTTAATACCCATCACTTTATTAAAAAAAATACCCATCACCCATTTATACATCATTTATGTTTATATTCTTGATATTTTATATATTTTATAATATATTGTATCTATATTATATAAACAAAAACATATAATACATTACACATATAATGTAGGTCTATAAATAAATTGTATATATATATATATATATATACACATATATATATATATATACATGATATTTTTATGGGGGAAGGGACCCATGAAGGTAAAAGTGCCTGGGGCTCACAAGAGTCATAATGCAGTTTCATGTGTGTGCAACATAATTTTAAGTGGTTACAGTATGGTCATCACATACTTTATTCAACGAATTCTCAATTGTTGGGCATTTGGGTTATTTCATATTTGTGGCTGAAATAAAGATAAAAGCTGAACAGTCTTTGCTCTAAGTTTCTGGATATCATCATGCTGATTTTTCTAGAGCTCTTCATGTTAGCATACCTCGTCTTCTACAGGTATATATTTCCTGGGCCCCTGAAAGCATGAGGCACATGATGCCTGCTGTGTGTAAAGAGAGATTGGTCCTACTTGTAAAGTCTTTACACACGCATGACAAGCGAAGAGTCAGACTTTCAATGGTGGGACTTTGGATGAATATGCTGCTGTTTCTTTCTTTTTTCTTTTTTTAATTTTCACAAATCATCAACACCAGCAATGTAAGATAATTAAGAAGAACTTAGATGTGAGCTTTGCTGCTTTGTTAAGATGCAGTTGGGATTGTGATGCTTCCCTGCGCCCTGCCCTTCCCCAGAACTCTGTTTTCCTGTAGCTGTGTGTCTCCATGCATGCTTCACAGATGCTTGGCATCAGGTGTTATGTTTAAGACTTTAAGTCATTTTGAGTTAATGTTTGTTAATGACGTAAGATAGTCCAATTTCCATTTTTCTGTGCATAGATGTATATACTTCAAAATTGCTAAGAGAATAGGTCTTAAGTGTTCACATCGTAGAAAAGAAATAATAATTATATGACTTGATAGAGGTGTTAGCTAAAGCTGTGGTGGTAATCAGTTGCAATCTATAGATGTATCAAGTCAACACACTGTGAACCTTAAGTTTACACTATGTTACAAGCCAATCATGTCTCAGTGTGAAAAAGGACACTCGGTGGACTGGTGGTAGTCCTACTCCATCACAGTCTCTGGATCTGAGGCCCAAGAATCTACATTTAGAAGTCCTTGGCTCTTGGGACACCTGAGTGGCTCACTGGTTGAGCGTTTGCCTTTGCCTCAGGGAGTGATCCTGGGGTTCCAGGATGGAGTCCCATATTGGGGTCCCCACAGGGATCCTGCTTCTCCCTCTGCCTATGTCTCTGCCTCTCTCTGTGTCTCTCATGAATAAATAAATAAAATCTTAAAAAAAAAGAAGTTCTTGGCTCTTCTTGTACATAGAAAATTGGAGAACTGCTGGCCTTTGGGACAAAACTTGCAGATCACTGGACTTTGAAGTACTTAAGACACTGGCCCCACCCACTTCTAGAGCCTATATCCTGTGTTCTCCTAACACTGGTCTTCATCCACCTCTCCTCCCCAATCCCTCTTCTCCTGCTCATTTCCAGCAAGGAACCAAGGAGGAAACAATTGAGACTTTCTGCACACCCTTCATCCAGTTTCCCCCAGTGGTAAGTAACATCTTAACTAAGTTTAGTTCAATGATCAGAACCAAGAAATTGACAGTGGTACAATAGTAAGTAAGCCACATAGTTTATTCCTTTTTTAACAAATTTTTGCATGCAAACTCATTTATTTATTCTTGGTGTTTCATTCTATGAAATTTTATCCCACCTACAGATCTGTGTACCCATTTTCAAAATCAGGATAGAGAACTACTCCATCAACCCAAAGAAACTCCTTTGTTCTGTTACCATTATTAATTCACTTTAAAATATTCTTTTAGCTCAATAAATATTTCTTTAGCAAATTAATAAAATAATGAATTAATACAGAGAGAAAGTTTATTTCCTGGATCATTGGAAGAGTTGATCTAGTGACCCTGTAGCCTGAATGAACAGTACCTAATGATAGAACACATCTTTGAGGATGATACCAACCCAATAGTGGAGATCAGTGGTTGAACCAGGACAATCACCACCTCATACAACATACATAGTTCCCCAATGCCTGTTCTGAGTCAAATCAATTTAATTAACTAACAAAGGTAGTTGTTATGGCAACAATGTTACTAATCTACTTGAGCTAATATTCAGTATAATTGACCTGTTGCTAGGCAACAGCCAATAGGTTGGCCATCAGATGATGACATATTTCATCTGGTGCAGATGTTGCTAACCAGTTACACATTAGGCTTCTGGTCAAGGAGAAGTTTCCCAGAGAACACCCTCAGTATATTGATAGGATATTTGTGAAGTATCAAAGTGATACTCATAAACACATACTGTTTTATAGACTGAAGTTCCAGCAAAATAGATATTATGAAAATTAAGACCAGTATGTGTATATCTAATATGGCTTATTTAAAATGATCTAGTTATTTTTGAATTTTATAGGCCTGCTTGATATCTCTGGAAAAAATAGTCCCTTTAACTTTCTGTGTGAAGCTGAAATGTACACTTATAGAGATATATCTCACGTATGGGAAATAAATCAGTTTAGGCAGAATTGTTGAGCATAATGCAAACAGAACTATTTCACCCAGCAGTTCCACACCCTTGGAGAGACCCCCACCTGTACCTGGGGGCTCTCATTCAAGATGGGCCATACTTCACAGTTTAGTACCTTATGTGCTTTCTTTTGAAGTAACCAGTTGATTATTTCCTAGATTGCTAAGTAAGACACATTAACTTTCATCCTCTGCCTCCTTCAAGAAGTAAGTATAAGTGGTGTATTCAAATGAGCTCCAAAGGAAATACAAGAGTAAGAATTTTTTTGTAAACAACACATTGCCCTTTTACCTTTCTACCGTATCCCACAAAGCTGTTGAAGTGGGCCCTCTTGCCTGCCAGATCGACCCCTGATCTAGACACCAGGGCTTTAACTCCAAGGTGAAGCTTTGTTTCTTAGCATGAAGGCCTGTGGGATTGAGAGGGACACACAGGCCTTGGATCTTGAAGATCGAGCCATGCCTATTTCTGAGGCTCTTAAGTTGTATGGCCATGAGTGAGTCACTTCTTCATCTGGGCTCTGGTGGGATCCAGGAAGCCTTTCTCAATCCTTGGGAACTAACTGCATGTTTCCAACGATACCTCTTGTGTCCCAGGTCACAGGGACTTAGTGGAAGAGTTTGGGAGGCATTCCCCTTAGCCCATTCCTGTCCCCATCCTTCATAGGAAGGAGGACCAGGGAGGCCTGCCTGACCTCTCGTGAGCATCAGTGAGCTTTCTTGAGGAAGGTCTGCATGGTAGTCATGCCCATCTTAATGCCAAGCAGTCATGAAATGAAAGATTTCGTGAGAGTTGTTCTCATAGATCTTTGCCTGGAGGATTTAAACTTCCTCTGATTCAGTAAGTGAGAAGTTGAGACAGTATTATAATTAAGTAACCAGAGGAGACTGGGGAGAAAGTGGAGGAAGAGTAATGAGAGTAAGAAGAGGAAGGGAGGGAAAGAGGGAGAAGGAGGAGAAAAAGAAGAGAGAGAGAGAGAGAGAGAGAAAAACCTTGTTATGTGTAAGGAGTATAATTCAGGAAATGTTGAGACATGTATCAAAGTGTCATCCTCTGTTAATGTATACTCAGGCTATTTGTCCAGTGTTTGATTTGATTATTTGGAAAAAAATACACACACACAGACACACACACACACACACACACACACACACGGTTTCTTTGCAGCAATTCAGTGCCATCAACTAAAAATTATTGCATAAGGGGAAGCTAATTTGGGAGGAGCAATTTTCTCAGAATTGATTGCAGAAACAGCCATACAATTATCTCCACAGAGCGCTTAGAACAGTGCTGGAAAGGGCCCTGCCGTCTGATTTACCCCCCCACCCCCCCGCCCCAACGAATCCTGCATTGTGGCTTCCTTTCCTGTATCCAGTGACTCCCAGAATGAGGCCGACTGAAGCTTTGCCTCCTGAAAATGTCCCCCCATTGGGGAATGCCCGAGGCCTGGAGTCTCGATTTCTTTCTTTTTGCCCTTCATATCTTCCTTGCTCTTCACAGACGAACTTCTGAAGCAGGCCCCTGGACAACGGAGACCCAATATCACACAGCCTGCCTTTGTGTAGAAGGAAGGAGCCTTTGGCCAAGCTCTCTGACTTCTCTGAACTCCGAGTGTTTGATGTTTCTGGTGGGAAATATTCGCGAGCATGCTTTGTGAAATGCTCTGCAAATAGACAGTAGTAGCAGTCATAGTAGAGCTAACTAGAAAAATATTCCAGCACGTTTTTCTTTGACTTGAACTTGAGAAATCAGGAGAGCATGTGCACCATGTTCCAAGCACTCGAATTTAGGCAAGATAAAATAATGGCTAGGAGCGTGCACTCTGGGTCCCAACTGCCAAGGTTCGGACGCCAGCCTAGCAAGTTACAGGCTGGGAGACCGTGGGCAAGATATTTAATTTCCCTCAACCTCCCTTTACTCTTACACAAACTGAGGACCTTAGCGGTGCTTCCTTAAGAGTCAGCACAAGGATTCAGCGCTGCAATCTGAGTGAGGTGCCTGGACGTAGTTTCCATTCCAGAAATATTGTCTACTATTATTGCTAATACCATTAGGTTCTCCTGACAATAATTCCATGAGTTTGGCATCCTCCCCGTTTTCCCAGATGGGGAGAATAAGGCTGCAGGAAGTGAGACAGCTTGCCCAGTGTCGACCCCCGATAAGGGCGGGTGAGGGCTCGAACCAGGCTGCTTCCAAAGCCCACCCTCCATCCATGCAGCTTAATGAGGGTTTCAGCTTCACGCTTCTCTCCCCTTGATTAGGTGTTAAATATTTACCATCTTGCCTTTCTTCCTCTCTATCCTCTTTAAAAACGGTTTAATTAAAATCATTCGTTGAGCTCATGATAAAAATATGTAAATGTGATGATTTTTGTGAAATGAATCTTTTGTTTCCCTTTCATTCCCACAGGACTGTGGATGAGAGAGGATAGATAGCTGGGGCCTCCGATGAATTTGCACAAGCATTTGATAATACGTCGTGTAACCGATTTCAAGGTCTGGTGGCCACAGGACCCAGCAATTCATGTATGTGAAGCACAACCGAATTCATAGACAGGGATGGGGTGTAGGGAGAATGTTTCCTTAGTATTCCTGGGAAAACCAAGTGAAATGAGTCTGAATAGGCAAAGCTGAGAGGAAACCCATTTTTTACTTCTCTACTTCTGTCCGGTTGGCCCTCTTTCACCCTCTGGGCTGGCTCCCAGCTCACCTAGCAGCAGACCCAGGATGGTGTTTGCTGCCTTTTTCTCTGAGCCTCCAGCTACTATCTTCCCCATGGTCCTACCGGTGGGTGTCCTCAATATAACCCAATGTCCTGTTGTTTTTTGAGCACCTCTCTACCACCTGGGGGTTCAAGTACTTGCATCCAACATATATCTGCTCATTGAGAGTCAGTGAGCCAGGCAGTGTGCTGGGTGAGTGCCCTCTTACTTATACTTTCAAGAAATCTACAAATGGTCATGTTGACTACAGAGATGGTGGCCTAATTTGTCTGGTTTGGAGGCTTTTTTTTTTCTTTTTCTAATGGTCCGCTGGTCCCTGGTATTAGGTCAGGTTGTCATTACAAACAACCCCCACATCTCAATGGGTCAGCACAGGGAATTTAATTTCTTATTCAAAGATTAGGAATGGGGATTGGGCAATGTTAGGGGGTGGGGAGTGATGCTTAGTTACTTAGTGGCTTTGGGGCCAAGACATTTCCCACCTTGTGACTCATCCTTCCTCCAGTTCTCTTTGTTAACAAGGACCTTGTTAGGGGATTTGACAGGGTAGGAGGTGGTGACAAGTTCCATCCACATTCCATAGCTCAGTTCCATGTGGCTACTCCATGAAAGATGTTGGGGAATGGAGTCCAGCCCTGTGTCCAAGAAGAAGGGAGCATATGAGCTATTAGTAAGTGCCACGTGTGTATTTTTGTATTCCTTTACAGTGTGAAATCTTTAAGGACAAGGGCTTTGACATCCAGTGTGCTGAGCCCTTGCTCAGGGCCTGGTGCTGTTATGTAAATGGTAAATATGACCTGGGGAAAAAAATAAATGAGCAAATACAAGAATGAACAACTTATAACCATAATGTAATGGTCAATGGCTAAGTTCATCGAAACTATTAATACCACTGCTGAACTTCCACCATGCTTTTTTCTGTGTGCTGTGTTGGGATAGGCAGAAGGGGAGTGACACATAACCTGGGTGTTTCAGACTTCTTCTTGAAGCCTATGATATTTCTATGGGAGTTTCTCTCATCTCAGACAAAGGTTTGGGAGTGGGAGGCTCAGCTCCTGTGGGTGATGTTCTCACTGTGGTCTCATTTCATCCAACTCACCCCAGTTCCCCTCAACTCTGCCCAGGTTTGGTTTCCTGACCTGGTCACAGAGTGGATGACCCAAAGCCACATCCCACACTACCATCTATCAACAGCTTCTAGTAAATCTCTAGACTCAGACCTTTGACCATTGTCCTGGATATAGAAACAAGCTTTTTTTTTTTTTTTTTTTAAATAATTAAACCCCTTCTCACCTGAAAAAAATACACACATTCAAGACCATTGTTTCCTTTAGAGACAAAATGTCTACTTATAACATCAAGGATGAGTCTTCTGTTCTTCGTGCTCTCTTTCCTCTTTGTGAATGTATCATTGGTTCAATGGTGGGCAATGCAGGGCAGTGGGATTCATAAGCATTAACACCACACTACTTTGATTACTGAAAAGACTGCTGCTTTTACTATAATTTTATTAAAACGAAGGTTGAAAAACAGCCTTATACCTTCTGTGTTCCACTCACTCCCCTTTCTCACCCCCAGATCCCACAACACAGGGTCCTAAGGAAATCCCAAAAGAATCCTATGATAGTTAATTTTATGTGTCAAGTTGACTGGCCCATGGTGCCCAGATATTTGATCAGACTCTATTTTGGGTGTTTCTATGAAAACATTTTTAGGTGAGATTAACATTTACATGGATAGACTTTGAGTAAAACAGAATATCTTCCATCATGTGAGTAGGGCAGGCCTTATTAGAAAATACACTGAAATCCCCCTCAAAGATGAATTGGGGAGGAATCTCCAGTCTTCAGAGTCAAGACTATAGCACCAGTTCTTTCCTGGGTGTCCAACCTGCTGGACTGCCCTGCAAAATTTGGATTTGCTAGCCCCCATAATCCCATTAGTCAATTCCTTAAAATCTCAGTCTCTCTCTCTATGCATATGTGTGTGTGTATGTATATGCACATTCATATACATATCTGCCTATATAACTATATATATAACTATATATATATATAACTATATATATATATATATACACACACACACACACAAACATCTGGCAAAATGTTAACTCCAGATACCCCCTTTTTCCCAACGAGGAGATCCAAATAAAAGATTTCAGTAAACTTGGGGCAGCCCCAGTGGCCCATCAGTTTAGCGCCGCCTCCAGCCCTGGGTGTGATCCTGGAGACCAGGGATCGAGTCCCGCATTGGGCTCCCTGCATGGAGCCTGCTTCTCCCTCTGCCTGTGTCTCTGCCTCTCTCTCTCTCTCTGTATCTGTCATGAATAAATAAAACAAAATTAAAAAAAAAGATTTCAGTAAACTTGAAAATATAATTTTTTTGGAATAAAGATGAAATAGTCAAATGTGTACTTATATTTATTTCATTAATTGATATACACATGCATATCTGAAATACCTGAAAAACACAGCATTTTCATTAATATTGTGAATTAAATAAATCTTAAAAATAAATTAAATGTAGACTACTTGAAGCTTACCAATTACTTTATCAATTTGCATGCAGGTTTTTTTTGGTTTTAATTTGTTTGTTTTGAATTTTATAAAATCAAGAATTTTTTAAAAGGTATCACATAAGTAGTATTTACTTTAGTAGTTCAGCTCAAGAATTATCCCCTTTAGAATTCTTAAAGAAAATGAGTATTTTGAAAATTTTAAGAATTCCTCTCTACTCCCCCTGATTTTAAGACACAACAACTTTTTAGATAATGAAAGCAATCATTTAAGAAACTTGAGAATTCCTGATTTCTACTTATGCTCTGAAAATGATTTTCAAAAAGAGTAACTTTCATATCCTAGAATAATTGTACTTAAAAACACCTCTTCTGCCTCAAAAAATTCATAGAGACTCTAAAAGATACCTGACCACACTGTTAAGCAAAAAGTAAAGAAAGAACCCCATTGGGATAGTCATGTGAGGTTAAAACATGGGCAAAGTACCTAAAAATTGGCTGAAACTAAGTTTGTTTGTTTTTGCTCTGCACTGAATAATTGAGAAATTTTTCCAGATACCTAAAAATCCCTATAAAGAGCAATTCCTTCTTTTCTGAAAGTCACTTTTGGAAAAAAATACATCATTTTCTACTCAGACTATAGGAGTGGCTAGAGAATTTTCTGGCCAGAAGTTTGGTGGGTTGCCTTACCTTACCTCGGGGCCACTTCAGAACATTGTCCTTCCTCCTCCCACTGATCTTCCCAATCCACTGACTCCAGTGTAATAGACACACAGGAGCAAGAATTTAGAACAAATGCTTTAGAGATGACATACTCTCTACAGAGCAGTGCTGCCCGATAGATATATAACATGAGATATATATGCAATTATAAGTTATCTGGTAACACTTTAGAAAGGTAAAAGGAACAGGTGAAATTAACTTTAATCATGTATTTAACACAAAAAATTATCATTTTAACATGCAATGAAAATAAAAAGCACTCATAAAATATTCCACATTCACTTTTTCCTCATAAGCCTCAGAAATCTGGTGTGGATTTTATGTGCACAGCACATCTCAGTTTGAACCCAACATATTTCAACGGTCAGCAAGTGTTTGTGGTTAGCAGCTGCCATATTGAAGAGTACAGTTCTAGGTACCAGGCTATCTCTTCCCATATCTAAATATCTACCTAAATATATACTCTACAGAAATCTAGGTATAAATATAGTTTTTTTTTTCTCCTCAGCACAGAGGAACCAAAATTTTAAAATTTGCCTAGTGATCGATTACATACCTTTAAGGGGTGATTTGGGGCTGTTGAGCATTTACTTACTTAATTCCAGGCTGTTCTGTTCCACATACCATAGTGTCATTTCAGAAGTAGATACTTCCTCAGTTGGGATCCTATTCGCAAGCTCATCTCAGACTCTCCACCTCTGTGATTCAGATCATTCCTTTTCTATGGCTGCCCCTGGCTCAGGGGACAAGGTTTGCAGAGAGCTCAGGTTTTAGAGTCTGTCATGCTACCGTCTCTTCAAGTCTTTAAGCTTTCAATCAAAGAGAAAAAAATTACTCGATAGAATTGAAATTTCACATTAGATATTCGGGAGGAAATACTACTTCTCTCGTTATTGACTATTTTTTATTTATTTATTTATTTTAAGATTTTTATTTATTTATTCATGAGACACACACACACACACACACACACACAGAAGCAGAAACACAGGCAGAGGGAGAAGCAGGCTCCCTGCAGGGAGCCTGATGTGAGACTCCATCTCGGGACTCCAGGATCATGCCCTGGGCCGAAGGCAGGCACTAAACTGTTGAGGATCCCCCCCCCTTTTTTTTTCTTTAAGATGTTATTTATTTATTTATTGCAGGGATCCCCCTTTTTTTTTCTTTAAGGTGTTATTTATTTATTGCAGGACTCAATCTCAGGACCCCGGGATCATGTCCTGAGCCAAAGGCAGACACTCCACCACTGAGCCATCCAGGTGCCCCTCTATTGATCTTAAACAATAATTAGTAACAATAATAAAACTGACATTTTTTGAAAGCCCTCTCCACACTTTAACGGTTTCAATATACTTTTAAAAATATGATGCTTTATTTAATCTACACAACAACGCCACCAGGGTGAAAATACCTGTTTTACAGGTGATGAAATGGGACTCGAATGAAGTCCTTTGTTCAAGAACACAGAACTAGTAAGAGATAAACATGGAATTATACACAAGATTTTCTCTTCAGGTTCAGGTTGGAACATCTGGTTTAAGGACCTTGATTTTGCACTGTTTAGAGAAATTCTTTCAAGCAGCATTACTGAACTTTTATGTGGTGGGACATGTGGCCCTGAAGTGAAAATAATCATGTCTGAGTTCTGGCCCTCCTCTCACCACTTACTCTGTGGCTTTGAGAAAATCACATATTTGACTTCTTCCCATTCTGAAAAATGGAATAATAAAGCCTACTTCACATGGGGATTCAGGAAGTTCGGGCGTCAAAGTATGCCAAAGCATTAATTAACACCATGGAAAACAGAAGTAACTTAATTGTTAATGAATAGTGGGGGTAACTTAAATAAAGTAGAAATATGTTGCATGTTATGGCCGAATGATTAGATACTATATAGCCATTAAAAGTCAAGTTTTTGAAAAATATTAAATGTCTAGACTCTGGATGCAATGCTTAGTAAAATTCTTTCAAAAGTATAAAAAACAATACCTACCATATAATCTTAATTTGGTAATTCACAGAAGCACACTTAGGAAAAAAAAAACAATTCTGCCAGGAATTACATTTATTGTGATTATTTTGGGGCATGTAAATTACAAGTGTGTGTGTGTGTGTTTTAATTGAGTGCACTTCTATATGTTCCAAATTTTCTATAATGATCAGATATTAATTTCTCTTTCTTAATAAGAAAAAATGTATTTTTAAGTGGCACCTCTAGTTCCCAGGAAAAGTTCACTTTTAATGAAGACCATTTGATTCATCAAATAAAGTTTTCTACCTCCTACACTTAATGAACTATTTTAAGTCTCCTCTTCCCTTAGACACCTACTGTTTCTATTAATTCTAATACACTATCAGCTCTCATTATAACACCCCTGAGGGACTGTAGGAACAAGTGCATTTTCCGACAGGCATAAAGTGAGGTCATGGGGAAAATAAGGAAAATTGGTGACTTTCTAGTTCCCTGGTGACCTAAGTGTTTTTTCCTAAGTAGGTAAGTTCCTGTGTATATATCATAACAGTCTCAGATGAAGTTCATCTTTTACGTAATAATGATTTCCTGCTTTAAGTTAGAAATGCCAGTGCTTTCCAAAGTAGGTATTCTGGGGGGGGGGGGTAATATTTAAATGCCTAACAGAACCTAAAGGCACTCTAAAGGGGTGTGAATTGCAAATGTGTTTGTATAGAAAGAAACTGGAGGTTGCAAAAGAGAATCCTGGAAAAGGTGGGTTTGGATCTTTGCTGCTCCTGCCCCTGCCAAACGCTGAGCTAGTTGCTGAACATTCTAGAGGCCCCTGTCTGCAAAAAGGTGCTTGGATTCTCCTCTCCAAATATGTAGATGAAATGTGACATCTGCTAACACTCTGTATATTAGTGAGGGTGCTACATAGATTAGAACCTTTGCTTCCCAGATGCTTGTCCCTGACTTCTAAGACTGTTGGGTTGCTCTGCCCCAGGTTCTCCAGAAAAAGCTAATATGACATTGCTCAGATTTGAACAAATCATGGTTTCTGGGTGCCTGTAGAGAGACAGGAGTAGAGCAGAAAAAGATTGTCAAGTCACGGAAAATGACAGAGGGAAGCAAGAGTATGGAGTTGGAGATTCACTGTGACTTGACTGTTTTTCCTGCATGCGACCTTTGTGTGTATGTGTCTGCATGCTTCTATTTGAGTGGATGACTGAGCTGAAAAAAGAGAAAAAAATATATATATTCCTAGACATGATGGCTGCTGTGCTTCTGTCAAACAATCTACTCAGAAGGAGGCATGAGATAGGGGATGCACACTGGATTTCATGTCAGCACGACCAGGTCTGAGGTCTATCTTTTCCATGCATGAGCTGGGGCACCTCTGTCAAGATCCTTCCACTTTCCAGACCTCAGATGCTTTCTTGGAGAGGAGGGAAAAGGCAGTCTTTCTCACAAAATTATGACAGAAAAACAGAGAGTGGGTACAACTGCACAAACGCAATGAGTAATGATTATTACACTCTAGTTATTAGACTCCATCGACCTGATACAGCCAAAGATAACGTTACCTAGATGTTCTTTGAATGCAGGCTAGAGCTTAAACAGTGCCCTTCCATCTGCTTTCTAATTTATGGTCAGAGGTAGGATTGCTCATGGTGATAGAATATAAAACTGTGGAATGGCTCAGCCTTGAAATCTTATCTGAGAGTCCCAGGGGCTTGTCTCTTGGGTCCTCCCTACTTCTTGCCAGATACACGGTAGACGGAACAGCAAGTTCAGATCCGACTTTCCCTTCAACTTTTTTTCTTAGGCACTTGGTCTTCCACTGCAAATGCCTAGAGGAAGATTTATCAGAGAACTGAGAAATTCTTTTCGTGTCTTAAGAAAGTTTTTTGTTGTTGTTGTTAGAGGGGGTACTTTATAGGCCAACATGAAATCCAAAAAAGGGATAAGAAAAAAAAAGTCCTTTTATGAAAGCTATCCATCAAATGTCAAGGATAATAATCAATTTTCTGTCACAATGAACTGATAAAAGCTTTCAGTAATAATGTCATGGAGGGTGGGGGGATTTGTGTTGGAACTCGAAACGCATAGCCCTGATATCAAACGAATTCATAAAAGCTCAGTGCCGCTGTAGCCCTTGGAGGCATGACAAAATACAATTTCTCATCCACAGGATATGGAATAATTCCTCTTTTTTATTTTTATACTGAGAGAAGCAAAAAGAGATCTGAATTTTTTAAAAAAAATATTACACAATCCTGCTTTTGCAGGTGAACATTAGTGATCATTTTGGCCGCTGATATCAGAAACCGTTCTGGTGATTTCTCTCACATCATGCAAATGGCTGCATAATGCCTGCTCCTCTTGGAATGTAAAATCAAATCAGCATTCTAATGCTACAAGCCGGTGATGAGCTTGGGAATAAATATGCAGGAGCGCATAAAAAAAATCAAGGCAATCAAGAGGAGCCAGCGTCCTCGCTCGGACTATAAATCTTTGTCTATTTCAATCGTAGGGCTGGCCGAATCAGTGTAAAATTCCAGCGGGGATGTCATCAATTTCTGTTAACCTCTCTATTCCTCTTTGCGTTGGCTCTGGGGTGATGGATTGGTTTTGTCACTTCTGTTCCGTTCACAGTATGTTAACATGGAAGGGTGCAAGCAGGTTATGAGGAAAGGTTATTGCTTCCCAGGCTTGACCCTCACTTACTCTCTTCTGTGGGATCATGAGTACCTTTCCGTTTGGGGAACATGGTGTCTCCTTTTGGTTCCTGGAGGCTCAGCTCAAAGACCACACGTTGGCTGATCCAGTGTTGAATCGCCCGTCACCCTTTTGAAGTGAAGACAGGCCTATCAATTCAGCTTCTGGAGGAGGAGCTGGTGGTGTGTTAAGACAGAGGAAGAAAAGATTAGGAGCCCCGGCTCCATGAGGAACTCAGACTCCAAGTTACTACATGGCCCAATGCATAGCTGCGTCTCTTCTGGTGTCACTTTTCAAACTGTGCCTGGTTTTTTCCAGCCATAGCTCTATAGTTCTTTCCAACAATTCTAATGGGGTATTAAGGTCTCTGTTTCCCCCAGAGGTGCATTTTAATAAACTAAAGGCTTGGCCTGCACAGAATGTGTGAACATAGGCCAATAAGCCATGCATTTAACTTCTTATTCTCATGGCACACACAGGCGATCACTTCAAGATGGCAAGATTGGTTGCTTTCAATGTTGTTGTGGCTGTTATTGACACCTCACTTATAACGGCACTAGCCACTATGGTAGTCGCTAGCCACCTGAGGCTATTTAAATTTTAAATTCATTAAAATTAAATGAAGTTTGAAAGTCAGTTCTTTTAGTTCTTAAAAGTTTTTAATTTCAACTTAATTTATACATACTGTATTATTAGTTTCAGGGTACAGTTTTGTGATTCATCAGTTCCATACAAGACCCAGTGCTCATCACATCAAGTGCCCTCCTTAATGCCCATCACCCAGTTACCCCATCCCTCCTTCCACGTCCCCTCCAGCCACCCTCAGTTTGTTTCCTAGAGTTAAGAGTCTCTTATGCTGGCCACATTTTAAGTGCTTACTAGTCACCTGTGACTCATGGTTACTATATTGAACAACACAGACATTGAACATTTCCATCATCATAGAAAATTCTATAGGACAGAATTGGCTTAGATTGCATTTATTTAAATGGATCTGTGCCTTTCAAACTATTCACCAAGGGAAGTTAGGTACTTATTTCAATAAGGTTGCCATTGTTGAAACACAGAAGCTTAGTTATATGGCTATTAATCAAAGCTGAGGTATGTTCATAAGGTAATGGCTTGCTTGGAAATTGACTCTAAAGGAATTCCAAAGATGTTTCAAGCTTGTTTAGAGTGAAGGCAAAATTATTGAAATAAGTTTAATGGAAAGAGCCTATGGGCATGTGCTTCAGACGTATCTGAATTCCAGACACAAATCTGACACTTCCTAATGTCGAAAACTTGGAAATTTTATGTAACCTCCCCAAAGCTCAGTTTTCGTATGTGTAGTATCATATATACTTCATAAGTTTTTTCTGATGTTTAAATGAGATAATATTGCAAAAAAGTTTAGGAATGCTGCAACAAACAGAGAAGGAGATTAAAATATATTTTTCGGGATCCCTGGGTGGCGCAGCGGTTTGGCGCCTGCCTTTGGCCCAGGGCGCGATCCTGGAGACCCGGGATCGAATCCCACATCGGGCTCCCGGTGCATGGAGCCTGCTTCTCCCTCTGCCTGTGTCTCTGCCTCTCTCTCTCTCACTGTGTGCCTATCATAAATAAATTATATTAAAAAAAATAAAAAATAATAATAAAAAAATTAAAAAAAATAAAAAATAAAATTAAAAAAAATATTTTTCATATGATCTTAAAAATTCTACACAACTGATCTTCAAATAGGATTACAAAGCAGTGTATAATAGGGAAAGGTGTAATGTTAACTTCTCTTCACTGGAACATGCAGTGAAGCACTAACTATCCCCTGTAGGGTAGTGCCAGTTATTTACTTAATTTAGGGTGGGCTGGGACAGACAGGTCACCACCTGGTTCACAGTTGCATCCCATCTCCTGACAGCCCAGCCCTTCCTGAACTTCCAGGACCTGCAGCTGCAAGGCTAAGTTCTCCATGAAATGGCAGAGCAGCCATAGCTTAGTAGGACACACACTGGCCTGCTCTGTTCTTAATCGGAGTCAGGGCCCAAGATGCTGTCAGTGGAGTGGCACTCTGGAGGCCTGGAAACTCTTGTGGCCACATCGCTCAGGTTGTTTGTGTCCCCAACTCCTGGTATCCTTCGCTTCCAATCAGAATGGGGGTTCCTGTATGCAAAAGGTATGCTTTCAAGCAACTCCCTCTTCTATTATTGAGGGCCCTTTGGTGTCCCAAGCGGTATGATGAGACTTTGGTATGTCCTGGAGAAATTAGCAACTCTAGTCGAACGATGATACTTTCTAGGGAAGTAGAATGGTGTGTTGATGAAGCATAAAACCACCCAAATGAGACCATTGACAGTGAAATCCTTGCTCTGCTCCTGACCAGTCACTTGACCTTGAGCAAGTTAATCAGCCTCTAAGGATTCTGGTTTCCTTATCTATAACATGGGGATCTTGGTACCTACTTCACAAATTTGTTTTAAGATTTAAATCCAATAAATTCTGTAATATGTGTAATACAGTACTTAATGGGGCTTGATCAATAGCACCTATTAATATTTTTTGGTAACTGATGCTTTTATAATACACTAATACAGTGTTCTTTCACATGCAAAATTTCACTTGGCCCTGCCTGCTGGAGTTAGAAGTGGTACTGAGATTCCAACACCCATTTTATTGATGAGAAAACTGTGTTTCAGGGAGGTCAAGTGAACTATCCTAACTGACCACAAAGCCAGGAGGCTACACTCTCTGGTTATTTCAAACTGACAGAATTTAGATAAAGAATTGTTCTAAATACATTAATCCTCAAGGGGAATATTTGACATACATGCTAAAATAAGAACATTGTTTCTGGGACCAAATTAATAAGAAAATAATCTGGTCAGAACTCCACTTTGAGCTATGGGTGTACATGTGATTGTGTAACGATATTTAGGGATTTAGAGTAAGTTGGTCTTGAGGTTGTGGTAGTGAGAATATAGGAAAAATTAGGCAGTGGGACTAAGAGAAGTGAGAGGCATTGATCCAAGTGCCTGCTGAATTGCGAATTCCATGAGCACAGGGGTGCAGCTGTTCCCGCTATCTCAAAAATAGTGTAGAATGCTTGGTATTCCACAAGATTTTGTGATCAATGGGTAGAAGAATAAATGAGAGACTGAGTAGGGAAGTCAATGAATGAATCCAGAAGGGAAACCACATCCTAACTAGTTCGGTCATTCTCTATAGAATCACTTGTAGAGTCTTTGAAAAGATCCAATGCTTAGACACCATCCAGATCAATAAATCTCAATATCTGAGCATGGGGCTTGAGCAAGACTATTTTTAATAGTGCTCCAGGTGAGTCTAATGTTCAGCAATGTGTGAGAACCACTGATCTAGTCTTATCCACTAATTATCCTGAAGTGAAAATTGAGGATCCACTAATAGAAAGGACTCATCCAAGAATTTTACACAAATGAGTAGTGTTTCTGAAGCTAGGGGCTGTTGGTTTGATTGTGTGTATGTGAGCTTTTTTTTTCTTTTAAGGTCTTTCTTTCTTTCTTTCTTTCTTTCTTTCTTTCTTTCTTTTTCTCTTTTTAAAGGCTTTCAGTGATTTCTTTCATCTTCAGGCTGGGTGACCTTCTACTCCTGGCTTCCTAAGAGTCCTCCTGGCTTCCCAAAGTCCCTGAGTTACAATGTATTATTCTTGTGAATCTCCCCACTTACAACCTCAGTTATATGGTGTGCTCTTCAAGGGCAGAAAGGATGTCTCTTTTAGCTACTTGTCTCTAGGGCTTGACACATGGGCTCAATTAATAGATAATGAATAAATGTGGGCCAGTTGCTTTACATACATAAAAGTGATTTGTATATACATATACTTATCTGTGTGAGTGTATATCATTTGTGTAGGGCTTATTTAAAAATTTATCATTTTGAATGTACATATGATTAAATGTAAATGAGATAATTTAATTTAATTTGACAGAATTTATTGAGCACCTATTATATTTGTAAATATAGGAGATTAATGATGAGCAGGACACAGTCTCTGACCTCACCAGAGCTCATAGGCTAGTGGGTCAGGCTCACTCACTAATTATAACATAGTTCATTCTTCAGAGTGTGTTAATAGTGGTGGCAGACCAAAAAACAACGTGCTGTGGTAGCAAAAATGAGCTAAAAGCATGTGGTAAATGAAACATGAATCTAGTGGCTCTTAAACTTGTTTTGGAGGGCCTCCTTGAAAAATTGATAAAAACTGCTATGAATGCTTCCGAAAACATGTACAAGGCACACCACTTGCAGACCCACTGAGGATTACCCATGGACACTAGACCACCACTGATGCACCTTATCAGGTATTTGGCCCTGGTCACTACCTCAACATGGTTCAATGCCATGAAACTCTTTACGTTATGTGCCATCTATTCCATATGAGTTAACAACCTGACACTACATACATTTCTAGGCTTCTTACCTCTATCTTATAAGGGATGGGAAGACCAAGAGGGAGGTTCATATACTGCAGAGACCAGGATTTACATATCCCAGTGAGTTTGCTGTTGATATGGCTGTGGCTTGACACATGATCTGAAGAAGAAAACCGGGAACATTGCTGGCCAGATCAGAGTTCAGCAGCTGCACTGACCATTGAAAGCCACACATTCCATTCCTTGTGATATACAGTATCACTTCTTGTGTTGGGTTCTACATGTAAAGAGACTCCCCAGTAATCTGAAACATAAACTCCTTGTCTCCTTGCTTGAAGCAATTCATGGGATATTTCTGTTTAATAATTTTATCCCTGATATTATTTAATATGGTAATTTTTAAATTTGGGAGTCTCACTTTACACTCTTAAAAATCATTAAGAACACAAATGGCTTTGCTCATGTGGATTATAGCTATCAGTATTGTAATATTAGAAATTAAAACAAACATTTAGGATAACTATTAATTCATTTAAAAATAATAATAAATCCATTTAATAATAGAAATGAGATGTTTGTAATAAAACATAATGGGGTTTCAACCAAAATGTCACCCAGAAGAATGACATTATTTTATATTCCTGTAAATCTTCTAGATGTCTAGCTTAATAGAGGACAGCTAGATTCTCATGTCTCATCTTGTGACAGGTAATTTTGATTGAAGTATACGAAGAAAGTCTAGCTTCACATATTTGTGAGGAGTATTTGAATAGTTTTTCTGATAACTTAGGATATTCTTCTTTGATATTACTCCAAAATTCAACAAGTGATGTTTTCTTAAAGAGTTAGCTGTAATGTGAAATCTGAAATCATATCAATGAGCTTTTCATGCCCTGTTATATTAAAATCTATTGATCTGTGTCAAACTTTAAATGTAATCAATGATAGATTTCATAAATGACTTAGAAACATCATATATCTGTCATTGGGAAAATACTGGTTCACTGAGCCTTGCAAATCTTCCAAATATTGAACATTCATTTATGCATTGGCAAAAAATCACCTTCATTGATATCACCACTAAGGTCATTAGAAAAGTCTTTGATATTGGAAAGGGATCAGGCTCATGATAATACCTGTAAGGTTTCCAAAGTTCTAATTTTATTTATTTATTTAAGAGAGACAACAGGTGGGGGGAATTGCAGAAGGAGGGGGAGAGAGAGAATCTCAAGTCGACTCCCCACTGAGTTTGGAGCATGAAGCCTGACGCAAGACTCTGTCTTACAACTCTGAGAACATGGCCTAAGCTGTCATCAAGAGTCAGAAACTTAACTAGCTGAGCCACCCAGGTGCCCCCGAAATCCAAAGTTCTAATTTTAAATTGAAAGCTCTAATTTTATTATTGGCAACAAATATAATAGGTTGTTTTTGTTCAGGTAAAGACTTCAAACTCATTTTGTTCAATTCCAAAAAAAAAAAAAAAATGTGTCCATCAAGCCCTAAGATCTGAATAATCATGGTTTGTAACTTGCTGCTTCAAGTAAAAGTAGTGTTTCACGAAGAAAAGATTGGTTTAGTTCACAACTTAGTTACACAAGTGCCTTTCCTTGAGATAGCCTTCATGTTTCAGTGCGTAATAGAAGTGCTTTCTGCATACCCCCCATTTCATCAGTCAGAATATTATTAAAGGCTTTGTGCTGATAGGATCATGGCCCCTCAGAATGTCCACATCCTAATCCTCAGAGGCTGTGCATGTTTTCACAAGCTTTACATGACAAAAGGAGTTTTGCAGATGTGATTAAGTTAAGGATCTTGAGATGGGGGATTATCCTGGATATTTTTGGTTGGCCTAAACATATCAGTCCCATAAGTGGAGAACTTTTCCTGGCTGTAGGCAGAGAGGGAGATGTGGCTATGAAAGAGAAACATAGAGAGATGTAGTGCAGCTGACTTTGACCGTGGAGGAAGGCGGCCATGGGCCAAGGAATGCAGGCAGCCTCTAAAGCTGGGGAAAACCAGGAAATGTATTCTTCTCTGCACCTGCCAGGCAGGGAGACATCCCTGCTGACACCTTGATTAAAATCATGTGGTGGGATCCACATTAGATTTCTGATCTACAGAATTAGAATATAAATAAATTTGTGTAGCTTTCAAGCCACTGTGGCAATTTGTATAGCAGCACTAGAAAACTAATAAGCTCTTGTGCTTCTAGGTCAGGACACACTAGTAATTGTTATAGTTTCTTGAAGGATATTCTTAAATAAACCTGGAAACAGAATAGAGACTACTAAAGCTGTTTGATGCCACTGCCTTTATTGATGCTGAGGTGCCAGGAGTGTTACCCACTGTTGCTTTGCATCATCAATGCAAATGCCGATATAGTAAAAAACAAAACAAAGCAAAAAACCCCAACAACTACAACCCCCCCGAAACAAAAACAAAACAAAAACAAAGAACATCTTGGTATTACTTCAAAAACAGTCCTGACATCCCAGACCCACTGAAAGAGTTTCAAGCATTCCCCAGGATCTGCAGACCACATGTTAGAATCACTAATTTCAGTTTACAATCATTTTTCAATCAATTTTCCTGGAAATTTTTATCTGCCCACCCCCGTGTTCAATTTATAAACATTCCAAGAATTAAGTTAGACAGCTATGGGTTTCAATGAGCAAAAAAGAGATATAAGTTTGGAGATCTTAAGTCTCACTTTTTGAGATTTTTTTTTCCATAAAGGGCAACTATAAGGACAACTAAATTTTCAATGCAACTGTGGATTTTAATATGTCAATAACCTTCTGTACATAAGCATTTTCAGTGATTTAATTTTGATTTCTCTATACCTATTATACCCAAATATTTATCAATTTAAGTGAAATGGCAACATAAATACACACATCCTTCCATTTTGATACATATTTTCATCCATTTTGATCAAGTCACTCCCTTGCTTTCTTTTTCAGAAAACACATGGATAAAAGTTTCCCATGTGGGCAAACTTCTTTAGGGAATAAATTCCAACCATCCAAATTGGAACACTTGGAGCTAAAAATGTGCACTGTGGGCTTTCAGAACCCGAAGGTGTGCATTTAAAATGTTTTAAAGTGCTTTCATTAAGAGACGTGTTCTTTTTGATTGATTGATTTTCCAAAAAAAAAAAAAAAAGCTGTCAGTGAATGAATTCAGCGATAGTTGAAATTAAAAGCTGTAGACATGGTTGGCCTGAGGGAACCAAACTCTCCCTGTGATGAGACCCAGGAGGGCATGTGGCATCCAACCAACCTAACTTCATTGCACAGCACTGGGCAGAACATATAGACCCTACCTGTAGTCTGATTTCTGAAGGAAAGACCATATGATTTAGTGGAAGAAGAGATTAGAGGGGGAAAAAGCACTTAGTCTGAGATTCACATTTAGGAGAATTATGACTTTGGTCCATATACCAATTCTCTCTGAATCGTGGCTGCCCTCCATGCATGCAACACGGAAAAATTTTATTAGCCACTCAGTGTCTTCTAAAGAGGATAGATCATGAACACTGATGAGCACCTTGTTGTCTGTAGACTCTTAGGAAGATGTGGATATAGCACTATCAAGACAGAGGCAGAGAAAAGGCTGGAAATTTCTTCACAAAAGCAGGTGGGCCAATTGGGATTCTCAAGGAGAAGATACCAGCAGAAGGAAACGGGAACTATCAAAGCTGAGTAATGAGGGAAGGGTAGGGAAATGAATCCTTTTGATGATGTAGCAGAGAAGAGGGGATTTTGTCAAGTGGACATGTTTGATGGGATTTTTAAAGTGTATTGTTGGGTATGAAAGCTTTAGCAAAATCTGCAGTTCTCATTATACCTTTGGTGCAAATGGATTCGTTCTGGGGAACAGGAATGGCTATTTTAGTCCTGCTTCAAAATCGGCATGCACAACCCAGGAACAGCTGAAATCTGAGTGACACGTGGAAGGCAGCCGCAGACAACCGATAGGAAAACACTTGTTGAGGAAGGAGTAGGGTATATGCTTTCTGAATTGGAGACAATGAATTGCATTTGAACACAGGGAGATAATTTAAGTCTCAGAACTAGGGGCAAAGGTTGGAGGCCAGACGTAGCTTGATTCTGTGCCTAGCTACAGGCAGAGTCAGGAGCAGGCCTGGCCCAGCAATTCAGAGTTCCATCATATTTGAATCCCTGACCCTACCAGCAGGGAAAAGTGGGAGAGAAAAAGTCTTTCCTCTCTCCTGGTGTAGAAATAAAACCACAAGAAAAATGATTTCATTTCTTGAGTGCTTGTTATCCACCAGGCCAGGTCCAGACACATTAGAAATCTCTTCTCTGATGGCAGTTCTGCTTTGAAGACAAGGAAAATACCAAATGGAAATTAAGTGCTTTGCTTAAGACCCATAATTATTTCTAGTCAACGTTTCTCCTATGATTCCCTGACATTTGGTGATGTCGCTAAAACCCTGCCACGTGGGCGAACCATTGATGGTGGAAGATGCTCTTCAGTTTATCTCTGTAGAGGTAAATCCCTATGACTACCTCAACAGCATCATTCCCGTGGAGCCCATTCTCTGGCCAAACAGAGAGGGCAGCAGGAGCAGTATTATGTAGGAACCCATAATGTAGACTCTGGGGTTTGGGTTCAAGTCCTGATTTTCATAGAATAGTGGACTATTCTTAGAATAGTGGATTCTAAGTGGATGAGATTTTCTTGATGTTCACCAAATCGCCTTTCTCTTTTTCTCCAGATAACTCTACTACATTCTCCAGCTTCCCTTGGGGCTAGGGATGGCCATATAATTGAATTTTGGTCAATGGAATGGGAGCCGAAGTGGAGAGTGCCATGTCCAGGACTAGCCCTTTCAAACCTCCTGTGCAATGCTCTTGCTCCAGTGCAATCTTGGAAGCCTAGCATTATCTTAATAAAATTTAGAGTATACGTTTGGATATCATATACTACCACTACTCTTGATAATAGCTATTATTTACTACCCACTTATTGTAAGTTGGACATTGTGCTGAGTGCTGAACATGGTTTATCTCATTTAAATTTCACCCAAACACTACAGAGTGGATAATAACACGAACCTTGTCTTACAAATGAAGAAAGCCAGCCTTGCCCAGTTACAGTGAATTTCCTGGATCACACAGCTGCTATAGGTGATAGAATTTGGACTAGGAGCTAAGGCTTTCTCATTAAGTCCATCCTCTATTATCCTGTGATGCTGTCCTGTCTTCCACATGAGACCTCTTTACTACATCCTTTGTTCTGAAGACAGCCTAGGAACTGTTTGATTTTACTCAGGAATAGGTATTAATTGAATTGACAGCAAGCATTTATTTATTCTTCCAAACTTATAGTGCTTGTTTCATGCCAGGCTCAGTTCTGATCCCCTGAGGAACAGGTGGGGAATCAGGTATGTGCCCCCTCACAGCATATGTAGGGCAGCATCTATCTTCCTAGCTAGTGAGAAAGTAAGTGTTGAAGTGTCCTCCATAGGGTGTGGGCTATGGCCATAATTCGATGAAGATGTCACTGTGTCTATGGTTTGTATGGGTCTCTTCTAAATGAGGGTTCTGGGCTACCAGCAACAGAAGCCACAACTGGGTAGCTTAAGTCAAAGGAGATACGTATTTCATGGGAGAGCAAAGGATAGAACCTGTAGGGGCCAGGGGATCCTGAGAAGGAACCCCATCTTTTGGGTGATTATATCATTTTCCTCAGGCTGCCTCCTTGTTTCCTTAGCCTAGGACCTCTTGTGGCTGCCCAGTAGCAGGGAGGACTACATGCCTGAAGCTGCAGCTCTCATAATGACTAGTGAAATAGGGTTTGGGCTGGTAGATGGGAAGGGAAGGAGCATGAGTAAACTAGACAGCAAAATTTGGGATTGGTTCTGGCAACAACAGGATTTTCCAGTTTAATTCTTCTGTAGGATATAATGAAGGTTCACAGGTCTGTATTGATGTCCTGGTGGGGCGTCCCAGTAGCTAGATATGTGTAAACTTGTGGATGTTTAGGCTGGCCTTCCATTTCAGTGCAGTGTTAATGGCTTGTTTTTAAAGTGCTCAGCTGAATATTTGACATTCATTGGAATTGTCCAAGCCATGATGGGCTGCCCCTCACCCTCTGTGGATGGCAAGCATTGAAACAGGGTTGAGTGTCCCCAGCCCTGGAGGGACTGAGCTCACCCCTCTGTCTTGACTCCCGTGTCCTTCCATTGGCATCCTTGGTGTTATCCCTTGCACCTGACTAGAGAATCCACCTTCCCTGGCCTGACCCTTGCCACTTGCTAAGGGTGAATGCTTGCCTCTCCCTGTGTTTTTCACCATTTCTAACTGCCTCTTCTTTACACGACTGCCAGACACAGCCTCTGGGACCCGGTCTGCAACTCCAATCACCCCAGGGAGGGTCATGGGGAAAGGGAATGAGGTAACACAATGTGGATAAGAACCACTGACCACTGATCACCGATCACTGGGCCTCTCTTATTTGCGGCTGTGTCCCTGTTTCTAGAATAATGCCTACAATACCCTAAACACCGGATGCTGCATAAGTAAATGGAAGGAAGTGCATGGGATGGAGTGTGCTCAAGAGGAGTGGAAACAAAAGAAAAGTTCAGGGACAGACTCTCAGTACAGTCCTTAGGTTGACAACTTGGTAACAGCGTGAAAACAAATTAAGCCAAAGAAATACCTCCCCTGAGATGCTTCATTACTTTCCCCATCTAGGTGTGGATGCCATTAAGGCAAATTATTGCCTCTCAAATATTTTTAGCTCGATGCCCATTTCCGTCTGCATTTGCCTTAGAGGTACATGTTTTCAACTAAGTAATAGGACATACAAATTAAATGCAATTTCAAATTTAAACCTGTACAAGTGTCACTTACCAAGTCCCCCCTGATAGTCCCAGGGGGCTGCCCATAGCATTGTTGGAAAGTATATTACTGTACTTGGTTCCCATTATTTAGTCCAAGAGATTCTTATTAAAATAAAAGCCAGCAATAAGGTTAATATTTTATATACTGCACAGCCACAGCGGATGTTCGGGCCCCAACAAATAGACTTATTTCTCATACCTTTCTTCTCATTTATGCTATTTGCTCATTTTATTGTGAACATATTGACATATACATAGAAATGCCCACCCAGGACATTCCAAGATTAAAAGGTAGCATATACTATAAGCATTTTAAAAATTGAAAGCAGTTTTAGAGGAAGGTGCCCCATTCAGGAGTCCAGAATTCTGGCTGGATGCTGAGCCCAAGAACTGGGTACCATGGCCTTAAACTTGATCTAGGCATCAGCCTTGATAGTGAGGTGAACACGGTGGGTTGTCATCCATGGAGAGCCTGGCACAGCCCTCAACCTCTGGTTCTGGTCATCCGAGACCTTAGGTTTACCTTCTATTTCATGCGGCACAATCATGGCTGGCCTCACTTGGTTGCTATAGATCATGAACCCCTTCCTGCAGGGGACTGTGCTGACGCATATCTGACTCATATCTACTTGCCCAATGATCATGCAGTGGGTGCCATGTGGGTATCAAGCACATGGGGCATTCTTGCAATCTATGTGCATTTAAAAACTCTTGCTGACCTGGATCCTGGCTTTGCAATCTACTGGTTCTCCTCCCTCCCTTTCACCCTCATCACCCAAGAGCTCCGCCCACAGCCCCTAGATGCTCTCCCGGCATTGTCTGTGCTTACCATTGGGCACCTATCTTATTCCTCTGCTAACCACTAAGTGCACCTGATTTTTAATCATTTGTCAAACAAACATTGCAAGAGAACTTTGGCCCTCTAAGTACATCTCTGAATGACTCACCAACACAACACGTTGCTTTAGATGAATCATTGAAATCTTCAGTTTATTTTCTCATCTGGAAAATGAAAGGACTAGATTAAGGAACAGAACATGTGGCTTTCATGTCCTTGATTTTCTATTTCTGATTCCACAAGGGTCAGGGTCTCCAAGCTACTAAAGCAAATAAGATTAAAATGGCAGTCTCCAGGGACTTCTTATCTGCCCCTTACGGTTATATAGTATAATCTTTGGATGGGGACCTTAAAGATCATAAAATGATTTCCTTGATGAGGACCTGTTTTCCTGCTAGTGTGCACATGCCCCAATCTTGGAAAGCAAAGCACTCACTGATTGAACCACTGAGGAAGTTCAAAAAATGTTGACAGAGATATCAGGAAGCCACTGGGTTCTAGGTTTACCAGGCAATGTAGCAAGAACATACTAGTTTATAAAGATGGTGGGCAAGGTGGCTGTGGATTGTTGAAAATCCTTGCTGAAAACTTGCTCTGTGCTATAGATGCTTATATTATCAAGCTCAGCCCAGGACATTTAGAAAACAGTGTAGAAAGCAAAATGCAGGCCACCACCAGCTATTGGCATACACGTATGTGTGGAGGAGGGTGTGAGAGGGTGATCCTTAAACTTTTTCTCTCTATGCATACAACTTTTTACACACTTTCAAAGATAGTGGACACATAGGCATTCTACTTTTCTCATTTTATGTGAGTAACACAAGCAATTTTCAGTTTTTGCAATTATGATTCCACTCTATCAGAATTTAATTATTCTTTGCTCTGTGATTATTTGTATAGGTTTTCCTTATTCCTTTTGTTTTATTAAAAATAATATTCCCAAGAAAATTTCTGTGAACTTAAATTTTATTTATTTTTAGATTATTTCCTTTGAAGCGATCTCTCAAAATATTAAAATATTGGAGCCATTTTTTTCTGTTTAACTATCTATTAGTTTTAAGCAATATTGATTAATTCATCTCCATAGATTATTCCATTAACTCTCTTAAGCTTTCTCAGCTCTTCTCCATCTTTCATAATTTTTTGTTAGGTACACCACCATTTGTGCTTTGTTGAGGGTTTGTTGATATGCATGCTGCCATCAGGACTTTTCCAGATGTCTGGTGGAAGTTTTTTTATTTAAATGGATTCAGTCCTCACTTCCAGTAATTTTATTTAAGTTTCCTCTTTCCTGAATTATTCTTTTGACTCATTTTTGCCTCACTGGGTTTCATCATTAACTTTTTCAAAGGCACACTCCAATTCTATCTTCCTTGAAGTTTTTCATGTTTGAGAATGTTTTACATTTTTAATGCTATGCATATGGCTATGGCTAATAGCAACTAATATAAATTGTTGCTGTGTTCTGATTAATAAATAATGTTAATAAGAGATAATAGAGAGAATGGTAATCAGGTATGGCATCATGACTAAGTTCTCAGACTTGAGAAGCAAGGACACTTGACCTTGGATCCTGGCAGTGCCGCTGAAATGGCTCAGTAAATTTGGGCAAATGATCTAATATCTCTGAGCCTTGAAGTCCTCATCTGGAAAATGGGACCGAGCAGAGACCCTGCTTGGTAAGGAGGTTCTAGTGATTAGATGAGACAAAGCCCATGTAGTATTTAGTGTGTGGCACATAATAAACAGTTAGTAATAAAGGTAATAACTCTTAACATTTCCAAATAGATCTTCTTTTATTTATTTATTTTTTAAAAAGATTTTATTTATTTATTCATGAGACACACACAGAGAGAGAGAGAGAGAGAGAGACAGAGACACAGGCAGAGGGAGAATCATGCTCCATGCAGGGAGCCTGATGTGGACCTCGATCTCAGGTCTCCAGGATCACGCCCTGGGCTGAAGGCAGCGCTAAACTGCTGAGCCACCCAGGCTGCCCTAGATCTTCTTTTAAAAAGTTATTTAGTATCAGTAGTTTGTTGATATTGTTGTTGTCATCCATTTCAAACAGTATTCTTTGATCACGTTCTATGTGCCAGTTGGTAGACTGGGTGCTGGGAATCCAACAAAAAATACTGTAGATCTCTGCCTCCTGCCCCAAGGGCTCATTATACAGAGAAGATACAATATTACATTGGTACTTTTGAGAATACAGGGTATGGGAGTCATAGTAATAGTTGCCTTTTTGTTGTTTAAGCTTTGAATTATTTGCTCTTTTCTTCCGGTGATGGAAAAAATGAAAAATAATAGTAACATGTCCCCCTAGGGATACTCTGCATGTCTCGTTCAGCACTATGGCACTAAGATGAGATGGGGCCTAGGAAGCAGATGAGGACTTAGAGTCAATGGTCTCCCACAGAACCAAAATAACCAATTTCAAACATAAATACTTCCTGAAGAACATTTTACCCATGATCTTGGCACAAACCCATGAAGCTTTGGGGGACACGTGGAAGCAAGTAGAAACCAGCTTGAGAAGCTTGTACACTCAACACTAGATTCTGCAGTAAGTGTGCAAAGGGGTCATTCTGATACTGTGGCAGATAGGATGCTATTAATTAGGACTCTGTGGAAGCATCATAAGGAGGGAGAGGGAAAGAGTGGCACTTCCGGGTTTCAAAATCCTGAGTTTGAGCCCCATTGTGAGAGAAGTCATAAAAAAGATATTCAAAGAAATCACAGTGCCTAGAGGTTAGGTTGTAAGTCACCTACTCAACACTTAAAATCAATCTTCAATCCCAAAATGAATTGAGGGTCTGCTGCACAGGTGAGGTGGTGTTATCATATGTGTTCCTTCCCTCCATCTGAAAGAGCTAAGGATTAGTAGGTGAGCACCCAGAAAACTGACCATTTAGCTGAGTCCTCAGCTTCAAGAGAACAAGACTCTCACCTCCAAGAGGAGGTCCAACATAGGGGCTTGGGGCAGGGCAGTGCTAGTGTTTAAGATTCACATAACTTCAAAGAAATTCTTGTTGACCTGCTGCACGCAGCTGCCCGGGGGCCTTGGCACTATCAATGGGGTCTTCCAGCCCTAAACACAAAGCACAATTCTCATCCCAAGTCAGTTCATTAGTTTGACAGTTCATTAGTTAATTAGAATTCTAAAGAGGGACTCTCTTTTCCACTTGGGCTTTGAGAAATGGCACAGGTTGACCTCTTCATCTTGTTGACAGTCTTGAAAGCCTGAGTGAATGAAGCCAGTAAAAATGAAAATCATAATCTCACCTCCATACATTACAAATAAACTTGGTACTCCACGTGGAGTTAGCAGTGTGCCTGAAATGGTCAAGTATGACCAGTATTTGCTAGATACACATTGGAAGATCTAGCTGGAATGTAACTGGCTGGCTTACACAGTCAGTATATGAGTATGCTTCCATGATATGCTATGTCAATGACTCATTTATCCAATGGGGCATATCAGAATCAAAACATCGTTCATTCTTGGAACTGCTTCCAATTGGGGAGCTGGCTCTCCCCAATTCACTCACTTGTTTACTTCTGTCAATTTCACACACTAAAAACTACTCCACATCCATCTACTTCTCACTGTCTTGCCAGTGGCATGGTCAAAGAGGCCACCCTTATGGTCATGAGGTCAACAGTGGTGTTACCAGTCTTGTACACTCAGTTTTCTCCTCTGGGCACTTCACCCTATAATCTGTGACTCACACATATGACCTCTTAAAATCTTTCAGTAGCTTTCCCTTAGTGAGATGTAAGGACTTCTATGACCAGGCCATCTTCCACCTGTCCAGCCTTACCTCACTCCTCTCCCCTCTCCTTTGCTCTCCTTCTGTTCCAGCCAACTGGCTTTCTTTCAATTCCTAGAGTTGGGTGTGTCCATGTTACCTCAGGGATTGGCACATGGTGCTCTCTCTGCCCCAGGTGCTTGACCCATCTCCTCTTCTCCCACTTACCAAGCAAACTCTTACTCCAGCTGAGATCAGCTGGACCATTATTTCTTCAAAGCTCTCTTGACAGACTAGATGAGGTCTCAGGAGACTTTCCTAGCAAACCCTATTTTTCCTTCCAGCTCACATCACAGTGTGTATTTGTGAATTTGTGTGATTATTTAATGAATATCTTTTTTTTCTCCACTGGGCAGTGAGCTTCCCGATGTCTGGGATGGTGTCTGCTTTGTTCATGGTCCTGCCCCCACCCCACAGCACAGACAGTAGTTGTTCAGTGAAGGTGGGTCGAGGAAAAGGAAGAATAATTGAATTAGTCTTATACTTAAATTAAACCTTTTGCTTTTAAATCCCATGGCCTAACATCATTTTTCGAAATAATCATAAAACAAACTAATGTTCCATGACTATGCCATGAGTGTAAACCCTGGGGTTGAACTAGAGAGCCCAGGCATGATTAGCTCACTCCAAGGACCAACAGGTCAGGAAGACAGACGAAGCAAATGCATCCTCTGTGGGAGGACAGTCACTCTTTTCCAGTAACCATGGACTCCACTAAAGCTAGTATTATGCTGTTCTGTAATGATCTCTTTCTGTGTTTGTTTTCCCCATGAGGCTGATGATTCTTCAGTAGCCAGAACTCTCTGGTGTTAATCTTTGTGGTCCTAAAAATTTGTGGTGGGAGGACTTGGTATACAATGAGTAGTCAATAAATATTTTACACACATGAATACAAATAAATGAATGAAAACCAAGTAATATTGAGCATCAGTTGGGGTATTCTTCTTCATTTTTCATATATTTTTAATTTAGGAAGAGGCAACAAATTGCAGTTGTATAGGACACTTTCAGTTGTGAGCTTGTAAACTCTCGCCTGCAATCAACAAAGTCCCATAGATGGAATCTATCCTTCATCCCCCAATAAGAATGAGTTCAGAGACACTCTCTTTGCTGCCAGATTGTCCCCTTTAGGTGCTGTCCTTGAAACTGAGGTACTCAATGAAGCCAAATGCTTCACTGATCTACACAAAAGGCAGTTTGAAGACGTCTGGTTGGCATCCAGAGAGGGGGAGTATCCTAGGAGAGACTTGTCACATTCTTCTCTCCATTTTTAATTTCTTTTCCTTTTTTTCCCCCTTTCTTGACTGGGGTTGCTGAGAGATATGTGTTGGTGAAGGGGAAGTTATTTCTTAGAGGATTTTTCCTTTCTATCTTTTCTTTCTTTCTTTTTTTGTTTTTTGTTTTCCTAAGGACCAGGGTCAGGAAGCATCCACCCCAAGGGTAGTTGGAGGGAAGAAAAATAACAAGGCACACGAGTGTCTGGGGACCACAGCATTGCTCACATCCTCTATAATCATCAGTGCATGGCTTGGCTGTCTTGGTAATTTACATAATACCATCCTGACACCTTCACTTCAGTTATCCATCACTACCACAGTGAGTTTTCCTTCCTGGCGCATGCCTGCTTGCTCTCTCTCCCCCTTGGTCTCTCTCCCATCTCCCTTGTTTTTCTTCTTCTCTTTCTCCTCTTGCCCCTTGCATCATTATGTCTCTCTTTCCTAGTCTCTCTGTTTGTGCTTATGTTTATTGGGCCAGGAGAAAAGAAGAAGGAGGAAAAAAAGATGGATTTCACATCACTTCTTGTTCAACTCACAGACATTTGGTAAATGATGAAGCACCAAGTCAATGAAGATGGGAAAAATGCAGAAGAGAGCTCCTTTGTGTGTGTGTGTGTGTGTGTGTGTGTGTGTATGTAATAAATAGTATCACTGGGGTGGGGGGAAGGGAGTTATTTTAATGAATTTATACATGAACACTCTGGGGGAAATGAGGTCTTCAGTTTATACATTGTTTTGAACATAAATCAGTTTATACTTTGCATTGAACATAAATTTGAAAATAGAGAAAAATTGGACACTGAGCATTCAATTCATCTTTCAGTATAATTCAAAGAGTCCATAAATAAATAAATCCGAGAGTCACATGCACCTAGCAATATGATCAAGCACTGGGATGATGATTTTTTAAGAACATTTCAGTTGGTTCTATTGATATGGTTAGGCCACGAGAAAATGGAAAAATAATCAAAGGGATCAATAGTTTTTTCTCCCCGCATTACATTTTAGGGAGAAATAAATGGTTAGAAAAATTATATAAAAATACACAGAGAACCTGTTGCATGGAATACATATTTTGGTCTTATTAATATACAGTGAAAGTTATTATGAAATGTTTGACAAAGATTGAAGAAAGACAAGGTCACTGGGATGTAATATTATAAAGTGGCAGTTTATGCGTATCTGAATTTTAAATAAGAAAATTACTGCACTGAATTGGCTCTAATGGTTTTTCATAAACTTTATTCATTTTTCTTTCCTTTTTTTGATGCCTATTTCACCCCACCACTCTCCCTTATGTTTTTTCCCTTTTGTTTTATTCTAGAATAGACAGTACAGATAAGCAGTACAAGCTTTCAACAATTGTTTCTTGAAAGGCAGACCTGATGTTTTAGCCCTTTCTGTAAAGCTTTTTAAAAAGAAATATTGATGCTTAGACCCCCACAGAGACAAATGGAATTGAAGTTTTCAAATGCAGAGCAGCCACTGAGTTCCTATATATTCTAATACCATGCTTTCTATGTTCTCTTCTCTCTCCTCCATTTCAATTTTCCCTGTGCCCTTCTGGAATTTTCTAGAAACTTCTCGGTTGATGGAGTGGTGCTAGTAAAGAAGTTTCTGATAGTTTTTTTTTTTAATGAAAATGATCAATCTTTAACCTCAATCATCCTCATTCATAGGGACTTGTGGCTACCTGCACCAGGTATTGTGTTAAGAATTTCACTTACATTATCTTGCATATCTTCACAATTCTATCTGGTAGGAACTATTACTTCCTCCATTACACAAATGGATAAATTAAGGGGGGAGGGCAGACAGTGAGATGTTCAAGTTCACTCAGCCAGGAAGATGCAGATAGTATTATAAATGGGAGAAAATAGAAAGACAAGGCACCTTGTAGGCATCAACAAATGATGGCTGTTTGAGATAATCATCCCTATTTTAGTGTCTCATAGCAAGACCCCAAGGATTAACAAACAAAACTGGTAGATGGAAAGCACCAAGGAGTAAGTTTACCCGCGGTCAGTGGATGGACCAGCTCAGAAGCTTCTTGAGGTCATGACGAATTTACTTTCTTTGTGTAACATCAACCAGGGACCATGTTTAATAACTTTACCGGAATTCAGCAGACATTTGCTAAAGTGAGTCCCATCCTAATTGCAGAGTCCTACTGGTGGTCAGGTCAGCATCGTCAAGTGATGCTCAGCCCACCAGCTCTTGCATATCTCTGTGTATAAATATCCTTGTCCCTTCCTGTTACCTTTTTTTTTTTTTTTTTAATAATGATGGAAAAGGGCCCACCCACTTTTGTTTCTCACTAGCCAACTTGGCCACTTCTGGTGAGAGGCAAACCAGAGATTGTGGCATAAATTGTAGCCACCTTGGTGTATTGAACTCAGATGCTTATTCCTCTGGACAGGACCCCTCTACAAGCAGAGACTGTGTTTCAGTCCACTTAGCATCACCCTACTGAGCAGACCGCCTTCACAAAGGATGTATTCAGACTACAGAATCATACTGGCCAAGGGAAGCAATGGAGCCTGTTTTTTATAACCATGTAGCCCAGGATCTAGCAGACTTTGACACACAGGGAAATGTAATTACTGTGCAACCCATGGATAAATAAGCAGAGGCATGCAATGTGTTAATATTTACAAGTGTGACCTCACTGACAGAATTTTCACTGGACAGGTCTCTCAAGAGCTCCCACTGTGTGGGTCCCCAAAGAAGGATAATATCTATACTCTCAATCCCTGCCCTGCTTCACCTTTCTGCGTACACAACCAGATGACAGACATCCCAAACGGAACAGAGTTTGTAATGTAAGAAGGGGAAATTATGAGCCAGAAAGGCTAGGAGAACCACAGCTTAGCTGAAGGGAAGTTTTCACTGGAAGTCTTGTGTATCAACACAGTAGGATATTCCCATACCTCATCACTTCCTCTAGAAGCTTCCATTACCCTGACATCAGTTCATGTCCTCTTGTTATAAACTCTTGGAGCATTTCCATTTTGCATGTCATTATGTACTTGAGAAAACTTTGTATACATGTGTCCGTTTACTTTCATTTATTTGCTCGGTAAGTACTTCTTGATTACCAACTAGATTTCAAGGTTTGGTGCTAGATATCCTGCTAGCTATGATGGGAGAGTCTCGTTATTTATTATTTGTTGCTCTGAGTAGAATGCAGAGTCCATAGGATCAAGGATCATAACTATGCCTTCATTGTCACTTGGCATTCTCACCGGCACCTGCTACCTGGCAGGTCCTCAATAAACATTTTGCTGAAGGAGCATATGAGTGAGTGATCCAGGCTGGATGCTGGGGCTTGCAGAAGTGATTCAGAAATGGCCTTTGTCTTGCCCTGTAGGGGCTCACACTCTATGAAGTAGCACTTCTACCTAAACCACAGCACACAGGACTACAGCAACTTACCAAGTGTCACTGTAGAGATATGCCATCAATATGCAACTGCTGGTGTTGGCAAACGCTTCCCCTTAGTGCTAATGAGCCCCTGGGAGTCAGGGATCATGTCAAACTCATCTCTGAATTCCCTACAGCACCTTCCACGGGGCACTGCCCCAGTAGGCACCTTATAAGTGCTGGTGAATTTGACATTTGAATGGAGTCTTCCAGTCCACTCCAAGTCAGAACCCCCCAGGGCTGAATGTAACAATGTTGACCAAAGATAGCAACGAGATAATAGAGTAAGAGTGGAGTTGCCATGTATTGGTTCTTACTCTATACCAGGCACAAGCTAAACATTGTTCAGACATGTCATTTTATCCTGACAGTGTGCTAAGGGGCTACATTCTTGTGTCTTCATTTTATAGGATCTGACACTTGCCTGGGTTAAGGCATGTTTGCTGGGGTTACACAGCTGGGCAGGGGCAGACTCAGGATCCTGAACCCCGTCAGATTATTTTCAGAGTGTATGATCTGAACCAAGCAAAATAGTTGATCCTCCACACAAATGCCGACAGATGCTTACACCAGGGGGTGATCTTCTGTCGTCCAGTTGCCTTTTCAAGCAATCCAAGCCTCAATACTTGTAAGGGTTTCAATGCTTGTCCCATATCTTCATCTCTATATGTTATGTGGGTAGTGCTTTTAAAAATTCCTTTACTTGCACAATTATTTGGCATTTGCTATAAAACTCTCAGCTCCCTGCTGGAATGTTCATGATCTAATTGTGAATATGTCTTTTTTTTTTTCATTCCTAATAAAGCTACAAAGCTGGGAAGAATCTGCCTGGAATTTACACGCAGCAAAGAATTCTCATCAAACAGGTAATATGTGCTTCTGTCAGTGAGAGTTGTACAGGATTCTATTAGCACTTAATTAAACAACATCAATAGAAATGCCCCCCACCCCATTCTGCAATATACACACCAAAAAAAAAAAAAAAGAAAGAAAGAAAGAAAAAGAAACAAACAAACAAACAACAACAACAACAACAACAAAAAAAACAGAAAGAAGGAAAGAATACCAAAATCATGTGAGCATTTGTGGCAGGTGCCTTCTGTTTCCATATGGTTAGGTTTGGAATTGTTTTTCAAACCTACAATCTGCAAATCCAGAAAAATTGGCGGCCCCTAGACTCTCCCAGTGGCTTTTGTTGTTGTTGTTCTTATATCTGAAGTTATGAAGTTACTTGATTAAGATTGGAGTTTATGCTATAAATTGAATTAAGGCACAAGTATATACAGTTCATTTTGTCTTTTAGCACTGCCTCATTCCTACTTTCTCCTGTGATAAAGAAAACCATTAGCTCCTGTCAGAACCGCAAGGAAGGAGATCATTTTTATTGAAATAAGAAGGAAATGATAGTGTCAGGCACTGAGTCCGAGAGATAAAATATTACATCTAATAAACATGCTACATATGGGATTCGACAAGGGGTCCTTGAGTTACGGAACAACAGAAGCTTCAGAAAAACAATAACATTAATATTGAAAAATAATGGCTAGCACTTCCATCTTGGAGAAACGTGCATTTTAATGAACAGGAGGGAAATTCAGGAACCTCTGAGAAAGCATCTTAATTATATCTAGCATGTGGAAAGATTGTCGTGGCTGAACCAATGGGATTGGCAAGCATGGATGTCCGACATAATTGTGAATCCAGGAAGACACAGGAGACTTTGCTGAGAGGCAGGTGGTATTTAAAATACCACAGAGTAGCACACTGAGGCATAGATAGGAGAGTGCAGGTTAGGGTGGGTAAGAAGATTCAAAGGAACAGATCCGTGGTGGCTGTCTGGTGTGCACATGGTAAGATGTCTGGGTCTACACTCAGTGGCACATGATGGTTCATAATGAGTGACATCTGCTTTGGGGATGGTCTGAAGGTGGAGGGTGGAAGGCCAGGAGCATGGCCACCATCATGGGCCCAAGTCAGTTCCCAACTCCCCCAGGGGCATGGGGCACTGTGGACATGTGTTAGGCGGGGGGCGGGTACTGACTTGGGCCCATGATGGTGGCCATGCTCCTGGCCCTCCACCCTCCACCTTCAGGCCATGCCTAATCAATGGGCCAGTGCTGCTGTTGAATATCCTGCAGTGCCCAGCATCAACAAAGAATTATCTGGCCCCAAATATTAATAGTGCCATGGTTGACAAAAATCTACTTTTTTCATTTTCCAATCAGGAGAGTCCCATCTACTTAGAACTGATCTACACCACCCCCGCTCCGGCCCTATCCAGTGTGCTTGTGAGCACACTTTCCCTAGACAGTCTCTTATCCTTCATACTCAGCTTCTGGGACAAGACAGCATGGCCCAATTGAGACCATCTTGTTTCCTCCCAGGATCTAGCTCTTCAACTGGTTCGCCAAGAATTTTTAAAAAGGCGACAAATACCCACCATTTGCTTCAACGTGGATGGAACTGGAGGGTATTATGCTGAGTGAAATAAGTCAATCGGAGAAGGACAAACAGTGTATGTTCTCATTCATTTGGGGAATATGAATAATAGTGAAAGGGAATATAAAGGAAGGGAAAAGAAATGTTGGGAAATATCAGGAAGGGAGACAGAACATAAAGACTCCTAACTCGGGGAAACGAACTAGGGGTGGTGGAAGGGGAGGAGGGCGGGTGTTGGAGGGGAATGGGTGACGGGCACTGAGGTGGACACTTGACGGGATGAGCACTGGGTGTTTTTCTGTATGTTGGTAAATTAAACACCAATAAAAGTTAATTAAAAAAAAAAAAAAAAAAAAAAAAAAAAAAGGAGATCCATGATTATTATTCACAATGTCAAACACTGCAGCAGTCCATGAACAATGGCAACAGCCACCACTCATTGAGTGTCTGTGTGTGTTAGGCCCAGAGGTCAACACTTCTTCCCGGATTATCTTTGGTTAAGCAGACAGACCTGCTATGCAGGTATCATCATCCCCAAATCAGAGTGGAGACATTTACAGAAAGGTGTAGAGCTAGTAAACCACACGGCGGGATTCAATATAATTCTCTCTGGTCCCAAAGCTTGATCTGTTCTGAGCTGACTCGGAGGTTCTCAGCCTTGGTAGTAACAGTACATGGAGCTGTGTAGTATTTTGCTGGGGGTGGTGATGGTGCTGTTTCATGCACAGTAGGATGTTCCCTGGCCCCTACCCACCAGGTATCAGTGGCACTCCTGCCTCATCATGACAACTAAAATTATCTCCAACCAGAAATGTCTTGGCATTGCCAAATATCTCCTGGGGGCTGGGGGTTACAATCGCCTCCAGTGTGTTTTAGGATTTCAGCCCTGAACACTAGAGATACTCTAGGGATAGTAAATGGCTGACTGGTCACTATAAAATTACTCAGCATTAAAGACAAAAAAAACCTTTCATCACGGCCTTAGTCATTCCCTGCTGTTCAAAATATATCTGTTTTATCTCTAACATGCAAGGACTTGAGGCTTTTTGCCATTGATTACTTGTTACCAAGAAAACATTGGGAAAATCCCACATGTGTCAGAGTCAGGCCTTTGTCCTGACTTGGCCTGAGTTATAATTATTTGCCAGTCTTCAGGGCATGATTGCATTTGAGTACAGAAACCACAGCTAAACTTCACCGTTTACTGAGCAGCCACTACATGACTAGCTCTGTGCTTCCCTTGCTTTGTCGGTGACCCGGACGTGTGGATATCCTCAGCCACGTTTTGTTGGAGTGAAGTCTGGCCAGAAGTTAAGGAACTGGCTCCTGCTTGTACCTCCTGCAGGAGAAGAGGACATACACTCCAAAGCCCAGGGTTGCTTTGTCCACACTCTTCTACCTCCAACCTCCTGATGCCCATGTGTATGTACCTGTAGATTTTGTCTGATTCTCTCTGATTAAAGAATACAATTTTGACCATTTTTGAAACTAAGTGATGGATTAATGTGGAATTTTACCCTTTCCTCTCCACTTTTAGGTATATTTGAAGAGTTCTGTAAGAAAACATTTTGAGAATTCTCCTTTCCACCTACTTATAGAAAATAAAACCATGCATCTCGCGCTTGATTTGAATCTAAGTGCCTGAGTACTCTTTTCCACTTGCCTGGGATTTATTTTGAATTCCCACTGGTAATTTTTCTTTTCTTTTCTTTTCTTTTCTTTTCTTTTCTTTTCTTTTCTTTTCTTTTCTTTTCTTTTCTTTTCTTTTCTTTTCTTTTCTTTCTTTTCTTTTCTTTTCTTTCTTTTCTTTTCTTTCTTTCTTTCTTTCTTTCTTTCTTTCTTTCTTTCTTTTCTTTCTTTCTTTCTTTCTTTCTTTCTTTCTTCTTTCTTCTTTCTTTCTTTTTCTTTCTTTTCTTTCTTCTTTTTCTTTCTTTCCCCTTTTCCCTCTCTCCCTCCTTTCCTTCCTTCCTACCTTCTTTTCTATCTTTCTTTCTTCCTTCCTTTTCTTTCTTTTTCTTTTCTGGAAAAGGTTGAGTCTTGGAGGAAACCTTGATGCTAGATGACTCAATCAGCCATAAACCTCTTGAAAGTGGAAATCTTCTCTAACCTTGGCCTTTCCTGGCCTTTGTCCTTCGTCTTCCCTCATCCAAGTGCAGCCACTTGGCACCTACTGCCCAAGGTTCCTCTTCCTCACTCTTGATGGCTGAGTGGTCCATGGCACTGGGGTGCAAGACAACATAACCAAGAAAAGATTTCATTGTGTAAGGTCATAGGGAGCTAATTTGACTCATCATGGAAAAAGGAAAGATTTCAAAGGAGACTCACAGACATGTTGCCTCACACTCATCTCATCTGCTCATTATGTAACTCTGAGAAAAAGAGAAAAATGGAGTGGAGGAATAGGGGAGAGGCAGACATTGGTCCCTGAATATTTCACATGTGTGTTTCTGTCCAATGACAGTTTAGACTTATCCACAGAGAAGAGGTAAAGGAATGAGTACTGTGACCTCTTTGGATAACTGGACCAAGAAATTGCCCACTTGTCCCCATAGAAATGAAAACAGGAGCATGGGCTTGGGATATTATATGCAAGTTCTGCTGTTAATCACATAAAATAGTCTTCATCACCACTAGGGGCTAAAAAAATAGACATTTTGACTATAAACAGCATCTTTCTAACCTAACAGTTATTTGGAAGATTAAAAAGCAGTTTGTTTTAAGTTGCCTTGAAAGACAGCTCTCCTTCTTCCTCTGTTTCCACCCCAAGACCTTGTCCTGCCCTCATCAGTGAAAACTCACCATCTCTAGGATACCTTGATCCACAATCCTATTGAGAAGAAGTGTAGCTCTTAAACACTCTGTCCTGTCAGGTTCTCTGTCAGACTCCAAATGTGATCTTATCATCAGTGAATCTGAGATTCTCTAGGGTAGGACATTATGTTAGTCCATTAGGGCTGCTACTACAGAGGGCCACAGATTGGGTGGCTTAGAAGTAACGGAAATGGATTTTTCACAGTTCTGGGGACTGGGATATCAGAGATCAGGGGATCAGCATGGTTGGGTTCTGTGAGGCCCTCTTCCAGATTACAGACTACTTACCTTTCTCTATTCTCACCTGGTGGAAAGATGGCCAGGGGTTCTCTGGTATCTCTTTCATAAGGGCACTAATCCCGTTCATGAGAGCTCTACCCTCATGACCTGATCACCTCCCAAAGGGCTCACCAACAAATCCCATCACACTGGGGATTAGGATGTCAGCATACGAAAATTAAGGGGGGGGGGTGACACAGACATTTAGTTTTTTTGCAGACGTATTCTGGGGGAGCTCTCTAAATCATATTTTCCATGTATTATTTCAAACCTACCCCTGTTCCTATGTATCCAATGCCATGTTACACACTGCAGGAACAAAAAGAACTCCTTCCATGATGACAAGTGCTAGCTATGATTGCAGTAATGACTCAAAAGCCTAGGGACCCACAGTGGGAGGGGTGACTGGGGAGGCTGCAAGAAGCATGAGAAGGTAGAGCATGGTGCTGTCAACAGCTGAAGGCAGGGGTAGAACAAGAGGGCCCAGAAATGATCTCACAGAGGAAAGCTCAGTGAGGTCTTTAGGTGAGAATGAGTTATTGGAGGGGTGGAGACAGAGGAGAAAGAGGACTCTAGGTGGAGGAGTGACAAGGAAAGATGGAAGGAAAGGCAGGTCATGGACCAGGACTAGCAGTGAGTTTTAAACAGCTGGACAGGAGCTGGAAGAGGCTCAGGCCCTTCCCAAAGCCCAAACCCTCAATGGCTATTGGAAGCCACTGAACAGACAAACTCAGAAAGAAAAGTCCTTATTGGGTGTGGTCTTTGTTTTTGATAGCTTTAAAGTCTAATGGACATGAAAACTACATTTTTCTAAGTGTAAAATTTGATAAATTTGGGCATCCTCCATTAAGCCATCATCATAATCAACATATCCACATCATAACTCTCCAAAGAGATCTCTCCCTCCCACATTCCACTGGGTTCCACCTCCTGGTGAGTACAAATGTACTTTCTAGCACCAAACCAGTTTACTCTTCTGTATTTGTCTTCCTCCACTTGCCATATTTATTTCAAGATTCGTCTGTGGTGTTGAATGTATCAGTAGTTCATCTATTTGCATTTCTGAGTAGGAATCCATTTGTATGGATTTGTACAAGTGTTTTTATCATTTTTATCATTTGTACCAGTGTTTTTCTATTCACTGACTGATGGACATTGGAGTTGTTTCCAGATTTTAACCATGATAAATAAAGCTGCTAAAAACACCACTCAAGTTTCTCTATCTAGGTACATTTTTGTTTCTCTTGGGTAAATAGAAGTCTGAGTCCTATGATATGTATATATTTACCTTTAAAGAAACTGCCCAACTATTTTCCAAAATGGTTGCACCATTGTATAGTCCATTGGCAATGTCTAAGATGTCCAGTTGCTCCACATTTTCTTCAATACTTGTTATGATCAGTCTTATAAATTTTAGCCACCTTGGAAGATAGAAGATTCTCTCTGGCTGTTTTTAAGATTTTCTTTCTTTATAACTGATTTTAAGCTATGTGTTTATGATGGACCTTGGTGTGGTTTTTGTCATACTCCTTGTGCTTGGGGTTTGTTGAGCCTTTTGGATCTGTGGATTTATAGTTTTATCAAATTTGAAATTATTTGACCACTATTTTCTCAAATATTTTTCTGGGCCCATAGGATAAGCAAACTCTAAGATAGTCCCCAATGATCACTGTTTCCTGATATTTACATTCTAGTATGGTGTCTCCCCATGCTCTGCCAGGGACAGCTACAATATGGCAAATATGATGGCATGTCATTTCCAAGATTATTTAATAAAATACCCTGTGAGTTCTGTTTTGCTTTCTCTGAGGCTGCCAACAACTGCTTGAGTGAGGTTTCAGCAAATTCTGCCTCAGTGGAGGCTTCAGATACCTTTAGCTCAAACACAGCCTCATAAGACACCTTGGGCCTGAACCATCCACTTAAAAGTATGCCTGGATACTTGACCTTCTGAAACTCTATGAGATAATAAATGTTATTCTAAGATAAGTTTTGGAGTTACTGTTTATACAACTCTAAAGTACTCATGCAATACCTCTCCCTTTCTTCCCATTCCTTGCATACATTTTAGGCTGATAGAGCCAACCTGCACCTCATTGATGCTTGCTGCAGTACTCCTCTCACTCTCAATCTTGTTTCTCTGTGTTTTATTTTGGAAACTATCAATTACTTTGATTTCAAGTTCAGTAATATTTCTTTCTGCAATATCTAATCTTTTGCTAATCCCATTCACTCCATTTGCTAGTTTAGACATTGTCGTTTCCATATCATTGCTGTAAAACTTAAATCACTTTATTGAGGTATGATTGACATATGAAAAGCTGTACTTACATATGTAATCTAGACAAGCTGATGAATTTGGAGATAAGTACGTATCTGTGAAACTAGTACTATAATCTGTGCCATAAACCTATCCATCACCTCCAGGAACTTCCTCTCATCCTGTTTATTTATGTATTATTGTTTGTGATAAGAACACAACATAAGAGCTACCCTCTTAGCACAGTTCTAAGTGTACAGTATGGTAGGTATTATTATCTGTAGGCACATTCTGTGCTGGAGATCTAGGACTTGCTTTTCTGGTGTAGCAGAAATGTGTGCCATGACTCAATGGACATGGAGACCCTGTGGTTTTCATCTCCAAAAGTCTGATTTGGTTTTATGTTTCTATGCCTCCAGTTAACTTTTTGAAAGTATGAAATACAGTTATAACTGTTTTAATAACCTTATCTATTAATTCTGTTATGTATCTATAATGTATGTATATAGGTCAATTTTGATTACTTTTTCTTCTCATTATTCCTTACAGTTTCCCAGTTTTTTTGTATGCCTGGTAATTTTTTGTTGTGTGCCAGACATTGTGGATTTAGCCCTATTTGGTGTTGAATATTTTTTGTACCAGAATAATTCTTTTTGGACTTTATTCTAGGACCAGGTTATATGACTTGAGAAAAGTATGAGTCTTTGCACCTTCTTTAAATGTTGTTGGGTGGGTCCAGACCAGTGTTTAGTCCAGAGCTAACTGGCGCTACTACTGGTGTAAAACTGTTCTGAATATTCCATCTAATATTCTAAATTATGAGTTTTCCTTTCTGACTGGTGAGAACAAAGCTATTTCTGGCAAGCTCCAAGGACTGTTCCCTCCAGTCCTCTCCAGTGACTCTTTCTCCATCCTTGGGTACAATGATATGCTTAAGACTAAAGGGAGATCCTTCTCAGAATTTGTCTCTCTACAGTTCTCTTATATTTCTATGCCCCGCAAACTCCGGCAGTCGTGCCCTCCCTGGCTTCCCAGATTCATTGCTTCAACTGAGGAAGACTACTGGGGTCTGCCTCACAGTCCCCATTTTCTGAAAGTCTAAGTGGTAAGCCGGGGAAATTGTGGGGTTCACTTCATTTGCTGACCATATTTCAAGGATGCCTGCTTTTTTTTGCTCTATGTTGATGTACTTAAAATTACTGTCTCATCTATTTTATCTGTTCCTTTCTTTCTCCACCCCCCTCCTGCCCCAGTTGTTTCAGATAAGAGAATAAATTGTGATCCCTATTACTCCTTGTGGGAAATGGAAGTGTTTCCATGTTTGTTTGTTTGTTTTAAGATTTTATTTATTTATTCATGAGAGACACACAGAGAGAGGCAGAGGGAAAAGCAAGCTCCAGGCAGGGAGCCTGACATCAGACTCGATCCTGGGTCTCCAGGATCACACCCTGCTGAAGGTGGCGCTAAACTGCTGAGCCACCCGGGCTGCCCTCCATGGTTTTTTTTTTTTTTTTTTTTTTTTAATAACAAATTTATTTTTTATTGGTGTTCAATTTGCCAACATACAGAATAATACCCAGTGCTCATCCCGTCAAGTGACTCCCTCAGTGCCCGCCAACCAGTCACCCCCACCCCTCGCTCTCCTCCCCTTCCACCACCCCTAGTTGCATGTGGTTTTTAAAAGATTTCTGACTGCTGCATGTAACAGGGACTGGGATGGTTAGGCTGGGGGCTGCACATCGTTTTGGAGACCACTGAAAAATCTTCACAGGAATGCAAGTGCTTGGCTGGGAAAGTCATAACGGGGAGGAGAAGGGAATGTGGAAATATTAAGGAAGTTAGAACTTCTGGGATCAAAGGCAAACAGTGAGAAGTAAAGAGTGATTCCCAGCTTTCTGACCTGATTGGCTTGGTGAGTCATCTCCAGCTTATGCAGGATTCTCAAGGAAATTTTCTGACTCCTTTTTGGGACAAGCCATGTACTTCACTGTTTCCCTGATCTGCTTCATGATTATACCATAGTATATGATAGGAAAATGTTTAAGAAAAATGCATTGGAATGTGACAAAGACATAATAAAGTCCTAAAAGGAATATGAAAATAAGTGAATATTATCTAAAGTGGGAAAAAATGCACTTTAACAATAGAGCTAATCAGTACAGTCCCCTCTAAGAATTGAGCAAGAATCTTTCTGCTTCTAGATAACCACTTCATCTCGACCATTGTTGGGAATTTTTTTTTATTACATAATTCATGTTCCTCTGCTATTATTTCTTCCAGAGACTTAATCTTATTTAAATTAAAAAATCACACACCTTATTAATTAAAACACCAGTTGAGAGCAATTGATAATACATGCAAGGGAAAGCAAACATCTTTTCTATAAATATTTCTCCTCTTGATTCTTTAGGTGCTTATTATTTAAGCTTTGGGAAACCACTTTATGCTTTAATCCAAAATGTACTTAATAATCACTACTTACATGTGCACAACAGTACATAGTATAGGAAGCGCCGCTCTTACCCATTATTTAATTTAATCTTCTTAGCCACCTTATGAAGGGCACAGATAAATCATCTCCCACATTACAGAGGAGGAAACCAAGCCTGCGAGAAATGAGATGCTCTTCCCAGTGTCACATAACTGGCAACTGTTAGCATCTGACTCCAAATTCAGTCGTTGTGCCATTCCATCATGCCTTAGGCTTTCCTCACAACTGAAGAATAAAGAAATTTCATTTTTTTTTCTAAGTGGAATCTAGCTCTTGACATGATTCTAAGCTGTTGAAACAGGTGAGTAGAATCTCTAACAACAGGAGAGTTTAGGGAAGGAAAACACTGCTTCTTTCACAGTCTGTGAATGACAGCTTGATGGCTCTATCAATACAACTTCAAAACCAAAAAGAAGAGAGTCAAACCCTCTTGTCTTGCCGGTTACTTGGTGTCATGCAAGGCAAATAAAAAAGAATACATTTCAGGCGTTCTTGAGGTGAATTAATTTTTTGGTATAGAAGTCAGTCAATCTAGTTTTGAGTCTATAAAACAGGGTCCTTTTACTTGAAATAGCAGGGTAATGCCTTTCTTTTGCTTTTAATATATATCTTTGCAGGACTGTCTGCAGTCAGCCCACCTGGATGGAGATTTTGGGTTCAGACTCAGGCCCAGAGGAAACTCTAGTTCTGCTCTCAGGGATTTTCCTTTCATGTCACAGAGAACTCTCCTTCCTCTGGACCACCTGCTGCCAAGTCGTCAAGACAGTGAGGGCCTAAAGTTCATTTGAGCTTCCTTTAGCAGGTGTTCATGGGGTTGGCATCAGCTTTGTTCTTTGTCAGGGATGCTGTGTAGCACAGTGACCAGACTGGATTTGGAATCTGATGAAATTGGAGTCAAATCCTGAAATCAGTAGTTGCCAGCTGTATGACTTTGGGAATGTTGTTTTGCCTCTCCAAGCCTCAGTCACTTTATCATTAAAATGAGTTTAATGACCATTAAATGAGGTGTTATGCGTATAATTCAAATCCTGGGGCCTCATGCAATGTGGTCTCAGCACAGGATTACATTCAGGCAAATTTCAGCAACTAAAAGGTAGCTGGAAATTCTTCCCATCTTATTTATCTTCCAAAAGAAATGTCAAAGAAAGAGGAACAATACAGAACCAATACACAACAGACATCTAAAATTCCCACTTCTCCCATCAACATCGCATTTTCAATCCCCCAACACCTAATTCTCAGCATTTCCATTCTTCTTGCAATTACAAACACCACTCACTCAGCATGCCCATTTCTCTTCTTCATCCACTTTCAAAAAATATTGAGTTAGACTCTCAAGATTATATAGACACATTCACATTCAGCTGGTCTACCTTCAAGAGTGTTACAGGCTAATGAAAGGGATCCATGTGAAAAAAAAGAAAAAAAATGAAGCATAGTTTTTAATAGACTGTGGGTCGACTTCTATTAGTACTGGCTACTAATGGCTTACAGCTTCATGCTTCTCCAGGAAATGATCATGTCCAATGGCTTGTCGTATGATGCCAAGGGGATTAGACTTCCTTTCACCTGTTAATCAGGACATGGCCTATAGCTAATGAATAGCTAATATGAGGCATAAAAACCTAGCCCCTAACTTCACTGTGGGACAACTCATGCTCTGGAACTCCCTCCCCACAGAATCAGGCTGAGACTAGACTTCAGCTGAAACCACATCTTCTCAACAAGGAACTTACTTTGTTGCTACCCCCCCTCCTTCCTTTATAGGTTTTACCTGGGAGCTCTTCCTCAATAGATTACCTGCAAAAGAATCTCCTATCAGGCCTTGCAGTTCAGAACCTGACACAGTGTTAAAATATAGCTCAGTGCACGGTGGGCAGGGAGGAGAGGGGACTACTCCTTAAGACATCTAGGAAAAACTTCATTGAGCAGGGCTACTTACATTTCATTCTGAAGGACACATTGGGGTAAGGATGGTAGGCAAGGGCTGATATGTGTAGAGCCCTTGACCACACACAACATAACTGCTCAAAATTAATTTACACCCTCCTTTCTCAATGTAAGCAAGTAAACTATAGCAACAACGCCACCAGAAAGCAAAAGAGCATGGTATTCTCAGAGAATGCTGAAAAGTTTCATTGCCTGGAGTTCAAGGAGCCTGGTGGGGACTCAGATCCCTGAGGAATCTACGCACAGTGCTTTTTCTTGTGTACATCAAGAGCCAGAAGAGGTTTTAAATCAGGAGGATGATATTGGATCTGTGCTTGAAAGGATACTTCTGGTGGCAGTGGGAGGATGGATGGGACAGTCATTGAAACAGTCAAGACAAAAGGAGCTTAAGAGATAGAGATGATCACTTAGCAGGATTGAGGTTTTGGAGTTGGGGATATATTCAAGGGGTTTCTGAAAGAGTAACTCTTCAGCATGAAGTGACCAATAGAGAGGGAGCAAGGGGCTGCTATAATAATGAATGACAATATTCTGGCCTGTGGCATTGATAAAATATGAAACCTGAATGAGGATTATTCCATTAACTCTATTGGTAAAAAGACAATTCTAATGAATGGCGCCACCCAAGTAAAACATATATTATCCTCTTATTTGAAACCTCTGTGTAACTTAAGACATCACTGTTGTATTTAAAAGAATGCATTATTGGGAGCTCTAGCAGAAGGTCAACATTCATTAGCAACCCTACAATAATAGCCAACAAGTGTGAAGAGAGAGCCTACGATTGAGGAAAACAATTTCAGTTAGAAAATAGACTCTCATTTCTAGCTCTCGCAAGGTTATTACAGCAACCAGAAAATGAAAACACTTATTTTTCAAATTTATGAAAAAGCCTTCACCACCACCACCGACAACAGTCCAGCCACGAAAGCTAGTGTCACCTTTTCTTCTCTGAATATAAAGACAAACAGCTCGCAAGCAACAAGAGGGGCGGGGTGGATTCTGATGATTTCTTTGTAAAAGGCAAATTAAAAAATAAGCTGTTAGATAAGATTGATTTTTTAAGATGGAAATTGAATTAGAGGTACCTTCATGCTGTGACTATGCGTGGTCGTGTGTGTCTGTGCTCGCTGAACTGGGTGTCTGTGTGTGTGGTCTGAAGTGTATGCGTGTATGTGTGTGTATGTGTGTTTATTTGACACTGCTGGGGTTAAGCCTCATATTCAGATTCATTGTACTATGTTTTGTTTTGAGCAGTTGCTATGCATTCAAGCACTTTGTTTCCTTTGCCTTTATGAGAACCCTGTGGGATGGGTATTAGAGAGCCATTTTAAAGATGAGAAAAGTGAGCCTCAGAAATATTATGGCTTATTTGGAGATTCCTGAATTAACAACAGAACAAATAGTGGTCGGGCTGGGGTCAGGGTGGAAGACAGGCTAGGGTTAATCTGGTACCTTGTGAAGGCTCAGATGCCTGGCACAGCCAGGAACCACATTCCTCCCTCTTGGCTGCTGAATGGTCTCGTCTTCCACACACAAGGATGGACAGAGACTATCAGATGGAGCAGCCTCCCTAAACTTGTCTGCACTTTGGCATTGCCTGGGGAGTTTCCTCAAAACACAGGTGCCTGTATCCCACTCCCCCAGACCTGGTAAATTTGTTGGTCTGGGGTATGGCTTTAGTTTTGGAAATTTTGTAAGCTGCCCCAGGTGATTCTCAGGTACAGATAAGCTTGGGAACCACTGACCTGGCAGCAAAGAGTTAATTCTCTGAAGCTGTGTAGACCTGTATTCAAATCCTAGGCTCTAGCTTCCTAGAATCTTTGGGCAATTCTTGTGTGAACCTTGGATAAAATGCTTGACTGCTTCATGCCTCAGTTTCCCCATAATACCGGTTCTATAGAATTGTTGTGGAGATTGAGTGAGTTAATAGATGGAAAGCACTGAGAATGGGATCCTGGTTTCTATGTCTGGGTATCCAGGAGGAATAACATGCCAAAGATGACCTCCATTCAGAGGAGACCACCAAAGGCACCCACCAGAACTTGAGGCTGGGAAGAATTCAATGAGATATGGAGCCATCAGAGCTGGAAGGGGCTTTAGACAGCATACTTCCTCCTGACCCTGCCATGTGCAGGTTTAATTATAATGGCAAAGAGGTCCAGAGAGGTTAAATGATTTGCTCAACACACACAGCACTATTGGGAGTAGGACTTCAGATTCTTTGCTTGTTTTCTGGAGCAACTTCCCTTGAAGATAGCTCCTTTTGGAGGCTGCAAGGTGGGGCTCAGGGGAGTGGTGGTGGTGGTTTTGAAGGGAAAGTTCGCAGGCTCTGGAGTTCTCCCTTTTGACCTGCTGTGACCCCAACTCATACACTCTTGACGGACAAACCTCAATTGACCAGCCCCAGGTTGGCACTTGTCACTTCTTCTCCGCTTGTCTCTTTGACATGCCCTGGCTGGTGGAGAGAAATTCGCTTTAAAGAGTCTCTGAATTGGAATCATCCCAAAAGGGTTTGATTTGCCTTTCAGCATTTTAAAGGGAGACATTTTCACTTGTGTACAAAGCAATCAGCTCAGCCCCTCTGTCTATGAGGAGTCTGCTGGCTTTGTGCAGTCACAAACTCTAATCACAGTGATGGTACTTGACTCATTCTTTCTACGTTTGCATTTTCAAAGGTCGCTTAACTGGAACACATCTTTTCAAACAAAATCCTTAGGAAAATGTTGGCTTTTGTGTGGGTATGAGGTAGTGGGAGAAAAGCGCTTTTTAGAATTAAGCAGACATGAGTTGCATGCTGACGTGTGACACAAGGATGACTCTGCGCCTCTACCCCTCAATTTTCTTACCTTTAAAATGGGCTTATGCCTACCTTCTTATGAAGCTACAAGATCAAATCTGGCAATGTATATACCTGATAATCTGTACAAAGATCCACGCCTTGGCAGTCAAATAGGAACTGATAGTTCAAGTGGAGGGAGGGTAGTCAATGAATCAGTGTATTAGGAAAAATGTCCATAGCTCAATTTTGTGGAAAGCACCATGCAGGCTGTGAAAGTTATGTGAGGCTGCATCCCTGCCCTCAAGGGGTGTCAGGTTGAGTTGGAGTCAAGACATTAGCAGGATAGGTGCTAACTGATAACGTACATCAAGTAGATTATTCAGGTGAGCCACACATGTTGTGAAGCAATTTATAAGCCAGTAAATTTTAAGACTTTTCAGGCTTTTGCACAAGTGTTTATATATGTGTATATATATATAAAGAAAAATGAAAACAAATCCTCAAAGACATTTGAATTAGTTACCAAGGTTTTGGACTTGGATTTCACTTAAAATCTTTATTGCCTGATTCTCTTTAAAAGTGGGAAAATAAGGCAGTGCTGGTGGCTCAGCGGTTTAGCACCGCCTTCAGCCCAGGGCCTGATCCTGGAGACCAGAGATCAAGTCCCATGTCAGGCTTCCTGCATGGGGCCTGCTTCTCCCTCTGCCTGTGTCTCTGCCTCTCTCTGTGTGTCTCTCTCTGTGTGTCATGAATAAATAAATAAAGTCCTTTAAAAAAAAGTGGGAAAATATGGAAATCCTCAGATCATAATCCACTGGCTTTTATTTAAGACTTATTAATTTATTTGAGAGAGAGAGATATTAAGCACATGGGAGGAGGGGCAGAGGGAAAGAATCTCAAGTAGATATCTGTGCTGAGTGGCTGAGTGAGGAGCCTGATACGGGGGTTCATCTCAGGACGCTGAGATCATGATGAGCTGAAACTAAGAACTGGATGCTTAACAAAATGAGCCACCCAGGTGCCCCTCCCCTGGCTTTTAATCTCAGATATGATTGGATGGAGTATGTTGTCTTTAGTTTGCCACGGTCCTTACCACTCCCCGTTGTCTCACCAACTCTGATGATCCTTCTACTCATTCATATGTGTGCTGTCATTCTACCCACAGCAGATTTGAGGGGAAAGTGGAATATACCATTCACTGAGTGTTTCAGATAAAGTAGGAGAGAACATATGGTATGAAGGTAAGACCATTCTTATGTGAATGCTATACCTACTGCCAAAGATGTATGTGTTGCAAGTTTATTATGAAATAAGATATTGCAAGAACTACAACAAGTATAAGGAAAAATGCATTAAAAAAAAGCACAACTGAAAAAATGACAGTAGTCTCTGATCTGGTCTAAATTATGCATTGACACTAGCCTCCCAGCCCCTATGCCTCTCACTTGCATCCTGATATAGAAACCTAAGCACGGACTGGAATGTCTACCTTGCCAATGATGAAAGTCTTTCTGAGATTCACTTTTCTTTTGCAACATGACGATACCAATATTTACTGCTCCTCCTAGGATTTGGGGCAGGACTAAGTGAATCCCATGCAGGGAAGTGCCTTTGGGGGATGGCGATGACCAATGCAAGTCTATGGAATGGGAATTGAAAATCAAGGGAGAAATTGTGAGGTCTGGAGTAAAAAGGAGACATCACTGAGGAAGCAGGACATCACTGGGCCCTTGCAGAGCAAGAGTGAGGCGGTAAGGTAGAAACAAGTCTAGGGTCCACAGAACAGCACAGCACAAACCATTGGAGATAGGGGGTGGTGGCATGTTGGACATTGGGCCTGATCCTGCTGGGAGGAGGGTCCATGTTATGCAGAGATGGAGCAGAGGTGTGGAGGAGTGCTCAGCATCCCAGTAGCCTGGCCATGGGGTCCCTAAGCTTCTTATACCTGTGCTTATAGAACCCGGTGCACCATTATATGTTGATTTCTGTGTGTCAGGCATTGGGCTTGGTCCTGAGAGCAGAAAGATGTCAAGACTTGGACTCTGAATTTATTCTCTCTGAAGTCAGACAACTGTTCTATCACTTAGAAATTGTGTTACTCTGAGCACACAACTTAACCTGCCTCTACTTACAGATTCCTCTTCAGAAAAAGTGGAGATTGCCACAGCGGCTGCCTGATTGCATTGTATGGAGGGGGGACTGTTGTGCATGAAATGAGGACATTCCAAAACACTGCTGGAAGCAGAGAGAGGACTTCATACATGTGAGCAACAGCTTTTCATAAGGGCTGGAGTCCAGTCCCAAACAGCTCCTCATCTCATGGGAAAGTGGTCAGGGATATCGATCCTCGCAAGTGAGTGAAACGTGTACAGAAACTGGAAAATGGGCCCAGCAGGGCTGGCTCAGCCCATGTGACTCAGGAATGAACAGAGACAGTGGTCTGGAAGAAGAGCTGTTGATAGGGCAAAGCCAGAGAGGACAGACAACAGAGATGGGTGAAAGCAGCCAGGAGTGCCTGGGAACCTCAGGGAGGCAGGTGGACTGGAGCTGGGGCAGGAAATAATGCTGCAGCTGCTGAGCAGAAGATAAAGTAAGAAGGAACTTGAATGTCACATTGAGGAGTTCTTGTTTTCTCCTATGGGTGCTCAGGGGCCTTTGTGTGACTTAGAGAGATGACACAATTAGGCTTGAGGTAGGGTTTTTAAGCATATGCATTGTCAGGTGTTCAACAAACAGGAGGGGACAAGGCAGGCGGCATGAAGTCAGATTTCTCTTGAGAGGCACCTGGCCTGCCCTCTCATACCCACTCCGGGTTGTTTAGATCTATTTAGTATCTTGTATGCATTTAACACTGAACATATTGCAAAATATTGCTCTTCAGCGTTACTTGAGTTTGGTAAAGAAATCATAGCTATAATTTCAAGTGAAGATGGATCAAGGGATTTTGAGCCATCCACCATGTTGCCACAATATTTTGCGGAAGGTATCCCTTCAGTAATGTGGACCATGTGGATTCCATGGTTTGCACTAGATGCTTCTCAGAGGCAACATCTGGGCAGGGGTAAAGGTCTTCCTGACAGGCAGGCATAAAGCGGCCCTGTGGAGTGCTCCTCCAGAACCAGGGACCCCAGACACCAAGAGCATGGTGAGGAGTAAGTTGGCATTCGTGAATGAATGAATGATTCTAGTCCCTCCTTCTAAGTGATCTATAGTACGGGGGGCAGAAAATAAAAATGAAAACAAATTTATGCTGGGTAGTTTTAATTTTTTTATTTTTAAAATATTTTATTTATTTATTCATGAGAGACACACAGAGAGAGGCAGAGACACGGGCAGAGGGAGAAGCAGGCTCCTCACAAGGAGCCCCACGTGGGACTCGATCCCAGGACTGGAATCACATCCTGAACTAAAGGCAGAAGCTCAATGGCTGAGCTACTCAGGCGTTCCTGAGTAGTTTTTTTTTTTTTTTCTTAATTAACTTTTAAAAATTCTCAAATAATTGTTACCGTCTTTTATTTGCTTAAAATATTTACTTAAAGTATTTATCCATTTAAGTCATCTCTACACCCAACATGGGGCTCCATTTATAACCATATCTTCAAGTGCTCTTAGGGGATTAAGTTATTTTCCTCATTAGAAATGAGAAAGCTGAAGCCCAGAGAAGTTATGTTCCATGGTCACTCAGAGTCAAGGTTTGAAGCTGTGCTGTCTCTGCTTTTTTGGCTACTGCAGGGTGCCTTCCCAAGTGGACATCTTTGGTGGGGTTTCCACATATCTTGTATGTTCAACTTTGAATGGACAGAAGAATAAATCCCACAATTTGGGAAGGGATGCTATGAGGATGAAGAGCCACAATGTGATGGAGAAAGTGAATGGACACAGCAGCATTTCCAATATGGTGGCCACCAGCTATGTGAAGCTCATTAAAATTAAGTTTAAATTAGTTAAAATTAAATAAAATGAGAAATTATGTTTTCTCATTGCACTGGCCACATTTCAAATACTCAATAGCCACATGTGGTGGTGGTGGTCAGATTGGACAGGGCAGGTAGAGAACATTTCCATCATCCCAGAAGGTTCCATTGGATGGTGCTGCAGGTAGACTGTAAAACACTGTACCTTGCTAATATTATGCAGGAAAGGGATTTTTTTCATCACTTTCCTCTTATACACTGACTTTAACATCCTAGAAGTTTTCTCCCATTGCTTCCCAAACATACTCAATTTTATCATAAATCTTTTTTGCATATTCTGATGGTTCTGTGCAGCAGACACCTCACAAGGGCTCTACACACATTTTAGGGTTCATCTACATTCAAGAACAGATGAGGACTGTGGCTTCTGTAGCTCACAGAGGGCCTTTAATGGAAGTAAACTTTGGTGTTATGACCTCCTTTGGGATAGGAATGTTAAAAACTAGGCTTCTCATGGGACTGCTGGTGGGGACTCAGTTAACTGCACATGTCGTTTCTTTTTATGAGGGCATCCTGGAGAAATTTACCTTAGCTTAAGTTCTCCTCAGTTACTTATCTTATGTTTTTCATCTCTGGATACTACAAGTCTTTTTTTTTTTTAAGATTTTATTAATTTATTTGAGAGAAAGAGAGAGCACACAAGCAGAGAGAGCTGCAGAGGCAAAGGGAGAAGCAGGATCCCCACTGAGCAGAGAGCCCTATGTGGGACTCCACCCCAGGACCCCAGGATCAAGACCTGAAGGAAGATGCTTAACTGACTGAACCACCCAGGTGCCCCTGGATGCAAGTCTTATAACCATGTTTCCTTCTTTGCTTTAGCTCCTGGGAAGCTCAGAACTAAATTTCCAACTCCACATTAACTGTAAAGGACCATTTGGCATATATCGTTATGGACTAATTCCCCCTGTATTTATTTTACTAATCTCCTCTCAGTCTTCTCACACTGTGATTTTATTTCACTCTTTACTTGTCTTCCTTCTGTCGTATTTTGAGTTTTGTTGCTGTTGCTTTGTTTATTTTTTTAAGGTTGTATTTATTTATTGGACAGAGAGAGAGGGAGGGAGAGAGAGAGAGAGAGAGAGAGAGAGAGAGAGAGAGAACAAGCAGAGGGAGCAGGAGAGGGAAAGAGAGGGAGAAGCAGGCTCCCCACTGATCAGGGAGCCCAATGAGGGACCTGATTCCAGGACCCTGAGATCAACCTGAGCCGAACTGATGCTTAACTGACTGAGCCACCCAGGTGACCTGCTTTGTCTATTTTAAATGCCTCCTTCAACACCTCTGACCAACCTACATGAACGAGGAGATGAATCACCACATACAAATGGCTCAGACACTTGCAGGCCTGGGGCACAGCAGTAGAGGTGTGGGGCTGGGGCCAGCTCAGCTTATCTCAGGGTGGTCACACCAAGTGGAGGCCAACTCCTTCAGAATCATATTGTCTTTGGCCCTGAGGTTGGCCTTGACATGTGACCCAACCACACCAGGAAGGGAGGGTTAAGTGGCCTGTCTGGGCATATTCAGGCTTCTGGGCTCTGAGCTAGGATGGCCCCACCTGTCCCCACTCCTGATGGTAATCAGGAGCATTGAAGGTGAGTCACTTGAGCCTTTGGCCTCTCTCCTTGCAGGGAGAGGCTTTCCCAGAACTCTTGTGTCCCACCACCCTGACCCCTCCTAGCACTGAGTGACAGTCCTAATTATGGGTCAGAGGAGGGTGTCACCCTCTCTCTGACCTTCCCTATTTCAGGAGCTGATTTACTCCTGTGTCAATTATTCATTTTCCTGGGGGAGGAGGCTTTTACAAGACCTTGGTCAGCAGCACCGAGCGAGCTGGAGGGTGCGCCCCGCCTGCGGGCTGAACCAGGCAGCTCCATGCTTCTGGAAAACAGCAAGTCCCGGCCCTGTGGAGACAGCGCGTTGCAACCTACATGTGCTTCCATCATGACTTGTATTAGAGTTTGATTTAATTTTTACCTGATGCTTCACCTATTACAATGAGACATAAAAAGGGAATTTGCAGCTGCCTGCTTATCAGAAAAGATCAACTGTTTCTGTAATTAATATGGAAGATAACAATTTAAAATAATGAAACACCCATAATATGCTTAGGGGAAGCAGCTTGTTGCTATAATTAGAATGAGAATCAAATTGTTCTGGTGGCAAACACATCATTTATTGAACTGAAGCTACTCTATGAATGGAAGTAAATAGCACAGCAGGAAAAAAAAATGAATAAGAGACACATTTCATAAAACACTGGGTCTGAGAAAGATTTCAGAAGCATCCAGGGATGGAGCTTTGCAGAACCGGAACTTCCTGCTCCACCCAAGCTCCTGTGTGGTGTTTGCTTAGTGCCTTTGGGGTCCTTGAGCTTTCTCTGATTTTTCAGCCCCCCTGCATCAGCCCCCTACCCCCAACACAAGGTTAAATAGAAAGAGATTTATAGCTCAGTGTGCGTGTGCATGCAGATGCACATACACACATACATATTCTGTGTTACGTGTAGACATTTCTAGAAATATACACAGGAAGCTGTTGTTTCTTCCCCACTTAGGTTTGGCAGGGAGGTGAAGACTGATGGGAGCACTTGCAAGCTACACCCTGCTTTTCACTCTCCTGTTCTAGAGGAAATTCCACGAGTGTCTATTATTTCTATAATTCATGCAAACATTGTTGTTTCCCAAGGTTCTCCACCATGCAAAAGTTTGAGTCCAAATTCCTGGGGTGCTTTGACCAGCCCAGCTCGTGACTACCCCCTCCAGCTCAGTGAGCTGCAGCCTCTGGGGCAAGACTTGGATCCTTGGCTGCCCTACGTGTTCAAGACTTGATACCTTCATTCCCGCTGCTGCTTTCTTGGCCTGCAACCTTCTCTCCTTTCCTTTCTTGTCTGGAAGCTCTTACCGATCTGCAAAGGCCTGGTGGGAACCCCACCTTCTCCTGGAAGCTTCCTGATACCAGCACTCTACCCTGGGGGCACAGTTAGCTGCTCTCCCCCCCTGAACTCCCTTGACATTTACCACAAACATATATCAATGCCTTACATTGCATTATATTTTTGCTTGCATTCATGTCTTCTCTCTGCATGCATGCATGCGTGCGTGTGTGTGTGTGTGTGTGTGTGTGTGTTTATATGCCTGGCACATAGTAGGTATAAATGTTTACTAGAATGGTGTTAGATTAATTTGGGTGAGCAAGGACACATTCTGGGTTCATTAGACATGTTAAGATATTTTTAAAGTTCTGTGGTTTGAGTAAAATTTGAGAAGCGTTTTGCCAAATATGTTTCTCCCTATTTTGTAAAGCCCATATGTCTATTAAGGGGGGAAAAGCCATATGGTTCTGATTTCTTTACTCACAGATCAGCATTTCAGTTTTTGGGATATCTGATGTTCAAGATGCTGCCTGCACTGTGTGGAGCGGTCCCTGTTTTCGAATATGTTTTTCTTTGAACTGAGGAGATGGACTTTTTCTCCACATAGAGACTTAACTCTCGACAGTACAGGGGGGCATTTCCAGTGCTCCACTTTTTGAGGCTTGGGAGGTGGTTTCTCAAATGAAAACACGTCCCGCCTTTTATAGAGAGAAATGTGGTCACCCTGAAGCAGAGTCCCTCGGGCCGAGGGGAGCCAAGGCAGGTGACAATTCACATTGGGTCAGAAAGATTTATTCTTGGTGTGACCGAAGGGAATCCTTATTCACCAAGGGGATATTAATCAAATGAACTCCTGAATGAATAAACATATAAATGAATGAACACAGTCTATGGAGAGGTGAGGTCATCGACACCAGTTTTAACATTAGAAACCCGGGTTCAATCATTACTGCCTTTGACTTTGTGTCTTAATACCCCAGAGTCTTGTGTGGTCTCTCACCTCTCTGAATAGGGTCGCCTTAATTCAGCGAGGGGCTTCGTAACCTCTATAGTTGACATTCTCATGAGGAGTTAATTAAGACCCTTGACAAAGTTTGCCAAGCTTTTAGTCACCCTTTACGCTGTCTTTGCAATCTTGCCACATCAGGTGTATTTTACATGCTATCGCTTTACACTTTTTTTTTTTTTTAACACTAATTGTTTCTTTATTTGGCAAAGCACGTTAACAAAAATGTTTACAGAGGAAACACTATATCACTGTAGCCTAAGCACAAAGCAGAGTCAGTTTGTCAAAATAGCTAATTCTCTGGACATCTACCATCACTCTCATCACCACATACTTTCTTACCCTGACTCACAGGATAATTGCAGTAACTCCATGGGGCAGGCATGGCCTTGACTAGAATTCTCATTGTAAAAGTGAAGAAATCCAGGCTTCTCAGAGGTGACGTGCTCTTCCCAGGGCTTCAGGGCTCATCAAAGGCTGAACCAATTCTAGAAGGATCTGGGGCCTTTAATTCCTGTGGGTCATGGCTACTTATTTTGGTGCCACTGAATAGGCAACATGTACATGGAAGAGGAAGAGGGAATCAGTGGGAAATAATGAGGTGAAACTTCGTTGAGAAGATACAAAGTGTAAAATCCTCCAAAGATCTCCTCTCTTTGTCTTTCTGTCTGAATAGAGCTCTGAACACAGCCCAGAAGGTCTATTGGGGACTTACCATGTGGCCAGCTTTTGAACTTGGGTAATTTAACAAATATATTACTAAAATAGAATGTGTCAGGTCCTAAGATAGCTGTTGGAGAAATAGAAATAATTCAATTCCGTCTCTTTTTTAAAGAGTTCACAGTCTGGTGGGGGAGACCCACTTATGAGGAAATGCACCTCCAAGAAAAAACAACAGCAACAACAAACAAACAACGAAACAGAAGAAAATAGAACTGAGAGAAGCTCATGACCAAAATGAAGCCATGTGCATGGGACCTGGGAGAAGAGAGCAGGTGGTGGTTATTCATATTCATGCATTTTCAACATGGGTTAAGTATTCAAGCTCCATTTTCCTTTTGCCTTCAAAAGTAGTCCTTATAGGGGCAACTGGGAGGCTCAGTCCATTAAGCATCTGACACTTGATTTCAGCTCAGGTTGTGATCTCAGGGTTGTGGGATCAAGCCCTGCAACGAGATCTGTGCTGGGCATGGAGCCTGCTCAGGATTTTCTCCCTCTGCCCCTCCCTCCCTTCTCTGTCTCTGTCTGTCAAAAAAAAAAAAAAAAAAAAAAAGTCTTTATAAAGAAATCATCTTGTTTTCTGTGTTAGTAATAGGCGGGTCATTGCCCAATCAAACCCTCTTTCAGTATGTTTCTGAAGCTCTCAGAGTTCCTGTGCTAACATCTATTTCAAACCGCAGCTTTGCCTTCAGATCACACAGGCCACAGGTCCAAGGAGGCCCGTAGTGCTTTCCAGCAGGCATTGGAAAAGTCTCAACAATCAGAGCTACTGTGGAACAGAATCTCAAACTTGGCAATGAGAAGCAGAAGAATTCATTTTTAGATCTTAAAAATAAAAATGTCCATCATCAAGTCAACACATTTCCCTGTTTTGGCATCTCGAACCATCTTTAAAGAGAGAGAGAGAGAGAGAGAGAGAGAGAGAGAGATCTTCAGCTTACCTTTGCAATCTAAAAAAGGACTTTAAAAAATTTACATTACTAAACCCTCACATGATTTATTTCAACAGGCAAGATTATGACTTCTGCATGCATAGATTTGCCAGCCATAAAGGGTCGCACCACCATGATAAGGTTAGAGATTGGACAAGAACGGTAAGCATGGCTGATCTAAAGCAAACACAGCTGGTTTGTATTTGTGCCAGCCCCCGCCAAACAACCTGGGACCTGAGAGGAGGAAACCCGTTGCACACTTGACCAATGACCGGGAATGGGTGCTGATCTACTGACCATCTCTACAAGTGGAAGTAGCCCTTCAAAGTATAGCTTCAAGGTCAGTCTGTTAAGTGTCTGACTCTTGATTTCAGCTCAGGTCCTGATCTCAGGGTCTTGGGATCTAGCCCTGATTTGAGCTCCATGCTCAGTGGGGAATCTGCTTGAGATTCTCTCTCTCCCTCTCCTTCTGCCCCTCCCCACAGTGTGCTCATTCTCTCTTTCAAATAAATAAACCTTTTAAAAATAGCTTCAGTACACGTACTTGGTCTGGAAACCAAATTTCCATAAGTCTTATGTTTTTGTGCTTGGTTTGGTTTGATTTCCCACATGCCACTGAGTGTCTGCAGTCTCGTACAGAGCTATGCATCATGAGACCTACACGTTGGAAGCGTGCAGAGCCATAGTCTTTCTGTGCCTGCTTTCCTCATCTGTAAAGCTGGGGCGGTGATGGCACCTTTTTCAAGGTGCCTTCCTGTGTGAGGATTAATGGTAGGAAACATACCTAACATGAAACCTGGCACATTTTAAGTATTTGTGAAATATTACTTATTATTACAATAATAATTATGACTATGTATTTCTGCTAATCCTCCTCAAAACTGTGTAAAATAGATTTGATCGTATCCATTATACAGATGAGAATAACTGAGGGTAAAAAGTTAGGCTAATCTTTTTTTTTTTTATGGCATTGCTAGAAATGTGTAGAGCTTAAAAATGAGACACAATCTGTCTGACCCCTAAAACTAGTTTTATGACCATTTCATGCTCCTTAATCTGTGAATGACTATCAGGTTTCTTGGGCTGTTTGTGAGAGTCCAGTACCATGATCGAAGAGTGTGAAACTCAGTCACTTGACCCGTTGTTTTGACTATACAAACCCCAACTATCTGGGGTTTTAGTTTTTGCCACTTATTGAACTCAATACCATTGGCTTTTCATTGTTTGTCCACATCTTGAAGCAAAGGATCCAGAAATTCTCTTACATTTCTTTGGAGAGCATCTAGGATTCTGGAAACAAGGTTGGCAATGCGGAGAAGAAAGAATTTTCATAATTTTGATTGCACCTCTTGGACAGTGAGAAACATCATCCAGTCCGAGAAGCTGATTACATTATAAAATGATGTAGGGAGTTTATTTCCCATTTTCCCAATCTTTGGGGCTAAGTATTATTGATATGCCCCCTACATTGTGAACTCTTTAGAGACAAAGAGAAATTTATCTCTATTAAAATAAGAACCAACCATAGGCAAACTAATTTCAAAAAACTCCTGAAAATAAAACATAATGAAATGCATTTGGAAAACTAAAAAGAGAAATTGCAAGAATAACTTCATAATCTTGCAAAGAGCTCTCCTAAATTGAAGGGATGAAGACAGAGGAGTTATTAAATGCTGTGCAAAATTCTGAAGTATTGATTCCTAGGCACTAGCTCTGAGGTGCCTGGGTGTCTGAAATATTCATTCTTTCACTTGATTGGCATAGGTTCAATAGGAAGCTTGTAAATATGGCTATTTATGTTCTTTAATTAATTCTACTTGATAATTGATGGACTCCTTCCATGTGAAGTATCATGAATTCCTTTAATTTAGGGAATATTCTCAGCCATTGTGTATATACATGATATCTATTCTACTGGAGCCTCAGTTGGATGGATGTTAAAATTTCTGGATTTTTTCCACATGAAAGAGTTTTCCTTTCAAATTTCTACCTCTTTTCAGTCTGTTCTGGGGAAATTTCTCAAATTTAAGCTTCCAGTTTTCCTTATTTAATCTTTCTCCATATCCAGTCTGCTTTAAAGTATTTGTTTTGTATTTTATTTCAATTATCAGAGTTTTTTTTTTTTGCAAAATCTCTTGTTTAAAATATTTTATTTATTTATTTGAGAGAGAGAGAGAAAGAGAGAAAGCATGTGCATGCATGCATGAGCAGGGGAGGGCCAGAGGGAGAAGCAGACTCCCTGCTGAGCAAGGAGCCAGATATGAGACTCAATCCCAGGAGTCAGGGATCATGACCTGAGCTGAAGGCAGATGCTTACTCACTGAGCCACCCAGGTGCCCCATTCCCAAAATTTCCTGATACATATTTTTCAAAACCGATTGAACATATGATTAGTTTTAGGGTAGCCTAAATAAAATGTAACCCTTTTCTGATGATTCTATCACATCTATTTCTAGGAGATTTCATGTGCTGAGATTTGTATTTCTTTCTTTCTTTTTTTTTTTTAAGATTTTATTTACTTATTCACGAGAGACACAGAGAGAGGCAGAGACACAGGCAGAGGGAGAAGCAGGCTCCTCTCAGGGAGCCCGACGTGGGACTCGATCCCAGGACCCAAAATCACGACCTGAGCCAAAGGCAGATCCTCAACCACTGAGCTACCCAAGTGTCCCAAGATTTGGGTTTCTTTTCTGATACATGTCTAAGGGGGATTGGTACTTTCCTGGTATCATATTGCCCTTTGGATGTATCACTGAGAATCTGATTATCAGTGCAATGCAGAAAATCTGTCTTTTTTCTCTGGTTTCTTTTAGGACTTTCTCCTGTCTTTGGTGTCTACAATTTCATTATGATTTAATTGGGTGTGAATTTTGGAGGTATACTTTACATACAATAGGATGATCTGAATAGATCATAAGTATTCAGTGTGATAGCCTTTGACAAGTTTACACATCTTTTTGTGACTAACCCCCATCCCACTACCCTGCCCTTCCAAACACACACACAATCACAATGGACAATATTTCCTTTGCCCCAGAAAGTTTCCTCCTTCTTCTGATTTTTAACACCATAGATTAATTTTGCTTATTCATGGACTTTGTATAAATGGAATCATACAGTATGTAAGATACATGCCCAATTTCTTTCACTCAGTATATTTTTGAGCATCATCTCTATTGTTGCATTTATCAGTAGTGTGTGTTCTTTTGTTTAGTTGAGTGATGTTCCAGTGTATTATTATTATATAACAACTTGTTAATTTATTCCATTGTTGATAGGTATTTGAACTATTTACAATTTTGTATATTATGAATGAACTTGTTATGAACATTCTTGTACCAGAGTTTATGCAAACATAAGTTTTATTTTGTTTTTGGATAAATTATTAAGAGTAGATTTTATGGGTCATAGGAGAGGTATTTATTTAAATTCCTAAGAGACTGGCAAAGCCAATTTTGGCTATTCTAGGTCCTTTGCATTTCTATGTAAATATTTATATTAGTCTGTCACTTTCTAAAAATGAAACAGCCTGTGAGCTTCCCATTGGGATTATATAGAGTCTATAAATCAGTTTGGGGACAATTACCATCTTAGCAACATTGAATCTTCCAATTCATAAATAAAGCATAAATCCCCATTAATTCAATTTTCTTTAATTTTTCTCAGCATTTTTTTCAGTTTTCAATGTAGAAATGTTACACATCTTTTGTCAAACATATTAAATATATTTAATTCATATTAATTTAATTGATTCTAGAAATTTTGCTAGATTATTGAAATATAATTGAGTTTGTATATTAACCTTGTATCCCACAACTTTACTAAATTCATATATATATTTAGTAATTTTTTGTGTTGATGTCACAGTACATTCCATATACACAACCATGTTGTCTATGAATAATGATGGTTTTGCTTATTCCTCCTAATATTTAAACCTTTCTAGTATTTTCTTGTCTTACCCTACTATTGATAAGAGCAGACATATCCTCACCTTGCTCTTGATCTTAGGGGAAAAATGTTCAATGTTCTGTCATGGAGAAGCATGACAGCTGTAGATTTTTCCTTAGTGTCCTTTATCAGATTGAAGATTTTTCTTTATTCCTAGTTTCTTAAGAATTTTTACCATAAATGAAGGTTGAATTTTATCAAACATTCTTTCTGCATATATTGAAATAACCTTATTACTTTTCTTCTTATTTTTATGTGGTGAGTTATATTAATAGCTTTTCAAATTTAAATAGGCAAATATTAACCCAAACTAGTCTAAATCTCACAGTTATGACATATTTTTTTTATATATTCCTAGGTTCTATTTGCCAATATTGTGTTAGAGAGTTTTGCATCTATACCCATGAGAATATAGACTTATAATTTACATTTCAAAAACTCTACAGTCAAGTTTGGTATCAGTTATTCTGATATCATAAATAAGATGGGAAATAATGCTCTGTTCCATATACTCTCTAAGAGTGTAAGTTATTTTCTTAATGTTTTTGGAATTCATTAATGAAACCACCATGGCTTGAAGCTTGATTTCTGTTTGTTTGCTTGTTTATGCATGTATTGTAGGCATAAACATTTATATAAGTAGATGTATCTATTGCACAAATCTGTCTATTTTGGTGTATTTTTTTCAACTCATGGTAAAGTATTATCTTGTGTGTTTTATAGATTGGACTGTGAACTCTTTTCTGGGATTCACAGTAAATATTGCTTGGCCCAGGATGAGGCAATTCCTCCAGCGAGGTTCTGCCTTTCTTTAAAGTATCTATTACATGGTATCATGTTTATGAACCTTCAAAACTGACATTTCCCTCTTCTCAGTCCTCCTTTGAAATAGAACTTTATTGTTGACTCATTAGAGCTACAGGTGAATTTATTTCTGATTATTCTCTGAGGAAACTAGCTTTTCCTGGTACCTGAGTCTCAATTACTTTTTGAAATTTAAATTCAATTAACCAACTTATAATACATAATTAGTTTTAGACGTAGAGTTCAGTAATTTATCTGTTGCGTGTAACACCCAGTGCTCATCATATCATATGTCCTCCTTAATGTCCATCACCCAGTTACCCATCCAATACCCCCGCCCCTCTAGCTGCCCTCATTTTGTTTCCTATAGCTCAGAATCTCTCGTGGTTTTTCTTACTCTCTGATGACTTCCCATTCAGTTTTCCCTCCATTCCCCTATGATTCTATGCACTGTTTCTTATATTTCACATATGACTGATACCATAGGATAATTGTATTTCTCTGATTGTCTTATTTTGCTCAGCATTCCATCCATGCCGATCTGAATGATAAATATTCATCCTCTCTGATTGCTGGTATCTATCTGTTGATGGGCATCTCAGCTCTTTCCACAGTTTGTCTATTGTGGACATTACTGCTATGAACATTGGGGTGCAGGTGCCCCTTCAGATCACTACATTTGTATCTTTGGGGTAAATATCTAGTAATACAATAGCTGGGTGGTAGATTAGGTCTATTTTTAACTTCTTGAGGAACCTCCATACTGTTTTCCAGAGTGACTGCACCAGATTGCATTCCCACCAACAGTATAAGAAGGCTCCCTTTTCTCTGCATCCTTACCAACATTTGTTGTTTCCTATCTTGTTAATTTTTGTGATTCTGACTGCTGTGGGGTGGTATCTCATTGTGGTTTTGATTTGTATTTCCCTGATGCCAAGTGATTTGGAGCATTTTTTCAGGGGTCTGTTGGCCATTTGTATGTCTTCCTTGGAGAAATATCTGTTCATGTAATCTGCCCATTTCTTGACTGGGTTATTTGTTTCTTGGGTGTTGAGTTTGATAAGTTCCTTATAGATCCTGGATACTAGCCCTTTATCTGATACATCATTTGCAAATATCTTCTTCTATTCTGTAGGTTGCCTTTTGGTTTTCTTGACTGTTTCCTTTGTTGTGCAGAAACTTTTCATCTTGATAAAGTCCCAGTAGTTCATTTTTACTTTTGTTTCCCCTAAGTTTGGAGACATGTCTAGCAAGAAGTTGATGTGGCCGAAGTCAAAGAGATTGCTGCCTGTGTTCTTCTCTAGGATTTTGATGAGTTTCTGTCTCACATTTAGGTCTTTCATTCTTTTCAAGTTGATCTTTGTATGTGGTGTAAGAAAATGATCCAGTTTCATTCTTCTACATGTGACTGTCCACTTTTCCCAGCACCATTTCCTGAGGATTGTCCTTTTTCTATTGGATATTCCTTCCTGCTTTGTTAAAGATTAACTGACCACAGAGTTGAGGGTCCATTTCTGGGTTCTCTACTCTGTTCCATTGATCTGTGTCTGTTTTTGTGCCAGGACCATACTGTCTTGATGAACACAGTTTTGTAATAGAGCTTGAAGTCTGGCATTGTGATGCCACCAGCTTTGGTTTTCTTTTTCAACCTTCATCTGTCTATTTGGGATCTTTTCTGATTTTATACAAATTTTTTGATTGTTTCAGCTCTGTGAAAAATGTAGATGGTGTTTTGATAGATTGCTCTGGGTAGCATAGACATTTTAACAATATTTATTCTTCCAATCAATAAGTGTGGAATATTTTTCCATTTCTTTGTGTCTTCCTCAATTTATTTCATAAGTGTTCTGTAGTTTTTAGAGTACAGATCGTTTACCTCTTTGGTTGGGTTTATTCCTAGGTATCATTGTTTTTGGTGCAATTGTAAGTTGGATCAATTCCATAATTTCTCTTTCTTCTGTCTCATTGTTAGTGTATAGAAATGCAATTGATTTCAGTGTATTGAATTTATATCCTACTACGTTGAATTCCTGTATGAGTTCTAGCAATTTTGGGGAGGAGACTTTTGAGTTTTCCACGTAAAGTATCATGTCACCTGTGAAGAGTGAGAGTTTGAATTCTTCTTTACCAATTTGAATGCCTTTCATTTCTTTTTGTTCCTTGATTGCTGAGGCTAGGACTCCCAGTAGTATATTGAACAACAGTGGTGAGAGTGGTCATCCCTGTCATGTTCCTGACTGTGGGGGGAAAAGCTCTCAAGTTTTCCACACTGAGAATAATATTCTCTATGGGCTATTTGTAGATGACTTTAATGATATTGAGGTATGTTCTCTATCCCTACACTGTGAAGAGTTTTAAGAAAGGATGCTGTATTTTGTCAAATGCTTTTTCTGCATCAATTGAGAGGATCATATGGTTCTTGTCCTTTCTTTTATTAATGTGATGTATTGTGTTCATTGATTTGTGAATGTTGAACCACCCTTTTAGTCCAGGAATAAGTCCCACTTATTGGTTGTGGTGAATAATCCTTTTAATGTACCATTGGATTCTATTGGTTAGTATCTTGGTGAGAATTTTGGCATCCCTGTTCATCAGGGATATTGGTCTGTAATTCTCTTTTTTTGATGGAGTCTTTGTGTGGTTTTGGGATCAAGGTAATGCTGGCCTCATATAGTGAGTTTCGAAGTTTTCCTTCCATTTCTATTTTTTGAAACAGCTTCAGAAAAATATGTATCATTTCTTCTGTAAATGTTTGGTAGAATTCTCCTGGGAAGCCATCTGGCCCTGGACTCTAGTTTTGGGGACATTTCTGATTATTACTCCAACTTCCTTGCTGGTTATGGGTCTGTTCAGGTTTTCTACTTCTTCTGTTTCAGTTTTGGTAGTTTATAAGTTTCCAGGAATGCATTCATTTCTTCCAGATTGCCTAATTTGTTGGCATATAGTTGCTCATAATATGTTCTTAAAATTGTATTTCCTTGGTGTTGGTCATGATCTCTCCTCTTTCATTAATAATCTTATTAATTTGGATCCTTTCTCTTTTCTTTTTGTTAAGTCTGGTCAGGAGTTTATCAGTCTTATTAATTCTTTCAAAGGACCAATCTCAATTAAGCTTATTTTAAAGGCCCAATATTTTCCCCGTCTCTACATGTTCTTTCAACTAATGTATCTAACATATAAAAATGGGAATTTCATTGGTAGCTTAGAGTAAAGCTTTTCTTATTGTCTGGATTTTTGCCTCCTTTTGTTTTATGTTATCATTATTTTTTACATTACTGGTAGGTTTATCTGTGCACTTAAGGAATGCCTATTACGTTGTGTCCTTCATTTTTACGTGCTTTTTTGTAATGGGAGGAGTTTTATTTTTTAAAGATTTTATTTATTTATTTGACAGAGAGAGAAAGAGTGAGACAACACAAGCAGGGAGAGCTACAGAGGAAGAAGAAGAAGAAGGCTCCCTGCTGAGCCCACCAGGGGATCATGACCTGAGCTGAAGACAGATGCTTAATCAACTGAGCCATCCAGGTACCCTGGGAGTAGTTTTAGATTGCCTATAGTCTGTTATATTGCCAGAGATGGGAGTCACAACTCATTTTACAGAGCACCTGGCTGGCTTGGTTGATAGAGCATGTGACTCTTGATCTTGGGACTGTGAGTTCAAGTTGCACATTGGGTATAGAGATTATTTTAAAATAAAATGTTAAAAAAATCTCATTTAGAGTATCACTATAACCTGATATCAAAACAAACACAGATAGTAATGTAATAGAAAATTATAGGCTAGTATCATTATTGACTATAAGAGCAAAAGTCCTAAAGAAAATTTTAGCAATATATGAAAAGATATATCATAACTATATGGGATTTATTTGATGAATGCAAGAATTAATCAAATCTGTCCACATAATTTATATATTAATAGTCTAAGATATACAAATCATCTCATTATCCTATTGGACAATGAAAATAATTTAATAAAACAGCATATAGCCCTAAGTAAAAAGAAACAAAAAGCCTAATGTGCTTGATAGAGTAGAAACCTTTCTCAATTACAATTATCAGAAATATCCATCATGTCATAGTTAATGATAAAACTATCAAGCAGTAGTATTCTTTTACCATTCCTATGGTGCATATTTATTAAATTCCTACTAGTTATGGAGATACAGCAGAATATGTAACAAATCCTACACTTTGAAGTTGAATAACAAACAGAAATGTTCATTACTATTATTTAAAAAGTAACAATCCTGCTATAATTTGTGAGTGATAGTCTTAAAAAATCAATTGGCTAACTATGGGTCCTAGCCAAGGAGTTTAGCAAGGTGACCAGAACCAATTTAATATTGAAACATTATATTTTCCTATAAAATATCATTACCAATTAGAAAAGATAACTAAAATATATCCCAGTTTCTATAATATCAATAATGTGTCTTACACATTATAGTACAAAACTTAAAAAACTTTAAAAAATATATGTTGAAACTTTTTGAAGAAATTTATAACACTTTAAGAAGAAACATGAAAGGAACTGACTAAATTAAAAACATACTATAGTTACGAGTAGAAGAATCAACATCAATTTAGTCCAAAATTAATCTATCATTTTTGATGCAATCCATTCAGATCCAAACAAGATTGTTTTCTCCAAGGACCTTAACAAATAATTCTAAATTTGCTATGTGTAAAATTTGCCAAAACAATTTTCCAAACTAAGGGAAATATTGTTTTTTCTGAAAAGATTTTGGAAAAAATATATCTATAAGAAAAAATATATCATAAACCTGACAAAGAGTATAGAAGCAGATTAGCATAGATGAGAGAATTTAATATAACTTACAGGTAGCATTTTAAGTAATTGAGAGAAAGGCAGTCTATTTCATCTATGGTATTATGTCAACCAGCAATGTTTTGAAAGGGATCATCAGTTTCTATCAAGCTTTTTACAAAAATACCTTTGAGGAGAATTATTCTCATATCCTCATTTATACTACAAGGAAATTTAGGTGAATGTGTTCTTGACCTTCATGCTGACATGTCTTTTTAACAAGACATAAAATCAAAAGCTATTAAAGAAAAGATTGATCTACTGAATATGTCAACATTTAAAATGCTCATTAAAAAATGTTAAAAGGCAAGTGATAATCCAGGAGAAAATACCTACATACTGCATACAGGTGTAACAAAATAAAAAGAAATTATATTTAAACATATGTAGAACACATGCAAATCAATAATATAATAACACAATAAAAAAGACAAAACTTAAGAGCTGCCAAAGAAGAGTAGAATCAATACAAAAGGTCAATGAACATGTGAAAATAGGTACTCCATATAAAATTAACAGCAAGCAAATTTAAATTAAGATAACAATGGCACACTCTTTTTCAAGTATCTGGAAAAGAAAAGTTAAGAGAATCCAGCTTTAATGGCAGTATGGGGAAACATCTCTCTTTGAAAAACTGCTGGTAAGGTGTTAGGCTAGAATAGGTGTTGAGCTACCTTATTGCCAATAAGAAGGAGCAGGTTTTATCAAAACAAAGTACATCCACATAATAGAATCATATACTTAGAATAAAGTTGGTGAGATTGCACCATATACAGAAATTGGGAAAGAGCTTTGATATATATTATTAAATTAGAAAAGAAATTTGCAGGTCACCATGTCACCATACTATTTATGAAAAAAATTTGCAGGTCACCATGTCACCATACTATTCATGTGAAGTTGTCATATGTGTGCCCTCTCTCACATGTACAAATGGATACATTTGCATAGATGCCATATTACAAGTAAGCAAATGCATGAAAAACATCTAAAAAGATAAATGCCAATATAATAGTGATTAACTTGGGGCAGAGGTAGTTTGTTTACAGAAGACTTCAGAAGAAGAAACTAATCCCTTATACCTAGTTGCATTATTTATTTATTCTAATAATTTTCTTGCTCATGCATCATTATCATGTTTGGCTCATTCTCATAAATAATATCTCTCATGAAAGTGGTTTTTACCTGTGCTTGTATGAATAAAACTCTTTGAAATGTCTATGGAGCTTGGAAAGAATATTTCTCCCCCAAAATTTCATATGCTCTTTTGAAGAGATATTATCTAGCAGTTGAGAATATATGGTAATTGGTCAACACTAATAACCCTAAGGATGAAGATAGTGGTGATGATGATGATGGTGATGAAGATGATGATAATGATAATGGTAATGACGGTGATGATGACAGCAATTTACAAAAGCTTATTTGTTTTGACTGACTCAGGTCCAGATTATATCTATGCCCCATTTCTGGTGCCCTACTTTCCTTTCTTTCTTCCTCCCTCCCTCTCTTCTTTCTTTCTTTCCTTCCAGTTTTCCTAGTATCCACTCTGCATCAGGTTTAGAGCTTACTCTCAGTAACATGTGGATGAACAATGCTTGCTTTCCATCCTCTGGTCCCTCTCCTTCTCTCACACAAATGTTGTATAGGTTGAGAAAATCAGGAAAGGTGGACCCTATAAAAAGGAAGTGAAAGCCCCACAGAAAACCTCAGTAGGTATCTTCTTATATTTCAAGGACCAACATTGATCACCTAGTAGACTTTAGCATCAAGGAAGGTTGGAAAACATAAAACTTTGATAAAAGCACATCAGCCAAAGAATATGGGAATGTGTGTTGAGTGAGATAATGCTTTTCAAGCCATTGAAATGTAAAGAATAATCATGATATTATTATTATTATTATTATTATTATTATTATTATTATTATTTTGTAGATGGTAACAGAAGCCCACTTTGGGATTTCTGCAGTAGGGCTGACCAGCACATGGTGGTGGAAACATAGCAATATAATTATTGAGATCTTCTTCATCATCATCACCATCTTCATGACCAACCTGGTCAAATAGCCTGGAACAGTGGTTGGAATGTTCATGGTGGGCATGTGTCTGAATGGAGGAAGCAAGGTCACTTAAGTATCTTCATCATTACAGCTGTCAATTATTCAGTGCCTACTTTATGCCAGATTGTCTCATAGGTCATTTCATCCACATTATTTAGTTTAATCTTTAGTTTTTGATTGTGGAAACTAAGATTCAGAAATATTTCTATAACTAGGTAAAGATCAAATAGGAGCTAAGTTTGAGAACCAAAACTCAAATCCAGTTGCCTGGGATTTTTCTTTCCACCAGCATTAACTCTATCCTTGTGGATATCATGTGTCTATGAATTATTAATATTTTGATGGCTGCATTTACCTTTTGTTAGTGTGGCTCTTAAGAAATCTATTTCTTTAAAAGAATTACAAAAAAGATGAATTCTTTGAAGACAGCAGCCAACACAATTTTAGTAAATATAATATTTATAGGACTCTGCAATTAATTTACAAATTTTTTATATCAAAATTCGCCCTGATGATCTTATTCTTTAGGGACAACAATTGTCTCCTCCGTGATGTTTTCCTACACTAAAGGCAATTATTGTTGCTTCTAGCTGTAATAAAAAAATAACCGAAACAGATAGAAGTGTCTTCGTCGAAATTGAGCTGAAACTCCCACTGTGGAAATAATCAGAAAATTAAAAGCTCTGCAATCTTGCAAATAACATTGCAACTTAATATTATTGGAACATAACATTATTATCTCTTTTTATAGGGAAAACAAACATAAATATATTTTCAAATGACACTGTGATATTAGTTTTATTTTATTGGAAGGGGGGCAAAGAACAATAAGTTTTTAGGATTGAGCAAATGAAACAATGGGGATTTATGAAAAATGATCAGCAGCACAAGGATATGCTGCAAGTCTCAATCTCAAGCATAACATTCCAGATACAATGGTGCACTATGCCAGCCCCTCCTGTGTGATTTTCTGGTGTGGCTTCATCTACAATTCCTCATAGTGGCAACCAGGTACAGCTAGACCCTCACTCAATGTGGGTTAATGGGCTTTTTATGGAAAAGAGCACAGGCTTTGGACATGAGTTTGAATCCTAGATTTGTGATTCACTTGCTCTATGATGCCATGTTATTAAATTCTTTTCTCCTTGGTCTGTTCATCTGTAAAATGGAAACAAATTCACAGTCAGGTGAATATGAAATAATAGTGCCTGTCCCAGGGCTTAGTTTAGAAAACAGGGCTATATATGGCCTATCCTAATTAATCTGTACTACATAGTTGTGGGTCTAAGCTTAGGCACCCATCAAGTAGCACTTGCCTCCCTTTTATCATAATCCTTTGTGCATATTTCTCTCTGTCTAGAAACCTATAATCAAATATTCTTAGATTCCTTAGCTGAATTCTTCCTAATGTTATCCATTCTGAAAACAATGTCAAATATAATTTGGCCAATTTATAACAAAGTCAAGACAAGGGCCAGCCCTTCTTCAATGGCTTTGTTTCTGGGCTTCCTTGACTCTGAAATAGGAACAAAAGGGATTTAGAAAGTGTAGGCTGTTTCCTCCTTTCTGGGCCTTGCATGGCATGAGGACCAGGCAACGATACAGCCCTGGGGCTTTCTTTTAGTTTTCTTTCCTGACTTGGTCTCTGTCCAGAGTTGAAACGAATAGGCTGGAAATGGAAGTTATACAAAGTACTGGCAGCTTCCTTTTGGGATTGCTTTGTTTAAAGAGCCTTTTTATGATCAATAAGTGCTGTGATATATATATTTATATGAGGGGTTTGAATATGATTTAGATCTGAACTTCCTGCAGAGTGAAAAAGAGTTGCTTCTCTTTTATCCAAAGTGCTTCATATTTAAATCATAAGTTAAAGATATGCTCAGCTTTGACTCACTCAATCAAGGCATCTTTCTTAAATTTAATTCAATCCAGTGTATTCCAAATAAATTTTCACTTATTGATCACCTAATACATATATGACACCATGCATGGTCCTGGGTACACAGAAATAAATAAGACTTATTGTCCACTTGTATCTTCCAAATATGCCCTGAATATGCCATTTCTCTCCATCCTCCCTACTGTTTCCTACTCAGGCCCCATCATTTCCCACACTCTGAATACAGTCGTCCAGATGGTCTTATTCCATCAGGTGATCCTGTCCATATTCTACCCAACAAACTAATCTCTTTTTCTTTAATTGGAATATAGTTGGTACAACATTACTTTAGTTTCAAATGTTTGGCATAGTGATTCAATATTTCTATACATTATGCTATGCTCACTACAGTGTAGCTACCATTTGTCTCCATACAACATTATTATAATATCACTGACTGTATGCCCTATGCTGTCTTTTTCCCCCAGGACTTATTCATTTCATAACTGGAGGCTTCTACTTCCCATTCCCCTTCACCTATCTTGCCCATTCCCTTATCCTCTTCCCCTCTGGCAAACACGAGCTAGTTCTCTGTATTTGGAGTCTGTTTCTCCTTTTTTACTTGTTTTGTTTTTTAGATTCTACATGCAAGTGAAATCATATGGTATTTTTTTTCTCTGACTCACTTATTTCACTTAGGATTATATTCTCTAGCTCCATCCATGTCATTGCACATGGCAAATAGCAAGATTTCATTCCTTTTATGGTTATAATAATATTCCATTGCATGCTATACTATATATACAGTGGAATATTATGGAATGTGACAAGACTCTGTTCTTTTTATGGCTGAATAATATGCCAGTGCAATATTAATATGTATATGATACATATTATATATATTTATGTGAATATATCTATCACATCTTCTTTATTTATTCTTTAACAATTTTGTCAAAACATAACTCAGATCACAACATTCCCCATCTTTAAAACCACCAGTGGCTTCTACTGCATTTAGAATAACAACCAACACCTATATGGTCTGCATTGTCTTTGTTCTTCTCCACCCTCAACTTTCTGAACTCCTCTTAAGCTAGACCCCCACTTGCCCATGAGTCTTCAGCCCACAGCTTTCTTTTCATCCTTGAGGTATTTGATGCCTTAGGGCCTCTCCCCCAGATATTTCCTCTACCAGAGTGGTCCTCAAACTCATCTTCTGGCAATTTACTCCTTTCTCTCATGTCATGGACACCGTCTTCTCAAGAAAGATGTCCCTTCCTTGTCAGATGTATGGTAGCTTTCTTCAATAGCACTGATCATTCTCTGAGATTGTTTGTGTTTACTTATTTATCATTTATCTCCCTACCACTCCCCTCCCGTATAAACTCCACAGAGATGGTGCTGTGTCTGACTTCTTATGACTCTTTCCTAGCACCTAGAACAGCTCAATAGATATTTGTGAAAGGAACAAATGAATGCCTTCCAGGTGTTCATAGGTTAATAAAGGAGACAGATTGGAATCCAAAATGTGACAATCTGAGGGATATAAGAAAAGTGAAGCATTCAAGAAAGGAGTCCAAAATCACAGGATCACTGGGGAAGGCCATGGATGGACAGGAGGGTCCTCACAAGGTAACATTGCCTTGGTAAAATAGTCCATCCTGTTGTCCTCAGAAATCTAATTTATAGGTATGGCAAATTCAGTCTTTCAGAAACAAACTTGCTCATGGGAATGACCTATAAGCCTGGATGGAATGACATTAACTTTAAATGAGAAATATTGCTGCTAATGAGTAACATTAGATAATACAATCCTCCAACGAGAACATTTTCACTCTCCATGTAGGCTGCTTGGGAGCTAATTTATCCTCAAAAAGTTATTTGGTGAACTTGAGTCAGAACATGGGGTTAGTAATCAGTCTATAGTTTTAATAGAATCACCAAGTGAAAAGCTGAAGAAATCCCCAGTAGTCCAGTGTGTGTGGAGAGCAAATGGGTCAACATAAGTGACTCAGGACCAAATCATGTGTGAAACAAAAGTTGGGAGGCCCTCTTTCATGTGGAACCTGCTGCAGTTGATCATTAAAATGTGAATGCCAATGGAGTCAAGTTATAGCAGGTATAGCTTTGGCCTCTTCCTTGATTTAGGTATATGTGCACAGTTTCTTTGGAATTCATCAAATGCTTGACTTCACAATGATACCTCCTCTACTGATGCTCACTTGAAAGTGTAATGTTCTTTGCAACTGAACTTTATCCTGCTTAGATAATACGTCAACAAAATTTTAAATTTAAGGCTCTGATTCCGCAACTTCTAAAACTCACTGGGAAGAAGAGGAAAGAGTCTTTCATGCTGTAGTTCACTGGTAGTGCAGAGGGTTGGGGCCAGTCTGCTGAGTATCAAAGGCCAAGGGACAATCCCAGAGAAAGGCAGGCATTATCCCTCTTTAAGCAATAGGTCTGGGGCTCTGACACTGACAAGATTGTCAGAAAATGATGACTTTTCTACTCCTTCTTTGACATGGTCTTTCTTGATTTAGGCAGGACCCTTTGTTGTGGTCAACTCTGTCTTGATTCTGTATACTCCAAGCTTGCATTAAAATTCACCACATTAAAATTCACCCCTAGTTCTAATCTGACTCTATCTTCTCTTCCACTTGCTTCCTCCATGTCAGTCCTAGAGCATTTGGGGTCCAGCCACTACCAGAAGTTTTCTTCCCACCTGCCTTCTTCTTTGTCTTTGGCGTGATGTACCTCTATCTGGTTAAGGGGCCTTCTCCTTAGTTCCTTGTCTGTTTAGTCTTGCTTATAAATACAAAGCCCTGACAAAAATCCTAAATCATTCAAACCCTTAAGCAGTTAGTAACTTCTTTTTTAGAACTCTCAAAGGACTTGGTACCTCTAATTTCACACTCACTTCTTTCTTCTCTGATGGAGTCACATAACAATAATCATCATATAATGAGTTCACTCTGTGTGTGTGTGTGTGTGTGTGTGTGTGTATCCATCTGTCTTCTCCCTGAGAGACTGAGTATATAAATGGCCAAACTATATATGTAAGCAGAACTCTGCCCACAATCTCTGCAGCCCAGGCAGCCAAACTATAGCCTCTACAGAAATTGGCCCAGGACCTGGTCAAAACAATTGGTTAGAACTTGGTCAATGACTGTCAGTTTTCCTACTTCTGTTCCTCCCTACTTCCAACTCCAGACCAACCAAAGAAAACCAAATATGGTTTCCAAACAAGTCACATAAGACGCCTGCCCCAAGTCAGCCACCACCAACATCCCAAGACCAACAGCCTCCCATCAGGACATATGTGAAAGCCTTTGCTTGGAACTCCTATCACACTTTCCACTCCCTTGCCTGTCCTTGAGGCTCTTCCAAGCATAAGTGATGATAGCTGCCTCCTTTATAGCAAGCTTTAAATCAACAGCCTCTGTTTGTTCTCAGTTGGGTGGTCTGTATTTATTTCCATATTTCCAAGACCCTAAACAACACATATTACTATTCTCACTTTGTCTAGAAGGAAGCTGAGGCTAAGAATGGTTATGCACTTTGGCCATGTTTTCACAGCTGAATCAACAAAGCCAACATCTGAATTTACATACCTCTGATCCCAAAGCTACTGCTCTTTGCACTCTGCAGTGACACCTCTTCAAGTTCCCACTAAGCATTTGCAAAAGGCCTGCACCTTATGCATCTCTGGGTCTCCTGTGCTCTGCCCAAGGACTGGCATATAGCGCATGCTCATCAGGTAGTTGGGGGCTTGGGCTATTGCTAGCATTCCTAGGAAATGAGTTTATAATAGTTTGGTGCTTCTGAAAGCAGACAATGTAAGTAAGTTCTGGTGAGCATTTCTTTTCTCAGAGTAAATGTGAACCGTTATTTATTGCAAAAAATACCAAGACTCATTTTTTAATATACTGCTTAACATAATAATTCCTGGAAACGGTTCCCCTGTGGTGAAATAATGAAAAGTAAGTGAAAGGAGCTGCAAATGTCGCTTCTGAGCAAAAGATTAAAGTACTCCTCTCCTTAGGTTTGCTTCACATATTTGAGTAATAGAATTTGTTGGTTCGTCTCATGTTATAAATTACAAACCCAACCATTGTGGCATTCCTGAGTGGGTGCCCTGGGCTGTGTGGCTTCAGTGTGTGCAGGCCACACAATTGGGGCAGGGCATTCCTGGGAGAATCCCATTCCAAAGCATCCATTTCGCCGGTATCTGAAGTCCCTCACTCACTAATGAAGCTATTTACAAAATAGCCTTCTGAGCCTTTTCATTTCTTCTCTTGGCTTGCTTATTCCTGTCTATGGAAGTTTGGTAGCTCTGGGAGATTTTTAAACTAGGAGGCTAGCACAGAAGAAAACTTACATCATGGAAAACATGCACATTGTTGGCAGTTCTTTTACATATTTGCAAAGGTTGCTTAGATAATAATACTTCCATGGAATGTTTTGAAGGACTGGATTTTCTGACAGCAGCCCATGACTAGATATTGGAGCAATGTGGGTTCCTTGATGTCCTTAAATAGTGAGCTCAGATCATTTTCTGGAAGCCTCAGTTTTCTAACCTGAAAAATAGGTATAAGAAATATCTGCCTTATTTTGAGGATCAGATGAGGTAATAACAAATATGAAAGCACTTCATGAATTCAGAAAGGCCAGACAGATGCCACCATTATTGCAAAGCAAGTTATCTTTACAAGTTCTCAGATGACAACCAGTTGTTTGTCTTCTGCTGAATATCCTAACCAAAGGAACTATTTGTGTTAGAGTGGTAAACTTGCCATTATCAGTTGTATAAAATGTAGATTCCTGAATTTGCAACAGGAATCAGGGAGTTGTTAGTATTTGTCTAGCCTTAAAAGATCAAAAGGTCATTGAGTTCACCCTGATTGTTTTGAATCCTGGAGAGGATGTGCCCAATGTCAAAGGTCATTTACAGGGGAAGACTAAATGGGAGAATCTTGAGGGGATGGACATGTATAAAAATTGTTTGAGCCTTAATGAGTGTGTTATAGTGTTTCCTCTGGGGAAGAACGTCAAGTTCCAATAGACTATCACTTGTGCACCCAGGAAGACAAGATAGCTGGTGGAGGCTATGGGGAAGGGTAAAGGAAGTGGCAAAAAAGGACACAGCCATAGTGTCTATCTGTGGTGTCAGCCTTTTGTAGCTGAAGTAGAGTCTCCTCAGCAGATGACTGGCCAATCGGCTACCTCATTATTTTTGTACAACTTATTGCATATACCATTGGTATCTTTGTGTCCTGCCACAGGTCTTCTCCCTGATGTGATTTCGAAAATGCTGGCATATCTCCATTGCACTAAAGGGACTGAGGCAAGATGGTATGTCTGCTCAAGCTAGGAGTCCTTCTGATGAGGCTGAGTGTTCTTCCCTGAAAGCCTCCGCTTGAAGTGGTGTGACAAGCAATGGCCCAGGAGTGTGGCTTCTTGCGACTTGTTGATCCAGTTGCCTTGCTGCTATGTAGAATCTTCTTCAACTACTCTTTTTCTGACCAAACCAGAGTTCTATACTTTGTTTGAGCAAGGGTTGGAGGGGAGGGTTGGGCCCACTGCTCTTAGTTAACTTTGGAGGGGCCTTTTCTGAGGGACCTGGCACACATAATAACCTGTCCTTTGACTGACTGATGGGGCTCTCTGATAAGGGCCACCTGATATGTCTTAATGGATGCACGCCTCCTCTTGGGGGCATGCACATTCCTCAGATGTCTGGCTCCAACCTGACAGCCTTTTGAACTTGCTATATACTGAAAGCCCATTACTTGACTTAATAATTTGGGGGAGATTTGAAGGCTATTCTTGCCACAGTTATTCAGACATGTCTAAAGGGGAAGACGTGGTTTGTAAGAAAGGATTTTTAAAAATTATCTCTGCAGATGATCAACATGCTCAGGTCTCTCCTTGACCCTGTGACCCAGCTCCCCTCAGCATTCTTGCCTCAAAAGAAGCGTTCTAACTAGCTGTCTCCTGTTTGTCATATCCTGATGACTTATCAAATATCTATCCCAAAGCTTTCATATTAGTCCCACAAAACTGCGGCTTCTGGGGCCCTTAAGTACTAATTGCCAGTCCTACTATACCACTCCTGCCCTTATCTTAAAACTTCTGCTATATTTGAAACTGGTAACTATCCTCTTGGAACTCTCTCATAAGTTCCTATTCTCATTTAATATTCTATTTTTCTTATTATTTCTTTTCTTTCATAGGATTAGTGTCCTAGAAGCCAGTGCTAGCCTGCATGAATCCAGGGAGCAAGATGTTTACTAGGGATCAACACTTATGAGGAGAAGGGGTGCAGAGAACGTGAACTTCGTTGCAGACATAATAATGCCTCAGGTAACTCCGGTGTCTCTCGAGGGGAATATTGCCCATCAGAGTGTCCCATATCAAGGAGAAATGGGCAGGTTCTTTTTCCCACCTGGCTCAGTTACAAGATGCAGTGTCCTTGGCAAGGACTTGACCTCAGGCAGGACAGTTCTCTATGGTAGAGGAGATTCTAAAGAAGCTGACAACCTGATCCTGTTTATGAACCACAGCCCCTGCAGCTGGGTGGTAGGTTTGGGTTTTGAGGGGAATTGGAGAGAAGCAGCATTGGGACTACCACATTTCCCTTCACCAGGTGATCATGTACACTCCTGAGAATGTTGAAAGCAATGAGCCCTTCCCCCAGAAGAAAAAAACATGTGTGCCCACTGATAAACATATTGCCCACAATTTGAAAGGCTCATAAATGTTCCAAAACCCACCCAAGGGTCCCGGCAGTGGATTAACCTAATTAGTCAACCTGCCATTGACTTTAAGTATTTAAATTCACATCCCACTGTACTCCAATGAAAACTAAAAAGCAAAATGCTTCTGGGTCCTTTGTCCCACATAATTTCCTTAATCCTCACCACCCACCTCTGGTTAGGTGCTGGTGATCCTACTTACATACCAGGAAATGGAGGACCTGAGAGGATAAGTGATTGGCCCAAGATCACACTGGTATCACGTGGCTGAGGTGGGAATTACCTCAGCAGCTCATGTCTTTTCCATGTTATCTTCCTTCCTCAAAGAGATTCTCAACCCTCAAAGAGCTTGTAAATCAAAAGGGATGTGGGAGGCGAGAAAAGCACACACAAAAACACAGTGCAAGGACAAAGAGATAACTGTTATAATATAGGCAGAAACAAAATTCATTTGAGAAGTAACATCCCATTAGGTGCATTAAACATGTGATCATTTTTCCCACCAGAGTCCATGTGAGAATGGTCGGCAGAGATAATTAAATGTTCTCTTGGCTTATACACTGCTGGAGAAGGCACTTCTAGACGTTAGCTGGTTATTTTAGAAGATATTTATTAGGCATTAATTAAGCCTATATGACATCAATAATCATCTAAGAATACATCCTACCCTTTACAAACACATATCTTCTGTGAACTTACAGATTTAAGAGGGGGCTATGATGAAGAACATAGTGTACTACATCCCTGTAGAGAAGTAGGTGGCTGTTGTAACACAGAGGGGACAACTGCTGTTTCTTACTACCCCTGTGCAGGCTCATTTAAAGTGGATTTAATAAATGTATAGCATGAAGGTAGGCACATGTGTTTGTTACACACTGTATAATGTACCTAAATTTACATGTTCTTAATGACAGTCAACATTTTCTTTATTAACTTCTTGATCTATTAAATAAAGCCCTGCTATGTGGCCTGGAACTGCAGTGCTAGTCCCACAAGAGGTATCCAGTAAATAGTTTAACTGAATTAGTAAGTGATTTAGTATACAAATGAGTGAGCAGACTCTTTATTGCCAAATCCTTGGGCTTTCTCTAAGACCTCATCCCACTGGGTCTCTCTTCTACATTTGTAATTGTTGAAAAGCATGCAGATCCATCTAGTTGCCTCTTCTTTCTCTCCAAGCATGGTACTCACAACCTAACAGACTATTGGGAATCACTCTTTGTATGCCTGTCAAGCCCTTGAAACCCAACATGTGCAAAGCTAAGCTTGGTAAGCAGTGTTATCATGGTGGTTAAAAGCATGACTTTGAAACTCCAACTGCCTGGGCATAAATCCTACCCACTTACTAGCTGTGAGGCCTTGGGCAAATTATTTAACCCTTCCATTATTGTGAGTATGACAATTACAAACATGTGAGTTATATGCAGAAAGCTCCTGGCATGTAACAGAGCTCAGTAAAGGTCAGCTTTCATCATTAGGATCAACTCTCTGATTTTTATCATAAGGCAGATGTTCATCAGATTCCCCTCTGTATCTGATCTGTACCTGTCTGCATCTGTTATCCTGATTCCCTACCAATTTTCATCTCTACATTCAAAGTCCCCTTAAAAATACCTCAAACCCACCCTCATCTCCTTCTCCACCACTAGTGCCCTGGTTTAGGGCTTCCTCATTTATAGCCTTGACTACTGAAGTGTGTTCCCACAGTTTCCCAGCAGCTAGACTAGCTTTTTTCTAGCAAATGCCACATATTACATTTAGACCATGGACTCAGTCATGTTAACACCTACTTGCTCAAAAATCTTCAGTGGTTCCCATCACCCTCAGATTCAATTTTAAATCCCTTCATGTCATAGCATCCAAGATCCTCCATACTCAGTACTCCTTCTATTCCCAGACTCCTCTCTCCTCATTTAATTTTTTTGGGGCTCTGACCTCTAACTTATCTGCAGCTTTGAGTTTTCCACCATTACCCGTGCATTCCTTTCTGCCTCTTCAGGACACCCTGCAGCACCCCCACTTAGCTCCTGTGCATGTTCTTTTTCTGGAAGTTGTTCCTGATTCCACAAAAGTACCTTGCTGCTTCTCCATGCACACAAGGGGATCACACATGTGGGACTTATGTGTGATCTAGGTAGAATAACAAGGCTGTGTGTGTAAATGGGGGCTTCCCAGAACACCTGTGTAGCTCATCTGGTTTTAGTCTTCCTGAGGCCTGGGAGTTGGTCACTTCCTCTAGGGCCTTGATGCATCCCCTCCCCACCCCCCCCATAGCCCCTCTGCTAGGAAAGAGTCTCTTGATTCTCCTATTTCTCCAGTTACATTCATAAAATCCAAGATTTTATAAAATGGTGGAGGTTGCTGGTGCTTTGGGGCTAATCAGAAGTAAAATCTGTGTTTCCCTGGATTCTGGGAGAGGCAATAGAGGAAATGAATGAATATTCAACACTAGGATCCAGCAGCTCAGACATCTCCTGGGCCATCCTTCTATCTGGAATTCCTCTTCATCTCTCCCCATCTCTCTGAGAACTTTACAAATGCATCTAAGTAAAAACATGGAAGAAATTCACCCTTATCCAGTGGAGTCAGGTGTTGAAACCTGAGAGCTGAGTCCTGGTTCCTGCTAGGAAGGATGAAGGTCTGTGTAGAGCTATGGCAAAAAGGTAGACATGATGGTCAAACTGCTTGGGTTAACCTTCTTAGCTCTGAGGCCCTCAGAACCTATCCTCTCTGGGTTTCAGTTTTTCTAATTTTACAGTAGAGACACTAGTAGTGCCAATCTTCTATTACTTAGCAAGGCTTAAGTGAGTTAGCACAAAGTGTTTATGAGCAATCCTGCACAGGGTAATTGTGAGCTTAGAGTTAGCTAATGGTTGAGGTCTTTGCTATCCAGGTGAAGAGAAAAAATCCATTCAAAGAGAGGCATTAGAAAACTAATCGTTTGGGAACCTTGTGGCTGGACTTGTTTGAAGTCATGTCCTGTCACTTACAGGGCACCCTCATTTTCACTTCTGAAACATGAGTGATACAGCTGACAGAGGTGTGGAGGTTTAGAAATCATAATCATAAAGGAAAGGTGATATAGAATACCTGCCCAGTCTATGTGAACCCTCTTCTCCTTGAGTTGCTGTAAAGATTGAGTAGCAACAATGAGCATTTTCTGTCAGAGGAGCTAAGAGATAAGCACTGAGTCACTGATCCAACTTGTGAAAGAGCAGCCAAGTCAGGGGAGAAATGACAAAACCTTGGCACAATCTTACATGAGGATGAATGGGAACAGGGAGGAGAGAGCCTTGAACAAACCCACACAAGGAGAAAGCACTGAAGTTCTTGTGGTGGAAAGTCATGAACGCAGAAGCCAGGAGTTCAGAGAGCTGACCCAAGTTTCTGTTGCTGAGTGACATGAAAGGACCCTTCTGGAAGGCTCCGTGGTGGTGGTGGTGGTGGGGAGGGTTGCTCAGAGATTCAGCCTCCATGTCAGACTCAGGCAGCGCTGGCAGGAGCCAGTGCCTTCCAGCTTTTCTTTTCCAGAAGATGCTCCAAGCCAAGACAGAGTGAGTTAGGAGGATTCGAAGTACAAAAGTAAAACAAGCTGGATTTTTTTAGACAATCATTCTCAAAACAGTGAGTATAATTTATGTCACTTTAAATAAGGGATGTGTCAGCAGCAAAAATAAAGAGGAAGAAGAAAGCTCCCCTGTGTCTCTTCTCATAGAACACAAGACCACGGGCCAGCGTGCCAACCAGAGCCGCACCCAACACTCGCTTGGCCAGGAGCTGAGCTTCCTGCATTTTTTCTGTGATTCACTCCCACTGCCTGAAGTAGATGATTCTCTTCCTCAGGAGTTCTTGAGTTTCCTTCTCCTTTTGAGAAAGCCAGCAATTCCCTGTCAATCATTCCCCTCTATTATCACAAGTGTGGGTGGCTCCACCAAAGTTCATTGAGCGTCTACTTAAGCATCATACATGACACTCAAGAGGGAAGCACAAAATTCTGCACAAAGGTAAACAGTTGGTTTTTATTCTGGAAGGAAGTCTCATTTCTGGGATGAAAAAGACTCCCAAAGAGCACTGGAATATAAAAGAACAATACCACATAAAGTTTGCATAGCACTTCTTTATGAGTAGTGTTTACATTTGTTACTGCATTTAATAAACCAACCCTACAAATGGGAAATGGGGTATTAGTTAACCATATTGCATAAAGGGGAAGAGTAAGATTTAGAGAAGTGATGTGACTTATCCAGAATCACACAACTTTCCAAAGAGAGAAATTCACTGCCTGTGGTCACAGATGGTGAAAGTCATCTTCAGAGCTTCTGGCTGCACCATCACCATCTTCCCTGCAAGGCCCTGCCCCCATGGCCATCTCAGGAGGGGGCCACTGGTACTATGGTTTCACCTTGTCATTCTGCTCTCTGGCCCCTGTGTGAGGAGGGTGTACACACCTGAATGGGTCTCTGCAGGTCTGTTGGGTAATGGTCAAGGATGAGAACGGATGGAAGGAGAACACTGACACTTCTACTGCAGTTACCCTTAAATTTTGAATATATGTCTTTAAACGAAGTCCAAAGCAAATCAGTACCTCTATTCCTTCCCCAAACAAGGTGAAGAGTTTAAAATCCTTTAGCTTACTGTGAATCTCAATCATTCCTCCAAATACCAGTTATTATCTAGTATTTCAGTTCTAACCCATTTTTATGCCCAAATGATTAACAATGACAATAAAAATGTTATTATTGCATATAATAATAAGTATTATATATTATATAACTATATTATGTATCATATACCATAATAATTATATTAAATATCATTATTATTATAAAGGTCAGTTCTGATTTAGCATTTCCAATAGGTATTACCAATGTGTTTAATAATCATTATTTCTGGGTGCCTGGGTGGCTCAGTCTTTAGGCGTTTGCTTTCAGCTCAAGGTCATGATCCCAGGGTCCTGGGATTGAGCCCCACATTAGGCTCTCTGCTCAACAGGGGGCCTGCTTCTCTTGCTACCTCTGCTGTTCCCATTACTTGTGCTCTCTGGTTCTCTCTCTTTGTCAAATAACGAAATACAATCTTAAACAAAATCATTATTTCTTGCTTCCCATTTCTTGTGACTAAATTTTCTTACTAAAGTATCTCCTAGAGTGACTCTTTCAATGAAGATCATGGCTAGAATTCTCTTAGTCTTTAAATATCTGAAAATCTATTTTCTGAATCTGATAAAAATAATGTCAGCTATGAGTAATAGAGTGTCCCTCAAAACAGTCCTTGAACTAATCAGAGCTTAATTTTCTCATTCAACAATAAAATCAAAATTAGGCAGACAATGGCCTCTGGGATAGCTCCCACAATATACACAGGGACCTGGCCTCTTGCTATGCTTCTGTTTCAATAGCCTGAAGATCACTTCAGAGTCACAAGATGGTGGAAGACCTCTGGCCTTCTCTTAAAGTCCAGGCAGAATGAATGGAAAATATAAAGGGGGAAAATAACATATCTATTGACTCAGATCGTGCCAAACAAAGCATAGCTCATGTTCATTTCTAGATACACTTCAGAAATTGCTTTTCCACATTTCTCTCTTCTTTCCGTCTGGGTATTCAAATAGAGAAGTTTGGGCTTCTACATTCTTAAACTAATTTTTCATATTTTCTCTCCCTTAATCCTCCTAAAAGACATACTTTCAGCATTCTTCTGTCTTCCAATTTACTAATTCTCTCATTTTCTGTGTCAAGCCTACTGTTTTACTCAGTTATTAAGATTAAAAATAATTTTTTCAATGAGATTGTATTTTTGATATCTAGGCTTTCTAATTGTTTTTTCCCTCTGCATGTTTTCCTTTATTATTTCTTGCTTTGTGGTTACTGTGCAAAAGTTGCTTTTTGCATATGTTACTTATTTTTATTGTAAGTACTTTTCAGACTTTACAACTTTACATGGTTTCATAGGACCAAGTTTTCCCATTTTTTAACTTGTAGGCTATTATCTGTGGTGGTGTATATTTTGCAATTCTTTTCTTCATTTAAATTCAATTAGCCAACATATAGTACATCATCAGTTTCGTATGTAGAGTTTAATAATTCATCATTTGTGGATAACACCTAGTGCTCATTACATCACATTCCCTCTTTAATGCCTATCCCCCAGTTACCCCATCCTCCCCTCCTCCCCTCAGGCAACCCTCAGTTTGTTTCCAATAGTTAAGAGTATCTCATGGTTTTTCTTACTCTCTGATGACTTCTCATTCAATTTTCCCTCCCTTCCTCTATGATCCTCTGTGTTGTTTCTTATATTCCACATATGAGTGAAACCATATGATAATTGTATTTCTCTGATTGACTTATTTCGCCCATCAAAATTAATTCTTATGTTCAAGGTCATTTCCAAGGGCGTTATCTTCAGTGGACATTGTTTTCCCTGCATAGTCTGAGGTGTGCAAGTGTCTTTTTTGAGAAATTTTGGATTTGCCTGTGACTGGACAGAGTTCACTGGCTGTAAATCAATATGGGGGACCTTGAGTTGAGTTTCTGTATTCCATCGGTTGTTCTGTTTGAATTCTGTACCCACTGCTATGTACCTTTGTGGTTCTCATCTCTCATTAGTTGCTGTTTTCACCATGGCTTGGAGTAGGCAGTAGGTTGAGATAGTCTAGTCCCACTTTATAGAGGGGGCAATTGTTTGCTTTATATTAAGTGCCCTCTTGCTACTCTTGGGCCTATGTCTTAAGACTTTTTTTAAAAAAGATTTTATTTATTTATTCATGAGAGACACACACACAGAGAAAGATAGAGAGGCAGAGACACAGGCAGAGGGTAAAGCAGGCTCCATGCAGGGAGCCCGATGTGGCACTCGACCCCAAGACTCTGGGAACACGCACTGAGCCCAAGGCAGATGCTCAACCACTGAGCCACCCAGGCATCCCTGTCTTAGACTCCTATACATCAAAGTGTGGTGGTATCAAGCGAGCTAGCTTATATAGCTGAGTTCTGCTCCACATTCCCCAATTTAGACCATAAGCTCAAGTTCCTGGGTTTCTTCTTCATTTCCGTCCCCTGCATCATTTCTTTCTGGCTTTGGAACTCAGCTAAACATTTGTCAAATAATGTATATGTGTCATCTAATATTTCCATGTATTTGGAGCATAGAGGATGGTATTAATGTGCTTTATAAACCATCTGCCTTGAAATCAGAGCCTACAGTCTGTAGACAAAGAGTACTAAATTGGGGGGATTGAGAAACATTATTTGCTCAGGGCTGGTTGCTTGGATTGAAACGTTGGGGTGCCTGGGTGGCTCAATCTGCTAAGCGTCTGACTTTTGATCTCAGCTCGGGTGTTGCTCTCAGGGTCATGAATTCAAGACCCACATTGGATTCCACACTGAAGGTGGAGCCTACTTAAAAAAATAAATAATAAAAAAAATTTAAAAAGGAACATATAGCTTGGGGGTTTCACAGCTGTCCTGTGTGTCATGTGCTTGCCTGAAGGTTGAGCTGAAGAAAAAGAGATGAATGGAGCACATTTGTTTAGTGGAGCCAAGTCAGGAAGGGGAGCCTGTTGGACTTCCAACAACATCTCCACTTCTACTTCTAGTCTCTTATATGGCCATACTACACTTTTTGTCCTTGATTACATAGGTTTGTCCATTATCCTGTGTGTGTGTGTATGAATGTGTGTGCGTGCGCATGTGTGTGTGCATGTGTATAGAATTCATGGTGGTTTTTTCCTCCTTGGAATTCAAGTTCAGATCCACTAAAAGCTTAATTGAGATTTTCTGATTTGCCCCTAAGGATAAATTGGCTAATTTGATCAACAACAGAGGCTGGAATAGGTCATTTCAAGAAACACAGTTGAAATAAGAACATTTCAATAGGCCATAAAATGGAGTCCTCCAAGTTACATTCTCTGTGTCATCAGAGTGTCTGACGCCACTCAGAACAATTGGTTTGGAAAGGGACACTGCTCCATTGTACCTTAGTTGTTTAAGCCTAAGCCAGTGAGTGAAACTTCCAAACTCTCAGATTTGTATTCTGTGAATAGTTGGATTATTTTGAAGGTTAAAAACAGCAATGAGATTGACTAGAATTAGGCAGACTTTACATAAATGTCTCTCCTCTCATCTTGTCCTCATCCTATTATAAGCAGGTGCCTGAGGAAGAAAGAACCAGTGTTGCCGTGGTAGGAAACTCTCTTCGAGGAAAGATCTGGTGTCAAATTTGGGCAGGTGGCCAAGGGGGCATGTGTGTACTTGGAGGAATGTCCATGTCCAATCTTCAGCTGTTCTTGGAAGAGCTCGTCATGGCTTGATTTTTGGAAGCTGAAGCCTGCTCTGTCTGATTAGTATCAGGAGCAGTAAATTGATACTGCATGTTTTTCTCCTTTGAGTTCCAATGCCTTATGAAGGAGGCAAGTAAGTTCATATGAATAAGTTCATTAGATTTCTGTTGATAGTGTTTCTGCATTTCCCCAGATCAGCCTGTGGCTCCACTAGTTGGTGTTCAGAGTCCACAGTGCAAGGATAGACATCACCATATAGCCATGATTTATGCAGGGAAGAATGAGTCAGCCCTTGTCTTGGGTCTCAGGGGAAGCACTTGGCAATTTATAAATATTCTGATTAGCTTTCCAATTATTTATTATCAGAAGCCCCACTTTTTTCAGAGAAGGATTGGAAATGACTGTAAGTTAGAGGAGGCAGAGAGGAGCTGAATTTACGTGCTGCCTGCTTGTCCCAGATGAGACTTGAATTGTCTCTTTCTGGATAATGAACTGTGGAGTCACATCACTTCTGAAGTACAGGAACGATGCCTCCACATTCCAGAAGGGTCTGTCTTTAGCATCACGGTGACAACCTGGCATCTTCCCCAATGAGATCTGATCTAACTGCGTGTACATGCAGGTGTGTGTGTGTGCACATTTTTGAGGAGAGGGCAAATAAAGGCTCCAGGCTCAGGTTGTATGTGCCCTGGCTTGTTTCCCCAGCTTTCTACCTAAGTCATCTCCCTCTCCCAATGTTCACCCCTTCCACTCCACACAGGGGCCAGCTCCATCTTCCGACAGGGTGTCCATCACCATGCCTTCTTTTAAGTTACTTTTCAGGGATCCCTGGGTGGTGCAGCGGTTTGGCGCCTGCCTTTGGCCCAGGGTGCGATCCTGGAGGCCCGGGATCGAATCCCACGTCGGGCTCCCAGTGCATGGAGCCTGCTTCTCGCTCTGCCTATGTCTCTGCCTCTCTCTCTCTCCCTCTCTCTGTGACTATCATAAATAAATAAAAAAAATTAAGTTACTTTTCAAACTCTCAGGATGAGTGGAGACTTTCAATCGTGGAGTAGGGCTCCATACAACCAGTGCTGTCCAGTTTCCTTTCTTTTCTCCTTATGGAAAAACACATCCACAGTACAAACGTAGTTTGGTTGGATGGTGATCCTGGGAAACACCTGCAGGAGAATGGGGAAGTGAGGCAGAGAACACGGTATCAACAAGCAGCTTACTACCAACGCGGCAACTGGGGCATAATTCATTCAAGTTATCCTACAAGGGTGAAGGAACTAGGGTGTGGAGACACCCACGCCCGGTCAGTGTTGCCTGCATGTCGTCCCTTCTGGCCTAATGTCCACATGAGCAAGATGGTCTCTGATTGTTAGAGGGATCCTTTCAGCAAAGAAAGGGAAGTATTGACAATTGGAGCAGGGTTGCTGTGCACCAAAATGCTAAGGATGGGAAGCATAGGAGTCCTGCACTTATCACTCTTCCTCACCTACAGAAAGGGTATAACATGGACATATGTGTAATGCATGTTTAGTGAAAATGTTGTATTCCTCACCATGTCCCTTTTACTCAAGTCCATCTCTAATGCTGCTAAAATATTCACCATATATACCTGAGTTGATTCATTCATTCATTCATTCATTCATTCATCCGTTTATTCAATAAAAGTTACTAGTTGCTTAGCTTTACTACATACACTGTGGTGATTCCTGGGGATGACATTCTGAATATGACACATGAGTTTGGTCCTCAACTGAGCTTAAAACTTCCTGATGGGCAGCAGAGACAGTATCATGGAGACCAGAAAACAGGGTATTGTTATATTGTGTCAAGTCCCATGATTGGGAAAGAACAGAGACATATGTAAACATAACTTGAGGAGCTGGTGAAAGCTTTCCAGTGGAAGTGATATTTAATCCTTGACTTAATGAGAGACGGGAAGCCCCTTCTGATGTAGACAATGTCACTTGGCAGAGGACCTTTTGTCTGTTGGATTTAGTGACAAACAGTAAATAAGACTTCACACAAACACACACACACACACATATGCAATCTTTCCTAAGATGGGCAACTTTAGCAGGTGATACTTCTGTCTGTGCTGAATCTGAATACCACGTGCCTCTCCCTCTGGGACTTGAGCATCCATGAACTTTCAGGAGCACTGCCTCGTTCTTCATGCTGGGCCAGTGGTATTGTTCGAGGCATCTGTCTTTAACATACCTCTTGAAAAGAGTATGGCTGCTCCCTTTAGCTGGAGCCAGACAATGCCTCTCTGGAAGATTCTACATTGTGGGGTCAAGAGTAAACTATCCTTAGAGAGAAGAAAAAGTGTGGAGAATTTTTCTTGTTCTTTTTTTCCTAGTGTATTTGAGAGCTGTGCCATTCTCTCCCCTCTCTGCACATACTCATAACACTGCTTGCAACAAGAAATCCACATACCCTGAGACTATATAGTAATGCAACTAATGCTTACTTTAAATGAATATTCTGATGCTTCTCCCTCTAATTATCTGTCATCCTTCAGCATAACCGCTAGAGGAAGCTACAAACTCCATCCATATATACTACTTCCTAGGTTTCCTGTGTGTGTGTATGTGTATGTGTGTGTGTGTGTGGTGTGTTTTAATGGGAGAGTGACATGAACGTGAACTTTCAAATCAAAGATTTAGAGTTTGGGGTCTATCGCTTGTTATACTGAGCCTCATCAAGTCAAGGCATTGCCTTTCTGAGCCCCAGTCTCCGTGTCTGTTAAAGGAATCCACACTGTCTGCCTCCCAGAGGTGGTGTAAGGACTTAAGTAATAAGGCACCAGTACTGGTGTTTGGAAATTTCTCAAATATTGTTTAATGCAAAGTCAAATGTTATGAAGCAGCAAGACAAATTTAAAGTTTAAAAACTATAAATAGTTTTAGTTTTATTGAGATACATATCATGTGTAAAAATTGCACATATTTAATATACACATTTTGGAGAGTTTGGACACATGCACGCATCCATGATGCCATCACCAAAATCAAGGTAATAAACATATCCATCGTCACCTCCCAAAGATTTCTTGTGGTTGCTTGCCCTTCCTTCCTTCCTTCCTTCCTTCCTTCCTTCCTTCCTTCCTTCCTTCCTTCCTTCTTGCTGGTAAAAACACTTACCATGAGATCTACCTCCTTAACAAATCTTTAAATGCACAACACTGTGTCTCTAGCTACAGGCACTGTGCTGTATAGCAGATCTCTGGAACTCACTCGCCTTGTACAACTGTGATTTATACCCATCAACAGCAAGCTCCATTTCCCCTGCTTCCCATCTTCTGGCAACACTAAGAAACAGAGAATCAACATTTTTTTCATACTAGAACGTTTATTTAAAACGAAATTTAGGGGCAACTGGGTGGCTCAGTCAGTTAAACATCTGCCTTTGTCTCAGGTCTTGATCTCAGGGTCCTGGGATCAAGCCCCACATCAGGCTCTCCGCTCAATGGAGAACTTGCTTCTCCCTCTTTCTCTGCTGCTTCCCCCTGCTTGTGCACTCTCTATGTCCAATAAATAAATAAAATCTTTTAAAAAATGAAATAAAATTTAAAGGGAGCACAACAAATTTGATTCAAGATGATAAGGCACTTGGATTCCTATGGGAACAGACCATAAATTCAGTCCTTTTGGGACTCAGCTCCCTGGAACAGACTCTCAGCTTCTCTAGAGAATGCCTGGGCTGGAGAAGACACTTACCTCTTCTGAGTTCTGCTGACTCCTTAGAGATTGTGATTCTGGGGCACCAGACTTATAGCTAATGAAAACACTTCAGGCCTTGACACCAAATATTGTGAATGCTGAACCTTTTGGTCATCTGTATGGAAGGAACCCATAAACCAATTGGTGGATGGCCTGCTCAATCCCTGTGTTTTTTGCAGATCCCAAATCAAATATGCAAAAGCAAAGATGGCTCAACTTCACAAAATTTAACAAAGAACAACAAAATTTATGTTGAATGTTTTACTATCCTCACTTTATTTTAATATGAAAACCCACCTAAAATGCTTGTTCTCTGAAAAGACCTCCCAGCTCTCCATCCCCCCCAAGAGTCAACCTCACCCTCTGCAATACCTTCTGTTGACAAACCTGGGTTTTCCAGGAGACACTGAGTTATTTGAGAACAAAAACCTTGGAGGACTCATTTGGTTCCCCGAATAATACCTGGTGTGGACCAGGGGGCCAGGCGACCAGAAATGGAATAATAGTGAGCCTCCAGATCTATAGCTAAACGTTTTAGGTGCTTTGATCTTTCCCAGGGAGAAGAAAGATATCACATGCAATGTGTCTCCACCTCATCCATTAGTTGAAGTCTATTATCCTTGTGGCTCCCTTTGTGCCAAAGAATTATTGCAACTGGCCAAGAACAAGACAACTCAGAAGAAGACCCAGCCCTCTGGGTCCAGGGAAGGCCACTCTGTGCTCTGCAGTATGGCTTGAGGGCTGGTAATCACTTTTAAAGTTTACATTGGTCTGAATCATGCTTTGCAGCAGAAATGTTTCTGTTGGAGCAGAAACACACTGCGCAGTGTAGGGCAGGGCGCTTATAGACTCAGACCTGGGCTGCACCATAAGTAGAACCAAGGGTGGGGAGATCAGGACATGTCAGATTTTTGTCTTTTTTTGGTTGGGGGTAGGTAACCTGGTTTAAAAGACAGCAATTATGAAACCCTAACACAGGGACCATGGAAGGGCAGGACTCCACTCCTTGAAGCATAGGATCCTCAGATGGGGGCACATCTGAGGGTGCTGTTGCTCATCGGCCCAATTCTGACTTGGTCATGCTGCCACCATACGTACACTCGGGATCCCTGAGGGCCTCCAAGAAACCCTGATGATTCAGAGCAGGACAGTTTGAGAGAACCAAAACAAAACAGTGGATTAAATTACTTCTAAGTCTCCTTCCAAGTGTAATATTTCATAAGCCTCTGGATTAAATCAAAGGCTGGTATCCTCTATTAGAGTCAGCTCCTCTGGGAGAAGTTCCTGGCTGTGCGGCCAGGGAATGTTGGAGGCAAACATGACACGTGGGAGGCAGAGCATGTGAACCCTGGCACCGCTCAGCCATTGGAGAGCCATAAGGACATTGGAGGCCAGTACGCTGGGTTATGAGCACAACTAGGGTGGAGAGCAGACCTCTTCACACCTACAATAGTTTCTAGCACATAGTAGGTACCTATAAATGGACAATAAATGGATGAATAAAGAATATCTTTTTTTACCTGAGCCTTAATACCAGCTTTGTCTGCGATCCTTGGTTTTCTTACCTGTGGCATGGAGACGCTAATGTCTTCTGCATGGCATTGCTTAGGAAGATTTCATGATAAATCATCTGTAAGATTCCTGGCTCATAGTAGACTTCCAGTAAACTGAGCAATTATCACCTGTTTAGCAGAACTAGATGTTCTGGCACACTGATTAGGTCTCATTGAATAAGTCACAGTGTCTGAGAGGGCAGAAAGGAGCTGCCCAAGGTCCAGCCCACTTTGAGCAGACTGAGGAAGGCCAGAACAAAGGAGAGCATGGATTTTGGGAAAGAGAGGTATCTGGCAGAGAAGATGAGTACCCTTGACCAGGTCTCCCTGCCCACAACCACCACTTTACGGCACTCAGTGTGTGGTTTGGGATGTTCCACGTACATTTTCCAATAAGTCCTCACAGTGACTCTAAAAGTATTTATTAACCCCAGCCTTTCAGATGAGAATCAGTCCTCAGAGGAGAACTGCTGTATATTTAGGGAAGGGGGCAAAGTATCTTTATTGCTTCCTTTGATTTGGGGCATTTGTCTTGGTGCCGGTGCTGCATTTCAGGTGGATTTCCCCTGCCTCCTTGGGTCACTGGAACAAGAAAGATTTGCTGTGTCCCTCTTCATGGGGAATAGGGTGCCAGGATATGCTGGTGTCTCCATCAATGGCACCCATTCCTCACTGTGACCCCTCTGCCATCCGTGTTATGCTGGCAGCTAATCATTTGTTTTTTCTAGGTGAGTTTATTGTGATGAGAACAGTAATTTTTGCATGGACATGTGTCCAAGTCACTTGTTAAAAATAACACTACATGGAAACAGGTGATGGTACTCCCTTCCAACATGCACCATCCAATGGGGGAAAATGGTGAGTGATTTGATGTGGTGCTCACAAACCATGCAGCAAAGTCCCTCTGCCATGGCCAGGTCACTGTAAACAAGGGTTGTTTTATCATTATGACTGTTTTTCCTTGCATTTAAGTAGCCTTTTATAAGCAAAGGAAGACAGTCCTATCCTGTTACTTGTCTAATCCACAAAGAATGCCACAGGGTGGAGACCAGATCCTCTGTGTGGAGAGAGGGAAACTGAGTCTTTGAGGAGGCATGGGATATCACATGCCCAAGTGAAAAAGCTGGTAAAAAGGTGAAGCCAGAACTGGCCCCAGTAAACAATAGTACACCCTGCCAGCTGATGCAGTACTAAGTCCTTATATCCAGGAGTCCTACTTCCTACTGGACCAAAACCTTGAGGGACACATCCATTCACTTTGAAATGCACCTTTAGCTTCACGAATGAGGGCTGAGAAACAAGATATAGGAGAAATCTACAATTCCATTTATATGTAAGATGTAAAAACAGGCAAACTTAAATTATATTACTGCAATGATTTTCTTTAAGGCAAAAAAAAATGGCCCTAGATTTAAGGGGCCCCATACATCCTGAGATTATTTTGCTTTCTCCTAAACCAAGGTCACAGTATTCAGGAGAGGTTTATATTGATCATTTTTAGCCTTAAAATAAAGAAATCTGTATTGTGGGAGGTAGTTTTCACTGGATAAGCCAAGATAGAATGTGGGGGACTCTGACTAATGATGTTTAATTTCCTCATGTTCCAAGCATTAAATATCAGTAGAGTCCCTTAGACCTAAATATTAGTTACTATTTTATTGTGCATCTATTACGTGCCAGGCTCTGCTCATAGTACATTTTTCTATATTGTTTCTCATAAACTCAGCACCTGGAAAGAGGAATGGTGTGATATGTGCATATCATTTGATTTTTATTTTATTGATTTTTCTATGAAAATATTTGTAATATCCTTTGTTTTCTTCCACAATTTAGTTTGGAAGAGTGAAGCACTGAGTATAGTTTCCCAAGACCCATGAAGTCTAACCTCAGGACATAGGACTGGAATGAGCAACTACACCTTCCAGTGACTCGGGTCCTAAAAGTTACAAAGCGGACAGAGGTATCTGGCTGAAATCAAGCCCATCAACCCCTCCTAGCTATGTGGCTCTGTGAATGCTACCTGACTTCTGCACACATCAGCTTCCTCCTCTTTCAAATAGCTTCCTGCTATAATGTGATATATTCATTCTGTAAAATCACACACTAAAAATAACAGGGCTTATGGCAGAAATAGCATGAAGAGCTAACAACTCAAAAGGTATGTAACTTCACAACCAGACCCCTAAAAATATATGAGTAAAAATGTTGATGCCCTCTACAAAAGGTGTGCTAAATTCTAATAGGTAGAAACATGTCATCAAAATCATAGCTCTTTACCTGTACTAGAAGGTAAAGGTTCCTGATGGACAAGGGGGGGTAGAGAGGAGGGTTGAGGGCAGAGCATATCCAGACTGGAGGAACCACAAAATAAGCACTTTCAAGAAAGGAGGGTAGAGAAATCGAGCCAAGACAAAGAACAGCGAAGAGAGCGGAGATCTATGATGCAGGTCTGTTTTCTTTGCGAGCTTGTTCTGATCTGCTTAGTGGTGTGAGATTTAATATACAGAGGGGGAAAAAAATCTCATATGAACCAGACCCTCCTTCTGCATGATGCAGACACTATTCCCTGTTTACTTATAGGATGGGAGCAAATTCCTGCTGCAGGAATATCCTTGATAGCAGAACAGACTGTCCTAGATCCTTATGAGGTTGTTTTGTGCTGACAGGTAAGAAACGGGAAGGTTTTCAAAGCACCTGACCCTTAGTAGGGTCTTTATAAGCACTGGCTCTCCTTCGTGCTAGATCATCATCAGCTTTGGGACACATGGCTGTAGTTTTGCGATAATGAGTTGTCTGACTTTTGGTTCAGTCATTTCCCCTGACTCACTGCTTCTCTCTCTCTCTCTCTCTCTCTCTCTTTTTTAAGACTATTAATCTGTGCAGAGGGGGCAGAGAAAGTCACATCCTCAAACCTCAGGGAAGCTTGTGTAAGCTGATATTCTTGTGGAGGGTCGTCTGGAGAGAAGGAGTCAGGGAGGAAGCCTGCAAGGAAATGCAAACACAAACTTTCAAATGTAAATCTCGTTCAAATAGCATCTTTTGGAAAAGTAAATGTAGGTCCCCTTGATTGATTCTGCGGTATTTGGCAAGATTGTAAATAGAACCTCTGTTAGACATGACCAGGGGGTGAAAGCAACATAAATAAAATAGTAACCTAATTAAGGAATATCTTTTCTATCTTGATGTACCTTGTGAGGTCTGGTACGTAAGTGCAAAAAAAACACCAAAATAGTTGCCTGTGAGCATGAAGGGGAGACGCTGGCAAGCAGGCTCAATGGGCTATTTAGCAGAGAACGCTGCACCCCTCAGTGGTGATAGAGAGAGGTGAGGCAGCAGACACCCCATCACAGGATGATCAGTTCAACATGGGGCCTCCTTCAGCCTCAAGAAAGTAAACACAGGCATAATATGTTATGCTCAACCGTCTCAGTTGGTTTAGAACTTCTCGAACGTCAAGTGTGGGCAGTGGACGAGAGGCCCAGGATGTCAGTGTACTTGGGCCAAAGAAGGAATTCAAAGAGAGGAACCTGCTCCCACCTGAAAGCCACGTTCCCTGGAGTTCCCTGGAGTGCTGTCAGAGGAGGCGTTTATTGAAAAGAGTGTGACCGCTCTGCTGGGTCCTGTTTCCCACTAAGACTCACATAGGTGGTGCATTCTCAGACCGTGGAAGTATCTTGGTGTGAAGAGCAGACAAGGGAAAAAACAGGTATGAACAGTGTGTGCATTACATACTCTGGTCTTTAGGAAGGTCCTGGAAGCTGGGTGTTATATGATATTAATTCACGAGGGCTGCTGTGGTAAAGCACCACAGACAGGGCAGCTTAAAAATCAGGAATCCATTTCCTCACAGGCCTGGAGGCTGGAGGCCTGAAATCAAGGTGTTGGCCGGGGCTGGTTTCTCCCAAGGCCTCTCTCCTTGGCTTATAGGATGCCGCCTTCTCTGTGTGCTCACGTGACCTTCCCTCTGTGTGTGTCTGGGTCTTAATCTCTTCTTTGAAGCGCTCTGGCCGCATTGAATTAGAGCCTGCCCTCGTGGGCTCATTTTCACCCAATTACCTCTTTAAAGGTCCTGTCTCCAGGACTCTTACATTCAGAAGTTCTGGGGGTTAAGGCTTTAACTTACAAATATAAGAGGAAAATACAATTCAGCCCATAATGAGTATTGCTACTTCCACTCTAACGAGGAAACAGGCATAAAAGCTCAGGGACTTGCCTCAAGTACACAGTGAGCCAGTGCAAAGCCATAATGCAAATCTGGATCTGTCTGAGGCCCAGACTCAGGGCGGCAACCCCCAAACTGTGCTGCCCTATCTGAGTAAGGCTGCATCAGGGTGGCCACCCTGACTGGTGTCCTCGAAGGGAAACTGAGATGGCCCCACAGAAGGCGTGGGGACAGGAAGGAGAAGTTCCCCAGAGCTGGGAGCCAGCAGGAACAGGACACAGGACGGGCACAACCAGGCGCGTCTGTGGACTCCTCTTACCTCTTCAGAGCAGCTGGTGCACGGTGCAAGCATGTGTCAGATTTCCTTAAACGTCCTGAGTGGAGACAGACGTAAATGAGCACTGCACCTTGTGTATTCCCAGGAGGGAAAGCTGCTTCCTCGCGGTGGAGACAAGGGATACTGTGAGCAGAGAGTGAGAAGAGAGCCCATTTCCTTCTCCACATCAGAGATCCTACACTAATACCGACAATGGGAGGCCAGCCCACTGCTAATTGTTCTGGGAGAAGAAACAGTGATCATCACACGTGTGTGCAGGCACACCAGAGACATAATAAACACAGTCTAAAATAGCCCCCGCTCCGGTACAGGGCTGATTTGCAATTGTAAATCCATTAGGAGCGTGCATGAATGCTGAGAGTGGGACAAAGCTGAGCTGTGAATTTGCCAAGGAAACTGATGTGTTTTTCTGCAAGAGAAGAAACACAGACCCTGTGGAAAATTATTTTCTTCCTCTGCAATTAGGTCTGTCTCTCACTTTAAATAATTTTTCATGATCTCCTGGTCAATGGTATATTTTTAAGTGTGAATAATATAAGCCTTCTGTTTACATTTAACATGAACCATTAGATTAAAAAATGTTTTGGGAGCGCCGGGTGGCTCCGTTGGTTAAGTTTCAGACTCTTGATTTTGGCTTAGGTCATGGTGTCAGGGTCCTGGGATCGAGCCCTGCCTTGGGCTCCATGCTCACCATGGAGTCTACTTATCCCTCTACCTCTCCATTTGCACCCCACCCCCACTCCTACTTGCTCTCTCTTTCTCAAATAAATAAATACAAAAAATTTTTAAAGTGCTTCATTACTTCAAATGCTCCCCCCTGCCCAAATAATGGCTTCAAGCTGATGAATTCATGCACATAGGACAGCCCAATAGAGCTATTGTCCTTGGAGAGATGGGGACACATTGTTTACCCCTAAAAGTAGGGGTTGGCAAACTACAGCCTGTGTGCCAAGCCCAGCCCACTGCTTTTATAAATAATGTTTTATTGGAACATAGCTACAGCCACTCAGTTATAGGTTGTCTACAGCAACTGCAACAGTAGAACTGAGTACTAGTCACAACAGACACAATAGTCTGCAAAGTGTAAAGTATTTACTAGCTGGCCTTGCACAGAGGAGGTTAGCTAACCCCTGTCCTAGAGCTTCATCTCAGGAAGGCTCCTTCCCCATTACAAGTAGCTTTTTCTACAAAGATATAAGAGGAGGCTCTCTCAAATCTGGTCCTAGATCTGGTTCTGGATGGCTTAGGCCAGCGAGAAATAATGCTAGTGGCTGCCAAGGCTTGTTCCTGATGATATATTTTATTCATCTGTCAACAGTGGTTTCCAATTCAGAATATCCAGTAGAACCACCATAAAAATAAGCGATTAACATATAATGAGCTTATTCATGCTGTTGGGGTGAATGCCCATCCTAACCCCATTTAACTCCAGACCCAGTCCTCACTTTTGCCTACTTCGCTTTCTCTCCTAGTGGTTCACTTCTCCAACTCCTACTCTATAAGATGGCTTCTGCCTCAGTGTGGCCATAGGGGACCCAAGCAGGAGAACTGGTGACAGGTGCAAGGGAGAAACCAGGCTATTTCTCCTCTTTCCTCTCTCTGTCTCTCTGCCATAAGTATATCTCTGCCAGCATTCTTATTTACTATCAAAAAATGTTGATCATTTTTCAAAGACTTTATACCTAAGAAATAACAGAGCCAAGAATAAAATTTTGTTATGGCTGTTTCCAAGGGCCTGGTTCTTTGTCACACAGGGTGTTCTTCCAGAGAATGTGTGACATCACAATGCGTCCCACCCCTCACTGGGAAGTACCTAATCAAGGCAAAGTGGAAAGAGTCCTTTAGTTTAAATTACCATGGAAGTAAGGGAGAGAGCAAACTAGTGCAGCATACAGGTTGGAGCAAGGAGGGAGATAAAGGTACTCAAGAGAAACTTCTGGAACAAAGCCAGGATGATACATTTATCCTAAAAGTGATTATTGTTTTATATATATATATATATACATACATATATATACATATATATGTATGTATATATATTACTTTTCCTTTTGCTTTCTTGTTAAGATTACCTTAAAAGAATGGTTATCATCTAGGAAGGTGTGGTTTCATCCCCAAGGAGGCATTGGGCAATGTCTGGAGACATGTTTGGTTGTCATACTTAGGTGAGACAGGGCCACTGGTGTCTTGGGGTAGAGGCCAAGGATCCCACTAAACATCCAGTAATGCACAGGACAGTCCCAGAACAAAGAACTCCACACATTTGGGTCTCCAAAGTCAATAGCACCGAGAAACCTTTGAATTAAGTATGTTTACCTGAAAACATACAGAAATTGCAGCCTAGTGAGATTAATACAGTGAGGATCCCTGGAAGATCCTAGGGAAATATATCCCCCTTGGAAGAAACATTTCCTCCACAGCTGACATTGCCTGCCAGACCCTCTTCCTCATACACATGTAAATTATTTGAATCCACTCTTTTTCAGTAACTTCATGTGGCTAACCACATTTCTCTGCAATTTCAATACCAGTTTACCTAGGAAAATGTATTCCAGATACATCAAAAGAAGCTGAATAAGAAATATCATGTGTACCCTTTTTTATTTTTAAAGGCAGATTGCAATGTATTAGAAATAGGTATAATACTTTAGACTTTTCTTTTTTGGTCAAATCATGTTTGATTTGGTTAATCTCAGTTGAACAGGAGTTTAACACTAAGTCTTTTAAGTGAGATCATTCCTATATTAATGAGATCCAGACTGATTCAAGTAAAAAAAAATGATTAAAAAACTAAAATGTCCCCTTGCTGTTATTCAAATGAATGGAAGGAAAGAGGTAGTATTTTTGAAGCTCGCTTGCTCTCTCTCCTTTTTTTTTTTTTTCCCAGCCTAATTGACTTGGATCTGGTTCATCTTGAGTAGGTTATGTTTTCTTATTATAACAGCCTTTCCCCAGCAAAATCATTCCCCTCACTAATGAGCTCCATCCTCCTATGATAGGGAGAGAGTTTTAAAAACACCCACTGTTCTCTCCCGTTCATTTGAATAGCACCAAAGGGACAGCTTTTCCCATCATTTCTATCAGAGAGATGGGGCTGGATCTCATTAATAAAGAGATGATTTTACTCCAAAGAGCCCTCGGCATTGAGCCCTAACCTAGATTAGAACTTTGTCAAACACAGAGCCTCTGCCATTGAAACCACCCCCTGAGATGTGCCTCCACCAAGTGTCACTGTAGTTGGGGTTTCACCGAGGGAGGGAGCGGTCAGCGAGGGGCTGGCTGTGCCCTGAATTCAAGCCTGCTGATCTACTATGAGGTGTTCTGAAGGAATATTTTCACCTTTAAATAGCCCGTACTTCACTCATAATGGCCATGCCAGATTTGACCTTTGTAATGCAAAGGTCAAATGTAATGCAAGGGTCACACTAGTGGTGCAGGTCAGGAGGAGCCAGGGGGTCAGAGACACCAGCCAAACCTTTTGTCCAGTTCTGCCCTGATGCCTTCTCCTCCTCTCCTGACACAAAGCCTTGCATTCATGTTCCTTCATCTCAATTTCTACTTCCTCATATTCCCACTCCCTGACTCCTTCTCTGCCAGGTGACCACTACTCCTGCTTATTTTCCCTGACATAATGAGCTTCAGCTTAGATACACGGCCCAAGACACCCATGGCCCTAGAGAGCTTTCCTGCTTTGGATTAGACCTCTGGACCTCCAAAGCACTTCCCACCAACTCATCCACCCACATCTTTCAGATGCTCAGATGGCCTAGGGAGGAAGTAGAGTCAAGTGGATAGGCATGAGGGCTCTGGAGTGCCCCAGTTCAAATTTAAGTTTCACCACTCATGACCTTGGGTAAGTGCTTTATGTTGGGAGAAAATCTTTTATGAGTTTCTTGTGTGTATGTACATCATATGGGTGTGGAGTAGACCTTTCTTTGTTTTGGACTAACAAATAGCCTTGGAAGATAAGGATCCCTCTCCAGAGGAAAGGCCTGTCAGGCTTGCTGCCCATTATAAGAGATTCAGGTTTCCTAGGCTGGGGGTCCTCTTGTGTAACAATTCATTGCATGTGTGGATGTCACTTGGCCCACTGTGTCTCACCACGTGGGAATTGAGCTCTAGGAACAGGTGTAAGAAATTCTTATGCTCTATTACTATAACTGTGATTTAAAAACTGTCCTTTTATCTTTGACCTAGACATCTCACGTCTTCTACCAGCATCCATGAAACTGTGACAAGCGAAGTCATTAGCTTGTAGGTAACATAAAATCTCAGATGCTTCACAATTTTTAACAATGACATTGGCTCTGAGCCTCAGTTTCTTCATGTATAAAATGGGAGAATGATATTTCCTTCCTCATAAGGTAGTTGTGAAGATTAAATGAGTTAATCTATGTTAATGCTGAGAAACGTTGCCTGGCAAGCATCATTCAATTGATCTAGCTAATTTTCATTATGCCACCTTAGCATACAACCTCAGTCTCATTGTAGCACAGGGAATGATCTGAGGGTTTGAAACACCAATGTAGTCAAAGGGACCACCCATCCCAGAAAACAATCTAGTTCCGTTGTTAACTGCAATGGTCATTAGAGACAGGAAAAAAATCATAATTCGCTGGCCAATTGGGAAGGGATTGATGATTTTTCCTCTCCCATTTGAGTTACCATGTATAACTGCAGTGGACCATGTCTTATTTTATCATAGTCCTTTGTCATGTGTAGGTAGTTAATAAATCCTTATTGAATAAGGAGGAATATAAATTATTTTATCAGGAATTTATTATTATTTTAGCAGTTTTATGGTTTATAACAAAATTGAGGGGCAAGTATAGAGATGTCCCACATATACTCTGTCTCTACACATGCATGGCCTCCCCCATTATCAACATCCTTCACCAGAAGTGGCACGTTTGTTACAACTGATGAACACATCTTAATCATCCTAAGTCCATAGTTTGCATGAGGGTTCATTCTTGATGTACGGGTTTGGACAGATGTATAATGACATGTATCCATCATTATAATATCATAAAGAGTAGTTTCACTGTCCTAAAAATTCTCTGCCTGCTTATCCCTCCCTCCCACTCCCAACCTCTGGCAACCATTAATCTTTCTACTGTCTCTAGAGTCTTGCCTTTTCTGGGATGTCATACACTTGGAATCATCCAGTATGTTGCATTTTCAGATCAGCTTCTTTTACCTAGTAATATGAATTTAAATTCTTTCCATGTCTTTTTGTGGTTGATAGATCATTTCTTTGATATATCATTGATAGGTCACTTATTTTTAGTGCTGAATAATATTCCATTGTCTGCATGTACCACAGGATATCTTGGTTGCTCCCCAAGTTTTAGCAATTATGAGTAAGCTGATATAAGCATCTCTGTGCAAGTTTTTGTGTGAACATAAGTTTTCAATTTCTCTGGGTAAATACCAAGAAATGCAATTGCTGGATCATATGGAAAAGCATGTTTAGTTTTGATAGAAACTGCCAAATTGTCTTCCAAAGTGACTATATCATGCTATATTCCCACCAGCAATGAGAGTTTCAGTTGCTTCACAGTCTCACCAGCAATTGGAATTGTCAGAGTGCTGGATTTGGGCCATTCTAACAGGTATGTAGTGGTGTCTTGTTGTCCTAATCTTAATTTCTTTGATAATGTATGGTATGGAGCATCTTTTCATATATTTATTTGCCGTATTTTATATTTGTTTTACTTCTTTGATGAAGTGTCTGTTCAGACCTATTTCTTAATTGGATTATTTGTGTTTCTGTTGTTTTTTAAGTAACAGTCCTTTAGTAGACATGGCTTTTACAAATATATTCTCAGTCTATAGCTCAGCTCATTCTCTTGTTATGGTATTTTGCAGAGAAGTTTTTTATGAATAAATTCCAGATTAAAAATACTTTGTTTCATGGATTGTGGCTTTGGTGTTGTATCTAAGAGTCATTGCAAAACCCAGTATCATCTAAGTTTTCTCCTGTGTTATCTTCTAAGAGTCTTAAGTTTTCTCTCTCTCTCTTTTTTTAAGTAGGTTCCACGACCAGTATAGAGCTTGAATTCACAACCCTGAGATCAAGAGTTACATGCTGTATTGACTGAGTCAGCCAGGCACCCTGAGAGTTTTATAGTTTTATGTTTTACCTGTAGGTCTGTGATCCATTGTAAGTTAGTTTTTGTGAAGTTTGTAAGATTTGTGTCAAAAAGATTATCTTTGCTGCATTGTATTGCCTTTGCTCCTTTGTCCAAGATCTATTGACCATATTTCCATAGGTCTATTTCTGGGCTCCCATCTGTCCATCAAGAGAAGTATGGATAAACCAATTGTGGCATATCTGTACAATGCCATACTCTCAGCAATCAAAAGGAATAAAGTGCAGATGCACACAACACAAAACATAAGAGTTTGTACTGTATGGTTCTTTTCCTATAACATTCTATGAAGTGCAAACTAATCTATAGTGACAGAAACCATTGATTGCTTAATGAAGGGTATGGAGGAGGGATTACAAAGGTGTTGGAGTGAACATTTAGGAGTGATGGATATGTTTATTATTTTATTGGGGTAATGTTTTTATAGTACATATATATCAACATTTATCAAATGATATACTTTTTAAAAGATTGTATTTATTTATTCATAAAAGACAGAGAGAGAGGGGGAGAGAGAGAGGAGAGAGAGAGAGAGAGAGAGGCAGAGAATAAGCAAAAGGAGAAGTAGGCTTTTTGTGGGGAACACGATGTGGGACTTGATCCCAGGACCCTAGGATAATGACCTGGGTCAAAGGTAGATGCTCAACCACTGAGCCACCCAGGCATATCTATCAAATTATATACATTAAATATGTACCGTTTATCGTATATCAGTTGATCCTCCACAAAGTACAAAAACTTAAAACTGTTAATATTTCATAATAGATAAGGTCTTCAATAGGAGTATACTGAATGGAGATATTATAGATATAGATAATTATAGATAGATATGAATATATCAATTACTCTGGCCATAGAAGTAGAGGTAAACATAAACATAGTAAAGATATGGATAGTTATGTAGATACAGATTTAGATATATAGATTGAATTATAAATATATTCACGTATTTATCCACCCAAAAGCCAGGAGAAGCTGAATGGGGAGGCACTAAAGCCATATCACTAAAATTTGAATAACACAAGGATGCCCACTGCCACCATTATTGTTAAACATTGTACTGGAATAAGATACAGAGGTACAAAAAATGGAAGGAAACTTCTTCCATTGGAAGGAAACTACTTTCTTGAAACTGTCAAGGAACATAATTAAATATTGGAGAATCCAAGAAAATTAAATGGAGAAATTGGTTACAAATAATAAATTTAAAAAAAAGTCATGTAATGAGCATTAAACATAATAAACATACATCAATATATGGAAACATTGAATAATTAGAAAAGATAATAAATGAAAAGATTCTCATCCATCATAGAACCACAAAAGATAAAACACCTAGAAACAAATTTAATAAGAGATATACAAACTTTTGTGAAGAAAACTTTAAAATATTATTTAGGAACACAGGTACTGAATTTTTTTTTAAGATTTTATTTATTTATTTGTGAGAGACACAGAGTGAGAGAGAGGCAGAGACACAGGCAGAGGGAGAAGCAGGCTCCATGGAGGGAGCCTGATGTGGGACTCCGTTGTGAGTCTCCAGGATCATGCCCTGGACTGAAGGCGGCGCTAAACCGCTGAGCCACCCGGGCTGCCCAAGGTACTGAATTAATAGAAAAACAATTGCCTTGAATTGAAAAGGAAAACCCAATAAATTAAAGATGTGAATTTCCCCTTATTTTATTTATACATTTAACTGGATTCCAATTTAAAATACTACAAATTATTTTGTCTACTTTGTTTTTGGTACCAGACAAAGTTGATTCTAAACTTCTTATGGAAAAAGCCAAGAAAAATGTTTTTTAAAATGGAAAGTGTGTATGATGATGGGCCCTATCAGGCATAAAACTGTAACCTGAAAAAACATAGAATGTATGACATTAGTGTACAAGTGGATATATTGACTAAAGGAAAAGATTTGAAAGGCCAAAAATGGCACAGATATATTCAGAAATTTAGCAGACAACAAAGTTGGAATCTCAAATGAATAAGGAAAACAATAATGTTCTGGAACTTCTGAGTATTGATTTTGGAAAAAAATATTGAATTTATGCCTTTCTCCATATACCAGAAGAAAATCCAAATACATTGAAGATTTAAAAGCATAAAAATAAAAAGACAAAGAAAAATAAGTGTGTTCCCTTATAATCTTGGTATCTAGAAACTCTTTCCACCTGTGACTTGAAATCCACAAAACAAGCACATGCAAAAAATTAATAAACTCAACCACACTGAAAATAAAATATTTGTCCATGCCCAAAATCATTAGAGAAAAATTAGAAGGTCAAGATGGAAAAAAATATTTACAGTTCATAAAAAGTACTAATTTCCCGGAACCAAAGATTTGTATGTTACAATGTACTTTAAAATAACAATAATAAAGCAAGATGGCAAAAAAGTTATGAACAGTAAATTTTCAGCAAAGAAAATCCAATGGCTTTTAAACACATGGAAAAATCCTCAAGTCACTCATAATTAGAGAAACAAAGTTTTAAGTAATACCATGATATCATTTTTTTTACCCATCAGATTAGCAAATATTCTGCATTTAGGCTAATATATTTTCATGCGTAGTCAGTAGGTAGGGTAAACAGATATAAACTCTTTGGAGAGAATTAAGAATGGCTATCAGGTTTGACAGTGCATATGCTCTGACTGACCAATCAATAAAATTTCAGCATAAGTATGTCCCAAATATTGCATTGGACATACTTACGGCAATTATTTGCTACTTATATAAGATTCAAATTTAAATGAACGTCCTGTATTTTATTTGGCAATCCCGCCATAATCATTTCTTTTTATTTTCCAAATATCTGTTCAAAACCCACTCCTTATCTTGGGGGCATTAGTCCACTACTAATAAGGGGTAGCCTGGTACCCACTATCACAAAGTCTGAAACAACTCATAAGTCTTTCCTTTTATGCAAGGTGAGACCATTAGCTTAGACAATGTCTAAGGCTCCTTTTAGCTCTGCTTTTCAGGATTAGTTCATTGCACTGGTATCTATGACATTTTCTTTCCACCACACTATTTTACCTCTTCCTCCGAGATAAGGTTTTCCCAGTTTTTAAAATACAAAAATCATGGTTCGGGGTCACTAAGGCCATGGATTCTGACAGTGGACCATTTAAACCATTTTCTTGCATTGTATTTCTTAGACAAAACTGGCAGACAACCCAAATCACAACCACACAAACCAGATGTAGTTTGTATTTGGGTCTGCTCATTTGAGACAAAAAGTTTAGACAAATGTCTAAACTGGGATGTTTTACCATCATTCAGTTGAGAGAAATCAAGATCTTGAGAAGAGAAATGAGAAGGACCAGGTGAATCTGGTATCGAAAAGCAAGTGATGGGAACAAGAACCTTGACAATATGAAAAAGTCATTTTCATATACCTTATTTCACTATGCTATAGACTATTATAACCTGTAGGCAATGAAAGATGATAGTTATTATTTCCCCAGTGAGAATTTCCCAGTGAGGAAATTGCTATGACACTGCAAGTCATAGCATTTAATGTGGTAAAACTAAGATTCACCCCGGTTTTGTACTCCAGGCTCATTTCCACATTAGCAAACTGCTCAGATCCCGTGAGGCTGATATTAGAACCACAGAAACTAGCATGAGGCATGTTTTCTGAATCAACAGAGAGAAGAATCCTGTGAGTATCAGAACTTCTCAAGTGGGCACAAACTGTTTCTAGAAGTGGGTTGCTCTGGGCCACTGGAGGATTTTAGTCAGAACATGGTGATTCAGAAGGGACTCATGAAAAGAATAGGAGGATGGACCAAATAATCTGCTCTACCATTTCTAACTGTGACCTGTTCATCTAAGACCAAAGTTGCTGCCCATCCAGCCTCCTCCAGCCAAGTTCAAACAAAAGAGGAGAATGGAGGAATCAATCTTGGTCTTATTAATTCTCTCCAAGCTGCTTGCTCTCTTCATATCCACCAACCCCTATGAGTGCATCTTCTATTAAAGCTCCTAACCACACTTTACATAACTATTGTTTTAAATGTCTACTACCCTGGGTCATAAGACCCCATATTTCAGAGGCCTGCTGTCACACATGGTGACCCTCTAGCACTCCACAGGGAGGACGTCCTGAGTAAATCCCTGCTTAGCCAAACCCAACTTCTTTTTTTTCTTTATTTTATTATTATTTTTTTAATAAAATAATTTTTTATTGGTGTTCAATTTACCAACATACAGAATAACACCCAGGGCTCATCCCGTCAAGTGTCCCCCTCAGTGCCTGTCACCCACTCACCCCCATCCCCCGCCCTCCTCCCCTTCCACCACCCCTAGTTCATTTCCCAGAGTTAGGAGTCTTTATGTTCATCTCCCTTTCTGATATTTCCCACACATTTCTTCTCCCTTCCCTTATATTCCCTTTCACTATTATTTATATTCCCCAAATGAATGAGAACATACACTTTTTGTCCTTCTCCGATTGACTTACTTCACTCAGCATAATACCCCCCAGTTCCATCCACGTCGAAGCAAATGGTGGGTATTTGTCATTTCTAATGACTGAGTAATATTCCATTGTATACATAGACCACATCTTCTTTATCCATTCATCTTTCTATGGACACCGAGGCTCCTTTCGCAGTTTGGCTATTGTGGACATTGCTGCTAGAAACATCGGGGTGCAGGTGTCTGGCGTTTCATTGCATCTGACTCTTTGGGGTAAATCCCCAACAGTGCAATTGCTGGGTCGTAGGGCAGATCTATTTTTAACTTTTTGAGGAACCTCCATACAGTTTTCCAGAGTGGCTGCACCAGGTCACATTCCGACCAACAGTGCAGGAGGGTTCCCCTTCCTCCACATCCTCTCCAACATTTGTTGTTTCCTGCCTTGTTAATTTTCCCCATTCTCACTGGTGTGAGGTGGTATCTCATTGTGGTTTTGATTTGTATTTCCCTGATGGCAAGTGATGCAGAGCATTTTCTCATGAGCATTTTGGCCATGTCTATGTTTTCCTCTGTGAGATTTCTGTTCATGTCTTTTGCCCATTTCATGATTGGATTGTTTGTTTCTTTGGTGTTGAGTTTAATAAGTTCTTTATAGATCTTGGAAACTAGCCCTTTATCTGATCCATCATTTGCAAATATCTTCTCCCATTCTGTAGGTTGTCTTTTAGTTTTGTTGACTGTATCCTTTGCTGTGCAAAAGCTTCTTATCTTGATGAAGTCCCAATAGTTCATTTTTGCTTTTGTTTCTTTTGCCTTCATGGATGAACCCAACTTCTTAACTGAGCTAATGATGTACAGCGCCTCTTTTTAACATTCTCTGACATCCCCAAATGTTCCTCTCAAAATTCTCTCATCGTTTTCTCTTTCATTTCTTCGGGCATATTCTATGCTTTGGAAAACCATGTTTGCATTTGTTTTCTTGCAAACCCCCAATGCCTCTTGCCCCTTACAAACAGAAAGTGACAGAATGAATATGGACTTCCTTTCTCCCCTGGGAAAGTGCTTTCAACTGAGAGTCAGTAGCCGATTGGTATTATTCATTTACTGGAGGTAAATTACAGATCATGTTTCTGAGATATTGATAAAAATTGTGATTAGCAATTGCTTGCTTAATAGAGAAGAAAAAGGTATGGCCGAGGTCTAATGGGAGTTGACAGGGTTGTTTTATTAATGTGTCTAATTGATTCTTGATTTAACTGGCAGCCATCTGAGTTTAAAAGATGGTCCCTAACGGGAATGGACAACCAGTCATAAAGACCTTTCAATTAACATGCCAGATACTTCACATATAAATCTGTCCGTGTTCAGAAAAACTATTTGAACTAATGCACTGATTTGAACAGACCTACTTAGAATAGTCTGAAAAAGAAAGAGAACAAAGCGATTGTCTCCGTTATTACTTCGCACTCACATTTTTTTCCATGATGATTTTTACATCCTTGGCCTCATTGTTACCTTTGCTGTATTGCTCATACATGTATATAAGACGGAACAAAAAGGACTGTGCAAAGCACATAATTCCAGCATGATATACCTTAAAGAAAGCTTTGCCTTAGCAGTTTGAAACCTAAATTCTATACTGAGTGTACCACATAGCATTTTACTTATTTATCAGAATTTTATATAATGCTTATTATGTAGTTGGCACTATTGTGAATGTTTTATAAATGTTTGAATTAGTCTCTCTAACACAGCCATGAGGTGGATGCATGTACTTTTCTCATTTGTAGATTTGGAGACTGATCACTCAGAGAGGTTAAGTAACTTGCCTAAGGTCACACAACCAGGAAGCAGTTGCACTGGATTCATCACTAGGGAGTCCAGCACTGGACCCTGTACTCATTACCACTTCATTATTTTCACCTCATGTTTTCACAAATACGTACCAGTTGTATATCTATCCTTGAGAGATACGTATTACTGTTAGTTCCAGTTTGTCGGTGGGCAAAGTGAAGTTTCTTGGAATGAGATCTTTCCGGTTGGACCTTAACTGGTAAAATTATTGCCTCTGCGACTTAAATGATGCTAGGAGTCACTCAAATTAATGCCATCTTTTGTATTTCCATGCAATAATTAGCTTTTATTTTGTCTTTTGTTTGATTATAGTAGATATATGTTTATGTCAAAAATCAAATATACAGAAAAACAGAAAGTAAATTAATCCAAAAATCCACAAACCAAAGGTATGTCCTTAATGTTCTGAACATATTTTCAGTCATGTATTTGTTTTGTCTGTTTACATAAATGAAATCATACTGTATTTTTATTTTATTTTATTTTTTTAAGATTTATTTTTATTTATGATAGACATAGAGAGAGAGAGGCAGAGACACAGGCAGAGGGAGAAGCAGGCTCCATGCCCGGAGCCTGACGCGGGACCCGATCCCAGGACTCCAGGATCGCGCCCTGGGCCAAAGGCAGGCGTGAAACCGCTGAGCCACCCAGGGATCCCCCATACTGTATTTTTAAATGTCACTTTATAACCAACTTTGTCCTTTAAAATTAATCATTGAAATCTTCTATGTCGGTGTAAATGTATCAGTTCTCTCAAGGACAGCAAATTAGTTTACCGAATAGATATACCATAGTTTATTTAACTAAAATATTCCAATAAATATTCGTATGATCATCTTATTTCAAATGACAGAAAGCGATCTCTGTTTATGATTTTTTTAAAGACTCAGTGAATTCACCTTGATATATAGGTACCCCTTTGATAAAATCCCCAGTGTGAAGAGCTCTGGTACCTGGCCTCACGAGTGACAGAAAGGGATGAGTTTTCCACCATTTCTTCTGGGGAAAGAAGGTGATTGAGTCATATCTAGGGACCAGGTGGAGCTTCTCTTGCCCAACAGTGGGTCCTACAGGGGCTGTAAAGAAGGTTATTTCAGAGGGGAGGGTAAGGTAGAAGCAAGATGCGATCAACGATCACTCTGCGTCCTGCTGACGGCCCTATTACAGCCCCATTTTCACATCACAGTACACATCCCAGTCTGACCCAATTCCTGCTACTTGTCACTGGATGGAGTTACGACGATTTTCTTTGCTTTCACAAAGGCTGCATTTGAAACCAGTCCCAAAGCTGGGAGGCAAGTGTACTACATACCTGTCAGCTAGCAAGAGATGTCAGAATGAATTCCCTCATAGGAACACATGATCATTATTGCTGTTCACACTGAGAAACACCATACCCAGTAACTTACATAAAATGCTGGGTGGTTATTATGCTAGACCAAATCTTTTTATTAAAGGATCATGGAAACACCTTCTTCTAATGAAATCAGGGAACCTATAGACCTCTAATATACAGAAAGAGAATCAAGTGATGAAATTATTGTAGAGAGATATATATTTTTTTCCCAGTCGAGAATAAAAAGAGGGATTTTCCATTTCAGATGTATTTAAAATTGTTATTCTATATCTAATATCCCTTTCATTTTTTCTCTAAATATACAGTTAACTACTTAAATTTTGTATCATAGGTGTGTGTGTGTGTGTGTGTGTGTGTGTGTGTCAGAGAGAGAGAGAAAGAGAGAGATAGGGGGAGAGAGAGAGAAAGAGGACGGGCACCTTGCTTGAAGCGTATATGAACAAAGCTAAAAAGTTATCAGAATGACCAGGTTAGATATTTGAAATGCTGCTGTAGTTAAGTATTTTCTGATCAAGTGTAAGTTTTGAATTAAGTACTTAAAAAAAAATATACTAGTTTCCCATCAGAAAAATGGCTTAGCTGAGAAGGGCTCCTATGGGTTGCCATGCAAGAATGAATGAATAAAATGGGAAAATTGATAAGAAGTACATTAAAATGGATTTGTTAAACAGTGACTTGAAATGGAACTCTGAAGCTCGCATGCTGTTATGAGAGTCTCAAAGGAACAAAGAGGCCATGGCAGAAAAGAGATGCTTAGAAGTTCACTCTACTCGCAGCCGCTGGAAATGGACTTTGTCATCAGGGGACTTCAGTGGCCAAGGGCTGAAGCGTTGTCAAAGATCCCAGTTACATTACGTGTCAATAAAAGAGGGCCTGCGTGGGGTGCCTTCATGGCTCAGTTGGTTAAGCACTCACTCTTGTTTGGCTCAGGTCATGATCTCAGGGTCCTGGTATGGAGCCCTGTGGTGCTTCACGCTCAGTGCAGCATCTGCTTGAGACTCTCTCTCCTCTCCCTCTATGCCTCCAACTCATGCTCATTCTCTCTCTAAAATTAATAAATATTTTTTAAAGGGCCTGTGAACTTGCTCAACATCTTATGGTTCCATTTCTAAAAGCTCTTGAATATGAGTAGTGAGGTCCAAAATACCTTGGCATGCAGAAGGTCAGATTCAGGCCATAACTGAGTAATCTTATTTTGGATATAAACCTTCTGCTTCCTTAGGAATTGTTTTATGGAAGCGGAGCACAAGCACGGCTTTCACAAGATTGTCTGTTCTTGACATTTTCTTTCCACAAAATAAGCAGAAAAAATATATAAATATAAATGCAAATATAAACATACATATTTGTGCAACCATAAATATACTTACATTTATATATATATATACACATACACATATATACACATGCACATATATATATACACACATACCTGCATATACATATGTGGATAGATGGATGGTTGGATAGAAATAGATAGATGGATAGATAGACACACATATATGTTTACCACTCTTTGGTGGCTATCTCTTCATGGTGAACTGAGATGACTCATGGTAACAAAATAATCCAAGATAACCTGAGAGGTAAGATGCATTTCCTAATTTATCAAACAGAGCACCTATTCTTTTTTTAACCACTTGTTTTTGAGATATGATTGATGTACAAAAATCTGTACATGTTTAATGTGTACAGTGTAATGAGTTTGGAAGGAAGTGTACACCTATGATGCACTGCCTCAATCAAAGCTATAAATGTATCCATCACCTCCAGAAGTTCTTCCCATCTCCTTCTTTTTAAAATTTAATTTACTTTTGACTGTTATTTTTTACTTTATAGTAAGGACACTTAATATAACATTTACCCTCTCAGTAGATATTTAAGTATGCAAGACATTGTTCAATATAAGCCTTATGCTCTAATTAGATTCAGAACACATTGATCTTGTACACTTGAGAAACTTTACTCTTTTGACTGACACCTCCACATCTGTCCCTTCTCTGACCTCTGGTAACCACTCCTCTATTCACTGGTTCTATGAGTTTGACTAATTTAGATTTCTCATAAAAGTAGGATCTTTCTGTGCCTATCATATTTCACTTAGCATACTCTCCTTCAGGTACATGTTGTTCCAAATGGTAGGATTTCCTTATTTTTAAGACTGAATAATATTCCATTATATGTGTATGCCATACTGTCTTTATCCATTCACCTGTCAGTGACATTTATGCTGTTTCCATATCTTGAATGTTGTGAATAAAAAACATTTATTTTATTTGAGAAACTGGAATAGCTAGCATGTTTCTTTGGCTTCATAAATTGAAAGATATTTAATGATTATTGTTTTAAGCCTGGCAAAGTTCTTTGTGATCTACTATGTGGTTTATGGTTTGGAATGCGTATTTCGTAACTCTGTCTCTTCATTCCTTCCATGATCAAAAGAATGGAGATGATGAGTGTACGATATTGTTTCTGAAATCTATTTAAACATGGTGGGTTGAGAACATACCTTTGTTCTTTGCTTTTTTCCTAAACAACAATAAAATAAGATTAGAAAATTACCTTAAAAATATAAAGTAAAAAATATATATAAAGTCAAAGGAAGCCTCGGTGGCTCAGTCAGTTAAGCATCTGACTCTTGATTTCTCCAGTCATGATCCTGGGGTCATGGGATTGAGCCCTGTGTCAGGCTCTGTGTTCAGCATGAAGTCTGTTTGAAACTCTCTCCCTGTGTCCCTTCCTCCCCTGCTCCTGTGTGCACACATGCTCTCTGTCTCTGTCTCTCAAAAAAAAGATAATAAAGTCAAAGAATGAAAAGGATTAGAAAGTCAATCAAGGCAAATGAGATGTATTAAAACATGCAGGATGGCTGACAAATGAAAAACTGACCACTGTCATCATAAAGCAGAGAGACGCAGAACCTCACTTTCTGCAAGAAGATGACTATAAGAAACAAGCACATTCTTTCTGCAAGAAAAAGCAATGAAAAGAAATGTGAGGAGCTAGTGTGCTCTGAATGTGAGAGTGTGTCGTGCTCTGAAAGTTGGAATGATGTTATAACTGAATGAATAGTAGTGAGCTGCCTAGATCTTCTGCTCCACATAACCAGATCATTCTCTACAACCAGTGCTTAGGGAAGTCAAGTTTATTCTTTAGAAAGGTGAAATGAGAGGAATCTGGGATTATGGAATTCCAGATACAGGGATCAATGGCCATGATGAAAAGAAGGGGAGAAGGTAGTAAGTGCAAGATTGCCCACAAAACTACGATACCCTTGGGAACCCTGGGTGGTGCAGTGGTTTAGCGCCTTCCTCTGGCCTAGGGCGTGATCCTGGAGACCCGGGATCAAATCCCACGTCGGGCTCCCGGTGCATGGAGCCTGCTTCTCCCTCTGCCTGTGTCTCTGCCTCTCTCTCTCTCTCTGTGTGACTATCATAATTAAACAAAAATTAAAAAAAAAAAACTACGATACCCTAGATGATGTTTTCCCTCTCACTTCCCAGACAACTGAAAGCCTGTTTCTCCACCCTAGGTGGGACATTTGAGGATCAGTCTTTGGGAACCTGATCAGCTGGAGAGAACACAGTTCAAGTTAATGGCATTTGAATTTCCCCAATCCCTCCACAGTGTAGTCCCAGAGTTGATAAGCCCTGCTTGCACTCATAAGGGTTTCAATGAACTTTTCAGTGCCCCATTCTTAAATACAAATTAACAATCAAGGTCCCCAAACATTTTTAGAAATTCTCTAATGTTAAAGACAGAGAAAAAAAGAGACATGGAAGAAACAGAGCAAACACACTGAGAAGAAGAAAACACAGTGAGCGTAAACATTATATACAAAAGTGTAATTACTTCCTGAGAGAAACTATTTTCTCTCTAAAAATATTCAGAAATAGTGAGTTCTTAAAATTTAAAAAAATATAAAAGAATAATAATTGAATAGAAGGGTTGGAAAATAAAGTTCAAGATTACTCCAAAAGCCTATAACAGGCACACTTAAGATTCAAAGACACAAATGTATTGAAAGTAAAAGGATGGAAAAGGTAAGCAATGCAAACAGTAATGAAGGTATCTGTAACAACTGTGGATATCCAACAAAATAGACTAAGACATGAGTTACTAGAGTCAAAGGAGTATAACTCTGTACTAAAAACCACTGGATATATATATGTTAAAAAGGTGAATTTTATAATATGTGCATCATAGCTTAATAAGAATGTCTTTAAAAAATTCTTGAGAAAGGAGAGCAAACAGACAAAGATGAGGATAATCAGAGAGAAAGGATAAGAATATTAGTGTCAATCCAAGAAGTTGAACATTCCAATAATAATATCTCTAAAAAACCAAACCAAACCAAACCAAAGGTAATACAGAAGCAAAAATAATCTAATAAATAAGATAGCAGTATTTCCTAGAATAGAAGGATACTAGCATTTAGATATATAGTCCCTGTAGACATGACATATGAGAAAAGACCCAGACAAATTACAAAGTTTCAAAACTCCAGAAATTAAAAAAAAATGTTCTGGAAGGCTCATGATGAGAAAAAGTTAGATTACATAAACCAATTTGAAAATCAGCTGTCATTAAGATTGTCAATGCAAGTATTTAGTCTTATAGAGAGTGAAGAAATAATTTCAAAACTCTGAGAGAAAAAAACACTTAGAACTCTATAGCCAGCTAAACTATCAAATGAAAAAAAAAACTATCAAATAAATGAATGTATAATAAATTTAGGCATCTTTCAGTGGAAGCTTTTTGAGAACTTAGTCCACTATAAAAATGAAAGAAACAAAGAAAGATGAACACGTTGTTGAATCTAGGAAGTGAGATCCAATGTAGGATAGACGTAAAGGGATTTTCCAGAAAGGTAGTTTTTAGGGTCCCAGATGGAGAGTTTCAACGCAGTTTTTGAAGGTAGTCATTCCAGTTTGGAAGAGGGGGATGAAGGGATCCAGAATAGATGCCTCCAAAAAATATACTGATTTATTTCCTTATGTATACGACCTCCTAGAGCATAATTTCATAGTTCTGTGAGAAATTTTGGGCTTGAATTATTCATAAGTACTTAAAAACATCAAGGAAATAGAAAAAACATGAAGCAATTTTTACACCCAACAGAAGGCTATATGAACAATATAATTGTGAGATTCAAAGTGACTCACCATGATTAACTCTATAGTCAATGATAGGAGCACCAAATATTAATTAACCCTGAATTATGCTATAATAATCATCTGAAACTGTCAAGAGAGAGGTAACTGGTGTGTAGTGCGAATGGTGTATGAGAGACCATGTCAAAAAGTTGAAAAGTATCTTGAGAAGGAGAAGTGATATAAGTGTGTTACTTAGAAACATAGAGACACAGAAAGTGGCCAGGTCAGACTGGGAGTTGAAACACTTCATTGAGGGGAGCTGATGATGGAGCAGAAACATGTGGTGAAAAGGACTGCTCTGTTACTAAGTTTAAAGCACGCTTTGTCTTGTAAAAGTTTGATCAAAACATTGAGTAAATAAATTACATTGAATTGGCCTTTGCAAATCATAAGGCATAAATAGAAAGAATTCTAGATCTAGAGGTTAGGAGTCCATGGTTGATGCCCCCCCTCTTCTGCTAACCACCTGTGCACTGCCTGCCTTCACCTGGCCAGGTTTCTGCTCCTTTCACCTGTCTTACATCCTCCACACTGTCATTGGGAAGCTCTCTTGCGGTAATAGATGAGTGAGCTCATTACAAACTCTGTAAGTGTTAATGGGTATTACCAAAATCTGCCACAATTTACTTTCTCGTTCATCCATTCATTTATTCTCTTTTTGAAATATAAAATCCCTAAGAACATCCTGTAGAGTCACCATATTTCTGTATCATATGCAAATGACAGAGCCCCACAGGACTAACACCAGTCAGAGTCAGAATGAATAAATTAATTACCATGTTAGTATGCATGGTTATTGATCTTCTCTTTGGGCCTTTACAAGTAGAGACTGGTGTAATGCACAACTAAACAGGATCTTAACCTATTGACTGTCTTGAGCTCCCATCCCATGTAGGCCATTCTCACCAAGTTTGTTTGCAACTTGAAAGGTTATACTTGCAAATGTGCTTAGTGAATTGTTTAGTGGGTTGAGATCTTAATTTTGGCTGAAGGGTCTACAGCTGTTGTAGAAGTGAATTGTATCATTCCTCTGGAAGGTGGCACTTGGGAAACAACTTGCTAACTGTCCCAGTCTTTAGTGCTGAGGAATATCCACCTTCCTCCAAGATTACATCAATGACATTAATAGAAGACATCTAGACGTGGTAATGAGATCCCTACAAGGTATAAGAAAAGATATATTTGAATGGAGGCACGATGCACTTTGGGCACACAATTAGCCATTGTTGTGATTGATAGCCTCTAGTCTAGACAAATTTCCCCATTTTGTGGAGAGGAAACTGAGATTGAAAGAGGTTAAGTAATTGGTTCAGTCATTTGAAATTTTTTTTAAAGATTTATTTATTTGTTTTAGAGAGTGAGCAAATGGGTGTGTGTGCACATGAGCAGGAGGGGAAATGCAAAGGGAGAGAGAGGGAGAATCCTTAGCAGACTCCCTGCTGAGTGCAGAGCCCCATGCGGGGCTCCATTCCACGACCTCAAGATCATGACCTGAGCTGAAACCAAAAGTCTATCACTCCATCAATTGAGCCACCCACATGCCCCAGTCATTTAAATATTTAAATAAATGAATACTTTAGCATCAAAGGTCCGTACCCACTATTTTTGGTAGCTGTTGTAAAATATATCTTTAAATGTCAGTATATATGATGAAAAAAGGTAATATTGATTGTGGATGCTAACTAATTATGCCAAATACTTTATTCACAATCAGCCCTCAGAGACCCTAATACGTAATTACTATTGCATTTTTTCCAGGATGTAACAGGGTCAGAGGTAAGCTTGCTGGCTGAGAGGATTTATTTATTTATTTATTTAAAACTTTTTTTTTTTTTTTTATGATAGTTACAGAGAGAGAGAGAGGGGCAGAGACACAGGCAGAGGGAGAAGCAGGCTCCATGCACCGGGAGCCTGACGTGGGATTCGATCCCGGGTCTCCAGGATCACGCCCTGGGCCAAAGGCAGGCGCCAAACCGCTGCGCCACCCAGGGATCCCAGCTGAGAGCATTTAAATCCTTGCTCAGTAGAACTACTTAGATGAAGGCAGAGGCAAGATTCAAACCCAGACCAGCCCAGAGCTTTGTCACCAAGCCTGATCCCACTGCAGCAGAGTCTGGGGACAAGTGGGCAGTGCACAATCACTGGGCCTTTGGTGTTGAGGACCTGCCTCAGGTGAAATTGCTGTGTGGGAAGAGCTGAGCTGGCTGCATCCTGGAACATGGAACCCTCCAGGAATCCCATCAATCCAACCTTGTGTAGATGCAATTTTGAGCAAAGCAGACATTTTCTTTGTTCTCCTGGAGTTTATATCAGATAGTTGCACATTAAATATGTATGTATAAATATATAACATATATAGTATATTACATATAATGAATATTATTACATGATATATAATAATTGCATTTATATTTGTGTGTGTGTGTGTGTGTGTGTGTGTGTGTATGTATGTGTGTGTATATTTTTTTGAAACAGGTTTAACTCAGATCTGGAAGGAGGAACAGTGAAAGGTGGCCTGAATATAAGCATTGAGAAAAGACTCTGTGAGAGAGTAGCAATTGTGCCAGGGACAATACCGATGGAAATCAGGGTATTTTGGGGACTTCCTAGGTCATCTGGGTGCTAGAAGTGACAACAGGTGCCATGGCCTTAGCTGGGGCCACAGGGAATCCAGAGGGCCTGACTGTCCATGTGGACATACCAGTGGCACACTTGAGTGCTGGCAGGGCTTCTCAGATTGTCCTGTCCAAAGAGCAGGAGAGGAGGAACTAGGGTGGCTCTGAGGGCTGCTGAATGAGCACCTCTGGGGATTTCTTGAGCATCCTATAGAGGATTGCTCCAAATGGGAGGGAGATTGGATCTCCTTCCAGTGTACAGAGTGGGCTTAATTTGTCACCTTCAGAGACCAGATTAGGGAGTATAGTGAGCTGAATGACAGCCCCCAAAATATATGCCCAAGTCCTAACACCAAGAACCTGTGAATGTGACCTTATTTCAAAAAAGGATCTCTGTAGATGTGATGAAATTAAGGATTTTGAAATAAGGAGATCATCCTGGCTTATCTAGATGGCCCTGAATCCTAACAGGTGTTCTTGGAAAGGAAAGGCCCAGGATCTGAGACAGAGAAGGAAGCAATATGACTGGGGAGGCAGAGATGGGAGTGATGCTGTCACACATCCAGAATGCTGCAGTCACCAGAAGCTGGAAGTCATGAAGACCTGATTCCCCACTAGGACCTCCAGGGGCAGTGCAGCCCACCAGCACCTAATTTTTGACTTCCAGACTTTAAAAAACTATGATAATACACTTCTTTTGTTTTCATTTCATTTCATTTCTGAGTTACTGCAACAGTCTCAGGAAACTGACACAGGGAGTAGCTTTGTTGTTGGTGGTAGTGTTGTATTTCTGGCTCAGCCAATGTAATAAAAATAACTGGCACTGGCAAGTTTTTACCCTATTGTATTTTCCAATTCTTTTTTTTTTTTGTATTTTACATTTCAATTATGCTTTCAGGGTGGAAGGCCATGTTAATCAATCCTTATAATGTGTTTATGGCACGTCATTGCCCCTTGTCATTCATTCATTTATTCACTCATTCATTCATTCATTTTCATCCTCATACTTCATTCTTCTTCTCCATTTATTATCATCATGAATTCAATGAATGATTGTAACATGGGTATCATTGTTTTTATGCGTGCATTTTAATTTATATAAATATTGGATTTTAAAACATATTGTATTTTTTTTTACTCTTTTCACCAATGTTTCAAGATGTGCTTTCACATGCACATCTGATGTGTTAATTTTAACTGCTGCATGGCACTCCATGGTCTATGTCCCCCGCATTGACTGTCCATTTTACCAGAGATGGACATCAGATTGCCTCCAACACTTTACCACCACAAACAATGCTGCAGTGAACATTTTTGTGCCTTTATGAGCTTCAAGAATTTATTTGGGCTATAATATGTTGACTAGCATTTATTAAGCACATACTAGGTGCCAGGCTCCAAGTAAAGTGCTGTGCACCTCTTTTAAGCACATATTTTCTGTTTCTACTTGACCTGTATGCAATTACGAAGTCAAGAATTCAACATCATGGCCAAAACTCCATTAGCAGGAGATAAAACTGGGACTCAAACCAGGTCTGTCTGACCCACAAAACAAACACTATTCATTGAACTTTGGAACTTAAACCACAATATTTGGGGCACTTGGGTGACTCAGTTGGTTCATCATCTGACTCTTGATCTCAGCTCAGGTCTTGATCTCAGGGTCATGAATTCAAGCCTTATATTGGTTGTGGAGCCTACTTAAAAAACAAACAAACAAACATGATTCTTTAACCTGGAATCATTGAAACTCTGTATCTGGTGGGTCTTCTTGCTAATGAATCCATCATAATGGTTTCTTACATTTGTGTGTGATTTACGTTTTACAGAGAACATAAGTATTATCTCATTAAATATTCCTATTTAGATAAAAAGAAATGAAGAGAGGGATTAAATGATATGCCAAGAGACATGACACTGACAGTGGGATTAAAACTCATTCCTAACTCCTCCAACTTCTAATTCTGTATTCATTTTTCACAGGATAAAAGCAGAAAGTACAATCACTTTAGGAGAGGATGTTGAAGTTGGAATGTTGAAGATTGAATATGTGTGTGTTTGTGAGTGACACAAGTAAGCATGACGTTTGTTGGCCCATTCACTGAGAGGCTCTGTGTCCATGGAAGGCCAGCACCCCATGCCTCAGCTTCTCTGGCACAGGAGCACAAACTCCTCCTGGGAAGCATCCCCCCCTGCGTCTTCTCGTGTGGATTTATAAACCGAGTGAGACCTCATTACTATGCCCATCTCTCATGTGGAAATTGGGATAAGTAGACTGAAGGCTCAAGCAATGGCTGCACTAAACAAATTAGTTGTATAAACAAATTTCTGGGGAAATATTCCAAGTACTTAAGAGCACACACTGTTTTCAAGCATCTTCAAGCACTTCCCAAGCACCCTTTGCCATACAAACACATGATGGACTAATTACAAACCATTCTTATCTATTCATTAAACCTCATCCTCTGAGGGCCGCTACTTAACTGGATGCTAGACTCCTGGCTAGTGCTTGTCCTGGAAAGAAATAAAATGAGATTTCTTTAAAAAATGGTTTCTAGCTCCAATCTCTCATCATTTGGTCAGAAGGTCCTCAGGATCATTTGTCTGAATAAGTGAGGTTTTGTGGTCATTGCTTTAATGTCTTTTTCACGTTGCCCAGAACTTATGAATTGAAGAAATACGAACCCCATGATGGCATTTTCCCAAATCGTCCATCACTTAAGGATTATGTGGAAGGACTTACATGGTAGCCTTGATGGAGGTTTTATTTGAAAGGAACAGGGAACAAACAAGAGATGGCCAAATACTTAGAAAGGAAAATGCTGAAGTGGAATTTGACTTTTAGGCAGTTTTAAGATTTCACTTCCTCTTTGGCCCATTAATCAAGGCTACCCCACCCATGGCTCATGTCCAGCCAATAACTACAGCGAGATTCAAAACTTGAGGCTGTCCAAAGCACTCATGGGACTCCCCCTGTCCATTCCCTGTCGGTGGAATCTGGCCAGTATGACCTCAGCCTATCGCTGTGGTCCCCATCTTGTGACTTGGGACCTGAGCCTCAGCCCCAAGTATTTCTCCTCCACATTTTCTATTATGCTTATTGCCCTCCTCCTTGCATTTCCCTCCTTCTTGGAGGCAGGAGATCAGCTGTTTCAGGGGTTACCGCCAAGCCTCATGAATCTTCAGGCTTCACTGCAACTGCAGGCTCCGCTGTGACGGGGAACCCGCTTTAGTTTTGGGTCCTTGGTGGAGGTTCAGTGGGACATAGTCTCTTCTCTGTAAGATAGTCTCTTGAGCAGTGTGTTCAATTACTAGGGCTGTTGTGACAAAGTATCACAAATGTGGTGGCTTAAAACCTCAGAAATGTATTTTATCCCACTTCTGGAGGCTAGAAGCCTGAAATGAAGGTGTTGGTAGGATTATGTTTCCCTCCGAAGGCTCTAAGGAAAGATCTTGCTTTACCTCTTAGTGGTTGCTGGCAGTCCTTGGTCTCCCCTGGTGCCACTCTTTGTCTCCATGTTCCCATATTATCTCTTTGTGTAGCCTCTTCTCTTATAAGGACGCCAGGCTTGTTGAATGTTGGGGCCACCCTACTCCAGTATGACCTCATCTTAATTACATTTGCAAAGACACTATTTCCAAGGAAGGCCACATTGTGAGGTTCCAGATGTGCAGGAATTTTGAGCAGGCACTATTCTTTTTTTTTTTTAATTTTTATTTATTTATGATAGTCACAGAGAGAGAGAGAGGCAGAGACATAGGCAGAGGGAGAAGCAGGCTCCATGCACCGGGAGCCTGATGTGGGATTCGATCCCGGGTCTCCAGGATCGTACCCAGGACAGACAGATATAAAAAATCTATATCAGATCAAGTTGCTATTCTGAGATGTTGGTATATACGTGGGATGACAGAAGATAGGCATTTTTTTATTTCTTTTTTTTTTAGGATTTTATTTATTTATTCATGAGACACACACACACACACACACAGAGAGAGAGAGAGAGAGAGAGAGAGAGAGAGAGAGGCAGAGACACAGGCAGAGGGAGAAGCAGACTCCATGCAGGGAGCCCGATGTGGGACTAAATCCCGGGTCTCCAGGATCACGCCCTGGGCTGAAGGCGGTGCTAAGCTCTGAGCCACCTGGGCTGCCCAGAAGATAGACATTTTTATGTATGTATTTACCTGTCCATCCATCCAATGAATACTTGCTAAACAACAACCTGCACTGAGTAACAGTAAGCTCAGCAGAACCTAGAGCTTTCTGTAAAGGTACTTACCGTTCAGAACAAGTGTTAAGCAATAAAAATGAGTAAAAGTACTTTAGGAGAACACGGCCACAAGCCAGGTATGGGGGAGGGGTCTCTGGGAAGGAGAAGACCACATCCAGGAAAAAAAAATTACATAAGACTTTGTGAAAGAGAGGTTTTGAACAGAATCATGTGGAAAAGATCTTAGGGGAAAGAGAGGTAAATACAGAGATCCATGCACTCGTGTGTCAAAGAATCCTGCTCTTTTATCTGAACCTTAGGAAAATCCTATGTGGAGTTGAAGAGTTAGGTTTCCCCTCCCTCATCAGTATTTTCAGGGGAGCCACGGCACCTACCATTGCTCAAATTGTCAGCCTGTGGATTATAAAAGGCAGAGTGTCTGCTGTCGTAAATTTTCTGGGATGATGGATCCATCAGGATGTTTCCACATGTATAATAAACTGTGGAGGACAAAGTTCAAGGCTGAGAGTAACTTAGGCTACCAGTGACTTCCTTCCCTACAATCAATTATTACAATGATTACACCATGTCTTGAGAATACATGCTAAATGACAGACTCTCTCAGAGAATGTAGTCTTGATTTTCCATAAAATGACATGAAAATCCAACACACAGGAACCTCACCCATTAGAAACTAGCAGGGCAGCATGGATGTTTAGTAATTAGAAACAGCAGTCTTGACACAAGGCTCGATGATGTTCAGATACCCCAAATATAGCTTGCTTAAATATGCAAACACACGCACACATGCACACACATGCACACACACGCACACACACATGCACAGATATGCAACGCACACACATGCATGCACACACTCATGCACACATGCACATGCACTCACACATACATGCACACACAGGAAACCTTTGGATCCATGCCAGACCTGGTGAAACTACCCATCCCTTTCCAAGCAGAATGCTCAGGCAGGGAGTAAAAGACCTCACTGCTGGGAAGGCCTTAGATGGATTATCTATGTGCTTGCAGCTCAAGTTCTACTCCCCAGTCTTCTAAACAAATAAATAATTGAAGCCCATTCCCACGTTTTGGGCTCTCTCACATGCTTCTCAGGCCCCCATCAAAGCTGAGCACTGTGTCAAAGCCAGCCACATTGAGCAGAGTCTCAGGGAGACTACTGATTAATTGCTTTTGCATTTTGGAAGTGCATCCAAGGATGTTGTAAAATAGTGTTTGTTTTTGCCGTTGCCAAACCTTGTTTAGGAGGGCTCTGGAGGATGACCATGATATACTCAAGATGGTGAGAGAGGCACGGGTAATCAGCCCAGGTGTGCTTGCCAACTCAACTCTCCAGGAAGCTTCTAAAAACAGGTACTGGGAGGGGCTGGAGGGGTAAGCAGGGACTGAGCTCCACACCGCTGGTACCAGCCTCAGCCACTCCATGCCTCTCGCTTTGGCATCACTGGCGGCTCAGCGTGAAGAGAGATACCCAATTAGAGTTCTGAGAAGTCTTCGATTTGCTGGCAACCGTGAGACAGAAATAGGAAACCAAGGAGGGGAGGGGCTTGCCCTCCTAAGCATCGTGGATGCCAAAGACCTTACTGAAATTTGGTAATAGATGATGGGGAGCACGGGCTCATTTTGTTCCGGCAAAATCTGTCAACATCAGCGGGCCTCACACTGTGATCTGCCTTTCTGCCTCTCGCTCTATCAACTCCACATGTTGCCCTGGTGGCCGTCTTTGTACTTAATAGAACTTGTCAAAACATATCTATCAGTTGCACGGAGAGCAGGCTTGGGTGGTCAGGGAATGCTGGCCGGGTGCAGGCTGCCGTTCCTGGTGGCCACAGAGACCCCCTGCCCGGTTCTTCCCAGTTAAGGGTAGATACTGTTGAGTCACCAGGTTTTTAAATAATTCTCACACCAGCAGCTGCCTTAACAGCACATTTGTGTTTATTTGAATTCCCCAATCTCTACTCTCATGTGGATTTTTGGTGGTTCTCAAAACCGTGAGAGAAATAAGACATGTTTCCATTTGCTTGGAGAAGCGTTTAATACTATGGATGTATATATTTATAGAAACAGACAAAAAAAAAAGAAACAGACAGACACACCAGTATATAAAGATATGTGAGTGTGCATTATGCATTTGTATATGTGTATATTAAGCAACATGGCTATGGTATATATATATGTGTTTACACACATTGCGGTCATTTTATCTACAAACTGATATGAATTTTTATAACACATACACACATTCACATATAAATTTGTGATGATGCTTAGGCTGATTGTGTGTATGTACATATGCATGCATATGTGTATATAGATATACACATATGTAACATATTAGTACTTGCATACATATAGAAATCATACACACACACACACACACACACACACACATACTGATGGAACATACACAAATCGCTTTTTCCATCCCTGAGTAACAACACAGCATGTCCTTCCAAGAAACTGGTCTGTGTGGTTCCCAGTGGCATCTGCCTGCCAGGCATCTGACTTTCCCTGAGCCATTTCCAATGCCACTGGAATGCTCTGTGGCTGGCATCCAGCTGGGACTCACCAACTCACTACCTGGCCTGGAAGCCATGGAGATCCAGTCACGGACTGGCTTGTAATATCGTTGGACAAATAGAAACCCAACAATGCTTAAGTCAGTTCCTTCCCATTGTGCCATTGAGAATTCCAGGAGGACCCCTAGATCGGATGGCAAACTTTTATCCCAGGCATTTTATCTGCAACATGCAGGCGGCACAGGTGTAAAGTAGTACAGCTCGATGTGCTAGAAAGAGCTCCGGTGTGGAGCCTCTTAGACCTGGGTTCTGCACATATTGGCTGCAAGATCTTGAATAAGTCAGTGTCCTTACTGGGGAAACAAGGTTAATAATACTGTGCTATTCAGGGAAATGATACTTGCTACAACTAGTGTATCAGATCCCCAGGTCTCACTGACTGAATAACACCAATTTTATTTCTTGGTCATGCCACAACTTGATGATGTTGAACAGAATAGGAAGTGAGGCAGACACATTCTGCTCTGTGGAGCTATCTAGTGATCTGAGTTCTCTCCTGGTGGCTCTGTCTTGCTGTAGAGCCTCAGAGTCCTCCCCACAATCCTGACCATTTGGCTAGCTGGTGTGAAAAGTGAGGGGGCGTGAGGGTCATAATCCTGGTTTTGGAGCACATGTCACTTTCAGCCACATTAATAGCCAAAGGCTAGAAATTAATTTCATGGCCCAACCTAATGGGAGGGAAATCGAGGAAATATAGTTTAGCTCATTGTCCAGGGAACAAATGAGAGGGGTTGGTCAGGACACCTGGGTGGCTCAGTCAGTTAAGCATCTGCCTTCAGCTCAGGTCATGATCCCAGGATCCTCAATTGAGCCCCTCATTGGGCTCCCTGCTCAGAAATATGCTTCTCCCTTTCCCTCTGCCTCTTCCCCTGCTCATGCTCTATGTCTCTCTCTCTCAAATGAATAAATAAAATCTTAAAAAAAAAAAAGGTTGGTCAATATCTTTTTGGCACAGTTGAGAAGATCTAATAAAGTCATATACGTATGTCCTTTAGTATATGCTGGGCTCATCATGTGTACTCAAGTCATTGTATGTTTTCATTGTTATTGTTATTATTATTATTATTATTATTATTATTACTATTCACCAACCAGGAAATAAATGCTTTGTGACATTCTTTTAAAAATGACATTTTAAGGTGGTATTATTACTATATTCAGGGAATGTTGTTTGCCAATATTCTTCTATATTCTGGGAATAGAAGCAAAAGATGTGGTACTTTCTTTGTAAATCTCTAATGGAATATATCTCAATATCTATCTACCTGTCATCTATCTATTATCTATCTATCAATCATCTATCATGCATCTATTATCTATCATCTATCATCTATTTATCTACCTGCCTATCATCTATCTATCTGTATATCTATCTATCATCTATCTATCATCTATCTATATCTATCTATCTATCTATCTATCTATCTATCTATCTATCTATATCTATGTCTGAGCCATTAGCTTTTCCCTTCCTGTAGAATACTCAGCTATATTGCTTCCTTTGGCCATTATGTCCAGTAACTCCACCATCCAAGTAGTGAGGTCTGAGTTCTACTTGTTTTATGCTCAGGGAGGATCATTTCCTTGATATTTGCAATTATTTCATCACATCTGGTGGGGCTTTCCTACCTTAAATCTTTCTAGTCATTGGGAATAGGCATCAATGAACATCCAATCCTTTTCTTTCGGCTCAGCTAACACATGTTTATGTCCCTAAGACTTACTGTCAGTCAGAAACTCATTGATCCATCTGAGCTCCTCATTTATTCATGACACTCCTATATAAGTACCATCCCCCATCATTATGGACAGAATGTGTGTGTCCCCCAAAAATTCATGTTGAAGCCCTACCCACCATGTGATGATGATAGTGGTGGGGCCTTTGGGAGATAACTAGGATTAGATGAGGTATTCAGAGTAGAGTCCTCGTGATGGGATTAGCCTTTATAAGAGTTATGGGAGAGCTTGTTTTCCTTCTCTGTACTCTGCCATGGGAGGGTCCAAGACAAGTCTTCCATCCTGCCATTAGGAAGCAGACCTTCCCCAGAATCTGACCATGTTGTCATCTTGGACTTACAGCTTCCAGAATCATGAGAACTAAGTTTCTGCTATCTAAAAGCCACCTGGTCTGTGATATTTTTGTGGTAGCAGCCCAAACAGACCAAGATAGTCTATGAGCCTTAGTTTTCTCATTTCTGCTATGAGGAAGCTTGATTTCCTTGCCTTTAAGGATGTATTTCTAGAAGTGAGTTTCAACGGCGCCCTGGAGGCAGGTCCTGAGCCTGACTCAGATACTCTGCACAAGAAACTCAGTGGATGGAGCCCAGAAATCTGCATTTTTAATAGGAACACAATGTGATTTGCACATATACTTTTTTCTAAATTCTCTTTTGCAGAAATATTGCAGGATTTGAGTTCTGCAGAGTACTTGTCTTACAAGGGATTACTTATACAAATATGGCTAGCTCACTATCTCACATTGTAATATGAATTTTATTGGTTTTCTCTTTTTAAAAAGCCTTTAATGTATGGCTTCTGTTGCTTTTAACAGACTCATCCATAGGGTTACTTCCTATGGGAAGACTTTCCATAATATGCCCCTTATTCCTGAGTTCTCTACCCCCCGCCCCCCGCATCCCACCAGCCTGGCCTCAATGACTTGTTTTTATATTCCCATAGTATATTCTTAAGGTACAAACCTTGATCAGCAAATATCTGTTGAATAAGCCAATTAACTAATCCTATTTTAAACTCATTTGAGATTATCTTGTTAAAGGAAGAGTTGTTTTCAGCATTTACTCTAGGAAGTGATAGAGCACTACCTCTTAACAAGCATTGGATGTGCCATTCATCCTTCTTTCTTCTTGCCACTGATCTGTTATGTCCACATAATAATGTTCTCACTTTGCTAAGCATTAAAGGAACAATGGCACAAAAACAACTTGGTCCCTGCCTTCCATGAACAATGTCTGCTGAGGAAGACAGAGGCATAAACTGGTCATGGCAAATGTGTCAACAAGCTGTCAGGTCTGAGAAGAGGGAGTGCAGGCCACAACCCCATCTCAGGAGTTGTGGAGGGCAACCCAGTTAGAGTGCCATCTAAGACTAACCTGAGATCTGAAGAACTGTATCCGTAGGTGGAAACAAAGATGGTGAGGGACAGTTAAAATGAAGTGTAACACTATGGCCTGTGTCAAAGAGGTTGCTGCCTGTGTTCTCTAGGATTTTGATGGTTTCCTATCTCTGGAAGCAAGGAAACAAAAGCAAAAATAAACTATTGGGACTTTATCAAGATAAAAAGCCTTTGCACAACAAAAGAAACAGTCAACAAAAACAAAAAGACCACCTATGGAATGAAAAAAGATATTTGCAAATGACATATCTGATAAAGGGTTAGTATCCAAAATCTATAAAGAACATATCAAACTCAATACCCCCCAAGAACAAATAACTCAGTTAAGAAATGGGCAGAAGATATGAACAGACATTTTTCCAAAGAAGACATCCAGATGGCTAAGAGACACATAGAAAGATGCTCAACATCACTCATTATCAGGAAAATACAAATCAAAACCATGATGAGGTACCTCCTCACACCTGTCAGGATGGTTAAAATTAACAACGCAGGAAACAACAGATGTTGGCAAGGATGTATAGAAAAGGGAACCCTCTTGCACCATTGGTGGGAATGCAAGATGGTGCAGCCACTCTGGAAAACAGTGTGGAGTTTCTTCAAAAAGTTAAAAATAGAACTACTCCATGACCCAGTAATTGCACTGCTAGGTATTTACCCAAAGGATACAAAAATACTGATTTGAAAGGGCACATGCACCCCAATGTGTAGAGCAACAATGTCCACAATAGCCAAATTATGGAAAGAGCCCAAATGTCCATTGACTGATGAATAGATAAAGAAGATGTGGGATGTGTGTGTGTGTGCGTGTGTGTGTGTGTATTACTGATATATATATATATATGTATATATATATACACTGATATATAATATATATATATAATGATGGAATATGTATATATACATATACATACATATATAAAATGGCATATTACTCAGCCATCAAAAATAATGAAATTTTGCCATTTCCAACATGGATGGAGTTAGAGGGTATTATGCTAAGTGAAATAAATCAGAGAAAGACAAATACCATATGATTTCACCCATATGTGGAATTTAAGAAACAAAACATATGAACAGAGGGGAAGGAAAAAAGAGAGAGAAGCAAACTCTTAACTATAGAGAAGAAATTGAGGGCTGATGGATGGAAGTGGGGGGGATGGGTTAGATGGGTGATGAGGAATAAGGAGGGCACTTGTTGGGATGAGCACTGGGTAATTTATGTGAGTGGTGAATCACTAAACTCTACTCCTGAAACCAATATTACCTTATACATTAACTAACTAGAACTTAGATAAAAACTTAAAATAAAAAGCAAGTGCGAAGCTACCTGGACTTTGAACAGGGGCATGTCAATTTGTCAAATTGACAAATAAGTCAATTTGTCCTTGACTTATTCTCAGATTTTTTTACACATTGCAGGTTTTCTTCCCTGGCCTGAACTGTAATGTACCCATGGGTGTCTTCTTCCTCTTTTGTGCTCCCCCACTGACTGAAGCCAAGCTTGGGCATCTCCCTGCTGGGACTCTTAGTGGATTTATGACAGCCATGCACTTGCATATCCAAATTCTTTGGGTATGTTCTTGTTCTTTTTTTTTTTTTCTTTCATGCATCTTTTCTCTTTTTCTCTCTTCTGCTTGCAGAGCAACCTCCACTTCCTTCTATGTGAATGCTCATCAATCCAGGGTCTTAGACTCAAACACCTCCTTGGGCCAAAAAGCTGATAAATCTGTGGGATAAATCTGGGAAGGACCAGGACACCCAGAGTAGGAGGCCCATGAGGATCTAAACAATGCATAACTGTTAAAAGAATTCACCTTCACTGTTTTTTTTTTTTTTTTTTTTTTCTAAACACTGAGCAGGCCAAACAGAACACCTGTACTTGGTGAACCTAGCACACTAACCTCCTGTTTGTGACCTCTGTCTGTGAAGTCTGGGGGCAGAGCTGGTGTGTTTTTTGCTTTCCATTCCTAGGGCTTGGTGCAGAGTAGGGAGTTCAGGAATTGTCTGTGGTTGAATCCAAGTCAACTTTCCCAGTTAGATTTTGGAAAACACTAGCTGTGCAAGTTTCATCCACCTGAATGATTTATTGGCTCAGTCAGATAAAGGTAAATTGGTAAATTGATGAATAAGGAAAACAAGTCTCTGAAATTATAGAAGACTTGCCTCAGGTCATTCACGTATCAAGAGACCAAGGTAGGATTCGAATATAGCAATGCCCGACCCCAAACACCATGATGTCTGTGTAATATTAATGAAAACAAAAGTTGCATATCCTAACAATTAGGCTTAAGAATTGTTTTCTCTTCAATTGGCAAAATATTTACCAAAGGCCAATCTGATCATGTCATTCTCCTGCTTAAAACTCTTCGTATTGTTTTAAATGCAAAGACCAATGTACTTAATGTGGTCCCGGAGGTCCCTGTAGGACCCAGACCACACAACCTTCTTACTTTTTGATCCAACCATGCTGGCCTTACAAGTTTTCCTCATTCACTCTGAATTGTCACTTGGATTGCCTCTGCTGTATATCTTACCTGCCAGCTGAATACTTAAGTCTAACTTATTTCCTAGCTTCTAGCTTTAGAGTCCCCTTTCCAAGATCCTCCAGGCTAGGTATAGTCCCTCTCTCCATACCACCATCATATTCTGCACTGTCCCCTTAGAGTTCCATTTATACAACTGTGTGATACACTACAACTCAAATGTTGCTTGACAATGTCTGTCTCATTCTGTTATAGCTCTGGTACCCAAGGCAAGGTTTGCCACAGAACCAGTGATCAATAAATAGTTTTTGAGTGGATGAATGGAAGTTTTCTGCTATCCGGTTTGTGTGAGTGTTGGCCAATGACCAGCTGGCCACTCTTCAATGGTAGTGCAGCTGACTGTCAATGTACAGAAGGTGGTGAAGGGTAGAGTTAGGGTCACTGATCCTAAAGGTCTCTTCTGGGACTCTGCATCCATGCTGTCTCTAGCCAGAGGTCCATGGGACATTTCTGATCCCTGGCTGCTTGCACTGCATTCAGAGACCTGTACAAAGTAGGTCAGGTACCATAATATAACTCGACAAGTCACTCATGAGAGACCTGGCTGTCCCAAACAATTCAAGTCAGAGAACCAGGCTACGGCTGAATAAGCAGAGGATGAGGGCGTTTATTAAGGTGATAGAGCATAATGAACCCAGGGCAACAGCAGAATGTCTGACTTGCTATTAGATCGGTTATCAAACATTGCAGCAGTGTCCCTTCTTCACCATGGAAGCTGCACTAGCCAGTGACATGTTAGGTCAATCAAGGTGTGCAGTCATAGTTCCTGTAAAAAGAAGCACTAAGCTCCCTAAATTAGACTTGAAAAGGATTTTTTCATGCTAGGATTTCTACTGGACCCTCCTGATCACCTTGTCCACAGTCTAATGACAAGGTGACTTTGGGATATCACTCTTCCCAGTTTCTTTTAACCATCCCTGGACTAGTTCAACCCTTACTAATTTTGTTGTGAGCACCTTCAAAATCTGTTGAAAGTCAACAGAGTTTAAATACAAAGTAATTTTAGTAAAAGAGACAAATTTTAGTTTCACTCAAGAGGTTTTAGCAAGCAACTGACAAAAAGGACCTTGAAATTATGGGTTGCTCAAAAAGTAAATTGATTATGAAGGTTCCCCTGATTCTAAATTTCTGTTGGATCACTGTTGACAAGAAAATGGTCACACTTCTAGCGTGGTATTTGGTATCTTACCTAAGCTGGTGCGAAGCTGCCTCTGTAATTTACTTTACTTAAGGTGTCAACCTTACTTTCCAAACACAGGGTTCCTAGTTCCTCAAAGACTCTGCTATTGTCCATCTTCCAGAAAACTTTCCAGGGTACACTCTCCTCACTTTACCTGGCCAAAAACATGAGCATACATTATAGTATTTATCACAACAGTAGATAGTTACTTCTCTGCAGGTCTGGGCCTTTCATAAGACTGTGTCTTGGTCAAGTGCGGGAGTTCATTTTATTTCTCCATCTATGCCTCAGTGCCTGGTAGTTTCTGGCAGACAAACAATACTGCATGCATATTGGTTGAGTTCATCAAAGGATGAGTGAATGTATGAGCGGATGAATGAATGCAGGACTGGGAGGCAAAAGGTTGATCATGCAAAAATGCACATCTGTCACCAAGGGTGAGGTGACCCTACTGAATGGTTTATAGGAGAGAGTTACAGATTCGCTTTGGAGAGAGCAATATGGCCATGAGGAGAGAGGGTGGGGGAAACCCCTTGCAGAGACACCTGGGGAAGCTGTAGGAGCCCACCAAATACACAGTGGGTGACGGTGTGGAAGGAAGTCAATAGATAAGGAAGATAAACAGAACATAATATAAGGAAGATGTGGTGAATATTTGGATAGGGATGGTGAGGGTGACTTCCAGAGCTCTGTTGCAAATGAGTGGATGGATGAAAATGCCACTTAATGAGATGGGAAATTGTCTTAAATTGCATAACAACTCTTTCCAGAACTATTTTTGACCTGTGCATTAAATGCCATAATCAGGAGGTGCCCAGGTGGCTCAGTCGGTTAACCTCAGGTTGTGATCCTGGGGTCCTGAGGTCAAGCCCTGCATTGGGCTCCCTGCTCTGCAGGGAGTCTGCATCCCCTCACTCTCTGCCCCTCCCTCTGCTTGTGATCTCGCTCAAATACAAAATATAAAATCTTAAAGAAAAAAGCAAATGACATCATCATACTAATAAATTGTAAGTTGGCTCCAGTGTATTTTTTGGTAATAAATGGTATGTACATTCTACTTTTTCGAAGGACTTACGTGTGTTTCTGTTGCCTGGGAGTCTCTATTTTAATTGATTGATTTTGTTTATCATAATCTGAAGTTTGTTCTGAGACTTTGTGTATCTGACAATATATTTACTTTGCTTAGCACATGACATGAAGCTGATTGCATAAAATTCTTTGGGCACAATATTTCTTTGACATGAGAATTTCGTGGAGATTTATATTTAGGTAAAGTCTAAGCTTTCTCAACCACATTAATAGATAATATAATTAAAAGATCTGTACAAATCAATAAACAAATATGTAAATATAGCTATAACTTGACACATATCTTATGTCTATTAGAGCTTAACCTTCCTTTATGGAGGGGGGACCCTAAAAAATCAGTAATGTCAGTCCTGCCCACCCTGTAAGAATATTACATCAAATTATAGTCTATCGCATCAAGCAAGATGTTCAGGGAAAGTGAGAAATCAATTTGAGCAGATACAGGTTTATGGAAAGCAATAAATAATATCTTTAAATGTGAAATATTTCCTCTTTATTAGGCATTTCTTTATAATGTGTCATATTTTCATTGTTTTATAAACATTTCATTATCAAACACTTCTTCACGTAAGAAATGGAGAAAGATTAATTCATAGTTAATCAATACATACATTTTTTAACTACGTATGTGTGCATTAAAACAACACAAAAGAAAAAATACCTTGCTTTTCTTAATTTCCAATGTACTCCAGTCAAGCATTTTTCAATTCAAATTGGAAAACATTTATAGTCTCCAGGATTATTCTCAAACATTTTTTTCTCTCCTTCCTCATTTTTTTTTTTTTTTTAGAGAGAGAGAGAGAGGAGGGAAGGGAGAAGAAGAGAGAGAATCTCAAGCAGATTCCTCGCTGAGTGTGGAGCCCAATGCAGGGCTTGAACCCAGGACTCCACAATCATGACTTGAGCTGAAGTCAAGAGTCATACATCCAACCAACTGAGCTATGCAGGCTCCACTCCCCAGGATTATTCTTGATACTGGGGACAAAGGACAGACTTGGTCCAGGTCCTTTTCTCTGAGGATCTCCTGGTCTGGGATGAGCACAGATACATAAAGATGAATTGAGGTGTCCCATCCTCAAAAGAGGGAAGTGCGTACAGGGCAGGGAGTGATTTATACTCCTGTGAGTGGTTAACATGAGGGACTGGGAGAGACTTCTAGGAAAAGGTGGTTTCTGAACTGAAATGTCAAGAGGCCATTGGATTTTAAAACATGTTTGTAAAACTGTAAGTAGTTCCTTATTCCTGGAGCGGCACTACAAGGAGAGAAGGATCGGAGGTGAGGCTGGATCCAGAGTGCCTGTGAGCCACACTGAGCACTTCAGAATTTATTCTGAGAGCTGCCAAGAGACAATCAATTGTTCGAGGCAGGGCATGGGAAAAGTCAATTGTTCGGAGGAGGGTAAGAAACAAAATCCAAGGTGGTCCCTGAAATGTGACTCCCTGCCTCCCCGACCCTTTTGAGGACAAAATCCCCATATCACATATGTGATCACCTCAGGATGACACTCTTGCAGTCTCCTTTGCTCTTAACAAAAGGAAGATCATCTCATGTACCTGGGAGTCACGAGAGGGGAGAAGCATCTCGGGCCTTGGTTGGCGCTGGGTCCCGTGTCGATGCCCAGGTTGAGGGGCTCCTCTTCTGAATACCCCTGTGCAGGTGCGTGCCACTGCCCGCCCTCTCCTGGCTCCAGGTTTTTCTTTCCACAGAGATGATATGATTCCAAGCAAATCGCCTAGGAAATGAGGAAACTGCATCTCCTTTCAGGCTGTGGCCCTGAGCCCTTGAGCTCTAACAATGGCTTGGCAGAGAGCAACAGGCTGTTGAACACTCATTGTCTCTCAGCATCTTGTCGCGTGTACTTTTTCTTCTCTGTGAAGAGAAAAGCGACCATTCTTCCTAGAATCCGGCACATTTTTCTCCTCCATGCAGTCACTCAGCAACCTTGAAGTTTGCAGCGCTTATAAAACCAGCTTTGCCTCCTCGCTCTGCCCTTGTGAGGCCCAGGCTTGTGTTCTCAGGGAGAATAGGTTAAAAATTCCTCCAGCGATCAATTCTTCCCGTTAAAAGTCATGATAAATGTCATTTGCCGAGTGCCTTTTTATATGCCAAATACTAAGCTAGCTTGTTTTCCTTTTAAAGTAAAAATGTTAAACTTTTCATTTTGAAAGAATTCAGATTTACCGAAGAGTTTCAAAAAGAGTACAAAATTCTATTCTACGTTTTACCCGGCATCCATAGGACCATAATCAAGACCATAGATCAACATGTGCCTATTACTATTTTTTTCCTGCCTATTACTATTAATGGATGTACAGATCTCATTCCAAGCTTGCCTATCTCTCTAACTTTCTGGTCCAAAACCCAGTTTTGGATCACAGATTACATTTGGTTGCCATGTCTCTATCTTCATCAACCTGGAGCTATCCCTCAGTCTTTATCTGGTTTTCATGAGCTCAACACTTTTGAAAAGTACTGGTCAGTTATTTTGTAGAATCTCCCTGAGTTTGGGTTTGTCTGATGTTCCCTTGTGATTAAAGCTATGCATGTTTTGCAGAAACATCACAGAAATGATTTCGTGCTCTTCTCAGTATCAAGGGTCCCCAAGGTCGATCTGTCTCATTGCTGGTGATGTTCACTTGATCACAGGGATGAAGTGGTATCTGTTAGATGTCTAGAAAGCTACGATTTTTTCCTTTATAATCAATGAAGGTCTTATGGTACCACATTTTGAAATGATGCAAGTATGCTGCTTCTCATCATTCTCTCACTCACAATTTTAGCATCCACTGAGGATTCTTTTTAAAAAAAAAGATTTTATTTATTTATTCATGAGAGACGCAGAGAGAGAGGCAGAGACCCAGGTAGAGGGAGAAGCAGGCTGCCTGTGGGAAACCCGATGTGGGACTCGATCCCAGGACTCCAGGATCACAACCTGAGTCGAAGGCAGATGCTCAACTGCTGAGCCACCCAGGTACCCTTCCATTGAGGATTCTTGATCAAAACAATTTTTACTGTGGTGTCTGTCAAAAGGAGATTTTAAAATGTTTTACACTGTTGTTCATATATTTATAATTTGGAATTCCTCTATAAAGAAGAGCTTTCCCTTCTCCACTTATTTATTTATTGGAATATTTATGGATTCATGGACTCATGGATTCTGACTTTTTCCTGTGGTTAGAGTCTATCTTTATCATTATATATTTCATTGTTTAAGTCGACTCAGATTCGGCCATTTGGAGGAAGCTGTAGTTGGCTCCTATGTCCATTTTAAGTCCCCGTAAGATAATCTGTGCTCATCTTGTACTTCTTGTGTACCAGTCCTGGAATCAGCCACTTCTCCACATTGATTCCTCTTACTGGAGTTTGGTATCTAGAAACCAAAATGTGGGTCCTGGGAGCACTCATTGCCACTGGGTATCATTATCTTTAGGCCCTTTCCATGGATAATACAAAGCTAGCTTTTACAGACATTGCTTTATTTCATCTTTTTCAACAAACTCTGGAAAACACATAATTGTGGTCATCTTAAAGATAGTGAAAATGAGAAGATTTGGCATGAATTAGTTGCAATCTCACAGCTATGACATGTAGGAATTAGGGATCTAACTCAACTGCCTTGGTTTGAAAACACAGTGTCCTTCCTTCTGTAGGGTGCTACCTTCTGCAGAATGAGGGCTGAGCATGTCCTCTGCAGCTGGCAGGGCTGGCTCATGCTCCCTCATGCTTCTCACTGGACTTTTCTCCAGTCGACCCGACAGAGGCCTCTGATCTATCTCTCCTTACAGTTGCACTCTTTATCCCACTGAAAATAATGTAGTCTGCTTTTTTTTTTTTATTCTCATCTTGGACTTTTGCCCATGTTGAGAACCCACCTCTACCCTCTCACCCATAGACTCCAGTGAAGGTAAATGTCAAAATAAATTACACTCTTGGATAAAGTGGCCGTTCATAATTAATTCGGAAGGTACTGAGGGCTACGGGCCAGAACCGCAATTAGGGTACAGTGTGGCTGAAGGTTGATTCTGTACATCTGGTGGTATGTGACATAGCTGGTGAGTGTGTGACACAGCTGGTGCCTGTGGGATGCAGTTAGTGAGTTTACAACACAGCTGGTAAGTGTGCAACACAGGTGGTGAGTGTGCAACTTAGCTGATGATGTATGACACCACTGATGAGTGTGCAACACAGCTGGTGGGTTGTGACACCACTGGTGGATATGTGACACAGCTGCTAAATGTGAAACATAGGTGGTGAGTATGAAATTTAGCTGATGACTATTTGATACCACTGGCGAGTGTGCAACGTAGCTGATGAGTGTGTGATAGAGTGAGGGAGTGTTTCAGAGTCTGGAAAGGGGATGCTTTTTTAGGACTGTTACATAGCCAAAGAGGAGAGGCTGAGCACCTGTGGACATGGGGAGGGGTATAGGGGAGGGCTCCACTGGGAGACACTGGAGCAGGAGGAGCAACAGCACAAGGAAGCTGAGAATCCATTGTGACCCAAGTGGGCAGGGGCAGTTGGTCACCTCCTACTCCATCTCCTGAGGGGTTACATTTGTGGATTCTGGGGGTACACTCTGTGCTTCTTGAGGCTCAAAGGAAACATTTTCCTTCTCTTATCTCTCCTCAACAGTAGAAACCTTGTTCCTCTGTCATCAGTAAAGATCCCTTCTGGCCTTAATTGCTTAGTTGTTTAGTTGATCCTAATTGCTTACTTGGATTAATCCTTTTTTTCCCCTGCAGGGTTTCAGTAGAGGATTAACCCTCTGCCCCTTGATAGAGGATCAGCCACAGGACCATCTGAGTGTGGCCTTGGTCTTCTGATCCCTTCTACGTGGACCCCTCAGGAGGGAAGTAAGAGTTTTACGGATTAGCAAGACTTCAAGAAAAGATTAGTTTATAGGCCTTTTATTGGGGGTGGGAAGCTAGTGGGGTCAAGACCAAGTGCCTGGACTCTAGGATGAAAGCTAAGATCTAGGTTCAAAGCACATAACCTCCATCTTTCCACAGCACTCCAAGATAGGATGTCACAGCTCAACCAGACTGGATGAAATGGAGAGCAGATAATGAGGAGAACAGCCCCATGAGTAGACAGGACTCTGCCAAAGCTGACCTGGCTCCCAGCCTTCGCTCCTCACCTTCCTCCTAAAGGTCACCTCACATAATTTCCCTGGGGCCCAGCCCAATCTGTCTACAGAGCTGCAGTCAAGTTTCATCTAAGTTGGTGACATTTCAGAAAATCTAGCTCAGCCAGTGGACCATTTGGATTGAACATTCCAACAATTGAGATCATCCTTAATTTGGAGGCCACTCAGTCCTTACTCCATAGGCCTCCTTGCTGTAGGAATAGACACTTGTCTCATCCAATTTGTGCTCTGATCCCTAGATATATCTTGGGAGACTGAATGTTAAAAACCCATGAAGCAGGGACCATCTCTTTTTGTTGGGATTGTCCCTAGAGTCACACTGGAAAGGGTGTTTCTGTAGAGCTGGACCAAGTGACTTTTTGTGACATGCCCTCTGTAGCTTTAAAATGCGATTCAAAGCACACAGCAATGACATAGTGGCTATAGCACAGAGCTTTGGGTCATATACAATTGGGTTTGCAAATTGTAATTTAATTGTATTCCCCATTTTATCATTTTCCACTTTTATGATTGGACCAAATCCTGATCTGTTAAATTGTTGCCTGATGGGGAGACCATGGCCAACATGATCACATGTGCTCTGTTAACTTGTGTGTCATTTCTACTGTTCTTCCTTGTTACACACACATGCATACACACACACACACATACCCCAAATCGGACCTGGGATGTTTTTCTCATTTGGATTTAAAAAACGACATGAAAATCCATCATTTGAACTACTTTCTCATATATGAGGCTCAGGGGAAAGAGTTATTTTTACTAAGTCAGAAGAGGCAACCTGACATAGCCTTCTTAGAGCCACTTCCAGGTCTTCTGCCAACATGCTGGGTACTTTGGGGTCCTCTGGTCTCCACCTCTGCATGAGAATGAAGCCAACATGGCCCTCCTCCCTCTTCACGAGGGGCAGAGAGTGCTCCTGAGCAGGAGAGATGCGCAGAATTTTGCACAAAGGTGCTGAAGGCCTGCTAGTAGGGCATTCACAGTTACCTGCCCTGTACTGTTTTTGGGATATTTTGATGCTGGAAGCCCCATAAAAGTGTTACTTTTCTGACAGTGAATTTCACATTTTAGCACATTAAAATTTCAAAGGAGAAAAAAAATCAGCCTTTAACTTTGTCCCCTTAGCAACTTCTGTAGCCATTACTGTAATTTGCTGGGAGCCACCTTTACACCAGCAAAGAAAAGTGATTGTTTGGACCTGGGGGACAGACAGCATGAAAGAAGGCTGGCTAAGGGACTGTGAGGACAGAAGGGCAAACACTCAGGTCTGGAGGGAGTTCCCTATGCCTCCTGGGCTCATCTTGGCCTAGATCAGCTCTAAGACCTCGGGATGTCTGGAGCTGGGTACAAATTCTCTTGTGTTTCTGACTTTTTGGAAAGAGATACTTTGCAAAGTCACCTGAACATCTTGTGCTGTGTTTCCTCAATTGAACAATATTAAGAATATAGATGTGTTAACCTACTATGGTGATTCATGTGCAAAAAAAAAATTAAAAAGTTTTTCTTCAAAGCAGGCCTCTGAGGATTCAGAAAAGTAAAGATTTAGTGTCTAAAGTTATCTCTAATGTTAGGTTAAAATGTATGGACGATATTTTGGGACCATTTAAAGCACTTTCCAGGGTTCTTTTTTATACCTTTTGACCACCTTTACACATTTCTCCCACTACTCCTTTTGGCCTGCTTGCCTCTAGTGACCACCAATCTATTCTCTGCATCTGTGAGTTTAGTTTTCTGTTTTTTGAGACCACATATAAATAAGATCATTCAGTATTTATCTTTATCTGAATGATTTCACTTAGCATAATGTGCTCAAGCCACCACTGTTGTCACAAATGGCAGGATTTTCTTCTTTGTTAATGGCTGAGTAATATTCCAGTGTGTGTGTGTGTGTGTGTGTGTGTGTGTGTGTGTTTGTGTATCTCACAATTTCTTTTTCCATGGATCACTCTACAGTGCATAGATTGTTTCCATTTTTTTTGGCTTGTGTAAACAATGCTGCAGTGAAGGTAGGGGTACAGAAATCTTTTTGGGATAGTGACTGTTAGTGATTTCATTTCCTCTGGATAAATACCCAGAAGTGGAATTTCTGGATTGTGAAAGCCATGTAGTCCCCATTTACACCACAGGCAAGGCAGATACCATTATTATACTCACTGAATGATGAACAAACAGAGACTTATAGACTCAAAGCAACGGGCCCCAGAGTCACATGGCTATGAAGATGCAAAGCCTCTTAATATATGCAACCTACATCTTCTGAGCTTAAGCCCAATGCTACTTTCTTAAACCCACACTGGGATGCAAACCTACTAAGAGATCAACATTTTATTGATGCTTTAATTCTGAGCAGATTCTAGCTTTTTGATAAACACATTTGTTATTGTGTTTTCCTATTGTTGCCCAACATGACTTAATGCACAGGCCGCAGTTAGTGCATAATGACTTTAACAGCCAATCCATGGGCCTCAGAGGACCTGAACCAAGGGCCGTGAAAGTTGATTGTTTAAACAGCAGGCTTTAGCCATGTAAATCAGGATGGGGAATATGTCACCATCATTTTGGGTGAGTTTGACATCCAATAAATCAGCTGAAATTCCTTGTCATGAGTTTTCAAAGATAATAGTCACAATTTTTGCTTGCAAATGAACAGTGCTCTAATCATTCAAAATGCTGCTTCAGCCTGACTTTGAAAAATTTGGAATCTCCAGGACCAATGAAAGCAAAAACATATGCCCGAAGGGTATTGTTATGATGGTTTGACCTTGAGAAAGTTACTAAGCTCTAAGTTGAGTTTATGTTTCTCACTTGGGTCTTGAGACTTGGACCTGAAATTTGGGATGTGGGGTTATGCATACTAAAACTTAGAGGGCTCTTGAGGCCCACTCTGCTGTAACACTGGGAACAAAAGAAGGAGTAACATATGCTGAGATGACCTTCTCCATGTGGGGTAGTGGTGTGGTGGAAATTGAAGTTACAGGAACCAAAGTACACAGTAAGGTACAAGAATTTTCAGTTTCCTTCCATCAAATTATGTAAGTTAGCCTTCTCATGTAAGGGAATCCTGTGTTTAACTCTAATGGCAAAAAAAGTGGAATTTGGATAATGAAATATCACACGGAAATGCCAATCATTTAAGCATTTGATTTTAATTAATTTATCTTTACAATATAAATGTTAATTAAACTCATACACACATATATTTTTGCCATCTTAATATCAATTTTAATTTTTGTGTGTTTTTACATTTATTTCAGAAATATTGTCTCCTGTAATGCAAGCACTTGGCCTAGGTATTTGGTTCTAATCCATGTGTATACAGATTCCAAATAGATATTTTTGTTATGTATCTTAATCACTCAGTATAAATTGTAACAATTTGACTCTATACCTACAGTGACTGTGTATTACATTTTTAATGTGGCCTAATTCACTGTAATCTGTTTAAACAATTCTACTGTTAGATATTTTGAGAGTTTTCTCTAAATACATGGTCATATATCCTTGATCATACTCATAAACTCGTGGTCATACACTCATGGTCATACACACATGATCATACTCTTATACCCATGGTCATACATCCAAGATCATACACCCATGGTCATACTCATAAACCCATGGTCATACACCTGTGGTTATACATTCAGGATCATATTCATAAACTCATGGTCATACACCCATGGTCATACATCCATGGTCATACTCATACCCATGATCATACACCTAAGGTCATATGCCCATGGTCATAGTCATATATCCATGGTTATACACCCACATACCTAAATACCTGTGGTCATACTCATTGAATTTAAGCATTTATCCTGAACATTTCTGAAAATGTGGCACCTTTACTCATTGTGAAGGTAGAATATTTGCCCATAGAGTCTTTTTAAGACATCCATTAATTCCACAAACATCCCTGATTGGCATTGAAATGTCTCCCACTGTGCTCAGGGCTGGGAGATGGAGAGGGCAGGAGGACCTGTTGCTGACTTAGTCCTAGCTTGAGGTGGGAGAGGCAGCAATCAAGCAACAGCACAAATACCTGTACACTTCAAGCTCTGAGGTGCTGGAAGAGAGGTCCAATGTTGAGGAAGAGGGTGAAGGTGTTGCTGGGAAAGCAGATTTAGGCAGAGCTTCAACACTGAATGCTGGATCCTACTCCCCTGAATTAATTCTGGGGAGAATGAAATGGTGGAGTTGGAGGAAGAGGTGACAAGTCTTAGAACTTTAGGTCTCAGATGACCATTGTCATGTCCCCCCACCACAGATGTATGTTGCATGGGATGCAGCTGCTTGCTGTTTTAAAGCTTTCATCCTATTATTCTACAACAAAGGTGCTTCAAAGTACAATTTCGCTGGATACTTTATTGGTTGAGTTAACACAACAAATACCATAAATCCAGTAATTACTAATTGTCTCCTCCATTATCAAGGAAGAAATGAATCATAAACCTTTTATTACTTTAACAGTGGACTACAGGAAGGATTAATCTCCCAGAGAGGCATTTGTCATCTTTACCTGGTGCCGGCTCCTGCCCTGCACTCATCCTACCTTCCTGGGCTTCCTGCTTAATGCTCTGCAGTGGCCTCTGTTAGGATCAGGATGTCTTGAACTTATCAGCAAGCTTTGGCAACTGGTGATAAATCTCTGCAGCCTTCAGTGACTTAGCAATTACTCTCTTTCACTCATCGGGAAGAGGATAAAACAGAGACCTTGGTTACACAAAGCTCTTCTGCACACATACCTTGCCTTTCTGTGAGCTGGGAGCGTGGGTTACTGCTCTGGGCACTCATGGGCCAAAACAAGGCTTTAGAAATAGCACCATGTGGATGGCAAACTGTACTTGAAAAGAATTGCTCTTCCTAGCAAGCTACAGCTCTGACCTGAGTATTGATTTTTCCTGTACTACGTCTTGGGTTTAATATCTCCTACAGGTTCTCTTAAACAGCCAAATACCAAGAGCCTGTGTGAGGACCCAGTGGTATCTATCTGATAGCAGCACAGCAGGTAAGTGTTATAAGTTCTTCCTATAGGAGGCTTCTGAGGGCCTTGGGAATGTTCACTCACAAGGCCTTTGCTTACTCCTCCTGGATGCCTGGTATGAGGTCTATGAGGTGATGACTCACTTTATGTTTGGTGAACAATTACTATTTGTATAGGTTAATTCAGCACATATCTTTGAGCACCACCTATATGCCTGGCTCTTGTCTTGATCCATGGGACACATTAATAAACAGAACAGACAAAGGCTTCTGTTTCTTATTGCTCTTGTGCTAATAGGGGGTGGGGGACAGACAACGAACATAGATATAATAATGAAATAAATCATGCAAGAAGGTGATAGGAGTTGTAATAAAAAATAGAGCAGCATTGAGGGTTTGGAAGTGCTGGAGTGGGAGTGTCTAGGGGTTGCAATTTCAAGCCAGTGGGTCCAGGAAACCTCATTAAGGAGACCTTTGCTAACCACATAGCAGGCACATACTAGGCGCTCCCAATATCACTATTTTTAAAAAAATTACTTATTCATTCATTCAGGAGAGACACACAGAGAGAGACAGAGACACAGGCAGAGGGAGAAGCAGGCTCCATGCAGGGAGCCCGAAGTGGGACTCGATCCCACATCTCCAGGATCATGCCCTGAGCCAAAGGCAGACACTCAACCGCTGAGCCACCCAGGTGTCTCTCCCAATAGCACTATTAAATGTATATTTGCATCCATGTTTTATGGAGGTAGAAACTGAGACTCAGAAAAACTAAATAATGTGCCTGATATAACTAGCAAGTGTTACTTAAAACTGGGATCTTAACTGCTATTTTAAATTGCCACCATATAAATTTTATATATAGTCTACTTATTGTAAATGATAGGTATTTAGTTGTTGAACAGGTATAAGGAAGTAGTCACTTGGAGTCAAAGGTTAAATTCTTAGTAATTATTAAAAAAAAAATTGACCTGCGTGCCCAAAGGGGTTCTGAGGCAGAAATTTATAGAGGGAGAAGTAAAAGGCAATTAGGACAGCTACCAGAAGGGAGCTGATGTTTAATTACTAGTTCAATTCTTTTCTGCCCTGGTAGAAACTTTTGAAGGGTAAGGCACAGGGTCTATCATAGTTACTGTTTTATCCTAGTGCCCTCGTCACTGTCCTGAAAGTTCTATATATTTGTTAAACAAATTTAACACTGAAGATGCACTTGGAAATCCACAATACACACCAGGACATTGAAAGCTCTCTGAATGCCAGCAGCAAAAATGTTGACTTAGCTAGAATTCAATTTTTTTTTAAGTATTTATTTGAGAGAGAGAATGAGGGGAAGAGAGAGAGAGAGAAGGAACAGGAGAGGGAGAAGCAGACTCCCCATTGAGCATGATCCAGGGACTCAATCCAGAGACTCGATCCAGGGAGCCCAGGATCATGACCTGAACTGAGGAAAGATGTTCAATCCACTGAGCCATTCAGGTGCCCCTAATTCAATATTTCCAAAACTTGTTTGAGAAAACTCTTTTTTAAATGAATTCTTGGAAAAATGAATATTCTCCAAGGTTAGTTTTAGGAAAATACTGCTCTAGAGAATTAGGAGTTTTCATAGCTAGACTTTTGAAAGGGAACATATTCAAGTTCCCATTGACACTATTATGTCTTACATTTCCATAAATGCATCATTGGCATAAGCAGACTCTAAGTATCAGGGATACATTTGGACTCAGAAGCCTGAGGTTAAATCTTGACTTTATCATTTCCACTGCTGTGACCTTGGGCTTGTCACTGAACTTTATCTGAGATCCAGATTTCTCATCTATAAAATTTTGAATACTATAATGGATAAGGTGCTTCCAAGAAAGTATTTTGCCTAGAAAAGTACTCAATAAATAAGATTTGCATGTGAATTTATGATACTTCTCTGCTTAGAAAATCATCAATGACATTCAAGAATATAACTTTTTGAATATAACTTTTAATATAACTTTTTGCCCTTTTGATCAAGGGCAGGGGAAGAAAAGTTTTTTTGTAATACCTAAAGGAGTAACTTCCTAGTCCCAACAAGAAGGAAAATGTTGAGGATATAGAAGTCTGTGTCCCTGTGGGTTGTCCCTCTATCAATTACTCAGGTTAATATCTCAGCTTCCCAAAAGATGGCCCAATGTTCTCTAGGGGATTCGGAAAGATAGATGAAAACCTGATACAATATGGCAGATGGTAGATTATGGATCCATTTACAAACATGGTAAATCCTGGTTCTACGCTATTGTTTCATACTTTAAGTCAGAATAGACATAAAAGCAATGCACAGACACACGTTCCTAAGTCTTTGGCTCCATTTGTGAATTTAATTTTCCCTTTGTGTTACCGAGGAGATGATTTTGTTTTGTCCTAGCATTCTTTTCTGTGGGGAGAATGCCCTAATCATCGAAAAAAATAATTTCTGATATTATCACTATATAGGTTGTATAATATCTTAGTCACCTGGGCTGCTATGACAAAATGCCCTATGCCAAGTGGCTTATAAACAATAGAAATCTATCCTCACAATTCTGGAGGCTGGAAGTGTGAGCTCAAGGTGCCAGCTGATTTGGTGTCTGCTGAGAGCCTGCTTCCTGGTTCATGGACTACCATCTTCTGCTGTGTCCTCACAAGGCAGAAAAGACAAGGAGGCTCTTTTATAGGGGCATGGATCCTGTTTGTATGGGCTCTGAGCTCATGACCCAATCACCTCTCAGAGGTCCCACCTTCTAAAACCATTACACTAGGGATTAGGACTCAACAGATATTTTGAGAAGACTCAGAGATCAGTCTACAGCAGGTAGTAAAAGTTTTCTACTGGTCAAACTGAAGATGTGCAAACTGTCTTCAAATACATTCTAATTCTGTGTTTTTAGAATACAGTACTAGAATGTGCATCCAGAAAGGAAAGATGGTTTGACCGCAACATCCTTTATCATGTTCCCTCTGAAAGGATTTCAAGTGGACAGGTCAGAACCTGTCCAAAAGATGCAAAAGTACATGTATCCCCAGCTCATCCTCAAGTGAACTTCTATAGAATTTTTTCAATGGGGCTCACATATCTTCTCTGTGAAGTCTGCCGAGCCCATCCACACAGAGCTACTTGCTCTTCAATTCAGATGTTTTGCTTCCGTCTACCTTTCTCGCAGTGGCTCACTTGTTTGCTCTGTGTGCAGGCATCTCTGGCCTCACTTTCCAAGAGCTCCACCAGAGCAGACACCATGCCAGTTTCTTTTTGTATCCCTCTTCCTTGGAATGATGTTCACGCTAATCTGAGATCCAATCCAGCTCCAGGCCTTGAGCAAGTGACTTAAATTTTTTGTACCTTGGCTTCCTCAGAGACAAGTCAGAATGATGCTAGTGGCTTCCACATGGAGTTGTGGTAGAAATTAAATGCAACAGTGCAGAAAATGTTAGGAAGGTCCATTCCCATTGTTAGAAAGCCTCAAAAACTATTCCACATCCAGATATGGCTACAGTGAATTTGTGGCCTAGGGACTTGTGTTTTAAAAAAATGCATTCCCCGTGAGTGTTAGAAACAAATGAGGGAAGATTCACCTCACCATGAGGTATCTACATATCGGGGAAGGGGGGCAGGGGGCTTGATAGAATACGCCCTATGGCAGGGCAACGGTTCATGAACAAAACAGCGATAAAGGCCTATCGACTGTCACAGCTGCACCCAAAAAAAAAAAAAAAAAGTTAATTAAAGGATTTTTTTTTTTTTTTGCCTTAGAATTAAAGAAGCCATGGATGAAGAAATCTGCAGAAATTATCTAAGGCCGCTTCAACCTTAGCATTTATTATTCAACACCTCACTCATTGCCCTGATTATAAATATTTAATCACTCAACAACTGTAAGTGGTTGAGTCTTCCAGGAGGACCTGTGAGCATTAAGGGGAAAAAAAGGAGGGGGGGAGGTGGGTGGATAGGAGGAAGTGAGAGAGGGAGATGAAGACACAGAGCCACCAAGCTGTGTCTAGGTGATGTAGAGCCAAGTGAGAGGGTGTGAAGGGCACTGCTGAGCTGGGCCTTTGAAAGCAGATTACCAAGCAAGTACACTATTCATTTTGCATCTGTGCACTGGAGTTCCAAGCCACCTCCACCCTGCACTGCCTTGTGACCACCATCAAGGGTGCCCTTAGACAACAGGCAAAGCATGTTCTAAATGAAAGCAGAACCCCCAGCAGGGCCAGGTACCATCCTTGTCCACGTCTTTTGTCTGCCTTTCTCTCTGACACATGCACACACACACATACACATTCACAGAGCCAGAATGCTTGGCAAGCTTGAAGTCTATCAATAATGCATGTGCAGCATTGTGCATCCACCCCAGGCCAGGAAAGGGAATGGGGAGATGGAGCCTGTGTTACTTCTGGGCCTTGCCAAGGTCATGTCTGCAATTGGTAGGTGGAAGAGAGACTTCTTAAGTGCAAATGGATAGGAGTTTGCCCAGATAGCTAAGTGTCACCTGCTCAGAGACAATACTCATCAAGGTGTTATGGCTTGAATTGTGTCCCCTAAAAATGCCTACATCGAAGTCTTAACCTCTAGCATCTCAGAATGTGACCTTATTTGGAAATAAGGTCATCATAGATGTAAGAGTTAAGTTAGGATGAGTCAGACTGGAGTAGAGCAGGCCCTCATCCAATATGACTGGTGTCCTTTTGGACACAGAGAAGCTTGCTGGGAGGACACAACTTAAAGGTAACAAAGGAGATTGGGTAATGTTTCTACAAACTCAGGAACACTTGAGGTTGCTAGCAAACTACCAAAATCTAGAAGAGAAACGTGAAAAGATTCTCTCTCACAGCCCTCAGTAGGAATCAACCCGAGGACTCCTTGATTTCTGACTTCTGGCCTCCAGAGCTATAAGACAGTGTGTTCTGTTTATACCATTCAAACTGTGGTACTTTGCTATAGCAGTGCTAGCAGACTAATACACCAAGACAAGAGTTCTTAAGAGGAGGTACTCACCAGACTCTTGGTGGCACCACTCTGCAAAAAAGTACACTTCCAGATATCTGCCTCTGATTCCTTCACCACACTGGCTCTTCACCTCAAGACTTTCTGAGGCTCATATAAGTGTTTGAGCCACAAAGTGTGATGCTCTAATAGAGTTCTCCAGAGAAACAGAATGAATACAGACAAAGCCAATGCACACATGCACACACACATACACACATACACTGTATTACATATAAGTACGAACATAATAATTATAATTACATATTATATAATTAATATTACATTTTATATATTTGAACATATATATGTATATGTGGAATCACCTCACATGATTACGGAGGTGGGCAAGTCCCAAGATATGCAGAGTGAGACCCAAACTAGACACCCAGATGCTGTGGTACATCTGAATCTGTAGACTTAAGAACCAGGAGCGTCAATTCTGTAGTTCCTGGCCAGAGACCAGAAAGTTTGAGACATAGGAAGAGCTGATGTCTCGGTTTGAGTCTAAAGGCAAAAAATCCAATGTCCCAGCTCAAAGACAGGAGGAATATTTTTTACTTGGAGGAAGTTCAACCTTTTTTGTTCTACGCAGGCCTTCAACTGACTGGACAAGGCCCACCCACAGTAAAGAGGGCCTTTTGCTTTAGTCAGTCCACCAATTTACATGTTAATCTCATTCAGAAACATCCTCACCCTCAAGGACACCTAGAATAATGTTTGACCACATATCTGGGTACCCTATGGCTCAGTTGAATGGACACATAAAATTAACCATCACAAATTATTTTCCACTATGATAGGCTTGATTACTGTTTTATACATATACTACAAAGCAAAATGTAGTCAATGGATGGATAAACAAAATGTGGTATATCCATACAGTGGAACGTTACTTTTGGAAATTGTGACACATTACAATATGGATAAGTCTTGAGGATATTATACTAAGTTACATAAGCCAGTCACACACACACACACACACACACACACACACACACACAAAACAAATACTGTATGATTTTCTTTACATGAGAACCTAGAGGAGCCAAATTCATAGAGGAGGGAAGTAGACTGGTGGGTTGTGAGAAACAAGAATGAGAAGTTAGTGTCTAATGGGATAGAGTTTTAATATAGTGCGAGAAAGAGGTCTAGGGTTGAGAGGTGGTGATGGTTGTAAAACAGTGTGGATGTACCTAGTGTCAATGAATTGTGCGCTTGAAAATGGTTAAAGTGGTAAATTAAAATTTCATGTTATGTGTATTTTGCGACAGTTAACAAACAAACAAACAAACAAATAAGAGAAAGGCTATTGAGTATCTTGAAGAACAGTTGAGAACTCTGCAGAACCAGATTCCATATTAAGTTTCCAGAACTGGCCTGATGGGAAAAGGTCACAGCTGACTCCATTGGTGTACTGCATAGTGACCAGGAACCTAGCCCTATGGGACTTGCTATTGCAGCTACTACAGGGCCTCTTCTTTACCAGATAGTCATCTTTGGAACAGCTATATTCTCCAAAAGCCTAGTCTCAGCCAGTAGCCTTGCAGGCAAAATGCAGTGGGTGTAATACTCTCTTCTGCTTGCCTCTCAATTTCCATCTCAGTCTCTGTGCTAGTTAGGGTTTCCCAGAGAAACAGAACCAATAGCTTTTTGTTGCTTGTATAAAAGGATATTTAGTACAAGAAATTTGTTTATGCAATTATGGTAGCTAAGAAGTCCCATGATCTTTCATCTCTCAGCCAGAGACCCAGGAAAGCAGGTGAGTCCAAGGCTTGAGAGTCAGAAACACCATGGGTAAAAGAAGATCAATATCTCAGCTCAAATAATCAGCAAGAAAAGACAGAATTCTTTCTCCTGCCACATTTTTAATCAATTCAGGCCCTCACTAGATTAGGTGATGCCCACCCACACCAAGGAGGGCAATGCATTTAGCTGAGTCCCCTGATTCAAATTTGAATTTCATACAGAAACACACACACACCCAGACATAAAGTTTAGACAAATACCTGAGCATCCTGCCATCCAGTTGAGTTGAAAGATAAAATTAACTACCGCAGCATCCCATGGGCACATCTGGAGGAACCCATGTCAAGTCTGGGCCCTGGCTGAAGCGAAGGAGGAACCTGAATATCCTGGGCTCTTCCCAAGACAAGAGAGTAACAGAAGTCCCAAAATTCCTCTTCAAATACCAAGAGTGTCTAAAAGGCATCAAGCACCAACTCTCCCACCATGGTGGTGAACAGGTAGCCACCACAGGGCCCAGCATACAGAAATCCAGCAATGTCTGAGAGCAATTGCTTTTACTGTTGTTGCCATAATGTTATGATCATGTTTATTACTAGTGTAATATAGTCTATTCTAGTAGATCTTAATAGTTGTTAATAAAATATTAATGCATTTCATTTATTTTTTCATATATTTCACTGCAGAAACAAGGGATGTGCTGATTCTCCTCACGTGCAATTGTTAGTGTAATGATTGACCTCCCGGGACGACAACCCCTACTCTATGATTAAATATGGTTTCAGGAGACCTGAGCAGAGGCTGAGAAAGGTCTGCCACTGGGGCTTCCTGGAAATCACTATAGAAGCCAAATAAAGAGAAACTGCCTTCTTTTGAGTATGTATGGCACCTTATTATTGGATGGGATGAGAAGCATGTGTGCTGTGCTGTGGTGTCCTTGAGTACCGAAGGCTTCCACTTCTTTTCCATATTATGGTCTTCCTCATCAATGCTTTCTATTCATTGCTTGTGTTTCCTTGATCACATTGGATGGGTCCCTTCAGTATTTCTTTCTTCTCACTCCCCAAAGCTCCCCTGTTTCTCCCTTGCCCTCTGCCAGTCTTTCCTGTGGCCACGGCTCTAATGTCTTACTAGCAGCCCTCGCAGTGTTGTTTCAGGGTCATGACATACAGCTCAACCATTTCTATATTTTCCAAAACTTTTTATTATATATGAAGTATGGATGCTGTGCTATCAGGCAATTATCCTGTCTGGTCACTACTTGTTGTCTCCTGCGACTGTGGGCATAGGTAAATGAACCAGCTTTTCTCCACGTGATCTCAGGGCAGCAGATGCATTTATTTGTTGAAGTTACCATGTAACAATCATACCCTGCTGGACTTTGGGTATTCACTGAAAGGGAACAAGAGTAAGATTTTACTTCCTTCTGATAAATGAGGGCACAATGTTTTCTCTTGGAACATCAGCCCCACTCCACCAAGTGGGTTCCCCCTGAAGCAGAGTCCTAAAGCTTATGTGTTGCTGCAATGGTCTGATTTTGATCTACTCATATTGTTGAGAAGAGTCATTTCTTGATTGAAGTCCAAGCTAGAAGAGAGTTTCCATCTCTCATTGCACAGAAGTGGGTCCTAGGAAACACCTTGATCCAACCACCTTGTTTGGCTGATCTCAGGTAACTGTAATAGCACTTCACACCTAGATACATATAGGCTGTTAACAGCCTTGTACCTCTGGGAGCCACGTTCAGAAGCGGGATGTCTACTGAGGATTACTTTTTCCTTCCTTATGTATATACTATGAAAAAGATATCCATTTGAAATCCTGTGGGTTAGCACCTTATTTATGTTTAAAATCAAACACCTTCATAGGGTTTATTTTGTGTCAGCAATTGTATTAAGCACTTTACACATATCAACGTGTCTTATATTCACACCAACAATCCAATGAGATATCAACAATTATTGCCAGCCTTTTACAGATAAGGATGTTGGGGTAAAGAGAGTTTAAGTAAATTTACCCAAGGCTACATAGCAAGTTGGGTTTGGAGTGTCAGCCTGAATGTACCAGTTAGTCCCAGAGTCCAGGTACTCACTGGTCCCCTGAGCCATTCACACAGTGTGTCCTAGAAGCAGAGAGGAGGGTTCCAGTGGGAATTTTTAGATGGTGAAGGATAGGAAACGGACATCTAAGTGGCATTTGAATGGGGCCATGAGGAAAGAGGAACTGGGATGAGAGAATTAGGAGGAAAGAGAGAAGCTTACATGCACACAGGCTACGGTCGGGAGTGGGGTTCCAGACAGATGGGCCTGATGTGACAGCATGGACGAGTTGGGGCAGGTAAGAAGGGGCCATCTGCAAGCACAGGACAGGGTCCCATCCTGAAAGGACTTTTCTTCAGGACACTAAAAACTAGTCTAAAAATCTATATTTTAAAAAATATTTTATTTATTTATTTGAGAGAGAGGGTGAGGGAAAAAGAGAGAGAGCAAGAGAGAGAGAAAGAGAGAGAGAGAGAGAGTCAGAGAGAGTTCACAGAGGGAGAGGGAGAAGCCAGACTCCCTGGCTGAGCAGAGAGCTTGAATGGGGGCTCATCCCAGGACTCTGAGGTCATGACAGAGCCGAAGACAGACTGAGCCACCCAGGCACCCCTGGTCTAAAGATCTTAACTAACAGTAAAAGAAAAAAAAAACCTAGCAGTTGTAAGAAGTGTTAATTTTATAATTGCTTTGAACATTAAAATGATAGATTTGGGACTATTCCAATTTCTTTTCCTATTTAGGACTCCAATTAAGACATCCTGTAGGGATCCCTGGGTGGCGCAGTGGTTTGGCGCTTGCCTTTGGCCCAGGGCGCGATCCTGGAGACCCAGGATCGAATCCCACATCAGGCTCCTGGTGCGTGGAGCCTGTTTCTCCCTCTGCCTGTGTCTCTGCCTCTCTCTCTCTCTCTCTCTCTCTGTGACTATCATAAATAAATAAAAATTAAAAAAATAAAAAAAAAAGACATCCTGTAATGTTTCCCCTCTCAATCTCCAGAAGAGAAAGAGAAATAGATTCCTTTAAGAATAATAGGAGGTTAGGAGAGAGGGGCAAGATGGCGGAGGAGCAGGGTCTCCAGGTCACCTGTCCTCAGCAAATTACCTAGAAAACCATCCAATCATCCTGAAAACCTACGAATTCGGCCTGAGATTTAAAGAGAGACCAGCCGGAACGCCACAGTGAGAAGAGTTCGCGCTTCTATCAAGGTAGGAAGACGGGAAAAAAGAAATAAAGACACAAAAGGCCTCCGAGGGGGAGGGGCCCCCGAGGAGCCGGGCTGAGGCCGGGGCGAGTGTCCCCAGGACAGGAGAGCCCCGTCCCGGAGGAGCAGGAGCTGCACCGACCTTCCCCGCGGAAAGGGGCTCCCCGGGAATTGGAGCAGGATCCCCAGAAAGGCGGGGACGCCCTCGGGCTCCCTGGGACAGTAACAGAGGAACTGCGCCCCGGGAGATGCGCCGAGCTCCCTAAGGGCTGCAGCCTCGGCGGGACCCGGAGCAGCTCGGAGGGGCTCGGGCGGCGGCTCCGCGGAGGGGGCTGCGCGGCTCCGGGAACAGCTCAGCGGCGGCGGCTCGGGCGGAGGAAGAAGCTCCGCGCGGAGGGGGCTGCGCGGCTCCGGGAACAGCTCGGAGGGGCTCGGGCGGCGGCTCCGCGGAGGGGGCGCTGCGCGGCTCCGGGAACAGCTCAGCGGCGGCGGCTCGCGCAGAGGAAGAAGCTCCGCGCGGAGGGGGCGGCGCGGCTCCGGGAACAGCTCGGAGGGGCTCGGGCGGCGGCTCCGCGGAGGGGGCTGCACCGCCGGGAGCGCGAATCCAACAGCGCAGGCCCCGGAGCACAGGGCGCCGGGACACAGCCCAGGATCCGGCCTCCCCCGGGACAGGCAGAGGCCGGGAGGGCCCAGGACAGCAAGGACGCTCCTGCCTGGAACTGAGCAGATCAGCGGCCCCGCCCCGGAGCCCCCAGGCCCTGCAGAAGGAGAGCCCCGGAGCTACTGCGGGGGCTGGATCCAGGGTCCCAGAGCTGCCCCCGCCACTGTGGCTTCCTCCCGGGGCCTCACGGGGTGAACAACCCCCACCGAGCCCTGCACCAGGCAGGGGCAGAGCAGCTCCCCCAAGTGCCAACACCTGAGAATCAGCACAGCAGGCCCCTCCCCCAGAAGACCAGCGAGACGGACCAGTTCCAAGGGAAGTCAAGGGACTTAAACTACACAGAATCGGAAGATACTCCCCCGTGGTTTTTTTTTTGTTTTTTGTTTTTTTGCTTTTGTTTTTGTTTTTTTTTTTTTTTTGTTTTTGTTTTGTTTTGTGCTTTTTTTTTCTCTCTTTCTTCTTGATTTCTGATTGCTTCCCCCACCCCCCCTTTTTTCTTTTTTCTCCTTTCTTTCTTTTTCTTTCTTTTTCTTCTCTTTTCCCCTATTTTTTTCTTCTTTCTCTTTTTTCTTTTTCTCTTTTCTTTCCTTCTCTCTCTTTTTCTCCTTTTCCCAATACAACTTGTTTTTGGCCACTCTGCACTGAGCAAAATGACTAGAAGGAAAACCCCTCAAAAAAAGGAATCAGAAACAGCCCACTCTCCCACAGAGTTACAAAATATGGATTACAATTCAATGTCAGAAAGCCAATTCAGAAGCACTATTTTACAGCTACTGGTGGCTCTAGAAAAAACCATAAAGGACTCAAGAGACTTCATGACTGCAGAATTTAGATCTAATCAGGCAGAAATTAAAAATCAATTAAATGAGATGCAATCCAAGCTAGAAGTCCTAACGACGAGGCTTGACGAGGTGGAAGAACGAGTGAGTGACATAGAAGACAAGTTGATGGCAAAGAGGGAAACTGAGGAAAAAAGAGACAGGCAATTAAAAGACCATGAGGATAGATTAAGGGAAATAAATGATAGCCTGAGGAAGAAAAACCTACGTTTAATTGGGGTTCCCGAGGGCGCGGAAAGGGACAGAGGGCCAGAATATGTATTTGAACAAATCCTAGCTGAAAACTTTCCGAATCTGGGAAGGGAAACAGGCATTCAGATCCAGGAAATAGAGAGATCCCCCCCTAAAATCAACAAAAACCGTTCAACACCTCGACATTTAATAGTGAAGCTTGCAAATTCCAAAGATAAGGAGAAGATCCTTAAAGCAGCAAGAGAAAAAAAGTCCCTGACTTTTATGGGGAGGAATATTAGGGTAACAGCAGACCTCTCCACAGAGACCTGGCAGGCCAGAAAGGGCTGGCAGGATATATTCAGGGTCCTAAATGAAAAGAACATGCAACCAAGAATACTTTACCCCGCAAGGCTTTCATTCAAAATGGAAGGAGAGATAAAGAGCTTCCAAGACAGGCAGGAACTGAAAGAATATGTAACCTCCAAACCAGCTCTGCAAGAAATTTTAAGGGGGACTCTTAAAATTCCCCTTTAAGAAGAAGTTCAGTGGAACAATCCACAAAAACAAGGACTGAATAGATATGATGACACTAAACTCATATCTATCAATAGTAACTCTGAATGTGAACGGGCTTAATGACCCCATCAAAAGGCGCAGGGTTTCAGACTGGATAAAAAAGCAGGACCCATCTATTTGCTGTCTACAAGAGACTCATTTTAGACAGAAGGACACCTACAACCTGAAAATAAAAGGTTGGAGAACCATTTACCATTCAAATGGTCCTCAAAAGAAAGCAGGGGTTGCCATCCTTATATCAGATAAATTAAAATTTACCCCGAAGACTATAGTGAGAGATGAAGAGGGACACTATCTCATACTCAAAGGATCTATCCAACAAGAGGACTTAACAATCCTCAATATATATGCCCCGAATGTGGCAGCTGCCAAATATTTAAACCAATTAATAACCAAACTCAAGAAATACCTTGATAATAATACACTTATACTTGGTGACTTCAATCTAGCTCTTTCTACCCTGGATAGGTCTTCTAAGCACAATATCTCCAAAGAAACGAGAGCTTTAAATGATACACTGGACCAGATGGATTTCACAGATATCTACAGAACTTTACATCCAAACTCAACTGAATACACATTCTTCTCAAGTGCACATGGAACTTTCTCCAGAATAGACCACATACTGGGTCACAAATCGGGTCTGAACCGATACCAAAAGATCGGGATAGTCCCCTGTATATTCTCAGACCATAATGCCTTGAAATTAGAACTTAATCACAACAAGAAATATGGAAGGACCACAAACACGTGGAGGTTAAGGACCATCCTGCTAAAAGATGAAAAGGTCAACCAGGAAATTAAGGAAGAATTAAAAAGATTCATGGAAACTAATGAAAATGAAGATACAACCGTTCAAAATCTTTGGGATGCAGCAAAAGCAGTCCTGAGGGGGAAATACATCGCAATACAAGCATACATTCAAAAACTGGAAAGATCTCAAATTCAAAAGCTCACCTTACACATAAAGGAACTAGAGAAAAAGCAACAAATAGACCCCACCCCCAGCAGAAGAAGAGAGTTAATTAAAATTCGAGCAGAACTCAATGATATCCAGACCAAAAGAACTGTGGAACAGATCAACAGAACCAGGAGTTGGTTCTTTGAAAGAATTAATAAGATAGATAAACCATTAGCCAACCTTATTAAAAAGAAGAGAGAGAAGACTCAAATTAATAAAATCATGAATGAGAAAGGGGACATCACTACCAACACCAAGGAAATACAAACGATTTTAAAAACATATTATGAACAGCTGTATGCCAATAAATTAGGAAATCTAGAAGAAATGGACGCATTCCTGGAAAGCCACAAACTACCAAAACTGGAGCAGGAAGAAATAGAAAACCTGAACAGGCCAATAACCAGGGAGGAAATTGAAGCAGTCATCAAAAACCTCCCAAGACACAAGAGTCCAGGGCCAGATGGCTTCCCAGGGGAATTCTATCAAACGTTTAAAGAAGAAATCATACCTATTCTACTAAAGCTGTTTGGAAAGATAGAAAGAGATGGAGTACTTCCAAATTCGTTCTATGAGGCCAGCATCACCTTAATTCCGAAACCAGACAAAGACCCCACCAAAAAGGAGAATTACAGACCAATATCCCTGATGAACATGGATGCAAAAATTCTCAACAAGATACTAGCCAATAGGATCCAACAACACATTAAGAAAATTATTCACCATGACCAAGTAGGATTTATCCCTGGGACACAAGGCTGGTTCAACACTCGTAAAACCATCAATGTGATTCATCATATCAGCAAGAGAAAAACCAAGAACCATATGATACTCTCATTAGATGCAGAGAAAGCATTTGACAAAATACAGCATCCATTCCTGATCAAAACCCTTCAGAGTGTTGGGATAGAGGGAACTTTCCTCGACATCTTAAAAGCCATCTACGAAAAGCCCACAGCAAATATCATTCTCAATGGGGAAGCACTGGGAGCCTTTCCCCTAAGATCAGGAACAAGACAGGGATGTCCACTCTCACCACTGCTGTTCAACATAGTTCTGGAAGTCCTCGCCTCAGCAATCAGACAACAAAAAGACATTAAAGGCATTCAAATTGGCAAAGAAGAAGTCAAACTCTCCCTCTTCGCCGATGACATGATACTCTACATAGAAAACCCAAAAGCCTCCACCCCCAGATTGCTAGAACTCATACAGCAATTTGGTAGCGTGGCAGGATACAAAATCAATGCCCAGAAATCAATGGCATTTCTATACACTAACAATGAGACTGAAGAAAGAGAAATTAAGGAGTCAATCCCATTTACAATTGCACCCAAAAGCATAAGATACCTAGGAATAAACCTAACCAAAGAGGTAAAAGATCTATACCCTAAAAACTATAGAACACTTCTGAAAGAAATTGAGGAAGACACAAAGAGATGGAAAAATATTCCATGCTCATGGATTGGCAGAATTAATATTGTAAAAATGTCAATGTTACCCAGGGCAATTTATACGTTTAATGCAATCCCTATCAAAATACCATGGACTTTCTTCAGAGAGTTAGAACAAATTATTTTTAGATTTGTGTGGAATCAGAAAAGACCCCGAATAGCCAGGGGAATTTTAAAAAAGAAAACCTTAGCTGGGGGCATCACAATGCCAGATTTCAGGTTGTATTACAAAGCTGTGGTCATCAAGACAGTGTGGTACTGGCACAAAAACAGACACATAGATCAATGGAACAGAATAGAGAACCCAGAAGTGGACCCTGAAATGTACGGCCATCTAATATTCGATAAAGGAGGAAAGACTATCCATTGGAAGAAAGACAGTCTCTTCAATAAATGGTGCTGGGAAAATTGGACATCCACATGCAGAAGAATGAAACTGGACCACTCTCTTTCACCATACACAAAGATAAACTCAAAATGGATGAGAGATCTAAATGTGAGACAAGATTCCATCAAAATCCTAGAGGAGAACACAGGCAACACCCTTTTTGAACTTGGCCACAGTAACTTCTTGCAAGATACATCCACGAAGGCAAAAGAAACAAAAGCAAAAATGAACTATTGGGACTTCATCAAGATAAGAAGCTTTTGCACAGCAAAGGATACAGTCAACAAAACTAAAAGACAACCTACAGAATGGGAGAAGATATTTGCAAATGACATATCAGATAAAGGGCTAGTTTCCAAAATCTATAAAGAACTTATTAAACTCAACACCAAAGAAACAAACAATCCAATCATGAAATGGGCAAAAGACATGAAGAGAAACCTCACAGAGGAAGACATGGACATGGCCAACATGCACATGAGAAAATGCTCTGCATCACTTGCCATCAGGGAAATACAAATCAAAACCACAATGAGATACCACCTCACACCAGTGAGAATGGGGAAAATTAACAAGGCAGGAAACAACAAATGTTGGAGAGGATGCGGAGAAAAGGGAACCCTCTTACACTGTTGGTGGGAATGTGAACTGGTGCAGCCACTCTGGAAAACTGTGTGGAGGTTCCTCAAAGAGTTAAAAATAGACCTGCCCTACGACCCAGCAATTGCACTGTTGGGGATTTACCCCAAAGATTCAGATGCAATGAAACGTTGGGACACCTGCACCCCGATGTTTCTATCAGCAATGGCCACAATAGCCAAACTGTGGAAGGAGCCTCGGTGTCCATCGAAAGATGAATGGATAAAGAAGATGTGGTTTATGTATACAATGGAATATTACTCAGCAATTAGAAACGACAAATACCCACCATTTGCTTCAACGTGGATGGAACTGGAGGGTATTATGCTGAGTGAAATAAGTCAATCGGAGAAGGACAAACAGTGTATGTTCTCATTCATTTGGGGAATATGAATAATAGTGAAAGGGAATATAAAGGAAGGGAAAAGAAATGTTGGGAAATATCAGGAAGGGAGACAGAACATAAAGACTCCTAACTCTGGGAAACGAACTAGGGGTGGTGGAAGGGGAGGAGGGCGGGTGTTGGAGGGGAATGGGTGACGGGCACTGAGGTGGACACTTGACGGGATGAGCACTGGGTGTTTTTCTGTATGTTGGTAAATTAAACACCAATAAAAGTTAAAAAAAAAAAAAAGAATAATAGGAGGTTGTACAACAATCCCCTGAAGCTTATTGGAAATGCCTAAGTCTCCATGTGGAAGGGGCATGGAAAAGGTGTCCATCCTATTTAGAGACACAGAGGCCTAAGAGGAGAGGCAGCTGGATTTTCTTCCCTCCTGGATTGATTGAACTGAATGTCTTTTAAGATGGAACCCACATGTCACCATACTTTGGAAACGAGACTTTTTAACTTTTTAGAACTTCCTTTTAGAAAGTTGGAAGGTCAGCCTTTCTTGACCCAAATCAAGACTCCTTGAAGGAAGCCAAGGCATTTTAGAGGGATTCCCTAGGACCATAGTTTACCACTGAGGATCTCAAACGTATCTGACACATTTATGGTGAAAAACCCAAGCTCAATGGAGTACAATTTTCCTTAGTCTTTCCATCCATGAGGCACACAGTTATGATTTACAGGGTCATGTTTTCTCCATGAACACACACAGAAGACCCCCATAGGGGCATTCATAATATTATTTCCTATGCCTGCTAGGTGGGACCAGAAAACAAAGCCATCACTAAAGTAAAAATGTCTCACTAATGGAATGATCACTTATCAAACTATAACCCTCACTGAAACGTACCTCCTGTTTAAGAGCTTGACAATGTCCGGCCACTGTCCTTGTTGATCAGACTCGTACTGACTCACCAGCTAAGAAATTCTGGGACAATCCATCAGTTCAAAACAAAAAAAAGATGCATCTTATTTGCAAGTCTCGCAGAAGACGCAGGATTTCCTAAAGTTAATGAAAATGTAGGAGAATTGCTCAAATCGTGTAGAATCTGCGAGGGGAAGATTACTTTATCCCACTCTACTCTTCTCCATAGCTGTCCATTCTGCTACATTTTTATTTTATTTTATTTTATTTTATTTTATTTTATTTTATTTTATTTTATTTTATTTTATTTATTTTATTATTTTTTTAATTGGAGTTCAATTTGCCAACATATATCATATCACCCAGTGCTCATCCTATCAAGTGCCCCCCTCAGTGCCTGTCACCCAGTCACCCCAACCCCCCGCCCACCTCCCCTTCCACTACCCCTTGTTCGTTTCCCAGAGTTAGAAGTCTGCTACATTTTTTATACATTTTAGCCCTACTAAAATGTACATTCCATGACAACAGATACTTTTTGTCTTTTTGTTTGATGTTTTCCAAGTGCCTAGCAGCATGCATCAGAATGAAGTAGATGTTCAATCAATGTTGATTCAATAAATTAGTGTCTTCTTTTCCCATCTAGAATTTTACCCAGGGTGAGAGCTCAGTCTGTTTGCTGTGGGGCTTATGGCTGTTCACCCCTTCATCGCAGCCCACAGAGAAATGACTGAGACACAATAGGCACTCAGCAGATAGCTGGTGAACAGAGAAATACGGGAACGTGCTTCCAATGGGCAAGGCTTGAATACAAAAGTATTAACAGAAGCCCTTGGCAAAACTGATATAAATTTAAATATTATTATTTTTTTGTTATTATTTTATAAACTTCTTTTTAAATTTTTTTTATTTTATAAACTTCTTACAAAAGGTTGAGTACCATGTGAAGCTTACTTGCCTCATGCTATCAATCAACATTTCTATTAAAAATGTTCTCATTCATTTGAGGAATATGAATAATAGTGAAAGGGAATATAAAGGAAGGGAAAAGAAATGTTGGGAAATATCAGGAAGGGAGACAGAACATAAAGACTCCTAACTCCGGGAAACGAACTAGGGGTGGTGGAAGGGGAGGAGGGCGGGTGTTGGAGGGGAATGGGTGACGGGCACTGAGGTGGACACTTGACGGGATGAGCACTGGGTGTTTTTCTGCATGTTGGTAAATTGAACACCAATAAAAGTTAATTAAAAAAAAAGTTGCAAAACAAATCAGCTTTGTTTCACTCTGTTCACTTATGGATGTACATGGGTTTACACTCGTGAACTATTTGTATCATATATATAACACATAATAAATTCATGTTTATAATGATATTTTCATCTTTCAAAATAAATTGCCGGTTGAATCTATTTTGCTTCATTATTAACTATAAACGTTTCATTCTTCTTTTTCAGACGGATTGCTTAAAACAGCTTACTTCCAGTTCCCATTCATCCTGGGACAACCCTGAACTTCTTTTCATCTAATTTTATATCCTGCATTTGTCACCTATGCTATACCAAAGCCTATTGCCGTATTATTCTATTAAAACTGTTCACAACCAAACTTAGCTGGAAACTGTCTCATCTTGTGGCTCTTTCCTAATCCATCCTGTATTTAAAAATGCTTGTTTTCCAATTTTATGTCCTAAATCACATTGCAGTGAGCCATCTATGCTCAAAGATCTTTTTTTTTCCTTCCCCCACCATCTTATGTGATTTTCTTGAGAGTCAAAGAATACGTGTATTTAAGACTCTTCGTGCTTTTGTCAAACTGTTTTCCAGGGAGATGGCACCTAGAACACTGCCATTGCTAGTGTACGAAAGTGTTTGATTCATTGAACCCTATTGTTTTACCTGTTAATTTCACAGGCTTGAATAGGGGCTCATTGTTTCCATTTTCCCATTGTTGTTGATGAAGAAATTGAATCTTTCCTCCACCACTGGGTGTTTTACCCAGTTGTACCTAATTTTGTCAGTGAGGTTCTGCTTACATAATATTCTGCATTTGAGGTAATCCATATTCAAATCCAGACTTTTGTACTTACTATCAGCTTGACACCAGAAGTCATTTCAGCTCTTTGCTTTTCCAGTTCTCATCTATCAAACTGGGGAACCCACTTTAAGTAGAAGATCTGGTTCGTTCCTCAGTGCGATCAACTCTTTGCAAGGGTCCAAACTTGGTGTAAGGTCAGATGTTTTTTGGGGACAGTCCTCACCCTACATCTCCAGAGAAAGCCCTGGAAGCTTCCCCTCTGCATTATGCTCCATTGACAAACAGCTCCAATTCTCATGAGGATGGTGTTGCCTTTCTATTCCTCAGGACTTCCACACCCTGCTGCCTCTCACTCCGAACTGTCCTGCTGTGCTCTCCTTTCTTTGCCTTGATAATTTTCCTTCATTCTTAAAATTCTAGGGAGGATTCCCCTCCTCTGGGATGCCTGCTCTGTGACTTCCTTTGTAGGTTATATGTCTCTGTACTCTGTTCCCAGAGGCTAGACTGCAAAACCCTACATCCCTATTGTTCCTGTGTTCTGTAGCAATTGATGGCTTCTCCCACTCACCCCAGTTGGGGAGCTCTTGGAGGCTGAGGGGTTGTCTTGGGCTCTTAGTCCTCCGTCTTAGAAGATGGTACTCAATACATTTGTAGTAAATAAATAGATGAGTGGAATCTCTTGTGAGCCTATTCAGAGAAGATTATAAGATAGAACAGGAAATCCAGCTTTTGAATCCCCAATAAGCAGGAGATTACAACACCACGGAGCAGTTTTTGTCATTGAAGGACCCAAACCATCTACCACCCATAGGCCCACTTTCCTCCCTGGCTGAGGAGCTTTTGTGAGCCAGGTCTCTGGGGTGCCCCATTTTAACCTGGGGAAGCTCCAAGCTGCCAAGAGTAGGCAGGCACAGCAGCCTGGGACACAGGTCCTGCCAACAGAACTAATTATACAGCAACATTCTTTGGCAACCCCACAAAGAACTTCAGGACTGTCAAAGGTGTGGACGGAGAGGCTCTGCCTACGTGCCCGCTGGGGGGTGGGTGTTTGTACCCTCAGGATGCCAGGAGGCAGGGAACTGGCAGGATGGGCCTTTGCCTCATTTTACTCATGAGGCTTATACACTGTACCCATGCACAAATAATCTTTCGGGCACGTCTCATCAGCTAGAGCAGAGAATCTGGGCTGGAAAGGGGAATCTTGGAGCCTCCCCCCAGAACTGTTGCCTCAGGGCAAATTCCTTGCGTCTGCTTGAGTTTGGACTTTACCCCATGAAAACCCAGAGCTCCTTTTGGAGGAAGAAAGCCCTTTTGGACCTAGCATCCAGGCCCCCAGGGCTCGAAACCTGGAGGAGAGCCTGCAGAAGGGTGGGGTGGAGTAGATGCTCCCAGGCTGATGTGCCAGAGAGGTAGCAGAAGATGGCCTCACAGGCTGCCCACCCCTCATTCGGCTAAGCTCCTGCCCTGTGTGCTGATTCGGGTTGACTAGGACACCCGAGACTGAAATGCCATCTCTGCCACCCCACTTCAAATGGAGGACAGGGTCAACCATGGAGTTGTAGGCACCCTCATGCACATGCACGCTGGCTCATTTTGTCGTCACCACGTGGTGGCTATTCCAGTCAGCTGTTCCAAAGAGCAGCCCAAAGTCTAGGAAACAACAGTCAAGTCTCTGAAGTCACTTATTTAGCTCCTCCTGGAGCTCTACTCTATTCCTGATCTGGATGAATCAGACATGCTTTCTAGAGATTGGCCACCCGGCCACCGACCATAAGCCTTCAGGGAGATGCTGCACCACCCTGGCTGCCCCACTGACCTCAGCCACACCAGCCCAATTCAGCCCATCTGTAGAGAATAAGTATGAGAATAAATGCTTGCCATTCGTGCCAAGATAATAATAATAGTAATACTACTATTCAATGTGTGAATTTTGCTTGACTCCTAATTCAAATGAACCAACTGTAAAAATGCCAATGTTTGAATAAGGGACACAACCAAACATGGGTCAGCTTTTACATGCATTAGCCATTCCAGGATGTTAAGGAAGTCTTGTTCATTGGTTAAGTGTGATACTTTTCAGGGTGTATCTGTGTCTTTAATATGCTCAGTGTTTACTGGGTTGATTGGGTGGCACAGCTGGTTAAGCGTCTGACTCTTGGTTTTGGCTCAGGTCCTGATCTCAGGGTTGTGAGATGGAGCCCTGCATTGGGCTCTGCACTTAGTGCAGTCTGCTTGGGATTCTCTCTTCTTCTCGTTCTGTATCTCCCACTCATCTTCTCTCTCTCAAATAAATTAATAAATCTTTAAAAATATATGCTCTATTCTTACCTATAAGAAATATTTCAGGTAACATGGCATGATATCTGAGATGCTTTAGACTATTCCAACAAGACAAGCAAATGAGAGTAAGGGGAATGAAACAAGAATGAAACATTGTCCATAAATGTTGAAGCTGGACCGAGGGCACCAGGGTGCTTTGGTGCATGTTTGGACATTTCCATGATTAACAAAGATGTTAGTACCATCATCTCTGAGAAGTGGGCATTGGGTGATTTTTATTTCCTTCTTTGTACCTTTTAGGATTTTTCAAATTTGATAAAGCAAATATGCATGACTTCGGTTACATTAAAAATAAAAAAAAAAACTTTCTTGTTCCACATCTTGAATTTTCTATATAGCCCATGCTTAGATGCTGAACTCTCTTTCGTTAGTTGGTCTGAAAAGCTCTCTAAAACACCTGCCTGCTTTTTCTGAAAGATATCATGGAAAGGATGAGCTAAAGTTTTTTTGTGACTGCTCCAGATTCCAAAAATGCCAAATGTCCTGCCCCACCTCAGGCCACACTCTGTGCAACATGGCCATCTCTTCTCCTTATGAAATGGTGTTCACTTCCCAAACCCTTGACCTGGACCAGCCTGTGCCCTTGACATCAGAGCACAAGAGAAGTGATTACTTGCCAGTTCTGAGCTTACACTTTAAAGAGGCTTTGTGGGCTACCTTGCTCCCTCTGACCCCCGCACCGTTGCCACGAGAGCAAGCTCAGTTTAGCCTACTCAAGTGTGAGAAGCCACATGAAGTACAGAGATGGTCCCAGCTGAGGCCACCTAGAGTAGCCAGTGCATGACCTACCCACCGCATGACCACAGAATTATGCTCTAGCCCAGCTGAGGGAATCTACCAGGTCTAATACCCAGACCTCCCCAGGACCTGTAGATTGTTGAAAAGTATTCACTACTTATTATTATCTGCTAATAGGAGCTGGTAGTTTTTTTTTATTATTATTTAGCCTTATTATGGCAACAGATAACTGATACAGTGTCTCTAAGTCATGTCTTATGAAAGGAAATTATGGCACCGAAGTGCAATGGTAGTGTTTGAGCAGTGGGGGAATATTTGCCTCTGTCCTGAATAACCGTGTCCAGTGCTTTGATACTTTCTGTTTATTTTAACAAATATTTGGCAAGGTTTAACTATGACTAAGTACTGTGCAAGGCAGTGCCAAGAGGATTCAGATCTACATTCCCACTTTCAGGGATCTATGTTGACTTAGAGTGATTTACTCATTTCATCCTTTTCCTCCGTGCAAACCATGGGTAAACTCTTGTGCTTTTGGTGGGGGTGCGCTGGGGACCTCACCGAGGTGCTCACATCTGGGAGAAACAGAAACCGACGTGAAGACTGTTGGACTCTATTCCGAGGGCCTTTTTTCTTAGGCAGAGAAATCCCTTACTACATTAAATCCATTAATGATGCTGAAGATCCGCCTTCTTTCCAACAAATCCCTAGAGTTCCAGGCAGGAATTATCTCATGCAATTAAGAAGATATAATCAAACAAGATATTTACTACAGATTTTTTTTTGTACACCCAGACATAATGAATTAAAAATTCTGAACAATAGAAAAACCAGAGTAGCTATCTATAAATCTATTCTAGAGAAATAAAAGTACAAGCTATACAATTTAATCCTAAGTACTTTTTTATTAATGAAATGAAGCACACTAAGACATTCATGTGCATTAAATTCCTTATAATTAAAATACTGGCATATATTTAAAAACAATATTCAAAAGAAGTGGTTATATCTATGATACCTATTCAAGATGACTGTGTCCTCATTCTTGGCTTACACTAGACCTGATTTAAGTACAAATGGCAGGTTTTCAAAGTAGGTACCAGTGAAGATTCTCTAAATAGAGTTTACTTTGGTTGAGCAAACATGCTTAGTGCGTGTGTTATGCCAAAGAACACCAAGCTGAAGAGGATATCTTATAGCCACCAAAAATTCACATAGATAATGTCCTTCTAATGAAATAAGTGTTATACTAATAATAACAGCAACCCCCCAAAATCAATATGAGCCTGTGAAAAAGAGAGACTGTCCAGCTGGGAAAGACAGTCATTTGTGTGTGTGTGTGGGGGGGCGGTTAGGGGATGGTGGTATCAAGACAAAGTGGTAGGTGGAGTTCTTTCAAATCTAATCTAAAAGATGAGCAAGAGTTAGCTGGGTGAAGGGATAGAGGTGAGAGGCTGATCTTCATAGAACAGTTTCATGTCCATTTCACAAAGGAGCACACCAAGGCTGGCGGGAGTTGAAATCAGTTTGCAGGTTTGTATCACAAGGGGAAGAACTTGGGATTTGAATGCAGTGTTGTCTCATTCTGAAGTCCATGACCTTCTACTGCAGGTGCTATCATTTTTTTCCAAGAAGCATTCCCTCTTTGTTGGAGGGATGAGTGGTTTGGGACTCCTAATAACGTACTCTGTGCACACAGGAGAAAGCATCTTTCCAGGTCAACAACAAAGTGGACTGGAGGGTGAAGTAGCTCGTTCCTTTGGTCTAAAGTCACACATGGGTCTCAAACACACCTGATGCACACAGAGTAAGTGGGTTTGCAAGATGAACTGTGCTACATATGAACACTATTCCATCCAGTAAAATCTGGCTAAAGCCATGTGTCATCGATGGAGTTATCTGCCCATCTTGAGACTGCTTTTAGCTTTGAATAATTCTAGCAAAATTATGTTTGAAATTAGGTTTGACTAAAATTACTGCTGAGGGGGCCCTATTCATCCCGTTCCTTCCAACACCTCAATGTCATCTTCCACCAGTGTTTGTTCATTAATCAAGCTGCAACTGAACAGTTTTGTGGGTTTTTTTTTTAATTTCTTCCAACATGCACATCTCCCTGCTGCACGAGAGCATTTTCTTTGTTTCCACTGGCCAGTACACCCTCTGCCCTTGTCCGTCCCACACTGTGGACTGCTAGCCACTTCTCATCAATAGTGTCAGCTCAATTGTTGTCTCCTCTAAAAACTCTTTGCTGACCATTCAACCCAAACTGTCCATAAGCACATCCATCTCTATCACTAGTCCACATGCTTTATGGCCTCTTAGCTATGATTTCCTCATATTGTTAGGCTTATTTATGGGTTTGTTTGCTGATTTTCTGTCACTGGATTTATATGTAGGCTAGACTGTGACTTACTTTTATTGTTTCTTTAAGGTCTATAACAGTCCTTGGTACATACTAAATCTTTTATAAATATTGATTGAATGAATGAACAAAAGAGTAATGGTCAGCACCTGGAGTTGGTTGGGGAAGAACAGTTTCTCTGACTCTTTTCCTAAATGGCAAACCTCTTGAGGGCAGGCAGGGACTGTTTTCTATTAACCACCAACATGCTATTAGGAAACAGTTTGTGATCATTGACTTCCTAATGACATAGTTTTTGTCTCTCCCTTCAAAACAGGCTGCCTCTTGGTGCTGGAGATTGTTATTTGTCAATGCAATGAAGTCTCTTATGCCAATTATTCTCTTTCACGAACTGCTCTTTTATGAGTCTACACCCTTTCTTTGAGCCAAATGATCAGTGGTGATGGTGGCATTTCCTGCTTTGTGTAACATTTTAAATGTCCTCAGTGCCACCTGGTTTATGTTTTTTTCTCTTTCAGTGATGTGCATGTTATTATTTATTCCAATGCAATGGTGAGAACACCAAGCATCACTTGAGTTCAGTTCACTATTTTGAAAAACCAAGTTGTGCCAGAAGCAGAATCAGCTAGAATCAGACCCAGAACGGTGTTTGTAGGGCTTTGTGTTAATGTTTACTTCTTGTAGCCTTAGCCCCATTGGGCACAGGCCTTAACAGGAAGGGAAGAAATCACTGTCCTCAACGAATTTGTAGTTATCTTTCAAATCTGATTATAAATCTGATACATATATGTCAAATATATATTTACCACATCTTATATATACAATGGAATATTACTCAGCCATCAGAAAGGATGAATACCTACCATTTACACTGACATGGATGGAACTAGAAGGTATTATGCTAAGTGAAATAAGTCAATTGGAGAAACACAATTGTCCTATGGTTTCACTCATATGCTGAATATAAGAAATAGTGCAGAGGACCAAAAGGGAAGGGAGGGAAAACCGAATGGGAAGAAATCAGAGAGAGAGACAAACCATGAGAGACTCAACTCTTGGAAAGAAACTGAGGGTTGCTGAAGGGGAGATGGGTGAGGGGATGGAGTAACTGGGTGATGGGCATTAAGAGGGTATGTGATGTGATGAGCACTGGGTGTGATATGCAACTGATGATTTATTGAAGACTACATCTGAAACTAATGTAAGTAATATAAATTGAATTTAAATAAATTAAACCAAAACAAAACAAACAAACAAAAAAAAACCTGATGTGTTGGAAGCTGAGTGGTGCACCTGGTACAGAAAATAAATCTAGTCAATATATAATAAATGACTGAGAGGAAGATACCAGAATGCCCAATGGTCTATGACTCTTTGATTCTTTAAAATGATACGTTAAGGGGATAATGGTAATTTAAAGACCAGTAATTAAAAGGTTTCGATAAAGAAGAAAAAGTAATATGATGCTTTTAGATACTTTGATGGAGGCAATTCCCATGAGGTCAAAATGGGCTGCATTTATTAAACGGATCCTGTGCATATGTGTAGTTAAACCTTAAAAATGTTGTGTTTGGTATTCTGACCATTTCTGCTCCATCGCATTGCAAATGGCGTGGCGACTTAATTTGGCTGCAGTGAGGAGATCCACAAGAAGAGTGTCACCTTCTTTACGTACCCTGTGTTTTCAGTACATCACTCCAGAGCTCCTGTCCCTCTCTGCTCCTTAGGGAGATAAAAGTGCCTCATTACCTCACATCACTTTAATAGTTAAGATACAGCAGCACACAGAAATGGCGATGACAGGCAGAGAACATGAATACACATGTGGGGTATGCTATGCATAAAGCTAACAGGCCATTCTGGAAAACAAGCACAAAATACCATTTCGAAATTTGAAAGGCAGGAGCCAGGCCATTTTCTACTCACTTAATCAATAAGTAAGTACCTTAGGAATAAATTTTAGGTATTTTAACCCTGAACAAACTACTATGACAATTTCCCAAAAACTAAGACCAAACAAGAAAGCTCCGATCCATTGGATAAAACCAGCGGTGGAGTGGATTGTTAGAAAAGCTTATTTGGAATCAGTGTTCATCTCACTTTCCTTTTAGATTTTAGAGAACCCAGTGAAAATGTCTATTTCTGCCCCGTGACACTATGCATTGCTATTTAGAAACTTTATCAAATAAACCTGTACAGGCCATGCCAGCTTACACGATCTGTACCTGGGGGAGTTATTCAGGTTCCCTTGGGTCAGTTAATTCATCATCTGGTGGAAATACCAAACACACACTCCATCTGATTTTATTCACAAGTTGCAAGACATCATATAAAAACCCTTTTAACATATATTATTGAAAATCTCTATTATAGTCCTCCAACTTAGTGAATTTGATTAAATCTCCATGACAGAAAATAAGGCATTGTAACATATGCACTTGTGTTGCAAAGGTCCCATTATAGCGTAGGCACGCTAGCCTTATTATGTTAAAAATGAATGGTCCTGGGAAAATAATTTAGTGAGAGATGAACTCAAAGAACTAAAAGCATTTAGTACTGAACAAATTACCAAGTGAAATTGCTTTGCTATGAAACTTTGGGCTCATTGTCAGAGATGTTTAGTCTGCTCAAAATGTTTGATCCAGGAGGATGCCTACGTTCAGAGAGAAATTCAATTTCCACAGCATGGGGCTGGGCAGCCTTCGTGAGGCTACCATAAGCTGCCTTTGCAAGGGGCTAGAGCTCAGAGAACAGAGAGACCAGGGACACCTCGGTGAAGCTGAGACCCCAATTTTCATCTCAGATGAGCACAAGGGATGTGTCTACCCTGGCTGCCCTTTTGTCCTCATGAGGAAAGGGGAATGTACACATCAGAGCAAGCATCACAGCAAACTGACCCATATGAACATCTTCAGCCCGAACAGTGGCTGTCCTTGCTGCTGGGCCTTCATTGCAACCTTCTGGCACTGTGTTGGGCATAAGCCGTAAGAAAGCCGGGACTCCAGAATGAGCCACATGCACAGATCAAGTGGCAGGATGATGAATGATTCCTCCAGTGGGCACACATTCTCAGAAGTCACTTATGCTGAGGAAGTGTTAGTACATGATGGCAAAGAAATGGCTAGATCCCCAGGATTCCCCAGCAAACCCCCAGGAACCTGAGAGACTAGGCATTGTCAGCCCAAGCTTCCAAATGGAGAAATGGAGGCTGGCCCAGGTCTATATGCAGCAGAGAAGAGTGTTGACTGAAATCTTTTGTCTCCATTTGTCAGGGTACATGCCCATAAAAACTCCCTAAATAGAAACATTCATAAGCACATGAGTCAGGCTGATTGATATGAATTTCAGAACACCTGTGACATCCCCAACTCCTCAAGTAGGTGAAGCTACCTCCACATTTGGTATACGTGCCATGTTTTATTGAGATCTGTGGCAGAAGATGACATTGAAAAAATCAATTGGAGACCAGAAGGCCTTGCCTTGAGTAAGTAGGAAGGCCCAGATGGGTGATGCCATTCCACAGCCTGGGATGTATCTTTGGCCATTTTATTATTTTTATTTTTATTTTTATTTTTATTTATTGGAGTTCAATTTGCCAACAACCTTGGCCATTTTGCAGGAATGATGTGGCTGGATCCAAACTGTGACTTTAAGAAGATAATCAGTAGAATTAATCGATAATCATGTACCTCAGGAGAGCTCTAGAAAGGTTTAACCCAGCCGCCAGGAAAGCAGCAGAAGCTCCTTCCTGCTTAATTGTGGTTCATGTAAAGGTTGAGAAACTGCAGAGTTCTGATCACTTTGTCATTGAGGTAGCAACAGGGCCACCCACACCTCACCCTCCCACACATCCTTCAGAATGGGGCTCAGAAGCACCTCTTAGAGGCTTTCTGAGCGCCCCAAGGCTGGGGTTGGCGCTGTCACTTCTGGGAGCTGCCGCAACACCGAGGACTTCCCATGTCACAGCACACGTGCCCACCTTGCTGTGCCATCCTATCCATTCCTCGGAGCACTCTGAGGCAGGTCCCAGGTCTCGTTCCCGGCTTTCTCTCCAGCGCCTGGACCCAGCGCCTGGCACCCAGGGCTGAGACCGAGGCCTCCACACGTGTTTGTTGAGTGGAGGAAGAAAAAACAGGCTGTGTTACCATTTTTGTCTCAGTAAATATTGACAGAGTCACTTTTCCTACTTGCAGTCTGGTGTCACTGTGTCTGCTGTTGCTGTATAAATGTGTGTTAGGCTGGCAAAGGTTCACTTGCTGCTATTGTGTATAATGTGCGTGTGTGTGTGTGTGTGTGTTTCCCTCTTTAGCTGTATAAAAAGCAAGCGTCTCCATAAATCTCCATACTGATCATATGCATAAAAGAAACAAACCACAACTCAGCTCCTGTCCAAATTCCAAAGGGAGCGTGTGCGAAGACTCATGGTGTGGAAGAAATTGGAGTGATGAGCCAGGCCAGCCCTTCCTTTTACAGATGAAGGAGTGAAAGCCCGCGTCAGGGCTGGAGCTCCTATGGCTAATTAGAAGCGGAGCTTTTCCTGTAACCCTGGTGTCCTCATCCTAGTCTATTACTCACCCTCTAGGAGCTCTCAACTTAATTGATTTAATTTGTCACTGAGATGTCATACTTAGGATGCGACCAAAACCCGAAACTGGCTATGTCCACAGTAAGGAAGAATAATTAGCAAATTCACATGTTGTGCTGATTTTTATCCTTCTAATCTCAGGGCCAATTATTGCTGTAAGTAAATCCAGAAAGTAGAAAAGGAGAGACAGAGACGTGAAAACTTTTCCTGAATCTAGCAAGTTAGAACTGGGACCTTTTTCTTGGAAGCCTTTGGGGGAATCCAGGCAGAAGGTAGATTTCCCTCCCCGTTCCTGACACTGTGTTATTGCATGTATAATGCGGTATACAGGACATCTTTTGTAGGTTTATTACATTATTAATCTTTAAGTCCTATTTCTCCCACTAGAATATTCATTCTTTATAGTGGGTTGAATTGTATCTCTCCCCCTGTCCCCGAAAAAAAGATAGAAACAATGTCTGGCCTCTGTTATTTGTGAATGTGACCTTTTTATAAATAGGGTCTTGCAGATGAATTAAGGCTCTCAAGAGCAAATCATCCTGGATGCAGTGCAGGCCCTAAATCTGATGGCAAGTGTCCTTGAAAGAGGCAAGAGAGGGAGACAAGAGGCACAGAGACACAGAGGGGCAGGCCATGTGAGGTTGAGACAGAGACCAAGGGATGCATGCCAAGGGTTGCTGGTAGCCACCAGAAGCTAGAAGCGGGTTGGTGTCAGCAAGGTTGGTTCTTTCCGAGGGCCATGATGGAGAATCTGATCCATGGCCCTCTCTCCCTTCTTCTGGCAGACTCTCCTGTTCCTCGGCTTGTAGATGACACTGTGCCTGTGTCTTCACATTGTTGTTTCTCTCTGCATGTCTATCCCTATGTCCAAATGTGTCCTTTCTATAAGGATGCACTCATATTGGATGAGGTCTTACCCTCTTGACCTCATTTTATCATCTGTAAAAGTCATGATTTCCAAATAAGGTCTCATCCATGGTGCTAGGGGTCAGGACTTTACCACCTTTTGAGGGGGACACAATTCAACTCATAACAAGAGCAATGGAACAGACTTCAGAAGGGACCAACCTGCTGACACCTTGATTTCTCAATTCTGTCCTCCAGATCGTGAGAGAATACATTGATGTTGTTTTAAAATCCTCGGTTTGTGCCAATTTGTTACAGCAGCCCTAGGAAACGAGCACAGACTTTAACAAAACTGTGCCTTGTTCTCTGCTTTCTTCCTCTCCTCCTTTTGCTATATAATCACTGCCACTACGTGCCAGCATTCAGTCTATGAGTTGATTTTATTTCATTTTAATGCAAGTTATGCAAAAGTTTATACTCCATTTTATTATATAATAGTTATTCGTGGTTATTGTGGAGGCAAAACTTTTGGCAAAAGGATCGCTTTAATAATAGATATGGAAGTAGAAATATAATAGCTGCTCCCTGGGCAAGGATAGACTGATGTGGCTCAGTGTTTCACTGATGTTTCTGCTCCCCACTGGCAGCTTTGTGGTCCTCTTAACATTCTTCTCTTGGTTGCAGGGTGGCTGCAGAACACCAAGCATCAGATCCTCACACACTGCATTCAAAATCAGGCACGGAAGTTGATACAGACATGGAGTTTGTCCTCACGTACTTTTATCTGATAAGAAAATAAATATCTTTCCCAAACCATCAGGGGTTCTCCACATACATCTCATTGGTGAGAATTCATTTTCATGTCCACCTCTAACTGCAAACTGGAAAAGAGGACACCTGGCTTTCTAAATTTCTGTACTAGAGGACACACATGGGAGCAGAGAGTAAGTAGTCAATTAACAACCCTTGCCACGATCCCCAGCTGTGTCATTCAAGGCTATGGGCACTTTATCCTCCATCAGCATCTGATTTGCCTTGGTCTGGGTCAGGGATCCTCAAAATGTAGCATATCAGGGTTATCCAGAGAATTTTTCAAATACAGATTCCTCCATCCAATCCCCATAGAGTCTGATGGGCCATCCATGGATGCTAAGGCTTCTGGTTCATAGTAGTGCTGGTCCAGTATCATTACTGGTCCCATTGACATCATTATTTCTCAAAGACTATAAAAAATTGAGGACTGGTCAAGAGAGCTACTCTTTTAATACTATTATTGCTCCTACCACTAAAATTAAAAAAAAATTTAAAAAGAGAATGACAGAAAAAGGGGGACTTCCAATTGTCTTTTAGTGAGGAACTACTTTATTCATGAGCCTGTGGCTTAAAAAACACTGGCCTAGGCTTCTGGAGAACTCACCATCATGCTAGTTCTCCCATGACATGGTTGTATGACCTTGGGTCCGTTGCTACGCCTGTGTTGGTCTAGTTTTTCATTGGTGAAGTGAGAGTGCTAAACTGTATTTCTTATTTATTTATTTATTTGAGAGAGAGAGAGAAGGAGAGAGAGAGAGAGAGAGAATGAATGAGCAGGAGGAAGGAGCAGATGGAGAAGGACAGAGAGAATCCCGACTCAGGGCTCCATCCCACAACCCCAAGATTATGACTTGAGCCAAAATTAAGAGTCAGATGCCTGACCTACTGAACCACCCATTTGCCCCCTAAACTATATTTCTTATTACTTCCCTTTCCTTTCTCACGTCTATGATTCATTGTTTTGTTCTGTTAGCAAAACTCACTCTTTCCTCTAACAGTTTTTTTTGAGCATCTACCCAGGGTCAAGTCTTGTGCTTGGGAGCATCAAGTTTCCCTGTATTTGCCCTGTGAATAGGATTTTTTTTTTGAATAGGATTTTTAATTCTTTATTTTGAGGATATAGGAATCAAGGTTAAATGATCAGTTTATGTGTGTTCAATGGAGGAAAAAATATTGAATAGAACTATGAGGACAATGAACACTCCTTTTGCCTTGAAAGCCGATTAGATCACCCTTCAACTTGATGTACCTTGAAGGACCTGAATGGAAAGACTCAGTGTTCCTGAACTCAGAAGCAAGAAAAGACATGCTTCCCTTGCTCAGAGGATATGTTTGTTGTCTTTTGCAAATCAAAGTATGAATTGTTTAATGGATTTGGCTTCTCAGTTTTAGTATCTTAAAAAAAAAAGGAGAGAGAGGAAGAGAGAGAAGGGATCACAGACCCATTTAGTTTGGTAGCTCTCCATTGATTGTTTCCCAACTAGACAGAAGAAATTATAGCACTTAGCACGTCAGTCAGGTCTGCTTTCGGCTCCAACCAGAATAAACAAGTTCTTCTCCATTGGACTTTTGGCTCCTTCTTGCAGCTCCAGGTGGGAAGATGTCCCATATAAGAGAAAAGAAAGCTGCTTGCTGTGGACCCCAGTCCAGTGCCTCCTGCCAATTCTCCACATACCAGAAGAATTAAATAATTAGGGGTGGAGGCAGCACTGTCACAAACAATTTTGAATGCATTCTGCATTAGAAAGCAGAGGTCTCTTAATGACATCAGATCAGTATGCCAAACCTGAAGTGCTGGTCAGTGGGAGAGGGGCCCAGACAGTGAGACCGTGAACGCCACACTCAGCAGCTCTGTTGGGCACTCAGCACTCGCTGGCTAGTGTTAAGGTTGGAAGAGAGGCGTCCTGGAAATCCTAGTGTCCTGTCGGTCCAAGACCCATCCTTCCACTCTTTCATCTTGCTTTTGCATGCTTGCACTTGACCAGGGATTAATGAGATTGTGTGCACGATCCAAGTGAGAAAGGCAGAGGGAGAGGCACAGCCTGCAGACATCACTGACATCTGAGCTCTCTCGGGTCCAGCTCTGAGGATAAACCAGCGCCCTACAGGACAGCCAATTTCTCATATATTTGCTAAGCCCTAAGTTGGGCAGCTACTGTGAACCCACCAGCGTTCCTATAGGAGCCCTAGCACTTCCTGCAGTAGAAAATTTGGTTTCTCATGTCAGGCACATGGCTTTGATATTTCTTATAGTTTTGAGTAGAAAAACCATATGAACATTCTCTTAATTTTAAATCTGATTATTTTTGGGGGGGATGGTTGGCATGATCTAATGAGAACACCTTTAAAAATTTTGCTTTTCTGCTCCTTTCATTAGTTGATCTGTTGCATAATGTCCTGAGTTGCCAAAACTATGACTTTGTGGCTGGAGATAATAAAACAAGTTAGAAGAGTATGTGAGGTTGCTAAGACACTAACTTAATAATTGTTATTATTATTAATAACTTACCACTACCAGTACTGTTGCCTTTAACACCATAATTATCATTATGATAATAATAACCTACCACTACCAGTACTGTTGCCTTTAATACCATTATTATCATTATGACTAGTACTGTTACACTACTGCAATGACTAGTACTGCTGCCACTACTATTTCTACTATAACTAAGACTATGACTACTTTAAGTGAGCAGTTAACTACTTTTGATTAACTACTATAACTAGTATTACTAACTACTACTGTAACTACTACCACTATAACTACCACTATAAGTACTATAAGTTATTAGTTAACTACTTTTATTAGCTAGAGCTAGTGCTACAACTACTATAACTACTACCACTATAACTATGACTACTATAAGTTTTTAGTTAACTACCTTTGGTTAACTACTATGACTAGTACTACTAGCTACTACTATAACTATTATCATTATAACTACTATAGCTACTATAAGCAGTCAGTTTAGCTTAGTTAACTACTAACTGGTTAGTGGCTAGTTTAGTTGACTATGACTAGTACTAATTTATACTATAATTACTACCACTATAACTACTATGTGTTTAAGCTAACTACTTTCAGTTAACTACTACAACTAGTGTTGCTAACTATTACTACTACAGCCCTGTGATAAATGGTTGACATCCATAGCCTCGACCTTTTGTACTAATCCATTCCAAATAAGGTTTAGATCATTTAAATATCTAAAAGTCTCAGCTAATTACTTGTCAATAGAAGTTTCAATCCAGTTCTATATGACACCAAAAGCTGCATTTCTCTTAAAGATTTTATTTATTTATTCATGAGAGACACACAGAGAAAGAGGCAGAGACACAAGCAGAGGGAGAAGCAGGCTCCCTGTGGAGAGCCTGATGTGGGATTCAATCTCAGGACTCTGGGATCATGACCTGAACTGCAGGCAGACACTCAACCACTGAGCCACCTCAGTCTCCCCAAAAGCTGTGTTTTTAACAATGTTTTAACCTCCATGGTGAGGAAGAAAAATGGTAAAGAATAGTAGGGTCTAGCTGGGGCCTACAACCTCCTGTACACTCAGGAGACATCACTAACATTCACTGATTCATGTATTAATGGGTGTGAAAATATTCCCCAAACAGAACCCCATGCCCAGCTCTGGGCTTGGAAACAAAAGTCATGAGGACACAACCTGGAAGCAGGAAGTGCTTGGAATCAACCCAGGTGAGAACAGTGCCCAAAGGCCATTGGAGGAAGATATGGAGGAACAGATGAAATAGCTCAGCTCATCTGGTCCCAGGCAGCTTTTTGGAGGAGCACCATAGGAGCTGGATGGTGAGTCAGGAAGAGAAGAGTCAGCAAGGTGGATAAGAGGGCATAGAATCCCAGGGATTGGCACAGTATGAGCAAAGCGGCAGAGGAACCAAAGCAAGAAAGGCATTGGAAGCTCCCCTACAGCTTCTAGAAGGTTAGTGCCGAGGGAGCCCCACACTGTAGGCTCTTATAAACAGTGTGCGCCTGGTCTCTAAGCAGAGGTGCTGAGTGTTGGAATCTACTGGCCTGGTTGAGCACAAGTGTCCCCTCGTGGTTCTCATTTCCTTCTGAACTTAGTATGGGGCACCTGGGTGGCTCAGTCAGTTAGGCATCTGCCTTTGGGTCAGGTCATGATTCCAGGGTCCTGGAATTGAGTCTCACATCAGGCTCCCTGCTCTGCGAGGAGCCTCCTTCTCCCTCTAATGCTCCCTTGCTTGTGCTCTCTCTCTATCTATCTCTCTCTCTCATATAAATAAATAAACTCTTAAAAAAATGAGTATAGCATACAGCGAACTTGTCATTGCACCTATTCAGTGTTTGGCATCTTCCACCATAATCTCTGATCAGAATCTTTGATTTAACTACTCAGAATCACCCATTCCTCCTGGGAGATGTGTTTTTCATATGTTGTTTCTGCAGAAATTGTAGACAGCATGAGGGGTACTGATGCTCATCCACTCTTGCCCTGAAGCCAGCGTATAGTATGTGCCGGGAGCCTGGGATGGGCTGGGGTAGGGCAGACCAGGTCAGGGGAAGCTACAAAGGGCTTTCACCTGTATTCCTCACTCTTACTTAGTTTTTCAAAATATGGAGTAGAGATGATGTTTTGCTGATATTATTGTTGGTTACCCACCACTCCCTTGGTCACTTTGTCTGAAATAAGCAAGCCACCTGACCATCTTGACTACTTTGTTGCTGGTGACAAAGTTTGATGTTCTCCCAAAGTCTTTGGGATTCTACTTCTTAGGCTCTCACAGATTTCTTGAGAACTGGAGTGAGGATGGGTTTTCCTTTGGGAGTGCTGTTTGGTTTTGTACTTTAGAAGTAGCTGGTCTTACCTTCTACAGTGAAATATATTATTTCAACCTCCACATAAATTATTTCAACATGAAGCTTTGGATCACTGGAAGTCACTCTAGCTGCTGCCTGGATCATGGAATGGCTGAGTACAGTGGGAAGGAGATCCGGGTGTGCTGGCAAAAGGGCTGGCTAGTGAGCAGGTCTGGACTGGAAGCAGCATTGAAAGAGAGGTTCAAGTTTTCTGGTTCCTGCTCACTTGGTCACTTTAATTTCTTTCCTCAGTCGTCAGTGTCATACAAAGTCCGCGGTGTCTCCAGCTAACTTCTCCTGCCACCTTCGATTTTTGATGGTCTCTTCCAGTTCCTTCTTCCTTGGAATGGTGGATAGGAAGACTAGAAGAATAATTAACAGAAGTGAAAGACCGGGTCAATGATGAGGAGAAGATTCAGTGTGCTGTTCCTTTCTCACCTCAAAATTCTATATTTTGGGGGGTTGGGTGGGTGGGTAGTGCTTGTGCCCTGCTTCCTATCCTAATATTTTCTCAGATGTAGTGCTAGGTCCAATTCAGAATAATTTACCGATTCTCACAACCACAATAATAAAAATAACAGTATGGGTATAGTGTTTTAAAAAAGTTTTGTGTGAGTTTTCACATATTTTATTCATAATTCAGTGAGCATACATTGAGCGGTTGTTCTGTTGGAGCTCTACAGACAGCACCAGGGACTTTATAGTCTACAATTAGAGATACAACAAGCAAATAAACAAAACTGCAAAACAGGGTGAAACAGATGTATCACAGGGCATTCCCCCAAATCTAATCAAAGAGGGAAGCAAACACAAGAGGTCTGGCTGGAGGTGCCTCACCACTGCCCTTTGCCAAGGTAAACTCATCACTAATTGACAGGAATGTTCTCTACGTACTGTTGGTCCTTGGTGGGCACCATTCAGTGTGGCCCAGGGGTGGGACACATTTCTGCTTGTCCATTTTTCAGCCCCTTGGGTAAATATCCAATGCCTTGATCTGTCCTTTTTCTGTGAATCTCTCTCTTTGTTGACCTTTCTCGATGCCACCATCTCTTGATGTTCTCTTGCCTGTGGGATACTCCTCAATCTCCAAATGTGGTGAGCCCTCAGCAGTTAGTTCTGGGTCCTCTTCTTTTTTTCCTCTCTCTTATTCTTTCTCCAGTTTTGCTCATTTTTTTTCTTTGTTTTGTCTTGGCAGCTAGAAATAGTGTGTAAAAGCTGACAGTCCCCAAATACATATTGCTTACCATCCCAGGCCTCAATGACATCTAGACTTCCAACCTCCCCACCTGGATAGATGACGGGAACTTCAAGAACACAATGTTCAAAATGAATCCCCTTCCATTTCAAACCTATTCTTCTTCCTAGTCAACCTTGGATGGGTAACTTGCCTTCCCTTCCCTCCACCTCCCCTGTCCCATGTTAATGCCAGAGCTAGAAGTCTCTGGACTGCTTCTTCTCAACAATCTGCTCCAGTCCAATTCTGTAGTAGCTCCCAATGGCTCCAGTACCACACTTACATGTCCAGTACCTCCCCACACCCTCAGTTGTAAAGCCATGACATGGGCTGGTGCTCCAAATCACCACCATCTCTTGCTGTGCTCACTGCAATGGTCTACCAACTGGTCTTTCTGTATCCATGACCAGCCTCTGATTGGCCCATCCTCCTCAGAGAGCTAGGAGAAGTTTTAAATCTGTAAATCATTAGAAAAAGAAAACACTCCAATAGCTTCCCACTAGGTAAAATCCTAAGTTCTCACCCTGGCACGCAAGAACTACAGGATACAGAAATTGGTCTTTGCATATATATTTCTCTGACTTCATGCAATGCCACTCGCCTCTTCATTCCCTAAAACTAACCAACTTATCTGTTTCTGGCCTTGTTGACCTTTCTCAGGCTATGACTCTACCTGGAAGAGTCCATTTCTCATCCCACTGGTGTCCACATGAAGGGCACCTTCTCTGGGAGGCCTTCTTGGTCAAGCAGCCACCCCTCCCCTGTCACTGTGTTTGGTTGTTCTATTTTGTTTCCCCCACTATATTCTCCAATACTTAAATATGACAGTCTAGCCCAGTAGACTGTTGGTTTCTTGAGGGTAGTGGTTTGTGCCATGGTTATTCTTTGCCACAGTAAACTCATGTGTAAATAAGTGGCTGGGGTGTAGTAGAGCCTAAATAAGAATTTGTTGATGAAATAAGTAAATCCTTAAATATATTCTGTTTAAAAATGTGTTTATGAGTAGCCTAAAATAATTGTAGTATCCAGTATGGGGATTATATTTGTCTTCAAACTAAGTAAAACATACATTTGCTCAAATGAGACTCATTTCTTACAGAAATATTTTTTGAAAGAAGAAATTCTGATTTTCATCCTCCATTTAAATGCCGAGAGTGTTGAGCAAACCTACTTAGCCACCTGATATTAATCACTCTTATGAATTACTTATTTTTAATTAAGTGCTTGGTTATTAAACAATAAAATCTATTCAGTGCATGGAGAATTTGTTACTCTCTGCTCTGAGTTCTCGGAGTCTGACCAGGTATGAAGGCTTTGTATCACAGATGTCTCTAAGTCCCATGCTAGGGATCTTTTTTGTTCATCAACCGTTCTCAGCTTCTGTTATGCATGCTCTACACCTCCCTGAGAGGTGTCTGTGCATGGTGAGCAGGTCAGCGCTATTGGGAAGCCCAGCAGGAGAGAAACTTGTTTACCCTTGGAATTTCCTGAACATTATTTCGGGATGTGACACTTTGCTCTTGATGTCTAACATCTTGCTATGTTAGGTACAGCACCATGGGTATGATGAATCCAAGTTCTGCGCCAGGTACAATGAATCTGAATGCTGATTTTAACAAGATCCCCACATGATTTGTATGCACCTTAAATTCCAAGAAGCACTACTTTAGACAACAGAGAGATCATGCCACCCTAGATGATCTTTCTGAGGACACTTTGCAATTGGTATCATCACCCCTATCTTAGAGAACCGAGGTCCAGAAAGCATATATGACTCACTCAATTTCTCATGTCTTTAGTAAGCAGCAGATGTAGATAAGAAGACCTCACATTTCTGTCTCCCAGTCCTTCCATTATAATGTGATGCAAGAATATCGGATCAGAATGAAGCACTGGAAAAGTATTGATTTTTCAGTTTCCAGAATAAAAATTTCATCACAAATCAGAACAAGGACTAGCCAACCATCCATATTAAAGAGAGTTGGGGAAGGGGAAAAGGAGACAAAAGAAGTGGATATGAGAATTCTATCAAGTCTTCTGAAAAAAAAAAAAAAAAGAATACATTTGGGATTTTTATTCTCCTCCCTTTATCCCTGCACTAACGTTGGTATTGCCGGGTAGTTGATGCGTGCATGCTGCCTACAGAAGGCTGACTTGTTCTCCGAGATGTCTCCAACAGTGTGATTAAACTATGTAATCTTTGCCAGTCTGACATGTGACAAACGGTGTCTCATTCTTGGTTAATTTGCATTTCTTGTTTGTTAAAGAATTTGAGCAGCCTTTCAAAAAATGTGCAGGCCATTTGAATTTCCTCTTCTGCTCTTAACTTTAGTTTCCTTTCCTTGCTTTCACTTTTCAGCATTCATTTTTCTACTGTTATCTGTGTTGCAAATGTTTCCTAGTGTTAACTGTATCTCATATGTTGTTCATTAAATATTTTTTGGCATGAAATAACTTCTTAGGATTTTTTTACATAGTTAAATTCTAATTTTTCTGTAAGATTCTTGTTTTACTTTGTTGTGCATTTTGCTTAAGAAAATCTTCTTAATTGCAAAGTCAGAAAATATTCTCCTATTAGACTTTCAGGTGTATTTTTTAATGATTGGGTATTTATTCCTTCTTGAATTTATTTTTCTCTCTGGTAGGAAGCAGAGTACTAATTACATTGCACATCTTTTTCCTTTATAATGGGTAACTATTTCCCCCAAGCCATACATTAAATTGCTAGTTGTTTCTCCTGCTGTATTAATTAAGGGTTAAATGATAACTATTGTAATAATCCTTGTTCCTCTTTGACTTATGAAATCCAGTTTCTACTCACAATTCAACATAGGTCAGCTTACTCACTAGAAGTCTCTCCCATGCAAAGTCACAGAAATCTGGTTCATTCCATTTCAAACTTCCACCATCTGGGAGTCCTTCCCTTCCAACCCTGGAGAGTAAAGAAAATGTGAACAATCACTGGGGACATTTTAGGGACCAGACCTGGAAAGGCCATATGTCACTTTCATCTATATTCCAGTAGCTCATTCTTGGACACAAGGAGTAATGGGGAATGTTGACTTCTTGTGTGCCCAGGAGAAAAGTGAAATGATTTGGCAAGTATCTGGCAGTGTTCCTTCCACATACACCCATGGGTCTTCCTTCCTCATCACACACTAAGTTCCACAGAAGCAGTTGTGTGCTTCTACACTCATTGTTACGATCTAGTGGTGTGTTTAGCCTTTATTAGATAATTGTCATTTTAATTTCCATAACATATAATACACCTTAATATCTGGCAGAGAAAATCCATCCATATACTTAAAGTTTATTTTTATTTTTAAAATGTATATTGTTGATTTTGTACATTTACTCATTCATATGAAATTTTAAGTCAATATCCTAAAAAATCCTACCTGGCTTTAGATCAGATTGCATGAAACTACATATTCATAGATTAAGTGGGAGATAACTAACATCATTTTAGTATTGAGTCTTCCATATTTAATGTCATGATTTTGGTGGTGGTTACTGAGTTTTGTGCATTTTCTTAAAACTTACCAATTTACACTCTTAAATGGTTAATTTTAATAAAGCTAACCAAATAGTTGAACATCCAGCTCATTTATTTTTATTTTTATTTTTTAACACTTTACTTTTAAGCAATCTCTACAAGTGTGGGGCTTGAACTTATGACCCCGAGGTCAAGAGTCACACGCTCCACTGACTGAGCCAGCCAGGTGCCCCTTAGCTCATTAATTTTCAATCTCCCTTGCTTTCTAATAAAGGATTTATAGTATACATTTCCTTCTGAACACCACTTTAGTTGAATCCCTCAAGATTTTTCTTAGTAAAAATATGCAAACGTACCAATAGTAAGTGATAGTGCAATGAACTTTTGACGTCCCCATGACCCAGATTCAACAGTTATCAAGATTTTACTACATTTACATTTACTTCATTAAGTCCTCTGTGTTTATTTTAACTTACATAATTTAAAACAAACCCTAGATATATCCATTCACTTCTGTGTAATTCAGTACCTATTTCATAAAAACAGGAATCATTTCTTATGTAAGTACAAGGCCACCATGGCACATAACTGTAAGCATAATTGATTTAAATAAAAAAATCAAATCTTAGTTTCTTTTTTTAAGAAGGAAAGGTAACCTGCTCTTGTTTATGTACTTTATATGTATTTGGACATAGAGAAGTCACACAATTTTATTTCTTATCACCCTGCTATTACTTTTTTTCCTCTAGTCTTATATTAAAAAGACATTTTTTAGGGCTATTCTTGTATCTCAATACCCACACTTAACCTTTCCTTCTGAAAAAAAAACTTAATTTATCCTTGTACTCTCCTTGTACTTGAAGACTTTAGTCTACTTTTACTTTCATTCACTATTCCTCTATTTCTGTGTTTTTGTTTCTTGAAACTTAACCTCAGCTTATTGTTAAACGCACAACACTACCATTGAACAATAATTATTAGTTCTACTTCTGCTACACTAGAATAGCAGAAACTCTTTTTCTTAGCTTACCTATGTTTGATTGAGTAGCCAGATTAACCAGAGCTCTCCATGTTCTTTGTAAAATGTATAGACTGGTAACCAGTCATGGGTAAAGCCATTGCCTGGTGGGCCTCTGCTCTCCTGTTCTCACTAGATAATTAAATGCAGGTAAGACAAATATAAAAGAATGAAAACATCTCTAAAATATTAGGAAGAGCCTATGCTAGATTTATTGTCAAATTAATTTTCCCCCCTAATGAAAAGAAATTAAAATAAAAAAAATACTGGCAGCAAAAAGTAGGTGTGATTTGTGTGAGAAATAACATACAGAAATATGTTCAGCCAAAGCATATGCAAAATAAAAAGAGCCTTAACCTGAAGAGTTGACAAATGAATCCTTTTTAGGTAAATTTTTTTAAGTGGAAATAAATTTATTTTACATTAAAGTAAAACCTTGGGGGAGCCTGGGTGGTTCAGTCTGTGAAGCATCAGACTCTTCGTTTCAGCTCAGGTCATGGTCTCAGGGTAGTGAGATGGAGCGTGGAGTCAGGCTCCACTCTCAGCAGGTCTGTTTGAGATTCTCTCTCTTTGCCCTTCCCCTCTCAAATAAATAAATAAATCTTAAAACAAATTTAAAAAGAATAAAAAATAAAACCTTGTGGTATTGACACATTATTGCTATTTCTTTTTTTTTAAGACTTTATTTATTCATGAGAGACACAGAGAGAGAGGCAGAGACATAGGCAGAGGGAGAAGCAGACTCCCTGCAGGGAACCTGATGCAGAACTCAACACCAGGACCCTGGGATCATGATCCTAGCAGATGCTCAACTACTGAGTCACCCAGGCAGCCTGTTATGCGCCCCCCCTTTTTTTTTGCCTATTGGTCTTAAATCTGTAGATGCAAAAGCTTCTACTCTATTATCGTTTTGTTCCTGCTAATAATTATAATTTATCACCGATTTCTTTGTCCTCTGTTATTTCTTATCTTTTTCTATATCTTGTCTTTTGCTATTTCACTTCATGTATCTTGCTTCTAGATTATACTCATTAAGATTTTCTTCTTGTTTATTTATTTCTGTGAGATTCTAGGGTGGTGTGTTCTCTAAGACCTCGTATGTGAGATAAATATCTCTAGACCACCTTCCTTTCCACTATAACATGGCTAAGTGTGGCATTTACTCAGTCTTTGTGTGCATTCTACTTGAAAATCTCATACTTGTTTAAATCATCCCATGTTCCCAGCACCTACAGATCCTTTCCCATTACCTTGCAAAGACTTGAAATCCCTAAATGGCTCATGAGTGGACAAAATACACTGTAACCTCAGAGGAATCTTAGTACAAAAGAAGGACATTGTGCATATGCAAGTGTATACATACTTGCCTCAAGGATATAAAGTAATAGGATATATTCTATTGCCACAGTCTTATCCTACGTTAGATTACAGAGAAAAAGAATAGTGTCCTATTTTCTTTAGCAAATTATTTTAGAAGTGGAAAGATATAAAACTCAACCACAGGGATTCACCAGGGCATTGCACAAGGATAGTTGTTTTCTGGCTCAAAATGCATGAACACAGATATACAAACTCACTAAAGCAAGCTAAACATGGTCTTAAATCCTAATTATTTAGTAAATGTAGGAGATAATTTCCAAAGGGAAAAATAAATCCTTTAAAACTACATAAATGTGAACTTCACAAATAAGAGAGTAGTAAGGATAAGAAATGAAAAGATACAATTCATAATTTTATTTTCTTTTCTAATGCAAGTAAAAGTTAGGAGGATTCAAGGGGCTTTAAAACACTTATGTTATTATAACGTGAGTCTGTTATTTCAGGGCCTGAAATAGCTATTGGTATAGCTATTGGTATATTATTTCTAAGTCTTGAAAACAGAGCCCACTGAAAGCATATCTGAAAAAGAAGGATGGAAGGAATGGAGGAAGGAAGGAAGGAAGGAAGGAAGGAAGGAAGGAAGGAAGGTAGGAAGTAAGGAAGGAAGGAATTAAAAGGAAGGAATGATGAGCTTTAGAACATTAAATAAATGAAGAAATAAAATCATCCCATTAGTCATTGCAGAGAAGACTTTGACTTATGTCTTCCCAGTGAGTTATTTTAAAGAGAAAGGCACAAAGCTGCTCACAGAAGGGAGTTCATTTCATTTTACATTTTTTCTTCTTAACCTTTAGCATTCTGACCCTATTGTCTTTAACTTTATTGCACATTATGCCCTCAAACAATTACTCATGTACAGTCTTGCCGCGATGGAGGGAGAATAAAGGTCCTCAGATGTGTCCACCTCCTAATTCTTGAAGCTAGTAAATAAATATGTTACCTTACATAGCAAAAGGGACTGTACAAATGTGGTTAAATCAAGAATCTCAGATGGGGAGATTATCTTTCATTATCCGGTGACAACAATGTTTAGGAGAGAAATGGTGAGATATTGGAAGCAGGGGTCAGAGGTCAAAGCGATGCCAGTCCAGAAGGGGACTTTGCATCAAGGAATGTGGCAGCCTCTACAAGTTGGGAAAGGTTAAAGGGATGGATTGTGCCTTAGAGCCTCCAGAAGAAACATGGTCCAGTGACACCGTGATTTTAGGACTTTGATCTCCAGAACTGTAAGAAAATAAATTTGCATTGTGTTAGGCCCCTCTGTTTGCAGGAATTTTTTTATAGCAGCCACAGGAAGCTCATGCAGCCACCTTCCCGTTGACACTAGAATATGTGCTCCCTCCAGATTTCCTCCCTGGCTTTTCTCTCCAATGTCTCAAAATTTATCCATGAAGGTTGTGATGCCCTGAGACTCAGAAGGAGTCTCTCCTTCAATGTCCAAGTTCCCTTGTCTGGCAGACCTGAGTGTTCATTTTTCATACTGTAGATAACAGTAAATTGTGTCAAGCTCCAGCCAAGCGCCTCCCAGAGCAGAGTGAGTGCACCCTCTAGTCTGCACCTGCCATCGCATTTCCCAGGAGCAGCACATGGACGTTTTTTCCATCCCAGACCTGGAGGTCTGCATGCCTCCCTAGCACTCTTCAATGGCCTTTGACTGCCTTTCTCATTAATGGCATATAAACCCCCTGCTCAGCTCTGCCCCTTACCTGTCTGTCCTTGGCATCCCTCACCCCCACCCTCCATGTTCCAAACTCATCCAAAATGAACTTTTCCTGGTCCCCAGACACACTCCTCCCTCCTCTTCTTGATAAGGCCAATTCCTTCCACCTGGAAACTCTTCCTCTTCGTCTCCCTTAACTCCTTCTCATCCTTATCTTTTTCTAGGAAGCTTCCCGACATCCATCACCTGCGATAGCTTCAAGATCACCTCTTCTTTCCTCCTCAGGCTTACGCCGTCAGCACCAGACACTAGTTCATAGCACTGATCCCATTTTACAAAATATCTGTTTAACTATCTGTTCTTCCTAATAGCCTGTCCCTTCTTAGTACAATGGTTTTCAAAGTGGGGTCCTCCCACCAGGAGCATCCGAATCACTGGGAACTTCCTAGAAGTTAGTGCTCAGGTCACACCCTTGACCCACATGTTGAGAGACTTTGTGGTGGGGACCAGCAGTTAACAAGGGTTGAGAGCTACTGCTTGGTTGGATCTGCCCTGCCCTAGTCTAGCCGTGGGACAGAGCAAGGATGATGTTCTCCACCACTGGGCACCAGTTATATCCATGGTGAATGCTGACCATCACCCAGCTTCCTGTCCTGACCTGTGGCTTCCTATTTCAGCTCAGCCTGGGCTTTGTTCCATTTCCTTGGTTTGGGCAATTCATGTTGCCCCTTGATTGTCAAGTGGTCTCGGCAACCTTTTGGAGCAACACTTAGGAATTGCTTGGGGGTGAAGCTGTGATGTGAGCTAACTGCATAGACCAGAGCTGTGGGTAAGAGCCCCTCCCCTCCCTCAATCCCCAGGCTCTGTCTTCATTTCTTGATAGCCTTCTGCTGGGGAAAGGGAAGTGGGCTGATGTAAACTCTGAAGTGCCTGCAAATATTCTGTATTATTCTTACAACTGGAACAGTGATGAGTACAGAGTAATTGTTCACGGACAGGGGGCGTCATCAGGTTTGAAACAGGAACCTCTGTACGTGACAGAGTCTAGACTTTGAGGAACATATTGGTCAAAGTTGAATACTCACATTCCATTAACGTCTCTTACAAATTACTTGTCTAATTAAGTGCCTGCTTATTAAAGATGCAATCTGTCACTGCATGGGTGTTGCCCGACTGCAATCCTGTTTCTTCTTTGCTTTGTCCAGATGTTGTTTACTAAAATGCATTTCTTCAAAATCCTGCTTGCTGTCCTGTCCCTGAAGCTGACCAGGCATGAGTAGCTCAGCCAGCTGAGGACCACTAGCTACATAACCGCAGTTGGGTGGTTTGAGTGGAATGCCTTGTTTGATTTTCTAGGCGTGAGATCAATGCTATTAATCTATAGCCCTGGAGGAATTTCTTTTTACATCAATTTATCTGTCTCTTCTCTGTTTGGGCAAAAGAAAAATGAAAAACTGCTAGTCTTTGAGGTAAGTAGTTCTTCAAACCCCAGCACAAAACCCAGGGTGTGCAATGATCATTACTACCAATGAAGATGATGGGTTGTAGCTATCACCCTTTTGGAACTAGGTACACATAGTTCAATCATGGAGGCTTATTATATGCATGAAATTTAAAAGACGAGAGTAATGGGGCACCTGGGTGGCTCAGTGGTTGAGCATCTGCCTTTGGCTCAGTCATGATCCTGGAGTCTTTGGATTGAGTCCTGCATCAGGCTCTGCACAGGGATCCTGCTTCTCCCTCTGCCTGTGTCTCTGCCTCTCTTTCTGTGTGTTTCTCATGAACAAATAAATAAAATCTTAAAAAGATAAGAGTAACTAAAATAATTTCCATTGTGTACTCAATTTTCTTGTGATCCCTTATTAAAAGGTATCTGGTTGTAGTTCATGAAAAGGATTACCATCAGGCTTCTGTGTCTATCCCTCACTCTTATTCCTGCTCCACAGAGAGCTGCTCTTTTTAAACACAGCCCCATACAATAAACAAACAGAAATACTTTGTCTTCCATGTCCTGTTCATGTGGCTCTTTTTCTTCCTTTCCTTCTTTTTCAGATCTGTCAGCCTTCAAAATGCAGACCTACCTATTCTTACTCCCAACTGGGAAGCTACTTACTGGATTCTGCATGCGGCTATCATTGGGAAGGGGTAATATCTGTGATTTGTCTCCAATTAGTAATATCTATCCTCTAAAATAACAGATACTATTAATTTAACATTTTCTATATTCATTATAGCAAGCATGCTATCTTTTGTGTTAAGTGTTCCCAGCAAATGTGATTAGGCCTCACTAGGCCCACGTTGCAGTGTGGGAAACTAACTATACCCTTATGCAGGTTAATTGATTTGCCCAAAGCCATACATCCAGGCCTTCATGTTGGCTAAACTTGGTTTGCTCAACTGCTCCACTAGACTTTCAAAGGATTACCACCTGCCCCAAAAAGTGTTCAATAAAAAAAGGACCTTCAAACAGTGTTGGAATCAGTTGCTCAGCCAGAGAACAATGAGGTCTTGTGGCTTGTTACCAGTGAATAGTTTTATACACATTTTGCAAACATTGGATGTTTTCCAGGAACTGGAAAGTGTCCTTGCTTGTGTTCTGGGATTTGATGCTGATGAGAAGATGCTGAGGCTCAAAGGTAGACAGCTCTGGGCTCGTCTCCTTCCCCAGCAGCTCTATTAGTCCCTCCCCTTGCCCTTCTAAGGGTCAGGTTCCACCATTATGAACACCACAGTGATGCCTTATGTAAGAATGCCCTGGCTACCTCTTGTGATTTCCACTGTGGGATAAAGTGGTAGTGAAATGTTGCCCCAAGAAATTGGAGTCACAAACATAATCCTGAAATTGTGCTCCAACAGCAGAACAAGGCCTAGTGACCTTCTTGGAACTTCTTGGGCAATCCCATGTTTCCTCCTTTCTTCTTGCTCCAACAGTGTTCTCTTTCTGAACTGGATAATGACTTGTCCAAGGCCAATGGGCAAGTTGCAGCAGAGTTGGACCTGAATCCAGTCCATCTAATGCGGAATCTCCTATTTCTGTGCCATGGGGCTAAATATTCAGCCTCATTCCCTGGTGTGTGGCCACCACATCAGCACATGTAGGAAAGCTTCCACAGAGGGTGAAGAGGGCTCTGTTGGAGACACAAAGCCTATGCACAGACAATATACCAGCTCAACAAATCCAACCACACTGGATCAAGAAAAAGATTCAGAATGGACCCTCATTAGACCCACTGGGTCATGTATACCTCTGGCTCCATGTTGAATTTCTCTAGAATTCTGAGGTTTCTCAACTAGTATTAAGTCCCAAGCAAATGTGTACACCCAAAAGAAAATTTAAGGGCGAATCCTATAGCTGAAAACTACATCATGTGGCTTAATAGGGAGAAGGGGCCCATCTGTAGTTTTTTTGGCTCATGACAGTTTCAAGTTCAAGTATAAATGCATCTTTCCAGTGAGATTCAAGATTTAGTCAAAAAAGCAGAACTCACGCTACACATCTCAGAAGGATGATGTTTAATATGGCAATTAGTAACACATGTGACGGAAAGTGGAGAAGGCCTTCTAGACCGAGGGGTGCCCCCAGAAGGAGTTGCCCAGGGAAGAGCACCCCCTGGAACCAGAGCAAGAAGGAGACACTATGAGTGCTGGAGACGTCCAGGGACAGAGTGATGTGCTTTCCATTCTCCCATCTTCTCACCCTCTGATCTTCCAACACTGCCTCCAACTAGACCAATTGGTAGGGAAGCCAGAGGGCAGGTGAGTCAGGAAATCACACTGGGCCAGCCTGGGAAGAGGGAATGTGGCCTCTCTTCTGTTAATTTTCTCGTGGCCCTGAAGAGAGGAATGGTAATGGTTAGTCCGGTTGTGTATATTAGCTACCTCCCTCCTTTGATATTCAATTAAACAGATTGTAGAAACTAGAGCCAGGATGCCTTTTATTTCTACCTAAGTGGAGAGAATGCAGATGAAAACAGGAGCCACTTTCTGCAGGGTTACCCCGAGAGAGGCACCGTGCTGAACACACTTTACTGATCTCTCATTAATCAGCTCAACAACCCTAGGAAGGCAGCTTTATTACCTCCATTTTACTAATGAACAAATAAAAAGAAGCTGTGGAAGGACAGTCAACTTGCCCCAGGTCACAGCTTCTTTGCCGAAGATTGGGTGAGGGTTGGAGCCCACCTCTGAGCCTCAAGCCTGTGTTCTTTCTACATCAACCAAAACACTGGACAGAAGTACAGGAAAGGGAGGGAGCCCCAGCGAGCTGTTGCTTGCCAGCTCTCTACTTACCTATTTTAGCATTAAATGAAGTAACAGTGAAAAGAAAAAAAAAAAAGAAGAAGAAGAAGAAAAGAAAAAAAAAACATCCAGCTGTAGATTTTGATTTAGGATAAAAGGTAATTTCAGTGAAAGGTATGAACAAGAGCTGCCGCCTGTTTGAGCATGAGGTCCATCCAGAGCCCAGAAGTCAGTGATTCCTGCATCCTTTTCATTTGTTGCCGGATGTCACCATTAGGGCTTGAATCACCTGCATTTCCCTATCCATCGCCTTCTGGGAGTTGTGTCTTCCCCCCTTCTCTTCCCTGGGAACCTGGGTCCCCTTGTGGAACATCTCTGAACCACTTGCCTATTGTGGAGAACAAAACAGGCATGGTGTCAAGATGATGTGTTGCAAGGTCAAAGGCATAATTACTGAAACCAAATGGAAACAAAAAATGATAATTCATGTGAGGCACCCCCAAGTCACTCAGGCTTCTTTCTCAGAGTATCTGAATAGATTCCACTACAACCGGGTGGGAGCAAAGGGTCTTTTTTTGTCCAAATTATCCTCAGGCGGGGAGCGTGGTGGGGAGGAGGAGGAGAGGGCAGCCTGAGACCAAAGCTCATGGCCTCTCCTCTGCCTCTGACCCTGCCTGGAGGAGGCTGGGGAGGGGGCTCAGTTACCTTTTGTTCCTTCTTCATTTTCAAAATATATTCTTGCAGCCATGAGGACTCCAAAGAGTATGACTGAGTGGCTCTTTGAGAGGCAGGCAGTGGCAGATGGGTAAGTGTGAAAATGTGATCTATCTGGGATCTCACACTATGCAACACGCACAAAACACCGCTGGAATCACAGCTTTCAAGGGGAGAGCTCTCAATTTATGGCCAAATAATTGTGATTGGCATTTGGCTTTTGGAGCAGAATGGACAGGAGTTCCAAGAGGTGTGGGGTTGGCCTTCTTTTTCAGGATTTCCCTGCCCCCCAACCACCTCATTTATATTATCTTGAAGAACATAGGGACCAGATAAATTTGTTCCTACTTATTATAAATTATTATGTACACAACCACATTCGAGTTAAAAATGTTGGGTGAAGGTCCTTTCACCCCTACCCTTGATAGCTGGCTCAGCCTTCCTGTTACAAACAAAACCAGATAAGGAAACAAATACACAAAAGCAAAGACAACTCGATTTGAAGATATGCAATCAATTTTAAGGCTGTTAATGCAGCAGTTAATTACACATATTAATAAATACAGACCACGTGCCTGTATTTATTCTGACCCTGAAGGAAATAGATAGAAGGAGACACATTTTCTCTTCAAAGGGATCTCAGCTAACGAAGAGAGCCCTGGGGGATGACTCTGGGTTTTCCTCAGTGCACAGAGATGCTCACAGTGGTCTGAGCCGACCTTGAGCCCTGGGCCCTTCCCCAACCAGCTGACACAGTGCCTAGCTCTGGGGAAGCCCTATTCGTATGTATGAATGAAAGGAACCAACCCCATTCCAAGAAGGTAATATTTATGTTGGATCTTGATGGACTGAATGAAGTTTGCCACTAAGAAAAGATAAAAACACTTCGAGGTGGGAAACAGAATTACAATGGTCAGGAGACAGGGAACAAGGAGATAAGCTGCTATATGTCCTTATTCCCTTTGGGTCACAGGAACAGAATACCACAGACTAGCTGGCTTATGAACCACAGATACTTAATTATCATGGTTCTGGAGCCTGGAAACCCAAGATCAGGGTGCCAGTGTGGCCAGGTATGGCAGGCTTGCCTCTTCTCAGGTGCAAACTGGTGCCTTCTTATGTCTTCACTTAGGCAAGAAAGCTCTGGGTTTCAGGGCAGAAACTCATTCTGAAAGGCCCTGATAACAGGACCTAATCACTTCCCAAAGGCTCCACCTCCAAATGCCTTCAAGTGGGAGGTAGTTTCAACATAAGAATTGTGGAGGGAGGGGCACCTGGGTGGCTTAGTGTGTTAAGCACCCAACTCTTGATTTTGGCTCAGGTCATGATCTCAGGGTCATGGGATTGACCCCCCCCCCCCCACATCAGGCTCCATGCTCAGCCAGGAGTCTGCTTGACATTCTCTCTCTCCCTCTCCCCCTGCAACTCTCCTTACCCCTGCTCTCTCTCTCTCTCTCTCTCTCTCTCTCTCTCTTCCTCCCTCTTTCTCCAATAAATACAATTTCAGTTCATAACAATATGGAAGCAGTAAGAGAGCTCAGTACCAGAAGGTGGGTTCACTGGGAAGGAACCTCTGTGGGGGCCAGGTTATCTCCAATATCCTTCATCCTCAATATGCTTTGTCTTTGAAATTCACATCAGATAAGGGTATTTACCCTTACTAAAATCTAAATGTGAATGATTCAAGTGGATGGTTTGAATCTCCTTACAACCAATGATCAAACCCCACACAAAAGTGAAAACTGCATGGAGCACACTTCAGACCTTCAGCTTTTCCGGATTCTCCACTGTTTTACAATCAAAAGTAACAATGTTTTTTGAAATTGTTTTCTAAATTATTCCTATCTTTATATTTTAGTATCTTAAAGAGGCTAATCCCACAACTCACATCTTACATTAGGTCATGAAAAATCCTCAATTTCTATTACTTTTTGATATATTTTTGATAATATTTGATAATATTTCCTTTAGAATACTCTTTTTTAAAAAATAAATTAATTTTTTATTGGTGTTCAATTTACCAACATACAGAATAACACCCAGTGCTCATCCCGTCAAGTGTCCCCCTCAGTGCCCGTCACCCATTCACCCCCACCCCCCGCCCTCCTCCCCTTCCACCACCCCTAGTTCATTTCCCAGAGTTAGGAGTCTTTATGTTCTGTCTCCCTTTCTGATATTTCCCACACATTTCCTCTCCCTTCCCTTACATTCCCTTTCACTATTATTTATATTCCCCAAATGAATGAGAACATACACTGTTTGTCCTTCTCCGATTGACTTACTTCACTCAGCATAATACCCTCCAGTTCCATCCACATTGAAGCAAATGGTGGATATTTGTCGTTTCTAGAATATTCTTAATACCCCCCAAATTTTAAAACTCAGTTTGGCAAGTTTTTGTTTTTTTTTCAATTAAGACCCATATTATTTCTAGACCTTGCCACAAAGCTGTTGGGGAGAATCACTTCTCTCATTGGACATCTAAGTAAAAGGTAGACCAAAAATCTGTCCAAGCTGTTGATGGAAAGCAGATATGAGAAGAACAAACCTGAGGCCTGTCCTTCCCTTTGTCCTGATGTCCCTCTGGGGTCCTAAGCTGGAAAGAAAATAAGATGATCTGGCTAATGAATGAAACAGGAGAAAGTCTACTAATCGTTCTCTAGTATGCTTTCAGAAGGTTTAATGGGGCCATTTCTACACCTGTGTATCTGGTCCTTAAAACCAGACAGAGAAACAGATACAATTCTCATCTCAGGTTCCTTGTCCATCCCAGCCTGCCTCCAGAAAGTGACCTGGGAGCCTGATGGGGCTCACAAATGAACCACCCTCCAAGGTGATTTGTAGAACTATCACTGCCTCCCTCCCAGCGGCTTCCGTCACGTCTGCAGGGTTAACTCTGGTCAGAACTCCTGAGAGTAGATGACCACAGAAATCGAACTCTTCCAGACTCGGGCTCATGCTGAGTTCCTGCAGCATGAGTCATTCAGGAAAAATTAATAATGGAAATGGCTAATTTATAACTGGGCACATCCAAGAAAAGGGTGCGTGTGTGTGTGAAGGGAATGCATAATGGTGATTTTTCTCATTAACAGTAGCACTGGCTGGAGTGATTAATCTACCACCCAAATGAGCTGTTCCTGAGTATCAGAAGAGTCACCAGGCTGGACACTGGAGCAGAGGCTGGGGGAGGCCATCTGCACTTGGACCTCGTGGGGGATGTTCTCTGGAACGTCTCTGTCCACCTCTCTTTGCCATGTGGGGTGCCCAGGTGCCCATCCTGACATCAGCTGCTTGGGAGCTGAACCCTAGCCAAGGTTCTCCCCTACTTTTATCACCTCACCTCATTCTTCTCTCTCCCTGTCTTTCTCTTTCCTTTCTATTTTTCTGCCTCTCTCTCTCTGTCCTTTCCTTCCCCCTCCATCTTTTGCTCCATGTCATCTCTCTGCTTTTCCAACCTCTGCAATAGTCCCTCGCTCTGTCGTCTGTCTCTCTTCACTGCTCCTCAGTGTTTCTCTCTTCCTTCTTTTGTCACCCTCTCCCTCTCTTTCTCCTTCAAACAGTCATCTCTGCCAACACCCTTGGATAAAACAGAACCTCGGGACACTCGATCTGCAAGGATCTGTAGCACTGAGCTTCTCAGACTTTAATGTGCTCATGAATTCCCTGAGATTCTGTTCAAATGCAGATTCAGCTCCACTAGATCTGGGCTGGGACCAGGGATTCTACAGTTTTCCAAAGCTCCCAAGTGATGCTGATGCTGAGCATCCTGAGTACCACGCTAGGAGTAACAAGAACTTAGAGCATCTCTATGCCAAGTGCCTCACTGAACAAACAGAGCAGGAAACCAGGATCCCATGGGGCAGAGACTCGTGCAGAGCCTGGCACACAGGGAGCTGCTGGCAGGATAGGGAATCACTTGAGACAGAGCAAGAGAGAGAGAGCACAAGCAGGAGGGAGAGGTAGAGGGACAGGGAGAAGCAGACTCCTTTCTGAACAGGGACCCCGATGCAGGACTCGGTCCCAGGACCCTGGGATAATGACCTGAGCCAAAGGCAGACACTTAACTGACTAAGCCACCCAGGTACCCAGGACAAGGACTCACTTATCCTCAGAGGCTGCTAGCTTTATCCAAGTCCACAAGGTAGCAAATCCTCCTTCCTTCTTCAAAACTGGCTTCTCCCTGATATGATTTTATCTTCATATCTGCAACTTAGGCTGGAGACAACACTATCTTCCAACTTGCGGCCAAGAACAGACATCTTAGACCCCGCCTGGGTTTGAATCTCAGCTCTGATACATATAATCTCTTTGAAATTGGACAAGTCATTCGACCTCTTTGGGCCTCAGTCTTTATATTTAAAAAATGGTTAGTATTTACCTCTGAAGGCTATTGTGGGAATCCGCAAATGATGTACATCTAGAGCCCAGCTCAGGGCTGGCACTCAATAAAGTCATGCTTTTCCCCACCCTCTCCTCAAAGCCATAGGTTTCAGATTGGCAGATTTCATTTATGACGTGGGCACCTGTCCTCAGGGAGAGGCACATCAAAGGATGTGGTGCCAACCCCTTCCAATTCTGTGGACAGCGCATGCTCTGTGTGCATACACATTCAGCCTTCCATGAGTCATCTAAAATTAAGAAGCTTGGGGCTCAGACAGCCCAAGTGACCTTCCCAGACTCATCCCATGCATTTGTACTTTGTCAGGCGAGGATTGAAGTCCCTGGGTCCCCAACTGGGAATCTTCCTGCTATGACCCATGTGCTTTTAGCTCCAGGTTAGCTTCCAACCATGGTTTCTTCTTGTCACCTTTTCTAAGGATCCAACAAAATTCTATACTTTCACTGCAAAAAATAATCCACATCCTGGGCTACATACACTAGTCCAGCCAAACCAAACTATGGAGTTAAAAGTCCAAAGATAATTTCACAGGGACATATAAAATACCTGGTACTCTGATAGCCTTTCCATAAATGGAAATTACCAATCCTTCAGCAAGATTCTATTGGCCTTTCTTATTAATTTTGCTGTTATTACAAATAACTTTCATTCGCACCACTCTGCCCTGCCTCTCTGTCTCCTTCTTTCCTTTTTTCCCCGTATGCCTGTTTAACTTCATTTCTCCAGATGAAATGACTTGCTCCTTTTAGTCACACTCCTACACTGCCAGATGACATTAGCCAGTTAAGGAAACTGCTAGGCTGTCGGCAGTTTTTAGGGTTTCAAGGGGGAAGGGAGGTGGGTATTTATTTTTATGTCCAACCCTATAAGTCATATAGGGACTTTGAGTTTGCAGGTCTTTGGTTCTTCCCAAGACAGCAGAGCATCTAAGTGTGCCATTTCTCGACTGCCCAGGCAGATTTTTCTTGAACAGTCTAAAAACCAGAGTAAGGCTGAGAGAAGCAGCAAGTGTCAGTGGGGAGTGCAGGTGAAGGGGCAGGACTTTATTCTGGGCTCCACTGGGCTGCATCATCATGTGTGGGACATGAGATAGGAAATTCATTTTTCTCTTTGAGCTTCACTGTCCTCAACTGGAAGATGGAGAGGACCCTTCTTGACTCCTTGGGGGCTGTGAGGATTATTTGACAGTGTGTGTGTCAGGTGCTTAGCGTGGTTTCTGGCAGAGAGAGATACTTAATTCTCACATATACCCTACTTCTGCCCTATGCCCACATCCACCTCTCAGGCCAACGTTCCCTCTCCTGAAGCCTCTGCTTTCATATTAGTGTGGTGAGTTTGCTGAGCTTAGAAAGACCAGAATTGGACATATGACCCTGGTCTATGACTCACACCAATTAAAATTCATGCTCATTCCCAAATCATTTTGGTGGTTATTTTTGTTGTTTTTTTATTTGTTGTTTTTGCTTTGTTGTTTCATTTTTATGATATCCATCATAAAGCTGAATATGTTTACATTCTGATTTCCAAAGGCAGGAAAGGTAAGATGTTCACTTAAGTTTAATTACAGGCCATGGAGTATGATTAAAACAGATGGTTTTAGAAAATATGTCGTATGTATTTTTTTCTTCTTTTATTTTTTTAAAGAGAAATCAACAATATGATTTTGCCGACCTTCTTTTGCTGGGTTTCTTCTTTTCACTTGGATTTCTTTTTCTTTCCTCTTCTCTTTTCTTAATTCTTTTCTGCCTTTCTTTCTTATTTTCCAAAAGGGTCTGGATCCCTGCCAGTTATTATTATAAGCTGAATGCATTGGCTTTGAGCCAAGATGCCAATAGTTAAGCACGGCGCCAAAATGGATGGTTTCTCTCCTGCTTCCCCTCACATACTGCCCCTCATTGTAGATTGTGGGAGGGGGTGGGCAAGCACTTCTGCTCTCCAGATTTTGCAAATGTGCTCTGATAGTTGGGAGAACAGAGTCACAGGGATATAAAAGGCAAGATGATTGCAAAAGGTGAGCATGAAGGATTGTTAGGGTCCTTTCCCGGTTAGGAGTTATTCTGGGAGTCCAGTTAATCATCTTCATCAATATCTGCAGAAGTGTAAGGCAGACTTGCCATGAGCAGTGGTTTCAATCTGGGACACACTACTTGGAGACAAACCAATTTCAGGGAAACGGAGACTGGGATATCAAGAGAAATATCACCAATCCTTGGCATTCACTAAAACTTTTCAGCCCTCATGTCAAAGAAAGGGGCCTTCAGAATGAAAATCCTGAGAAGGGATGTATGAATTTTCCAGGAATATGGTCACCAATTATCACAAACTTAGTGGCTCAAAACAACACACATTAATATCTTATACTTCTGGAGGTCAAGAAGTCCTAGAATGAAAGTGTTTGCAGGGAACTTTTCCTGAGAATTCTGAAGGAGAATATCTCTTGCCTTTCCCAGTTCCTGGAGGTGGCACACATTCCCCACCATGTGGCCCCTTCCAGCAATGACATTATTCTGACCTGTCTGCCTCCAGGGTGACATCTCCACCACCTCTGCTCCCATGGTCACATCACCTGCTTCCTTCGATCCACCTGCTTCCCTGCTGAGAACCTTCCTCACTACATTGGGTTGAGTTGGATAAACCAGAATTCTCTTCCTATTTCAAGATTACTAACTTAATGACATCTGCAAAGTGCCTTTCTCCCTGTAAAGTATCATCTCCACAGGTTTCCAGGATAGAACAAGAATATCTTTGAAGAGGGAGTCTGTCTTATTGGGTCTACCAGAAGGGGACTTGCTGATTCTCGCTTGCCGGCCCCATGGTTATTCGTGCAAAGCCCAGAAATGTGAGGTTCCACTTGCTATGGTCCTGGAGAAGCTACATTATCTCTCTAATTTAGCCAAATGGTGTCCTGGTGTACATTTAAGTTTTGGTTCTTCAACTCCATACTTGGTCCCTGATGCCTAGGCTTTTGCTCTGCCTATGAAAATCCAGGCAGAGGCATGTCAGGACGTGGGGGCACTGACCCCAACCCCATCCCCATTTGGGTACAATCAGCTGCACCAATGATGGTTATAGCTTGCCTTGGCTTCCTTGGCTTCTCCCAGACATCATTGTTCTATCCCTCACTTTATCTCCACTTTGCCTCTCTGATTCCTCCTCTCCCTCCCCAGAGCCTTCTTCAGAATAAGAGACACATTCCAATATTCAGAATGATTTTAGAGCAAAAAACTAAAGTGCCTAGGGACTAATTCCAAACCACACCTGGGCATCCTGAGATTTGCTCTTCCTCGTAATGTCACTACCGGAATAAAAGAGCAGAATAATGAAAAGAATCCTCCAACTCCACAATTCCTTCATTATTTCTTCCCTTGCTGTTGTATTAATTTCCACAGAAGCGGGATCCTTAAACTCAGTTTCTTTCAATGGAAGATTTCACAAAGATGCATATTTCACAAAAAAATGCAATTGTATGAAAATCATAAAGAACATCATACGTTCAGGGCATTCATATTCAATGCCATTCAAAACACATGACATGTGGAATCTCAATCATCCTGGATTTTTAAGCAACACATTTTTTTTAAAGTGAGCAAATTAATATATTAGCAATTCAGAACAGATAGTCTAATCAAGGAAGAGGAAGAGTAGACGAAGGAGAAGGAGAAGGAAAAGAGTAGGAGGGGCAGAGGAAAAGGAGGGAGAGGAAGAGAGGTGGAGGAGAGGAAGGAAGGAGGAGGAGGAGCAGGGGGAGACGGAGAAGGAGGAGGAAGAGAAGAAGAAGAGGAGGAAGAAGAAGGGACACTAAGTCTTCCAGGAGACAGGAGAGAGTATGTCTCCGATGCTAGGAAATAGGGTTAGACCTAGAAACATGTCTGTTTCATATATAAACTCGATATTATGCCTTTGCAATAACCTTTGCTCGATGCAGATATTAAAACCGCATAGTTTGAACATGTTTTTGTACAACTGAATAAACAAAGAATATTATTTATAAGACTCCCCAGAGGAAAGGCTTAATATCTCTTCATAATTCAGGATGTGTGACTTAAATTATTTTTTCAGGACTCCAAACGAACAAGATTGCTGGTCTTTCTGACATTATGGATGTTAGAATATGGCACTGCGGCTACAGCTAACTCACAGAAAGAGAACAATATTGTTGCTTTTGTGGTAAGGGAAATTTAGGGGTCATTCTATGGCATTCTCATCTTCTCCATTTTGCTCACTGCGTCTTCAAAGTGAGCAGAAGAGTTTATAGGGCTCCCTTTCAAAGACAACAAGGGAGAAAGGGATTGAGGTGCTCTGCAAGCACTGTAGCCAGGCATGGGAGGCAGGAGGCACAGAGGTTGGGCAGGGAAAGGACAGAGGAAGGGCAAGGAAGTAAGAACAGAAAAGGTGGTGCTGGCCTGGAGCTGGGAATTGGCAGGCATTGAGAAGGCACTTGGTAAGACCTGCTGCCTTCCATTTGTCCTTCCTATGTCTCTTCCTGTTTCCCTGACTGCTTTCTTTGTGTGCTGGCTTGTTCTTTATGAATTGCAGATGCTTTGTGATCTGGGACTCTTGTCCATCTCCTTGTCGCTCCAACATGGAGGAGGCACATTAGGCTCCAGAGAGCCAAAGAATGAATGGCAAGAATTCACTGGTCAACACTTGTCCTGTTGTATTTCAGAGTGTCTGGCCCAAAATAGATGCTCAACAGGAGCAACTAATAAACAGTCCTTGTCCATACAAAGTTGATTTCCTTGTCTGCACAGTTCTGAGGTGTGTGGGTAGGTCAGTAAGGTGATAAAATAGGGCTTGTGAGGAATTCAAAATGGCACCTGGGACAATTTTGGTATGATATACTGAACTGACTATCTGGGTGTTAAACTCAATTCCTCAGCTCTTACAGGGAAAACTGGCTGCTAAGATTAAAGCTTCATAATTTGTCAATTGCTCATGATTGATCTGAAACTACTCAATTTAATCAATTATAAAGGCATGTCCTTTATCCCTCAACATATAAAATCTGTCCTTCAGATACTTTCAATCCATAAGTGGAGAGATGCATTCCAACTTATCTTTGCTTTAAAGAAGGCCTGAGGGGATACATCTCAGGATCCTGTTGGACTCGGATCTGTCCTCCACCCCACCCAAAGCTTCTGTTTGTCTTTGTGCACACGCATAATCTCTTTTATAAATCCCTGATCTTACATTTGTTAACTGAGGCAAGGATCCTCACTCCCATGTTTGAAACCACCTTTTCTTCTAAGGTTTCTGTTGTTGCTTTCTCATCTGGCATACATCCATATTTCATCAACCTTTGGCCTTTCCCTAAAACCACCTTCTATTGACAAAGGAGGAAAATGCTCAAGGAACTCCCAATAAACTCAAGATAGCCACATTCGAAATTCAACTTGGTCTCATTACTTCTTTTCTCAGCACCTGGCTTTGTCCTTTGCATAAATGAGGGGATCAGAGTGAACCTTCCCAGATTCCTTTTCTGCTCTACTACCACCATCTTTCTACCAGGGGAAACTCTGTCAAAGAGCTTGCTTCTCTCATGGGTTTCCTATCCAAGCTTTTCAACAATTGGATCATATTTCTTGGCAATCAGAAAAAGTATCTCAAAAATATCTCTATTTCTTTGCCCTCTTGTTGGAATGGCAACTGTTGGGAACAAAAACAGAAGATGGTAAGGATCCCATCGGAGGATTTGAATTTACTTTTCTCTCTTTGCATCTCTGAGCAAGTCATGTGACCCTTATGATTTGATTTTTCTCCTCTCAAAATGTAGAAACAGTGCTTGCCCTGATCTACTGAAGAGTAATTTTTGGAAGATCCCAAAGGAGGACATGTACCAAAAGAATTTGCAGCCCAGAGGCTGTCTCCAGTCTGTTTCTCTATGATCTGTGCTTTATTTGCTCCCAGTGGGATCATTAGAAGTCACAAATTTGGTCATACCATTTCCTAGCTCCTCTCCACCTTTAGAATGGCAGCTGCTCTTCCATCTCCAGCTTCATCTCCTACATCTTCCCCATCCAACAAGGACCCTGTTTCCCAGATATCTTGTGGTCTTGGGCAATGTCATGCTCTGTACACTTCAGAGGCTTTCATATGATTTTCTCTCCACCTAGGGTCTTCTTTCCCACTCTTCCCATCTGGTTAAATACTTCCTTTCCTTTTAGTAACTTATTTTGTAAGGAGATTCGCTTCTAATTTTTTAATGCAAATAACAAGAAGACACTACAAATACAGTTGAATTCTCCTGGTCCTCTTCACCCATCCCATTTCCTTATCTCCCCAGAAGTTAACACTCTCCTCAACATGGTGATTATCAATCCCTTGAGTAGTTTTTGTAAATGTCTAAAGATGCATGTTGCCATAAAATATACTGTGTTGTTGAACATGTTTTAAAATTTATATGTTTTTTTTTTTTTTTAAAGTATTTTTTTTTAATTTATTTATGATAGGCACACAGTGAGAGAGAGAGAGGCAGAGACACAGGCAGAGGGAGAAGCAGGCTCCATGCACCGGGAGCCCGATGTGGGATTCGATCCCGGGTCTCCAGGATCGCGCCCTGGGCCAAAGGCAGGCGCCAAACCGCTGCGCCACCCAGGGATCCCCTAAAATTTATATGTATGTTATCATAGTGAATGCCTATTTTTGCAACTGTTTTTCATTGACTACAAGGGAAGAATCTCTATGAAAGACTGAAAGATCAAACCACCATTTTTATCCATAATGTATTTGGCAGAAAAATCGATCTTAACCTGAACCTCCTAGGTGGCAAAACATGACTGGAATTGATGTATAGCTATTCAATATTCATATGTTTTTATCTATAGAAGTGTAAGTACGTTTGGTTTTATTGTGCTAACCCCAATTCTGCTGAGGATGTTATTAAAAAAATATATATACATATATATATATATATATATATATATATATCTGAAATTTTAAAAAATGCTAAAATGAATCTGGCCCCCAAAGGTTTTGGAAAAGGAATTTGGACTGGGATATTTTTGACATCAATCCGTGTTGATTCATGAAGCTCTAGTGCATTAATTTTAACAGCTTCAACTGTTATAACATGTGATAATATGACAGTATGATATGGCTCAATTTACTTATTCAATCTCTGGTTCGTGGACATTTAGGGTATTTCCAATTTTTGACAATTTTGAACAGTGCTGCAACATGATTCTTGTACAGGAATCCCTGTACAATGAATAGAAATGGTCTAAAAGCAGAATTTCTGATACCTAGGGCATATGCTTTTCTACTTTTATTAGCTATTGCCAAATTGTTCTCCAAAATGGCTGTTCCAATAGAGCAGGTAGGGCATGGAAGACTCTTGTGCTCTGCATCCTTGCAAACATTTGGGATCTGTGGTCTAGGAAATAGTCAACATTTTTATATTCTCCATGCATACTCGAAATGAACATACTCCCTAATTTTGAGGGTAGAAAGTTCTATGTATTTCATTATATCACACTCAGTAATTATGTTGTTTAAATATTCTCAATTTTTATTATTGTGTTCCTGAGATGTAAGTTATGGAAGAGGTATATTAATTTCTCCTGCTGTGATGTTAGCTTCTTCAGCTTTTTATTGCAATTCTGTCATTTCTGTTATAAAATCAGAGATATGTAATTGGGTAAATGTAAATTCTGAATTGCAATGCCTTCTTGATGCATTCTTGTTCTCTATAATACATTTGGACTTCAATTTATTTGCTTGCTATTAAAATAGCTGCACCATCTTTCTTTTGGTTAGTTTTGCCTAACATATAGTGTCTCAACCTTTTACTTCCAAGTTTAATAAGTGATTATATTTCTCTCTTTCTCATCCAATATGACAACTTATCTTTGTATTTGGGAAGTTAAACATTTACATTTATTCTTATGACTGATGTAGTTGGATTTATTTATAATTTCTTATTTTATGTATTTTATTTATTGTGTTTTTTCATTTTTTTTCTTTCTGGCTTTTTATTGGATTGATGAAATATTTTCTGTTTCCTTTTTCTCCCTATGAGCTATAACTTCACCATTCTATTGCCATGCTTATATAATATTTTGTATTTGATCACACACACTCAAAAATAAAGAAAAATGGTATAGTACCTTTCCTCATTTCTACATCAAGAATAAAACCCTCCATTTAAATATTATCATTCAAAAATTTAATACTACATTGTTTCTGGATGTGTGTGTGTGTGTGTGGGTATGTACATGTCTTTCTGACATGCACCTGTTATTCTTTCAGCAACTTTCTATTTCTAGTGTATTCTTATTTGTCTGAAAATGTATTTAAATCACCTTCACACTTGCATGACAGTTTGGCTGGTTATAGAATTCTTGATAGACTCTTCCTCCCTCCAGCAATTTGAAGATATGATTACCTATTCTCTGCTCTGATTCAATTGACTACTATTATTGCTGATTACCCAGGTTATACAACACTGTCCTCTGGCTGACAAATTCATCTAATTCGAGTTTACCATTTGGCTGATCTCTTAAATTTTTAATCTCACAATTCTGATTTTTACTTTTATGTTTGGGTCCTTGTTACAGTTTCTGTTCTTTTTCTGAGTATCTAGTTCTTTAAGTTTTTTGAATCTTTATTTTCCCCAGTTAAGTATTTTTTTGATCTATATTAGTTCGGTTTTTATTGAATTTCTTTGGTATTTTGTCTGTCCTGTGACAAAGATGCCACTTTCCAATAATACAAAAATAATTCTTCCTTTGTTTGATCTCACATCACACGTATACAATACTTTCAGAATCACAAGTCCTGCACCACTGACAACAATGTAATCAGTAAGCAGGTTAAGATTTTAAATTTGTAATATTAGTTTCAGGTATACAATAGAGTGATTCAACAGTTCCATGCAGTACCTGGTGCTCATGAGGACAGGTGTCCCCCTTAATCCCCATCCCCTATTTCTCCCACCCTCCCACCCCTTCTTCTCTGGTAAATATCAGTTTGTTCTCTATAGTTAAGGGTCTGTTTCTTGGTTTGCCTCTCTCTTTATTCTCTTTCTCATTTGTTTTGTTTCTTAAATTCCACATATGAATGAGATCATATGTCATCTTTCTCTGACTGACTTATTTTGCTTAGCATAATGATCTTTAGCTCCATCCATATGATTGCAAGTGGGAAGATTTCATTCTTTTTGATGGTTAAGTAATATTCCATCATGTGTGCATGAGCAGATACATGCACGCAGCATGCATGTGTATACACACATTTACATACATACACACACACACTATATATATATATAAACATATTCTTTATCCATTGGTCAGTTTATGGACACTTGGGCTATTTCCTTATTTTGGCTATTGTAGATAATGCTGCTATAAACATTCAGGTGCATGTATCCTTTTGAATTAGTTATTTTTATGTTCTTTGGGTAAATACCTAGTAGTACAATTGCTGGATCATAGGGTAGCTCTATTTTAACTTTTTGAGAAACTTCCACACTGTTTTCTAGAGTGACTGCTCCAGCTTACATTCCCACCAACAGTGCAAAACAGTTTCCCTTTCTCCAATGCCTCTTGTTTCTTGTGCTGTTGATGTTAGCCATTCTGACATACATGAGCTGATATCTCTTTGTATTTTATATTTGCATTTTCCTGTTGATCAATGATGTTGAGTATCTTTTCATGTGTCTGTTGGCCAACGGTATGTCTTCTTGGAAAAATGTCTATTCGTATCTTTTGCCCATTTTTTAACTGGCCTATTCATTTTTGGGTGTTAAATTTATGTTCAGTTTTCATCATTGTAACCTATATTTCTAGATATGGTTTTCTTTCAGTTTATCACATTTCAGTTTTGCTAGACTTCCTGAATCTAGGCATGTATGTCTCAAAATTGAGGGTGATTTTATAACCATGTTTCTTCAAAAATTTATTTCCATATCCATTTCTCTTCTAGGCTTCCAGTGGCATGAAATCAGAGACTGAAAACTTTTCCATGGGTCTTTGTAGCTCTGCTTGTTTTTTTTTTTTAAGATTTATTTATTTATTTATTTATTTATTTATTTATTTATTTGAGAGAAAGAGCATGAGCAGGGAGAGGGCCAGAGGGAGACAATCCATAGGCAGTCTCCCTGCTGTGCACATAGCCCAATGTAGGGCATGGATCTCACTACCCTAAGATCATGATCTGAGCCAAAATCAAGAATAGGATGCTTGTGTCCCCGGAATAAATCCTACTTGGTCATGGTGAATAATTTTCTTAATGTATTGTTGGATCCTATTGGCTAGTATCTTGTTGAGAATTTTTGCATCCATGTTCATCAGGGATATTGGTCTGTAATTCTCCTTTTTGGTGGGGTCTTTGTCTGGTTTTGGAATTAAGGTGATGCTGGCTTCATAGAACAAATTTGGAAGTACTCCATCTCTTTCTATCTTCCCAAACAGCTTTAGTAGAATAGGTATGGTTTCTTCTTTAAATGTTTGAAAGAATTCCCCTGGGAAGGCTGGTTCAACACTCATAAAACAAACAATGTGATTCATCATATCAGCAAGAGAAAAACCAAGAACCATATGATCCTCTCATTAGATGCAGAGAAAGCATTTGACAAAATATAGCATGTATACAATGGAATATTACTCAGCCATTAGAAATGACAAATACCCACCATTTGCTTCAACGTGAATGGAACTGGAGGGTATTATGCTGAGTGAAGCAAGTCAATTGGAGAAGGACAAACATTATATGGTCTCATTCATCTGGGGAATATAAATAATAGTAAAAGGGAATATATGGGAAGGGAGAAGAAATGTGTGGGAAATATCAGAAAGGGAGACAGAACATAAAGATTCCTAACTCTGGGAAATGAACTAGGGGTGGTGGAAGCGGAGGAGGGCGGGGGGTGGGGGTGAATGGATGATGGGCACTGAGGGGGGCACTTGACGGGATGAGCACTGGGTGTTATTCTGTATGTTGGTAAATTGAACACCAATAAAATATAAATTTATTAAAAAATATTAAGAAAAAAAAAAGAATTAGAATTGGATGCTTAACCAACTGAGCCACCCAGGTGCCCCCTGCTCGTTTTTAAATTTTTCTCTCTGTTCTTCAGACTATGTAATTTCTATCCACCTTCAAGTACACCAATTATTTCCTGTTTCATGTCCATTCTACTACAGAAACCACTCAGTGATTTATTTTCTGTACTGAACTTGTCAGTTCTAAAATGTCCATTTTTAAAAAATATTTTATTTATTTGAGACAGAGAGCATGACAGAGAGATAGTAGGAGGGGAAGCAGAAGAGGCAGGAGCAGATTCCCTGCTGAACAGGGAGCCTGAGGCAGGACTTAATCCCAGGACCATGACCTGAGCCAAAGGTAGATGCCTAACTGACTAAGCACCCAGGTGCCATAAAATGTCCATTTTTCTTCCTTTTTATTGCTTCTATTTTTCTGCTCACATATCTTTACATTTATCCTTATATTCAAGGGTGTTCATTTATCTTTACTTCAGGGATGATATTATAATAGCTGCTTTAAAGATTTTGTCTGAAAAAGAAGATTTTGTCTGATAATTCCAACATCTGGTTGATCTCAGAGTTGGCATCTGATGACTGTCTTAGCCCTTTGCAATTGGTCAGATGTTTTTGTTTTTTTGTTTGCTTGTTTGCATTGTTTTTGTACATCAAGCAATTTTGGAGGTAACTTTGAATATTATTTTTCAAGACTCTGGACTCTTCTAAAATCCCCTGAAAGAGGTTTATTTTAGTTTCGTTTTAACAGGCAATCACCTGATTTGCCTGACCCTGCAAGTCCTATCTCACTTTCTGTGGTTGGTGTTAATGTCAGTTAAGTTTTCAAAGTCTTTGCTCTGCTGTTTGGAGCTGCCTGTACATGTACTACCCAGGGCTCAGTCTGGGGTTTAGTCTATAGTTTATTTCACTGTCCAGTTCCTACAGCCTTTACTATGCTTCCTTGGTTTTGCTTCTCTCAAGCAGTTCCCAGGAGTGGATCTTGGCTTTATGCAAGTTCATACATAGAAAACAGGTGTCCCCTTCACAGACCTCTGCTTTCCAGATTTTTCTCCTTAGCTTCCAAATTCCACTCTTCCTAGTCCCTCTGGCCAGAAAGACAGAATTCTTTCTGGATTTTAGCCCTGCCATGCTGTTGGCTAATTCCATGTGACTGGGGCCATCTTTAGTGCACACTGGCAAGAAAAGAAACCAACATGTTCTCCAAACTACTGGGATCCCTATTATTAGCACCCCCTTGGCAGAGAGCAGGGTCTCATCTTAGAATGTTAGATACTGCAATGCTTCTATGATGGCAGTACAGTTCTGCTTCTGGGATTGCCCTCGGAACAGGACTGGGAGAGAAAAATGTATTTCTGGAAAGGGGAAGGGAAATTTTCCCATACTCTCCAACATGTGGGAGTTTACTGTCTCTGTCCTCTGGCTAGAAATAGAGGGTTTCCACGGTTTTCTTTTCTATGCCCACTGCACATTCGGTGATGTGACCCATCCTTGAATCTAAGCAGGGAGATAAAGGAAGGCGGACCCCCACCCCCAAACCTGCAAATATCATTTCAGTCATGGAAAGTTATTCACATGTTTACTTTAGTTTATATCCACCTGTTATTGTTCAGTTTCTAGAATCTTCAGGTAGGTAGTTTTATTTGTATTCTGTTCAAAAATTTTCATTGTTATCAGACTGTAGTTGACTTATGCCATTTTAGTCAACACTGGGAAAAATTAATTTATATTGCACGTTTAGGAATTGCTTTGAAAAATTTTTATCTAATTTTGCTTTTGACTGTATAAAATATTTCTGTGGCTCCAAAGCAAAAACCACAGAACAGAGTTGTTATGAGTCCAATTGTGTCCCCTTGAAATCCATATGCTGAAGCTCTTACCCCCAGTTCCTCAGAATATTACTGTATCTGGAGGCAGAGATTTTAAAGAGGTGACTAAATCAAAATGAGGTCACTAGAGTGGTCCCTAATCCAATTTGACAGGTCCCCTTGAGATGAAATTTGGACACAGAGAGACACAAGGGATGTGTCTACATTGAGAGAAGATCATGTAAAGACATAGGAAGAAGGTGCCCTCTGCAAGGAGAGAAGCATCAAGAAACCAAATCTGCTGACATCTTGATCTTGGACTTCAAGCCTCCAGAACTGTGAGCCAATATACTTCTGTTGTTGCAGCCACCCGATCAGTGTATTTTGTGATGGTAGCCCTAGCAAGCTGATGTCAGAAGACCAGGTTCTATCTTGCTTTTCTCCTGTCCATTCCCCATTTGCTGTGTTTGTACTATTTACCTTTCTACATGCCATGATCTTCTGCAAGATTTGTCTTTTTGTTTGTTTGTTTTCTTGCAACAACATCTCAAGTTTGGTAGTGTTATTTCTAATTTTATCCATAAAGATGCTATTAGGGCTGGTGAACAGGAGAGCTGGCCTCTGACACAGTCCAAATGCGTCCTGCCACATGGCACTGCTAAGTAAAACTCGCACACAAATCCAGAGTGGTAAATGAACAGGCGTATGATTCCCCACGTTCTCATTTAACTGCAGCTCAAAAGCGTAAAAGTAATAAAAATATGTCATTTTAATTCACCAATCTTTTTTTCTTCTCCCAAACTGTGGCTCATGCAGCCAGGGAGGTGCAGATCCCTTCCCGAAAATTTTTGACAAACTCCAAGCACCATTCAGAAATGTGAAGGGCTCTCAGCGGGACCTTGTTATTCTGAACATTAATACAAAGCCATTCCGTACGATACAATACAACTTGATTTTGTATGGCACCCCATTCAAGTAGGAACCCCAATGGAAGCTTACACATCCTGTTTTTAATCAGATTTGAGTGATTTAATTTCAAACACACAACCACTTTTGCCTAATGCAACCTGCATTTGAAGAAAGGTTCCTTCATGACAACTGAGTGAGAGAATGACAGGGGTTTTATTCTGACTCTGACTCAAAAGGCCACATTTTGCCTCTGATGAGGGTACATAAATACCACCTAGGGTAGGGTGAGTGATGGGTGGCATGCGATTTTCCATTTTCCCCTTCTATGAAGTACTTACTTGCTAAAATTATAGTATTGAATAACAACAAAAAATACCAAAAATGCCTTAGTTGTTTTTTTTTTTTTTCCTTTTCCCTTGAAAAAAAAAATGTTCTGTTTATCCTCCGATGGTAGAAAGGCAGCTTGGTAAAATGAAGTAAAGAGTGGATCAAGATTCTTGGCCTTTGTTCCAGGGTCTACCAACTAACTGACCAACTTTGTGATCTTAACAGCTTTTCTTCCCTTATATTCAGTTTCCAAACCCTAGAGGTCCATGCTTTGGAGTATTCACTCTCTGTGACTCCTGTTTATTAACACAGATCCCTGCTGAGCTTCTTCTACTTAGGCTTGGTCTCTGAGTACTTAGGAGAATCCACTGATCCATTACACTTAGGTTACAGATACTCAAAGAGAAGCTCCTGTTTGAACAGACATTTTGAGCTAAAGCTAATGTTTGGGAATTGGGGGAGGCAGTGCAACAGTGGCAGGATAGGATTAATACATAGAGTTGATAGCAGAAAGAGAGGTTCCTTATCCTGATAGCTTGGCTTTATTTATAGGTGACCAACAAAGACTAAATGGACAGCAGTGAGGCAACTTCGTAAAAGGCAGATGTGCCTATTAATCTAGAGCATGAATCACACACAGATAAGAAGTAGCAGAACCAGTATTTGACCTTTGTTGGTCTTGTTCTAGTATAAGCTTGCTTAGCCACAATTCTATTTTACCTTACAATTTAAGGTAGAATCTTTCTGCCTCCGGTTGTTTCCTTAGACCCTCTTGGCATTACTGATTTCCTTCCATAATTCTATACCTTAAGGCTGCAGAAGCAGCAGATCCTTTTCTGAAAAATACTCCCCTCACCAGTGTAGCCATGGCAAGGATCCTCGGAGGTGGGCAATACGCATGCATATTGTCTGCAGTTTGGTCTACTTAATTCAGACAACAGAAACAAGTGATTGTATTTATCCTACAGGAAATCTATGACTACTGTTTAATTGCCTATTTGGTCTTCTACTTCCCTACAATCCTAATTCTCTCTGTAACTGTGGAGCAGGACAGCAGGTGACCTGTCTGATGACCCTGTTTCTTTAAGTGAAGCTGATTATCAGTTGTCTTAATCAACAGATTAAAAGAAGATGAAGACCCCACAGAGCCCTGCAGCCCTGCTGCTTTTGACACCCCCACCCCCACCCCAGTTCCAGGCTGTGTCTGCTGACTCAAGTCCTGGCCTAGATCCTGACCCTTGGATGAAGCAACCTTATATGGCTCCGTGGCCATGCAGGTTAGCTCTTGTTTTCACAGGCTTTGATCCTTAGCACTTATGTGTGGCCTTTGGCTCAATCCCAAATCTCATTCTAGCTTATTGGCTTCTGTCTGCTGGGCCCAGCAACTGAGAACCCAACCCCAGCCATTGGCTCATTCTACCTCTGATCCCTACAGATAGGGTTTCCTTAGTTAATACCTCCCCACTGTCAGCCTAATAATCCTCCAAGAATTAATCCTACATCTTTGACAAGGGGAAAGTTAAAATCACTAGCCTAATAGACTACCTTTTGGGAACTGTGTGGTTTTTGCCATTACCAGCAGCCAATATGTCAATTCTCCAACACCAACCATTGTCACCAGCCATTGAACCATTTGGTTCAATTCTGACACTAACTACCTAAAGTTAATGCAGAGTAAGGGCTCAGCCTCACAAGACTGCCCTCATTTCAGATGTCAGCTGCAAGTGAAACCCCCAGACTACCCACACTTCTATCCAGACAAGTACAAATGTGGGGGCTCCTGCAACTCCCTACTTGGTTTCCATAATTTTCTGAACAACTCACAGAACTTAGGAAAGCATTCATGATTACTGGTTTATTATAAAGGATACAACATAAGAATGGACAAATAGAAGAGATGCATCCAATAAGGTATTGGGGGAGGGGTGCAGTATAGAGTTTTCATGTCCTTTTAGAGTGCTCCATCCACTTGGCACATCCATGTGTTCATCAACCCAGAAGCTCCCCAAATCCTACACTTTAGAAGTTTTTAGAGAGGTATCAGTCTATAGATGTGATTGATTAAACCACTAGCCACTGTGACTTAATTTAATCTCCAGCTCTTGTCCCTTCCAGGGTAGGTCAAGAGGTAGGGCTGAAGGTTCCAATCCTTAGGTTCTGGGTTGGCTTTTCTGGTAACCATCTCCCCCTTGTCCCCAACCATCTTGAAGCTATGTAGTCTGCTTCATCCTATGAGTCATTTCAATGAAATTTAAAGGCACCCTAATCACTCAGGTGGGTTTTAGGAGTATTACATCAGGAACCAGGACAAGGACCAATTTTTTAAAACATTATTATACCACAGAAACCTAATAAAAATTTAAACTTAGGATGAACTCAACCTAGCCAAGATTTCAGAGAGGAATCTATGTCATTGGTCAGAAGAGAAACACTTCTCCAATTTGCAAGACCCTGGAGCTGCAGGAGCCAACAAGAGGCTCTGCTGGGGATCAAGCACAGTTGTGTTGAACACAGAGATAGTATCAGCTACCAAGATTTCTTGAGGACATATTATATACCAGGTGCTAGTCAAAGCTGTGGGATTACACCTGAAAACAAGCTAAAGCTCCTGTCTTCCAGCAGCTATGTTCTAGTTGCAGGAGATATACAAATTCTCGTACTGTGTCTTCAGGTTGTCCTAAGAAACTCCTTCCAGCTGCAGGATGAGGTATCTCAGAAGGAAAAGGTGGATGAGAGGAACCATGCCACAGAGAAGTGCCAGGAACTGAAAAAAAAAAAAAAAAGAAGTACTAAACTCATTAATGGAACCTAATGGGAAGAAATAGGGTGAGTCACCTCACAGTGGAACTTGGAAGTTCTAGACATGTATCTCAGTTCCCTCTACCAAAAAGGCCAAGCCACAAGATGCCCACATGAACTTGGACCCCTCTGAGAACAACTGTCATCTTTTAATGTCACTATTGAGGAAAGAGGGACACCAACGCCACTGTTCAGATCCCCTACCCTCTCCCTGTTCTCCCAGCACTGAAACCACACTGGCCTATGGATTGTTCATTCAGGAAATCAAGCTCATTCTTGATCCTGGACATTTGCACTATTCTAATAGTCTTTCTTGCAATACTGAAGTAGTTCACTCCCATGTTGCATTTAGATCTTGATTCAAGCATAGCTCAGAGTGGCGTTCCCTGCCTATAATGTATCAGTTATATTTTCCTCCCACACACAACATATTTATACCGTCTCACTCTGGGTTTCCTTTTCTTATTACAACTTGATTTATATCTATTTGCTCCATCTCCTTATTTCTAAGACAACTACCTGGAAAGTTCTTTGATTATTTTATTCATGACATAGTACCTAACACAATGTACTTACCTAACTATTTGATAAATGACCATTGTTTGAAGATGTATATATAGTTGTGACCTAATGCATTGTGGCTCAGTAACTCTGGTCAAAGATGACTGGACTACAGAAGGAACAATGGCTTCTTATAGCCAATTTGTAGGGTGGCTGGTGGACTGGGAGTTCTGCCTCACTGGAGCTATGTACCGATCACATCCTTTGTTTTTTGGATTGAAATGGGAGATACTGAGACAGAGACCACTGGGACAGGGAGTATTTCTAGAAAGACAATGGCTAGGTCCCATTGGAGCATGGGTGTACAGTTTTCTTCTGCTGAGAATATAAAAGGAATACTCAAGAGTTCCAATGCGTGGAAAGCATTGGGTCATGAGGCCCAGAAGTACTGCGGTTTCTGTTCTTTCCAGTTATTTTTTAAATCCCTCCAGAGCTGATACAAGTGGCTGAGGATCCAGTTTTCCTTTTGTAATGTGTCTCTCTACACCAAACCCTCTGTGCTTTGAGTAAATTGAAAGGATCTCTTGTTTCTCGGAAACCAAGAAATCTTAACAATATTTTCATACTTTATGTGGGTTTTCAGGCCTGGTAATGCCAAGATATGTTTGGGTTACAGAGGAAAGAAAAGGAGAAAAAAGGGATAAATGAATAAAGGGAGAAAGTCTAAATTAGAATGAAGGAAGTTGATGGATACCTCTTGAGGACCTGGCATATATTAATTGTGTGTCTAAATGATCACGCATATCTTATTTTCACATATTTAGGATGGTTTAGGATACAAACAATAACAACAACAAACACCCTCTTCAAACTGGTTTAAGGAATAAGGGAATTTGTCTCATGTGCAGGGAATCCAGGTCTAGTGTAGGTATAGAGCATAATCAAGGACTGAGTTTCAGTTGTCCCCCATTCTTTTGTCCCCATTTGGTGTGACAACTTCATCCTCAGGATAGCTTCCCCTATTGCCATATGATGGAATCTAGATCTCTGAGACAGCATGATTTCAGGGGTCAAGAGAGAAGTTTAATCCCCCATGTGACAGCCCAACCTATCACTACTCAAGTTATGGGATTTTGAACTTGCTCTACAGAGTGACAAGATGACCATTATTGACTGTAATGGCTCAACTACTCTTGAATGTGAGGATCTTCTCTACCCTTTCAAGTCACAGAGTTGCATAGAGTAAAATTGGATACTTGAATCAAAGATAGATTCTTTTCCGAAAAAAGAAGTGAAGAAGGGATGTATCATCACCATTTCAGAGATAAGAAAACTGAGACTCAGTGAGGTTAAGTATCATGTTCATACAATAGTAATAGACCATTCAACTAAGTGACAGATTGACATTTGTACCCAGGTCAGTGTATTTTAAAGCCTGTATTTATTGCATAAAGGAGAAAGGAGGGAGAAAGTGAGAGAGGAAGAAGAAAAGAAGGAAAAGTAGGAAACAGAGAACAAGCAAGAAGTGAGGAAGTCACAAACTTCTTTCCCCAGCAGGCCTTGCTATGCACCCGGGCCAGCTTAAGAACCAACTGTCACCATGTGGTTTTCCAGCTCATTACTCCTTGGCATCAGCAAGTTCTCATTTGTGAGAAGAAAACAATGACTTTAAAAGGCTCATAAAGATTCTTGGACATCAACAGAGGCTTCCCCAAACATAATTTCATTACATTTGGAGAAAAGCGAATCTGCGTTTTTCAGAGACAATCTTTGCTTCCAGATATATTAATTTACAAATGAACAGAAAGCAAGGGTCCTGTGGTTGGCTGAACTCCAGATATTAGAGGAAGAAAATAGCTGGAGTCATTCAACTAAAGTCAAATGTAACAGAGATTCCAATGCGTGACTTTTAAAGAAGTTTCCAGATTTATGATTTTATTCTGGACTTGGATTTCTTGGTACCTGAGACTAGTAATATTTTAAGAGGGAAGAAGTTTTCCTTCTGTCCAATGGGACATCCTGGCCTGTTTCTGCTGTGATATCAAGATTATTTGAGTGTCCTGTCTTGGGATTGAGTGTGAACTGGAACTGACAGTGAGCAAATCCTGTGGACCACAGCACCCGGGCAAAGGGTGTTACTTAATACTCAAAGTGAAGCCTGCAGGCCATTTGGTGGTTTTTGGAAGAGCCCTGCCACATGTGACTAGGGTTGGAGGAGCCAATGTTTTCAGAAGAGATCTTAAAGGAGCTAGGTAGGTGTCCAGAGCCCTTGATAATTAGGACAAGATGCTGGGGATCTCAAGGAAAAATCATGCTCTCATCAGAAGATCTATGCTCTGAACCAGTCAGTGATGAGATTAAGGACATCACTGCCCAGAGGGAATACTTCATATTTAATGCCTCAGTTCCTATTGTACCAGTGTATTCATTGGTTGGCAGCCAAATTTTCTTCCAAACTCATCTGAATTTGAGTCTTAAGCATATCCTTTATTGGCTTAATCACGTGCTTCAGTTCCCTTAGATGCAAAATGGAGAACACATATGCAACTCATGTGATTTCTGGAGGTTGGTTTGTTGTCCGCAGTAAGAGAACAGAGGTAAGCAAATGCCTAGAAGGTTGCATTACACATGGAAAATAATAACAATTAATAAGTTAAAAACCTAGCAATTAATGTAATTATTAATAACATCAACACCTACATATTAATTTGAGTGAGATGTCATGGCAAAATATCACAGACTGAGTGGCTTAAACAACAGAAATTTGTTTCTTACAATTCTGAAAGCTGGAAATCCAAGATCAAGTTGTCAGCTGATTTAGTTTCTAGTTAGGGGTCTCTTTCTAGCTTGCAGATGATGGCTTCTTGCCACGTCCTCCCATGGCAGAGAGGGCAGTTTCGGTTGGGAGGTGGGGAAGAAAGAGAGAGAGAAAGCTAGGTATCTTCTGCCTGTTTTTACAAGAGCACTAATTTTTATCAGATCATCTATGTCTCAAAGGCCCTGTCTCCCAATATCATCGTATTGAGGGTTAGGGTTTCAACATATGAATTTTGGAGTATACAAACATTCATCTGTAACTACACACACACACACACACACAAATGTCCCTACAGTTTTCCTTGACTGAGACTATCAGGTTTTCCAAGGCTTCTAAAGGTGCTTAGCATGGTAAAATGGTATCATTAGAGGAAGGATTAATCACATCTAAAAGGGTACACTTGAGCTTATGTTCTTCAGAGTTCCCTCCAGGGATTTGTCAAAGCTGGTGTGGTAACTACATGAGAGTAGTTGCAAATCCACACTGAGTATTCCATTAAGCATCACTGCCCAGAAGAAACTTTGGACTGAAAAATGGCAGAAACACCTTTCCCTGGTAACCCATGCAACTTGTCCTGGGGTTGCCTTGAGAAGCTTTCATTTTTAAATTGCCTTGTTTTATTGGCCACAGAGTAGGACTCATTCCAACTGGAAAGCAGGAGTAGAAGATAGAATAACATTTGTTGTGGAGATCACCCCTCCCAGGACTGCCATTTCTTTCCTTTTCTATTATTTAAGTTACTAAGTTATTTTCTCCAAAGAAGCAGGGAACCATTTTCAATTCATTTTAGTTACCTGGCAATTGTACCTACAATTCCAACTTTGGTGTCTATGGTAAACCTTACTAATATTTCACAAAAATCTTTTCTACAAAATCCCGAAGAGGCATAACATCATTTAACACAGAGCTCCACACAAACTATTGCCAATAAAAACTTGCAAATCAGTATAAAACCAATTTCCTATATATGCTGAGCTACCTCCTAGATGGGCCTGGATGATGGGAATGTTCACATCTTTGGTATGACAAAGTCTCAGAAATTTCAGAAATATTTAGGGCATCTGGATGGCTCAGTTGGTTAAACATCTAACTCTTGCTCTCAGTTAAGGTCTTGATCTCACGGTCCTGAGTTCAAGACTCAAGTTGGGTTCACTTAAAAAAAATCACTGGGGCACCTGGGTGGCTCAGTAGGTTAAGCAAGTTGACTCTTGATTTTGGCTTAGGTCATGATCTTAGGGTCCTGGGATTGAGCCCTGTGTTGGGCTCTGTGCTGAGTGTAGCCTGCTTAAGATTCTCTCTCTCCCTTCCCCTCTGCCCTTCTCCCTGTTCTAAATAAATAAATAAATAAATAAATAAATAAATAAATAAATAAATCTTTAGTTAAAAAAATAAATATCAGAAATATTTGGATCAATGGAAGGATCAATGGAAAGATTATAGATATTAGAATTTGATAATTACTTGAATCCTGATTGTGTCAAATCTAAACTCTATAGCTTTGAGGAAATTCTTTATGACTCAGTTGTCTTATGTGATAATAAGGAAAAATATTGCCTACCTACACACGTGGTCTCAGGTGATCTTGTCTGTCAAGCCTTTGGTGCAAGAATAGAGTAAGTTGGCTCTTTTCTACCATAAGCTACTCTTGTATCCTGTGTGGAATAAGTTTATATCCCTGATAAATAATTAACAGAACATTCCTAGAATTAAAGACACATATCACAGATAACTTTATGTTAATATCAATATTTTGAAGAGAGGTCCAATTCTGGTAATATCAGAGTAACTCGTATTGGATTTCTACTAATGGCAATAACAATTACAACTCTGAAAAAATATTTTAAAATATTTGGAAGTGGGAATCCCGGGTGGCTCAGTGGTTTAGTGCTGCCTTCTGCCCAGGGCATGATCCTGGAGACCTCAGATCGAGTCCCACGTCACGCTCCCTCTGCCTGTGTCTCTGCTTCTCTTTCTCTCTGGTGTCTCATGAATAAATAAATAAAATCTTTAAAAAAATAAAAAAAAAATATTTGGAAGTGTTGGAGAGCAAGCAAAACTAGGTAAATATGATTCTTGAAATGAGAGATAAATTAGATGAGTTCCAAATTTACTCAGCTTTTTCAGTGTGAGTGTTAGGGAAGAAAACTCAGACATAAAAGAATAGCATTACTGGGTGAAAGAGAAAGAGATAATGAACTTAGGACTGGAAATTGATCGGGGTTTAAATGGAATATAATGACCCACATTTAAGAAGCCCCAAGTTCTACATACTAGCTATTTTCTAAACCTTTGACTATTCCTAAAATTCATATTCATGAGAAAAGCACCAAGAAATTATTAAGAAGCCAAACAAAAACCAGCAGCTGAGAGCTAAAGAACTGGGTGGTTTCAGTAGTTACTCAGTACTGAGAAGACATAATTTGGAAGTGATGTCTGTCTCATCAAATTACAGGAGCTTAGTAAAAACTGTGTTTTTCACTGGAAACAGAGAAGTACTGTGCCAAAAGAACAAACACTAAACCCAGGGACCACGCAAAGAAAATAAAATAAACTGGCCCTAGAAAGAAATAAATCCAATCCAAGAAGACCTTCTAGGAAATTAATTATCTTGGATGGAAATAACAAAACCAAACAACAACAACAAAAATCTCAACATTGTTATGAAAAACAACAAAATCCAGGAGTGTCCACATAAATCCACAATTTCATGTATGCAATAAAAATTCCCTAACTGTACCTAGAAGGAAGGAAGTGTAGTTAATAATCAAGAGGAAATATAGAAAAGAGGAACAGACTGGCAGAGGACTTGAGGATGAGATTCATAGAAAGGAACTTTAGTACGGATATTATAACTTTCTTAAAGAAATTACAAAAAAGAAAAGAGTGAAAGAATTAGTAAGCATTTGAGCATTCTGAGGAGAGACATCAAAGCTATAAGAAATAACCTAAGGACATTTTAGAATAGAAAAATACACGATACAAAACAATAGTGTGGATCTAAAGCAGTTTGAATACAACAGAGAAAGGACCTGTGGATGGTTCAATATAATGTGGAGTCCAGCCATAAAAGAAAATACTAAAATCATTTAAACAGAGCTTCAAGAATACGTGGAACAGTATGAAATTTTCTACTATGAGTGTAATCAAAGTCCCAGAAGGAGAGGATAAAGAAAGTGGTGAAAAAAATAAATGAAGAAATAACGACCAGAAACGTTCAAATTTGGAGGAAAAAAATATTCATTCACAGGACTAAGAGGCCCAGGAAATAACAGGCAGATAACAGAGTCAAACTGCTGTAAACAATGAATAAAGATAAAATTATAAAGTATCCACAGAAAAAATATACTAATTACAAGGCAATAAATATTATAATGGTGACTAACTTTTAATTAGGTATGATAGAGGTCAGGAGGCAGTGAAATTGAATCTTTAAAGTGCTGCAAAAAGATCTGTTGATTCAGAAATCCATATTGAGTAAAAATATCCCTTAAAAGTAAAAGTATAATTAAAACATTTTATATTTTTAAAAATCTGAGTAAATTCATCGCTAGCAAACTAGAGAATAAGAAATGTGAAACAAATTTCCTCAGGCAGAGGACAATAATATCAGGTTAAAATTCTGATTTACACAAAGTAAGGAGGAATGCCAAAAGTAGCATACATGAGGCAAAATAAAACTGAAAATTTTAAATCAATTTTTAATAACTTCAATGAATAATTGAATGCTTAATGCAAAAATATATATAAATATTGTTGACATTTACAACACAGGTAGAAGTAAAATATATGACAATAGCAGCATAAAAATGTGAAAAAGAATATGAAATATTGCATTATATTGTTCTTATCTTATATTTAAAGTGATATAATATTTTTAAATAGGCTGGGAGAAGTCATTGCAACAACATTATAGTGACAAAACAACATTAAGATAATAAAAAATAAAATATAGAGATATAGCTATCTAAGGTAAACTACCTAAGAAAAATGGAATCATAACAAATATTGAGTTAACTCAAAAAGGCAGGTGTGAGGAATAGAAACAAAACAGATATGACAAGTGGAAAACAAATAGAAGTATATTTAAATGTAACCATGCCGATAATTACACTAAATGCAAATGGATCAAACATGCTAAAAAAAGGTAAATATTCTCATAATGGATAAAAAACAAATTCCAACTATATATTTACAAAGAAACCCTAAAAAAAACAACCCAAAAAAAGAAACCCTTCAAATATAAGGCACTAATAGATTAAAAAGAAATAGAAACAAATGAAAATGAAACAGAAATATTAAAATACATGAGATACAGTGAGAAAGCAGTGCTCAGAGGAAAATTTATAGTCAAAATATTATACTAGAAATGAAGAGTTATAAAATTAATTATCTAAGCTTGCATCTTAGGAAACTAGAGCAAGAAGTGAAACTCAGCCAGAGTAAAAGTAAAAACTAAAAGCTAATAAATACATGAATACCAGTATCAGAAATGAAAAGTAAGACATATTATAGGTTCTTAAGTTCCACAAACATCAAGAGAATAATAAGGACATAAATGCAATAACTTTATTATAATAAATTTGAGATTTGGAAGAGATAGGCAATAATTTTAAAGACAAAAACAAAAAAAAAAGATAAAAACTATGAAAGCTTACAAAAAAGGATTAGAAAACTTGACTATGTCTACACATATTAAATAAATTGAATTAATAGTTCAAAATTTTCCATAAAGAAAATGTTGGACTCAGAATTTTGCATTGATTAATCTTACCAAATGGTAAGTTTGCAATTAACAACTGTACACATGTTCTCTTAGAAAATAGAGGAGAAGCAAACATTTCCAATTAATTATATTATCTTGGAATTTCTCTGATAAACAGGTCAGACAAAAAAAAAAAATATTACCAAACAGGAATCAGTAACTCAAAAACGTAGATAGGGAAATTCCTAACAATTATTTTTTCAAATCAAATCCAATGATATATAAGAAACATGAGCAAGAGGGATTTATTTTAAGAATCCAAGGTTGGCTTAGCATTTGAAAGCTAATTAATTAAATTTACCATATGTAGGAGAAAGGATTTAAGTAAACTAAACAGGTACTCATAATTAATTTTTAAAAAATCTCTCAACGTAAGTCAATCGGAGAAGGACAGTGTATGTTCTCATTCATTTGGGGAATATAAATAATAGTGAAAGGGAATATAAGGGAAGGGAGAAGAAATGTGTGGGAAATATCAGAAAGGGAGACAGAACATAAAGACTCCTAACTCTGGGAAATGAACTAGGGGTGGTGGAAGGGGAGGAGGGCAGGTTGTGGGGGTGAATGGGTGACGGGCACTGAGGGGGACACTTGACGGGATGAGCACTGGGTGTTATTCTGTATGTTGGTAAATTGAACACCAATAAAAATTAATTTATTAAAAAAAATCTCTCAACGAATTAGAAAGAAAACTTCTTTAATTTATAAAGCATATTTGTAAAAATACCTCTATACTAAGTAAGATGGTTCTTACTTAATGACTTACTGGTTATTTGCTACTAAGATTAGAAATATAATAAGGATGTTCACTTTTGGCACTTTTTAACATCATCTGTTGGTTCTTGGAAGTAGTGGGTCTAAAAAATAAATAAGGGGCATTAAGATGGGCACACAAGAAGTTAAACTGTCTTTATTCATAGACAACTTGATTGTTCACATCAGTGATCCTAAAAAATCTAAAAACAAATGAAAACTAAAAACATTTGCATTAATAAGCAAATTTAGCAAGGTCACAAGACATGAGATCAAAATAAAACTTGTGGGGGCACCAGGGTGGCTCAGTGGTTGGGCATCTGCCTTCGGCTCAGGTCATGATCCCGAAGTCCTGGGATTGAGTCCAACATCAGACTCCCTGCAGGGAACCTGCTTTTCCCTCTGCCTGTGTTTCTGCCTCTCTCTCTCTCTCTCTCTCTCTCTCTCTCTCTTTGGGTCTCTCATGAATAAATAAATAAAATCTTAAAAAAAAAAAAACTTGTGAATTTCTATGTATTATAAAGAAACAATTAGAAAATGAAATTTGAACATCACTGTAATAGCATCAAAAGTCACAAAATACCAAAAAGAATATTTTCCAATATGAACGAGACCTTAACTCTGAAAACTGACAAATGTTAACTGAGACAGAGATGTACTATAGTGATTGAATGGGAAGACCCACTGACATGTTTATTGTCTTCAAATTGCCAGATTTAACACATTCCAGATTAAAATTCTAGATGATCTTATTATAAAAATTGACAAGCTGATAAAATTTATATGGAAATTTAAATAATCTTTAAAGAAAATAATGAAGCTAGAGAACTCACACTCTCTGATTTGAGTCTTTCTAAACTACAATGTTCTAATTTTTGTGTTATTGGAATAATAATAGAAATATATTATGGGAACTAAATAAGAAATCCAGAAATAGATCCACAAACATATCATCAATTGATTTTTGCCCAAGTTATTGCACAATATAATTTAAAAAAGAAAGTCTTTTCAAGAAATGATGCTAGAACAATCAGATAGTTACATGAAATGATTAAGGGATCTTATCTCACACCACACAGAAAAAATTATTTTGAGATGAATCATAGAATTAAATGCAAACCAAAATTCTAAATATTCTGGAAGAAAACAAAAGAACAAGTTTGTGATCTCTTTCTTTGAATATGAAAAAGACTAAACATAGGGGGCAAATCACCAAATCTGGGTTTATCTGAATTAATTACTTCTAGTCACCAAAAGAGACCATTAAGAAAATAGAAAGACAAAGCACAGAGTGAGGATAAAGCATTGTAATACATGCATCTGACAGAGGACTTATATCCAGAATATATAAAGAACTTCTGGGATCCCTGGGTGGCGCACTATCATAAATAAATAAAAATTAAAAAAAAAAAAAAAAAAGAACTTCTGCACATCAAAATAAAAAGATTATGATCCAATGAAACTGGGCAAGAGACAAATATCTAGTTCACAAAAGAAGATAAACAAATGAACTAGAGGACATTGAAAGGCATTCAACATATTTGTCATCTAAGAAACATAAATTAAAACCCCAATAGAATCCTCTATATGCACACTAGAATAAGTGAAATTCAAATCACTGACAACTCTAGACAGTAATGAGGATGTGTAGCAATAGCAACTGGATTGCATACATTTTGGGAAGAATGTAAAAGGGTAAAGCCATTTTGGGGAACTTTAGAACAGTTTCTTTGACTATTAAGCATTTACCTATTCTATGAGCTAGTCACTATTCCTAGAGGTTTATGAGAGAGAAATGATAACATATGTCTACAAAAAGATGTGTATCAACATTTTCAAAGCAGCTTTATTGATTATAGGCAAAAACTAAAAACAATCTCAATGTTTACCATCAGGGGAGTAGATAAACAAATTTGGGCATACTCATAGAATAACTATGATAACAAAAACAATAAAAGACTGAGAAAAAAAAACACCACCATGGGTAAATATCAGAAATACTATATTCGGTGAAATCCAGATATGAAAAGTAAACAATGCATCATTTCCTTCATTAAAAAATTCACCCGAAGTTTAAATTTATTTCAACTTTAATAATGGGCATAACTACTATTGGAAATAGAAATTAGAATGGCTGTTAGCTGTGAGACTACCTGGGGGCCAACTGCCAATAATCATGAGGAAATGCTCTGTAAGGATGAAATTTTCTATATCATCTTTAGTGCATTATTTTTTTGAGGAGGATGCCTGGGTGGCTCAGTGGTTGAGCTTCTGCCTTCAGCTCAGGGGATGATCCTGGAGTCCCAGGATTGAGTCTCACATCAGGCTCTTTGCAGGGAGCCTGCATCTCCCTCTGCCTATGTCTCTGCCTCTCTCTCTGTGTCTCTTATGAATCAATAAAGTCTTTAAAAAATATTTTTTAGGGGGGGAACAAACCACCAAAGAGTGAGTAGCCTAAAAATAGATGCAACTCTGCCATTTTGTGGGGCTTGGTGGAGTGGTTCTTCGACTCTGTAATGTACTGGGGTTACCAGATGTCCGGACTGTTTTCTTATAGCATGACAGTTACAGAAGCAGACTTTTTGACGGCTAGGTCTATACCCATCACAATCTTATTTCTGACACATTCTGTTAGTCACATGAACTCATGTCCAGATTCAGAGGAAGGGAAATAGACCCCATCTCTTGATGTGGGGAGTGGCAGGAACATATAAGGAGAGGAGGGACCGTTGGCAGACCTTTGGAGAACATTTCACACAGTGTAAGTGTTAGTTATATGAGTGTACATATTCATCTAAATTTATACGACTCTACTTTTAAGATCTGTGCATCTCATTGTATGCAAATTAAAGCAGATGCACCATGGAGTTGGCAGTGATGATTTAAAGTCTTATCTCAACCCTGTTTAGCTGAGATATGAAAAAAGAGGGGGGGAGGACAACGCTTCTATGAATCTGTATCAAAGTTCACTCATTTCCTGAAGATTTATTTGGCTGAATTCTTTTTACCAGCATCAGTAAAAAGCATAACAGATCATCTGAACACCAAAGAGAAAATTAAAATTGCTCATTTGTTTTCGTGAGTTAAAATGTATTTGTTTTCAAAGAGTTAAAATGTATTACTTGGTTACTTGAACAAACTAATCAAAATTTGTTGTAATTTGAATATCTGGGGAGTGAGACGTCTTCCATGATTTGGCCCTTTTTCCTCCCTTGCTGTTCAGGGATGAAGCAACAAAGTCCAGTTTGTGGAAACGCAGGCTACAAAGACTAACCGTTCCTGTTGACCTCCGCCACACACTAGTTGTGCAAACTTGGATAAGTCATTTTCCCCAACTATAAAAGAGAAATAGCTGAGGAAATTGCCATCAGAATTAGAGAGGGTCATGGTAAAGGGCTTAGCATGACAGAGTCTGTACGTGAGGCACTAGGAACATAATGAGAGGTAAAATACCAAAAGAAGAGAAGAGAGCAGGGGAGGGGAGGGGAGGGGAGGGAAGAGGAGGGGAGGGGAGGGGAGCGGAGGGGAGGAGAGGAGAGGAGAGGAGAGGAGAGGAGAGGAGAGGAGAGGAGAGGAGAGAAGAGAAGAGATCCCATAGCAGAGAGGCTGCAGACCTTCTCAACCACACTCATGGTGCCCCTCCCTCCATTTAGCCCCACAAAGTTACGCACACTTAGCTGCTCTGTCTCTGCAGCACTCAGTGAACTACAAGTAGACTCTAAATATCTGAATTCTTGTCATCATAGGATAATGTGTGGAAATGCAAATCGCCCTAAGAAAGAACTTTATAATTATGAGGGCTATGAAAGAATGCATTCCCCAGTAAAGAATAAGTCTCTAATCATTACAGGTATTAAAGGAGAGAAGGAATAATAACTTCTCAAATTTTGCTCCTTAATATTGCTAGAAGAAAGTGTGCTTGAAATCTGGTTCACGGGATCCCTGGGTGGTGCAGCGGTTTAGCGCCTGCCTTTGACCCAGGGCGCGATCCTGGAGACCCGGGATCGAATCCCACGTCGGGCTCCCGGTGCATGGAGCCTGCTTCTCCCTCTGCCTGTGTCTCTGCCTCTCTCTCTCTCTCTCTGTGTGTGTGACTATCATAAATAAATAAAAATTAAAAAAAAAAGAAAGAAAATTGTTTAAAAAAAAAAAAAGAAAGAAATCTGGTTCACACTCTATCCCTGTGCCTTTGCATAGGTCAGCCTTGTGAACCTGTTTCTTCACACGGGTCACATAGAAGGGGTGCCTTCAGGATTAGCGGAGATATCTGTCAAGTACCTCACCCTTTGTGAAGGCTCTATGTGCTTATCATCACTATGCTTACTGTCGTGAAAGCCTTATTGTATGTTGAGCCTGGTGCAGGAACTTGCAGCCTGCTGGGCATGCAGACACAGCAAGGTATCATTACAGTACAGAGGGGCAAAAGTTCTGTGAAATGTGGAAGCAATCCTGCAAGTGCAACAAGAAAAAACGGCCTGTGTAATTATGAAGTCAAATGAAAAATTAAAAACAAGGAAAGCTTGGGACACCTAGGTGACTCAGCGGTTGGGCACCTGCCTTTGGCTCAGGGCATGATCCTGGGGTCCCGGGACCTAGTCCTACATTGGGTTCCCTGCAGGGAGCCTGCTTCTCCCTCTGCCTATGTCTCTCTCTCTCTCTCTCTCTCTCTGTGTGTGTGTGTGTGTCTCTCATGAATAAATAAATAAAATCTTAAAAAAAAAAAAAAACAAGGAAAGCTCAATGTATTTGATTACTAAGTTTGAAAGAATAGATGGACGCCTGGGGGGCTCAGTCAGTTGGGTGTGACTCTCGATTTTGGCTCCAGGCTTGATCTCAGAATCACGAGCCCCTAGTGGGGCTCTGCACTCAGCATGGAGTCTGCTGGAGATTCTCTCTCTCTCCCTCTGCCCTCTGCTTCTGCCCCTGGTGGCACACACACATGTTCTCACTCTAAAATAAACAAATAAATATATAAATAAAATATTGAAAAAAAGATTATCACAGTGCTTGAAAAGCACTCTGAGATGTTTATATTTGGCATGATTGTAAACACAGACATGGGCTATTAAACCTGGTGATGGTTATAATAGGAAGAGAACAGACTTCAAAGCCAAAAAAATTATAGTTCGAGTATTGGCTGCAGCTTTGTCTCTGTGGCTTCAGATAATTAATAGACATATTCTATGCCTCAGATACCTGGTGTGTCCAGTGGGAATAATACAGCTTCTCTCAGCATACCAATGGAAGGATTACGTGGCTAACATAGAAAGTTGTTCAGCACAGAGGTAGACTTAGCTGGATCAATGTCTGCCCCCCCTTTCATGAAACGACTTGCGTCATACAGCAGTTAGGGTGCCTATAGTTCAAATAGCATAATAACTAAGAGAGGCTTGAACCATCAGAACATAGTCATTATCTCACAGAATTAGTCCAAAGCTAAGGGAATTGAATTGACAGATTCAGGAGCTCAATGATGTTAGCAAAAGGTTGACTTTTCCTGTGGTTCTGCTCAGCCATCCTCAGCTGGTTGGCTGCATCCCTCATCAGCCCTTCAAGATGACCAGAGCAGCTACACATATCATATCTTTACATAAAGACATCCAGGAGGAAGGGGATTTCCTCCTATGTGTTCAGTGTGTCTTCTGGTAATGCAACAACTCCCAAGTGTTTCGGACTCAGGACCCCAAAGAGCATTTATGTAATTTATATATGTAACACACACATATGTAAACACATGTATATCACATACTGCACATAGGTATACACATATATATCTACTGCAATAGAAATAAAACTAATAATTTAAAATCATGTATTTGTTTTTAAAATAACGAAAGCAAAACCACTGTATGCTAATTAAAGTAAATTTTTACTCCTTTTAAAATATTTTAGGGACACCTGGGTGGCTCAGCGGTTGAGCATCTGCCTTCGGCCCAGGACATGATCCTGGGGACCTGGGATCGAGTCCCACATTGGACTCCCTGCATGGAGCCTGCTTCTCCCTCTGCTTGTGTCTCTGCCTCTGTCTCTCTCTCTCTCTCTCTGTGTCTCTCATGAATAAATAAATAAAAATAAAATAAAATATTTTAAAATTTTTATTTAAATTTAATTAATTAACATATAATATGTTATTGGCTTCAGAGGTAGAGGTGAGTGATTCAGCAGTCTTATATAACACCCAGTGCTCATTACATCAGATGCCCTCCTTCATGCCAGTCACCCAATTACATCATCCCTACAGCGACCCTCAGTTTGTTTCCTATGATTACAAGTCCTTTACAGTTTGTCTCCCTCTCTGAACATTTTAATGGCAAACAACCATAGTTTCTAAACCAAAAACTATAGTTTTACAATTGAATCACTAACCTCTACCTCAAAGCCAATAATACATTATAATTGTTTTTTAAATAAATAGTGAGAAGTGGCCTTGCTTTTCCTTCTTCTCTCCTTCTTTTTCTTTCTCTCTCTCTCTTTCTTTTTTTTCAAATCTCTTTAATATCTCGCTCAATAGAACACAGTCAGTCTCATACCACCTTCTGCCTGCAGGCTATTAGGATTGCTGTATTGGTTCAAGTATATGATAAAAATCCGGCCCAGCACAGATATGGAGCTGAGCAAAGGAGAAATATTTTAGTAATCTTTCAGATAATTCTACATACTTTTCTTTTCTACTACACCAAAACTCAACAAGTGGTGGTTTCTTTAAAAATGCATTGTGGATTCTAAAACCATACTCATGAACTTTTTTATTTTGTTTCATTCTCTCTCTTGCACTCTGACTGGATTATTTCACCTATGCATAATCTTAAAACTTTAAGCATTGATTGTTTGGAAGATACAGCTTTACTGAGTTATGCAGACCTTCCAAATGTTGACACATTTCATTATACAGTTTTTAAAAACAAGTCACTGCTCATATCATCCAAAAAAAAAAAAAAAAAGTCTTTAACCATCAGGAAGCTGTCAAGCTCATGGTGGAAAGTACAAATCTGCAAAAAAAAAAAATTTTTTTTTGTTCTTTAAAGTTCAAATTTTATAATTGCAACAAATACTATCAGTTGTTTGGCTCCAAAGTGGAAGACTCACTTTGGTCATTTTTAGAAAACTATCTGCCAGGAACTCAAGTTTAATAGTTATAGTCTGTCAGTTGTTCATTCAAGTAAAAATGGTGAGCCATGAAAAAGGGCAGCTGGTTTGTTTTGTAACTCAATTGCATGCATGCTTTCCTGGGTACATGGGCATGTGGCAGAAAAGCCCTACACATACTGCCTATTTTGTTATGCAGAATATTAACAAGGTTATACTTGACGGTCGAAATTCAATACAATTAGTTTTTACTATTTCATCAAAGATGATGTAAAATGAGTATTGTGTGTGCGTGTGTGCTTGGGTGAGTGGCATTGAATGCAATAAGCATGGGACACTTGGATGCTGCCACCTTGATTCCTGCTAAGGCACCAGCTGTTTTGCCCTCTCTCTCTTCTGCATCCTCAGCGCACATTTCAACACAGTGACAAAGAGAAATAGCATCTTGGTATCGTGACCATAATCATGCCAGTTTTGAATCCTAGAAGCATCACACTTTTAGTGCCACTGTGTTATCTAATAGGTAAGAAAAACCAGCTTTATGTAAACATACCTCCTAACAGAGGCAATAAAAGGGTATAGTAAAGGGTTGATTGAATAAATCTCATTAGAACATCCTCTATTTGGTCTTATTCAGCATAAGGCTGGGTATTTTTTTAAAAAATACAACAATTATTATTTTTGTAATTAAAATGCTAACAAATTTTTATTGTAGAAATTTAGACACATAAAAAAGTCAAGATTAAAAAAATTAAATCATAATCCACCAGCTAGAGATAAATCCTGTTAATATTTTAGCAAGCATCTTTTCTTTCTTCCTATGCATTTATACTATTTTGCAATCTGCCTCTTTCTTTTCTTTTTTTTTTTTTACTTAACATTGTCTCATGAACATTTTTTTCATATCATTAAATATTTATGGACGACATCACTCTAAATTATTCAGTTCCCCTTCTGACAGGACATCACATTCTGCCTGCAATGCAGTGGTGCCGGGTTGCTTGGTGAGACAGTTTTGAGAACTGGTGGCCTGGCATTTTAGGAATTCTTCCTCGTGATGATGGCGTTTACTGATGAAGATGCCACCCTGAGTCCTCGAGGCCTTTTGACAACTGCTGGTTACTAAGGGACATCCCATGTTCTGGCTGCATGTCCTTGTCTTTGATTTTTTTTTTTTCTTTCTCACAATCCCGTAGGTCCCGTTATACCTGCCTAGCTAGGTGAGGCTTCCTCTGAATCTTTGTGACACCAGCTTCTCCTTCCTCATATCTTTCTCGTGTTGGTACAAATCATCCCCTTTAAACGTATTTTCTCCTCTTCATCTTTTAAACACTGAATTTCCATGACCCCCTTCAATTCCTATTGCAAACCTAAGCACCACAGTCTACACCAAGTATTCTCCACCTGCCTCCCACCTTAATTCTCCATCTCCTCTTTGCCTAGACCCCTACCTCCCTCCAGTCCTCTGGGGACTACAGAACGCACTAGGCCAGCTTGTGTTTTAATTTTCACATTTTCAGTCCTACATGTTCTTCCAGAAACTTAATATTTCTCCCAAGAAAAGGTAGAAAACATTTTCCTCCCCTTGAAAGTGGGTGGGGCTTTTGTGGTTACCTTGAATGTGGCTAGAATGGCTATGGCATTGGTTTGGAGGCTGAGTTAGAAAAGGAAGGACAGTTTGTTCCTGGCTCTCTCTCTCTCTTTTGAAACATAGACCTTTGGAGCCCTGGGTCAACATCTAAGAAGGCTGGCTGCCCTGAAGCCCTTTTTCTGGAGAGACCACACAGAGGTAGAGGGAAGATTAGGTGCCCCAAGAGCCTCAGCTTTTGCTGCCACCAGCTGTTGGAATCTCCCAGGCCAGTTGTGCAAGTGAGCAAACCTAAGGATTCCAGTTCTAGGCATTGAGCTGACCCCATTGACCCTGAACGAAGCAGATGCTCACTGACCCTGCTGAGCACTGCCCTCACTACAGATTCATGAACAAAATAAATGCTGCCTTTGCTTAAACTGCTAGACTTTGGATTTTTTTGGTACGATTTTTTTTGGGGGGGGGTATGATTTTTAATGTAGTAATGGATAACCAGAACATACATCCCACCCCTATCATTCTACAGCAGATAAACATTCCCTACTGGATAGTCATACAACCCCTGATCAATCTTAAATACTCATGCCATGTTCTCACATAAAACCATTCACACATTGTCTTTGTCTATTCTAATAGCCCTGCATTCCCCGAGCACTTATGCACTTGGTCTGTCTTCTGCCCATGCTTTTATCTTTTTATTCTTTTAAATAAATATTATTTGACTCATATGAAATAATTTATCTAATATATGCATGTTAAGAAACATAATAAAGAATGAGCAATCCTGAGACAGAACATTACCAATGCCATAATGTATATCTCATCACTGCTCTGTGAATATCCTTCAATATTGAGAGAATATTGGATGTATTATACTCCTTTCAAAAATTATCTATATTTATTCCTGAGCAATATATTTTTTCATTATTTTGAATTTCATGAAAATAGAATCTTTCTCTCCAAAATAGTCTCTGTCACTTTTCAACCCACCTTAAGCTTTAATATCTGTATTATAGATATGTCATGCTCATGGATTGGATGAATTAACATTGTTAAAATGTCCATACCAACCAAAGCAATCTACAGATTGCTTTAACAAAGTACCAATAGCAGGGGCACCTGAGTGGCTCAGTCAGTTAGGCAGCCAACTCTTGATTTTAGCTCAGGTCCTGAGATAGAGCCCCTCATTGGGCTCCATGCTCAGTGGGGAGTCGATTGGGATTGTCTCTTTCCCTCTGCTCCTCCCCCTACTTGTGCTTGCTTTCTGTCTCTCAAATAAATAAATAAATAAATAAATAAATAAATAAATAAATAAATAAATAAGACATTTAAAAAATACCAACAGCATTATCCACAGAGCTAGAACAAATAATCTCAAATTTGTATAGAGCCACAAAAGACCCCAAGTAGCCAAAGTAATCTTGAGAATTCTTTCAAACAAACCTGGAGCTATCACTATCCTAGAAATGAAGATAGACTGAAGAAGTTGTAGACTGCAAAGTTGTTGTAACCTAAGCAGTATGGTTTATACACATAAATACAGACACATAAAGATCAATGGAACAGGATAAAGAGCCCAGAAATAAACCCACTCATATATGGTCTATTAATTTATAGAAATAGAGGCAAGAATTATAATGGAGAAAAGACAGTCTCTTCAAAAAGTGGTATCGGGAAAACTGGACAGCCACATGCAAAAGAATGAGACTGGACCCCTTTCTTGTACTATACATAAAAATAAACTCAAAATGGGCAAAAGAACTAAACATGAGACCTAACCATAAAAATCCTAAAAAAAAAAAAAAATAGATGGTAACCTCTGGGACATTGACTTTAGCAACATATATATGGATTTGTCTCCTCACGTGACTATATTTATCATGGTGAGCTTACTATAATGCATATAATTGTCAAATCACTATGCTGTACACTTGAAACTAATATAATATTGTATGTCAACTGTACTTCAGTAAAAAAGAGATGTATCTACATGTGTAGCAGTGATTCATTTCACTAGTGCCTAATAATCCATTGAGTAAATAGTCCTCAATCTACTTATTTATTTTCCAGTTGATGGGCACTTAAATTGGATGTGTTTTTTTTTTTTTTTTTTTTTTTGCTACCGTGAATGATGCTTGAATAAACATTCTTACGCATGTCCTAGGTCATATGTGCAAAAGTATCGATGCCTGAGAATAGTATACTTTGAAATGGAAATGCTCAGTCTTATGAGATCACGCCAGATTTTTTACCAAAGGGTCTGTGTCAGTTCTACTTCCAAGAGTAAGAGAGGGATATGATCACCAACAGTTGGCATCACTGAGTATCTTAATTTTTATCTATCTAGCAGTTGTAAATGATGTATTTTATATTAAACTTGTTACTATTTAGACTGTATATCTAAAGATATAAATAGATGTATTTTAAATAAATTATATATTAATATATTATTAATTATATAGATCAACACATTGTAGATACCATCCATATAATTAAATATGGATATATTATATACCTTACTAATTATACGAAGACAGCTATTTATCTCTCACTTATCTATGTCTTTTATACTTTCATTCATTTATTTTATTTATTAATTTACTTATTTATGTTTGTTTATTTGTTTAGTGTTTTCTTTCTTTCAATGGGCCTCTTCAATGCTTGCATCCACATTTATGTTGAATGTTCATATTTTATTTTTTTAAGATTTTATTTATTTATTTGAAAGAAAGTATGCAAGAGAGAGCACAAGCAGGGGGTGCAGCAGAGGCAGAGGGAGAAGAAGACTCCTTTTTGAGCAGGGATCCTGATGTGGGTCCCAGAACCCTGGGATCATGACCTGAGTCAAAGGCAGATGCTTAACTGACTGAGCCACCCAGGCGCCCCAAATTTTCATTTTCTTATTGACTTAGATTCAGGTATAATACATTTTGGATATGGGTCTTCTGTTTGCTTTGTGATTTCAACTCTCTGAGTTGGCAGCTTGTCTTTTCACAACCTGTTCAGTGCCTTTGGATGAATAGAAATATTGGGTTTTAAAGTAACGGTATCCTTTACGTCGCTGTGTCTTTCTTAGTGGAGATTGGAGGAAAGTTTATGTAAGAGAATCCTTCCCTGGTTGAATATTATAAAAACACTTTAACATTTTTAATGTTATCGCATTTTGGTCTTCAGCATGTGGGGAGTTCTTGTAATGTAGGCATGCATTATAAAATAGTCATGCATTTTCATTTTTCCCCATATAAATAACCAAATAATCAAGACCATTCATGTGTTGGTAATTCTGTGCCTTCCCTCTGCTCAGTTATCCAAAGTTCATTCTCTGCTAAATTCTACGTTTTAATGTAAGGATCCCTGTCTGGGCTCTTTCTTCTGTTACATTGAACAATTTGGTTGCCTTGTTGCAATATGACATGGTCTTCATTATTATACTTTTGTTCTATAGAACTAGAAGTCTGGTAGGACTTCCTTCTCAGAGTGTATAAGGTATTTTTAGGCTTTTGTACTTCCATATAGATTTTAGCATCAGCTTGTAAAATTATAGAACAACCTATCGGGGATTAGATTGGATTGCACTGAATCTATACATTACCTCGAGATTTAACATTTTAAATAGCGAGCCTTTATATTGCTAAAAATGATATATTTATCCGTTTATTTGGGTCTTTAAAAAAAGCTTCAATAAAGTTTTATTTTAATACAGGTACACATCTTCTACAGAATTATTTATAAGTATCATAGGCTTTTATTGCTATTGAAAATAAATAGTACCTTTATTTTTTTCTACTTGAATATAGAAATGCAATTTAAAAATATATTGATTTTGCATGTAACCATTTCTCTGAACTCTTATTTTTAACAATTTGTAGATACTTTAGAGTTTGCTATATTGACAATCATGAGCCATAAAATAATGTTTTTCCTTTATTTTCTTTCTATATGTTAATTTTTTCCTTTTTTCTTTTGGCTGGGATTTACAGGGCGATGTGGAATAGAAACAGAGGAAGTGAGTGTTCTTGTCTTGCTCGTATTTTGAAAGACACTACTTCTAATGACTCACCATGAAGAATATTTACCATAAACTTGGGGTAGCTATGTTTTATCACATTAAAGAAATTTCCTTCTATTCCTTGTTTGCAAAGAGTTTTTTTTTTTTAATTATACATGGTCATCGAGCTTTATTATTTACATCTCACACAGATACCATGTAACCTTTTGAGAATGACTATCTTCACCAAGGTTAATGCCTTGGAGATACATCTATGTTGTTGTGTGTAGTCCCCTCTCCTTCTGAGTGGTATCCCACTATATGGATCCACTTACCAGTCTGCTTCTGCTTCTGCATTAACTCATTGAAGGGCACTTGAGTAGTTTCCAGTTTGAGTAATTATGATGAGTAGGTCTACCAAAAACATTCACATATGGGTTTCTGTGCAGATATTTTCATTCCTTTGTAGGATTAATTCTTTGGATTGAGGTTGTTGGGTCATATGGAAAGTATTTGTAAAATTTTATGAGAAATGGCCAGTGTTTTTCCAAAATGAACATAACCTTTTGCATCCCCATTAGGACTATGGGAAAATCCCAGTTCCTATGTATCCACAACACTTGGTATTGTTTTAATTGTAGAAAGCGTGTAGTAGTGTCCCACATGGTTTTAATTTCCATTTTTCTATTGATTAATGATGCCAAGCATATAATATTGTGTTTATATGTTGTTGGTATATCCTGTTTTGTGACTGTTCAAGTCTTGTGTCCATTTTTAAGCTGGATTATGATCTTACTGTTGAGTTTTGAGAAATTTTTACATCCTGTAAATACGAGTCTTTTGTTTTTATTTGTTATCTCATTTTCAAGTATCTCTCCCAGTCTATTTTTTTTGTTTTCATTCTCTCAATGCTTATTTTGATGAAATCCAATTTATCATTTTTTTCCTTTTACAGACCATGATTTTATTACCTAATGCCATAAGAATTAATCCCATGATTACTTCTGATAGTTTTATGTTTTACATTTGGATCTTTGATCCAGTTAGAGTTATTTTTTGTGAAAAGGATGAGAGGTAGGTCAAAGCTAATTTTCTTTTTTTTTGCATATGGATGTCCGCTGTTTCAAAATTTTTATTGAATTGCCTTTGCAATCTTGATGATACATGCAAGAAGCTTTTTGTAGATCCCATTGATTTTTTTTTTTTTTGCAAAGAAAATTTAAATTTCTTCCTTTCCAAGCTGTATGTTCTTTATTGCCTCTTCTTGCTTTGTTGCAATGTCTAGGCTTCCAGTATGTTTTTGAAACAGAGTGGTGGACATACTTCCTTGCCTTGCTCCCCACCTATGGGGAAGGAATTCTATCTTTCACCATTAAGTATGAAGTTAGCTGCAAGCTTTTTTTTGTAGAATCTTTTTTCCAGATTAGGGAAGATTCCTTCTATTTCTAGTTTGCTGAGCATTTTTTAAAAAAAATTATGAATAGATGTTGAATTTTGTCAAATTCTGTTTTCTGTATCAATTAATATGTTCATGTAGTTTTTCTTCGTTGCTATATTAAAATGAGGGATGCAATCAGGGTGTATTCTAACTTGTACATATTTCTGGATTTGATTTGCTAAAATTTTGTTGAGGATTTTTGCTTCTATATTTATGAACGATATTGTACTATGGTTTCTTTTGCCTACTTTTGGGAGCAGAGTAATACTGGACTCATATAATTAGTTGGGAAGTGTTTCTTCTCTTCTACTTTCTGAAATAGATTGTAGAGAATTTTTAATTTCTTCTTTAAATGTTTGGCAGAATTTTCCAGTGAATATCATTTTGGCCTGGATTCTTTTTTCCCCAGAAGGTTTCTAACTATGAAATCAAGTACTTCAATAGAAGAAAAATTGGGGCGCCTGTGTGGCTTAGTCAGTTAAGCTAGTACTCTTGATTTTGGCTCAAGTTGTGGTCTCTGGTGGTGAGATCCAGCCTTGCCTCAATCTCTGCACACAACATGGAGTCTGTTTGTCCCTCTCCCTTCCCCCACTGATGAAAGCGCACACTCTCTCTCAAGTGAATAAATAAAATTATTTATTTATTTATTTGAGAGAGAATGAGAGATAGAGAGAAAGCATGAGTTGGGGTGGAGGGGAGAGGAAGGGCAGACTCCCTGCTGAGCAGAGAGCCTAACATAAGGCTTGATTCCAGGACCCTGGGATCATGAATCAAGCCCAAGGCAGACACTTAACTGACTGAGCCTCTTAGATTTAATAAATAAAATCTTTAAAAAAAAGAATAAGAAAAACTATTTCAGTTGTGAATTTCATTTTTGGTAACCTTTTTATGGTTTGCTGAGTTTATGACTTTCTTTGAAGAAATTGGACCATTTCATCTACCAGTCAAAATTTCTGTGTGTACAATTAGTCTTAATAATCTCTTATTAATATGTATGGGTTCTCATTTCAAAATATACACATATATCAAACCATTATGTTGTATGCCTAAAACTAATGCCATGCTATATGTCAATTGTATTTCAATAAAAAATTATGGAGTCTATAATAATATCTAGTTTTTTCCCTGCTATCAGTAATCTGTGCTTTATTTGCCTGGCTAGAGGTTTATCATGATTTTCAAAGAACTAACTTATGATTTAATTCATTTTGTTTTTCTGTTTTCTATTCTATTAGCTCTATCAGTTCTTGTTTGTATATATTTTGAAGCTCTGTTATTAGATACATGCCTATTTAGGCTTGTTTTATCTTATGGTAAGTTGGTCCTTTTATCATTATGTATCTATCTATAACTGCTTTCCTTACTTTTAATCCTATTTTGTTTGATAGTAATATAGACATTCCATCTTTCTTTTGATAGTTTTTAAGGTATATCTTTTTTTTCATTCTTTTATTTTTAAATTACTTACATGCTTATATGTAAAATGAGTTGCTTATAAACAGCACATAGGTCTTACTTCTTTACTATCAAATTTGATAGTCTCTGTCTCATAATTATCATGTTTAAATCATTTACATTTAATGTTATTATTTGGGGTTTTGTTTTCTTTTAGAGTGAAGTATAATATTTTATTATTTATCATGTGTTATTTTTTTATTCCTTTTTTGCCCTGTCTTGCCCTATTTTAATATTTTATTAAACTTATATTCATTAGATAAATGTTTTAAATAATTAAAATAGTATTTTGCCTCATTTCAATCCATCTATTGAGTTTTTGACTATCTCACTTATATGGTTTCACAGTGATTGCCCAAGGGATTACAATATTCATAGTTAACATTTCACTGTCTACTTAGAATTAATATTTTACCATTTCACATAGAATGTAGAAAACATACCACCATGTGAACTATTTTATGTCTACTCTTCCTGTTGTTTTCACATACATTATATCTGAGAGACCTGATCAGATAATGTTATAATTTTTGCATTCATTTGCCATATATGTATTTTAAAGATATTAAGAAAAATATTAATCTATTTGCCAAAATTTTTACTATTTTTTTGCTCTTCCTTTATTCTCAATCTTCCAAGTTTTTCACCAGATCATTTTCTTTCCATTTGAAGAACTTTCTTTAGCATTTTTTTAATAGTCAGCTTTTGACACATTCACTTAGTTTTCTTTCTTCTGAGAATGTCTGTATTTTACCTTCATTCCTGAAGGATATTTTCCCTGACTATAGATTCCTGGGTTGGCAGCTCTTCTCTTTCAGCACTTTAAAATGTTGCCCACTTCCTGCTGGGCTCCATGGCTTTACACAATAAACCTCTCATCATTCACACAATTGTACTTTTGGAAGTAATGTGCAGTGTTTCTCTGGCTGCTTTCAGAATTTTTTCATTGTCTTACATTTTCAACAGTTTGATTATGATGTGTCTGAGAATGATTTCTTCAATTAGTCCCATTTGAGTCCCCTTAGAAATGAACTATTGGGACTTAATCAAGATAAAAGCTTCTGCACAGCAAAAGAAACAGTCAACAAAACCAAAAGACAACCTACAGAATGGGAGAAGATATTTGCAAATGATATATCAGATAAAGGGCTAGTATCCAAGATCTATAAAGAACTTATTAAACTCAACAGTAAAGAAACAAACAATCCAATCCTGAAATGGGCACAAGACATGAACAGAAATCTCACAGAGGAAGACATAGACATGGCCAACAAGCACATGAGAAAATGCTCTGCATCCCTTGCCATCAGGGAAATACAAATCAAAGCCACAATGAGATACCACCTCACACCAGTGAGAATGGGGAACATTAACAAGGCAGGAAACCACAAATGTTGGAGAGGATGCGGAGAAAAGGGAACCCTCTTACACTGTTGGTGGGAATGTGAACTGGTGCAGCCACTCTGGAAAACTGTGTGGAGGTTCCTCAAAGAGTTAAAAATAGAACTGCCCTATGACCCAGCAATTGCACTGCTGGGGATTTACCCCAAAGATACAGATGCAGTGAAATGCCGGGACACCTGTACCCCGATGTTTATAGCAGCAATGTCCACAGTAGCCAAACTGTGGAAGGAGCCTCAGTGTTCAGTGAAAGATGAATGGATAAAGAAGATGTGGTCTATGTATACAATGGAATATTACTCTGCCATTAGAAATGACAAATACCCACCATTTGTTTCAACATGGATAGAGCTGGAGGGTATTATGGTGAGTGAAGTAAGTTAATCAGAGAAGGACAAACATTATATGGTCTCATTCATTTTGGGGAATATAAAAAATAGTGAAAGGGATTAACGGGGAAAGGGGAGAAAATGAGTGGGAAATATCAGAGAGGGTGACAGACCATGAGAGATTCCTAACTCTGGGAAATTAACAAGGGGTAATAGAAGGGGAGGGGAGCGGGGGGTTGGGGCAACTGGGTGGCAGGCACTGAGGGGGGCACTTGATGGGATGAGCACTGAGTGTTATACTATATGTTGACAAATCGAACGCCAATTAAAAAAAAAAAATCTAAAAAAAGAAGAAATGCACTGATGGAAATGCCTGAGAATCTGTTGTAGTTGAAGAGAACCTTCCAATTTCAGTGCAGATCTAGTTCCCATTTTTTTAAAAAATGGGAATATGAGAAGGAAGAAGAATTGGATAGGAAGAGTTTTGGACTATTCTAAGAAAGGTCTGGTTAAACCAATGGTTGTTTTTAAAGCCAAACCATAGATTAGCAAAGTTTTTCATCTTGTAGGAGTGGTCCTGCATTAGTCCCTCTATAACACGTGCTCATTGGCTGGGGGAAGGCCTTGAGAAGCATTGCCTTGGCACAAATATGGTGGCGGGGCTGGAGGAACAGTAGATGAGCTTATCCATCAACTATGATCCCTGCAGCAGAAGATCTGAGCAGCATATTGTCATAGCTGCTGAATCAAGTTTACTTCTAGCAGGCCCAGAGGTGACCAGGGATGCTGGTTACACTACAGTCACTACTGATGAGAGAGTGCAGTGATCTTGTTGGAGTTGGCAAGAAGAACTCAGATTTGGGGTGCATTTTTCATAGAAAGCCAATGGAATTTTCTGAAAGATTAGGGATAAGAGACAGGAATAACTCAGGCTTGCAGCTTGAACATCTGAGAAAGATTTCTAGAATGAGAAACTTAAGGTTCTGTCAGAATTGGAGGAAGAAATAAGGGAAACGTAAAAGGAAGAACTTGTTTATGGGATTCAGCATTTGTTTATAAGTGGTTAAGATTTAAAGAGTGAGAAAAAGAAAACCTCTCTAAAGAATACATGCAGTTTTTAGGCAATGACAGAGGGAAATTTAAGGTCAACATGAATGTGCAAGAATAAGACCCAGGGGAGTGAGGAGACTGGCAATTAACTGAGAGACCTTTATCATAGACAAAGCTGATGTTTTCCATTGTCTGGGTCAACATAGCAACCTTATATGTGTGTGTGATGTGACACTTAATTGGCAGCTGAAATCAAACCTAACATTGGAGTCTTTCATGAAAAGGAATCCTTAGCAGCTCAGACTTTTCAGAGTTGAAAGAGTCCTTAGAGATTCTTACTCTATACCCTCAGTAAATGGGAGGGGGGATTGAGGTCAGACACTGGAAGAACATAATCCAAAATCACAGAGCCCTTTATTCTCAAGAATAGCAATAAGCTCAGCTATTCTGATGTCTTGTTCATCATTTTCCTTCACTCGTGAATCTGAGGAAGGCCCCTCGATCTCCATCAAATATATATCAAATTGTGCACTCCATTGGAACATCTCAGGGGGAGAAGTTAGTCCATTATTATGATCAGAGTTCTTGAGATTACATACATATACAGTAGTTCACCAAAATCAGTAGGGCCTGAAGGATTTATAGAATAACAGAAAAGAAACAGGTTTTTCTCTGATAATCTAACCCTACTGCCTCCTCCCCAACCTCATGCCTCAGCTCTGAACAATGTGAGCCTCAAAACCTGTTCTGCCTTTTTTTCCATGTTCAATTCCTGCTGTGTTCAGTGTCCATCTCACATACTACCATCTCCATCAGGCTTTCTTTCCTGATTTTTATCAGCAGAAGCAATCTATGTCTTTCTGTAGACTCACAAAGGTGTTTGTATTTCTCTTAGAAGTTCCACCTTGTATTAGAATTGTCTTCTATAATTTTTATGTCCTCACCATCTGTTAGCTTTGCTTCTGTAACAAACAACCCCAAAGTCTCAGTGATGTAGAGCAATGTTCATTTCTCACTTATATTCTGTGTGGGATGTTGGTTGACTGTGCTCTAGGATAGAGCTCTGTGAGGTGATGCTCTATTCCAAATCTTTTTTTCATTCTGGATCCCCAGCAGATGGAGCAAAACTTACCTAGGACCTACCATCATCACGGCAGAGGACAGACGAGGGATGGGACAGACTTGGGATGCATTTCAAAGCTTTGGCTTACCCATGATATATTTTATGTCCTCCACATCCTACTGACCAAGTCCAAAGTCAATGAAATAAAGACCACCCAGTTTTCACAGGAAGAAGCAAGACACATGGCAATGAGCAGGGATGTATGATGAAATCTTTAAGAATAATTATGTGATCAACCAGTCTTATCTACTTGGTTTTGAGTTCCTGGGAAGCAGAATCTTGGAATAATTTCCTTCTGACCCATATAAGGTCTATCAATGTAGCTGACATACAGTATGTATTCAGCAAGTGTCTGAGTAGTGAATGAACACTTTTCACAGTAAAACTACAAGATGTTAATGAGAAATATTCAAACTGTCTGGGTTTTTCAGTCTTCATTTATCTCCAGCAAATGATCACTTTCTGAAGAAGTAAAATGGCCCTAATCTCCAAATTTCTCCAAAGTAGTATATTTCCTTTCCTAAGACTTTTGAGTAGCCTGTGTCAGCCTGAGTGAAGGAAGCAGTATGGCCTCCATGGAAAGAATGGACAACAAGCACCCAGAAAGCCCTGGATTTGAATCCCAGACCTCCAATGACATGTTCAGAGACAACAGTAGATCGCTTTACCTTTAGAAACCCCATTACTCAACCACAAAGTGGAAGCAAGAACTCTTTACTGGCTGGCAAGGGAAGAAAATGTATGTGATGTACTTTGTTCCACAGATAGTGGTTTCTACAAAATTATCAAACACAATGATAATTTGTATGTTACCTCCTAATATCTAATGTGCCTTTTCATGGTATATCAAGTCCAGAAAATTGTGTCCCAGATCCCTTGTCTGTTCTGGTCTTGGTTTCTTTCATGACATGCATGGTTTTGCAGGTGGTCTTCAGTCCCAGTCTGTCTCCATCCTGGCTGGGCCATTCCAGCAACTGTCATTCTGCTCGGGGACTTGCAACTGATCATCTTCTTCAGGAAACTGTATAGCACAGGTGACTATGACAGCGCAGGCCACTAACCAGCTATGGAATCTCAGTCCCTCTTCCTTTCTCAAGCCTCAGTCCCCCATGTGTAACTTGGTAATGTTGGGCAAAATGACCACATAATTACATTCACAAGAAAATTAAATTTGTTAAATGCTGTGATGGCAACAAGCTATTCTGGAACATCAAAACAAGGAGCTCACTGCTGTGATTTGCTTTATCAGGTTGACCAGAATGTTCTATTTCAGTGGCATGATCCAAGGGAAAAAAGGGAGTTTGCTTGCTCTGCCTCCCTTAGCTAGATAGTGGGGGCCAATAGCCACTGGGATTCTTTTCCTCTTCTTCAATTGCTTTGCGAATGGACAGGTCACTTTTCATTCTGAGAAGACAGTTTTGTCTCAAACATGAGCCAGCTGCTGCAGACACTTCCCAAGGGGTGAGTTTGAGTGGACTGTTGTGCCTCTCTGCTCCAGTCTGTGAGAAAGGCTCATGTTTGAGCAGAGACTTCTGCGTCTCTGAAGTTGCATTTTCTCATCCTCTCTCTACTGCTGGAAGCAGTGGGTAATTATTCCTAATTCTGATCTCTGAGGGAAAATTCTTCCTCTTGGCATGGACTGCCAAATCATCCCATTCCGGGAGCAAGTGAACAAATGACCTGATGAAGCCTTCAAAGGAGAAAAGCACTAGACAATGAGGTCTAATCTCCATGCACTAGAGCCTGAGATCCACTTGTATCACATCTGGATTTGTGCACCTGCGGTACCTCCACTCAGGCACCCATGCTCCTGGGTACAGCTTAAGCATGACACTGACTTTCTCACTTTAAAACAGATTTTACTACCTGAGAGAATGTCTCAGAATCATCTACAAAGTTTTATAAAAATATATAGCCCTGAGTTGAGTCTCAAAGACTGTAACGTAGTAGGTTACTCAGATATAAACTTAAAGAACCTCCAATGTAACTTACCACATACAAGGAAGGTGATATGCAGCGTACTATGGTAATCCCAGCAGACATCCACAATCTCACCCCTGGGGCTAAGGGCAACTTCCCCAGGCTTCATCCCCAACTCTTGCAAGAACCAGCTATCACTGATGGCATGTCCATATCAGCAAGCCTGGCTCTTTGATTTCTTTTTCTTCTTGCTGCCAAGAGGATCTTTTAGGCCTTTATCCATGGTTGGTCCTCCAGCCCACTACCAGCCTACTGTTCTCTGAGATTCTTCTGTGTCTATAACCACACACTTCCACACACTTCTAAATAATATAGGTGTGATTTCTAATAATATTTTGAACCACATGAACCTACCTCTATGTAGAAAATCTTGTGTTTTTCTCAGAGGAGCTCCCCCCAAAATACAAGATCTCAGTTTGACAAAAAAGATGGGTGATACTGGGTAGGAGAAAGAGGAGGAGAAGAAAGGACCACATTATGGAGGAGGGAAAAGGTGGAGCTGGGGGTGCTGCAGAACCTGGATTCTCAAGATGCTATATTACAGATTTATAGAGCTAATGCCACATCCACCAGAGAGCCTTCTTTGATACCTAGCAGGAAATTACTCCTCCCTCCTCTGAAACCTGGCAGCATATATTTACCCTCTCCTATAAAACTTTCTGTTTTATAACGTAGTTATCTCTGTTCACAGAATGTTTCTATGGACCCTCTAAAGAAGAAAGATCAGGCTAACAATGTGGTTAAAAACGTGCATAGATTTAAAATCATACTGCCAATGTTTTAAGTTTGGATATTTACTGACTCTGCGGTTTTGGGAAAGTCCCTTAAACTGATTTCATTATCTATAAGTTGGATATGCCAACAATATTAAATACAATGATTATTGAAATGAAATATTGTGGTAATGGAAGAAAAGCACCTCGCCACACATGGTAAACACTCAGAATTCAGCTCTTAGTATTTTTAATAATAAGAAAAATTGGTGCTGGAAGACTTGCCCCAGTCATTTATGGTTATTAGGTGGTGGAGCTAGGTGGCTGCCTGCATCACTGCTCTGGGCCCCCCTAGACCCAAAGGGCCTGAGAGTGATTGGCCCTTCCTTCCCCCATTTGAACCTACTGGTATAGGGCAAGTTGCCTGGGAATCCCCACTAAGTATGGCTTCCCTGACTTTGGAACCAAATAAAGATCCCTGAAGGAACCTGTGTGAAGGCAGCAGGTCCAGGAGGGTGACAAGAGCTGAAAGTAGGGGACCAGGTGAGGAAAGATGCCCTTGTGGACAAGAGCCTGTCTTCAGGTCTTGTGGATGTAAAGCTCCACACTGGACTATGCTCTCCCAGGGCTGGTGTTGGAGGGAGGGTAGGAGTGGTAACCACATGATTCTGTCCTAAAGGCCAACGTAGTGGCTAAGAAGACAGGGCAAATTGCAACATCAAATTCTGTCTTATTTAACTGCTGTGCGTTTGTGTTTCAGAAAAAAAAGCAATGTTGGCTAGGTGCAGGCTAATTCACATGAAAGTGGAAAAATCTTTACCCAAATTCTTCCTTCCAGGTGAGGTTTACAACCTAGTGGTCCATGAATGGGCTACAGAGGGTCTTTGAAGGCCTTTCTAAAAGTTTCTGAATTTGTGAGGCTCTGGAAACATTTGCGTTTATCAGACTGACCCAGGACCAGCAACCAAAAATGAATGAAAAAATAAAGGGATGAATGAATGAGTGAAAGAATGAATGCAAATTTCCAAAACTCCTGTGCCCAAATGTCCTTCAAAGCCCGAGTAAGTGCTGTAGGCTTCAGTGTCCACTGAAGATTAGCAGCTGGAACCCAGCTGAGGCACAGGTCTGGGAAAGAGATTCGGGTTCACATACTGACTTCTCAAAGGTTCACAAAGCAATGATTCTGTGCAGCAAGAAGTTGGGGTGCTGGGAAAGGAGCCGTAAAGAACACAAGGAGGTTCCTTTCCTCATGGAGCCCATACTGTAGTCATGGAAACAATAAATAAATTTGCAACTAAATTTGTTAAAAAACATCAGGTCGTGGCTCTGACACTGAATTCACATCCTCTGAGCCTCCAATTGCCCAACTGTAAAATGGGGGTGATCATGTTTCCCTACCAATCTCAAGACTGTTGCAAGGAACAGTGAGAGCAAAGGTTAAGGGAGCTTCGCAGGTGAAAGAGCCTCCACTCAGTGAGCACCTGCTAGCCACAGGGGCATGCAGCTCCCCTTCACACATGCTCATGTACCCCATTCCACTGGGTAATATCACCATCAGAGTAGCAGAAACTTTAATTCTACAGATGAGGAAGCTGAAACTCAGAGCATCTGAGCAACTCATCCAGGGTCACACAGCTTGTGAGTGATAGAACCCAGAGTCAAGCTGAGGTTTCTGGGAGCTCCAGAGTGTGCCCTTTTCTGCTAGGCTATCTTTAATCACTCTGAGGATGGAGGTAGAGTATGTCACAAGAGGAAAAGAAGAGGTAAGCACGGGAAGACTTGAGTTCTCAAGTGTTTACTCACCCCCTCATCAGTCTTAAGACCTTGAAGATTAACTGCTCAGAATGAATTTTCCCCTTGTAAAGTGAGCGTGATACCTCGGGTCCCTCAGATTGTGACATGGCTCCCAGAGACCCCCACCCTGGACCCCCACCCTTGGTGTGCTCATCTTTGTGAAGTCATCTTCCCTTGGGTGAGGGCTAGACCTGGGACTTCCATCTAATGAAAGGATATGGAGAGGAGGGGAGATGTCACTTCTGAGACTAGGTCACAAAAGACTCTAACTCCCATCTTCCTGGCATTTCTCTCTCTCTGGTCTATCTTACATGTGTGCTTTGATGGAGAAGACCACCCGGAAAGGAACTGGCTGACGGCCACCAAGTAGCTGAGGCCCTTGGTCAGCGTCCCAAGAACTGAATCCTGCCAACGCCACGTGGGTCACCTTGGAAGAGGGTTCAGTAGCCCCGACTGGCTACTTTCTTGTGGCCAGGTTAGAGATCACAGGTAGACACCATGACTGCAGCCTCCTTTTTTTTTTTTAAAGATTTTATTTATATGTTCATGAGAGACACACAGAGAGAAGGTAGAGACATAGTCAGAGGGAGAAGCAGGCTCCCTGCAGGGAGCCCAATGTGGGACTCCATCCCAGGACCCTGGGGTCACAACCTGAGCCAAAGGCAGACACTCAACTACCAAGCCACCCAGGTGCCCCAGCCATGCAGATTCTTGACCCTTGCATACTGGGATAATAAATGCATGCCACTTGAACTGCTGAGTTTTGGGCTACTTCGTTATACAGCAATCCATATGTAAAGCAGGTAATACGTACACATGCCGTAGATCATGGGCCATGCCAGCAGGGGCTGGGAGGGCACCCCATAATTAGACTCATCAATATTTCTACAGTCAGATCTGTGCTTGTTTTCATTCTATGGGCTACATGAAGATCATAAATAATATTACATTTGTTCAGTTCAGATTTCGCTGCCACATTAGTTTATGCCAAATTTATGAACAAACATCTGGCTTTCAGAGTTTTCTGGTTTGGGGGATTTCAGATCAACAGTCGTGGACTTCTTGCACATCCCCAGGGACATTGCCAGGATCAAACGACAAGGTGCTTGGGGGACAGATTTTATAAAGCCCTGCAGTAGCCAGTTCCTGCCGGGACTGACTGAACCCTCAGCCTCCAAGTAAATGCCCGGTCCTCAAGCTCAGACACTCGCCCTCAGCCAGGCAGAAGGAAGCAAGGATGTGGCAACCCACACAGGCTACTCCAGGCCCGTGACTCTGTTCACCAAGTTGCTGCTGAAAGAAACGTCTATTCAGTAAACATTTGCTCAACACCTGTCATGGAACATCGTTTTGACCTAAAAGAAGGCATGAGTGATTCACCAAAACCAGGATTCAGGCCAGCACTTGTGTGAGCCTCTCCCCATTCCAGGGCCTGATTTCCAAGAACAAAATTCAATCCTGCCAGAATGTCATCAGAAACCAAATTGGGAACTTCCTGAAGACCATATTGTGTGCAGGAAGGTGGGGACCATATGCCAGGCTTCTTTGTCCTTATAGGGCCCTTGGCCACCCCCACCAACCTGTCCAGCCCCCTGATAATGAAGTCCTTGTGAGAGAGGTGAGAGCCAGCTCTTAGCAAAACCCAGGCTGAGTCGAAGTGGCATTGTGAGTTGTTTCTAGAGGTATCTAGACGTTGTAGTTTTGAAAAAGCTGGGACCACACACTGACGGTGTCTCTATCAGCCATGCAAGCAATCTTGGCCGACTTCTAGAAATCATGCCACATCAAGAGTTTTATTTGAAGCATCTAACTTTTGATTTTGTAATGGTCTTACTATTGGGGAGATGACAAAAAAAAAAAAAAAGGTGGACACTCTTGATTTGTTTCTTTTCCCAAACTTTAGGCTGAGTTTTTTTTTTTTTTTTTTTTTTTTTAACTCAAATTAGATCTTGTTGTCTTCAATGTATCAGTTACTTTAGAGTCTTGAAAATCCTTTTCCCACCCTTATGTCCTGACACAAGAAAAGACTCCACATTTCCCCGAAGGCGCCCCCAAAATTCACACACACACACCCCCCAAAAGCTGATTTGGATTTTAAACCCAGAGTAGTGTTTAAGAATTCTGAGGGCTGGTTTTGGCAGTGGCTTAATCGTAATGCTGTAACATCGCTGCAGGCAATTTTCTTTGATTTAATTAGATGAACTGTGGTATTTTTTTTTCTTTTTGCAAAAAGGCTTTATTATGTAGAAATGAAATATGTATAAATTTAATTTTTAATCTTGTCACTACAGTGTGGGAAGAAGCAAGCTGATTCTTTTAATTTACCCTCTTTGTTTAAGAAAAAAATTAAATTAATCTTATCACAAGTGTTTATGAGTAATTGATTTGATTTTTGCACTCCAGTCAGAAGTGGGGGGGAGTTAAGCCTGCCTGACTCATCCTCAATTGAAGATCCAATACGACCATCTTTCAATATGTAAATACTAATGAAGAATCAACCATGTGTCTTCTGCTCAGAAGATGGCGGCCACAGTTGGGTGAGATGTAGATGGGAGGTTCTGTGGCAAAGGAGCAAAATGGGATGGACACTGGTCCTTGTTGGAACATCTAGAACATACTCCTTGGCCCCAGTGAGTGAGATACATCTTAAGCTCCACTGTCCATACATCTAATCATTGGATCTTTCCTGCCTGCCACTCAGAGCTCAGTCTGGCATCAACTGGGATTCTAGACATGAAGATGTTTTATATCTTGAAGGGCTGATACTACTCTTCTCAGACTTTGGGGTACATAACAATTTCCTGAGGAATTTCTACAGAATCTTGGGCTCCAGCCCCAGTGATTCAACTGGGCAGGTCTGGGTAGGGTCCAGGAATTGGCACACAGCCCTGGTGTTTTTCCTGATGGTAGTCGGACAACCATGGCCAACAGGTAGGATTGCTCACTCCTCTCTGTGGCTAGAAACTTCACTATCGCCCTGCAATTTCCAATAGACCATTCTCTTTTTTTTCTTTGCATCCCATACCTTCCTTACTCCATTTTGCTGTATATAGAATCATTCTATACCATGATAGCATTTTATTATCATTTATGTAATTACATTATAATACATGCTGATATTAATAATTATATTCTTAATTATATACAAAGCACATATTTATAACACAAAATGCATATTTATAACATAAAATGCATATCTAGAACATAAAATGCATATTTATGACACAAAATACATATTTATAACATAAAATACATATTTATAACATAAAATACATCTAATCATAGTACCCATATTCTATTATAGAAAATATAATCCATACAGAGTAAGAAAAAAATCACATTGGTTCATTTTTGTATGGTCTCTAAGTTGTTGGGGTTTTTTTGAGATTATTTATTTATTTATTCATGAGAGACACAGAGAGAGAGAGAGAGAGGCAGAGACACGGGCAGAGGGAGAAGCAGGCTCCATGCACCCGGAGCCCGATGTGGGATTCGATCCCGGGTCTCCAGGATCAGGCCCTGGGCTGAAGGCAGTGCTAAACCGCTGAGCCACTCAGGCTGCCCTTGTTCGTTGATAAAATACTTTTTAAGCTATTGGAGAAAAAAAAAGCAATTAGCCATTTAGACTTGGTTTCTCAACCTTGGCAATATGAATGTTCGGGTTGGATATATTTTTCTGGTCATGGGGGCCTATCCTCCATGGCCTCTAGCCACGAAATGCCAATACCACCTCCCCGCTACACACCAAGCAGCAGCAACAAAACATGTGTGTAGAAATTGCCGTATATACCCAAGGGAGCAAAGTGTTTCCTGGCTGAGAACTTCTGAGTCACATCAAGGCCCAGGATGCTCCCCAGACCCCCTAGAGCCCACCCACACTAGACACACAACTGCCCAGCCTGCAGCTCTCTATTAGGACTTAGGGCCCTGAGATGCAGATGGCTGGTGATTTCAAAAAAGGGCTTCAAAATTTAGTCTCCCTCCACATCAATAGGCATCCTTTAAGATGGGGGGCATAACAGATGTTGCCTGTGGGACCAAAGTCCTGAAAACCAAGCCCTGGAGCTTCAGTTGGTCTTTACTGAGACAGAGTCAGGGGACCAGAGAGCAGTTTCAGAGCAGGAAGCTGTTGCCCGGGAATAATAGCATGGACGCGTGAATGGTACTGAGCTTTTTGGCCACCCCATCACTCGCTCCCGGTTTCTTTTGGCAAATATCAGCAGTCTGGGCTGATTCCAGGGAGGTGGGAGCTGCTTCTCCTCCCACACGGGCTGGTTACCAGGAGCTGTGTCAGAGTGAAAGCAGGGGTCGGTCTCGGCCTGAACCTATCAAACGCTTCTGAGCAGGAAGGCAAGGAGGGCAATGCCAAACTGGTTTCAGAGAGGTCAGTGATGTAGCTCGAGAGAGGCAGGAGGCACAGTGTGTCCTGGGAGCAGCAGGGGCTGCCTCCAGGCCGATGGGTGGCAAGTTCCTCTGTGATGTGGGTCCAGGACCAAAAGCCTGTAGATTTATTAGAAATCTGCTGTCACAGAAGTGCTGGCATGAACCTACAGCTAAGGTCACAGACCTGGCTTCCTTCTGGGCAGCGTCCAGACAGTCTTTCTGGCAGCCACAGTTCTTAATATTTTTTTTAAGATTTTATTTATTCATTCATGAGAGATACAAAGAGAGGCAGAGACATAGGCAGAGGGAGAAGCAGGCTCCATGCGGGGAACCCCATGCAGACTCGATTCTAGGACCCCACGATCAGGCCATGAGCTGACGGCAAATGCTCAACCACTGAGCTACCCGGGTGCCCCCACATTTCTTGACTACCCTCCCTTTCAACTATGAACACTGATCTGTGATTTCTTTACGCTGCCTAGTAAATACAGCAAAGCACATTTAGATAATAATTCTTGAGTAGCAACTGCTCCTGGAGGGAGGAATGAAGGGAGCTTACTCACAAATGTATCACAAATTCACATCTAGGAATTTTCAGTGAATGACAGACAACCTGATTTCAGAGGGAGGGGGAATGAAGAGTGAACAGTGGTGACTGTTTCCAGGAACTGAGGTATTTTAAACGCCTTTACATGTGTGGCAAAGGAGGCTCAGGGATCTCAGATGACGTGTCTCATGTGACAGTGCTTGAGAAATGACAGGCTAGACACTGGGCACCCCTGCCTCCTCCTACCACTCACTTTCAACTGCCTTCAATGTCGCCGGCACTAATAAAATCATTAGGACAGTCACAGGCATGTAGAGGGGTATGGGTTGTGCCCTGCCTCCTCCTCCTCCTCCAAGGGGCTCTCATGTGGGCGTCCACATTTAATTATTACACTTCTAATCTTTTCCCGTATGTAACATTTATCTTTTCAAGACATGGTTGGGTGGTCACACACATGATATTTCCCGCTTAATGTATTTTCATTTCCCACTCTCTGGAAAAAAATGTTATTATGGGATTTTGCTGTATTTGGCTAAATATTGGGTTTATTAAAATGCATCATGTTTCCCTTACAGTCTGATCAGTTGGAGCAGTCTGATGGGCATATTTATCCAAATTGAAAACATGCAGTATTTACCTAGTAGTTTGGAAGGTGGGTTCTCACACATCAGAAGCCAGAGTTGAGTGGTGCTGGGGTGAAGACCCCCTCGTGGTTTGGATGAAGACACATGATCATTATACTTCTTTTTTTCATTTGGATGCTTGGTAGAAGCCACTTTGAGTCTTTTTTTTCTTTTTCTTTTTCTTTTTTAACTTTCTCTACTTGTAATTAAGTTAAATTGTTTTTTGGATTTCTGTTCAGAGTTGCAAGTGCCAACCAAAACATCTTTAAGTGACACATTTTACGAGCATACATGGGTTTATAGTTAACCATGTTCATTTATAGAAATCTGGTCAAAGGATATTCTCTCATCCTGAAACCCAAGACACTAAGTCAAAGAGAGGGATGACAGGGACTGTATAATCCCTGTCTTTTGTTTGTTTGTTTTTTGGTCTCTGTTTTTTTGTTTGTTTGTTTTTGTTTTGTTTTGTTTTTTTTCCTGCTGTCTGAGATGATGAGAAGGAATGAACCATGGTTTGTGTCTGCCACCAGCAGTATTTCCACTCAACCAATGATAGGAAGTCAGGAGTCTCCCTTTTACTGAAAAGAGGTTCAGGTGGAAACCCAAGAGAGGCAGCCATGGAGAGTGGAGGCACAGAGGGCAGTGGGCAAAAGGATATGAGGTTTGGTTTTGTGTCTGACTGTGTGACCTTTGTCAGTCAACTCAATTACCTCAACTGAAAAAAAAAAAATGGCTTTGATTGGACATCCGGACCAGTCCAGCCAAGAGGAGTGATGTCAGTAGGAGCACAGACCATGGGCTCATGGACTCTGGTTCTTTTCCTTAGGAGGATTAGCCTTGGGCAGACCCTGTAAACTTAACCTAGTGTTCTGCATTTGTAAGATGGAAATTAGAATTCTTCCCTCAGTAGATTGCTGTGAAAATGAAAGGATTTTTCAACTCAAATCTTAAGCCCAAGGCCATTCTCCAGGTATAGTCCAGAAAGACTCTTAAAAGATTATTCTGCAGCATAAGTGAGTTTTAACTGAATGACAGTAAATCATCAACAACTTTGTGATTCCCTTGCCCAATGGCCTGTGAAGATTCAGCATTGTTCAGAAGGCAGGTCCACCCAATTTAGTGTCTGTGGGTAGCTCAGAAATATAATGTCCTCCTACTCTCACACAGGATTGATTTGGATTGAGGGAGGCCATGGATCTGCATGTTATGAGAACTATTTTAGATGGCAATGATCTGCAGCTCATCTTCATGAAGCATGCTTCCAGAATAATATACCCACACATCTTGCCTGGAATCTAAAGGCTCCCATGACTTGACCTCATATCACCCTTCACCCTCACTCCTTCCCACATTCCTGATAGACTCAGGTTTCCTTCCTTCACTCAGCTTTGCTTTCATTCCCAAGATATGCTCATGCCTTCTACACGTATTGCTTTTGTGCAAGCATGAAAACCATCTCTCCCCACACCTGCCCTCAATATTTAAAACCCTTATCAACAAAACTAAAAGACAACCTACATAATGGGAGAAGATATTTGCAAATGACGGATCAGATAAAGGGCTAGTTTCCAAGATCTATAAAGAACTTATTAAACTCAGCACCAAAGAAACAAACAATCCAATCATGAAATGGGCAAAAGACATGAAGAGAAATCTCACAGAGGAAGACATAGACATGGCCAACAAGCACATGAGAAAATGCTCCGCATCACTGGCCATCAAGGAAATACAAATCAAAACCACAATGAGATCCCACCTCACACCAGTGAGAATGGGGAAAATTAACAAGACAGGAAACCACAAATGTTGGAGAGGATGTGGAGAAAAGGGGAACCCTTTTGCACTGTTGGTGGGAATGTGAACTGGTGCAGCCACTCTGGAGAACTGTGTGGAGGTTCCTCAAAGAGTTAAAAATAGACCTGCCCTACGACCCAACAATTGCACTGCTGGGGATTTACCCCAAAGATACAGATGCAGGGAAACGCCGGGACACCTGCCCCCCGATGTTTCTAGCAGCAATGGCCACAATAGCCAAACTGTGGAAGGAGCCTCGGTGTCCATCGAAAGATGAATGGATCAAGAAGATGTGGTTTATGTATACAATGGAATATTCCTCAGCCATTAGAAATGACAAATACCCACCATCTGCTTTGACGTGCATGGAACTGGAGGGTATTATGCTGAGTGAAATAAGTCAATCGGAGAAGGACAAACATTATATGGTCTCATTCATTTGGGGAATATAATAAATAGTGAAAGGGAATAAAGGGGAAAGGAGAAAAATGAGTGGGGAATATCAGAAAGGGAGACAGAACATGAGAGACTCCTAACTCTGGGAAACAAACAAGGGGTGGTGGAAAGGGATGTGGGCGGGGGGTGGGGTGACTGGGTGATGGGCACTGAGGGGGGCACTTGATGGGATGAGCACTGGGTGTTATGCTATATGTTGGCAAATTGAACTCCAATAATAATAAAAAAAAGAATACATTACAATACTACCGATGCAAAAAAATAATAATAAAAGCCTTATCAGATACAACTGCATCTTGGAAGCTTCCACATCATAAAGGCACCCCTACATCCATTCAGGTTTCTCTCTTACCGTGAACATTTTTTTCTGTCATGATGTGTATTACGCAACATTATGATCACTTCTAAGAGTAAGAAGTTTTTCTTTCTTTCTTTTTTTTTTTTTCTTAAATTAACCTGGCTTCAGCACTTGTTAGACTGAACAAAACGGTGTTGTTTACATTGTACCTCTGAGACTTTGTGGATGAAAGCGGCTGTAGAAGGCTATCCGGGGAATCTAGCTATCACTTACAATATGGTTTCCCTGGGGATAAAGACGAATGTGTTCAGAGTCCCAACTCATCATACCACGTAAGACAGAAGCACATCACTCCGTTTCCTCTGACCTCAGGATGGGGCACCCTCCCCCTGCCGTCACATCACTAATGGCAGAGAAATGACCCTCCAGTGCCCACAGCAGGTAGGACACAGCAGCAGGGTAGAGGCGGGCAGAGAGAGACAGAAAGCAAGAAGGTGGTAACCATGGAAAGATTCAATCTTCCAAGTCCATTTGATATCTCTATGCGTGAGTTGGAAGATGAACCTCTTTCTACTAACAATTCAGCCAGTTTAGCTAAACTAACAATTTAGCTAAAGCGACCCAATGAGGGATGGGGGTGGGGAATAAGTCGGAAAGCCTCCTTGAGTATCCACCATTTCGTATTATGCTGCAAACAAACATGCATTCATTTGTGAGAAGAAACACGATTATTTAGAAAACACTGGAATCGACAATAAGAACAACAAAGTAACTCCTACAGCTCAAAATGAGATCGTCACCAACATGACCAGCGCCACCACCACAAGCGCCGCTACGGGTGCAGAGCCACAACCACCTCTACCACCAGCACCAGCAGGATGTCAGGACCACCAGCAGCCCCATCGCCACTACTTCCACTGTGTCCACCCCTGTGACCAGCAACCGTGCCTTGGCTGCCTTCCTGTCCGACAGGCACCACACTGGCCCCATGTCAGCAGGAGCTGATGGGATACCGCCAATGCCTTCTAGGGGTTCCAATGAGGTTGAGGAAGTAGTTAACTCGCATTAAAAGACAACCTCTTTCATCCTGGTATTTACAGGGATCAGGATGGTTTTTGGCATTAGTAGGTGCTCAGTAAATGTTTGATGAAGTTTGAATAAAACAGCATGTGTTAACCATAAGTGTCACTGAATTTCAAACTATGACTTCAGCATCACAGGCTGTGCAGATAGATGGAGTTAATTTGTAATGATATGGAGACACCATTTTCTTTTCATTAAAGTCTGCATCTGGTGCCTTTGTAGCCTGTATTAAATGCCATTTGTCATGCTATGGTCTTAGAAGGGCCCCTGGACTCTGGTCCCATTAAACAAACTCTGCCTCCCACATGCCCATTTGCTATCATGACACGCGATTAGAGCTAGATGGGCCCTTCAAATGAAATCTGCTCTGAATCTCTCATTTTATGTTTGGGGAAACTGAGGCTGTGAAAGCAAACGTGATTAATGCATGTTCACACAATCTCACCCTATTCCTGTCTGTTTTAGGGTTTTCCTCTGCTCAATGGGGAACAAAAGATCAGAATTTCCACAGGGAATGGAAGACAAAAGCTAATAGTCGTCTATTTCTGTGTGAGGCACAGGGCTCAGATTGTACACACGTGGTCTCATTTATCCCCCCAACGACTCAGAGGGGTAGCATCATCTTCTCCACCGTGCAGATGAACAACGTGGGACACGGAGTGGGTAAGTCCTCCATCCGGGTCATGTAAGTGCTAAGACATTAAACCCAGATCTCACTCACTGGTTCTCATAGTGGTTCTCCTCTTCCCACTTCCTTGCTGATTTTTCACCAAGTTATCTTTCTGAAAGACAGAGTGGTGACCACAATCTGATACTTAAAGTTCCCAGTGGCTTCTATGAGCTTTGGAAGAGAATCCTAAAGTCAAGGCGGCATTCAAGGCCTTCAGAGTCAGCTGATCTCGCTCAGCTCTAGGAGAGAGGGTCTGTGCGGGTGAGTCTGCAACCTGGGGCTCTCCTGGGTCTTTACACTTGTGCACACACTGATCTCCCTTCCTGCAGCTCTGGCACCTTCCTTTTCCTCCCAAGAAGATCTTTATCATCTTTCTCTTCACTATCAAATCGGGGATGGACTTCTGTCCTCCTCTCCAGCGTAATTAATGTAACACCATCTCCTGTGCTTGGGATGGTTGGTTTGTATGCACACAGCTAGACTTTCCCAACTGAACCCTGATGGTTCCTCCAAGACGTGGAAGCTCCTAGGAGATAGGGGCTTGGGATACTCGTCCGTAGAACCCATGAAGCCCTAACGGATGGTCCCATCAGCACACTTTGCCCGCTGTTTGGTCAAGAGCATCTTTCCAGCTTTCTTTAGTTTGTTTCAGCATTCAGTTCCGGTGATCACTTCCCGTTAGTACAATTGCTTTTCTTAGAGACTATATGGAGCAGTTAGGACCGACTTATTACTCCCACTTAGCAGATGGGTAGAGAGAGGCACAGAGGGACCTGGTCCTTGTTCCAGGTCACAAAGGTGGACAGAGGAAAGGCTGTGGACCCTGACTCTAATGCCACATGTCAATATCAGCTCTTTCCAGAAACATTCAGCTGCTGGAAGAAGTGTCCCCCCCCCCATTTTTTTGAGAGATGACAAATTATATTCACTATTGTCCTAAAGTGGTTTTCATTTCTGATTACTTAATTTGCCCAGAGTTTGCTTTAAATGGTTTTCCACGGCAGGCTGTAGATGTTTGCGGTTGACTTTTTGACATTATAACACTTTCGTACAAAGGAAGCTACAGAAAGCAACAATGAAAACATTTACTAAGTATGTTTATAATCAAATATATCCCTCGGTAATTTAATTTGGAGGAAGCGGAGAGCCCGGCATTACAAACAGAGGGCTCGTTAATAATTCATAAGTCCTGAAACAGGGAAAGCTGGCACGGAGATTCAGACTCAGGCCACAGTTGGCTGCTCTGCTCAGAACCCACCTCTGCCCAGTGAGGAGGGGGGAATCAAGTAACTGGAGCCCTCCCATGGCTTCGCAGGGCTGGGTTTGAAACAATGCCCCTAGGAGACTCAGGTTTGGGGAGGTCAGACTGGGGGATGAGTCAGGAAGGGGGTAAGGCAAGGCGAGGGATACTGAATGGGCCCAGCCACCACCCCACCCCTAAGCCACCAGGTCTGAGAGATGCATGTCACAGCAGGAGGTTTGGCCCAAGCAGCCGTCTCCAGCTGGCGTCCCTAAGTCAAGGTCTTTGCCTTATCCATGGCCTTTGATGTTGAACATCTGAGAGGCCACTGATGAGCCCAGAAGAAATGGACATAAGTGAAGCACGGCCTATTCTGTTTGGCCCTACAACCGGTCAAGCTTCAGCCCAGAAGCACACTCTGAGCTGCAGTGTGCAACTACTCTGCACGCTCACCTTCTCACTTGCATCATCATGAGAGGCAAGTGATGCTCCTGCCGGGTACGGGCACCTGGCATCGTGGGGGGGGGGGGGGGGGTGAAGGCCCAGAGTGGAGATGAGGGAGAGAAGCGCATGATCCCCTCCAGTGAGCGGCCCTGCGTCCACAGAAAAGAGAAGAGGTGTGCGTTCGCTCACATTTGCACACTCTCCAGATTATTCTATGGTCCAAACAATGGGAGGAGGAAGGGCGGTCAGTTTCTTCATCACTTAGCCTTTTAAGGAATTACAAAGAGTTCAGAACAGTGAGCAAAAGATGAGAGCAGATAGTTTATGAGGGAAATACAAATGTCTTTTAAATGCGGGGAAAATATGCAAACTTTATTGGTGAGAAGAGAAAGGCAAATGGCAACTATGTGGGATATTTCTATCTTTCAGGTTGGCAGAGATCAAGGGGTCTTGGGAAACACTGTGGGGGCAGACGGGGAGCCGAGGGCAGGCCTTTAGCATTGCTGGGAGTACGAGGGACGGCCACCCGACTGGAGACACTCACAACGGTGTGACATAGCCATTTCGTAGCAGAGTGTGTAAAGATGAGTGTGTAAAGGTAGCTGTTGCTATGCTCAGTGTAGAATCGAACTACAGAGAACTCCCTAAATATTCATTAATGGAATTTCGTTGCACACATATGCACACACAGTGGGAAAAACTGTGGGCAGTTTTTTAAAGGATGAAGAAACGAGCATTTCATTCTTCATGCATCCTCTCTGTGTAGACACACAACCGTATCATCTATACATATACTTCACCCCTTCGTATGTAAACATATACAGGTATATATGCACACATACATCTTCGCCCAAACACACACGGTGCACTGAGGTGGACTGCCGAACGGAATGGTCTACCTGCTGAAAAGTGGGTTAAGAATTTATGCAGGGGTATATGTGCAAGGTATATTCCCATCTGTGTAAAAATAATTCAGAAAACACATGTGCATGAGCAGGTGCTCACACCCTCGTGCCCGGTTTCCATCGAGCCTCAAAGAGCTGCAGAACCCAACAGCAGCGAGGTATCAAGGGGAGAGGTGCACACACCTCTGCAGTATTAACTACCAATTGCAATTACCTGTTTATTTTTATTTTATTTATTTATTTGAGAGAGAGGAGGGATAGTGAGAGAGAGCATGAGCAAGGGGGTGGGGCCAGAGGGAGAAGCAGACTGTCCACTGAGCAGGGAGCCAGATGCAGGACTCCATCCCGGGACCCTGGGATCATGACCTGAGCTGAAGGCAGACACTTAACTGACTGAGCCACCCCTGCATCCCTGCAATTACCTATTTAATAAACACGGGTGTTTTAAAATACCGTGGAGGCTTAAATTGACATCCCCATGAAAATAAATTTTGAGGAAATAAAATTATACTGCTTTATCTATTTGAAGATAATCCATATCCCCAAAAGTCAGTATTCTCTTTCCGGGTTGACTTTAATATTCTTTTTTTTTTTTTTCTTTACATGCCCTGATTTTTCATGCTGTCTGCATCTCAGCCCTTGTTCCTAAAGATTCTCTCCTGCCTGTCCTCTGTAGAGCTCGGCGTTGAGAATTAAGTACAAAATGCCAAGTTCGTCAAAGCTGGCACAGACTAGAGCATAGCTCTCACCTCCCTTTCTGGAGACGCTACCTCTGTTAATATAGCCCAAGAACACAAAGCACTGCGAGTCATCTGATTACCACGAGCATAAGGGCTGACTGTGAGCTAAGATACCAAATAATTTTTCTAACCAGCACATAAGTCTTATCTATCATCTTGTCTCAGCACAGTTGGTCCCCAGGACCCAAGATTGGAGCCTTACTTGACTCCGATTATGCTTTCGACATCCTTGCTTTAAATGGTTTCCCACCCACATTCCTTGTTCCCTCTCTAGCTCCCCTTCCATCACAGCCCCTCACCAAGCTTTCCCTACTAACAAAGCAGATGTTTCCAGACTGAGCCTTGACTGTGATACATACACGTGTATTTTTTTTACACTGTGTCACCAACGGTACCATCAGGGCTCCTCCTTCAATAAGATGCTGATTGGTCGAAAATGGCTTCCAGTAACTCAGCCTTTGTTTTGTAAAAACATTATTGCAACATTGTATAACACTTTAGAAATGTTTCAAATTTAGGCTGGCTGGTGATTTAGCAGACTAGGGGGCTAGCATATGGAGTCTGCTGTGCTCAAGAGGCTGTGGTTTTGTCGCTGGCATCACCAGGCAAGTCAAGAATAGCAACCCCGGGGTCCTTCTCACACCTGAGCTGGCCAGGTCACCAGCTGTGATCACCTTGGACCAGGCGTGAAGTCTTGTGGGCAATGGGAGAGACAAAATTTAGATATTCTAAGGCAATAGGTTTCTAATAAGCTTTGTATTTATTTTTCTCTTTTCTTCTTTTCTTTTTTTTTCTTTTTTCTTTTTTCTTTTCTTCTCTTCTCTTCTCTTCTCTTCTCTTCTCTCTTCTCTTCTCTTCTCTTCTCTTCTCTTCTCTCTTCTCTCTTCTCTTCTCTCTTCTCTCTTCTCTCTTCTCTCTTCTCTCTTCTCTCTCTCTCTCTCCTCTCTCCTCTCTCCTCTCTCCTCTCTCCTCTCTCCTCTCTCCTCTCTCCTCTCTCCTCTCACCTCTCCTCTCCTCTCCTCTCCTCTCCTCTCCTCTCCTCTCCTTTCCTCTCCTCCCCTCCCCTCCCCTCCTCTCCTCTCCTCCCCTCCCCTCCCCTCCTCTCCTCTCCTCTCCTCTCCTCTTCTCTTCTCTTCTCTTTTCTTTCTCTTCTCTCTCTTCTCTTCTCTCCCTGCCTCCCTCACTGTTTTCCATCTTTCCTTCCTTCTTTTCTCTCTTTCTCTCTTCCTTTCTTTCCCCTCTTTCCCCCTCCCCTCCTCTTCCCTCCACTCCCCTTCTTTTCCCTTCCTGTTAACCTTTCCTTATCATTCCTTAGCATCTACATTGTGCCAGGGACAGAGCGGTTTAAAACACATAAGTTCTAGGTCCTGCCCTCAAAGTGTTCATGACCTAGTCAAGAATACAGGAAAGATAACGCCGATTACAGATCCGCCTGAGACTTGCAAAGTGTGAGGAGGGCACCTGGGAATGAAGGATTGAGAAGTTGATAGTTGTTTTGAGTTTAGAATCTCTTCCTAAATATATTTGGTACCCAAATTAGTATTTATTGAGAATCATAGGACATAGAAGAGGAGAAGAGCACGTCAGGCAGTGGGAATCGTGTGCAGAATTACTTGAAATAATGTTGAAAAAGCCATGGGTTGGAAATCCTAAGTCTTTCACTCCACCTTGTGTGTGAACTAGCTGATCACTGACCCTCTGTTCACCTGCAAGCCCCAGGCTTTGAACCTTCTGGAGGGATGTTCCCTTGCTCCAGCCTCGGCCCCCAGTAGAAGGCAGAGTCTTATATACAATCATCCCCATCACTGTCCACTGTGTTCGTGAGCACCTCAGTGGTGGAGGGTTATGAAAATGACAAATTTGGAGCTCAAAGGCTGCCTGTCTGGACTGGCTGTGGCTTTGCTCGTTGTCAGTCCTCACTGAGGTTAAGCTTTGTCTCACCTCATGCATCTCCTTGAGGATCTTTTTTTCCATAAAATAGAAGGTCAGAAAGGAAGAAAAGGGGATCGCTGAGCCCCTCTCTCATTTCTAGCCTACACATTCCAGAATTTGTTCTAAATTGTTCTCTGAAGTTCTCCACAGTTTGGATGCAGCTCCTTGGAGGGGAATCCAGGGCCATACAGACAGAGGGCAGGTTATCATGCAGGAGCACAGGTTGAGGAAGATGTCATGGTCCTTGGTAATCCTCCATGGACCATTGAGAAAAGCCATGGCATTATACTTCCTCCATTGGCCAAAGATCCAGGTAAGGCTGAAGATGGCAGCAGGAGAAGGCAGGAGCAGCCTGGAAGACGGTTGGGGTACAGCCCAGCATCTCTGAACGAGGAAATCTGGATGCACCTGGCACTTACCTGTGTCTCCCTCATCACATGACCCCCTTCCTCTCCAAGAGACCTCTGAGATGACCAACATTTTCTTTACTTTTTTATGATTTTCACAGTTGATATCCAGACCCGCAATAAAGGGCAAAGACAAAAGGAAAAAAGACAGACGGGATGTTTTCCTTTCCACCACGATGTATCCTTGGCGCTTCATTTTTGCAACAAAAACAATGACAGAAATCCAACAGCAGTGGGGAGCTCCCACCTGCTGGAGAGAAAAATCTGTTGGTGGTGGGTGGGAGAAGATGTTGCCAAACCAGTGATCTGAAGGGCCCATCCGTCCTAATTGTTCCACCTGTCTCATGTACTCCATAATAGATGGACAGGTGGACATTCCCCAAAGGGGTTTATAAGAAATGACAGCATCCAGTTAGGGGAGCATGTTATTGTGATGCTGCAAAGAGGACAGTGCCAGGGATGGGCTCCTGGGGCTCAGAGCTGGGACATGAGACACCATTCACCCAAGGGGGCCTCATCAAAGCCAGAGGACTACAGTCTTACCTTGGGGGGGGGTGTCTACACAGCTGCTTTATAATGCCCCCCAAAAAACTTCTGGTAGCCCTTCTCCATCTGCTAAATCCACAAGAGTAAATGCTTCATGAGTAAAGGACCCAGGTCCATCTTCTGCTGTGTCCTCACACCTCCTAAGAATTCAATAAATGTATGTTGAATAAACGAGGATGGGAATAAAGTGCCAGGAGGCAGGCAAGGGCAGAGGGAGACGGAGAGGGATCAGGAGCAGACAGACGAGGATGGGGAGCCAGAGCAGAGCCCTGAAGGACTGTGGTCACAGCGGGTGCCAGGCTGGTCGGCTCCCTCTGATCCGGGGCAGGCTGTGCGCCGTCGTTAGCCACCTGACACCCTGCAGAAGCTGACAGCCCTGGGGCCCATGACAGCGCTGTGATGCTGTGATGCTGCAGGGGCCTGTCCCCACCAGGAGGGAGGCAGGCAGGTCTGGAGGGAAGTGGGCCCTCATTAAGGGAGCGGCGCTGCTGGGGCCTGGTGTTTACTGGAAGTTGAGCAGAGTGGAAATTAGAGAGAGAAGGGCCGGTTCGGAGTTGGAGGGGGGAACAGCCCCACAGCGGCTCAAGCCAATAATGCCTCTATTCGGATGCCATTAGTGGCTTTGGCAGGCGAGCTCACCATCTACTTCAGAGGACCACGGCGCAGATTAAGGGAGGCTGATGCTAATTTGCACATATGGAAATGCTTTTTCTCGCCGTGGATGGCTCTGTTGTGGACAGATGGAATTAGCAAGAACTTCGAAGTCGTGAAGGCAAACACATCAAAAAAAAAAAAAAAAAAAAGCAAGCCTCTCTTTTCTTTCCCACTTCTCCTTTCTGTTGGCCTCTCTCCCTCCTTTCTTCCTGCCTCCTTTCTACCATCTCTATGTCCTCTCTTTTTCTTTTCTCTTTCTCTTGTGAGAACCTTCTCATGGTGCAAGAGTCAATCAAATTGCCCCAGAATGGCTCCTGGCAAGAATAATGCACTGATCATGTTTCAGCTGCCAACCCTCTCTTGAACAGGGACCCCCCACATCAGGTTTAAGTGGGGTTCCGGGAGCCAGAAACCCCTGGCCAATGAAGGCCGGCGTCCAGGGAGCCGGGGCCTTGCTCCCAGCCCTGACCTGGGGAGGCCTAGCCGGGTTGTTCCAGGGTCCCTCTCCTGGGTCCCCAGCTACCTCAGTCCCCGTGAGCTTTCCTGTCAGCCCTGTTCTGTCCCCAGCCATCTCACAGCTCATCTGAGAAAGGGTTCTTCTGATGCATGCGGTTTGCTTCAGGGCTGAAGCGATCAATCCCGGGGGATTACCTCTTATTATTATTTTTCTTTCTTTCTTGTACTCTGTGCCTTTGACTGGGAAGGTCTGTAATATTTTATTTATTTGCCAGACTAGCCGGGTTTAGCGTCCCTTCAGAACTTGACACACAAGGGTGCCAACCCAGCTGAGACACCTACCTGGGTAATTGTCCCTCTTCGGGGATTGGCAAACTTTTTCCATAGAGGGCCAGAGAGGAAATAGGTTTGGCTTTCCAAGCCAGAGGCCTCTCTGGGATGTACAAAAGCAGCCATGGAAAAGATATAAATGAATAGGTTCCAGTAAAGCATGATTTACACAGACAGTTTGTGGGCCACGTTGGCCTGAGGGCCATTGTTTGCTAACCTCCTGCCCAGGTTAATGGTAGAGGTCACACAGTTCCATGTACTCTGAGTCCATTTTCTAATTCATCCAAGGGCTGGACGAGTACATGTTTTGAATGAGAAAGGGGTGTTCTAATCCTGCTCTGTCTCCACTCACATCAGAGTGCTTCACCACCAGGCCCCAAGCAGCCTGAAGACCCAGCGAGGGGGCCCACCAGGGTCAACGCCAGTGATCCTGTGCCCCAAGCCCACTGTCCTGATGATTCACTCCTCTCCCCCAATGAACATCAGAGGTGCTCACTGTGCACAGTCCTTTCCTTCAACAGATCCTGGCCAAGTGACTCACCAATTGAACGAACTATGGCTGGACAAGTGCTACAAAAACTGTATCATCCAGGAAAATTCAAGGTACTGGTACCATCTTTGTCAGTGTTCTGTGTATGTTCTCTTTCCTTCAGAACACATGAGGTCCACTCTCTTCCTCACCTAGACATCCATGGTGGCTGACCTTGACCCCTGCATTTAATTCCCTGAGATGCCTCCCAGGATCATAGCTATCGGGTTGAGGATATCCCCCCAGGTCTGCAGTATTAAAAGAAGATAGTATCACTAGGATTCAAGTTCATCTAGAGTTATCCTAGCCATTGGATCATTATATCATTATGCACCATGAGGGCAAGGACTCAGTTGTTTGTAATAATGCGCTGATATTTTTATGCATGTATATCCAAAATCATGTACACATGTATAGTTGCTTTTATTTAGAGAGAGAAAAGATATACAGATACATAGGCACAACGATTTTTAAAAAATGGAAAAATGGATGTATGAAAAGATGAGTGGCTGGCTGGCTGGATGGCTACTATGAAAAGGCAACTCTTATAAATTAGCTAATTATCCAAATTATCTAGGGTCACTCTTTTCCCTGTTTTTATAACCCACATTCCCTTTGGTTAAATATGAATTTAACATGAATTTTATACCCTCTCATGTTTTAATGTGAAGAAAAATTATTTTACTAAAACTGAAGTGCTTTGAGAATTTTAATATATAATACAGGCATAGGATAGACTTTTGTGTGCGTGTGTATGTGTTTTACCTTGATCATTTGAAGGCTATTTGAAAATGTCCAAGAAATTTAATATTGTCACAAAAGTAAACTGCTATTATTATGACTAAAATAATTTGGAATTCTTATAAATTAAAAGTATTTCTTTTGTTCTATATCTGCTGTCACAGAAGTTCTGGTCAGTGGCTTGTCTTCCCTGTCATATTATTGTTCACCTTTTATGTTGTGCTGATGTTGTAACACTGGTTCAAACTGTACACTTGTAAAACAGTTAAAAAAATCCTCTGGTGAATTTTGAATATGAGCCTGAATTTTAAATTACCAAGTGCTCTGCATGCTTGTCTTAACACCAACTTCAGTTCCATTGGCCTTTCCAGGTATTGGATCCAATTCTCTTTGGAATCTTCCCCAAAAGGGCAAGAATCGGTTTCAGATAAGTCCACATTGTTTGCATGGCCTAACTTCTATTTAATTGGAAAAATAGACTCAGGAAAGTTTTTCTCACTCATTACTCAGGAATGCCTTGTATTAGTTGGAAAAAGGTCTTCCATGGGATTTGAAAAATGGTGCAGAAAGCGAGCTCTGAATAAGCACCTGCACTCTAGGACCTGAATGCAGTAAAAGCAAGGAAAGAATTTTAAAAAATGCTACAAAGGAAGAAGGGGATTGCCAGAGTCACCTGCAGATTGTAGAAAGTGCAAACGAGAGAAGAAACAGAGGCCAGGTTGTCACTGTCTGTGTGATTGAGACAGATCTCACAAAGTCATCTTAAGATAAATGTGTGGGTAGGGAAGGAGAGAGGATGGGGGTGGGGGAGAGGTAGAGGGAGCGAGTGAGGAGAGAGAGGGAAGGACAGGAGAAGGGGAAGAGGCAAGAGGAAAGGTGGGTGAGGAGTGAGAGCTGGAGCAATTCAGATAATCCACTTGGCTCAAAGTCCTGGTCTCATTGTGAACTCCATAATCGCATCCTAATATCCTACCAGCCATGGTGAACTATGGAATGTCCCATTTTCTCCCACTCCTTTCCAGAGCTCTGTTCTACTGATGTGGGGTTACAGTCACAGTCACATTCAATATCCAACCCCCGTCATCTCCACCCTCTGAAACATCACAGGCAGAAGACAGCGTTAATTTACATTCTTTTTTGAAAAATTTTTTTAATTGAGTATGGTTGACACACCACATTACATTAGTTTCAGGTGTACAGCATAGGGATTCAACAACTTTTTACGTGATGCTATACTCACAGCAAGGGTAGCTTCCTTCTGTCAACATGCAACATCATTACAATACCGTTGGCTGTGCTCCCTATGCTGTGCCTTTTATTCCCATGATTTATTCCATTACCTGGAGACTTCATCTCCCGCACCCTTGCATCCACCATCCATTTTGTCCATCCCTTAACTGCCTTCCCTCTGGCAACCATCAGTTTTTTCTTTGTATTTGTGTCTGATTCTGCTTTTTGTTTGTTTATTCATCTTGTTTATTGTTTTTGAGATTCCACATATAAGTGAAACCATATGGTCTTTGTCTTTCTATCTGACTTATTTCACTTAGTATAATGCCCTCCAGGTCCATCCATATTGTCCAAATGGCAAAAAAAAAAAATGCATCTTTTTTATGGCTGAGTTATATATATATATATGCCATATATCATTTCTTCTTTATCCATTCATGTATGGATGGACACTTGGGTTGCTTCCATAACTTGGCTATTATAAGTAATTCTGCAATAAACACAGGGGTGCATATATCTTTTCAAGTTATAATGCATATATTTTTTTGAATAACCCAATAGTGGAAGTACTGGGTCATAGGATATTTCCAATGGACATTCTATAGACAGTTGGGCCATAATTTGCCCAGAGTTAAGGGAAGCACATTTTATTTTATTTATTTATTTTAAAAAATATTTTATTTATCTATTCATGAGAGACATAGAGAGGCAGATACACAAGTAGAGGGAGAAGCAGGCTCCATGCAGGGAGCCCGATGTGGGACTCAATTCCGGGATTCCAGGATCACTCCCTGGGCCAAAGGCAGACGCTCAATTGCTGAGCTACCCAGGCGTCCCAGGAAACATATTTTAGAAGTTAGACTGATCCTTTATGCCTAAGCTTCTTTTCTGGCTACATAATATATATTTTCTGAATGATATAAAGTTCTTGCTTGTTCAAGACCAGAAAAGGATGACAAAATATACAGTTTCTTAATTTTTTAGTAACTTTGTATTTTCATGATTTTGTGGATTTTACAAAAGAACTATTTGAGTATTACAAAAAAAATCTTGGACTCCAGAACAATAAAGAGGTGAAAATACAAATATTTTCCCATAACCACTCATAATCTTAACAACCACAGGAAAAGTCTATTTGTCCTTTAGAATTCCTTATGTGTGCTTCTGTTTATTTACCTTATAGAGATTGCTACTGAATATAAACTTTTATATTTGCTATTTTTACTCAATTTTGTGTTGTAGACATTTTTGCAAGTGTTCACATTATTTTCAAACCCAACTTTTTATGATCCATCATCCATTGTGATGATATAAGAATTTGCCATTCACATAGCAGTTTGCTTTTGGCTCTTATTTTGTTGTTGCTGGTGATTTTATATATAAACATATATATATGTATATATATGTGATATGTATATGTATTATATATGTATTTATATCATATATAAATCCACTCCAATGCTTATCTTTTTGCAATCTCTGGTCTCCGTTTCTTCTCCCTGGAGTATTTTTCTCCAGCCAACCTTATCTCTGCCATGACCTATTTGAGAGTTTCCTCTTCAGTGAAGCATTTTTCAATCCTTCAAAATACAATCAATGGCTTTTTATATTATGACTCTCATATCTACATAGCTATCCCTTAGTTCCTATATATATATGGTGTGTGTGTGTGTGTGTGTGTGTGGTTTCTTTATACATGCTGCACTGTCTACCTAGCTAACCTAGTTTTCTCTGGGTGAACCTGGACTATCTGCTTTTCCTGTCTGCCCTCAGAGCTCACCTGTAAAGCGAAGATACTGTACTTACCTCTTAGACATGAGGTGAGAATAATAGATGTAAATAGACGTAATGAGGTAATATATATAAAATGCTGAGGATAGAAGCTGGCACCCTGAAAGTCCTCCATCATTCTTAGTGTCTCTGTTGTGTTAATTTAGCCGCAAGTATGCAGTTTGCCTCAATAATGCGAACCCTGGAAGAAAAAGCACACCACATGCACATGTGTGTATACAGCCTCATTACTTAGCATGGTGCCTGGTCCTTAGAGCTCAGGAATCATTCATTGAATAAAATAGATAGAGTTTAATTTTGTTAACATTAACATCATAAGGCCTTTTACTCAATGGATATGCTAATAAAATTGTTATTTATAATGAGATTTTGCATCCACTATAGAGCATTTATTTATAGATCTCACATTCACGTATATTTTAGGATTTTATAAATCAAACCTTATTTTATCTAGAAGACTCTCATATCACTACAAAAAAGACTTTAGAGACATTCTAATAATTGCCGTATGTTCAGTGAGAGAGGCTCTTTTCATCATACAAAAATGAACTTAGTTAATTGAATGGTTATGATGGCTACAGAAGGGGTTTATAAAAGTCACAATTAAGAGGAACCCACTGTAAGAAAAGGCAAAATGTATTTTTCTTAGCCTCCCATAATCTGCATTTTCAATGCACAGATTTCAGAAAAGTCCCTTTCCAAATCCTCTTTTGTCCCACATGAAAGGGATGATGACTTTTACGCAGCCGACTCAGGCTTTAAAAAAATGAAATAAAAGGAATGTTTCCTCTAAGTAGAACATCATGGGCTTCGTCACAGCGGCTTCATGCCATTCCCTCTGCAGCTGTTTTTGTTTATCCCTCCACTTCCAATAAAACTGATGTTTTATTTCAAGGGGCAATCCATAATTAACTTTTCAACTGGTGGCAGTGGTTTCTTTCGGTGCCACCAACAGTGTTGAACTCAGCCTTACAGAAATAAAAGTAACGATAAAAGGCCCCGGTGGATACACTTTCACTGGGCCCCATGAGGTTTGCTCCCTGAGGAGTTTCACAAGGATGGAGACATCCTGGGACTTGGCTTGATTGCACCCGGAGAAGCTGAAGGGTCATGTGACAAAGGTGGCAGCTCAAAGCTCAAAATTTCCCTCCTTTTTTCAAAGGTAGTTGCCTAGAGGATACCAGATGGTACACAGAGATGGAGAAAGATGGAGACAGAGACAGAGAGATTCATACACCCCTGTATCTGTCTATCCATCTACCCACCTTTCTGGTAGGGGAATATGAAGCCAGGCAGTGTTTTTCTCCTCCAACAGCCTCAGCCTATTTTACAAGCATAAAGAACAATTAAAGACACAATGGAAAGAGAGAAACCACATTTTTATCAAGAATCTCCTGAGTGCAGAGGGACAGAGCAAATGAGGTTGAGACGGTAAGAAGGAGAAAGCAAAGGTGAAAGAGCCAGATCTCGGGGCAGTCGTCTGAGTCCTCTTCCAGGACACAGAGAGCCAGTGGAGAGCTGCCCTGGCCCCTTGGGGGCCACACTGGGTGAACGTGCTATTGCCCACACTGTGGAGGGTCACCAGTTGTCCAGATGCTCAGCTTGCCTGGATCCTCCCACACACACCCAGCCCCTGGGGCCCAGGAAGGAGGGCCCAGTGCAGTCACATTCCAGAGGAAATGGGCACCCCAGAAGGACTCGAGATTTAGGAGCTCCCCAAGGGAAGCTGAAGTCTTTTGGCAGCAAGGCCCCTGGATAAGGCATGGCCAAGGCAGCTGTGTGCGGCATCTGGGCCATGGGAAATACTCCCCTGGTGGGTGGCTGGGTGAGAGGGGGCAGTCCACACCCCAGCATGAGGCCAGCCTGCATTCTAGTCCTTTCTTTGTCCCGTCCTGCCTGTAACACCGAGCAGCTCTCTCATTGCCCTCGTGTCCCTACCTGAGACAGGTTAATGGAGAGAAATGAGGTCATGTTCACAGGGCATCTGGTGTGGGGTCAGACACGGGTTGGGGGAGCATTTTTAAAGGGTAGTTCTTCCTTCCTCCTCGCATTGATTGGATATGTGAAACTCGGGTCTCTGGGATTCCTAGTCCCTCAGTTTTCTCTTGTCCTTTCATTTATGAATAAAGTGAGTCTTCATCTCATGAAAGAGACAGAAATCCCATATTTCTCTCCTCCTCATGCTCAGAGCTGAACTCCTGGCCTGGGATGGCTTCCCTCCCTCTTGGGCCTTCCATCACCCCTGCTTGTCTGGTCTAACTTACCTAAAATGCATAGCCAAGAAATAAGAATACAGGATTCAACCATGTGCCAGCTGCACAATCTTGGTCAAGATATTCAACCATGTGCCTCAGGCTTGCCATCCATAAATATCAATAATGATGGTGCCTACCATATTATTTCTTTTTTTTCCTTTTTTTTTTTTTAAAGATTTTGTTTATTCATGAGAGACACACAAAGAGAGGCAGAGACACAGGCAGAAGGAGAAGCAGGCTCCATGCAGGGAGCCCGATGTGGGACTCAATCCCAGAACCCAGGGATCATTACCCGAGTCAAGGGCAGACACGCAGACACCCAACCACTGAGCCACCCAGGTGCCCCTACCGTATTTTTTTTTTTCTGTTGTAGCAACGTTTTCTTCTCTGTTAATTGTGTAAATTCCTTATCAAGAGGCACCTGCCATGTCCACATTCAATGGATATTGATACCTTCACTGTACTGTGTTGTGTGTACCCACATGAAATTGGACACAACACGGCAAAACAGTCACATGTCTGAATTGCTTCGGTGTTACAGGAGTTGGTGCTGGCACACAGGGGGTCACTGGCATGACCCAGGTGGTAATGTTGATCTGCTCAGTGGAGGACCCATTTTCCACTACAGCTCCAAGCAAGAGCTGCTCCTTCCCTTCAAGTGGGGCTAATTCTGCTCTTCCAGTCACCCTGCCACCTCAACACACTGTCCCTGGGCAGAGACAATGGTGCTGCAGCAGCCACATGATCTTGTCCTAGCACCTTTGTTCTCAATACGCCAAGCAGAGAGTGGCTATTTGCAGACGGTAAGGGAGGAAGGTAAGACTGTAGAAATTTGCTTTATTGATGATTGCTTTTTAGCCAAAATTGAGTAGAGAATGTGGCCTCCTACAAATGAAGGCAGTGAAGCAAAAGTGTCCTTTTTAATACAGCTCCGAGGTAAGGGGACAGGACAGACCAGAAGACAATGGAGAAGTCAGAGTGGCCCAGCACAGACGCAAATCCCCAGCAGCATATGTTAGTTTAGGAGAGAAAATGGAGGTATCCCTGGGTGGCCCAGTGGTTTGGCGCCCTGCCTTTGGCCCAGGGCGTGATCCTGGAGACACGGGATCAAGTCCCATATCAGGCTCCTTGTGTGGAGCCTGCTTCTCCCTCTGCCTGTGTCTCTGCCTCTCTCTCTCTCTGTGTCTCTCCAGAATAAATAAATAAAACCTTTAAAAGAACTATTAAAAAAAGAGAGAAAATGGACAGTGCCATTGAATTCATTATGTATCAGCTCACTGAGAAATCATGTAAAATTCTCATAAAGAATGAGAGCGTGTAATTCCCAAAACCTCCTTTTGTTATCTTTGCAGGGTGCCAGCTTAGAAAGCCTCTCCCAATACTGTGACGTACAGCTCACTGGGCCATGCAGCTTCAACCTGACTATATCAGGAGGTTTTCAACTGCAAATAAGAGGAACCCCAACTCAGATGGACTGGGTGATACATTACACCACACTCCAAGGAGCCGAATGGCAGAAAGTCTCCAGGTAAATCAGCACAGCCAAGGCTCCAAGGAGGCAGGTTTCTTCTGTTTTATGCCTATCTTCCTCATCATATCTAGAAAGTCCCAGGCCAGCCTCCCTGGCACCTCAGTATGGCTGCTTTAAAGCTCACGTCAAAGAGACCCAACAATGAGGGGTGGGTTAGTGTCCTAGACCTGCTATAACAAAGGATAGTCTATAGAGTCTATTGTCTCATAGTTCTGAAGGCTGGGAGTTAGGGCCCCTCTGGAACCTGTAGCAAAGAATCCCCCCTTGCCTCTTCTCCTCTCCGGGGTTTGCCAGCAAGCTTGGGCATCCTTGGCTTACAGCTGCATTGCTTCGGTCTGACCCCCAGCACCACATGGCTATCTTGTTTCCATGCATTTTGCCTCTTCATTTAGTGCTCTCCTCTCTGTGTCTCTTCTCCCCTCTTAAGAGAACACCAGAAATATTGAATTAGACGTCCAACCTACTCCAGAATGACCTCATCTGAACTTAATCAATTTCATCTGCAAAATGACACTATTTCCAAATAAGGTAACATTCTGAGGTACTGACAGTACATTTTTTTGGAGGACACAGTTCAACCCATAGCAAGGGGTAGCTCCTCTCTGCGTCTCTTTTAGGAAGAGGGCAAATCTTTCTCAGAAATAAGTTCTGCTCTCGCAGTTTATTGGCCAACATTGGGTCCCAGGCCCCCGCCTCACCAATCACCAGCCAGAAGCACACAATTTCCATGATTAATTACAACTGATTTTCTTCCCCAGCTTTACTGAGGCTTAATTGACAAATAAAATTGTATGTATTTAAAGTGAAAGCTATGATGATTTGATACACATATACGTTGCGAAACGGTTGCCACAATCGAGTTAACTATCCATCACTTCACACACTTACTTGATGTGTGTGTGTGTGCGTGTGTGTGTGTGAGGCATCTTAAGATCTACTCTCTTAGAATATTTCAAATATATGATACAGCATCATTAACTATAATCACCATGCTGTATATTAGATCCCCAGAATTTATTCACCTTGCAAATGAAAATTTATAAGATGACCAATATCTGCTTATTCTCCCCCACCCCTGGCCCTTGGCAACCACCAGCCTACTCTATGTTTCTATGAGTTCAATTTTTTTAAATGGTACATTTATTTTTTATTGGTGTTCAATTTGCCAACATACAGAATAATGCCCAGTGCTCATCCCGTCAAGTGCCCCCCTCAGTGCCCATCATCCATTCACCCCCACCCTCCGCCCTCGTCCCCTTTCACCACCCTTAGTTCGTTTCCCAGAGTTAAGAGTCTTCATGTTCTGTCTCCCTTTCTGATATTTCCTACCCATTTCTTCTCCCTTCCCTTCTATTCCCTTTTACTATTATTTATATTCCCCAAATGAATGAGTTCAATTTTTTTCTTTTTCTTTGTTTTTTATAATTCTGCACGTAAGTGAAACCGTACAATTTTTGTCTTTTTCTGTCTGGATTATTCCACTTGGTCTATGCCCTCCAGTTTTTCCACATTGTCACAAGTGGCAGGCTCTCCTTTTTGATGGCTGAGTTATATTCCAGACACCCCCAACCCCTTCTTTATCCCTTTATGCCGTGAACCTGAACAAAGGTGATTTGTTACTCAGCATGCCGTAAGTTCATGTGCATCTTTTGTCTGGTCCCCCTGTGAGTCCAGGTTATCTATGAAAGCACAAGTTACCTTCCTTTCCTCGCCTTGAACAAGAACATATTTGCCAGAAAGAAGTCCAAGCTTCTCGATTCCCTTCACATCTCTGTTATTGGGACCACCAAGTACTCTAAGGACCACTGACTTTCACTCTTGGGTGAGAAACACAGCGTTTCACTCCCCAGCGCAAAGCCCCTCACCCTCCAAGGCTTACTCACACACATCTCCTTGTGACAAATTCAGGATGGCTCCTCCTTCCTTTGTACCCTATATTTCTGTCCTTTGGTGTCTTGGGTAGAACTCTTTGTTATATTTCTCAGACTAGCACATTGAACTCACCCCTCAGGGCTCAATCCATGTATTGCTTCCTTTAGAAGTGCAAGAAATGTCAGACAATTTCTTGGACCTTCTCAGACAGAGGGAATCATCCTCTATTCTTGGCTTTTCCTAGTCTCTGTTCCTTCACTTATAACAACTCTCAGCATTGATGCTTGCACTGATAATATCTGCACTTACATCAATTTCTCATGTTAGACTGGAGCTCCTTTGGGGGAATGCATGCTTATTTATCTCAGCAGTGTTTGCCCGTGTGCCAGCAGCAGGAACAGGGGATCTCGGGAACCAGGTCATTATCAAGTGCTGTGCTATATGCACAAATACAGTCCCGGGAAACATGTGCGAGACAAAGAGGAAGCCAAGAGGAGTGGTTAGCTATCTGTGCCGGAGAAATGTCACGGAAGCCTGGAAGCCTGGATGCCTGGATTTCACACACCCTGCCTTACTTAACCCTTACGAGAGTCCCGGGTGGCAACCGTCCCTTTGGTAAGTTAAGAAGTTGAAGCTCAGGGAAGATAAAGCCGTTCTCCAAGGTCACAGAGCTGGGGGATCCAACCCAGTTCCCCAGCTCTTACTCCAATGCAGCAACAGGCATGCATGCGACATGGTGGGGCTGGATGCTTTTTCCTTGCCTACATTATTGGAATTTTGCTCAATGTTTGCAGGTCTGCAGAACACAGCTGGGGACAAGGCTAGGTATTAAATAGCAAGCACACAGCAAAACTTGGATTTCTGGGCTGCCAGCATGGACTGGCTAGAAATCCACCAGGGTATGGAAATTAGATACACACAGAAGGTTCTTGCAGTGTGTCCTCTGAGTTCGTTCAAGCAGCTGTTTTCTGGAATCAGCCCCAGTGCTGTACGTTAGCTATTGTGGTGTGTGAAACTTTTCTTCCCTATAACTCTTGGTTCACCATGAGCAGAGGACCAGAGAGGTGACAGTGCAAACCCCAACTCACTGTTTCCTAATTCCTATCCTCAAAAATATTGTGGGCTTCTCCCTGCCATAAACACTCTTTGTCCTTAGTGAATATGACTATGGCCCAAGCTCATTCTCCTCTTGGGGCCTGATTTTGGAAATTCAGCTAGTTAACCAGCTGCAGGCATAGCATGGCTTAAGCAGCATCACCCAACTACAGAGCAGCAGCACCTCCGAGGAAAAAGAAGGGCGTGTAGTATGCATGTGGAGCAGACTGCAATGACTTTGAGTCTCAGCTATGAGGCTGGGCCATTTAGTGAGCCCCTTCGAACATCAATTTTATCATCCATAAGCAGGAGTGATGCACATCATGAGATTGTTAGAAGAAATACATGAGAAATCGTCTCTACAGACCAGAGCTGTTGCCCAACACAAGCTCGGTGTGTGGGCATGTGATCCGTGTATGGTAATTTTCACAAATAATTATGTATACAACACAGTTCCCAGTGCATAATACATATTTGACAATTATTAGTTATTTTTATGACAAATCTGATAAACACCTGATTATGATGAGTTAGTAAAACAGAAACGAGCAGCCTTTCAAGATTCTATGAGGAGAGGGTGGGTAGATTAAGCCTCACGGGGCCCCAGTTGGGTCCCAAAGATTCAAGTCTGGTGACCCTTAAAAACCTCTAACCCACTGACCCTTGGTTTGACAGTGAATGCCAGCCATGACTGTCCTGCAGCTGATGGCGACGCCGACTTTTCAACTTTAGCAACAAGACAGGCCCACAGCTGTGTGCAACTGTGTATAGAGAGTGTGCATAATCCTGAGTGTGACCTCAAATCCCTAGTCTGGCTGGACAGGCATTTTCAGGATAGTAAAATCACCCAGCATGCAGAGGACACAGGCCCCACACCTGCCTCAATCCTGGAATTGCTGCTTGACCTCGGACACATTCGTGAGCTCAAGAACCAGTGGGCTAGTATGTTTGCACCTTATTTGCCAGGTTTGGCCATGACAAAAACAAGTCAGTTTCACTGTTGGTCTTATAGTTACACAGAACCAACAAGAAAAGATGAATCAGTGCCCTGCTGGCTCCTGTTCTGCCCTTTGACCCAGGTTTGTTCACAGGCATCATTATGATAGTCAATGTTGTCTTTTAAAAAGGAAAGCAATAAATAAATAAATAAATAAATAAATAAATAAATAAATAAATAAATAAATAAATAAATAAATAAATCTATGAAAGCATAGATTGGGCTTAAGGGAGCTTGAAATAAGTGATTTTAATGAAACTGATAAGAAATGTAACCATGACTCTGGAAGATCTGCTAAAGGAAAAAAAAATCAGGGAGAAGGTAGGTCAGGTTAAAAAAGATTCTGAGATTGTGCATCCTATGAGACACTTCCATTCTTGTCTCTTGACAACAGGACATTTTTGTTGACTTGTCTGTCCCCCGCACTCCCACTGTTGGGGACACAGATCGAAGGTGAACACTGTGCCTCATGTATCCCTCTTCTCATGTTCTTCTCCTCCTTGTCCATATTCATGGCCTTGATGCACCTGCTGGATGGGAACTGTCTCCACAGGTGTTCAGGGAGAGTGGGGAGGTCACTGTCCCTGGGAGACCCCCACAGTGTCCTCACATAGAACAAGTTGCCCACCCCCATGTCCCTGAGGCTTTCTAGGTATCCTTCTATTGCGCAGTTTATAAAAACTGCCTCTCATTGCCCTTCACTAGCCCATCCTATCAATTTGCTAGGAATTCTATAGCAAAGCACCACACACTGGGTGGCTTAGAACAACAGGAATTTATTCTTGCAGATCTGGAGGCTGGAGGTCTAAGAGAGGTCTGAGATCCAGGTGTGGGCGGGGCTGCTTCCTTCTGAGTCTGGGAGGAAAAATCTGTTCATGCCTCTCTCTAGAGTCTGGTGTTCCTTGTCTTGTAGAAGCATCACCCAGATTTCTGCCTTCATTTTCATGTGGCAGTGTCCCTGAGTGGGTATCTGTGTCCAAATGATCCAAATGATCCCTTCTTATAAAGATGTCCATCATTATCAGATTGCCGCCTGGCCTAAGGCCTTCATTTTAACTTGATAATCTGCAAAGACAGTTGTATTCACAGGTGAGGGGTGGGGGGGCGGGTCAGGACTTCAACATCTTTGGGGGACACAGTGATGGCGATGCAAAGTAACCCCTGGTAAGATGCTGTGGGCACAGTGCTGGTCTGGGCTCTGGCTGATGAAGCGTTGACTGAAGGAGTGAACGAATGAATGAGCGCAAGGAGCCCATGCCTCCGTGTCGCCGCATGGCAGGCTCATCCGGTGTCTGATGGGAGAGTAGCGCTTGGTAAAGTTTTCTCTGAAAGGAACAAGAGCCTTTCACTGACACAGGGAGCAACTCTTCAAAGGAGGAGGATCCTTCCCTCCTGTGCTCCTTTCCCAGCAGCAATGCCGCATCTGCACTATGGGCGCCTGTTCAAAGGACGCCTTCCTGCCCTGGCCTCCACCTCACCAGCTTCATGCACGAGGCCGACAGCGGGGATCTCACCTCCAGCCTCAGCCTGGCTCCACCTGCAGACTCCGGACGTGGGAATTGTTAGCTTTTAATTAAAGTCCCCTTTGGCACTCTGGAGCCTGTGCGAAACATCAGTGGCAGGAGCGACATTTGTTGGCTGAATGCGTTGATTTAAAGCAAAGAGTCTTAGAGTACATTTTGCCCCACAGAGGCCTGGGTTCAAGGGGAGCCTCTGAGCAGAAATGGACTCCCTGTTGGAGCCCAGACCCCCAAAGCCGGCCCTGGGCCTCAGACAACAGCGCAGGAGAGCCTAACCCCTCACAGAGGTGCTTGTTGAAAGGTAGCACTACATCAAAAATAGAGAAAGAGAAGGCCTCTTTACTCTCTCCCCAGGCATGAGGCTTCTGGCTGGGGGTCAAATCCGAGGTAAACAGACAGCGAGCTGCCGAGAGGGGGCCTGGCTGCACGCTTCCGAGCCCCTCCTGACTCCAGCACAGACAGGCTGGGTCCTCAGAGCCTTCATCTTCATAAATTCTTTATAGAAATAGTTTCACGAAACGATTCACCTTTCTGGCTCCTGCTAAAAATGACAGCTTGCTTACTCACAGAAAGAAAAGTGGGGGAAAACCCACAACATTTTCCAAATCTGGAAATGGAAGGCCACTTTCTGGTCTGTTCCCTTGACAAATAGAAACTAGGTCCCGAGCAGCCGTTGGGTGTAGAGGGCTCTGCTCTAAGGGCCACTCAGTAACTTTTCTGGGACTTGGTTTCTAAACTGGGAAATGGAACGAAGGGATGTCCCGGTCTCCCATGCACACTGTTGGGAGGGTTACAAGGAGCGCTGTGAGGTGCATGGAGAGTCTGTGAGCTGGCCCGGTGGTGCATTCGTGGTTGTAAATGGCCCTGCGCTGGATTCCTGACCACCACGAGGAAGACCTGTCCTCTTGTTCTCCCAGGAACCAGACATGGACTCAGCCTCCATTGTCCACATAGCACACGGCCACTCCCAGACCAGGCGCATGGGGCGTTCTATCCCTCTCTCTCTCCTTGTTCCCTCCTCCTCCTCCTCCCTCTCCTGCATATGTGAAGATGGTGCATTAAATTGTCATGAAATGCTGTGCCCTGCCCCTCTGCCTGGAACATCTGTTTTTTCTAATTTCTCCATCTTTTGGGGGATGTGTCTGCACATGTGGCCTTGGGTCCTGTGCTCCGACACAACTGCCACTAACCCAGGAAGAGATACCTGCAGAAATTGAGAGCAAGCATTCAGAAATGTTTTTAGCACCTTGATCCTGCTCAGATATGCAGTGTGATTCAGTGGCTTCATCTTACAGAACAGAGTAAGGCTGATAGGCCCTGGTATACAACGTGTGGGGTTAGCACAAGATAAATACTGGGCAGGGGCAGCCCGGGTGGCTCAGTGGTTTAGCGCCGCCTTCAGCCCAGGGCGTGATCCTGGAGTCCCGGGATCGAGTCCCACGTTGGGCTCCCTGCATGGAGCCTGCTTCTCCCTCTGCCTGTGTCTCTGCCTCTCTCTCTCTCTCTCTCTCTCTCTCTCTGTGTGTGTGTCTCTCATGAATAAATAAATAAGATCTTTAAAAAAAATGCTGCGGGGGGGAAGCAGGGGCGGGGGGCGGAAGGTGGGGGTTGTTCAAAAGGAGTAATTTCAAGGTAGTGACCACAGAGAGAAAACCTAGTACTTGGCTCCTCTGAGAGTGGGGCCCAGTGGGGCTGAGCTGGCTGTTGAAGTCAGGAGAGGCAGCTCACATGGTGAGCGCTGTGTGTGGCCTTCGCAGCAGGACCATGCTAGGAGCTGGGGGAAAGGCTGATTCTGCACTCCAGAAAGTTCCAGAAGCTCTTCTCTAGGATGCAGCTAAGGCCCTCATCCTGCCCAGCCCTTCCTCCCCTGCCTCAGTTATCAGTAACCTGCCTTGGGGGCATTCCCTTCTTGCCTCTGTTAGAGCCCCTCCCATGCAAGGCTGTAATTAGCAGTTCAGGAGTTCCCCTCTTCCCCTACGTGACCCTGGGCAAGTCAAGGATAAGGGATTGTGTCTTGGTCGTATTTTTACAACCATTCCCTTGAAAAACATTTGATGAGCACCTACTATGCGCCCCATGCTCTACCAGGCCAAGGGGAGAATGGTAGGCTCTGCTCATAAGAAGTTCATGGCCTAGTTCAGGGACAGTGCAAGGTGGAGTGCAAGGACATCCAAGGACAATGGGACTGCTGAGGAAGCAGAGGAGCTCGAGACCTGCCTGTGTGGCCCAGAGAATTTCTCTGAGGCACTTTGTTTAGCAACCACTCTAGGGGCAGGGAGAGAGAAAGTGAGGGAGAGAAGGAAGGAAAGGTCTGTTTGACTAACTAGAATTGGCCCCCTCAGCCCCACCCCATGAAACAGAGCAGACTCAGTACACCTTTACCAACAAGCAAGGCCTCCTGTGTTTCTCTGTTCCCATTCACAGCAAAGGTCTACAAGATCATGGTCCTATGTCTCCATTCTCCCTTGCAACACACTCCAGTAAAGCTTTTCTGCTCAAACAGATTTTTTGATTACCCCATAGCAACTAGTGGTGCCCATTGTGCAACTCAGCCCCAGTTCGTATCTCCTTCTGAGGTCACCTCCCGCAGGATGACCCCATTGACCCCTCCCACCTTCTCGATGCCTTCTCTCTGCTGGGTCTTCTCTCCCATGCATCCCATGTATTGATCCTGCTATATCACTCAGCCTTTTAGACACAGGGGTGCCCTGAAACCCTATTTCCAGGCAGTTTCCTCCATATTCTCATTCTCATCATCGAGTCAAAAACATCTCCTCAACGTGGACCTCTCCCCTCAACCATAAACACGCATATGCAGCTTCCTCCTAGACAGCTCCATGCAATGCTCCCAGAGGCCCGAACCTCATCTGTTTCTGACCCAAACTCCTGATTTGTTTTTACCTCCCCTAGTCTTCCTTATCTCAGGAAATTATAGTTCTTCCCACTTCTGGGCCAGTAGTTCTACAGGAATCCTTGCTGCTTTTTCTTCTCTGTATCAGGATATTCTGTTATCTTTGCTTTCTAAAGTCATCTGAACTGTGGTGACTTCTCACTCCATCCCCAGCTTCCATCAGGTCTGGAGATAGGACATCCTCATCACCCACCTTTTCACTGTGACAGCCCGACTGGCTCAGCCACTGTCTATCTAGAGCTGCACCAGCTGGTGCAATAGCCACTAGGTCTGTGTGGTTCAATACACCTAAATTCACCTTAGTTCCAGTACAGCTAGACATTCGTACCAGCTGCAACTCAATTGGTCAGCAGCCAGCCAGTGAATAAGGCAACTATAAGGGACTCTGCCCTGTGATAGAGCACGGTCATTATTACAGAAAGTTCTGTTGCTTTTTAGTCTCTTCTCATCATAAGAGCCAGAGTGAGGTGGTTGTCACATATTGGCATCATGCAATCCTCTGCTCAAAACTGTCCAATAGTTTTCCATCTTACTTGGAGTAAAGACAGTTTATTCAGTGGAATGCCCTTGCTCATTAGCTCAGTCTCATCTCCCACCCTGGTACCACTCCCCTGCTGGCTAGTCTGGCATATCATACTGACCTCTTTCTTTACTCTTATCTAAATATGCTTGTGCCACAGGGCCTTTGCACCTGCTATTCACCCTGCCTAGACTATGATTTCCCTAGAAGTTCACATGGCTCACCTCCTTACTCCTTCCAGGTCTCTGCTCCAATGTTACCCTACCTGTGAAGCTTCTGCTTTCCTTAGTTTTCTTCACAAAACTTATCACCATTAGGCATCACATGTATTTATTTTGTTGTTTATTGTGTGCAATCAACTGTATGCCTTGTGTGAGCAAATAAATTTTATGTAACTGATGTATCTCCGGAGCCCAGAATAATGCCTAGCACATAGTAAGTGTTTACAAAATATTTTCTGAACTAATGAAGAAATTAAACAAAGAAAGGCAGGAGGAGGAGAAAACACATTTCAGTAATCCACAAAACTAGGATTCATATACACTTATTATGTAAACATGATATAAAATACCCCCCCTTCATTCTGAAATTGCATTATCACATGGATCTTTGGTTGAGGACTACATCTTATGTTGAGAAATATGAAATGCAATTCAGAATGTGTGACTCAGACCAAGGTTTTGGTTTCGAAAATATGCATTTGTCACAACATGACAATAAAATGCAGAGTCTACACCTTTCAGTTTTTTAAACTTTTCCCCAAACCCATATTTCAGCAGGAAAAAAAGTGTACGCAGTATCAGTGAAGGACATGCTCTGAGCAGGAACTCTGCCCCAAAACAGCCCCTTTCATTAAGGATGCACAAGGCATGCTTGCTACTGTAACAAATATCCCCTGGAATATACAGTGGCTCCAACAGGATGAACCTGTAACTCTTAGTCATGTAAAGTCCAAACCAGATATTCCCACCAGTGAGCAGCTCTACTCCAAGGGATGATTCACACTCTTGACTTGTGTCTCATGACTTCATCATCATGAAAACAAGGTCTCCCAGATCTCCATATCCACCTGCATTAAGCCAGAAAAAAGGTAAAAAGCAAGAGGAAAAGTGCATGGAAGGTGTTCCTGGACCAGGTCTAGAAGAGGCGCACATCATTTCTGCTTTCATCATATTCTCTAGAACTCAGTCATGGCCACGGGTATCTGCAGGGGGTCTAGGAAATGGTGTCTGGCTGTGTGAACAGGAAGAAGAGGAAATGGTGAACAGCTGATCACTCTCTCACAGGGACATAATGCTATGTATCCTGTGAATGTGCCAGGGGTGTCAGCAGCGGGCAGAAGAGAGGAGACATCATTTCCAGCTGCGAGAATTTGGAAAGGCCATGGGGCATAGGTGGATTTTGAAACCTTGTAAGACAAGTCAGATTGGGACATATAGCAGCAAACATGCAGATGTGTAGGCACCAATGAAGTCTTTCCTTTTGGAAAGAGCCAAATCAAAGAGAAAGATATTCTATTAGGTAGATGAGTTGGAGTGGAATTCCAGAATACTTAGGATGCTGGGCTTGCTTGTCTTGTCTCTACACTGTCCAGGTCTGAGATGTACTCACTGGAGTCTCCTGAGGCCCATGAGATGTAAAGTAGGCAGGGAGCACAGTCCACATCTGGCAGATGAAGGTATAGGCTGAGAGCAGGGGGTCACTCACCCAGGGCACTCCGATGGGTCAGAGGCAAGGGCAGACCTAAGCACTCCATCTCTAAATCCCAAGTCTTCTAAGACTCCCCCTGCTTCAGTAAAGCCTGGAGCACCAGGGAGCCTTATCCTCAGTTATCATTAAGGGTTTTAAGGCTCAAGCCAATCAGACCTCGGAAGTTTATTGCATTTCCATTTGTCCCATTCAGATAATAAAGCACGCAAAGTAAAACCAAATTAAAATTTGAAGCATGGTTACATTATTAAAATATTTTGACTGCCCTTCAGCTGTTCTCTCCAGCTTCTGATCTTATCTCGCTGGCATTTTAATTGCAGTGGGCACAGATTTAAAGTGACAGTACCTGCCCTGATGTATAGACCAGTGTATCACAGACAATACCACATTGTGGACTTCAGGGCCAGGCTTCAGGAAGTCTGTAGAGGGTCTATCCCTAGCTTTCCCAGAGCTCTGGGCCAAGATAGCACCTCCCCGGGCATGATGTGAGGCAGCTGGGAGTACTACCAGGAAAGGAAGGACATATTTTCAAAGCTTATCATCATGGTAATGATAATGACTACTCATCTATTCCCAGTGTGCTTCCAGATCCAATATCTCATCTGTTCTTCACAATATCCTGGAGCCCAGGAAAAGGCCTATCACATAGTAGGTGCACAGTGTGTATTTGTAATGTCATGGATGAGTGACTCCATGGAAATAAATATAAGGAGTATTATTATCCTCATTGTAGATACATGGACACTGCTCTTCAGTGTTTCAATTATTTGCTGAAAAACATGTATGGCTGGCCTGGCAATAGAACCATGTCCCTGAATGTGGGCCCAGTGCTCTTCCCTTCTTATAAATGCTTCTTTGAAGGGAGAGCCCTACACAGATGGGACCTGAGATGGTTTTAGGCAGTACACAGCAATGGCTTCAGATAGCATCAAATCTAATCATGAAAAGTGTCCGTTGTTGTCAACTTTATTTCAGTTGCTTTAAGAAGAAGGCTTCAGGTTGGGGCTCCCATAGATGTGCATTATTAACATCTTTCTACACAGACCTCTGGTGCCCATCCTTAATGGAGAGATGGAAAGCCATAGACCCAAGCCTTGGCAGACAACAGCATCTCAGTAGAATTTCATAGCAATGTTTTATTCTCATTGTCTTTATTTTACCTTCATCTCTGACTGATGATATGGGATACTGCTGCCCCCTTAAAAAATGTAACAGTGTGTGTGTGCAAAAAAGTCATCTGAGTAAAAAAATCATTCTCTTCAAGGGAACAGTAATGAGACAAATATATAAATGATAGATTAGATATAACAAAAGTCATGGAAGTCATCTAGCTCGGGGATGGAAGTTCGGAAATCACTGTTTGTATCAAGATATCCTCTCACACAGACCAAAGAAGACTCCAATGTCTTTGATATGAATAAAAGGTGGAGAGTCACCGACAGGGCCACCTATAAGTCCTATCCGATACACGGTGATTAGTGCATGATATTTGTAGGTGCTGATCAGTCTAACTGGTCTCCATGTCCTTAACACAAGGACACACCACTTCCTCCATGAAGGCTTTGAAATTTCTCCAACTAGAGATGGTCATGATCTTTGTTAAATCTCCAGCACCATTTTTTTTTTTTGCACCATTTTTAGGGCAACTGATCACTTTGCCTGTTTTCAAGCTATTCTTTGTTTTCTTCATTTTCTTTAAAAGTCTTCTTGAGAGACGTTCCGTACCCCAAATACTTATTTTTCCTCCATGTGCACTGAAGTGAGTAGGTGCCATTGCTTCAAGTGTAGAGAGGTTGTCTTCCAAGGTCTTTAGATAGATGGACAACTGGGACCTCAGATGCTTATCATAGGGTTTTCTCTGGACCAAAGCCTGTCTTTGTGGGGAAGCAAATAGAAGTTTTAAAAGCCAATTACCTTGGAGAAGTGACTAAGTTCCTCAATGGTGTCAATCACAGGCCTCGCCTGGGCTTCTTGCATCCTTTTCCGTGATGGTCCTGGAAGTCCTTATGACTTCCTACTAAGGATCATTCAGCACTCTGATGCACACTGACCTCCAGGAAACATCCCCATTCCAACACTGATGAGTGAAAATGAGCAGCTTTGAGTATCATGGGCCAAATCGTGATTCCACAGAGAGAATGACATTCTGGGGGGAGAAAAAAAACAGATGTACAAAGGATTGGAGGCATGAGGCAGTTTTGTTTATTGAAGGTGTGTTAATGGGTTCAATATCATAGAGCAAAAGATGAGTGTGGGACAAGAAGCCAAGGAGCTGGACATGGGGTGGAGATGGAATGTTTCCTTGCAGAGACCAGTCAATGAAGCTGGGGACTTAATCCTCATTCTGAAGCTTACCGGAAATCCCTGGTGATGTTTCAGTAACGGAAGGGGATGCTCAAATCATAGTCAGTGTGGAAAGTTTATAATGAGCAGCTATGGAGTGAGAGGTGGTAGGTTAGAGGGATGAGTCAGGATGCTGGGAGAACCCATTTGGATTTCCAATCTGGAGCAGAAGCAGATAGGGTGAAGAGGATGGGAACAGAGAGATGCACAAGGAGGCCTATTGTATGGAACTCTACTTTAGACACATAGTCGTGTTGACCCACTAGAGTATTCAGGAAGCGTTTCTCCAGAACAGAGCATCGATTGAACAATTTGCTCTGAATAATTAAATTTGCTGTTTCAAGCCCATAGCAGTAGAGTTTATTTATAATTGGAGCCACAGTTTGCATGCACTTTAAATGCAAAGAGGAGCTTTAACCGTCAAGTTATTATATTACTCAAGAGTTTAATTAATAACACACTAATTGTAGAAGCCAACATCAAGAGTCACACCATATTGTTCCTATTACATTTGGAAACTGTTTGAAGTGATTTGGTAATTAAAAAAATGAACTTCAGAATATAGCCTTATCTTCTCGCAGATATGGAGGGTCTTTTGTTTATGGGTTGTAATACTTTTTCAGATCTTGGGTTTTACGATGAAGAGCCTCTGGATAATGCCTTTAGAATAAATATACTGCATACATATTAAAGCAAGCCAAACACTTGGGTACCATTGGTTGCAGAGACAACTATCAAAAAGTTAAATAAAATAGTCAAATTAAAAAAATAATAAATCTATAGGATTAAAACTGAAAGGGGACTTCATGCTTGATCTAGTTTACCCTCAAGGCCATTTTCCACGTGCGAAAGTTGAGGTCAGTGAAGTCAAAGAGTTTGTGTGAGAATGGCCAAGCAAGGGGGGTGTATCCCTTGGTCTCAAATTACTCTTCCGCTTTTGAAATTCTGTGCCGTGTCTACATCTGCCTACTGAAAAGAATGCACTTTCTTTTATTCTTTCCCTCAACAAACACAAACTCAACTGAAAGAGTGTTGATGTGACGCATTAGCAACTCTCTTTGCCCCCAGAAAGGTAAACCTCTTGAGGGGAGAGCTCAGGCCTTTTTGGTCTCCTGGTCATGAACTCGGTATTCCCAACACAGTGATGGTTATACTTAATAACTTAAAAGCCTGCCGAGCTGAACTGGGTTTACCTGCCTCTGGTTTTCCAGCATAAATTCTGCATCTATAAAACTGAGATCTACATACAACGTCTGGACAGGTGCATTAGCCATGACAAAGTCAACCCCAAGAGCCACTGAGTTAAATTGTGGACCAAACCTGGCAAAGCAATTTAACAAACATTTATTTACATGCTGCCTGAGTGTCAAGCTCTGAATTAGAGGCTAGGATACAGAGTTGAATGGAGCATGCTACCCAGGATAAAACTAAATACATTGTATATAGACACACAGATAAACACCTTCATAAATATATATAAACCCACGTACATACATTATATATTAACTTGGAAAGTAGAGCTGTGTACAAAGTACTGTGAATATAGATCAGAGCCAACTAGTAGGTATTTTCTGCTTTGCTAGCAACCCAGTCTGCTATAACCAGGCAGCTCTGTTGTTGTATCATGAAAGCATCCATGGGCAATACATGAATGAATGGTCATGGCTGTGTCCCAGTACAACTTTATTTATAGACACTGAAATTTGAATGTCACGTGATTTTCACATATCACTAAATCTTATTCTCTAAAATAAAACAAAACAAAACAAAAACTTTTTTTTTTTTTTTTTTTTTGACCATGGACCATTCTTAGTTCATGGGCTGCACGTGCAGGCAGAAAACCGAATTTGGCCCTGGGGGACTCTCGTTTGCTGACTATACTACAATTGAGAGGTGGACTCTCCTTGATATCAGGGAGGATCTCTCAACCAGAGAGAAAAGCAGCTGCTGGGATGAAGCACAGTCTATGGTCAAGTGACTGATGGGAGGGCTTGTTTGGAGAATGGCAAGATAGGAGGCCCTCATGTAGGTTAGGACACATTTTAAAGTGTTTGAGTGCCATGCTAAATAATTATGAGTCTAGCCATTAAACAACAGGAGCTTGTGGAGAACATTCTACTGGGGAATGCCATAGGTAGGTTTTGTTTTAGAGAAATCATTGCCCATTCTCTGGAGAAGGGCGTGATAGGACAGTGGCCAGCAGCAGAGCAACCAATGAGAGTATTGTCACACACGTTCAGGGGAAGGAACTTGCCAGAATGAATTCTTAATTTGATAGGAGGGTGTCGAACTGCAATATTAACAAGTTACTAAACACATTTGAGCACACCTCACAAGTCTAAAGAGATAACTGCATAAAATAAAAGTGGATGGCTCTGGATAGATGCCCCATATTGCTTCCTGGAGGCCATCAATTCCAGAAATACCGCATTGAAGGGATCACAGAGAGAAACTTAGGTTCCAGGCTCAGAGAAGTTAAGGGACTTGTCTGAAACCACTCAGCCAGTTATTGCTCTGCTGTGGTTACGCGAACTCTGGTGTCAACTTGTGCCCAGTACCTTCTGAAGTCTACCTGAGCTTTAGTCTCATGACATGTTAGGACACTAACACAGACTGAGAAGCCAAGTTTGCTGGATTCTCTTAAGTGCAAAGCTCACTTGTGGGTTAGCTCACTGGAGTCCTCCACGAACAATGCATAGCATGGTTGGAGCTCACAAACAAGCTCTCAAGTGAGAGGGGCCAAATGCCACGGAGCTCCTGCTGCATGAAGGACCAGAACAGGCACAGCTAGTGTAGGCTGGGAGGAGTCAGATGGCAGCTCAGCCTTGTGGATGGGTGGGTGCATGGGCAGAGACTAAGGGAAGCCTGGGGAGGGGGCACTTCGGAGTAAGGGAGGTTGCTGATGCCAGGTTCCTGACCTGGGCAAGAGCTACAGGAGTGCATTTGGTTTGCCAAGATGCAGTAAGCATTACTCTGAAGTGCATTTCTCAGTACATGTGCCATTAACTTCAACAGAAAGTAAAAAAAAAAAAATCTCTCTATCCCCATATCTGTATTAATATCTGTATGTATACCTATGTACACACATAGAAATGTATATAAAAATGAGTTTATATACTACACAAAATGGAATCTAGATCTATATACCTGTATCTCTCTATATAAAGAACAGTCCATTGCTGAACTTAATGTTTTGCTTTATCACAATAAAATCCAATAATCTATGCTCCAGAAAATCTCAGTCTCCCTGAAACTCAGAATGATAATCTGCAAAACAAAAATAATTAAATGTACTTTCTTTAAGGATTAAATAAAATCGTATATGCATGTGTATGCATGTTATCTTTTCTTTTCTTTTCTCCCCCCCGCCCCCGACCAATAGTGGGAGTTCTGTGAAGGCTGGATCAGCTCCCTCTCTCCTGGACATTTTTTATCCATGTGGCCTGGCTGAGGTGAAGATGCTCAAGATTTAGATATCTTGGAGTACAGGATGCCCAGCCCAAGTCTAGAGCCTTGGCCATCAGCTCTTCCCAGTCTCATCTGGAGCTCTACTGGGACCATCACCAGCCACTCAACTAAGGACCCTGCCAGCCCCTCATTCTCCATCTGCCTCTGCCAGAGGGACCCATAACCCATCAGTCTATCATTAACAGGCCCCTGGTCTGAGCACCCTCCACTAATACTATAAAATTCCACCTCTATTCCTAACAGCTACCTTGCCTGGCAAGCAGAATTAATAATAGGTGCCTTTCTTATCTCCTAGAGCTACTGTAAAAATAAAATGAAATTACCAATGTGAAAGCCTTTTGTCTTCTCCAGAGTTGTACACAATCCTAACGATTAGCCTTCAGCACTCAGTACTACGCTGGTCTGTTCTTCCTTCTGCTTCCTCCATGAGACTTTCAGCTCTGCAAGGTGCGGAGTGGTTCGCCTTCACTGCTGCACCATTGGAACCACAAAGACAGGCTGGCAAATGAGAAGTACCTGAATGAATGGACTCACTGCATTATCATACACCATCAATGCTTTATGAAGAAGTGATGCATGATGACAGCTCCACCACCCTCCAATCCTTATAAATTTTCAGCATGTTTTCACTGAGTTTTGCGACATAGGCCCTGGACGTCGAGATGTGTATTAGCGACCATAAACAGTAATAAATGACGACACCACGATAACCATGGAAAATCGATGATAAAACAGGAAAACAGTATCTTATTACTGGCTTGAGTGAACTAGAAATCAGAGGCACATTTTCAAGATTAGGAATTAGATTAGAAAATTGACAACATGATAACTTTTAACAACAATGAGATTCAACAATCCTACAGAATATTGAAGGCATGCCCGTGACTCAATGTGTGGTGCTTTGTGATGTTCTCAGTGTTATATGAACCATTTCAACTGTGGAAAAGAGTAACTGTAGGTTTGAGTCAGAAAGTGTGCTCTGTTACCTATTTTAAACCTAACCTGATGGTGTCCGTTTCAAAACCTGTAACTGTGAAACGATGCCTTTTTCTCTAATTTACCAATTTCTAAGTCACAGATGTGCATTGTGTAAGTTCCTAACAATTTACAAATTCCTCTTATTTTCTATCGCTATGACACGAGAAAGCCATGTACAGAAGGTACAGGAAGAAAGAGCAGGGACGAGTCCAATCTCTTCTCTCTGTTGTCGTAATTTATGAGAATATGGGAAGTGATCTGTTTGATAAGGAATTCCACTCATTCTGGAAAGAAGTGGAGTTGATACTGTTCATTGATATGGGTCAGTATGGTTTATTCGCCTGGTGCTGATGTTTGGTTATGCATTCAGGTTTTAAAATATTCCATCTCAAAATGCAGAGCACACAATTTTGAAATCCATTTTCCACTGTGGGTCTCTGAATGGGATGTAAACCCGATAACGGTCTCATGGGTGAAATTTGAAATTTGTCCCATTTGATGTGAATCCAATAGGACTTATAATAGCAACTGCAAAGGTGGTCAAAATTTTCCAATTTTAAATGGGGATGTTTAAAAGACAGCGACCCGATGTAGCCCCGAGGACTGAGTCTTTCAGTCACACAGCTGATGGGAAGGAAGCTGGGATAATACTCCAGAATGAGCCTCCCTGGGCTCGTCAGAGTTCGAGCTTGGTGACTGGAGGTGGGGGACAAATCAAAACCCTGGAAAAATAGCAAAGGGGTGTTACTCCTATACCTGATCTTAGGTTACTGTGTAATTTCAGCTCCCAGTTAATCCTGCCCACAGCTTGGGGTGCAGAGGGATGGGATGTTGGGAACTGGGTAGCTTTCCCAGGGTCTCACAGAGACCAGGCATGATTCTTAAACCCAGGCTTCTTCCAGGCTTCTCAGAGGAGTTGCTTCCTAAGAACTTGATGCCTACCACTCAACTTCCATCTGACCAAAGTGGAAGCCTTGGATGCTGGTGGGGGAGTGGCAAAAGATGGGTGCTGGGAATCTGGGAATATGGGTGCTGGGAATAATCACATCAGGACAAGAGGCAAGTCAGAGTGGCCCCAGCCAAACTGTAGACAGATATATATATAGCAGCCCTACTGCTGGGAACACGGGGCCCATTGTCCCACTTGGCAGATGGGTAGACATTCATTCCAGGGAAGTGGATGGGCCTGGGAGATACTTTGCCTAGAATCACCAGCATCACCCCACATGAAAACAGTTCCTGGGTGCTGGTTCTCAGAGTTTATAATAAACACTAACTAGGGAGCAGGGCTTGGCAGGTGCACAGAAATTCCCTGTGGCCATATGTCTGCTATGCCCATTCTTTGGGGGAGACCTCTCCTCCCTGAGCCTCAACCTTAGGAACAGAATGGGATTTGCCTGCTTGTTACAGGGATTGATCTAACACCCCTGCCCCTCATCCGTGCACACCTAACTCCCAAATGACTGTTCCGGGTCTAACTTAGGCCAATTAGGAAACTCACTCAGGATTCCTCACCTGGGGCTGTCGGACTGTGAGCCTGGGGCTGTCCTGCTAGCCTGTTTGCTGTTTCAGAAGAAGCCCAGGCAGCCGGCAAAGGAAAGTAGAGGGCTGAAAGGTGGGAGGGCCAGTGCTTTGCATGAGATCCCTGACTCCAGCCTTCCCAGCTACTTCCTCACTTTTCCACGTGATGTGAACCACTGTACGCCCCCTCTTTGCTTAGGCTAATTCTCACCGTGTTCCCATCATTAACAACTAAAATTGCTTTAAGTAATATGTGTCCATCAGCCTGCACCTGGCTGACCTGGGGGCATGAGAGGTAAAGGGTAGCAGAGCATGGACAGAACTGCAGACCTCAGCAGGGTGGAAATCCTCCCTAGTCAAAGTGTGGTTCACAGTATCAGCATCACCTGGGAACTTACCAGAAATGCAGAGCCCCAGACCTACCATAGAATCTGAATTTTCATAAGATCCTCTGGAGATTCATATAGCATTAAAATGAGAGAAGCACTTATCTTTACAATAAAATCACTTACTGATTCAGTGGACTAAACCAGAGCAGCCAGTGGAATGAAGAGCAAAAATCCAGCTTCTCTGTAGGTCCTTGGTAACTGAGGGAAAGTGACGTGGATTCAGGATACAAGACCCCTTGAGTCCTCTCTTATCCTCTTGGCTCACTTTACACATGGAAATACTGAGGCCCAGGGAAGTAGAGCGAAGCTCGTGTAGTGTCATAGTTACAGGTCCAGGGAGAGAGGGCTTCTTCTGATCTCACCATGAAGTTAAGCCAGCCTGCTATGCTCTCTGTTTTTTCTTATCATAAAAAAGTCCCACCCAACCCTTGCCCTTGTGTCCAGGAGTAAACATTCATATGCAGTTCAAGGCTGCTCAGAATCACCTCATCTGCCCTGGAGTGAGGAAGTCTTCCCGACCCCAACAGGGCACATTTGTCTCCTCAGCTGTGCTTGGGCTACAATTTCATCTCTAGTAATTCATCCTTCAAGAATCTCCAGTAGCTTTATAAATCTGGAAAGCAATAAAATCATCAACTTTTCTTAAGCTTAAATTAAGTTCAGATTCTTCTGTTCCATTTAAGTAATAGCAAAAGGGATGCTTTCTGTTCAGTTCCACACATAGTTATGGGCATCTCCTGGCACCGAGCGCTTTCTCCAGTCCCTCCGTCCGCAGGCCCAGAACTGTGATTCATATTTGCACAGAAATTTAGGGCTTTTATTTATTTTTAAGTTTAGAGCTTTTAAAGTCTTTTTTCCAAAGTTGGCTTCATATTATGCAATCAAAAGATGAACACTAGAAGCTTGTGCACTGATGTACCGGTGGTAGTGAATATGGTAATAGTATCAGTGCTGATAATCATGTTAAATTAATAGTAGTGATAATAATAAGTTTTATGGACCAGGTATTCAAATGTTTGTTGAGTTAGTGAACCTAAAAACTTTCATTATTGATGGATTGATTCTCACATCATATCTAGATCCTGGGAGAGTCCTTAATCCATGGTTAAAATGGATGAATGGAAGCAGAGTGGACTCTAAAGATGTCCACGTCTAAGCCCTGAAACCTGTAATCTATGTTACCTGGGATGGCAAAAAGGGCTTTGCAGGTGTGACAAAGGATATGGATCTTGAGATGAAAGATGATCCTGGATTAGCCTAATCAGGTGGGTTAGGTGGATCCCACCTAATCATGTGAATCCCCAAAAGTAGAGAACCTTTCCCAGTATTAACAGAGATAAGATGTGAACAGAGAAGAAGAGTGAGAGCCATGTTGTGCCCTGCTTTGAGGATGAGGGCAGGGGTCATGAGCCAGGGGTGCAGATGTCCTCTGGAAGCTGCAAAATGCGGGGAAACAAATTCTACCCTCAACCCCTGAAATCACTTCTTAGAGTCTCGGATCTTATATGCATGACATAGCTGTTATTGGAAGACTTTATTGTGCACACCTATTATTTACTAGTTCCAATTATGCTTTATGTAACCAAATGTCAGCAGCAGATTACAAGCCCATGTGCCAAGTGACACCCTTGAATTTTGGCCAAAGTCTGAGTGTGGTTGTGAGTGTGGATGCTCCCAGTCTCTGACCCCAGAAATGCAGCTTTACTTCTTGATCTTAGCCCAATGAAATGAAATGAAATGTTGGGCTTCTAACCTATAGAGTGGTAAGATAATACATTTTTATTGTTTGAGTCACTGAGGTCATGGTGATTTGTTACGGCAGCAATAGAAAGAGGATACAACTACATTTATCATAGTCCCTGTGTCTTAGCTCAGGAAATGGTGTCTGTGAAGTACAGCAGAGTTTATAATCCTAAAATGATTCCTTTCTAGCAGCCAGGTGTATAGGGTAGGTGCTCCATAAGATTTTAATTTACTGAGTAGCCCTTTGGAGCGCTTGGGAGCCAGGCTGCCTGGGTTCAAATCCCAGCTGCGCCACTAATTAGTCACACAAACTTGTGCAAGCTACGCAGCCTCTCATGCCTCAATCCCCTACATGAGAAGTAGGGGTAGTAATGATATTGATGCCCTGGCTCTGTGTGAGGATTGGATGAGTTAACATCATGCCTCTTACATAGTAAGGGTTTATATGTTTTGGACTGTACTTAAATCTATTTTAGAAATTGCAGTTTAACCTAAATATTTATGGAGGGGGAAGAGCAAGCAAATGGTTTGAAACTTTTGGAATGTGGAAATAACCATAATCCATAGGGTCAGATTCAAATCATAGCTCGGCTAATGAAAGGCAGTTCACTTAACTTCTTCGGCCTTCGGTCGCTTCTCTCCAAACACAAGAAAACTACCCAGTGGAATTGCTGTAAGGTTGAAATGTGGTAACATAGGTGGGCCTGCCTGTTAAATCGATTTGAGGACTCCACACCGCATGCACCAGAAACCTTAATGTCACTGCCTCTACATCATGATGTGTGCATGTCCTACCACTGATTCTCCAGCTGCCAGGAGTTGTGTGAAAATCACTTCTTAGAGTCTCGGATCTTATATGCATGACGTAGTTGTTATTGGAAGACTTTATTGTGCACACCTATTATTTACTAGTTCCAATTATGCTTTATATAACCAAATGCCAGCAGCAGATTACAGCCCATGTGCCAAGTGGCGCCCTTGAATTTTGGCCAAGGTCTGACTGTGGTTTTGAGTGTGGATGCTCCCAGTCTCTGAGGACCCAATTGCTAGCCTCCTTACATAAAGAGTCCCTGGCAATCTGAAAGGACATTTATTTTTAGGAGCGCACCTTAGAAAATGATTAACTCTATACAAGGGGCACAGTTGGGCAAGGGATTAACTAAAAGAGGTTAAGTTGCCTCCCATGTGATTAGCATCCCTAAATACCCATCTGACAGCCAAGGGATGTATTGTCCTCAGGAAGAGAGAAGGATGTTGGTTTGGTGTGCTGATGTAGTGACACGGAGCCACTGCTATTTCTGGGTAGCGGGGCCACGGTGGTGGATTTTCACAACTGCAGAAATGTTCTAATCTGAGGACTGGGCTATTGCCACTCTACAAAGATTCACCTGTGCTGCTCTGGACTCCATTTATGGAGGAAGGCCTGCTTACCATGAATTCTTGAGAGGTGCTACACCCTCTTTCTGCTCCCCATCCCACCCCATCACCCTCTTCTACTCCTGCCCTAACCATCTTGCAGCCCAGCTCTCTCAGCTGTCTTAGGAGCCTCAGCATCCATGACTGAAGGAGATAATAAATGGGAGGTGGTAGGGGGAAGTCCTTGTAGGGGGATCAATTCAGTCCTGTACAGATATTGGAGATGTGAATTCTGGAGGCATTGAGGACATTAACAGAGGGGTAGGGGCCTAGAAGGTCCATCTCAGATGTAGAGCTTGAGAAGGGGCCAAAAATTTGAGACCGTTGGAGGGCACCTTGGGTCACTGAATCTCTGTTTTCATGTATATAAAATGGATGCAATTATCATCACCTGGAAGCACTATTATCCATATAAAACCCAATTTGTGTAACCACTCTAGCATGCTTCCTGCTACTGGAAGGTACTCAGTATCAACCCCCTGACCCTCACCCAGCAGTGGGGATACTGGGGGTAGGATGGGGATTGGTTGATCTAGAATCACAGTAACTGGATAAAATTTCTACCCCCTACTATCACATGTGATTTGAAGCATGCATTTAATTCCTCAGAGCCTCAACTACCAAACTGGCATAACGCATGGCATCGTACCCTCTCAGGAGCTGCTGGGATGATTACTGAGGCCTCAGTGCTCACCTACTCTGGGTTCCAACCAGTCCTGTGGAGGCCTATTTCATGGCCTGTTGGCCACCAAGGGATGATTTGGAAATGATAGTGCACCCACAGACTGATGCTCCTATAATGCAGACGTTCATAGTCACATGGTGAAATTGTGTAATGTGATGGCACATTGTGGCTTTGCATTGAGCTCTGATCTCTTTACACGAGCATCTGGGAAACCTCCTGGCAGATGTCACTCAGGAAGATGTCTCTGTTCTGGTTCTGTCTGGATATCACTTTTCTGTCCACGTGCCATGAGGTTTGCTGATGCTCTTCTGGGTCCCTTCTGGGACCATAGTTTCTTTGTCCCGCAGCCTTGGATATCAGAACTGAGGATTCTCCTTCTTTGGAGTTCTCCGTCTTACACAGACTGGATGGTCTCTGTGAAATAATTTTCTAGCGTCATCCTTTCTCTGGTATAGTTTCTCCATGGACTAACAGCACTTTGGCCAAAGAATGGGCTTCTTCTGTTTCTAGCATCTTCTCTGGATTCACTCTGACTTTCTCTGCACCGTCCCCTCCTACCTGTCCTGCCAAAAACCCTTTGGTCACTCTTCTTCAGCTGAAGGCCCTTCTCAGAGCTTCTCTAAACTGAAGGCTTAGGGATTGATGACCTGGTGATGGCTCCATGTTACTTTACCCTTAAATCAGAGCTTTAAACAAAATCAAATATCTATCTATCATCTATCTATCTATCATCTATTACCTGTCTGTCCATCCATCCATCCACCCACACACCCACCCATCCATACACCCATCCACCCATCTACCCTTTCATCCACCCACCCATCTGCCCCTCTATCCACCCACTCAACCATCCACTCACACACCCATCCATCCACCCATTCACCCCTCCATCTACTCACCCACATATCGATCCACACACAAGCATGCATACATGATTTACCACTCAGATAGGACTAAATGGAGAAAGCAAACCTCTGTCCTACCCCTCTCCACACCCAGAGCAGACACTTAAAATATGTAGCTGTTTTGTCTGTTACTCACTTCTCTATGTCTATTATAACTTGCTAACACAGCTACGTATGTTATATGCATTTCAGGCTTTGCCCATGAACCTCCCACTGTATAAAATGAACTCTGTGCCCTAGTCCTATCTCCGTGTACACTCACAAATGCACATATTTCACACATCTTCATTCCTTTTTTTTTTTTTAGTTCATACTTTGCATTGGTTGTTTTATTTTTTTTTATTTTTTTTTAATTAACTTTTATTGGTGTTCAATTTACCAACATACAGAATAACACCCAGTGCTCATCCCGTCAAGTGTCCACCTCAGTGCCCGTCACCCATTCCCCTCCAACACCCACCCTCCTCCCCTTCCACCACCCCTAGTTCGTTTCCCCGAGTTAGGAGTCTTTATGTTCTGTCTCCCTTCCTGATATTTCCCAACATTTCTTTTCCCTTCCTTTATATTCCCTTTCACTATTATTCATATTCCCCAAATGAATGAGAACATACACTGTTTGTCCTTCTCCGATTGACTTATTTCACTCAGCATAATACCCTCCAGTTCCATCCACGTTGAAGCAAATGGTGGGTATTTGTCGTTTCTAATTGCTGAGTAATATTCCATTGTATACATAAACCACATCTTCTTTATCCATTCATCTTTCGATGGACACCGAGGCTCCTTCCACAGTTTGGCTATTGTGGACATTGCTGCTAGAAACATCGGGGTGCAGGTGTCCCGACGTTTCATTGCATCTGAATCTTTGGGGTAAATCCCCAACAGTGCAATTGCTGGGTCGTAGGGCAGGTCTATTTTTAACTCTTTGAGGAACCTCCACACAGTTTTCCAGAGTGGCTACATCTTCATTCCTGAAGTGCTGGTCAGGTCCAGCTTGAATCAATATTTAACATTGTGTTTCAATGACCATGTCAATGAGGTCCTCACAGAGTCCTCGGGTGTGTGGAGATCATGTCTCCCTCCTCCTGCCACCCCAGTGAGTAAAGTGTGGCCACATCTCCTAAAAATTGTTTCTTTAGTTTTGTATATATCATACCAGTTCAGCCCCAAATCCTCCCCTATGCATGCTCCCCCTGATAGAGTCAGGGAAGGCGGACATCTCTCAGTTCTACTCTGTTCTAGGAAACATCCTTTCTGCAACTCTCTGTGTTCCTGGTTGGTCTGGACCTTTTCTTCTTTAAACCACATGGAGGCCACTCTACAGCCTCCTTTCCCTCTGACCCTGAGAGTTTCCTGCACTGCTCTCCTTCCTCCCTGATTTTTGGTTTTACTGGCCTTATTTTGGGTACACACTCTCCAGTCATTCCTAGAAAAAGGAAACAGGGGCCATTTCTCAAAAATTTTCTTATCCAACCTTTCCACTGGGTTTGTGGTTTGGCAGATGGGCATGGAATCCTAGGTTAGACTACCCTACTACCCTTCCCTTGGAATCCTAAAAATGCTAATATGACATCCTCTAGTACCCAGGGCTAAAAAGCCCGTGTTACATGATGCCTCCATGTCATGACTGCCACCTACTTGTTCTTGCTCTTTGGGAGCTTTAAGAATCTTCCCATTATCTCCATTGTATGAAAGTAACAATTCTTATTGGAGCCTTTCTACATCCACTGTACAGGACACTGAGAGGGGGCATTTCAGTTGGTTTTTGATTTTTCCTTCCTGAAGAGTGTGAGTGACTTCTGTGCTTTATGGAATCATTGCTCAGTACTTAGAAATATTTCCTAGTTGTTTTTTTTTTTTTTTTACAATTTTGTTTGTGCTATTAGCCCAATATGATAGACACGTGTATCACATAACTTTAGGATTAATCTGAATTGTCTCTTTCTTTAAAAAAAAAGATTTTATTTATTTATTCATGAGAGACTGAGACAGAGGCAGCGACACAGGCAGAGGGAGAAGCAGGCTCTCTGGGGGAGCCCGATGAGGGACTCGATCCCAGGACCCCGGGATCATGCCCTGAGCCAAAGGCAGATGCTCAGTCACTGAGCCACCCAGGTGCCCCTTTCTGTTTCTTTCACAAGTACAGGCATTCGATAATATAATCAAGTGTTGCTTTGTAGAAAGAATACTTTTTGTGTTATATTGGTTCATGGCTCTTATCTTTCCTCTCCAGGTAAAAATCTACATGCAATGAAATGGACAAATATTAAGTGTCCCATTTAATGAGTTTTATCAGACCAGTGCTCTAACCCCTGAGCTACAGAGCCTTTACTCATGAGTTTTAACCAGAAGCAGTATCAAGATATAAAACATTCCTCACAGCCCAGGAAGGTCCCTCATGCCTCTTCCAGGTCACTTCCTTTCTTTACCCTCGTGGCAACCATTGTTCTGGATTTTCCCACCACACACCTACTTGGCCTGTTCCAGAACCGTGTATCTGGGAAAACAACATATATGTTCTCTCCTTTATTATCCCCATATTTCTGAGATCTGTCCATGTTGTTGCGTGGATCAGTAGCGTGTTCCTTTGTACAAACATAGCACGGTCCGTTGAGCCTTGCTCTCTCCATGGATCTCTGCTCTGTTTCCATTGTGGGGCTAATATGAGTAATGATACTCATGAATATTTCCATACAATTATTTTTGTGAACTTTAAAAAAACTTTTTTCCTCTGTACTGGGTAACCGTAGACTGGCATTTCTGGGTGGGAAGATAGATGTGTGTTTAGTTTTTCAGACACTGCTAAAACATTTTTCCATATGGTTGTGCCATTTTAAACTACTATAAATGATACACGTGAGCCTGGGTGCACCCCAGCCTGGCCAACATTTGGCATCATCAGCCTTTTTATTGTATTTTTTTCATTTTGATGAGTTTATATTGATGTCTTCTCATAGTTTTCCTTTGTATTTCCCTGATAACAAATGATGATGAACACTTTTTCGTGAGGCCATTGGCCCCTTGTCTCTACTCTTTTATGAAATGTCTGTTGTCCCTGCCTCTCTGGTTATCCTTGTCTTTGTGGACACACGTGTTTTTATTCTCTACTCAGAATCGTTATGGGAAGAAGCTTGCATCACTGATCTCCATCATACATATCCCTTAACAAGTGATATCGGTGTCAGCTGAGTCTTTTTTCTTTCGTGTTCTTGAAGATTTATTTATTTGTTTGACAGAGAGAGAGAGAACAAGCAGGGGGTAGCAGCTGAGGGGGAGGGAGAAGCAGACTCCCTGCTGAGCAGGGATTCCAATGCTGGGCTCAATCCCAGGACCCTGAGATCATGACCTGAGATGAAGGCAGATGCTTAACCGATTGAGCCACCCGGGCACCGCCAACACTTCTTTATGAGCAGCTTATGGATAAGACACATGAAGGTGTGGTCATCTCTATCTCCCCGGTATCTAGACTGCGGTGGGTGCATACTTCACATTTATTGGATGGAGTTAAGTTTCTGTGATGCTTTGAGGAGCAGGACCTGTCCTACCCTCGTTCTTGACAATAGAAACTCCTTTCTAGGTGCATTGAGCCTGTAAATAGCCCCTCGTTCTTCCAAAGTCTGAATTCCGCAGGCCATGTTCTCTGGCACTAGCAAGTGTGCTCTCCAACTGTTAGACTCTCCCAGGACCTGGTTTCTACGTCGTCTCCCCACACCACTTCGTAGGTTACAGGCAGGTACTCTTGGGTCCAGGGTGAGCTTTGTTCTGATTTGCAGCATTCTCCCACCTTGAATATCTGTTCAGCACTGAGCTTTGGGGCTCGGGCTTATTTTCATGTTTTCATTACTGGCTGCCACTGGGTTCTTATGAGGCAAATTGGCCCCAACTCTTAAAAAACAAACAGCCTCTCCTAGTGCTTCAAAATAATTATCTCCAAAAGGGAACGAGGCAGCCCATCCATTGTCAGTCCTAAATGACATCATGGCTGGTGTGCAGTATTTAGAAGATTAATAACATCTGCTTTTTAAATCACGGTTGGTCGCAGACCCTGGAGCTCACATCAAACATATGGGGTATTTTGTATGCACGATGTGCAGGCAAACTCTACACAGCCAAGGCCACATGCTACAGAAAATGCTGTAATAATAACACTTGCTTCCCTTTATTGAAGGCCTTATATGAGCTGGCATGTACTGGCTCTGTAAAGGTATGATGCCTCTCTTCACCAAAGTCAGCTTTGCAGGACTGGTCCTGTGATTGCCACTTAGCTTAAAGAAAAACTAAAAATCCAAGAGATTTAAAAACTTAGCTAACTTGTGCCCAGGAGTAAGTGATGACACCAGGATTTAAACCCAAGGAGCTGTGATTCAAGACATTCAAGGTGGGAGAATGCTGCAAATCAGAACAAGGTGGGAGAATGCTGCAAATCAGAACAAAGCTCACCCTGGACCCTAGAATACCTGCCTATATCCTACAAAGCAGCGTGGGGAGAGGACGTAGAAACCAGGTACTGGGAGACTCCCACAGTTGGAGGGCATGCTTGCTAGTGCCAGAGAACATGCCCTGTGATTCAAACCAGGATTCCACCTCTTGCAACCTTTCACTCTGTTTCCAAATTTGGATCAACTGGGCACACCCGGAAGCAAAGAGTCTACAAAGCATCCCTGATGAGATGGGACCATTCACTCATTCACTCACAATTACCTCTCTTCCTCTATCCACTTGGGAACAGCCCAGAAAGTGGAGTTTGACCAGAGCCAAGGCTCTATCCTTGGAGAAGGATCTGCACTTGTTTCTTGCTGCGGAGTGAAGTGACTCTCACAACTGCCGATCCAGAGCTTGCATAAAATCTCTGCTGACCGGTACTCAGAGGCCAGGTACAAGTGAACGACTGCATTTTAAGCACGTTTGTCTGGGGTTTGTTTTTTGTTTAGATTAGTTTGGGTTTTTGTTGTTGTTGTTGTTGTTGTTGTTGTTGTTCAGGGTTAGGAAAACTGGCAGCCTGTCTTTAGTTGCTCAAGCAGGTTTCCGTGAACGATGAAAGGAAAGAAAGCGTGTCACCCAATGAGCAGGGGCACAATTTTGAAATGTTTCCAGGACAAAATGGTAGTTCTGACAACTTGAAAGCAATGAATTAAAAGTCAGGACTGGTACCCTCCTTCTCCTTCTGCAGAGGAGAGAAGGATCCAGAGCATGTGCAAGGAAGGACTGCCTCCGCAGGTCCCCAGAGGCCAGAGGAGCCAGGTCTGCATCTGCCTGAGGCTTTGGTAGGCACCTTCTTGCATGAGAGATCCAACCCCACATTGCAGACCATCTCTCCATCTCTCTAGAAAATACGGAAGGGAATGATGAAGGATGAAAATCTGGTGCCGTTAAAACCATTTTGCCCACATCCCCTAAGCTATTGACACCATTTGAAGATGTGAATCTTCACTGGCCAAGCAAGACTTGCTTTATGGATGGGGCTGTGGGGGGCTTTGTCCAACACGGGCAGCAATTTTAGTGCATGGAAGACTCCATGCACCAGGAGCCAGCAAATCCCTCTTACCACCTGTTTCTGTAAATAAAGTTTTATTGGCACACAGTCCCGCCCATTTGTTTGCCCATTGTCTGTGCTGCCATGCAGCTTCCAGAGCAGAGTTGAATAGCTTTGACAAAATCTGAAGATACTTGCCATCTGGCCCTTTGCAGGAAAAGCATACAAGAAAGCATCCATACCACAGGACCTGCGGTGAGCTCGATTTCTTTGAACATCAGCTTTTCTCATCTATAAAATAAAGAACTAGGAACAGGTGGATTTTATGGTATGTGAATTATATCTCAATAAAGCTGTTAAAAGAATGAAGATGCCAAAGATGTGAACATGACAATGCTGTACGAAGGGATAAAAGAGATACTAAGTAATGATCACATAGCATGTTGGCATAGAGACAGACCAACAGTGTCTGTGGTTCTACTATGATGAACAAACAGCCCATGAAGCAAGTCCTAGTATCCTTCACTTATCCATGCACTGTGGTTTAGAGACGTTAAGTCACTAGCCCGAGGATGCACAGCACCAAATGACAGGTTCAGGATTCCAGCTCTGGTCTTTGGGCCCCCAGTGCTTTTTTCCTGTGCATAAGCCTGCCTTGAGATCACTGTGACCCGCAAAGTCAAGATAGACAGAAAGGTGGGAGTGAGTGGTGGGGACGGGAGGCAGTTTTGTTAAAGCTGGAAGGAATGCACTTAATGTCTCTCTCCCCCTTTTGGTTTCAGGCTGTGTGAATTCTCACTGCCCCGTGTTTCACTTTGAGCTGGGTGTTCATGGGAGCTCTGTACTTCACATGAAATCTGGCCTGACTTTTGCTTGGTCGGGGGTGAAACTGTCAGAAACTGCTGAGTGGGGTGCCGTTGCAGGGCCCCATCAAAGGCGCTGGCCGGGGCTCCCAGACCCAGGTCTCAGGCCGGCCAGCCCACAGCTTCCTCTGGGCCAGAACACAGTCAGCTCGTTTCGTTTCAAGTTTCAACTCACCTCCTTTCAAGTTTCGCTCTTGAGCAGTTCACACAGAACCTTATCTTCCTCCCTCTATGAGCTTGTCTTGGCTGTGAGGTGCAGCCTGAGATGTCAATGGTCCTAGATGTGGAGCTGCCATCTGGAAGATGCAGAGTGGACTGGACCTGGGTCTGTGGGTCGGGAGCTTGGGGTGTGAGTTGGGCTCTCAGCCCCTAGATGATGATCTCTGAGGGCCACCCAAGCACAGACACCCCTCCAAACCTCATCCTGCCCCCTTGGGTAAAGCGAGGGTTTAGACTAGGAGCTCGAAGGTCATCTGAGCTCTACTGATCCTCCAGGCCTGTTCAAAGGTTCTACATCTGTAAGGACTCACATTTTCCATCATTTTACAGATCTGCAGCAGACTTTCCAGATTTCCTAGTTTCCCTCACTCTTTTTACAATGGAGGAAACAAAACTCAGAAATGCTAAGGGGAACAGGATCTATCTCTGCCAGTTCCTGGTGCAATGCTCCATTCTATGTCTGAGTCCACCCCCTGGCACATGCTGTTGCCCCATGTCACCTTTGATTTGAGCCTTTCTTGTAAACAAAAACACGAAAAAGGGGCTTCATTAATACTTATTACACCTTAGATAAGTTAACAGCAATTTTCTTTGCTGTAGCCTGGCAACTTTCCCAAACATCTGGTCAGGGCTGGGCAGGCCTGGCCCTCCCACCCCTCAGAGGAACAGTTGGGACTGCGAAAGCCTGGAGCCTTGGGCCTCCCCCGGGACAGATGCTACCTAATGCGCTGTCTGCGAGGCTCGCTTCACTTCCACAACACCTGCTTTCCGGAGCCGAGCTGCCACTCAATCCCAGGCCAGTGGAGCATGGGAAATCAGGAACAGGGGGAGAACACACTTCTGTGGCTAGGGAGATGACATGGCATCTGTGAGGAGGGGCCCAGTGGCAGGGAGCACAGAGAGAGAGAGATGGGGTTCAACATGCAGTGTTGTGGGGACAATTGTGATGACAATGGCTGTGGGGTTAAGGCAGGCTGAGGTGCTCCAAGCCCTTCCTGGCCAGGCTCAGTGGGCTTGCTTTGTGTCTGGACACCCTGTGTTGCTTTTTAATGTCCTTCTGGCCTGGGGCATCCTTAGCAGAAATGCAGCCATGTCTGACTGGGATACACTGACCCAGCATGTGGTTCTGATCCAAACTTCTTACTGTTGTAGGCAAATCACTCTGTCCAACACTGCAGACACAAGTACTGAGCCCCCACCATGTGCCATGCTGGGGACTCCCTGCTAAGAGACAGAACCAGAAGTGACAGGGTCCCTTTTTTTAACCAATGAATATCTAGTTAGGCAGGAAGAGGAGAAGAGTTGACCTCAAAATAAATAAATAAATAAATAAATAAATAAATAAATAAATAAAAGGATCTTTGATATTTATAAAGGAGTGGGGGAAAGAAGTAGGAATAGGGGAGATAAACCTAAAACCATGGGGAACGAGGAGGAACATTGAACAATGGGAGATGTGGGTGGTGGCCAGGAAGGCTCAGTGGTGGACAAGTGTCTGAGCTGAGTCCTACATTGGGTGGGGGTCAACCAGTTAAGAAGGGACCGGTTGACCGGAACAAATGCAGTAAGCAAATCGGCAGAATGATAAATCTCACATGAAACACCCGCCATAGTCCTCCAAAAATATTTGCAGCAAATATTGCCACATCTATGGGGCAGCAGGTGTCCTTGGACATGGCGGTCCTCTGGATTTTTTTTTTCCCCTACAGCTGAAATGCAATCCATTTGCGATCCATTCCCACATACTGAGAATGTGCTGCATGGGGAGCCCGGTGTTGGGAAAGCTGTTGCAGAAATCACTGGGAATTACCACTCAGATGCCACCTGCACACCTCTCTTGTATGAATGGACTACGACTTTGTTTGCCACAGCAATGCACCTAGTCTCAGGGTGTGAATCTTGATCGGTAATAGGCCATTTGGGTCGATGGATTTTGCTTTGCTAGAGACACTTGCCCAGCCTCCTTTGCAGGGGATGTAGTCATGTGACACAGTCCTGGCCAACAGGTTTCCTGGGAAAACACTGGCTTTCTGACCTCGTCCTGTGGTATAGAGCTCCCCAGCAGACCCAAATTTCCTCTCCTTCCCAAGTACTAATCAGCCACTATGCAGTTTAAAAAGAAATAACAGCAGTGAACCCCACCAAGTTCTAGACCTGAAACCAAAAATATGGCTCAGAGGTATTTTTCTTAAATTTAGATATAATTACATATAACATGATATTAGTTTCCAGTGTAGAATATAGTGATTCGAGATTTATATATATTACAAAATGGTCACCACAATAAATCTAGTTAACCATCCCTCACCATACGTCATTATAAAGTTTTTTCTTTTTTCTCTTGTTATGAGGGCTCTTAGCCACTTTCAATTATGCAACACATTATTATTACCTAGAGTCACCATGCTGTACATTGCATCTCTATGACATTTATTTTATAAGTGGAAGTTTGTACCTTTTGCTCTCCTTTACTAGCTTCACCAACCCCTCGCCCCCAGCCTCTGGCCACCACCAATCTGTTCTCTGTGTCTATGGGCTCAGTTTTATATATAGCATGACTACTTTTAGCTGAGAGACTCTTGGAAAATCACTGAACTTCATCAAGCCTCCATTTCTTTTGTGGCATAACTAGAACAAAAATACTCAGGCCACAGAGGTTGGTTTTGAGGTATGGATGGGCCATTTACGTATATAAACTCTGAAAGCGTTTTCCAAAAATGCCATTCTTAATGATATTATGGTTTTATTCCCTAGACTATTCAATGTGACTGGTATAATTACTATTTATAATTTTTCTCAGTTAATTGTATTTTCCTTATATTTATGACTATCAAATTATAATAGGAATTACCAAGACCCAGTTTTTCCAATACCTTTTTACTTTTAAAAAATTACTTTGAGTCTTTTTCATAACATTTATGAAGTAAAATGTGGTCATGCACTGACATCCTTTTTTCATAGATTTTCATCAATTTTATTAGTTTTGTATTATTCTATATCATGCGACATTAGTTATATTTCTTTACCTAGTAATATATTTAGTAGAGATAAAATTAATGAATAAAATGAAACATATATTTTTATTGAAGTATAATTGACATATAACATTATATTAGCTTTAGGTGTACAATGTAATGATTCAATATTTGTCATGTTGCTAAACGATTACAGAATCTGGTCACCATTCATCACCACACACTGCTACGTTTTTTTTTTTTTTTTCTTGTGATAAAAACACTTAAATTTACCTTCTTGGCAACTTTCAAATATGCAATATTATGGACTACAGTCACCATCCTGTGTATTTCATTTCCATGACTTGTTTACTTTATTACTGGAAATCTGTACCTCTTAAGCCCTTTCACCCATTTCATCTGCTGCCCACCCCCCTCCAGCCTGGCAACCACCATTCTGTTCTTTTATATTTTTATATAAGAAATAAAATTTGGCCTTACTCAATTTTTAGATAAACACATATCCTTTCGATTTAAGGACTTTGAGTGTTACCCAGATATGCCTGGCAACCAGTGAGTTTTAGATAAAGCTTGAGCAAGAGTGTTCCCACAAGTTGGCACATTTTCTCACTGAAAGTGTGTGTTGTGACGATCTCAAAAGTTCCTTTTCATATAGTTTAATATCCTTTCTTTTCTTATGGCAGAACTAGTACCTATCCAATCAATTATGTGCTTAATCAGTATGAGTGGAAATGATTTCCCACTTGTATAGGTAATAAATATTATTGAAATACCTATCAAATCAGCTTTGGATGAATGCAGAAACATTATAGAGTGCACAGAACGCCTTCTAGATGGGAAAGCAGATCTTAAGTAATTATAGCTACAAATGCTACTAAGGGAAAGTACAGCATATTATGGAGCATGCTCTAAAACTATCCTGGCACAGGAATGGGAGGGTCAATTCTCATCAGAGACCAAAGAAACCAGTATAGTTCCTCTTGGAGGTCTACACTATTACCTGTCTTTGTCCAGGAAGTATGAAAGCCATTTCACTTCTTCCTATAAAAAATCATCTCTCTTCTCACTTTTCCTATTTCTCTCTTTTAATATTTGACGTTCCAGGCAGACCTCAGCTTGGTGAGTGGTCGCCTGCATGTCCTACCTGCCACTTGCTCTATGGCCTTAGGAAAAGATGAGACTTCCCCCTCCATAAATAAATAAGCAAACAAACTAATTAATTAAATTTAAAAATAAAAAATAAATAATAAAAAAAAAGGATGAGATTTCCTTCTGGCTGGTGGCTGCCATTTGGCTTCTATTCTCTGCACTCTTCTGTAAGAGACAGAGAGCCTCTTCCTCCCACTCTGTGATTTCAAGTGACTTTCTGTCACTAATCCTCCCACAAATTTTTGCAGAAGTTTACATATGATTGAGACCCCAGTCTCCTACATTTTAGCCAAAGTTCAAATGGTGACTCATCTGTTGGGTTTAGATCAAACTGATTTGAAGCCCTATTTGTTTCCAGATAATATTTTTCTTTGTATCTGATAACTTTGTGTAGCAGATGGGTAGAGGAAGCCCTAATATCCAAACGGCATGATCAGGAATTACCACATAATTTGGAAAGATGGGAGCCCTCAAACATAAAATCTGTACTCTTCTTTTAAAAGTCTCTTCTCAGAGCCCTTAATTATCACTAGAAATGAGTATAGAGCAGAGAGACAGATAAGCACTGAGGGCATGGGCTTCTTTTAGCCTTGTTTGATACACATCACAAGAAAGACGGGGCGGCAATCCATTACCCACATGACACAGGGCCTCCAAAGATATTTAATGATATGTCAGATGAGGATGAAAGTTGTGAAGGCCTAATTAAAGATATACAGGGTGGGGCACAGGGATGTGTATGGTTTCCAGAGCCTGGAACAAATGACAGCAATTTGGAAAGATTCACAAATGATTTAAGCTAAAGTATCACATCTTCCTTTCCAATGGCCCAGTGATTGGGGACCATGGAGAAAGAAAAGAATCCTATCATTATATTTTCCTTTTTCCTTTCTCTTATGTTTTCAGGTGGGTGGTGAGTAGGAGAGAGAGATGATAGACTTCATTCATCTTTATTTCTAGACATACTTTTAATACCATGATTAAATGATGTTCTGCTAACAGACTTGACAAGTTAAGAGAACGAGAAATGTTTATCGTGCCAAGTACTGTGTGAATCGAGATATATCATCTTTAAAAAAAAGAAAAAAATATATATTAGTTTTCAGTATTTATTCCTCATTTTACACTATATGCGCTTTAAAATTTTTTTAAATAAGTAAAAAAATCATGTAAGATCTTAAATAATACTTAGAAAAATACTTTAATTAAAATGTCATCTCTTGGGGTACCTGGGTGGCTCAGCCAGTTAAGCGTCCCACTTTTGATCTTGCCTCAGGTCTTGATCTCAGGGTTGTGAATCTGAGTCCTGTGTTGAGGCCTACTTAAAAAGAAAACAAAAAACAAAAGAACAGAACATTCTTTCTCCACTCTGGATGAGGGAAACAACATACTCAAAAAACACAGCTCATGGTGGGGTTGAGCTTTGGTCTGCAGTTGGCCTACACTGAAGTCCATGCTGCTCACAACACTGTACACTTGCCTAGCGGAGTTATTGTCTCCCTGACATCCATGGAAATTCTGGATTTCACTGCAATATGAAACTTCTAGGGCAGAGTACCCACAGGTGGTCAAAATAAACCACAACTCCTTGGTAGATGACATACTCTCCTCAACAATGGCAATCCCTACATGTCAGATAATAGAACAATATATATATTGGTCTCTGCCACTGGTGCCTGACACAGAGCCCCTGGAACTCTTATCTTTTCTTAAGTTATAAGAATGCCTTTTGTTCTAGTGAGGTGACTGGTGGGGGCCGGGGACTGAGGGACATCTGGGATGGCTTCTGGGTGGGGGCTGGGTGCCCGCAGGACCAAGCCATGAATAGAAGCTTGGAATTTTCAGCTTCACCCCATCCCCCAGAGAGGGGAAAAGGGCTGCAAATAGAGTGAATAATTGATATGTCCATGTGAGGAGGCCTCTGTAAAATCCCAACTGTAGGATTATCTGGGAGCCTCCAGGTGGGTGAACACATCTGTGTGTTTGCACTGTGACACACCCCACCTGCACAGGGGCAGAAGCTCCTGCACTTAGGGCCCTTCCAGGCCTGGTGCTCTGTGTCTCTTTATCTGACTGACACACAGGAGGTACGCAGAAGGAGGAGGACTGGGTTTGTCCTTCTATCACAGAGATTTTCCTGAACACTCACTGGGGAGGGGTGATCTTCCATTTGTTTACTTCATTCAACAAATACTTATTGAATGCTTAAAAGCTTAAAAATTGCACAACTTAGAGTCAATTAAAATGATCAATTGGTAATTTTAAGAGATGCTTGAGCATTTTTCAGTGTCTGAGACATTTAATTCCATACATGGCAGGAGGCATTGCTCAGGAGAACCAGTCAGGTCAGCTTTCATATTGGTCTCAGTGTCCCATTAAACCCCACACAGGTTTGGCCTTAAAATCCATGTGTAACTACTAGCAATTCAATGAAAGAATGTTTCTTATTTTCTGGTATAGCATGATGTCAAAAAAGGTAGGACTTGTTAAAAGATATTCCTAGGGCTGGTTCAACCACCAACCAGCCAAGTGCCTTTGATTAAATCATTGGACTTTTCTGAGGCTCTATTCCCCCTCAAAAGAGAATAATATGAATAATAACAGAAATAGTAATAATGCCTCTCTCACATAATTGTTTTGAGGAATAACTAAGATCCTGGCATCAACATCCTTAACACAATGCCCAGCTCTCTGTAAATTAGGCCAAAGCAAAGCCCACATTTGTCATGTTGATTAAATTAACTAGCAAATGTGGAAAATAAAAAGCAATGCATACTGAAAATTGCTGTATATATTCACTTTTTATCATAGCTATGTCTATCTGTCTGTGTAGCAAGCTAGTTATCTATCTCTCACCTTGTTCCAGAAATAATTTAATGTGGTCTCTTTAATACTATTATCTTGTTTTATGATTCATTTTCTAGTCAACCTTATTCAGGCACATTATTTTCTAGAAATAATAATTATAGTGATTTCAATATAAAATACAGTATACATGTATTGTTGGTTTCCTTCTAAGAGGCTGTCATCTACTTGTAGGTGTAATTGCTACCACTGACATGAATTTACAAGACTGGAAACTGTAAGGTGAACTGTACGCATTCACAGACTCATACTTCAAAGGGTTGAGAACAGCAAGGAAGTTTCCATTTAAAAAAACAAATCATTAGGAGTCAATATACTATCTTTGCACCAAAACTTTTATCATGTCCTTGGGTATAAAAATCCTATGTTCAAGATAGGCTTTTCATATTAAATTCCACTCAAAATAACTCTATGGGACAAGGATGGATATGCCAAAAGCTCCAGGGCTTTGAAAAATATTGAGTCAGAGCACCCAAAAGGATCCTCTATATAACCCGGTCTCATTTAGTGGCAAAGTGAGTCTTATCTTTTCTAACATTTTTGGGAAAAGGTTATCTAGACCTTGTTTGACTGCTCAGAGTAACAGGGAGCTCACTACTTAGCAAGGACCACAAATCCATTGGTAGGCATTTCTAATAGAACATGTTCCGTTGTGAATTGGAAAGAAGGGAGCTGTAATTGGGACAATCTGTATGTTAACAATCTCAATCGCTTAACTTGCCAGGTAATCTTTGGCAAGAAATTTTTTTCCCACTGGGGCCATAACTTCTTCAACTATAAAAGGGGAGACAGATAGATTGCTCTGAGAAAAGTTCATGGGATGACCAAGGTAAAGTGCCATTATAGCTTAGCAGGTGAGGTTTTACTGGGCGCCTCACCTGCCAAGCTATACTGACCCAGTAAAACCTCAACTGCTGTCTCCTGACTTTTCCTTCTTTTGACTTGAAATCTTGCTAGTTGGCAGACATTGGAGATTGGGAACTATCTCATAAAAAGTCATAATAATTAAAAACAAGACAAAAATAGAGTTCTCCCTACTTTTCCTAACAACGACTGGCTGGGGCAGAGAAGCCACTGCCCCATTAAGACAGGATGTGTGTTCTGCATATCACTCCAGGCCCTCCATAGCCAGTTCACTCCTTTTATTTTTTTTAAATATTAGCTGAGTGTGATATGTGCTGAGGTTTTGTGACCTCTAATGTGTAAAACAGACTGTATGTCCCTCCAGATCATTTCTCCAAAAGTCAACTTACACCTTCTATTACCTGACAACCACTGTGAAAGCCTGTAGTTGGTGCCCAAAGTCAGCATCCTGGGGATGATGAGAATCACAGGGCTGTGCCCTCTTCAGGGGCTGCTGAGGACCCCATCCTCTCCCCTCAGATCTGCCCGTGTGTGAAACCAGGTCAACATGTTTCCTAGACTTGTCCTCAGGGAAATTTTGCAAACCCCCTTGCTTTAGAAGCAGGCTGACTAAGTGTTATCAATTCATACTGAAATTTACACTCTCCTCCTCTCTCTGGTCCCATCAAACACTGTGGAACATTCTGCCGTTTGTGATCAGGCAAGAGGAGGGTGCCTGTGTAACTGGTGATATTGGGTTTCATATGTGGGCCAGGAAAGTCTCTGAGGGTCTACTCTTCTTAGGGTGGGAGACACCTCTCCCTCTGACACCTCCCTGCAGAGTCAGTGGGCTCAGACCCAGCTGTGGTCTCCTGGAAGCTCAGTCTGGAGGCTAGATGCCATGCTAATTCCCCTCCTGCAGCAAGCCCCAAGGTAAATAATAATAACAAGAGTTATTCTGTTGGCTCTTTGCCCTCAAGCATTGTCACACCCAGCCCCTTGGAGGGATGTGCTGAAGTGTGAAAACCCTCAAAGCAGAAGGCAGCAGGTAACCTCCGGTGGATGATCTGGCGCCAGACACCGGGGAGCTAGTAACATTCCAGGGCTCTCGTGGGGTTTGGGGTGCTCATGCGGAGTCCCTCACACTGGGTCACACTTCCAGTTAACCATCAATGTCCTTCATTCACTCAACAATCATGGAGCACCTAGTCTCTGGCTCTTCTCAGGTGTTTGGAATACATTAGTGAATAAAACAGATCTAGGTCCCTGCCCTTGGGGAGCTGACATTCAGAGAAGAGAAAGAGAAGCAATCACACAACAACGTGGTTCGTTATACAGTTCAGATGTGGTGAAATAGGAGCAGTAGAGATGGCCCAGGAGGCTACAGGTACCATGCAGATGGCTGTGAATGGGCTTGGCCAAGGAGGAGTCGCAGAAGCAGTCAGATGGTTGTCAGCGATTTAGGGCTTGGGTATGAGCAGACAGTTCCTGGTTTTCCAGTCTTGACTCTAGTAAGAGCCTTCCAGAGTTTCCTTGTCTATGAATTGAAGGTGGTGATAGTACCTTCCTCAGAGAGCACAGGGAGGATTAACTGAGAAGGATTGTGGCACCCACTGGGTGCTTGCTAAGAGTGTCACCTCATTATTGTTAGCACCTTCGTGTTGCGGTTATAGAGACAGAGGCACAGAGAAGTAGCACAGCTTCCCCAAAGGACAGACATGGCGGGAACCGAGCTGGAGGTGCAGACTGCAGGTGCATCACAATTCATCGTCAGCTATGATAATCAAATGAACAAGCGGGTTGTGTCTTCCGGGTATTGTGTGGAGGACATGTTCTACTTGGCTCCCCTCCTTTCTGGGGCACGGACAAGAGGGCACCACAGCGTGTCCAGGGGTCAGCTCTCTTAGATACCTGGCAGGATCTCGAGGAATAACGTTTGATCAGTACATCTGTTGTGGGAGGCATGGTAAGCCTTTCTCTCAGGCCCTGACCTTTTAAGGAGAGGGGACAGCTGCTTGCTGATTAGCATCCACGTGACCTTATATATAATTAAAAACACATTAAGTCACCCAGCCGAGTGGTTCTCCTTGGACCACATGGCCCCAGTGCACTCAATTCCCAGAGCGCCCCTTCTTAACCCTTTTATCCTGTCTGTCACTCCTTGACCCTCTTCTTCCTTAGAAGGACATGCACTAAATAGAAAAAAGGCAGTGGGCTGCTGCAGGGGGGAGGGTAGGAAGGGGGAGGGCCGCGGAAGGGGAATGGCTTCTTTCCCGGTACTCCCTACATCCTTAGCTAAGATTGCTGCCAGGGAGTGAAACCAAAGACAGGACAATGCAGTAGAGACCTCCTTACCCCTTTTACTAGGATTATTGCTGTTCCCTTCATATCCTTCTGGCATCACCATGGCCTGCATGCTAAAATCTTTGCAAACACCAGAAAGGATGATGACTAATTTATTCATTTCTATATTTCATTCATTCATTCATTCATTCATTCATTCATCTACCTTATGGAGGGTCTCCTGTGCTCTGGGCTCTATAATAGGCCTAGAAGAAACAGAAAAAAAAAAAAAGAACAAAGCAGGATAGCAGCAAGCACAGGGTGCCACAGAACCACAGAAGGGGGTAAGAAATGCCCATGAGGGAAGGATGGATAGAGAAGAACATACAGAAGAGGCAAAGCATGAGTTGGCACTTGGTGTGTGAGGAAGAATTAACCTAACAGAGACAATGAGGAAGATAGAGAAGCGTGTGTGGAGACTTAAAAGTGAGCAGGACTGTGGTTCATGGGTAAGGGCTGGAATAAACGGTGCAAAAGGGAGAGAGTGACAGGGCCAGGGGCAGGGGCTACATAAGGCGGGGCTTCGGAAAAGCAGGGAGAAGTTTGGGTTCTATTCTGATGCCAAAAGGAGACATTGAAGGGTCTTAAGGATGAAAGGGAGAAGATGACCTTTGTATTTTGCAGAGGTGGCTCTGAGTACATGTGGATAATAGAGCAGAGGGGAACAAGAACAGAGGAAGAAAAGTCAGATAATATACTTTCTTGCAAAACTCAAGAGGAAATATAATGGGGACCTGAACCTAAGTCATGGTGGTTTGGATGGAAAGGAAAGGTTTGATTCCAGGGAAATTGTAGTGGTCTCCATAAAAAGTAGCCATTTGTATCAGTCAGTTGAGGTTATGCTAAGAGTAACAAACAATCCCCAACCACAGTGGTTCATAGCAACAAAGACTTACCTTATTAACGTTTGGCAACAAAGACTTACCTTATTTACATTTGGCACAGGACCCTAGGGATTCTGTGGCTCTGCAACATGCCCTCCTCACTTGAGTCACATACTCTCAGAGAAGAGAAAGAGAGGAGGGACAGACAGGGATACCCAAAACCTATTCAGAACGAGCACACCTCACTCCTATGCACACTTTCTTGATCAAAGCAAGCCACATGACCATGGTTGGCACAATTCTGGTGGGAAGGACTCTGCTTTTCATAAGAACTTCTTTGTTAGAAGGGACAGAAGATGTTTTCACAACATTATAGCCTATCGCCATCTGCCACATTGGTCTCAAGTATTCACCTTCCTCCTTTACTCATGCAGAATGTACTCAATGTTTCTCAAGAGTCCTAGCCAATCCCACTGTCAGATCAAAATCTAGAAGCTCAAATTAGCCAATATTCCAACTCTGAAGGTAGCTTTTGCTCAATGAGTTGGAGGGAGGGATAGGTTAGAATGAGAGGAGCAGCTGGAGGGCAATATCACTCCTGTTGAAGAAGAGAAAAGTAAGAAGTGCCCATTGTATTAGTCCTTACCAATACTGAAATTACACTGGGCAAATATGATAAGGAGTCTCTACCCGGAGGTAGGGAATGTTCTTAGTGGGCCCGGTTCTCTCCTTGGGAGGAGCCCTCAATCCATCATTCTGCACAACTTTTGAAAGCATGAATTCTGAGGTAGTGTCAGAAGTGTGGAATTAAGAGTTTATTTTTTGTTACATTTTGACCCAGAATACTCTCAACTCTCAGTTTAGATTGGTTATGACGTTAGGGTATGTGTGTATGTGTGTGTGTGTGCACACACAGGTGCACTTAGAAGTGTATTTAAATTGTGTGATAGGCATTGAGGAGGCCACTTGGTGGAATGAGCACTGGGTGTTACATGCAACTGATGAATAACACAGTACACGTTAACTAACTTAAATTTAAGGAAATTTAAAAAAAAACAAGAATTATATTTAAAACAGCAAGTTCAAACTTATTGCAAAATCAGAGGTCACACTCAAATGCTGGTGCCTCTCTCTCCTATATTAAACTGATTTTATATTTAATGATTCCAGCTCTTCCTTTGGACATTGACATGACTTCTGAGATCCCACCAGGTACTGTGAATGGGTGCTGACAGAGACTGTGGGTGTTGGGAATCTGAACCCAGTTGGAGAAGAAAAGAAAAATTAAAGACTACTTCTCTAAGACTCTGGGCCAAACTTGACCTACTATGAGTTTCCGTGTTTCTCTTCTGTGCAGGTCTGTGTCACTAGTTAAAGTTTAAAATGTTTAATTTTCTCTTCTTTCTTCAAAGAAAGAGAAAAGTTTTATGATTTTATAATGGTAGAAATGATGGCAATTGATAAACATTCTACTTGCTCCACCACATATTTAGGCAGGGACATCCAGCTACATCTGGACATGGGCTTGAGCAGGATTGACATTTGACACTTCTGGAAAAAATGTGGAAGATTCTATGTTCAGCCTCCTTGAGGAATCCCTTGGCAGATAAAGCAGCTACAAGATGGGGTTTCTGTAAATCTAGATCCCTGGATGAAATTCCATACTGAGCTTCATGGACATACAGCTTGATCAAGACATAGGCTGTCATGAGGTGACACCATCGAGATCGGGGAATGTTTGTTACTGGGCAGCCTCACCTAGAGTTTTCTGACTGACACGAAAAATCAAGAGTTCTTCTCTGCCCATTAAACACAATCTCATCACTTATCTTTCAAAACAGTACTTTAAAGTTCCTTTGGTTTAAAATTCTCTCATTAAGAAAAAAAAACACTATGGGAAGGGAATCTATTGATCAAAATGATGCAGCGCTTAAGATAAGGCTGGAATATGATCCAGTTCTAAGGCTCCTGTCCCACACTGCAATTAAAATGAGAGTTTCTCTCTCTTTTTTTTAATCTAATAGAGCCAGTCACATGCTTGATATCACATTCAATATTCAAAATTACGCAAATGGTTTCAACATCAGCTACTCTGTCCCAATTAAAATTAAACTATTTGTACTACATGCATATTTATACAATCATCCCCTCTGACTAGATGTAGTCACGCACATAGACACTGAAGCTACAGCATGTATTGTCTGAACAAAACAGACACAGGAGAAGGGCGGTTGGTATCGGGGGCTGGGGCTAGTGTCTCCATTAGGCAGGCAGTTTAATTTAAGGTTTAAAAAATGGATTTTCAACAGCTGATACATGGCAGATTTAATAACCTGACATTTTTTCTCTCTCTCTTCCTAGATAGTCCGTTCAACTTTGACTGGACCTGTTGCAGGATGATATGATTACCATAGCGTGCACCCTCTGGCATTATTTAAAAAAGCGAATCCCTAATCCCTGCTTAATTTTATGAACTGTCAAAACGATTCTAAATATCTCCTCTGTTTGCATTTTCACCTCGGGACAGGAGTCCAGAGGTACAGATTGGGTGTACAACAGTGGACTTCAGGCAATTTTCATCTCTTAATGCCTGTAGCGTGAGAGGCTGAATTTGTAATAATCACCAGATTATCTCTAAAGATCGCTCTGTTGTACCTGCAAAATGGTTCTGCGGGAAAATGCAAAAGATATGGAAGAAAGTAATTGATGAGAGGCAGGAGATGATTGCTCTTCCTAATCCCTGATGGAAAAAAAAAAAAAACTCACACCAAGACAAATGTCGGTAATTTCTGTTAAATGCTGCTTGGAATTTGCAGTTGTGGAATCCTGCTTGAGAGTCAAAGATGGCCTTCTGCCCCTGCAGGCAGCTCACAGAGCTGGGGCGTAAGGACCGGGAGTAATTCCCAAAATAGGTCCAGAAGAGGAGACAGGATCCCAGCCCAGCAAAAGTTCAGAGAGTGACCCCTGTAGAAAATATCAGATGAGACAATGCAGGAATGTTCCTGGTGCGTCACCTGGCAATGTTTGTTTCCCTATTCCTTTCCTCTCCCTCCTGGACACAGGCAGCCTGGGGATGCAGGAGGAAGATCAGGGTCAGACACCAGCGTGCTTCCAGATACTGTGTGACTTTGGGCAAATCACATGCTGTCCCTCTCCAGGCTTCTGCCTCTGTACCTGACAATTGAGGTAGGAAGGTGCCGACTACTGTGCTTTTGGCAACAGATACCGTCAACACCATTGCATGGAATAGAGGGAAACTGAGCCCCTTTTCTTCTTTGGGAGGAACTGGATTCACAGTTCTCCATCCTTGGTTCTTCTGATCCTCATTCTGTGCACCAGGGGTCAGACTGGTGAGAGTATAGGGCAGCTCTTGCTTCTTTGCCTCTAATCTTAGGGAAAGGAGAAAAGCTTGAGTATAATCACAGGCAAGAAAAGGTTATGTGTCTGGGAAGATCCCATCTTCCCTCCAAAACACAAAACCGGTGGTTTTGAAGATGCTCAAATAATCATGCAGGCAAAAGACTACTGTGTAGCCACCCCTCACCTCAAAGCTCTAAAAGCGAAAGTTTTAGGAATAGAGTATCCCAGAAAACCAATGAAGGTTTACTTAGAAATCTTGCTCCCCTTTCTAGCTGACTGGCTACGGGGACCAGAATGTAAAATAAGGCAATTATTCCTTTTTTTAGGATTGATAGAGGAGGAAAAGTCAGACTTGAGTTTATGTACTTGTAAACAATTATAATAAATTCCAGACTGAGTTGTCTTCCTGTATGGTGTCACTTTCCCTCAGAGAAAAAGCCAATTCGTTCTTAGTTCTGATGAGCTAAAGAGGCTGAATCCAACACTCTGCCTCATGATGCCTTGGAGTTGTCATCATGGAAGGCAGGCAGGAGCGCCTGGATTCACAGCCAGAGGTTTCTAAAGGGTGTACTGGGTGTGTGGGTCCCCCGCATCAGGATGTTTTAAAGGTTGTCTTTGTTTTGTTTCCAATCTGTGGAATTTAAATCTGTTTTAACTTTGAATCTGTGACATCTTCGGGTCCTTTTATTGGATACTCCTAAGTAGAGACTTGGATGTGAAACCTTTGTGATATAAGCTAAAATTGACCCCAAACCATCAGAAGTTGGGAGTTTCCTAAGAAAACTAGTACAATGATTTTTTTTTTCATTTGCCTCTTTTTTTTTTTTTAGAATATGCCGCATTGATAAATTACTAAGCTATTTCTCTTCTTATGATGAACTTTCTCAGAAGGAAGACATTTATATCACTTCCGCATGAAAGCAGTGCCATCACTACCACTTTTAATGCTGAGCAATAACTAACCATGATTCCTTACAGTTGCTTTAAAACATTATAGTTTATAAAGTGCTTTTAATACACTGTACATCATACCAACAGTGTGTCTTAATATTGTTTTATTGACTAATAAAATATTTTAAATAACGTTAACTATATTTAATATTTAATAATATTAATACTATTTAACATTTCACACATATTAAAGTAATGAATGACAAGAGCGCTGCTATAAACCAGATATTGTGTAGGTGCTTTATGTAATCTTGTTCCATTACTCACAGCAATACCAAAAGGTTGGTCTTATTCATCATGGAATAGATTAAGAAAATGAAGCTCAGAGAGAGAAAGCAATGGCTTGACCCAGGTCACACACCTAGTAAATGACAGAGACAGAGGCACAAAACCAGGTCCTTAGATGCCAAGTGCAATAATTTTTACAGTGCATAATATTATCCAGGTTTTTTTTTAATGTGTCATTTGCAAATTACATAACCCTCTATGCTCTAGCAATTGCAGAAACTCCGGTGGTTTGGGAGGGTAAATTGCCACTTTGAGGTCCAAAGGCTTATTTGGTACAATAAAGACTTCTACCTTTTATAAAACCCGGGATGGGAAAATTAAAAAAATAATCTGGAAAGCAAGTTGAGCATGGGTTCTCATTAGAGAGAGCAAAATCCTTTCTTTTTCGGAGGAGGCATTTTGTACATCATCACATGGGAGATGCGTGTGCAAATTTTGTACTGCAGGGGCCCGGTGTGAACATATGGGCCCATTAATCATGAAATATTGATTGAGGATTGAAACTACGAAACAGGTTCAATGACACATGGGTTTGTTTTGTTGGTCTGAAGTGTTAAGTAAAATAACACAGAAGCCATGTTAACATTCATCTCCTACTCTCCTTTTGTTAGCGGGTTAGTGCTCACCCAATTCACATATCCTCAGGTTTATGAATTATTAATCAAAAGAGCTAAAAAGTCAATCCAATCTGGTTAGATACTGTAGTTCTTGTGGCTTCCAAACTTTTAAATAATGAATGGTTTCATCACTTCCCCAGTGGATGTCAAGCAAGAAGAATGTCTGGAATCAAAATCCCACTGGGTAACAGAAGCAACATAGTCAAAAAAAGTAGTAATTTTTAATAATAGCAACTCCAACCTATTGTATCATCACTGCCACTCTCGAGAGAGATCATTTCAGAATGGGAAGGAGAGGTGTCTTGAATAAAGGGCTTTATGGGATCAAATATTGCCAGAAAAAGCAATATAACATGAGGGAGTTGGTAGAGGATACAAATACATCCACATACATACATTATATTGTAAAAAAAAAAAAAAAAAGATGCATGCCTTTGCTGTTCCTAATTCTTCGAAAAGAAAACGTACCTTTAATTATTCCTTATGTTGGAAGAAATCTCTGATGAACACCTCTGGATGAATGACAATTTGGGGAAAACAGCCTGGAATAAAAGGGAGAAATAAAATGGGGCTCTTAGATTGGCCGGATTATCACGAACAATGGGACTCTGTGCGGACAGGGAGGTATTTAGTGGGTAATAACAGAGTTGAAAAAAAAAAAAAAAGACCAATTCAGAAATAACCGCTTGTATCTGGCAGGAATATGGTGGAGAAATGCAGAGTCTAGGTAAACACGTAGAAGAGTAATACTAGCAAGTCTGATGTGTGACAAAAGACCAAAGGGTGAAGGCATGCTGGAATGAAACCAAAACGGATGGCTTTGGAACTCTGTACCGTTGTAGAGAAATCTGTTGAGTTACTTTGTCTCTGGGTGGGGGCACTACTGAAAGAGAGGACCTTAATGGCTGAGACCTGGCCAGCCACTGAGCGCTTAGTCTCTTGATTCATTTTGTCCATCCTACTGCATGCTAAACGTCTTCATTCACTCTGCAAAAGTCGATTTGCTCTGACATTCCCATTTGTAATACAAGTTCCAAGTCCCTCCAGAAGTTCCTAACCAGTGTGAGGAATCGCAGGAGAATCGCAGGATGCTTGCGTGCATTTGACTGAGTGATTGGGCCGTCCTTGGGGAGGATGTCTTTAAGATGAGCAATGGGAAATGGGTGTGCCTTTATTATTAACCAAGCTTTTGCCCCAAGTCCCATTGAGTAGCTTTTTGGTAAAATGTGCTCAAATATGCATAGATTAATAATGAGCCCAAATCCTATTTTTTCCCCTTTTTCCTAAGTTAGGGCAGCTATATAAAATACAAGTTATCCAGTTGCATTTGAATTTCAGATGAGCAATATATTTTTAAGTGTATGTGGTCTCAAATAATGTATGAAACACACTTATACTAAGAAAAAAAAAATCCTGGGCTTTCTGAGATTCTAATTTAACTGGGTGTCCTGTATTTTAATTTGCCACCCTACCCTAAACCTAAACTCAAATCTCAAGATATCCTCATCTTCTGAAGTTGTTTCACATGGACATAATCTTAATGAAAATGCCACGTATAAATAACTTAGGTTTAAAATATATGTTCCCATTGCATCCCCTTGCTCCTTTTCTGTCTCTCCCTTAATTTTCCTTCCTTCCAGTTTGACTGAGCAGATGTGCCTGGATCTGCGTGCTGCTCGTGAGGGTATAAAACTGAATCAGACCCAGCCCTTTTCCTGGAAAAGCTCCCAGCCTCCTGGAAGAGAAAGGCATGCAGATGTCATTGGTCAAAAAGGGATACTTTGATACAAATTTTATCCATCCATCCATCCATCCATCCATCTATCCATCCATCCACCCATCATCCTTCCTTCCTTCCTTCCTTCCTTCCTTCCTTCCTTCCTTCCTTCCTTCCTTCCATCATCCATCTATCCATCCAACCCTCCTTTCATCCATCCATCTTCCATCTAAATCTGATTCGTGGAAGAAGTTATCGATTCTGCTTCAAAAGAGAATCTTGCCACACTCTTACACTTTTCTTGAATACAGTTATCCCATTTTAGGGATGATAAAACCAAGTCTTAGAGAAGTTACTCAGCACTGTAGAGCTGATAAGCACCAGGTTGGGAATATAAATACTTACCCTCAAGACACATCTCATTTTGATATAGAACAAAAGACAAGAGTTAAACATGCACATTGCCACCTTCTCTCCTTCTGATTTTTTTTTTTTTCTTTGTCACAGATCCTCTGCCCCCTCATGTGCCAACGCTCACACATTTCTCTCTATTGACATCTGTGGCATTGGGCCCTGTGACTCCTGTCACCTGTGCTGAGCCCGGCTGCCTCCTTCCCCTCCCCCGCCTTCCTCGGCTGGGTCTCTGACCGCAGGGGCTGAGAGTCTGGCCTCTGAGCACCACTTTCTCAGCGGGGCACTTCCTCCCGCACGCTGCTCTGGCAAGTTGTTTATCTCGCACGGGGATAGTAGCAAAGATAGTATCTGTGGAACTCTATCTGTCTGGGCACAGATGTCTGCCTCCGTGGCAGCCGGTTCATCTCCCTGCTGGGCCTCACCTTCCAGAAGTCTTCTTCTTCCTTCCCCCTCCCAGGGCCCCTCCTCCATTTTGCAGAAGATTAGCTGAAACACAGCAGGGCAGAGCAAGTGGCTGCCGGGCTTCCCCGGGAGCACTGAAGCTGCTCTGGAGGCTGCCCTTCCTGTCCTTCCCACAGCTATTCAGATCCCGGTTCCCGCTGGGCTGCCAATAAGGAGAGGTGGGGGAGGTCATGGGGGCTTCTGGGGGCCCCTGATGGGAGTCAGGGTAGCAACTCATTGAAGGACTTAGGCTAAAGAGAGCCAGTGCCCAAGAGCGTGGCTAATTCCAAGTGGCCTCACCATGGTCAGGTGCCCACGAGCAGGGCCTTCGGCCTGGTGCTGTCCACCAGCAGTTTCTGTGCAGACAGAAATGTTCCCTCTGTGCAGTCCAGCGCGGTAACCAGCAGCCACAGGTGGCTTCTGAGCACTTGAAACGCGGCCAGTGTGACGGAGAAATGAAAATTTTCACTTTATTTTAATTAATTAGAGAGGCAATTTAAATAACCGCACGTGGCTCGTAGCTACCAAATTAGACAGCACAGATTCAGAACCTGCTGCCAGATGCTCACGTGACAGGTGCACCCCTTTGGGCTGACAAAGTCGCTCCTTTCTGACCCTGCTAAGGCTAGGAGGAGTCACTGGCTTGCTTGCTCCTTATTCACTGCAAAGCGTGATTAACAATCACAAGGTGTTGGGAGAGTCCGGTGCAATAATTGAGAGTAACAATGATAATCAATGAAATAACTGATAATAGCAGTTCTCAGCCTTAAACATCACTCCTTTGCTGGGATTCTGTTGCTCTGGGTTCTAGGTACTCGTTTCTCCCCTGGAAACCACACGGTGACTAGTTAAGACATTTGCACACTTGGAAAGCTTGAAACAAATCCATGTCCTAATGCTCATCACCATGCTTTGGCTGCCCTTAGAGAAGTGGCACAGTGACGTGGGTGGGGAAGCCCTCCAGCGTCCAAATGCCCCGAGTTTTAACCCCACAGAATCAGATGACCATGGGCAGGTTACTTAACCTTCTTCTTCTTCTTCTTTTTTTTTTTTTTAAGATTTTATTTATTTATTCATGAGAGACACAGAGACAGAGAGAGAGGCAGAGACACGGGCAGAGGGAGAAGCAGGCTCCACACAGGGAGCCCGATGCAGGACTCGATCCCAGGACTCCAGGATCACGCCCTTGGCCAAAGGCAGGTGCTAAACCGCTGAGCCACCCAGGGATCCCCAGGTTACTTAACCTTCTGTAACTCCCTCTTGCTTCCCTATCAGTGAAATAGAATCATGATGCTCATGGCATCAGGCTGTCAGAAGCGATGATAGGAGGTCCTGTGTTTGAAGTGCCAAACACAGTGCCCAAGGCACCCACTGTATGTCAGTCCCTGTCCCTCCCCATGGAAAACAACCATTGATTTTGATGACACATTTAGGATGAATGGGAGCCTTTGAATGCCCGACTAAGGGCTACTGGGAACATTACAAAGGAAAAGTCTGTGGGTCTGAATGCAGTTCTTATTGAGTGCAGCGAGAACTTTGGCTGTTTCCAAACCCCTGTCAGATGCCTAGACATTTCTAGACTAAAGTCACTCATCTCCAGTGGGTTTATTTACATGCAGCAAAGCGAAGTTTCCGGCTTTTAAGAAAAGAGGCTTTTAGAATCATATTAAAAAGACCTCAAAAGGTTTCCTAGATATCAAACAACACTTAAAATAATATTTTGATAATTTAATTGTAAATAAATCTGGAACATGTGGATTAAATTTCCATTAAAATGCACATGACTTTTAAAATCAGGGAACGGGGTTTTATTGAACTCAGAGCATTTGAGAAAAGCTCTGTGGTAAGGGACAGGGCTCCAAAGGAGTGGGCTGTACCCTGCTCTGCCTCCCTTGTATAAACCAAAGGAGATTTCAGCTGGGAAATTTCAGCCTTCATAAAGTCCAATTTTGAATGGTCTTCATGCCCCGTCCTTGGGCAGCCAAGTGCTAGAAGCCCAGGCCCTGAACAGAAAAGGAAAGCAAAGCACCCCCGAATGACCACCTAGATGGCAGAGCACAGGGAGTGAGCTTTTTTTAAAAAATTTATTTTATTTTATTTTATTTTATTTTATTTTATTTTATTTTATTTTATTTTATTTTATTTTATTTTATTATTTTATTTTATTTTATTTATAAATTTATTTTTTATTGGTGTTCAATTTGCCAACATATAGAATAACACCCATTGCTCATTCCGTCAAGTGCCCACCTCAGTGCCCGTCACCCAGTCACCCCCACCCCCTGAGCTTTTGGAGCGAGTTTTGTTCCTCCAGTCCCATAGAAAGGACGAGGAGGTCTGGCCATGGGCCCCCATCAGCAGGTGGAGCGATTGAGTTCATCATCAGGCTTCTCCTGAGCACGGATGAGCAGGGAGAGGGAACCGGGTGGTTTGGAGATGACCATTTCTGACACACACACACACACAGGCACATTCAGAGACCCTCACAGGTGCACACACACCTACACACTCCAGTGTGATCCACAGAGGAAGTGACCCACTACCTCGTTTCTTTTGATCTTGGGCTCTTTTTTCCACCCTCTGAATGGAAACGGAGACCTGTCCTTCCCTCCCCCTCCTGTCCCTGCCCTTCCTTCTTCTGAGTTCCTTTCTTCCTCCTTCCCTGTCTCCCTCCTTTCTCTTTCTCTCCTCTACGTCTCTCCCCCTCCTCCCTCCCTCCCTCGCTTCCCAGTGAGTCCCTCTCTGATGCACACGCGGGATTTATAATGCATCCCATCCAAATCAATCTCAGTGTCCTTTCATATTCCAGGAGAGCCAAGGCTTCTGCTTGTTCTCACCCCCACTGCTTGACACTCGGGCCCCATCCCATACTTGATGACTGTGTCAGGCGATGGGGCACGCCTGCACACAACGGGAGGCCGCAAGTTCGAGAGGGAGCATGGCCAGTATGAGGCTCTCAGTGGGGGAGCTGAACAATTGGACTTTTTCAATGAAGAGAAACTTGTGTGCAGACCTGCCTGAGGAGGCTGAGTGGCTGAGTGGGGTTTCAGAGGACCGAGTGAGTTGAGACAGACCTGCTAATTACAGGCGTTTAGACAGCAGAATGGCCCCACGTGAGGCCTTGCACACTCTGTCCATGCATCACTGGTCTGGTAAGGGGAACACAGAATAGGAAGAGCTATGGGTTTACGTCTCGGCTCCTGCATTTCCCATTGACTGTGAGTAAAAGCAACCTTCTCAGGACCTCAGTGTCTAGTCTTCATTTCTTAAAGGAGAATTTTGGAAAACTTGTCCACCTTCCTTTAAAGGGCAAATAAAACCGTCTGCAGGAAAACAGTGTCACCAGCTGCCCTTATCATGAAGTATGGTGTCAGTGAGGTGTCCACAGATGTCAGACTTGACAGCCCCATGGCAGTGGTCCTCTCTGTGGGCACCACCCAGGCCCCAGCAGGCTGACTGGTAGGATCAGGGTGTGGTCCAGCGCTCAGCCCCTGGAAGAGCCAGGAGGAAGACACAGTGGATTGCAGGTGGCAGTCATGATTGCAAGTGTCCACTGAAGACAGCCTGGGAACCCTCAGCTTCTGATTACATAGAAGTGGAAGTGACCACAATGATAACAGTGACAATGACAAAATCACAGTAGCGGCTATGAGTTAGTAAGTGCTTCCTAGTGTTTCCTTCCATAGTGCTCTGTGCTAAATGCCTTCGTGCCTCATTTTATTCTCCAGAGAATCCTGTGTCCTAGGCATAGTCATACCCATTTCACGGATGAGGAAACTGATTCTCTGTGGGGTTTACTGACTCGCAGAAAGACACATAAATAGGATGCAGTAGAGTTTGAATACTAGGACCAGAGTCCTTACCACAATCAAGGAAGTTGCTTCTTGTAAGGCTCAGAAGAAAAGAAATATATCCAAATGATTACCACCTCTAGAGATCTACTGAAATATTTTTTATTAAGACCACGATGACTAACAATTAATATTAACACAAAGATGTCCATGCTAATTCTATTAGTAGTTAGTGGGGCCACTGTAATCACTTCTGGTAATCCTGATCACAGTGCGTTGCAGCTTCTGTGGTCAATTTTAGTCACAGCATACTAATCGAGGTCTGCTAGGGTTTAGTGCTAGACACGTCCATGTGACACTTATCTATTGTGAGTCCTATGTTCACACAAATTTGTATGCTGAGTCTTAAAACATGTTATTTTTAGATGGGCCCATATTTCACCCAGCAAATAGATACCACCAAGTCACTCTGCTGGTCCTGGCCTCCCTTCTAAGGATGACTTGTCCTTCCAAAAGAGTCAGTCCCACCCCTGCCCTCCCTAAAAAGCCATCCCAAGGGCAGCACCACTTCTCCCTCCCTGGATATAAGTGGTGTCTCATCACTGGCTGGACTCAGATACATTGCCTCTGTCACTATTGTTCTCTCAACCATTTCAAAGTCCCAAGTCAGTTGGCAGGAAGCACAGAGACAGGAGACAGAGCGTGGATTTGGACCCATTCCTGGCTCTGCTGTGTTCTAGCTAAGTGACATAGCAGAAGCCAGTGGACCATCCTGCTCCTGGGCTTTCTCATGTGCCCCATGGACATCAATTGCTCACTGTGGAGCTCTAGGACACATTGCATGGATGGTGCCTACATAGGTCCCCACTCTAACAGGGGAAGGGGCTCCCCCTCCTGGGTGCAGATGCCATTCATGAGAACACAAGGAAGATGCTCAATCAAACATCCTCCAGTGTAGAACAGGCTGGAGACAGGGTGGACATGGACAGGTAGATGTGGCTCCAGCTCTCTGCTCTGCAAGCAGAAGGTCAGAAACAGGGCAAGGTTCAGAATATTCTAGAGCTTTGGTTTTCTCATGTCCAGAGAGAGTAATACCTGCCTCTCAGGATAATGGTGAGAATTAAATGAGCTACTACTTCCTCCTCAAGGTCTAGCACTTTAAGAAGACAGCTACTGCTGTGAGCCACGTTAATTCTCTCTTGTCCTTCCCAGAACTGATGTTTCAATAATGGTGATGAAGAAGCAGGCAGAGGGAGAAGGTGGGGAACTGGTCCTCGTGCTCCTGGAGCACTTCCGGTTCAGGGAGCCCTTTAGCAAATATAATCAGACGGGAAAGCTATCACACCTACTTTGTAGATTTAGAAACTGAGGCTCAGCTGGCTTCAATGGCCTTCCAAGACTGCCGGGGGTGGGGGGGGCATGGGATCCCTGGAAGCATGGCTGCTCATAGACGTCTCACCTTGTGGGACAGGTCCAGCTGCAGTTCTGTGGATTCAGAGCCAAGGCCATAGATGTTGAGGACATGCCCTGTGTAGGAACATGCTGTGCTTGGATAATCAGGAATGGGCCTGGTGCGGAGGCTGACCAGCCATCCTCTCTTTACAGGCTGCTTTCTAAAGATGAAAAAAAAATCCAATAACCTTCTCCTCAGCATCTATAAGAATGAATGTCTTCCTCTTCCAAATTCTCTCTTCAATTCTTGGCTGAAATTTCAAGCTGTGATCACTGCAGGGAAGGGTGGAATTTGTGAGGTAACTTTCTGCCTCTGAGCAGCAGGAGCAGTAAAGGACGAGGATTGCAGCATCCTGGCCATGGCCATGTTTCACACTCCACCCTCAGTCTCTTCATCCCTTCTCACCACTGTGTCTTTGCTTTTTGCTCTTCCTCTGACTTGAAGGCCTCTCTCTTGTGCTCCGTGGCCGACCTCAACTTCTTCCCCTTTAAGCATCCCTTCTGACCTACCACTTTTCTGAATACACCAGCCATTCCACATGCACATCTCTCCCTCCCCACCTCCCAAAATGAGATTAGGGATTTAATGAATTCCAGTTTCTGACTCTCTCTTTCTACACTCTCTCCAGGGTGCCCCAGGGCTCTCCAAAAGGCCCGGAAGTCTTGGTGGAGAGTCAACCATTTGGCCTCTATTGGCACAGCCTCTGTCTCTGTTACTCACTCGGAAGTGCCACCCGCATCCACCCAGGCCCTCTGACTTCTGATCTTTGACTCTGCATCTCAGCTCCTCATACCCTCCCTCTAGGCAAGTGTGGGTGCTCTGGCTGGGTGTGTTTCTCCAAGCCTGGAGCAAGAGGGGAAAGCTGCTCCCACCTCCACTCTGGTCCCTTTGGGTTCAGAAAGGCAGAGTTACTCCCTCCTGCTGCAATACATGACCCAAAGCTTCCAATGTGACTCCCTCACTGACCAGTCACTGCCTCTAGCCCTACCCCTCCCTCCACATGTGACTGGCTTCTCTCTGGACCATAGTTTTCTCATTTGCAAAATGATGTGATTGAGCCATATGTTTGTAAGGGCCTCTCCTGCTTTAATTACTTCTTCTTATCTTTTTTAAAATTTTTTTAAAGATTTATTTGTTTATTTTAGAGAGTGCGGGGATGAGTGGGAGGGGCAGAGGGAGAAAGAGGGAGAATCTCAAGCAGATTCCATACCGAGCTCCACGATCCCACGATCCTGAGATCATGACCTGAGCTGAAACCAGAGTCAGATGCTTAACAAACTGCACCACCCAGGTGTCCCTATTACTTCTTTTTAAATGGCTGAATATATGGGATATTTTTCCTTCCGGTGATCTCAGAAGAGTTCAAGACCCAAAGAGTGACTTTTAAAATCACCCTGGTGGGATCTTTATGAAACAATCCTCCATTCAAATTGTTCCCGATGGCCTGGGTGAACACAAAGGCAACCCCATCCAACGTGTGCACAGCCCAGAGGGAGAAGAATATGGGAGATCTTGTGATACAGTCCCGAGAAAGATGCCAAGAAACTGGAATGGGGAGCTAAATTTGAGTTGACTTTCCTCCTAAAGGAAATGATAGCTGAGCTGAATCTGAAAGGAGATTTTCCTCTGAGGAAAATGAAGATGTTTAAGCTGTAGCAGGGCAGACACTGGGGACACTAGGTTTCTGCTTTCAAATGTCACAGATCCCAAGCTTACAACATCCAGCAGGCTGTCAGGGACAAAAGAAAGCAGACTTGATCTCAAGGTCATGACCATGAGTAGTGGTGAGTGTTGCTTTGAGGCAGGTGTTTGGTCTCAGTCATGGTCAGTATACAGCAAGCAAAACCTGCCATCCATTCATTTGGCAAGTGTTCCTGCAGGCAGGCCCTGCCAGACTTTGAGGAAGCAGCGATGACCAAGCATACCTTTTCTCCCCCAAAACATACATTCCAGATGAAGAGTTACATAACGAGACACAAGCCAATGCATACATAAGTAGTACATCATCACCCAGGTAGCATGTACATGAACAGTCAGTATGTATGGTACCCATGGAAACACATGCATGCATAGTACATGCTTACATGCCGGTAAGTGTGTACATAAAGAGTGCATGTGTTTATTATTATTATTATTATTATTATTATTACCTGTGTAATAGAATGCAGGTAAACGTGTGCATAAACAGAACATCATCATACAGGTAAGCATGTACATAAATAGTGCATAATGGTACGCAGATAAGCATCTTCATAAACGATATATAATCACATATAGGTAAGCATATACATAAAAATATATGATAATACACGGGATAAATGCATGTAGAAATAGCTCATAATCACACAGATAAACACATATATAGACAGCACATGATGGCACACAGGTAAATAGGTACATAGATAGTACATAATAGCACACAGATAAGTATATACATCACATGTACACGATGGTGCTCACACAAACACATATGTAAGGAGTTCGTAACCACAGACAGGTAAACATGAATATAACATACAGGTAAAACACACCTGTCCCTCAGAGATCACTTCATACAGTGGTCAATGCCGTGAAAAGAATGAATAAGATGTGGTCCCGGGATAGGGAGTGATTGGTGGGGACTGGGGCAGCGTAGTGAGGATCCACTCCAGCTGGGTGGTCAGGGAAGGCAGGGCTAAGCAGCCACACCAAGAGCTCTCCCTCGGGCCAGGAAGCCCCTCATTCACCAGCACCGAGACTGGACAAGCCCTCACATTGTCAAGGATAAAGTCATCATGGTGGCTGGAGATCAAATGGCTTACAGTGGGGAGGTGAGGTGAGGTGAGGTTAGAAACATGGGCAAGTGCTAAGTCATGCAGCACCTAAACTTACCAGGAGAGTGGATCTAATGAACTGGTGATGTGCTGAGCTTCCCGTCAATTGGAGGATGCAAGGAGACAATGGCTACTGGTCAGGCATGTCCAAGAGGCAGTTCGATATTACATGCAGGAGACTTGGGAAGGAATTTAAGAAGAATGGGTTAAAGCCCAGTCCATATCTAATATAAAAATGTTTGCTTTTCTAGGCTTGGAGACCTTTGAGGTTTCTTTCACCTCCTAGCATATCTGAATGGGATGCACTTTGTCAACACTGAGGCACAGCCACCAAAGAGGAGGACAGAGTAAATGCCAACCAGGGAGAGGCCAGGGACGCGGTGTCAGCATGGGCATCGATGGGGCCAGTGCTGAGACTTATTTAAAGCTGGACGCTAACAGCACCCACAGTGCCTCCTCCCACTGACTCTAGAAATTATTTAAAAAAAAAAAAAAGAAGAAGAAGAAGAACGGAAAAAATTAGAAAGATCTCATGTTAGACCTGGCAATATTTTAAGCTCATAAAACATAAATATAAATATATACTATCCCTTTTGATATATCAAAAAGCCCTCTCTGCTAGACTGGGACATTGGTAAGATGCTGGAAGTCAAAGCTGCTGTTTGGCTACTGTCCTGGTATCAGATTACCATGATCAATTTAATCTCAGCTCAAAAACTCTTTCAGTTCTGCTACGGTGAAGTCAAATAGACTTTTATCACCTTTCAGCAGAAGATGCTCAGTTTTCTAGAGAAAAAAAAAAAAAACACAACTGCAGAAGATGGTTGAACGTGCAGTCACATTTAGGAGAGGAGCCTTTATAGTTAGTTACTTAGTATTGAAGACTTCCCAAGAAACAAATCTGTTACCAAGAGGGGAGTTATAGGGTCGAGGGCCCAACTGCCCTACTACCACTGTGGGATGGAATGTAAACAGGTATGGACTGCCTCATCCTTATCTGCATTGCAGACTCTGATGTGTATTTACTCCCTAGTCATCAATATGTAGTCTGGATACATCCACATCTCTGCGGAAAATTTCCCATCTACCATGAGTGCTTCCTTGAACAGGGCATGACCTCTGTGAGCCTCCATTTCTAATCTGTGGAACAGGGACAAAGGTGCTTGCCACCCTCAGAGAGAGGATGTGGGAGTATGAGACCATGATGGGCTTGGTGGCCCCAGAGACCCCACAGACCCTAGATGGCTGAAACCTTCTCTTTTGGCTTCTATGCTGCTGCCTAGGTCCACTCATTGATGGAGTTTTACTATTCTCCTCTGTTCTAGAAAGATAGTCTAATCTATCGATCATGAATTCCTGCTGGAATCGTGGACTTATCTCCATTGTAATGTCAGAAAACTTGAGACTTCTGTGTTTAAGAAACTTCCTAAAATACCATAAAGAGAAGATTTATTTTTCAAACCCAAGCTTGCCTTATACCAATGTCCAAGCTTTGCCTGGCCACTGTAATGGCCTCTGAGAGCCATCTATGGAGCCTCTGAGCTAGGGACACTGAGTTGCCACAAGAAGCTGTAGGCTGGCCTCCTGGAATCCACTCACGCCTGCCAGGACCCCCCCCTCTGATGAGGTCCCCGCTCCATCTGGTGAGATCTGGGAACCTCTGGTCCTGTTACCAAATCACCCTCCCAGCTCCTGTATCTTGAAGTCTCCGGGGAGGGAGGACCTGGGTAATAACCATGCTAATGACAAAGCACTAACTGAAGACCCGGTAACCTCTTGGTTTCCTCCCTTCCCATGGCCGTGGTAATGAAGCTGGGCAGGCACTGGGGGAGTAACAGGATCCAGCTTGGGGTTAGCTAAGAGGTGGTTTGTGGTCAGGCGCCCAGCAGATGGGTTCAAATTACCTGGCTTTAATTTCCAATAATTGGTGCGCTGGATTACCCTTTAGCTCAGGGGACCTGCGTCTGTATGGCTCTGGCTATCAGCCCTGAAGGAGAGGAGATCTGTCCCTAAAGGAGATGCTGCAGGCAGAGTGGGGAGCACAGGAGGCACCTCCATGATTCAAGAAGCCTGACAGGCCAGAGTCCTAAGACACCATGGACAGCTTCTCATAATAGGCCAAGGACCTCTTGCAAAATTTACAAAGACTTTTTTCCAAAAGATGGGAAAGAGTGGCAATCATGAAAGGCCAGATTTGGTCATTGTCATTCTACTCTGTTTTTTTTTGCATTTTAGTTTAACTATCAAAATGTCTATGTACACGCACATATTTGCGAATGCTTGCTTAGGCTAGCTAGCAGACTCCTTGCTGTGGGTCTACTCACGGTCTTAATAATTGCTAGATTCTAGTGGAGACCTTGTAGGCTCCAGGCTGTGTTTTACAGGCATGAGCTTATATAATGTTCAAATGACTTCCATCGGGCACAGACTCTTATAGCCATCAGTTCGCAGTTGCGAATGTTGGTGGCAAGAGGGGTGAGCAGCTCTTGGATGTTCCCACAGCTCCTCATGGAGAGCTGGACTCCTACTACCTCCACCACCCAACTCATTGGCTCTGCCAAGCACAGGCTCTTTACCTTCCCTCTCAGCAATGCTAAGGCTGCACCCTGGCATCTCCTTGGCATCTTCCCCTAGCCTCCCCAGCCTGCAACAAACCATTCAGTTGTTCATACACTTAATGATTTGTGCATGAGTGTGTGTTCCTAAGCCTGCTCTTCTCTTGTGCCTGGCATAAACCTGGCAGATACTAGATGTTGAAGACCATTTGTTGGGTGAATCAATAAATAAGGATGTCATGATTAGCAAGACAAGGTGCTTCTGTTGAAAGCTTGTGCACAGCCTGGTGAGGAAAATGGAAGCATATACAAATCTTCACACACACCAGGATGGTCTGTTTCACAAAGACAATGGTAAGAGGAACTATCATAGTGAGGATATGAAGTCATGTGTGCAAAAAAGGTGAAGTACCTTACATGGCATTGGGTGTGCATGCAGAAACATTCAGTGCCCAGGACAGTGTGGCTTGTTTGCAGGTCTGGAAGGTATATGCATGTGTGTGCAAACATGAATGTGTGCATGCATGTGCATTGTATGCACACACGGGTACATGCATGCAAACACACGTGTGTGCACACGTATGCATGCACGTACACTTGTGCATGTGTGCACATGTGTGTGCATGTGTTGTGTGACTGTGTATGTGAGCTCGTGTTTGTGTATGTGTGCATATGTGAATACATGTGTGTGCACATGTGTGTGCATGCTTGTATGTACCTGCTTACTCCTTTAATCTGCATTCCCAGGGCTCCTGGTCCACACCTGGTTGTACCCTTGGTGCCTAGCCTATGATGGATGCTTAAAGAAAAACAAGGGCCAAGATCAAGAGATGAGGCAGTTAAAATGTCACCCCAAAGCTTCCTGAGGGCTTTAGAAAGGCGGTATGAGTTATTTTGCATTCTGCATTTGTTCTAAGAAGTGCTCTCTGACAGATCATCTGGGAATGAGACCAAGAGAAAATATAGCCGTCTTGTTCCTACCTGCTGCGAGCTGTAAGCCACAGCTCTCCCAGAAACTTTCCAGGGAGGAAGAGGCGCTAGCTGGGAAGGAGGGTTGGCTGGAAGCTGGCAAGTGCCATTGTCTGCAGAATGGGGGTGCTGTCAGCCTGGTGGGGCCATTGAAGAAAAATCTGACATACTCTATGAAATGCTCTTAGTTGGTAGTCTGGTCCACAGGATGGTCCCTTGACCTTGATGACCCTCAGTTTCCACATCTACAAAATGGGACCAATGAGGCATCAAAGGGAGGGTGGTTATAATGTCCAGTGAGAGAATGATCACCGAGTACTTCATAGCCTGTCAGGTGCTACAGAGAGGCTGTCTAATTTATTCACCTACAATGCATGACCTTATAACATCTTCCTTTACAGCAAAGGTGAAGCTGGTTCTGCTTCTGCATTATGTAATTGTCACGGCCAACCGAATACTTCTCACATCAAGGCTGTCTATGCTACTTAGGTGGCCACTGAGAGAGCTCAGGCCCCCAGACAGTTAAACCACACTGGGGCCACCTGGTACTTGAAGCACCTCAAGAGCCCTCATGAAACTGGGTGACCACAAAACGAACCAGCGGTTCCTGTGGAGCCCAGCTGAGCAGCACCGCTCACCCTGAGGGAGAAAGGGATGATGCAGCACTTTGGGGCTCCTGGCCTCAGGCGGGCTTTAGGCCCTGGGTGCAGCCAGCCTGGTTATCAGCTTCTCACAGAACCCTGCCTGCAAAGTCCCACCTGGCTGGGGACTCTGGCTTTCTGCCCCTCTTGGCATGGGCTGGGCTGTTCCCTCAGGGGGGGCAGGCCTTGAATCCTTAATGGCTTAAGGAGTCTCAGTGACTTTGAGTTTATAGAGTTTGGGCTTTTCAGACAGTAGCCGTTAATACTGGCCTTTTTCTGGTAGCTTAACAGGGCAGAAGGGAAGCAGAAAGGAGCCCTGTGTCAGGCAATACAGCCCCTAATAAGAGGTTTAGCCATGCCTTAACCACTATAGGGCTTGGACATTTTTGGACAGAGCCCCAGAATATACTGACACCCCCTGTTTCATCCCTAAATCTTAGGTCACCTCACTCTGACAGACACATACACACACACCCACACTTGCACCCTCAACCATCCTATTCATTTCTTCTTGACAAACCAGAGAGTTCACATTGTTTAGTGAATCAGAACATGGCCTTGGGAGCAAGGCCTTGGGCTGAAGTTCCAGTGTCACCTTGTGCTGGTCATGTGGTTCAGGCAGCCCATCTGACCTCCCCAACTGTCCATCCAGTTTCAGTAGGTCTGGGAATCTGCATTAAAACCAACCATCCTGGGATGGTTCAGCCGTTGAGCATCGGCTTTCGGCTCAGGGCATGATCCTGGGATCCAGGATTGAGTTCCACATCAGGCTTCCTGCATGGAGCCTGCTTCTCCCTCTGCCTATATCTCTGCCTCTCTCTTTCTCTGTGTGTCTCTCCTGAATAAATAAATAAATATATAAAAAACCAACCAACCCAGGGATTATCTTGGCACCAGTCCAAGAGGCACACTGGGAATCCCTGTACTGGGGAGTCCATGGGTAAAAATCAGAGGATTAGTGGCCCCTGGAAATATTATAAAAAAAAAAGAAGAAAGAAAAAAAAAGAAAGATATATAGAAAGATATTACCTGTGTGCATTTCAAGATGAGTGTCATAGAATCCCGAGAGGAATCTATGACTCCAAAATCAACTTAGAACCAGAACATAGAAGTAGAAAGAGAGAAGATCTGGTTGTGCCTCCAATGTATGGGCCTGTATTCCTTGGACAATGCACAGCCCTGCTGGATGAGGGTGGGATCCGGAAGGTGTTGGAGAGACATGGGGTTATGTTTAAGTATGTAGAGACTCGGGCATGTGGGTTGACAGCCAGGCTTCCACATGGTGACACCCCAGGAAAAGTAGGAGATGCCCAGCAGGTCGGGCAGAGGACTGACTCTAGGAGATCCTGCTGCACAAACCAGTGATGTCAGAGGCTCAGACAGTGGTTCCAGGGAGCCAGAGGAACAGGGGAAATGGGAAAGTCCAGATGATGAAAATGAAAAGGGTTTACAGCAGAAGCAGGACCTGAGGTGTTCCAGGAATAATGGCAGCATGTTTATTCTCAAACATAGCTTAGGTAGGCAGATTCCAGGAACTATAGAACCCACACCAGTTCCAACCCCCACACCCCTCACACCTGGCTCTCGGGCCCATGCTGATGCTCCGGCTGAAGGAAACAATCCCAGACCCTTGCTGAGTCCTCTCTGTGTCAGCACCCACCCAGGAAGCATTGCTTGTCTTCACTGGAAGACCTGCTTCACTTAAGAGTCTTTTTTTTGTGACATGCCAACCTACAAGTCAAAGACTAGCCCTGATAGTCCTGCGGAAGTCCTATCTTCCAGCGTGGAAAGCTCAGAGACCCTCCTCTTGGCCAATTGTTTAGGAGACAGTAGCACAGTGGGATGGTTGGCCAGCCAATGCCAACTTTGCTGAGGTGCAGATGCATAAGACACCTCACTGTCAAATTCAGCCGGATGCTTCCAAGAGATGAAAGAGAGCTAGGCTGCTCTGTGGGGCTCAGCGGCTCTGCCCTTGCTGCCCAAGGAAGCGGGGAGTGAGTGAGGAGGAGAGACCGGGGTGGGGGGGAGGGGGAGGGAAGAGCAGAAAGAAACAGGTCCTTCCAATCCCGTGTATGTGTATTGAGCACCTACTATGTGCTGTGCCTGACCCAGGAAATGAAGGAAGAGGGCCTAGCTCATGAACTCATGACCCTTCATTTGGGTGTAAGACCCCAGAGCAACAAGACTGTTCTGGGCCACTCCCCACCCTGAACCATACCTGAAAAATCATTCTCTGACACTGTTCTCATAACAGTCTCCCATGTTCAATCTTTCCTCTCCATTCATGTTCTCTCTACAGGAAGCCGAGGAAACTAGGAGTGAGCACAGAGGACAGGTTTTTGAAACTGAAACTCCTCAGGTGGGAGATGGTCTTCAGACTCAGGGCTTCTAACACACCCAAATACACATTAGCAGCCCAATTCTCTGTTTCCCTTGTAAGCATCTGAAGAATTAAGAAGAAGAAGAAGAAAAAAAAAAACAATGTTGACAGTTTCTTCTTTTCATCTAAATGCAGAGGCCACCAACCACTCCTTGAAAAGGAGTGAGCTTCGTGATATGAATTCACAGCCCGTATTTGAACCTTTGGGGCCACATGCACTTTGGCATGGAGAATGTTTCAGATTTAGAATGGTGAGATGTTGCACGCTTGGTATCATTTAACATGCCCAGTGGGGCCTGGGGCAGCACCCTGCAATCAAGCACATTAATATTTCTGCAGGAAAATGTATGGGTATGAGCACGAAGTGGGATAAATAAAGACTATAAATAGCCTTATGTCAGTTCAGGTCAACTTTTGCTGCCAAATGAGTTCAGAGCAGGTCATTTGTTGCAGCCAAATAAGTTACAAAATTTAGGTTTTGCAGATTGTTTGGGCTTTTAGAATTGTAGATAAGCAATTATGGACGTGTGGTAACAAACAGCGTTGACGAGGTATCTATCATGCTCCAGCCTCCATGCTGTGAGGGTGTGCCCAGGCACTGCCTCACAAGGCAGGTGTTGTTACTACCCCCTGCGCCCCCCCCCCCATGGCTATAACAGGAAAACTGAGTCTCAGAGAGGATCATAAGGGTAATAACTAGCATGGTGAGGTCTAGTCTTCTTCCTGAATTCCAGAGCTTGCATCCTGAACCCAGACATCTGCTTAAACTTCTACAACTGTCAACTTGGAGCTACAGACATGGTTTGAGAAGCAAAGTGATTTATAGGGACCCAGAAAGCAGCTTACTCTGGGACTCCAAGTTTTACCAGGACCTTCTTCCATCCAAGAAGAGCAGGGAATGTACATTTCATTCCAGAAAAGGAGTAAAATGTAAGGGCATGGGTTTCTCTCCCTGAGGGTCAAGAAATCAGGAGTGCCAGGTCAAATTTGACTGGACTTTTTTACCTCTGAGGACCTTAGAGGCTCCTCCTTACCTTTCCCCATCCCAGTGTCAGAGCCTCCTGACTGCTTGGTCTCCAGATTGGCTCCTTCCAACAATCTTCACACGACTGGTAGATTTCTATTCCTAAAGGAGATCTCTGCACATGGCATTTCTCTGCTGAGAACACCCCAGGGTCCTTGCTCTGATAAATGCTTCCAATTGGCCTCTGAGGGTGCCCGTGCCATGCATGCCTCCACAGGTCAAGCAAAGCATGTAATGTCACTGGATGGGCCCCCATTTTCCCACCCCAACTCCTACTGAGATTTCTGTTTCTTTACTTTCAGTGGAATTCTCTCGTATTTTGAGCAAAAGCCTGCCTGGATTGTAAGGCTCGGCTCGCATGTCACTTTTCCAAAACAGACTCCCCATAGCACACAAGATGGATAGAAGTTTGCGTATCAAGTCACATGCTCTTGCTTCTACTTCTTTTCCAGCAGTTTTAAATGCCTCTTCAGTGAAACCATCCCTTCAGTTCTAGTTTGTTTAAACGGTAAATTGGACTCTACTTTATTAATGAATTATTACTACTTATTGTATAATCTGGTACATTGGTATAATGTGATGTTGAAGAAGTAGACCTCGACAGGATGCACTACAACATTCAGCTCTCGAACGCTTGGGTTGGAAATTAAGTTCCCTGTTTTCAGGGGCTCCTGACTTACGAGATTTTCGCAGAATAGCCCTCATACTGGGAGATTGCTTTTCAAATATTTTTCCAAGTCTACAATAAAAAGAAATCCAATTTGAAACTATTTATATAAGTAACTATTTATCTGCTCATTCTTATAAGTAACTATTTACCTGCTCATTCTTACCTATATCTGGAGATAATACGTTATCTGCTTTGGTTATTCTCTAGAAAACACAACATTTACAAATAAAAAAGAAAATAAACAATTTACTCCTTTTACCTCTATGCCACTCTAAATACCACTTCTCCTCTCTGTCAATTTTCTCAGAGTAACTGTACATATGCCAGGATCTGCAATGGCTCTGGCGACATTCTTAGTCTTTAGTTACTAACTCAGGAGATACCCCAGATGCTTGGAAACAAGGCATCTGGGAGGCCTGGGACATCGTGAGGTGAGTGGATTCCGTGTTGTCTGTATTCACTCCTGCTTGGGTCAGTCAGGTGTGGTACATTTAAAAGTAGACGTCTAAGGCCCTGTCGTTGGATTCTGTCTCACAAATAAAGGATTTCCTAGTGACTGGGGCAATTTGGTCTTTAGTGGTGTTTTGAGGAGTTGAAGAGTTGCACTCCTTCTGTTAATAATGGCCTTTAATGGAGAAAAGTTCAGACTTTCTGTGATTCTTCAGGTCAGCAAGAGGCTTCAATGCTGGACTTAATCATGGAAAGGGCCTTTCCTTTTCCTCGTGTCTGTTGGGTCTTCTGGTACTTCTGCCAGCTTCACTCTCCAAGGGAGGTTATGCAATAGGAATATTTCCTAGTTATTCCCGATGATTCATACAAATATATCCTCCTCCATTGGTTTCTTAACATCTGGTGTTGCCCTTTGATTTGCATCTAGTTCTGATTAGGCGACACCCTAAACCTCAACATATCCTCAGTGGCCAAAGGACGGACATAGACCTTTAGCCTGTTTGGAAGTTCAGAAGCTTTGGCAGCCTGGAATAGGCACATTGGCATTGCCATGATGGTCTTGGGAGCCATGTCTGGCTATTCTAATATCTGCAGCCTATCCCCATGTCCCCAGTCCCTGCTTGCATAATATTAACAGTGGATATCTCTAAGGGATGTGAGCTTGCATGAATTTGAATTTTGGGTTTCTTTTGTTTGGTCAATTGCCTTGTTCAAGGAACTTTTGACATAGACTAGAGCTTTGATAGTGTATATGAATCAATGTTATTGAAAAAGCTATTCTTCTAAAATAAAATGTCCCTTCTGGATCTGTTTTTGCTCCATCTCTTTATCTGCCATGTGTTAAATTCAATTCAACAATAACCACAACATCTTGTAGTTCTTGTATCTGTATTAGAGCTCTGCTTTGGGCCAGATCTCATGTCTCGTATTAGCATTGCAGAGGTGTAAGTCCTGGTGATCCCTGAGCTCAATAATCTCCTAGTCCAGCAGAAGAGATTGCTTGTCTCATTATAATGGACTTAGACACGCTCTTTCTTCAGCTCTTTGAGACATTGGGAAGGGCCTCCTGACCCATCTCCCATGCCATCCTTGAGAGCAGTGTGGGCAGCTCCAGCATGCCTTTCCTTGTGGAGTTTGGGCCACCAGGAGTGGGAGTTCTTCTGCCTGTCACCAAGCAGAGATGACATGAGTGGGTACAACTGACATGTTTCTTCCTTTTGGAAGTGTGGGTGCCTGCAACATTTTCTTTTCTTCCTCCCTTCCAGAAGTGCAGTCGGGAAAATGCCAATGAGGAGTGGGTGGTTCCAACCACAGCCATCCAACCGGCCACCCTGAGTTCTCTAAATCTCAAACATCTATGTTGATGTGGGGTTGGGAAGATCAGACAATATGCTGCTTGCTCCCTTGCCCATATTGGAAGATGCTCGGAGCATTGCCAGAACAGGCTACTGAGATTATACTGATCTTTATGCTAACAGAATTTCAATACTGATTCTAAGGCTAATAGTAGCACAGACTGAGAATACAGCTCTCTGCTCCTTTACTTGAATGTTTTAGCTCTGATTTCACTGTCTTTCATTTCCTCCTGGAAAGTTTCCCAGCTTCCTCTTCCCAATGTTGTTGGTGCCCTTTGTACTTCCTATTGTGACCCCATATCATCACATACTTATCCTTCTATTGCATTCTTTAAGCATGTGTCTATGTGTTTATTGTCTATGTCCACCACCACTAGCCTGTAAACTCAGGTAGGAGTAGGAGGGAGTCTTGTTCACCATTGCCTTTCTAGAGCTTAATGCAGGGCCCAGAACAAAGTAGGCGTTTAAGATGTTATTTGTATAGTTGAGACAGGATTCAGTAATTTGTCTGAGGACGATAAAGACCTTTTAAGTTAGACAGAATGGAGTGTATTACCCTAGTGTGCAGGTGAAGAAACAGGTTCTGGGCTGGTAACTGAGATCAAGCCTAAGCTCTAGAACCCATGTTTTTTAATCATCAATATTTTCCAAAGAAAATTATGTGCAATCTTGGGGAAGAGAACTGTTTGGAAGTATTGTCTATAGAATGGAAACAGAGTGGTCATTAAGGATTGTTTTAAACAATCATTTTAGGAAAATAAGCCATTGTTTACTAAGGTGGTTTGGAGAATATAGGTCATCAACAAGAAGGGATCAGAGACCCTCAATTTCCTTTCTGTATGTTTTTTTGGGGGGGAAATGTGATGTGTTAGTTCATTGTGTAGTTATCAAAAACAAATATAGTGCAAAGTTGTAAGATTTTAGGAACCTGTCTCTGTGTCAGATGATGGGAATTTATCTCCATGGCATCTCCATTTTGAGAGCATGTCTCTGTGTTATAGTCTAGGGGTTTATTTCCACGACATCCTAATTTTTGGTGTCCCTTCATCGTAGCTCTGGTAAATCCCTGGAAATTGGCTAAAAGCCCAGCAGCAAATATTTTAGACAAGGTGCTTCCTAAGACTTCTGCTTTTCCAACATTATTTCCCTAGGAGAAATAGTTCAGAAGCTCTAGTCTGTGCCCCTCGGCCATGATGTCCTCTACTTTCCAGATTGCTAGGTCTCTGAAAATTCTATTTCAAAAGACTCATCTTGATAGGGTGCGAGTCTATATCCTTATAGGTTTATGGACTAGAATGTAGGCAAAGTGCATTAGGTTTGTCTTTGGAATTATCCGGGCAATTAGTTTCTCAAGGAAAAATGTCCCTCAGAAAGAGAAAAATGTTGGGGCATATGTGCTGTACTAATGTCAATGTCTATTGGTATCAAATAACTATATAGATTCACTGACTTGCTATCTTCAGATGCAACACCTCTGAGGTGATGCAAGGGAGACCCATGACCTAAAATTTCCCTTTTTTAAAGCAAAATTTCATCAACAAAATTCATTTTTGCCTAACCATCCATGCCTGCTAGCCAACTTCCCATATGCAGAGATTGAAAACAATCTATCCCACTCCCATGGTTTCTTGCTCCCAAGTTAACACAGGTGACCCCATCCTGATAAGTAATTGGTGCCAGAGTGAAAGATCTACTCTGGTCAATTGTAGAAGAAACAATTTTTAACTTACAAAATGTGGAAGGTTCTCAGTTGAGTCCTGTTTCTAGAAATTTATTTCATAACATGTAATACCAAAATATTATGAAAATAAATATTGTTTTTCACCAATACATCTTAAATGTATAAAACTGATCCTTCCATCTCTGAGGGAAAAATGGAAACTCATCTGGGGGCTCCTGTTGGATCCAGGGGTCAGACTGAGGTTAGCGTACCACTCTTCAGAACTCTTGTGTGCCATTTACCTGACTTGTGTTTCCTTTGAAATCCAGACTCACCACACACCATGTGGCATTCTCGTATCACCTGCACCTTACTCTCCAGAGCTCTCTGGGCCATGTCTTTCTAGCCCCATCTCATCTATCCCTTCATTGTTGGGATTTGAAAGTTGGCCTTTAGGTTTTATTTGAAAGTTGGCCTTTAGTTTTTATTTGAGAGTCTTCTCTTTCTTGCATCAGGGGTGTGGGGCTAGCTTAAGAACAACTTATTTGATGAAGAACACAATTCACTTGGCCTCACAACCTAGACAGTTATAGTTGAGTAGTGGTGTTGGGATGGGATGATGTGGGAACCACTGACAGAGGGCCATGGGAGATGGAAGCCTCTTTATGAATGAGCTTTATGATTCATTGACCAAATGTCTTCCAGCAGGCTGTGCCATCCACCAGTGGTGGAACACCTATGATTAGGACTTCAGAAAAGGCCTATCCAGGGATCCAGGGATGCATGGCAGAGCTATGGTAGGTCTCTGGAAAACCAGGCCGTTTATTCCATATATGCCTAGTACTTCATTCACACTTTTAATTCCTCATGTGTAACTTAAATATTTGAGCATCTACTATGTACCAGAAGGTACTGTTTAGGCACTGAATATGCAGAGGTAGATAAACAATTTTTGCAAAATAACCTTGTGAGGCAGTCAAGCATGCATATAATTAACTAGAATGAGAAGCGCAGTGAGGTCTATTCCTATGTCCTCCTGTTCATTCCATATAAGTCTTGGACTCCGATGCCCTCCATCCTCAGTGATATAAAATACCAATGGTGATTTTGTTTTTGTCCAAACTCCAAATAGGAGGACAAAAGCAGTGAGTAGAAGAATCCTGAACAAGGAAACACAAGAGTAACGAGGCGTGCTTGTTCTACTTCTACCCAACACACACGTGTCCACAAACCAGCCAAGTCGTGGCACTGAGTTTCATTTTCTCAGCTGTGAAATGGGGCTACTGGTAATTGCTCCTGTCACTGAGTCAAACAAGATTTTTCTTTTATGTGAAGGAGCTTTGAAAAGTCTCCAATGCAACACAGATGTGGGGCAATGGTATTAAATAACTCTGTGCAGCCACCTGGAGCCTTAAGCGAACCGGTGGCCTGGAGCAAGGAGATAAGAAGGCAACAGGTATTGAATATTTGCCAATCTCTAAAAGATGTAGAAGCCACTCTAGGAAATGCACGAACTTAAGACATTTTTTTCAAACATGTAAGGGAGTTCACAGACTGTCCAGTGACCCAGTGAAAAAACATGAGAGAGTTCTTGAGCCCCTGTTGAGAGCTGTCCATCCAAGGCAGTGCCTGGGAACTCAAAGGGATGGCCAACTCAACTCAAAGAAGAAATCCTCTGACTAGCCTAGAAATAAGCGAGCACATTTAAGATGCGCCCCTTCTCCATCCGGCACTGCTGAATATGGCCGTGCATATTTACATCTTATCGTTTCTTCTAGTGAAACAAAAGAGCACCATCTGCCCAACCACATTCCGCTTCCAGGAAACTGAAATGAGAGCGGATGTTGTCTTTCACTGCTTGTTTTCATTTTTGTCTTCTTCCTTTTATGCGTGACTGTATTTTTGTTATGACACCCTTAAAAGAAAATATATGTACTTGGAGCTATTTTTTTCCCCCAAAATTACTCCAAAGCCTGGGTCTTCTTAAGTTGCAAGATGCTTGTCTCACCGGAGAAGTGGGGAATATTCCCGTGGCTATTTACCAAAAGAGGTTTTAAGCTGCCTAGTAGATGTTCCTTCACATCTGTCCATGGCAGGTGCCATGGCTTATTCCTCTCCTATTCCCAAATTGTCAGCTTGCAGTAAATATGGGTTGAGATCTTAAAACCGGGAGCAGGTCCAGAAGTACAGTGAGTGAGAGGTTACAGGAAATGGTTCAACAGATCAAGGGTGCCAGGGTGTGGCCTAGATGGTGTCTTCCTGTGAAGAGACTTATTGACACATATCCTTGTGACTGAATTTCCAAGACAAGGAATACATAACAAGGCAGATGACCACCCCCCACCAAGGCCAGAAGGACTCTGGAGTTCTGTAATATTTGAAAGCACAGTCCTACCTGAAAGAGCAAGAGACTAATTAGTGAGCCATAGACTCAGGAATTAAATAGACAGGCACAATTGCTAGAGGTCATAAAGGAATCAGAAAAGACAGGAGCCATGAAGCATGGATGGAAGTTTGTCACTGCCCTCTGAATATTTGTCTACACAATGCCTTGGTCAATACAGTCCTTGTAGGCAACCATTTAAACGAGAGACTACTGGCTTGTGTTCAAGGGTCATTAAGCTGTAAGGAGAAGAAAGACTGTGTTATGAAGAGGAAAACACAACATACAGGTGGTGGTGGCAGCAGTACTGAGTCTCTGGGATGCAAGCAAAGTGGAGACTCAAGGAATAGGACAATCTACTCTGAAGGGAGACCCCAAAGGGAAATGAATGAAGGGTCGTAGGAGCTCAGCTAAGAACTCACCACAACTCCACTGAGCCTTCAGAAAAGGAGCTTGAGCTTAAACTCCAAAGTGTGGCCAGAGTGAAGTTGGATGTCCAAGTCGCAGGGGTGGGACAGGAGGATGGACAAAGAATCAGAGACTGCTCATTTGCCCCCTGGTAGTGACAAGAGGCAGAGAGACTCCACCCACAGCAGGGAAGGTGTGTGTGCCTGGCTGGTCCAGCGGCAAAAAAGATATTTTTCTGATGAGAAATGAGGATGCTGGAGATCTAGATACCATTTCCCAGTGGTGTAGCCTGGAAGAAGTCCCTAATTCTCCTGAGACTCCCTTTTCTCTTTTCTATGCCAACTCCCCACTTCTGGAGCAGCTCTAAGGCTGCAGTGTGACGCCATCATTTATATGAAGTTGCTCTGTGAACAGTGAGGTGCTGCTCCTCTGCAGGGCCTGCTGTCTTGCATTGCAGAGCAGAGAGCTGCTCCCACTCGCTGTACATGCTGCCAGACACAAAGGCTTGGGATACATATGGTCTGGGGTCTGGAAAGGACGAAGAGCAAGATGATACTCTTAGGTGGCTAAATGTTAAATATTGGCTTCATCTGCTGGGTTTCCAGGTTATCTCATTTAATTTGTACTGTTTTAAGGATCTGCCTAGGTCATTCACAGAGGTTCACTACTCTCTCCCTTTTGGAGTACAGTTACGCTGACAAGGGTCAAGGGTCCTAACTGGTAGGAGCAGTATATGACCAGAGGTTTTCCTGACCAACACCCCCACCTTCATAGTCTGGGTGTGTTACTGAGCTACACTCCAGAAGCAGACATCAGTTCTAAGCTCTATCCAGGCTCCCAGACATTACAGGCTGATAATCTATAGTACTCATAAAACCAAAGTCAGAAACGATGTCTATTCCCTGCTCCCCCTCACCCAGAACACCCTTAACATATTAACTCTGAATTTGCAAAGGCCCCATCTTCTCAGTCAAGATCAATGGGAAAGGTAACCCATAACTGATCCACTGGGTAGACCAGACTCTACAGCCTCCCTCAAAAGATGCAAAGATCTAGAATGTGTACCCCTATGGTCACATGGATCAGGAGGAGAATGACAAGGAGTATAATGCAAGAAAGGATTTGCCTCTAGAGCTGTCCACCACTCCTTAAGACTGCCCCCAACAGTGGCAAGCTGCTTGGAGATGTTCAAACAAGACTAAGGAACATTTTTGCTTGCATTTCAATAGAGGATAAGATATCATTCAGGTGAAAACGTACATTCAAGAACCTGTAATACATATAATTTAATAAATGTGATCATAACATACTTTATGTAATAATTCCTCTTAATTATCTAAGACCGAACACTTTGGCAGGTGCTCTCACGTCTTCGTATGTGGTCTTAGATCTTACAGACCTTGCTCAAGGTCAGTCAGCTGGTATCTCCATCTTCCCCTACATAGACACCAATGCTCCCTCACTCACCCAGGAAGCTCCTTGGTGAGATGGACTATAGGGGAGGTGCATGCAAGCTGCATCCCTAAGGGCCCTAAGGTCAAGGTAGTAATACATGCTTTTCTCCAGCACATGGCACAATGGTGGAGATTGCAATCCTTAAATAAAAGTTTGTTGTGAATTTTCAGAATCATAGATTCAACCCCATGTATTCACACACTACCCAGTGGTCCTTGTTCTGCATCACTGAGCAGAGCTGTTGAACTCATCATTGGAGAAGTTGCTCAGAAGTTCACCCCTGATGCAAATTAAAGATCTCTGTTTCCTTCCATCCCTTCCTCCTTCTATCAATAGATAGAAGCCCTTGACTTCTATCTTGACCCGGCCTACCATACAGATGGGAAGAACATGGTTCCCTGACATTATGACTACAAGGGTAAGAATCAACATAAATGGACAAGAAAATAAATAGGGATCAATTCTATGATGGTGAATGATCAAGGCTATAGGAATTCACCGATATTAAGAGCAAAGGAAAGAATGTCAGAAAGACATTCTTGCAATTAGAAAGTCCACGATGTTGCACTTTCAAAATTGATGAGAATTTCCAAGAAGGACCAACAGTGGCCTGGCCCTTAGGAGGCACTGTTAAAAATTAAAAGTAATCTGGGGATTAGGTCTTGCTCTTTAAATTATTTTTCCTTTTAAGCAATCATTTATCCCTCCCAGCCTATGAGGCCACTTTTATTGACAGTTGAAACTTCACACTGCCAGACGCTGGTGACCATGGATGAAGAAGAGAACTTCCCTGTTCTCACAGTGCTTGAGGACAGGTACAAAGAACTTCCAGGCTGCTGTGTTGGACTCCCCAATATTATAATGGATAAAGGCAGACTTTTTGCTGGCATGACACTGTTTCCATCCTAAAAAAAAAAATTAAAAATAAAGGAAGAAAGAGAGAAAGAGTGAGAAAGAAAAAAATCCTTTAAAATATACAATATTATTTTCTTTTATTGATTGAGAAACTAGAGCCAAAGGCTGAAAACCCAAGAATAGACAAGTTTGGTTCCCATAGACTCTTTTCGTCTCACCTTGCTCACTGAACATGTATAGGTTTTTTAAAAAATCAATCAGGATCTGGGGTCTGGATGTCAGTAGCCAGTCTTTCTCTGGAAGAGAAGGGATCAGGAGAGTTAATCTGTTATCTAGTGTTTGTGTAGCTATGAGTAACAACTGCTTGGTTTGCTATGATTTGACTTCAAGGTATGTTAAAAAAATACATATATTTGAAAGAAGAGAACACTTTTTATCGTAAGGGAGATATAAAAGAAATGTGCACTCTAAGGCAGGGTGACAAAGAATTGATCTCTGAATCCTTTCAGATAATAATGACAAGGACATTTGGTACATATTTTCGCCTTGCTCAGAAGTCTTCCGAGAGTACCTCAGTGCCTCAATGCATTTAATCCTCGAGACACACCCAGGACTCCACAGCATTTCCTCTGTGGTGACTTGTGGGCAGGTGTGCCATCAAGAATTCTTGGATCCTTAGATGTGCAGGAAATTTTGGACCTTCTAAGGAGAATATTCCAGTGAGAGCTTTAGGTCTTTCTTATTATTTTCATCAGAGTTGAGTTGCAAATCCATCCAAGATGGAGGAGGGGAAGAACGGGTGGCAGGAAACAGGTCTGGTTTTGTGACCACACATGGCTTTAAGAGATGGGTGGGGAAAGTCACAGACTTACACAGCATGCTCTAATGTGTTGTGGGTAGTGTGGGAAATGGTCCTAAAAGAAATCTTTCTAGGAGCTGGACAGCACCCTTTCCTGAGGACAGATGGGATCCCTGTCCTTTGTCACAGATCACAGTGTTTTATTGTTTGAAACATTTTTTGAAAGCATTTTTTTTCCTTTAGTTCGATATGGCTAACATACAATACAGTGTTATATTAGCTTCAGGTGTACCATAGTGGTGTACAGGTATACAAGTGTGATTTAGCACTTCCATACAACACCCGGTGCTCAGCGTGATGAGTGTCCTCCTTAATCCCCACCCCCTGTTTCACCCATTCCCACACCCACCTCCCCTCTGGTAACATCAAAAAGTTAAAAATAGAATTATCCTATAATTCAGTAAGTGCACTACAGGGTATTTACCCCCTCAATACAAAAACACAGGAATGCATGCACCCCAATGTTTATAGCAGCATTAGCTACAATGGCCAAGTTATGGAAGCAGCCCAAGTGCCCACTGATAGATGATGAATTGATAAAGAATAGGTGATATACATATATATAATATATATATAATATATATACAATATATAATATAAATATATACATATAAATATATATTATATATAAAACAAAATATTAGTCATAAAAAGAATGAAATGTTGCCATTTGCCACATGGATGGAGCTAGAGAGTATAATGCTCAGTGAGATAAGCCAGTCAGAGAAAGGCAAACACCATATGATCTCATTCCTATGTGGAATTTAAGAAACAAAACAAATGAGCAAAGGAAGTATTTTGAATAAACTTTTTCTTGGCCATGCTTCCCAGGCCAGGTGGGGAGGCAGAAAGGAGGCACTTTGAGAGTTCATTCAAGATCAGCATGTATCATGGAGCTGGTTGCTCAGTCCTTTTGCAAGGAGAGGCTCTTGAGGGATCCCTGGGTGGCGCAGCAGTTTGGCGCCTGCCTTTGGCCCAGGGCGCGATCCTGGAGACCCGGGATTGAATCCCACGTCGGGCTCCCGGTGCATGGAGCCTGTTTCTCCCTCTGCCTGTGTCTCTGCCTCTCTCTCTCTCTCTCTCTGTGACTATCATAAGTAAATAAAAATTAAAAAAAAAAAAAGGAGAGGTTCTTGAGAATTATTTTATGGTCCCTGCTCCACCCTTTGGCCTCACATGTCCGACAAACAGAGCTTGTTTTCAAAGAGCTCATCTCTATGTAAACTGTTCACTGCTCCGTTTAAGCACCAAAGTATACAGGGGTTCCAACATTGTTGGGAAAATTAACCCCTAGTACAAGAAATAACCTTGATAACCAAGCTCTCTGGTACTGGACTTTGATGAAACTTTCACCCTGTCTTACTGGATTACTTTGTTACTCTCCATAAAACTCCATTAAGTGGAGGCACATAGTTTTTTTGTTGTTTTGTTTTGTTTATTTGTTTATTTATTTATTTATTTATTTATTTTTGTCACATCAAGTCAGGATTTCACCAGTTGGAGACCAGTCTTTGTTTTATGAGCTGTTTCCCCCCCCCCCCCGTGGCATCCTGTGTACCCTCATAAAGGCCTCCATGTTGTTCTTTCCCTGAAATCATAAGGTACGTTTAAATATAAGAGAACAAGATTCTGAATGAGACTTCTAGTTAACAGTTCAAATTTTGTATATGAAATGTGTCCTAACTCGAAGCCATCATTTTGATTCTGAGGAAATGTGTCCACCAAGGCTACTGCCAGTTTTGGATCTAGTTGGAGCCCAGAAAGCTCCAAAGCACTCTAGAACTCTCTTTTCTCTCCCTTCTGAAGAGAGCTTCAGAAAATAGTTCTTATTAAATATTTTGTACAACCATTTGAATACAAAGCACCCTGTGCAACCACATTAGATAGAAAATTAGAAATTCCCAGGAGGAAATCTCCAAGCTTGTGACAATATGGCAAATGCCAGGGACAAGTCAGAACAAATTTGGAAACTTGCTCAACCTTTCTGAAGTTGATCCAAAACCTCAAAGTTTGGTTCTTTCTCTTTCTCTCTGATTATATATATATATATATATATATATATATATATATATATATATATATCACACATTTACATACATATATATGCACACACCTACACATGCATCCATATACATACACACATAAACACACAGAACTGCACATTTTTCCAGCAGCAAAGGGTTCCATGAACTTGAAGAATTAAAAATGAAATGACATTTCCCTTATTAGAAGGGAAGTCCCCTAGCTTATACGTGATAAAGGGGAAAAGATGCCCTTAAACTACATTAAGATGTGTGTTTTTTGGTGTTTTTTTTTTTTAAATTAACATGATTTAAATTAAAGCAAATCATTAAACTTGTGCTCAGCTCTTTGACTGTCTGAGGCAAACCAAGGTTGACTGTGAACTGTTGTGAATGATGGATGTTCTCAGCAGAGGCTGCAGGGGATGTAATTGGCTCCTTAGGTTGGGGGAAGCTTTTCCGTCCACCACCTGTCAGGGCTGGAGTGCTAACATGGGGCTGGAACCCTGCAGCAAAGCTGCCAGGGTTCAAGTCCTGACCTTGCTCCCTCTCCCTGAGAATCCTTGGGTATGTCTCTGAGCCTCAGTGCTCTCACCTGTAAATAAGAACTACTCCCAGGTTGTGGGGATTGAGCGAGGTGACACATAAGAATCACAATGAAGAAAGTGCCTGGTATCAGGTTGACATTCCATGTATGTGTGTTATTGCCATCCGGCAGTTTTCATTTGCCTGGGAGAATCGTAACAAGAGGTAAGTTACCTGATCCCATTAAAATTTGTCACCTGCTTAAAGTGGCACCTCCTCCAGGCAGGCACCCTAGATTATCTTAGAAGAAATCTGCTCTGTCCTCTTTTGCCCTGCACAGGGTCAGCTACCTACAGGTTCCGCTCCTGTGTGTCAAGCAAATGGGTAAATAAAGGCAAATTCCTGCCTGGATGTGATGCATTGTACACTAAAATCTCATGCAAGCAAACCAACATGATTCCTCAGCGTGTCCAATTTTGCCCTTGTTTTCATAACGGATTTCCTGCTGGGAGTAAAGTTCGCACAGGAGCAATCTATGACCGGCACCGGGTATGACATTCATCTTTTTGATCTGGGACCTTTTGAGGCTCTTGCAAATAGATGGTCACTTAATCTGCCATGGGCATCAAACATTACAAATAACCAGCCAAGGCCCTGTGCTTTCTTTCAGTTAGAGCAAAAAGAAAAAGAAAAAAAGAAAAAATATAAATTGTCACTTGCTATGAATATCGTCAAAAGAAATATTGGTGGGGTGCAGGGGTGGGAATCCTCAAATAACAACCCCAGAAAGATATCCCGGTTCTAGTATGGACATGATTTAAATTTTCATGAACAAATCAGCTGGTTCGCACAAAGGCAGTGGCGATGAACAAGAGTAATAAACCACAGGGGGTAGTGGGGAACTGTGACCTGACTGGGTCCCCCAGAGGACCCCTCTGACCAGGCTTCAGTGTGTGCACCATGTCACAGAGAACACCTCTTGCACTGGGCTAATTATCTTTTAAAATTCATATCTGGAGCCATGGGCTGCCTCCTGGGATTAAGCACAGTACGCTTTGCAAATTGAAAATAAGATAGCTGTTAGGAATATATACTTGCCTCTATGATTACCGCGGCAAACAAAGCCAAAACATTAATTTACATCTATTATAATAGAGAAACAAAGCTGGAGATAGTCTTCCTTCGCATCCCAGGCAAGAGATGACTTTGCAAAGGTGAGGTTCCCAGAAGAGGAGAGGGTGATTGGCTGCAGGAATGAGGGCCAGAGGGGCAGCACTGAGCCCACCTGCTCTTCTGGCAACCATCCCCCACAGCTCACCTGATGGATGAGGAGATGGGTTTGGAAAGGAGAGAGACAGGACCATCTCTACCCAGCAGGTTAGGGACAAAAACTTTGTAGTCTTTCCTAAATCCACACCTGAGTGTCTAACAAGATGGTGGCCACTGGAGCTTGTTTTTTAATTAGAAGCTTGGACGGATCAAGTCGCAACTCTGAAGATAGCTATTTTGGTACAAAATGAGGACTCGTCCCTAAGCCCCGTTGGACAGGGAAGACAGTGGGTCAGAGAGGCTAATATATCTAGCCTTTTTGAGTGCTTAGTATGTGCAAGTCACTCTACCCACTGCAGTGGGTCCCATTATTATTTTTCACATTTCCCAAATGAAAAAATACGCATGCATGAGGTTAAGGCATTTGCCCGAGGTCACACAGCCAGAACGGGGCATCTAGTGGTACCTCAGTCACATTAGCCCAGGAGCAAGCAGGTCATGTAGGGCTCCTGTGCCATGCTCATGCCCATATCCCTGAAAGACCCTTTCCAGTTTCTCAAACTGGATTTTCCTTGTCAAGATCAGGTCCTCTTGTCTCAGAGTCTTTCCAGCCAACAGGGAGAATCTATGCCTCCCTCCTCTGGGACTGCCATTTCACCCTTCACCAGACCCCTTCATGGCAAGGGGCACACCGAGTTGACCAGTCTCACCACTAACTGAGCTGGGAGTCCCTAGAAGACAAAGATCACCTCTGTCAGATGTTCCAAGCCTGCCCTTGGTTGGGACCCTGGCGTGAGTGCAGCTCCCCCCTACCCTCTGCCATCAGTGGATTACTCCCTTGGTCCATTATCCAGACCCGTTGCCAGCTCAGGAGCATGCACACACTGTGCTGTGTCCTTCCAGTGCTGGATGCTGGCTCTCCAAACACGACTTGTTGATCTGATGATGCTGAGCTCATCCTCACTGAGAGCACTCCCTTGACATATTCTCCATGGTGACTAGGGTGGGTGGAGGGAGTGGGGGAGATGTCAAGATGGTTATGGGGTTTCGGAGTCTGGTGTCACGCAGATCTTATGATGTGCTGCCTTGATGGGCACTGGAGAAGGAAAGGGTCCAGATATAGTTTAGGATATAGTTTAGGTGGCTGCAGCATGATGAGGATTTTGGAGTCTTGGGGAGTAAACTATGGCCTGATGCTTTCTCTAAAGAGTAGAATCATTTGATGTCCTCTTTGTTGATGTTGTTGTTTTGTTTGTTTTTCATTTTTTTGTGTGTGTATTTTTTAGGAGTTCAATTTGCCAACATATAGCATAATACCCAGTGCTCATCCCATCAAGTGCCCCCCATCAATGCCCGTCACTCAGTCACCCCATCCCCCACCAGCCTCCCCTTCCACTACCCCTCGTTAGTTTCCCAGAGTTAGGAGTCTCTCATGGTTTGTCTCCCTCTCTGCTTTTTCCCACTCATTTTCTCTCCTTTCCCCTATGATCCCTTTCACTATTTTTTATGTTCTTTTATATGGATTTTCCAGAAAGTTCCTGGAATACATAATGAATATATTTATGACTTATTTTCTTCCTGGGCAGGGATCTCCTGGAAAATAGTCACATTAATGTTGTCAGTAGACTGTGTAGGGAAGATGGTTTCAGTTGTCACACATGTGGTCTCCTGTTACTACTGCAGAGTGGATCCCATAAGGAGTCTACCCTTATGGTGGCTTCTGAGCCATCCAAAGGATGCTGAACTTAGGAAGGCAAAGTCCAGATTCTGGTCCCATCTATGTTACTATCTTTGCAAGCCCTTGATGAATCACTGGCCCTCTCGGACCCTCTGTTTTCTTATCTGTTCTTTGGGGCTTAGGAACAGGTCTTTACTTCATCCCATGACTCTATGACTAAATTTATTTGCCTAAGGTTGAGGCTTTGGGTAGTGGCATGACTTCCTAGCAGAGACAGGAAACAGGAGGAGGGGAGGGGACTAGAGAGAGCAGAGACTGGAGGGAGGTGAAGATGCAGAAGGGGGCAGGTGTGGAAGGCTCTAGAACAGTAAGGTCGCTTTACTGGGGTCTGAGGTTTTGAGTGTTTTATCTAGTAGAAATGCATACAGCATTTACAAATTGAAAATAACTCTGTAAACTCAGATAAGATTGTCCCAGTAATATTGTAGGCAGAAACAGCTCACCATGGCTTCCTTTCAATTAACTATTTAAATCACAGCCCATACAAACCCCAACCCCTGCTGCCTTGTAATAATAAAGAAAGTTAGACCAGAGCCGAAGAGTTTTGATTCATGCTGTTGAATATGGAAGATCTGCAATCTTTCTCTTGGAGCTCATAGTCTAATGTAGCTCTTTGAAAGAACATTCCTTCAGCTGCTGGCAGAGATATCTCCCCCACTCCTTCCTTCTGAGCTGAATAGTGATTCATTATAGATAACCCCTCCTGATTAATTTTGTTTTGACTTTAACTTTGACATTAAAAAAAAAAAAAGCTGTAATCGGTACAATTCTCCCCTCTAACACTCAACGTTGAGCTATTTTTAGCTGGCTTTGGTGTTTGATGCAGAAAAGGAAAAAATCTAAATTTAGAAAGAAATTAAATTGTTGATTGTCATCAAAAGTCCTGGCTGTCAGATTAAAAAGTCATCATGTTAGACCCTTTGTGATGAATAATAAATCAGCGATTTCCTTGAAATTCTTATTTGAGTCCTTCCTTTCTGTCAACTGGAACCATCAGAAGATGTGCTGGTTAGTCAGGCACTAGCAGGCTAATCCACACAAAGCCTTTTCAGATGTACAGCTACTGATTCGCAGAGGGGTCTGGTCTATACAGCCTGGGACCTAGGAAGAGACTGGTCAATTTATCTGCATACAGGGTGTGCATACAGAGTAGCATGGTCCATCTGCACAACCAGGGGACGACTGATTGCTGAGGTCTGAATGAGTTTTTTGTTTGTTTCTATGGGCCTCAGTTTTCAAGTCTATAAAATGGTTAGAATAATACATTATACAGAGATGCCAAAGGACTAGGGATAATGTACAACAATTGTGAGCACGCTGTGTTACATACGTGAGTGTCCGGGACGTGGAAGCAGCTCTCATAATTACAATCACCACCGGTGGTAGTGTAGAGAGCTACAGTAACTCAATAGTATAGAATCCACAGGGAAGCATCAGATGTCTGAGGATGACACTCAAGCATGTTCCGTCCGGTTTGGATCAAAGCCAATGACCGGATGGACTTCCCTTTACATACACGAGGCCGTGAAGATGCAGTCTGAGCTCCAGGCTTGGCTCCCTTTCATGACACGAGGCACAGCTGTGTTCTCAACAATTCTCAAACGTCACTGTCACAGCTAAAAGTCACAAAGAGTGGAATCGAGACCTTCGAGGAACGAGTAAATGAATGCAATTACACTAAGCGTTGACCGTGGCTACTGAAAACTGGGCAGGAGCTTTGTCACGAGTCTCTGCACACCGTGTGTCCTCCCTGTCTCTGACACACGCACACCCCACGGTAATCGCTCTCTTCCCCGAAGCCCTGTGGAGAATGCGGTGTCTGGACAGAACCGTAGAGTGGCTCCCCTTACAGAACTGCGTTGCTACAAGAAGTAATGAATGGGAGGAAGAAAGGAAGGAGGGAAGGAAGAGAAAAGTGGTAAGGGAGGTGATGCAATAAATCTCTATAGTGCTGGGCATTTTCTCGGCATAGAGTTTGTTTTGCAGCTTCTAAATCACAGACAACAGGGCTTTCATGACTGTGCACCGCAGTCCTGTGCACATAGCAGATACCTAGTAAGTATCATTGATTAATTCAAAAGGAATTTTACATTTAAGTTTGGGTAACTATAGTAATTTTTATCACTACGAGCAGCCTTTATGCTATCTAATGCATGTGCAGTGGTATCTAATCTTTCTCTCAGGCATATTCCAAAGATTCTGTAATTAAAATTTAGTAAAGAAAAGGTAGAGCTAACCCATGGACTCTTAGCCTGCCTTCTCCTCTGCGCTCAAGCCTGTGCTTCCTTCAGCATCCTCAGATCTGAGCATCCCATGGCCCATAAACATCTTAGGGGAAAAGAGGCATGGAATTCACCAGAACAGTGGTACTTATATCAAATGAACCCCCAGGAACCCTGACGCAAGACCCAGAGCAACTCCCTCAGTCCTCTGACTCACGGAGGGTCTCAGAGGTCTGTCTTCTCAAGGCAAGCATTCTTCAGAACTAGCTAGAAGGCCCCGATCATGCCCAGACATTTTCCACATTGTTTCCACAGCTGGGGATGCTCTGGTCTGAGAAGAAAGGTGACCAGCCTAAGAGCACTTATCCAATGAAGGTAAAGAGTGAATATAGAAAACACATTTTTCAGAAACCTTACATAGGATTTTTTTTTTTTAAATTAGATTGCTTCCTTTTGGGTGTGAACTAGATCTCTCTAGAACATGATCATTCTGTCGCAATGTCTGGATACGGATGCTTATTTATTTCTAGGGGCCATCATGGTATAGGAATCTAGGCTAATTGGAATTGAGGTGAATGGAAGTCTGGATTTTGTGAAAAGCTTGTAACGGCCTCCAGTCTCTTTCTCTTTCCCCAAGAGGGGAAGGAAGGTCACTCAAAGCGTGGTCCTCAGAGGATAGCCCAGAGGCCACAGTGCCAGAGTCAGGGGCTGGAAGCAGTCCCCGTGGAGCCTGCTTGCCTGGGGCCATGAGCACATCCATCTGTAGCCTGGGAGTCAGTCCTGCCTTTGGGATGCGGGGGTTGTTCCCTCCACGTCTAAAAAATAAAGAAACGAATCCCGACATTTGTGAGCTTCACACTGTTCGTGACCGACTGCTTGTGGCCCGCTGCAATTTTAACTTATTAAGAAGAGCAACTTTCTCCACTTTTAACTTTAGAATTAGCAGTTTTGCTATAGATACCGGATGAGCGAGGAATATTCGTATCTGTGCTCAATACACTAAGGTCCCTTCCACTAACTCTCTTCGCGTCACCTGAGTACTGTCCAAAACCTCCATCCCCTTATATATATTTAGACAGATTTGTATCAACATTGCATTGTTACACTTGACTTCCCCCTTTTTTTTAATTATGTAAAAAAAAATCACATTAAGCCGAATCTAATTACTGCAATGTATATTAGAAGCAGGGCACCATCAAAATTTTATTTAAATTAATCAGGTTTTGATTTAAGATATTAAATTCAAATTAATCATGTAAAAATGGAAATGATCCTTGACGTGCTTCCAGCTGTGACTTCAGTCTGTTTTCTCGTGAGTCACTTTCGGGATGTCTTGGGGGGAACATTACAAAAATTCACGCCGGTGCTATTTCAATTAGAGTTATTTAGCAGGACAGATGTAAAGAATATGGTATAATTAAGAAGGAGCTGATGACATGGCTACAGATTTTCAGGATTAAAAGGGAAAAAAAAATACATGAACTAAAGTGAAAATTGACTACTGGCCATGTTGCCCAAGTTCAAGAGCACGGAGGTTAAGCATTCATTAAAGACAGAAGATTTGCGGAAACACGGGATTTTTTTCTCTGGAGCCATCTACAGACTCCTACTTTGGTTTCAACTTTGAAGTTTCATTAACAAGCTAGTACTAACTGATATTGCAATTCTTATCGTTCCCGAAATTATCTTTCCCCGTGGCAATCATAGCCATTGACTAATTTGATTCTGGGGCCATCGGAGTTAGAATAATACTTCAAGACCCACTTTAACTCAAATCACATATATTGGCACGTATAATACTGCAGAGAAAGAGCCGTTTGTTATTTATACTCAGGCACATATATTAGCAATGATTATATCCATATATTCTTAAGATAATGCTAATTTTTCCTATTTATAACATATAGGACAGACTACAGATTGTTTGTGTCACACGGACTCATTTTTCATAATACTTAGATGAAGTGGGTAATAGAACAAATTCATGAAGGACGAGATGGGCTCATGGACGTTATACGAGTTTCTAATTGGACACTGGGGACTAGAACCCGCCCATTCTCCTGGTCTGCCCGCAGCAATACTGCTGCCGACCATACACCCTCAGTAGCAGCCTCACCTCTGGGAAGATTTGGTTTTCAAGGTCTCAGAAAGCCCCAAGAGTCAGAATACGATTTTAAAGGCCCATTTGGGGCACACCTGGTCAGAACATAAATCCTGGCAGTGCTATTACTGTGCTGGGGCCCCTCGCCTGTTTCCAGTGATTTGGCTGTACCCCAGAAAAGGACTGGGGTGGGGGGTTTCCTACCAGAGGATGTGACTCAGCCTGGGTTTCAGAGTCTCAAATAATCAATATTTCCATGTAAAGATACCATGTGTATCCTTTCGTGCATCCACTCCGACACAAAGACTGTGGCTCCTGGGGATGTCCTCTGGGCCCTCTGGCCTGCTCTAACCCGCCTGAACCCTCAGCCCGAGGCTGTTACCCCTGCACCCCAGGACAGCCCCTGGAACTCCAGGACAACCAGATCCCCTTTTCTACATGAGCCTTCACGGTATAGAGAGCCTGGACTCCTTCCACCCTGCCTTTGGCTGGACCCTTGCCACAGGCTGTAGGTGCTGGAACATGTGTCCAGGGAAGGAATGCAAGCTTGTCTCCCATAAATAAATTTATGGGAGACATAAATTTATTTATTTAAAAGAATTATTTAAAAAAAATATCAGGGGCTGTGTATTTTCGGTTTTAGGATTCTCATTCTAGCATGGGGCTCAAAACCCAGTAGGTGCCCAGTACATGTTTGTGCAGTGAGGAAGACAGGGAAGGAGAGAAAGAACAAATAAATTAGTGAATGAGTGTTTCCATCGCTGAGTTTATAGAGAAAGTTCACAGTGAATCAAGATGAAGAGGCAGGCAGGAAGCCCTCCTCTCTCCAGCCCCACCTACCCTAAGCAACTATCTAGTCAGAGCAATGGTACCACTGCACGGACATCTATCGTAGGTGCATTTCACACGTGTGTCTGGATTGATTTCGGAGTTGTAGGAAGCAGGTGATTCACTGACGAGTCTTGCCTCCCACTCTTGTGATATAAATATATGTAATTACTCTTTCAAAATCACATTTTACTCTTAAAAGAAAAAGAATCGGGTGGGAGGTTAGAATAACTTTTTTTTTTCCTTGGTGGAAAATGGTCTTTATCAGTTAAACGCTGTTGTTGGTTTCTCAGAAATCCAATCAATCCAAGAACAAGTATGTTTCAAAGATTAGGATAATAATTCTACATTTTCTTCTGGTCCGCTCTGGCTTTTACTTCTTATTTTGCACCCTACACTAGCACCAGGTAGGGCCCCAGACAAGGTGCTCGACCTCTGTGAGCTTCAGTTTTCCTCATTGTGAGTGACCTGCGTTCTTTTTGGTGTCAGATTTCAGTCTATCCGCAGGCTCTCTACTTCCTCCTAGTAGAAGAGGCCTGAATTTTCATGATTGTCACTTGTTCCTCGGGACAGTTGCTGAGTCCTTACAAATTTTTTTTTTTAACTTTTTTATTGGAGTTCAATTTGCCAACATGTAGCATAACACCCAGTGCTCATCCCGCTAAGTGCCCCCCTCAGTGCCCATCACCCAGTCACCCCAACCCCCCACCCACCTCCCCTTCCACTTCCCCTTGTTCGTGTCCCACAGTTAGGTGTCTCTCATGTTTTGTCACCCTCACTGATATTTTCACTCATTTTCTCTCCTTTCCCTTTATTCCCTTTCACTACAAACTCTTAATAGATAAGGTGCTACTGGGTATCGGGGAGTTGGAACTTTATTCTAAAATCTCCAGCTCTGGGAAGGCACCGTGGAGAGCCACTTGCACTTCTCAAGCTTCATTTAGAATCCGGCTTTTGTAAATTAGGTTCTGTGATATCAGGCAAACATTTATTTTCTGATCTAAGATTTCCTCATGTGCAAAATGAAGTTAATGCCCTCCATCCTTTCTGTAAAAAAAATATATATGTATATATTTTTTAAATTTATTTATTCATGAGAGACACACAGAGAGAGGCAGAAACACAGGAGAGGGAGAAGCAGACTCCATGCAGGGAGCCCGACGTGGGACTTGATCTCAGGACTTCGGGATCACGCCCTGAGCCAAAAGTAGATGCTCAACCGCTGAGCCGCCCAGGTACCCACGCCCTCAATCTAGAAGAAAGTTTGCAAAGCTTCAGTGAGAAGATAATTGGCTTCTCTGACCCTGTATTCTATCGTTGCCAACCTTGCACACTCCTTGATATTCCTTAAATATGTCACACAAGTTTCTGCCTTAGGGCCATTGTACCTTCTGTGCCCTCTGCCTCTGATGCCCTTCTCTCAATCAGCCACACCGTTTTCTTTGTCACTTGGCTCAGATGACGTCAGTCCTTTGTCAGAGATTCCCTTGATCATGCTCTCCTGCCACCGGCATTTTCTATCCCTGTACCCACTTTTATTTTTCTTCACAGCTCTTACTCTCTGAAATACCAAGTTTTACTTCCTTATTTCTCTATTGCCTTCCCCACAACCCACCATGAGAGCAAGGATTTTCTCCCATATTCACTGTCATATCTCCGGGATGTGAGACAAAAAGTGCCTGGGAAGGAGTAGGTGCTCAGTAAATACCTGGTGAATGAATACCTACGTCTGAAATAAAGTGGACAATTCACCCAGAAAAATGCCAGCCAACCTGCATTCTATGAAGCTTCTTTTTGGAGAAAAACCGGGGTCAGCAGGAGGGAATGGGCTCTTCACCATCAGGTCCTCCAAGCCGGTCCTTGGAGGGCGGCTAAGTGCCATTGGGTGTGCACGCTGTGAAGAGACAGCACCCAGAGAGATAGGGAGAGAACAAGAGGGACAGAATCATGGGGCCAAGTCACACAGAGGGAGAAAGAGCTAGGGAGACCCAAAGCAAGAAAAAAATCAGAGAGATGGAGCAGAGGTGAAGAGGGAGTGGAGGAAGGGAGGGGAAATGACACATGGGAGCACCAGCGGGAGAATCAGCTGGAAAGTCTCCCTCTAGTCCATCCATCCAGAGCCTGCCTTGCACCTGAGTGCAGGGAGAGCTTTGCATCATCACCCTTGGCCCTTGGGGAGCCAAACTCTGTCCTATTTACTCAGCTCTGCTGGTCAGGGCTGAGTTCCTCTGTGAGCTCAGCATCCCTGAGTGCTCCCCTGGAGGCTGGGAGTCCCGGCGGTACCAGGTCGGGGACAGCTAATTAATATTGGAAAGGTCTTAGTGGCTCGTGCTAATTGCCATGGCCTCCGCAGGTCTTGATGTGCTGTTACCTCTCCCCAGCCCGAGCTCCCAGGGGCCACATCCTCCTCCAAGCGGAGGTCAGTGAACACGGGAGTGAAAGCTTCGCCACATGTTTGCATCAGGTCTGGAAGTCATTACGAAGAGCAGGCAAGACTACAGACTGCCCTTCAGGGCCCAAATAGCCCTTGAGCACATAATCCCTATACACATAAGCTCAGATCAACCTCACAGCAGTACTGCAAGGGAGGTGCTCTTGCTAACTCCCCTTGAAACTGGGGAAACCGAGGCTCCCACGAGCAACGCGTTCTGAGGATGCCACAGGCAGCTGCATAAACCAGAATCGAGGTTGAGGTTGATCTGATCTCAGATGCCCACACCTGCCACGACCCAACCCTGTCTGCAGGACAGAGCTCTGAGGCAGGATGCCCCATTTGATCTACAGGCCCATGATCCCTTTGCCGAAACTCATGAGGCCAGAAGTAATTCAGAAATCAGAATTTGGTACATTTTAGGAAGTTACTATGTCTCATATACATATATATGTGTATACTATGCAACATCCCCCTTAGGACTCTGGGGCAGCAAACTTGCATTAATATTTCTGCGGCAAAATGCATGAATAGTCACACTGCGTGGGAAAAAGAAAGACTATAAACAGCCCTATATTCCACTTTGTCAGCTCAGGTCAGGTTTTGCTGCCAGATAAATAATGAAAATGACTTTTGGTTTATAAGGAATTTTTGGAATTGTGACTATAACACTATGGGCCGGTACAGGCTAGGAGGCAGGAGAGAGTATCTCTTATTTTTCCACCTGACAGATGGCACCTATGGCAACCCGAAGGCCGTTCACAGTTTCGGTTTATACACTAGATGTCATTTGCAAGTAGAACACATGTGCAGAGCGGAGAAGGTTCTGTAACAGAGCAGTGGAGGGCAGGCTGCCGCCAGCCTGGCCAGGTTCAGATGGTGCTCACGTGGGCACATGACCCAAAGTCAGTGTGCACGAGGGCTTACCCTGACCCCCCAGAGAGATAGCTTGGACCCAACAAACGGCCGGCACCGGGTCTGATGCACAGTGAACGTTCTGCACCTGGTGCCTATGATTGTCATAACCTGGAAGAGCCTAGGGACGCTCCAACCAAACCTCTATTAGATGAGTAGATGGCACGTACCCTGCACATTCCGTCAATGGCCACTCATCTCTCAAAGCCTTTCTCCAATCAAGGTCTTTGTTGGCCAGGTGGTGCATTTAATTTGGAGCCGCTTCCAGATGTGCCCCGGCCCCTGCGTGGCTGTCGGCCATCAAGACTTATGTACCACCCTTGTTACGAACACGGAGGGTGGAGTGAGGCAGAGATCACAAGAACATGGTGCTTTTTCGGACTCTTTAAGTCAGAGCATCCTCTCCAAAATCCGGAAGAATCTGTTACCCGACGCAAGGCAGCTTACAAGAAAGGAGTAAGCGTCTCTCCATATTTAGACCAGCGATCTTACCGCAGGTCTGCACTCGCGTGGGAGACAGGCTATTTTGTCAAAGCCCCAAGAAAACTTCTTCCTCCTATCTGATAGGGTTGCTATTTCCTTTACAGTGTGAAGAGCAGAGGTGTGGCTCCCACCCCACCCACCCACCCCCTGCCCCTGGCCACGTGGCCGAGGCGAAGAGCCAAGGAATAGGCCGGGTTTTCAGAGGAATACCGAGGCTGTGATTACGTAACCAGGTGCAGTGCATGCCAGTTCATGCTCATGGGTGGGTGGGAAGGAAGGCAATCCTGGGGCCTCGAAGCAGGCCCCTGCCTCCCTCCTGCTTGTCTGATTCCAGCTGCTGCTCGGAGCCCAACTCCCTGCAGAGTGAGCGCCCTGTTAGCCTTTTCTGAGATGGATGAGTGTGGAGTCTCCCTGCAGAACCCCAGCTCAGAAAGGATTTGCCGTCTCAGTTTGCTCATCTATGAAGTGGGCTCCTTACGGCCACATCACAGAGCCTTGAAGATGTCAGGATTTCAGGCATGGAAAGAATCTGACATATAGCAATGGGGCTAAGGAACGAACAGTTATATTACAAACATTATCTCATTCGATCCTTTCCCACTGTGGCTTTGATCATTTTTTACCTCCTTGTACCAACAGGGAGACCAAGACACGGCATCTTGAAGTGGTTTCCCCAAGATCATAGGGGTAGCAAGTGGTGGAAGTCAGGCCAAGCCTCAGGGCTGTCTGACTCTACACTCACATTAATTCCACTCACTGGGCCAGTTTTAAAACTAAAGCAACTACAAATCAGCCAATCCCTGATACATAGCAATAGAAGCAAGGAAATAATTATTCCTCAGATCAAAATGTCCAGCTTTGCAAAGAGTGGCATAGGTAAATATTAGATGTTCATATCTGTTTAAAGTATGCACGGTTTTCAACCCAAAATAGACTACTAAGAAATAACTGCTGGCCTAATGTGCATCCAGATAGAAACGTTTCTGGTTGGCAGTGGAGGCTCGGAGTGCAAAAATGGACATGCCCTGAATCAAGACAGGCAGCACAGGCCCCAGAGCATCTCAGGTTCTCCACCTGGTGTGTCCCTGGGGCCTGGAGGGGAGAAGGTTGACCTCTGAGACCTTGCAGAATGGGCACCTGTGTCTTTAACAGAGTCTTTGGCTCCAGCCTTTCCAGGGCTGAGTGCAGCGGCTGCCCCCCCAGGCCCAGGCTGCCTGTTTTGCACAGCCTCTGAAGCCAGGCTGGCTGCTGCCCTGGGAGTCTCTCGGCCACAGGTGAGGTTCCACGGCCCCAGCAATGCCCAGGGGGCCAATCAGGCTGGGCCTGCATGAGGTAAGATGGAGAGTCGCCCCGTGTGCCCTGGGCTCCCTCGGAAATCTCAGCAGATCAATGTCACCGTGGCTTTTAATTACCCCTCCTAGGCCTCATCATTATTTCATGGCCTCTAATACGCCCAGCGGGCAGCCCTGGGCCCAGAGATAAACAGCCACCCAGCATGACCTGGCTTCCGAGGTGGTGCCCGCCATGGGCCCCAGCCCAGGGGACGGTGGCCTGACAAGGTCCTGGCCCTGCTTAGTGCTGATTGTGTTGACACTTCGAGCCTTTGAGGATCTTGGAGTAGCCTTCCTTTCTGCAGCATCGGTCACTAAGGACCTACTGCGTGCCAGGCGTCAGACCCGAGCCTGGAGGTGCTGCACTGGGTCCCCCCGTGGCTGCTCCAGATGCCCTATCTGCCCGGGTCCCTCTAGTCACCACCAACTGTCCCTCCATGCTTGCAGCCATTCGCCTAGAGCAGTGTTCTCAGCCCAGGATGATTTTGCCTCTAGGGGACATTTGACAATGCCTAGAGACTCTTCCGTTACCACAACTGGGGGAGTGATGCTACTGGCATCTAGTGGGTGGAGGCTGGGGATGCTGCTAAAATCCTACAGTGTGCAGGGCCGCCCTGCAGCGGAGAATGATCTAGCTCTGAATGTCAACAGAGCCCAGGGCAGGAACCCTGGCCTGGAGGTATCGAACAAGCCCCTGCACCTGGTCCACACAAGGCTTCTTGTATCACCAGTGACCTGCCAGGCCACTCCTGCCCATATTTATGCTTCATGGATAGAAACCGCTCATGGGTCACCTGCTCACACCCACCACTGCCCTCCCAGAGCTCGCCTCCTGCTCGGCCTACCCCTCCCCGTGAATGCTCGCCCTGATTTGCTTCCCAGCTGATATCCATTCATGCTAGAGCCCCTGTGCTTCTCCAGGCCTGCCAGCAAGTGCACCTGGTTCAGCAATCAGCCCCTCTGCTCGGGGTACCGCACCGGTTTCTCTCCCCCCCCCTGCCTCCATGCCTCCAGCAAACCCACAGCCCACATGCTTAACCCTACATGTGGTTATGACCATGGTTGAAATTCTGGAACTTGGGAATGGTGTGGATCTTCAAATAAATAGTATGTCAACCCCGTAAGAGGGTCTCTCTGTCTCAGGAAGGTGCTGGTACGCTTCTTGGCATAAACAAAGACCCTGTGGCGCTGGGGATGCAGGCACACTCAGCAGCCTGCCCACTCCATCCTCCCTGGGCCCATAGAGCCATGTGTCCAGATCCATAGTTGGGACCAGTAGTTGCTCAAGAAATATCTATTGCATGGACACGTGGACAAGCCCGTCCTGTGGTCTGTAATGGGAAAGAAGAATTCAGACTAGCTGGTGCAGGGTCATCTCCCAGACGTGGGGGACACTGGCTTCTCATTCTTCAGCCTTGGCCCCTGCCGCAAGCTGGCTTCAAGGACATGAGCTCCACCGACACGGGCTGTCAGGCGTTGCCCTCAAAGATCTCATTCTCACGTCAGGAGGTTGACCAGAATCACGGACACCAACTGTCCAAACTCATTGAAAGGCTCAACCGAGATGATCTCGGAAAACTTACTGAAGGAAAACAATTCTTATTTTTCTCCAAAAGAGAAGAAAGGGGCTAGGGGATTGGCTGCAAGTTGGCCAGCTAAGAAGGGATGGGACCAGGCATCTCTGATGACGTGTGAAAACTCATCCAGACCTGCCCCTCTGTCTGCATGGGGGTCAAATCAGTATATATTTATAATGCTCTGCTCTGCTCAGGGCCAGGCCTGGTCCAGGACACGGGGAATCAGGCCTGGACCCTGACTGATGTCAGTGTGTCAGCTCCCCTGTCGTCGAGGCCCATCTGAGGCCCCAACAGGCCATGGCCCAGGAGGGAGCCAGGACGGCCCTGCCTTGGATGCCCCCACACAACCATCTTCCCAGCCATCTCCTGAGGGTGAGAGGCTGGGAGTCCTGTCAGAGCAGCCCGGGGGCCACCATCACAACTTCTTGTTTAATTTTGCTACTGTGTCAATTAATGGATGGATGCTTGGACGTCTCACTTCAGCACTTGGATCTCAGGCACGTGGACCTCAGAGTGTGTCCCCCTGCTCTCTGCATTCGGCTGCTGCACAAAGTCCAGAGTCTTCCATGGGGACTTGTCATTATCTGACCCATCCCCTGAGGCCCCTCGCTGGGGGGCCCTGTACCTGGCCTTGGGGGGGGGGCATATGCACAGATCTGTGATGCGGGGTGCGTCACTTATTCCATTGAGCTCCGTGATCTTAAATGAGCGAGATGGGTAAAATAAAGGACCCAGCTCAGGGTGCTGCTGGGAGGGGTCGCGGCCTGGTGCCCAGGAGACACAGAGTGCAGTGCCAGGACCACTGCAGGCTCAGGATCTGCAGAGCACAGCAGCTTCTTCCTCCTTCCACACCTTTGCACATAGGATTCCTGCTGGATGCCTTTTGTTTTGTCCAGGTACTGATGGCAGAGGTGTCCAGGAAGACCGTCGCGGGGCTTCTCTGTCCCAACCCAGAGTTCCAGTGGGTTCTAAGAGCACAGTAGAAGAGATCTGAGCCAAATTCCAGGCAGGGGTTCCTCCTGGGGGCTGCTGCTGGGAATCCACCACACTGCCCCCGATAGCACAGCAGACCCTGCTGACGGTAGCAGACAGTTCCAGAAACCTTGTGTTAGACCTTTCCAAGTGTCCTTATCACAAGCTTATCTTCTCACATAATTCTTGTGTCAGAGGGAACCTGGCCCGTGTGGGGCTTCTCCTGCGAATTTTAAGACTGAGGTTGTCTCTGAACATGATCATCACTGGGTGGCTGTTCCTTCTGCTTTCCAAATGGAAACCGAAACCCTGATATTTTTTATTTGGTCAGTAAGATAGTTAATTAGCTAGCTGATCCTTGATTAGTTAGACTTCTGAAATAGGGGGAGGGGGGGATCGTTTGTATTTATTTAGGAAAGATTTTGTACATAAAAAGCTTGCTACAAATTCAGTTTTAAAATATTTGGATTTACCTAAGGCAAATATCATTTCAGGAAGATATGCTGGAAAATTTGGAAAAACGATGTAGGAGTTTTAGATGCTAACCAAGTGTTTTTATTAAGCTTTTCTTCCTCCCTTCCTTCCTCCTTCTCTCCATCTCTCTATCCCACCTTTCTGCATTCAATGTCAGAACTTTGTGCAATATTTAAGGAAGAAAGGACTCATATTTGCTGATGGTTTATACCAGGGTTTCTCTCAGGAACTTTATGTGTTATCAAATGTCGTCCTCACAATAGTGCTCTGAGAGAAGTACTGCTTTTCCCACTTTTGTACAGGTTTTCTGACTTGCCCAGGTTCCTGGAGCTTGCAAGTTAAAGAGCTCAGTCTTGACCCAGAACAGTCTGACCTCAAAACTAATGCTCTTTCCTTCAAAGATCCACTCCTGAGGTATCCAAAATAAATGAGGAGCCCGAAGGTGATCTGCTTGCTCAGTGCTCAACTGTGCTAATGGAACATTTTGAACTTTAACCTCAATTTGAAGTTTGGATTATGGACGGATACTTCTGGAAGTTTTCCCAGAATGGGAGTGGCATAGATGGTGTGTCATTTGAAGCTAGATAATCAAACCCTTGGATATTTCTTGTGGTTCCTCAAAAAAACTAGATTTTTCCTTTTGCTACAAAGAGTAGAGATTGAATTCTGAGAGTCTCTGGTTGCACATGAGGGTCTCTGACTGAACTCTGGAGGGTCTCTGGTTGAACTCTGGGGGCCTCTGACTGAACTCTGAGGATCTCTGACTGAAATCTGGAGACCTCTGGTTGAACTGTGGGGGTCTCTAACTGACCTCTGGGGGTCTCTGAGTGAACTCTGGATGTCTCTGACTGAACTCTGAGGGTCTCTGAGTGAACTCTGGGTGTCTCTGACTGAACTCTGAGGGTCTCTGAGTGAACCCTGGGTGTCTCTGACTGAACTCTGAGGGTCTCTGAGTGAACTCTGGGTGTCTCTGACTGAACTCTGAGGGTCTCTGAGTGAACTCTGGGTGTCTCTGACTGAACCCTGAGGGTCTCTGAGTGAACTTCTGGTGTCTCAGACTGAACCCTGAGGGCTCTTTGACTCACCTATGAACATCTCTGACTAAACTCCAAGGGCCTCTGACTGAACTCTGAGGGTCTCTGAGTGAACTCTGGGTGTCTCTGACTGAACTCTGAGGATTCTCTGACTGAACTCTGGGGGTCTCTGACTGAACTCTTTAGTGTCTCCTAGGCATTTGCCTGGGAGCCCTTTAAGGCCTCTCTCCTCTCCTTTCTTCTCAAGGTCACCCCTTCACATTCTGTATGTTTTGATAACACCTTTATAGGAACCCCTCACACCTTCCCACCACCCTGCAGTTTAGTAATGCTCACACCTTGTTCCCACATCTGAGCTTCCTCATGAGGCAGCAGGTCAGCAGCAATTTCCCCAGCTGACAAGCGGGCAAACAGCCTTTGAGACCCTGGGTCACTTCCTTCTCTCCTTTTATAACATTCAGCCTCTCAAAGGACTTTCTCTTTTCCACTTACTCATGTGCATTTGTTTATCTTTGTCTGATTTTGATTTTTTTTTAACATGGTAGAAGTGATGGGAGTAAAAAACACCTCTCACCTGCAGACTATAGGAAAATATGTCACCATCACTATCTCTCTCCCCCTCCCTCTGTCTAGGAGACCATTACTATTTTACATCCCAGTTAGTCACTGATGTTTACTTTCAGTTAGTCACATCCTTTGCGGATAGAACTCCTGGCCTGTGGCCTGTCAGGTTGGTAGACTCACCCTAGAATGCTCTATTTAGGAGGAAGCTCTGGCAGAGCAAACCATAAGCCATGGTGTCAACTGGCTTGACATGGTGTCAACCCCCAAGTGTCTGGGGAGGTGTCTCTTGGGCAGCCACCTGCACATCTGCTCACAGCTGGGTGTAGGCGGTCAGCAAACCTGAGTTTGAGCAGGAAATCCAGTCGGGTTTAGGAACAGAAGAAAAATGGGGGCCTGGTGCCAGCAGCCATGGCCGTGTGGCTAAGGTTTCTTCCATGACAATGTACCCAGAGGGACAAGGGGAACACAGCCACTGTGCTCTTATGCTAAACTGGCATTTTTAAACTTCAATCGTCCTTGACGTAACTGTTGGAGAGACGTCTGGATGCAGAAGCAAATACTTTAAAATGTTAGGTTTATCAGGGGATTTGGGAAAGGAAACCCCCTTGAAGGTCCTCCCCAGGGACAAGCAGTGGAGCACATTGACCTTGACCCATGTTGCCCAGGCAGCAGCTGCCTGACCCTGGGTCTCCTGTTCACAGGGAATGGTCCTTCCCCAGCACAATCAGCATGAGGATCAAGACAGAAGCATCCATGGAGGCCTCTGATGCAGAACAGGTGCTCTGCGAGGAAGAAGAGACAAAAATGCCATCAACTGAGCTCTTTTGGAGACAGAGTGGTGGGAGTTCTGGACAGTAAGTACTCCTTCTCTGGTCGGATTTTCTAGACAATTTTGTCTCCATTTAGGGATGCAAAAGTCAAGGCTCATGTTTGTCTTCCTCCGCAGGCTTGCTAAGTGAGGACCAGAGGGTGGCCATGTGGGTCTGGTTTGTAAATGCTTGAATCCCTCCATTCCTTGTTCTCTGTTGCCTTCTGAAGGCTCCGCCTTCTCTTGGAGGTCAGCAACTAGCCTTGGCACCTGCCACATTTGTTTATCAATGGCTGCCATGGAAAAATCATGAGGAAGCAAACTGCTTTTCTGCAGAAGGGAGTCAAGGACCCATCTGCAAACCCTACTTCCTGGAAGCCAGCATTGGCCAGGCCTTTGTTGGAGGAAGAGAACAGGAGAGTCCGGAAGTCTCCAGGGTGGGTGCGGAGAGCCCATCGCACTGCGCCGCCAGCTGTTGGGCTTCTCAGGCTGGGGTGGGAGGGGGCTGGCCATTCAGAAACACTCAGCAAGTGTGTGTCCAAAGTACCCCACCCAACAGGTTCCCACTCATTTGAAATAATTAGGCTGACATCTGGGGGTGATTTATAACTATAGTTTATTTGATGCAACCGTAAAACTCCACAGTTTGGCAGGGTGATGAAGGCTGCCAAGGCCGAAATGTGAACGTGACATTGTTAAGCTAAAGAAGATGCGTCTATAAATCACGTTGTACATCCTTATGGGGATTTCAGGTTAATGTTCTCAAGTTGACAGCATTTTGGACTTCAAGACCAGTTTTATGAAATGGTCATAAGGAAAAAAACACTGCACAAAGACAACAAATTTTTAAAATTTGGGAGGGGCAGGAAGAAAGGGAACTTAATTGAGGGTCCCTGTCTCTGCATGTGTGAATTCCAATTGGGGAATGAAGCCAAAAGGAGAATGTTTCGGCAAGATGGATTTTAACAGTATTTCGGGTTTGTTGAGCATTTATTATATGTCAGGTGTAATGCTGGGTACTTTTAAGAAATATCTCAGCTGACTCTCACCTTAGTGCTGAGGGATAAGTTCCACATTGGTGAGACAACCAGAGCACAGAGAATCACATAATCCATCCCCCCCCCCCCACACACACAGTTGCCAGGCTTTGCAGGCAGTGGAGGTTATACTCATTCTGGGGCAGGCTGGCCCCAGAGCCCTGTACATCCCCTTCACTGTCTGGACTGAGCAAGCAGATATAATGGAAGGGATCTGTTCCACAGGCTGGAGAAACTAACATCCTGTCTTCTCCACCAACTTCCCAACGGGGCCTCAGTCTGAGCATCTGCAGAATGGGGATGATGATACTTACGAAGTAGAGGTGGCATTGGGATAACATGTGACTTAATCTGATAAAAGTGTCTGTCTACCAGAGTGCTTAGTGTCTAGTAGCATCTCAAGGTTTGCTAGCTCTTCCTTTTTCCTTTTTTCCTCCTATAGTAAGTGAGCTGGGGGCTCTTGGGTGGCTCAGTTGGTTAAGCATTGCCTTCGGCTCAGGTCATGATCCCAGGCTCCTGGGATGGAGCCCTGAGTGGGGCTTTCTGCTCATCTGGGAGGCTGCTTCTCCTTCCCTCTCTCTCTCTCTCTCTCTCTCTCTCTCTGGCCCTGATAGTCTCTCTCTCTTTCCCTCAAATAAATAAATAAATAAAAATCTTTTTTATTTATTTTTAATAAAAATCTTTAAATAAAAGAAAGAAAGTGAGCTGAATTAGATTCAACCCAAGTTGCTTGCAGCAATCCAGGAATTATTTTACATAGGAACACTAGCTTCAAGTGGGGTCAAGAAGTGACCGAATGCATGGGGTGGTTAACTCCTTGGCTAGTGCCCAGTTAGGCAATGAGTGATGTTGGAACCATTACACCGTGGCAGCCTAGGACCAGTGGCAAATGTTCACTTGCCAACACTTTTTAAACTATCTGGAAGGTCATTCATCTAGGGGTCAACCAAGGTCAGTTATAATGGTCCTGCCAACTGGCCTCCATCGATGATCAGAAAATGCCCTAAGTGACCGGCAGAAAGGGACTGGGGTATATATTTTTAAAAAAATTTTTTTTTGGGACTGGGGTATATTTGCTCATTGCTTGCTGCTGCAAACAATGTGTGTCTTAGCCCAGAGCTGGCTCGACCCAGGAGAGTGAGTTCCCAGTTGTGTTCCCAGCCTCTGTGAACAGGCAGGGGCACCCAACTTCTCCCAAACCTATCGTTTGGCCATGGAGTAGTCCATCCCCTCTGCTGATACCAATGACAGGGCACATTGCCATTCCCTTGGGATGGCCCCTGGGATTTAGTAGAGCACTCAAAATAAAATTAACTCATAATTTATTACAAATAATGCGTATGCGTTATAAAAAGAAGATCAAACAATGTTACATAGGTATATAAGGAAAATTCTCTTTCACATCAGGGATGACCACTGTTAATTGCATTCATCCTTCCAGAAACAGACTATACATTCCCAAGAATATGTGTTTTTCCCTTTGTGTGTTACACTGGCACACCCCTTACTTCTTTACACATTTAGCAACGGATTGTTGCCCCTTCTGACTCAGCGCATGTACGATGACCCCATTTTTGTCACGACTGTAGTTCTTTTTTGAGTGGATGGATTATTATAGTAGTTAATGACTCCTGTTCAGCTGAACATTCGGGTTGTTGCAGATTTTTCCCAATATAACCAGTGCTTCGGTAAACATGCTTTTAGGTATTTTGCAGAAAGGTGTGAAAATATCTATAGAATAAAGACTGAAGCTCTGCACACTTTTAATTTTGATCGTATATTGCTGCAATGCCCTTTAGAAAGTTTGGACACATTTAAGCTCTCATGTGGTGAGATCTATTCTGCGTACCCTTGCCAATACTTTTTGAACTCTATGGCATTCTCCATTCTGATAGGTGACTTGTTGATTCCATTGCTATTTTAATTTAAATTGCTTTACTTCTTGGTGAGAATTAGGAATTTATGTCCATAAGCAGTTTGTGTCTCCCTTTATGTCAGTTGCCTATCCATATCCCTCGTACTTATACACGTCCTCCCCTGTTCTGTGGTTGTTGATATGGAAATCTTGCATTTTCAGGTTTATCAAACATTTCCTTTGTAGATCTTTCATGTCTTCCTTAGAAATAAGGCCTTTCCCATGACAAGATATGAAAACACACTTTCCCATATTTTATCTTATACTTCTCTTTTTATTTTTTTATAAACTTTAAATAATTGATTTTATTTTTTTTAAACCAGTGCCCCGCCCCCTAAATTGTGGCGCCCTGGGTCCAAGTGGGCCAAGAGAAATGAAGGCAGGCTCTAGCATTACACTGATTTTCAGAGGAAAGCAGGATCCCTCCTTTCTGGTCCCAACAGGATCAGCAGTGAGAAGTTTCCTGGAGAGAGGGCTTGGGTCTGCAGCAGACTCAGGATATGCCGACTGATCCACCACCCTCCTCCCACTCCTCCTTCCCACCACCTCTGCTGAGGCTTTCTCCTGGGGAGTTATTCACGCCTTGCATTTTAGAGAGTCTTTATTTGTTGGCTGGTTTGTGAGAAACAGACTTCATCAGTGGTAGGAATCACTTGAGACGGAGTCTTGACAAAAATATGGTGCAGATGGCCAGAGGCTGATGGGCCTTGGGATTAAGGCTGAGCACCCTGGCTGGGGTGACTCAAATGTCTGCGGATGACTGGGGAGGTAGGCCCTTGCAATGGGAAGAGATAGTGCCTGGAGACTGCAGGGCTCTAGGACTCAGTATTCGCCTCTAAGAAAGCAGCAAGGCTGGTCCAGGAAAACTGAATCTGACCTTGGAAGTAGGACTGGAAGATTCAGAGGAGGCACCTGTGGGCTTTGCCATGAACTCACGGAGAACAGGAGGCTGTTGGGGTGGGTGGTTCCAGGGTCACTCTGGGAAGCCATGGAAACCAGCACCAGCTTCCAGATTCACCTCCGACCAGCCCTGAATCCCAAGCAATTCCCAGATCCTTGAGCCCTGCTTCCAACTTCACCTTAAAACCACCTGCAGACCAACTTCTGCACGGAAACACCATTCCGTCCTCCAGAGAACCAAAGGCTCTTTTATATTTGATGAGAAGGCAATTGTCATGGCAAAGAGCTAGTCTTCCTTCCGTTTTGGGAATGAGGATAGAACTGTACTTTAGGGTCAGACCATCTTTTACGGGGCGTTGTAAGGTTACTGAGGGCTCAATGTGTATAGAAGGTGCTCAGCAACTGGTGTCTGATCATTTTGGAGTGGCTGGCATGCAAACAAGTGGTGTATAATAAAATGCAGTGAGTGCCATTACAGAGAAATGGGGAAAGTTCTAGGGTTTTTTTTTTTTTTTGATGCTTCTTGAGGGGTAAGTGGAGATTGGCCAGAGGGGCACAGGTTTTGAAGGATGAATGGGAGTTTGGCCTGTGAGAAAGAGAAGAGAGAGAGTATCCTGGGTGAGGTGACATCACAGGCAGACAGGTAAGTTTGTAGGAAGAACAGAGAGTGTGCAAGTGTTTTGTGGGACGTGGTGGGAGGTGAGAGAAAACCTAAGCCTGGGTTCCAAACCAGGGCTACAGGCCACTGCGATTTCAGGTGGAATTGTGACAGTATACAGGGAAGAGGGGACCAAGACAACATAATGCCCCCAGGCACCATGGCTCCTCCGAAAGTTCTGCTGTGCCAGAAAATTAGAGAGGAAGACAAACCATAAGAGACCCCTAACTCTGGGAAACAAATGAAGGGTTACAGAAGGGGAGATAGGTAGCAAGATGGGGTAACTGGATGACGAGCACTAAGGAGAGCGTGTGATGGGATGAGCACTGGGTGTTATATGTTGGCAAATTGAATTTAAATAAAATATTTTTAAAAAATTGTTTCAAAACCTGCCCTATCGCTGTCCCTTCCTATGCTTCCTGCCATCTGCAAAATAGAACCATGCTTAAGAGCAGAGACTCTTGCTGGACTCAAACTGAGACCTGTCATTGTAGCTGTCTGACTTTTGGCAAGATGCTAAACCTTCTCTCTGCCCTGAATTCGGTTATCCATAAAGTGACAATATGAATAGTGCCCTGAAACAGGTTGTTGGGAACCCGAAATGGGCTAATCCAGGGACAAACCCTGGAACGCAAAAGAGGAGCTGCAATTCTCCTGGCGGACACTGAGAAGCCCCCTGAGCACATGATGCTACAATGGAGAGTGAGCCTCTGACCCGGAGAAGCTCACAGACCTGTGGGTGATGCAGACCCGGGCCTGACACTTGTCATGTAAAATTCCTACAGGGTGTGGGGAGGAGGGACAAATCAAAGGACACTCCCCATGGAAAGTGATCTCACCTGATTCTTGAAGGAAGAGGTAGTCTTTATCAAGCCTGAAAGAGGGGATCCTGAGGCCAAGTCCTTTCTGCATCTTTCTGGATCTTTCCATTATCTCCCAGAAGGCGAGGAAGGCTGAGCGTTCACACCCGGCATCTCTCCTAATCCAGATGCTTCCCCTGCCTCAACTGGCATTTAAGTAATGCAGCTTTGGTGGGAGGTGGGATGGGTGGTAGGAACTTCCGGCCTCTCCGTACCCCCTGCATGCTGGTGCCACCTCATAATGATCTGGGTTGGCTCAAAAGAAGGAAACTTGGTTCAAAATGTATGAGTTCATTTTTATGTTCTACTGAGAAAATTTATTCAGTGTGATGCTCAGTAGCGAGTGCCGTAAAACACCTTAATCCCTGGTTGAAGAAAGGTAATACCTTGACAGATGTGCGCCTCCTACTTTCCTCCCGGCCATGTTTCAACAACAAACCTTTATTTCTGCTTCTCGGCTGTAGCGGGGAAGAGAAAAAAAATGAGAAGAGCAATAAAGCAGTCAGAAATCTCAGGAGCCAGGCGGCGATGCAATCGTAATGACAGATTTTTAATGTGGCGGGAGAGATTGACAGGGAAATGTCTTCAGAGCAAACGCTCGCCAGATGGAATGCAAACGGTTTATTGGAGAAGAGAGGTACACTGAACCGAGGAGAGAGCGGGTATAAGGTGGTCTTTCTGGCTGCTGCAAGTAAACACACCAGAGAGAGGGACAGGGAGAGGAGAGAAGACAATAAATAAATAAATACGGATGAAGAGGGGAAGCAAGGCATCGGGATAGACCCCGGATATGCCTCGCAGAAAGGGATTGGTGTGTCATCAAATTGCAGCTGAGCCAAAGGCCCCCCGAAGCCCAGGCCCGGGGAGGGCCGCATCTGGAAGCAGGGAGCCCTGGATTCAGGGCCAGGGCTGCTTAAACTCGTGAAGTTCTACTGAATCTTGAGGCTCAGTTTTTCTGGAACTCTGAGCCCTTCCAGTGGTGCGGATGCTGATTTGGGTTCTATGAACATTTTCAGCATCTATTGGGTGCCTGGTCCTGGATCAGGCCCTGTAGATGTAAGGGGAAGGCAGCTCTATTCTTAAAGGAGTCCAAAGAAATGCATATGTATAGCTTGGATTATCTGATCTCTGTAAAAATAGTAATTACTTATTATTAAAATATCAAGTGTGAGTGTATAAATATGTGTTTACCTATCCATCCATTTATTTGCCCATACTATCCATCCATCTACCTATCCATCCATCCCTTTTCCTCCCTTCTACGAGTTTCCAGTATATGGCTCATAATTCATTTAAAGTAGTTAAAAATAGCAGCGTTCTCCAATGGACAAATCAACAAAACCATATGATACCACTTAAAATAGGAAGAGTGGGGAAACGATTTTAGACAGTTTTGCAAGATAATCAAGGATTAATAATATGTTTGAGTCCAAAAAGATAGTATTATATGCTGGGGCCAACTTTAAAAAAAAAAAAAAAGAGATCCCTGGTGGCTCAGCGGTTCAGCGCCTGCCTTCCGCCCAGGGCATGATCCCGGAGTCCCGGGATCGAGTCCAATATCGGGCTCCCTGCATGGAGCCTGCTTCTCCCTCTGCCTCTCTCTCTCTCTCTCTCTCTCTCTCTCTCTGTGTGTGTTTATCATGAATAAATAAATATTATTTTAAAAATATAGAAGTTGTGATATGAAAAATAAATGACTAAGGCAAAACATAAAATTAATCAATAAGGCGTCCTGAAGAGCATGTCAGTGATGCCAATGATCAGAAGTCCTGGCTCAGGTTTAGGGATTCCAGTGTTGTCATGAACCAGCTCTCACGCTGAACAAACCACTTTTGTTTTCTGGCATCAGTTTCCCCAGCACGTAAAATCAGGTATGGTATATTGAATAGAGACACCACGATTTACAGATGACGTGATTCCCCACATCCTTTTGTTGCTAACATTTTAGGGTGCTGAGTGCAGGTTTCTGCCAGTGGATATTCTCGAGGCTAACAGTAACTTGAAAACAAAGCGATGGCATGACGTGCACATGCGGAATGTGCTTTTATAGCATATAATACAATACAATAACAATACTTTTCTTAAATAATCCAGGACAGATGAATTCATCTTCTCTTTAGAAAAATCTAATCAAATGTTAAGAAGCCTCTTTCCAGCACCAAGAGCTACAACCCTCCTTGTCCTCGGAAACAAACAAATGAAACTTTGTGTTCCCAGGGATGGCGAGTCAAGTTGAAACCTGTTGTCACAGCCCTGCGGAAAATGTAGATCCGTAAGATTTCATGCCAGACGTTGGGTGCCAGACATCTTGCAATGGGGAGAGGAGGGAGGAGGGCAAGAAAACTAGTGGTTAAATGGGAGGACGGAATGGAAGAAAATATGATTGTACTCCTAGCCACCCAGACGGCATTCTTCTCTGACACATTTGTGATATGGATCTCAGCCCAGAGGAAAGTCCAGGATGAGAAGCCAGGCACGGTGAGCCCCCTGGGGTAGAAGCATCAGGACTGGCGTGGTGCAAAGGGTGTTCTTAATCACTTCGCGTACGACTCTATTTTCCAGCTCCATAGAGTGTTGGGGGGGGGTTGCTTTAGCGTCCGAGGAAAAATAGAAATAACCAAATCAGCATGCCACAGAAAGTTGTATCTGTGCCGTGTGCATCTGGCATGTTTTCTATTCACGTTTCATCTTGCCCAGTCTTATGGTGTCCTTGGAAATAGCCTGAAGCCTCTACTGATCTGTTCAGCCCAGTGCTTTTTTTCACTTTTGTCTTAAAACAAATGTCCAGATAAACAAATGCTTTGGTTTTCATAAGCTACTGTTCTTTGGAGCTCCCACATTGTCCCGTTCAAATTTACTTCTTAAAAAAATTAAAATCCTGTTTGGCATGAGGATGTAGCTGAGTCAGGACTTTTTTGGTTCAAGAACCAAACAAGGTGAAAGGTTTAGAAGACAGATAAAACAGACAGCTGGAGTTTTGGAATATATACAGTGGGTTTCTTGGGGTTCATTAAGAAGCAGAAGCAAAAAGCAAAAAAAGAGGGGGAGCAGCATAATAACTTCTCTATTTGCTTTTGTACCATGTCTCCAAATTTCTGACAAGAGTTTTGAGTTCAAAACCTATGCTAAAAAGCCTTTCCCCATTCTTTCCCACAAGAAAGTACCGTGACTTAGTGTCCGTGGTTTGTTTAGGCTCTGCTCCATTTCTGAGATGTGACTGTAGGTTAGCTATTTGGGTTATCAGAGTCTTGATGTGCTCGCCTAGAAACTGGGCACAGCACTGAGGTATCATGATCCATGAGAAGATCACAGGCAAGGGGCATGTGGATGGGCTCTGGGAACCACAATGTGCCCTGAGTGACATCCTAATAATTATCCTAAACAATTACCCTAATATCATTGACAAGGAAGAAGACATTCTGTAACTTGCTGCTTTCCAGGTAACTCAAATGACTAATTTCTACAACACCATCTTTCTCCATACAGGGCTTGAATAATTTTCATTTGGAAATAAACTACCTCAATCGTGGAAAAAGTTCCTACAGCCTGCAGGCTCTCATCTTCCCTCTGCCAGCATGCGGGACCCAGGAGCTCCAGCTATTCTAAGGGGATGAAGCAAGAGTTTACTCAATTTTGTCCTGCTTTTGTTTGGAAGTAGACTCTCTTGTGGAATGGATAATAATTTTGAGCAGTAGTTTTTCTACTCCTGGTGTTCTCCATCATCTTGAGACAGTGACACTGTAAGGTGAAGTCAGTATGGGTTGAACAGGGCTCAGGTCCTGCTCTACCTCCTAGAGCAAATCTCCTAGCCCGTGGAGACTTCAATTTCCTCCACTGTTGCTGGAGATCATTTCCAAGGTCCTCTCCTTCCAGAGCCTAGGACCGAACTCTTCTTTGTCAGGAGAAACAAAATTTAGAAAACAGGCCAGCACTCATTTTATTTTAATGTTCCTCATTGTTAAGAAATCAAATCTTGAGGCTGCCACTATGGAGAGAGCAACTGATTTTTAATGTAATCAATAGCTTGAGCATGAACCTGCCCTGGGTATCAGCAGTCTTGGCTTTAAATTCTAGTTCATTTGGTTGTTGTTGTTGTTTTTCATTTCTACACATGCATAAAATTTAGGAAAAAATATCTGGAAATATTTACTGTCTAGAAATTGGTGTATATCCTTCTAATATTTTAGAAATGCATATGTGTGAATAATTTTTCTTATTTATACAAATGGCTTCACACTGCATGCCCTGTCATATAACCATTTTCACTTCTTATAACGTGTTTTACCCCCCGCATCATTAAATACGCTTTTGCAACATAATGTTTAATTATACATTTCTGATCTTGCCAATTAGAATGTAAGCTCTGTGGGCACGGAGATTCGTCACCTTGTACACTGTCATATCCTCTGGGTTCAGAACAGTGCCTGGAACACAGCAGACTCCAGAAAAGTAACTTGAATAAATGAATTCACAATAGTCCATCTTGTTCCTATACCATAGCTCGTTCACTTTAGGTCTCCTTGGAGATCCATGAGAATGGGACCTGGTCTACCATATTCATTGCAACGGCCACAGAAGTTGGACTAAGGCCTGGCACTGAGTAATTTCTCAGTAAATGCTATTCAGTGAAGCCCCCAGAACTGGACTCTGTCGCTTCCATTATTTTACCATTATAAACAATAACCCGAGAGCCTAGGGGGCCTCAGTCAGTTAAGCGTCTGCCTTCAGCTCAGGCCATGATCTCAGGGTCCTGGGATTGAGTCCCATATCTGGCTCCCCGCTCAGCCAGGAGCCTTCTTCTCCCCCTCCGTGTCCCCTTCCCTCCGCTGGTATTCTCTGTCTCTGTCTCTGTCTCTCTCTCAAATAAATAAATAAATAAATAAATAAATAAATAAATAAATAAAATCTTTGAAAACATAAACAACAATGCGATGAACATCTTTATGTTAAAAATTTGTTAATATCCCTGATTTTTTAAGGATAAATTCTAGGGCAATATAATTGGTGGGTCAATGGGTAAGCACATGGCATGCTTTTGAGACACATTGAAATTTGCCTCCTCAAAAAGTAATGTTTGTTTATTTGTTTTTGCCAATCTTCATTCCACCAACATTATAGAAAACACCTCTGTCCCTGGAGCCTCAGCACCAGAGAAGTCTGTTTTTCGAACCTTATTAATTTGATACATGAAAAATTGTATCTCCTTGATGTCACCTCACATTTCTTTGACTCTAAGGAAATTTAATATTTTCATATGTTATTTTAGTGTTCCTTTTTTCATTTGTTTATTTTTACTTGGATGTTTTATTTTCTTGTTAAATAAAATACATGAAGCTTTTAGGATGACTTGGCAAGTAGTAAGCCTTGTTCACTTTATTATTATAGCTACTATTTTATTTTATTTTTCCTTTCTCCTTTTTACTGATTTATGAGAATTTAATATTATGTGTCATATAAGCATATTTGTATATTATTGGTTGACACATATGATAAAAATATTTTGTCCATTTATTTTATTTATTTCACAAATATTTTATTTTTATAGTGCCACATCTACCTAGTGTTTTTTTTTCTTCCTCTGCTTTTGCAACTAATTTGTCTTTTGAACTGTGTGGGCAACGTTTAATATACTTTTCAGACACATGAGATATTTATAGGATGGTTTGAGTTTCTTAAAAAAAATGCTGGTAGGCTAAATTATATTACTTTTTAAAAATCCTATTTTGTTTGTGATCTACAATTTTCAGAGCAGTTTAATATATGTTTCTTCTGAGTCTTGAGGTGACCCTTACAGTGGTGGATAAAACATTAATACGTCCGTTTTTACTGATGAGGTAAGTGAGCTTTGGGCACGCAGGGGGCAGCATGTAAAGCCATTGAGCGAGGACTGGTGATATCCTGAAAGTCATTCCAGGCTTCTGTACATTTTGGCTTTTTCTTAAGAAACCTGAGAAAACTGATGATGATGGGTGGGGAGGAAGGAGGAATGTAACTCTAGGGCTTGATGGTAGCATTTCGGTGATCTCTGCTCACCTTACTTGTCCTCCATCCACAGCCCAGGAGGACAAGTAAGATAATGAAGGTTTCCTGAGTGTCTGTTATGGGCCAGGTGCTTCCATATGCACAATCTTAGCTAATCCCCACCACAAACCTAGGCAGTTAGAGTTATAATTCCAGGTGTCTCTTTTTCCTTTATAAAGGACACAAATGTCAGACTCCCAGCCCGCCAACCTGAGTGCCCCAGGACACACCAAAAAAACAGCAGCAGAGCCAGGATTTCTGCCCAGAGAACGTTTGTCCAAGGCCTCGGGCTCGTCCCCATTTACTCCACAGCATTAAGTCTGACAAAACCAGCCCCTGACTTTGAGTGGCAAATTATAGCCTGGTTGTATAATAGCTCTCTATCTTATTTATTCACTTTTTTTTTGAATTCCTAAAAAATCACGGCGAGTACATCAGCATGGCCCCCTGCCCCCCGCACTGTGGAAGTTTGATAATGTATGTCCTAACCGCTTAATTGATTGATTACCTCACTGCAGCTTCCTGAGGTACGGAATTTATCTCTAATAGCCAGAGTCAGGCTCTGCAGGCAACCGTGGGGGGGACCGGGGTCCCTTGGTGTCGATTTGCTCTTAACTGGAAAGTCATTACCACTTAATACATGTAGATTGTGTTGAAAGAAAATTATGTGTAATGAAATGAGGGAAAAATTAGTGGAGTGTTATGGGCGAAAGCAGATGTTAGGGAGGAATTATGCTAGCAGAGATAATCACCTTCGTTGGTATTGTGTGTGCTGGGGTGTTAACTGAGGAGGAGGCGGGGATAGAGCCAAATGAATGCCCTGATCGGCACAGATTCGCCCCTCAGAACCTGCAGCCAAGGGTGGACCCCCAGGACTAGGCGGCTGGGCCTCTGGAGCTCTGCTCACCCATACCTGGGGCCCTTTCTCCCCACTGTCTCCTCTTGGGATGTGGACGCAGGGAGTCTCCCCGAGGGTCTGGTGAGACTTGCAGCAGAGCAGCCCAGGGAGAGGCCTCCTGCCAACCAAGGCTTCCAGGGAAAATCATGGAGCTCTAATTCTTACAGCATTCATTGAATCTGGGGAAAAGCAAAACAGAACAGTACCCCCACACTAAAAAAAAGGGGGGGGGGAGAAAGAGAGAGAAACCTGCCACCACCCTAAACTAAAAAATTAAAAAAAAAAAAATAAAGCTTAGCCTGTAAGAGGGTAAGGTTGTTGGAGCTTTCTGCAAATAGTCTTATCTCAGATGGAGGCATTTAAGAGCCTGTGCCTGTGTGTGAAGCCAGGGGGAATAAAACCTCATTGCTTTTATGTCTCAAGATCCTTGGGTACAAGAGCTCGGCATTCACAGCCCAGACCTCTTGCTTGACTCATTTGCTGCTGAAGAAGCTGAAGCCAGAAAGAAAGAAAGAAGAAAGAAAGACGGAAGAGGAAGGAAGGAAGGAAGGAAGGAAGGAAGGAAGGAAGGAAGGAAGGAAGAGAGAGAGAGAGATCCTTGCCCACAGTCACAGACATGAGTGAAAGGGGAAGCTGACCATCAGCACAGGGGCAGTGAGAAGTCCAGCAGACCATGCTGCTTCTTCAAGGGTGAGCGGGTCTCACTGCCTATAAGATGTTGCAAAATGAAGGGATGTTTCCAACATTCTGGCATCATACAGATTGTTGCATAGATCATAAAGGGATGAAAGGTCTGGTTTTAAGGCTCCATTTTCTGCAAGTGGTCACTCTCGTAAGTCTGTACCAACCAAAGAGTTTTCCCCTAGAGATACTTGAATTGACCCTATTTGTAGGAATCCCCAATGTAAGAGAGCTCATTCCCTGGTTCTCAGCAGCATGGAATGGGCTTTGAGAAACTAGAATCCTTTGCCCTCAACCATGTGGGATACACTCTCAAGAGTCAAGGTTAAGTTCTGATCATGGGGATCCCTGGGTGGCGCAGCGGTTTGGCGCCTGCCTTTGGCCCGGGGCGTGATCCTGGAGTCCCGGGATCGAATCCCATGTCGGGCTCCCTGCATGGAGCCTGCTTCTCCCTCTGCCTGTGTCTCTGCCTCTCTCTCTTTCTGTGTGACTATCATGAATAAATAAATAAAATCTTAAAGAAAAAAAAAAGCTCTTATCATGGTCTCACGGAGTTGAAAACCTCTCAAACCAGGGTCCCATCTGTGGAAGGGGTGACTGCAGAACTTAGTTTTATGAGTTTTATGTAAATATTGGCAGAAATAATATTTACAAAGCACTGGGCACAATGCCTGGTGCATAGAGTAACTGCTCAATATTTGGTTTTCTTTATTCACATGAATAACTGTTAGATTTTGCCTGGAAGTGTATTGCATGTTTGTGTGTGTGCACATGCATGTGTATATCTATACACAGGCATATACCTAGACTCTACTGGGATTAAAATATAGTAAATCATTTTAGGACTTTACTGAATTAGCACATCAAAATCTTTCATTCGTAAGTATGCCTTAATTAATATAAGGAACACTGTAATCAGACATTGCAGACTTTCATTTTATTGTTAATGTTATAAATAAGCTTTAATTCTTAAACTGGTTGAACGTGCCTGTTCTATGCACAAAGTAAATTAACCCTGTTTTTGGAAAAAAATCGAGCAGAAAACCCAACGACCAAGAGTTTGAATAAGTAAAGCCATGCTATCTATACCAAGGGTCCTTGGGTAAAGCCTGTTTTATCACAAAAACCATTGCTGTGCCATCTTCACAGCTCAAGTAAGGATTTTTCCTCCATCTCCTTGTGGATATTTAAGACAAGTACACTTTGGACTTTATTATGGAGACTGACATCACGGTTTTATTTAGAGCTGACAGCATTTACCAGATAGCCCCTGCTACCAAGGAGACTATGCAGTTCACCAGGTCTATGAAGACGGACAGGTGTTCCAGGACGTTTGCCTGAATTATAACAATGCTTCTGGTTAGGAGCAGGGCTCGAGTATGCCACAGGGTATTCACACATGGCCCTTTATTTGTGAATTACTAAAAAAGTCACACTCAATAAGGAAAACTTGGCAAACAGAAAGAAGCTTAATAAACACACACATGCATTTTGTGTGTGCAACCCCCTTCCCCCCAGAGCCTAAAGAGAGGTCATAGGCTGGAGTTTACACCCTGACGACCTGAGTATCTGTAGCAGGCAAACCCAGAGACACACAGACAAAATTGCAAACACATCCATGATCCCCCTCCTCAGCCAACCTGAATCCGCTGTTAAATTGTTTTGGGGTATTCTTTTGTTCTTTGTCTATATGTGTATACTTGTGCATATGCATGTGTCTCTACACGTATGTATCATTCTTAAGGACTTTGTGGGATGCAATTGAATAAATACACTATAATTTACATAACAACCACAATCTGTAGGATGTTCCCAGTTTGAGGGTATTTTTTTTTTCCTAGCAATGACCATCCTCATGTAATATGTGGCATCTCTCAGATTCTTTGCTTAGAACAAATTCCTAAAATGCAATTTCAATGCTGTAAAGTATGATTATTTTAAGCTTTGAGAAATATTGCAGTCAGCAGGAGTAGAATGGAGTCCAGGTGGAAAGAGTCACTACTGTAGCTCACTTCCGTCTAAAAATTACATCTGAGTCTTTGCCATGCTGATTCATGGCAGCCTAATGTTTTAGATGCCACCGTTTACCCATAGTTATGCGTTCATCATATTATATGCTATGCATGTGTTATAAACATATTTGAAATATCACAAAAACCCAATCTTATTTGAAACACCACAAAAACCCAATAAACTAAGGATCAAGCCCTTTTGCCAAATAAAGGGGGTAATCTTTGCGCACTGACTAATCTCTACAATCACCAGTGAAGAATTTGATCCCGATTCTATTAATGCCAATGCACAGCATGAGGAATTTACAATTACTTTGAAGTTAGACCCCAAAATGAGCCCTGGTTCTGTACTTTTTCTTTGCGATCCTTAGCATATCACTCAACTTCCCTGGGTCTGGTTATTTATTTGATATTAAGGAAGTCGAACTCGCTAGGTTATTTGAAGGATTCATACAAATAATGAATGTGAAATGCCTGGTATACACGGTTCCATTAGCAACTATTATCAGGGTTCTTACAATTATCTACACCTCTTATGTCCCTGGTAAAAGTTTTGGGCAAACCCATGTTCAGATCATAGCTAGATGTGTGGCCTTAGTGAACCCACTTGAAGTCTCTGGCAATTTGTTTTCTCACCTGTAGAATGGGAATAAAGCTTCCTGCCTTCTTGGTTTTCATGATAATTGATGAAAACATTTAAGTGGAATAGCCCAATGCAAGAACCCGGAACATAGTAGGACCCACAGTAGCAACATAATAAAGCTTTTAAAAATCCATGACAAAACCATAAATGACTCTTTGAAAGGTATCAGTCCTTTTTCCCCCAGATTCACAACTGAATGGATTTCCAAGGGGAGGCCAGCTCGCAGTCTCTACGTTAATGGATTCAAGAGGCAAGTGGGCTCTCTTGGCCGCTGGAAAACTATGATGAATGTTTCAGTGACTAAAAGAATAATTAAATCACTCAGAGCTGGATGTCATTAAATGAAATGGCACTGCATTAGTGGCATGTAGCTGTTTTTCTTTATAAATACAAAAAAGCAAACTTTCGTTAATGCTCTGGGTCTGCCTGCTACAGATACTCAGTTAGGTGGTCAGGGTGTAAACGCCAGCTTATGACCTCTCTTTAGGCACTAGGGGGAAGGGGGTTGCAGCCACATGGGCAGTGAAGAAAGGGCCCTGGGTGTGCGACTGGCTCTGCAGGTGACTGTGTGCACACAGCTAATAGGTTCCTATCTTCATCACCAATATCTCTAATACCACAACCTCAACTTACTTTACTTGTGCAGGAAATGAAGAGTCCCATACAAAGATGGTCCAGTCAGCTCACAGTATGGGCTTTGGAATGAATCCTCCTTGAGTTTGAAACTCAAAGTGTGACTTTAAGTATGAGAGTTGCCCTTAAACCTCATCTCTCCATTAATAAAAGCAAGATAAAACAAATGTGAAAGATTTTTAATGGTAACTGGAGGAAATAACCTGTAGGATCTCTCAGCCTTCAAAGAAAGGGGGGGGGTGGCTTTCCTTCCCTTTCTCCCTCCAAAGGCAAATTTGTTTCTATTGTCTCAATTTTTTGTTTGTTTGCTTTATTGTAAACATGGCAGTAAAATTTTCTAGTGCATATTCAGAACTATTTAATTATTCCCCAACCTTCATTTTGTATACAGCACTACCACTTGAGTAAACAATCATGACCTTGAGATCTGAGGGACTATTTGTCCTTACACCCATGCCCCCAGAATGCCATGATTCATCTTTCTTATGTTTATTAATTTCTTTAAACATTTTTTTCTCCTTTCTCTTTCTGTTTGGCCTCTTAACAGCCAATTCTGTAAGTAATAACACTTTGATGAGACACTTCGTCATATACCCTTTTAAGTAAACTTAAAACCAAGTGATTCTTATCATATTTATTGGTACTGAATGGAAACCAGAGTGCAGGACTAAGTCTTTCAGTCTCCTAAGAAACTCTTTTGGTTTCCTGGCTGTGCTGTGGTGAATCGTGGCCTCAAGATGAGTGATCTACAGATAAGGAAGGTCAAGCCCTGGCTGCCATGGGGAACCAGGACACTGACATTAAAGGTTCTTTGAATTCCAATATTGGATGACTCATGGGACCTGGTTACTGGATTATAATTAATGACAACAGTGATGTCTTCGTCAGATTTTGGATAATGAATTTATCCATATCTACAAGAGTGCTTTGTAAACCACTAAGAAATATATAATGGGAAGCATTAGATCACCTTTCTTGTGGGTGAGATGTGTCTGTTTATTCTAACTAGAAGAGCATGTTCAATGAATGAGTCCTTTCTTCTACACTATTGTTGGGGATCTGCAGTGGCATAGAGATTCTGGCCTTGACTAACACTGAGGTCTTTTAGGAATGAAAACATTGATCTGTAAATCCAGAATTTAGACTCAGTTCAATTAGAAGACAAGGCAAAGTTTACTTCTCTTAGCATCAGATTACCATTCATAGAATTTCTTAATACAAATGAGTATTTATGTAGAAGATCACAAATACAGATGTTTGTGTTCAGACACACACACTTGAATGACTGTTTCACATGCATTTGAACATGAAATATATAATGATCATAATATTTTCTCATATGTCTATGACTACATGGTTTATATTTAAAGAATTTGTTCCAAAGAAGATTTGGGGATGTGTGTTTGGGAATCTGAAACCTTTTGCTTGATACTGTATAACCTTAGGAAAATCATTTAACTTCCCCGAGGCTCGGTAATCTCATCCCCAAAATGAGACAGTTATTATTCATATTTGATATTATTATTTTGAGGAGAAAATAAGGTAACACCTGTAAAACTATCTGACGCAAGGGTAAGTGCTCTCTCTACTCCCTTCTTTTCTTCCTTCCTTCCTAGACATAGATATGACATGTATGGGATTTCTGTAGTTAAACAAGGGTGTGTATTAAAATCTAACAGCATTTAGAAACTAGGAAGAAAACAAATGTCTCCCTCATTATCATAAAGCATGTCTGCATGTTTAGGAAGTGTTCTATCATTCGTGGTTCTTACTCCTTCAACATCTCTAACATTGGGTATGTCCCTGTCCATTTCACATGGCCTTTGTTTCATATGGGTGGTGGTTATTTGAAATATTGGGGAGGGGCAGCAGTGTGGGAAAGCTCAGTGGATGGACCTGCCTGCAGTACTGATGGATTTCTGAAAGGTTCTTCCCTAAGTGGAAGATGAGAGTTGAAGTGAAGTTTGAGGCTCATGAGGAGGGACGGAAGTAGCCAAAACCCCTGAATTTTGTTTGATAATCAACTGGCTATTCGATCTAGAGTGGCATTTCCCATCACCAAGTAACAGGTATTACCTGAAAAGACTGGCCTTTGGTCAAGTTTGTTTGGTAAAATGTTGAGATAAAGGAAAAATTCTTTATAGCAGGAAACCTCAGAGGTTTTCATATGTTAATATCTTGATTTATTGAGTGTTGGATTCCAGCATCTCACTCTCTTTCTCTCTCTCTTCTTCCCTCTCTCTCTCTTTCTCTCTCTCATGTTCTCTTTTTCATTATATAATTCTCAATGACTGTATTTAATTCCAAAACAAAACAAAACACCTCTGAAGTAGTTATCATTGATCCATATTAGTTTGTCCTTAAAGACGAGGAAATGGGGTTATAGGGAAGTAAATAAATGAACCGATAGGATTTTGATCAGCACGACTTTAACCGCTTTCAAAATTTTCTGTTGTTTAGTTTAGAATTTAAAATTATTTTTAGGAATATGCACACACCAGCTTGGGAAGCTTGGGTGTTAGAGATAAAGAAGATGATAACATTTTACACTGTGGACCAAAAGGAGTCAGGTTCCTGACTGAGGACTCTAGTTACAGAGTCTGCCTGAGGCAACTCACCAACTGTATCATAAACCCAAAGATTTAGTTTAAAAATCTAAAGTAAGGGTAGCAGCAGACAGGACACCTTGTTGCAAAGGCCTTCAGTCGGAAGAATCAGTTTTTAATGCTGGGACCTTCTTTGCCTTGTCCACGCTGAGCTCCTGGTAGAGAAAGCAAGTAGACTGGATGTTCAGGGTTTAATCATGGGGTCTTTGTAACCAAGCACCAAATTTGTTTTAATGATTCTCTTAAGAGTGATTCATCAAGGATCCTCGCCTGTGTCCCCTTTGTGCCTGGGTACAGATGTGCATCTAGAACACATTTAGTTCTATGTTTTCAAAGAGTGGCCGCCCACTCTGTGCATATGATTAATTCTACATGCAGCTAATTATACCCACAATTGGCTAATTGTCAGTGCAATTAGCCAATTGCAGGCCCAATTGGCCACTTGTCCCATAATTTGAAGGTGCAAGTGGACAATTGAAGGACCTATTAGATGCATGCAGAGTTTTACATATTCAAAGACAAGGCTAGGGGAGTAACAGCCTTTATAAATGTGGTCTTAAGTGCAAAGTAAAAAATCCATATGTGTAGGTCTTTGAGAAAGAAAGTTACAGTTTCATTGGACACTTTTTCAAACTTAGTACTTTGGCTGGTTTTGGTTTTGTTTTGTTTTGTTTTGTTTTTGTTTTCAAAATGGAGCAAACAAGGAGCTTCTATGCTGAATTGGATATTTAAAACAAATTGAAATGTTTAGTACCACATACCCCAAACCACCCTATAACTCTTTATTCTTATGGAATTTTCAAAGTCAACTTTTTTTCCTAAAAAAATTATAAGAAAGCAAATGGAGAAACCATCAGATTTCTAGGACACACACAGCTGAAGTCAAGTTTTAAACCAGAAGGAACTCCTCAATTTCAAAGCCTATGAATTTGAAGGGTTAATAGTAAAACAAATGTGTCTCTGAGAACAGCAAACATTACCAAGCTGTGGGCCTAATATCCTGTACTTTTCTCATTTCTTTCCTGTTATTCTTAATATTCTTTATTATAAAAAGTTCTGTTCATACCAAAGGCCCTCATTGTTGGTTTGTCTTTTCTCTTTTCTGGTAGGTCTATTATCGAGGCCACCTGGAAGGAACGGCTGAGGTCACTTCTCATTTAATGTGATCACACTCAGGGATTACGACTATTGTTAGTGATTATCTGTGCAAGTGCAACTGTCTAATTCAGAGCCCCAAACCTATAAATACTCACCCTTCTGTGCATGTTTTCTTCTCAGGTGCCTCACCACAGGAAGCCCCAATCCAGAAGTAGGAGCCTAAAATAACAAGCAAGTGTGTGAAAACTGGCACATCGTAGGCACTCAGTACACAGCCCTGGAAGACGAGTGTCACTGATGAGGAGGTTTAGGGCCACCAATAAGGTTTGGAACTTATACATATAGAGTGGATTTAATTACCTGGAAACTCATTGAAGTTAGAATGAAATAAGATTGGGAAGGCTTCCCTTATATCTGCAGTTCATATTTTTAGGGACTTCAACCCTCTATAAGTTGGCCAGAGACCGAGAAGTAAACCCAGCAGACTTTTATATATCAGGAATAACTGCTACAAAGCAAATGCACCAAAACCCGGGAAAAAATGCCACTGCGCCAAAGTGTCCCAAACTGATCTTTTGGATATGAGTCTCAAGAGATTTTCTGAATGCAAAGGATTTCATGGTCAAAGATGGATGGGAACACAGCACACTATTTGCATATTTAAGGTAAAAAACAAAAAGGTCAGCAATAAAAATGTATCTGTTTAATTCATGTTTTAACCCAGAATATGTCAATGTAATTGACCAAGAAATCCTCTTTTTCCACAATAGTTAATACTACGTTACTGAATTAGAGTTCAATGGGACACATTTTTGGAAATGCAGCATTTGACCGTGGTTTAGAGCTAAATTGATAAGTTAATATGCACCGTTAACAAACTTAATTATTTGATTTTCAGCTAACAGAAATTTTTAAAAAGATCACTTTCAGAATTCAAGACTGGGACCTCATAAAGGAACTGAAATAAAAAAAAAATCAATTTGGAATCTGTGTCATAGATTATTCATTGGAGGTAAGTCATTTTCCTCATTTTGTAGGAGAAAGTTGCATTTGATGAACACTGAGCTCTCTCCTGCCCTGGCATCCTGGGGTACCCAGTGGTTGAGCCAAGCAATGCTTTTTATTTCATGAATTTATTTTTCCTCTCTCAATCTCCAGGCCTTGCTACACAAGTATCCAGAAGACAGACTTTCTAATTCCAGACTTTAGCATATCAGCTTGTCACCTGGGCTAAGTCTCAATTGCCTGAAACCTCAGTTTCCCTAAAGAGACACTAAGGATAATAATATAACCAAAAGAAGACTCAACAAGCTAATGAATGTAAAAGCCATTTAAAAAGTGTAAAATATTCCCTGTCGGTGTTGCTGGTCTGTTAAATAGTTTACTAGCAGTTTATATTAACATAACTAGTAGTTATTTTAACTACTATAGCCCAGATTCAATTATTATTCATATTAATTGCCCCAGAGCTACTACTAATATGCTAATCGTGATAATTAACCGATGCTGTGCTTGATGCATTTCAGCACCAGATTTTGTTCTGCTAAACTTGGGGTTTTGCTTGGAGGGGAGAATAGCAGTGCTGGCCTTCGGGCCGTGCCAGGAAAATGTGTGGGCCAGATGGCAATCCAAGTTGGTCTGATAGAACATTTCTATTTCTGTGGATTCTCAAAAATGAACTGACAGGCACGAAGCAAAGTGGTGACTCATAGCCTTCAGGCCCCTGACTTACAGCTTCTGAGCTGAAATTTCCTATTGTCCTGTGAAACCTATTTATGGAACGCTACAACTGGCCCCTTTTGTCCCCACCGTCATCAGTGTGGTCATGGAGATCACAGCTGACCTTCCCTGAGCACCTAGTGTGTGTGCCTGGACCCATTTGATGGTCTATTTAAATAGACCATCTTAGGCTCTGTCACCACCGCATGATGCACAGGTCTGAACTGCCAGTCTTCAGATGCAGACACTGCCGGTCAAGGAGACTAAAGGACTCACCCACAATCACATAGGGCAAAAGGTGGCATTGAGATCTGAGTCCAAAACATCTCCATTTCGTTTCTTCTATGTGATATTGTATTTCCAATCGAAAGTATCTCAAGGTTCATAACCCTCCTGTGGGCGGTCACTACTGTGTGTGCCTGTGTGTGCATACACGTAAGCATGTATTTTAAGTCCACTCCCCAGGGGAAATATGGTACTACTGGCCTGGCATAGAACATCCATTGGAAAAGTGCTTGCTGGCTTGAATTTCCAACAAGTCCAAAACTTGGTCCACAGCTATGCTCTTTACCTTTGTAAACTGATTGATACCAATATTGGACCCCGCTTCTCAGTGTATCAATATAGATATGGGACCTTGAACAGACCCGTCACTGACAAAATAGGCTGAGAATCTAGACCTTCTGACTCTAGGGCCAACATTTCACACACTACACCTTAAATATGGGGAAATCCATTTGTTCTTTGTCACTCTTCCTTTTTCATCTTCTGTTGCTGATGAATAAACGATCATTTAAGGAAAAGAAGACGTATCTACACGTTACACCCATCTTTGTCATCACTATCAAAAACATGAAGGCAATGGCAAAACCCTGAGTTTCTCAAGTTTTATTTTTGTATGAGCTTGCATTGCACTGAGGATGGACCGCATAGCTGGAGCTCACATGGCCATGGGGCTTTGTATCCAATCCCCAGCCTCAGACAGGCATCCAAGGCCATCAGAGTAGATGGTGCGGTGGATACTCAGCATAGCCATTTTTAGTCAAGTATACTCGACTACAGGGATAGTCAAGTATTATTTTGTATTTCATTTTTGAAGGGATCAACTTTTTACGATATGTACGGGGCTTTCTTTACCAAATGAACATTCCATTAAAAAATATTATCAAATTAATAGCATAACAAGTTTTTAGGGGAGGTTTATTGGAGTCAAATATTTTTAAAAAGCTGTCATTGAAACAGACATAGTTGTTAAATTGAGGAGATAATTAGGTACCTGAAATTAATCAAAGTATGTTTTTAAAAATAAAATCTATATTTGACTCATTGCAAATATGTTTCAGTCTTTTCTGTTTCCCTGTAATATATTAGAAATTGGCAATTTTGCAAACTAATGTGCAAACTGCCCTCGGCCGTTAAAATCCTGTCCTGTCCTTACCATGGTAGATGCTATAAAAGTGTGTCCCAAATTAAAACGCAAGTTGTAAGATCTATAGAGTGTCCAGGCATCAACTGCAATGTATAAAGATCGTAATGCTGACTTGAATAGCTTTATGCTTAAATTTCTACTAGTTTCTTCTTTCTCCCTTTTTCTTTCTTTTGTTTTTAAATTACCTTTTTATCTCAGGGAGGAAGGCAGTGATGATACCAGCCTAGTGGGTGACGGAGACTCAAGGGAAAGAATGACAGGGAAAGATTGGTGATGTCCAATAAGCAAGAAATCAGGAGTGAGTTGAAATTCATTTATTTTTTTTATATTATTGAGCACCTATTACACGGTGGGTAAGAACATGAAGCAACATCTGTAAGCCCAAAGTCCCGGCTCCCATGAATTTCCATTTTAGTCAGGAAGAGATGATGTACAGAAAACAACCAACAGTGAAAGAGATGATGTGTCATGTGGTAATACATTCAATAAAAACAGAATAGAGAAGAGAAGAAGGAGTCATGGTGGGGAGGGGCTCACAGGAGACCAAGGGGGAAGTGATCATTCCACCCCTTCATTGATGAATCTGTATGTGGTGTGTGATCTCTGGCATTTCTGCTTCTGCTCTACTTTTATTTCTATAAATGCAATTTCAGTTTTGTAAAAGCTGAGGTGATGAATGAGACAAAGATGTCTGACTCATACACAGATGATTTGATGGCAGAGGTAGCATGTCAGAGCTTTGTGCAAAGGGGCAGAAGCCTCCGTACTGCCCATTTGCCTGGAGCCCATGAGACTCAAGGATCACTACCTTCCCTCACCCCCGACCTGGAGGAAATCAGACCTCATCCAGTATAGGATGCACTCATTATGGAGATACTGAAGTCCGGCCTTTCTTCATCATCTCGGCTAATTGCATGCATATTTTGTGAACCACATTGATAAAATTGGCCTGCCTAAATTATGGCTTAGAGTCCTTTCTCTTTCTCGGCAGGGTAACCACTTAACCAATTCTTTATTCTCTTCCTTTTGCAGCCTTATAGATTCTTCCTTATAGATTTAGCTGCTCCTCTTCAAAGGTCTTTGTCTTGTATTCATTATCCCAGAGAAGTACTATTTGATGTTAGGACTGCAAGGTGGTATCAGAAGGTAATAGTGAGCTCCAGTGATGTGCCAAGACCTGGGCCAGGTGTTTTACCAAACTCTGGACCGGTTAACTCTTGTTAAAGAAAACCCAGGAATGATGAATGTTCCTGCATTGGTGAATAATTTCAAGTTCACAGAGATTGTGAGGTCTATGATGTCCTTAGAGTACATACACCCAGCCATTTGGTTCAGGACTTCAAATCTGGCTGCACACCTGCATTCCCTGGGTGCTTTAAAAACTACAGATCTCTAGGCCCTGGATCCATCATAGTCTGATAGCCTGAATCTCTCGGTGTGTTGGGATTCTATACAGTTAAAAAGGAAAAGAAAAAACAAACAATAAACCCTCTTCTCAGTGATGCCAAGTTTGGAAAACTTTGAGTACAATATCTTCTTTTAGAAGTGAGATCACGCAGGGAAAAGGCTTTCCCAAGACAGATCAGAGGCTGGTTCCCGAATGTCCGACCAGGCTACTCAATATTGAAACACTTCCCTGTTCTCCTTTACCTTGTTCACCAACACTTTGTTCATGATGCTCCCAGGTGACTTGCACACTATTAGGTCTGCTGCTGTGAGTCCAACTCCTAGCTGAAATGCACATTCTTCCCCAGCCAGCAGCTGGGCCTGAGTTTGCTCCTTTTACTATCTGGCTCATGGTGGGTGCTCAGTAAACATTGTTGAACTAATGATGATCTCTCCTGATTTTTAGTGAGAACTATTTCCACTGGGTGGGACCACTATTTCCCCCTTGCTCTATGGGCTCTCCTCGCTCCCCAGGTTTGGATTTTAGTAGCTGTACACGCTCTTGTCAGTATCAGTCTAATGGATGGGGTGAGGAAGCCTCTTTCCTCACAAAAGAGCAGGGGATATACACAGAGATGGGGGGATAATGAAAGAAGGTGGAGAGGGTGGAGCTCCCATTACCCCTTCTCTGCTCCTGGAGGCCTGGTGCTTACCTTCATTAGTGGACAATGATTGTCATGCTACCATCTCTGAACACTCGGAAATAAAGGATAGAAGGATGTGGAAGGACATGCTAGCAATAGGCTAAGTGCAAAATAGCACTGATTTTCCAGTGGCATAGACCAGGTTGGAGTCACAAGCTGGCATGCACTGTCTGTGTGACCCTGGGCAAATCACTTCACCTCTCTGAGCCTCAGTTCCCAGTTCCCATTGCCGTCCAATGAGAAAATAAGTCTCTAACTCACACAGCTATGAAGGGGGCTACAATTTTTACAATGTGGACAAAAAATATGGACAAATTTTAAAAATATGGCTAATGGACAAAAAGATATCACTTAGGTGTTTCTACAGGCTGTGGAAAGATAATGAAGGAATGGAAAAGTCTTATTTATACATGTGTGTAAATGTAGACATAATTTGTAAAGCTACATGTGTTTATAATGAAAAATAAATTATAATATTTCATCTTTTTAAGTTATAATAGTTTATTAAAGAAGAGATGCAATTCAGTTATAGGTGGGCAGCTTCCTGGAGCTACATCCCTAGTCCTTCCCAAGTTTTGATAAGGACACACTGAATGAATGGCCAAAGTCCCTTTCTGGGGTCCAATAAGCATGGTGGACCTACCATAAAGGCAAGAATGAGCAAATGCAAGAGGCTCAGCATATTTCTACATGTCACATAAACCAGAGTTATACGTACCAATGGAAAGACTGGAAATAGCCTCCCTTGCCCGGATCCAGTATAACCAGTACATGGCAATTAGAAGATAAAGCCAGTGTCACCTTGGGTAGCATCAGTATAGACTGCTATCAAGAGGACCCCCCGATATTATTACCAGCTGCAATAAAAAAGCACTTCTTTGAATGTTTTTTTCTACCTAATTGTCAAAACTGAATAATATTATCAGCTTTTTTATCCTTTGAGTATTTTCCTAATAAGAAAGCACGGAGATGCATTGCAAATAAAAGCAGAAGATTGGAGGACGCAAAGCAATCATGCAAAATGACTTTCATATCAGTTTGATAAGCAGCTGAAATTTAATAACTACATCTCTCCTATGGTGTTGGATGAAAGTTTAATACTTTCTGCTTTGGCTTCTTTCTTCGGCAAGATGCTTATTCTAAACTCTAGCTTCTCCTTTTATAGTAGGGAAAATGAGAGGTGGATTAATCAAAGCCTCGGGAGACCTGGCCCAGCCCCAGCCCCAGCCACACCACGGTGACTTAGCATCTGAACTCAGCCGCGCCCAGCGCTGTCCATGACCTCCGGAGAAATGGGCAGAGATTTCCAAATACCTCCCCATTTCAACTGGAATGTCACTGTGGAAAGCACACACCTCATTAAAAACCGTGTAATAAATTTACGCCTCCCCCCAAATCTCTTTATGTCTTGAATGAGGACAAATTATACAGACATTGGTAATAATTAATAATAATATAAAGAAACCACTTGGAGCTGCACTGAGACCCCATATTTTAAAAGATGGTCAAATCAAATCCAGGAAGACGATGACCCTGTTAACAAACGGAATATGTCTTCTGCCTATAAACCTACATTGGGTAAAGACTGAATGAACGCGCGGTGTCCTGATGCATGATAGAACACATGCGGTAAAGAATAAGTGAATGCACAGTTGTTTTGCAGGTGGTATCTAGCCCGACCTCCTCAATTTAGAATTGGGGAAATTGAGATGCAGGAAAAGAGAAAATAATGGCCCAATTTGGGTGTCAAGTAAATCAGCATGAGTCAAATGGCACTGGACATCTGCCTCCTCAGGCCTTCTGCAAGAGCCTCCAGGATCCGAGAAGCTCCCCATTCCCCCTGCTGCCTAAGCAGCCTCAGTAGGGGACTCACCCTTGCTGGGGGCTCCTAGCACCCACATGACAAAAGCCACAGCCTTCAATGAGCTTCCTTGGAAAGACAGAAACCCTAAAAGGAGAAGGAGGAGCATTTGAGTAGGATGTGATCCAGGCAGAGTTGGGAAACCAGTTCTAAGCCAGAGAGAGGCGCTTCATGGATCTCTAGCTCCGCGTCCACACAGGCGCTGGGTGGGGTTGGGTTTCCCAGGCCTGGTGGTCTTGCCCCTGCTATAGGGCTAGCCAAAAATGGGTTTTGGCTGGCTTGCTCTTTCACTGCCCCCTACTGGGAAGTTTCCTGCCAAGGAGTGGAGTGGGTTGCCTTTTAAGTTGTTTTTTTTACAATGGGGACGATTGAAGTCAATAGGGGATTCTAACTCAGGTGTGAAACCAGAGATCTTCTTGAAAGACATACAGTAGCACAGAAGCATGCTCGAGCCTTCTAAAGGTTACAGATGGATCTTGATAACACACCTCCCCACAAGGACTCGCCTTACCTCCTTTTGCCGAAACTGTCTGAAAGAACAAGAGCACACAGTTTCCTGGCTGTTTCTATAAGTATGCATCGTGCAGATACAAACTGAATATGTTTTTTTTTTAATATAGGTATAAACAGATAGTAATACAATGAAGGAACATCTGATCCAGTCATCAGATCTAACTGCAGCCTTTTAAAAGGGAAATGTAACTCCAGATGTCGTCTTAAGAAAATGAATCAATTAGGCAAATGAGGAATTCCCTCATAAATCAGAGGATGAGAAGCTCCAGTCCAGGACTTGCCAAGGGGAGGTGGGGGGAAGGTGGGGGGGGGCAGGAGGCTGCAGATGCATCCGCTGCCGGTTTTTTTTCCGAGACCAGGTAACCCAGATGCCTCCCTCCCGCCCGCCCCAAGTTGGGTTTACTTTATTGAATGCTGGTATGATTTGGAAAGAGTGTTCTGAACGTTCCAAACCTTTTACCCTGGAGATAATAATGCCTCAGCCTTTGGGAGCGGGACCCAGTATAAGCTGGTGTCACTATTCATAAAATAATTGAGTTTACACAAAAAGTGATTTCAGTAATAGCTGCCTTTTTATAAGTATGTACATTTTATTTAAAATTACTGACTCAAAAGGCAAGGTAGAAAAAAAAATCACCTCCAACAACTTCCTGTAATTGCGAATTATTGTGAGGGAAACAGAAGGAAAAGATTTCGAAATTATGAGCCATTATGCTCAAGAGAGAGAGAGAGAGGAGAGAGAGGGAGAGAGAGAGAAGCCGTGGAAAAAAAAAAAGACATCTCGGCTTCATGAAACACAGCTGACAAGCTCGGCTAAATTACCCCCGGACCATTACAAAAATCACTTAATTGCCAAGCATTTTGTTAGGTCAATTGACTCTAATTGAAAAAATAACAAAAAGCTTATTATGCTGCAAATGTGGCCGTGGAAAATGAGTCTTCTGTTAGAAGGAAACAATAATTCTAAATTTCAGCTGCTGCTCACACTACAAAGTTCAGTGTTTCCTTCGGATAGAATCCGCCTCGGAGGAGAAAGTGAATATGCATCCATTGATTATCTTCCCTCTTCACACCCCCCAGTCCTTGCTCTCCCTGCCTGCCCCCTTCTCTGCCTTGCCCCCCGCAGGAGCACCGGTGACCCCCACCCCTTCCACCGGGGAGTAGACTAACCCACTCAGGGCTCACCCCTCACCCCCACGCGGGGCGGACTGGGAGACAAAGAGGGACGGGGTGAAGGCGCCCTCCCCCTGGTGGGACGCTGCCCTTTGGCTGCAATGCCTTCCCCACCCTCTTCTTTCCCTGAGCCCCTCACCCCTTCTCCCCTGCAGGCTGCTGCTTCACCTCCCCCCTCCCCTTTTAAATATAGATAATGGAATAAGGAGAACAGCTTATGTCCACGAAATTTCTGAAATTGCCCCTCGCACGCCAGCCCGGCGCTGGCCCTCACTGACATCAAGTGCAGTAATTAAACACCCCGCCAGCTGAGGTAGGTGAAGGTTTATTTATAATTACACATTTTTAGGATGGTTTGTCCAGACTTGGTGCATTTAAAGGGACCAATCGGCCGCAGCTCTTACTGCCCCAATTATAGATTTCAATGGTGCGGGTTTGTGATGGGGTGAATCTGCTTTGCAAAAAGCAATTATTTGCCCATAAAGCCAGGGGCCCGGGGTAGAAATGTCTGATGGCAGTACCTTTGTTTGGAAAGCCGTGGCGGAGAAAGTGGGTGTCTGGCTGTGTGTGTGTGTGTGCGTGTGCCTACATGTGTGTGTTTGTACCTGGGTTGTGTGTGAGTTTGCGTGTGTACATCACACGCAGGTATGTTGACGGGAGTCATAGATGGAAGCAAAACAAACCTTCTCTGCAGCCCCTTGTATAAACACAGGGCTGTAGATTGCAAACCCCTTCCCTGCTTGCTTCTCCTCAAAAATTACAAATCCGTGGCCATCTTCAGATCCAAGACAATGAGATCCCACCATCCGAGAAGACCTGAGTGACCGGAGAGGACCAGTCTGGCCTGTGGGAGCCCAGGAGCCAGGACCGGGGCTTCCAGGTGCACTGAGCCGGCTCACAGTGTCTGTGAAGGGTGACCATGTGGCGTCGCTGGAGATCGTCGGGTCCAGCTTCGAGAATGCATCCGGGCCGACTGCAGGGCTGGGCCTAGGGGGCCAGTGCCCTTGGTGGCAGCCAGCGGGTCCTCTCCTCCCACACCGCATCCCCTTGTGTTGCTGCCCCTTTTAGAGTCTGGTGTCACTTAGCCCCAGGGGCAGAACCGGAGCCATCAGGCTGTGCATTACCACTCTTGTGGTTTCTTGGGGGCCCCCCAGCTGGAGACAATGGCAGGAGGGGCCTTGGAGAGCCCCGAGTGTCACCTGGCATCTTGGCAGGCAGCTGAACCTGGGAGGAAAGCGAACCATCCGGGTGCTACAGGTGTTAAGATCACCCTGAGCAAGGCTTGAAAACTCCCATCAGAGAAGGGGGAGCTGCCGGAAATACTCCCTAGGGGATTTGCTCCGGGTCAGGTCTCGTGTGCCTTGGCCAGGACCTCAGGGCCAGGAGCTTCCAGAGGCAGCCTGGATGCAAAGGCCTCTGCTGGCCGGTGGGGTGAAGGAGCTGCCGGAGGTCAAGGCCGGGCACCAAGCGCCCCGCACGCTGCATAGGGAGAGGCCAGACAGCCTTGGAAAGAAGCTGGTCCTTCCGATTAAATGGCAAAACCCTACTGAGAGAAATAAAAGTGAGGAATGGTGAATTCGGTACCACTTGCCAGACCAATGAGCTTCATCAATTAATCACAGCCAAATAATCACCACCTACATTAAAGAATAATACATGAAAAGGACAAGGGCCTCGCTGTAACTTATTCAGAAAGGGCTGCCTCCCTAATCCCTCTGAGTCCTGACATGTTAACTGGGTAGCGACTAATTAGATGTCAAAAATTCATAAGCGCTCTTTAATATTGCATATATCTGCAGCCGCCGACATTTCAATATGAGAGTTGTATACACAGAAGTCACTATAGCATTAAAACACAGCGGGGTGGGAGGAATAAAAGGGAACCAATAAAAACAATGTCCCTCAAAAACCCCAGAGAGTGTGGGCTTTGGAAGTGTGTACTTTCTTATTCAGAAAAGGTATCACCTTAATAAGAATTATAGGCAAAGGGGTTTCGCTGCTCCGTGCTGCGTGGACAGAAAGAGGGAGAGGAGACGGGCTTATCAAAGACGCTGCCAGGTAAATAGTAATTTATTGTGCATGCACAATGAGCATTACCCAGTGTCCTGACACTGGGTGATAATGAAAGACATGTTATTGTGGCATCCACACAGGGAATTTCCACCCCCGCCTCCTCCCTGCTCCCTGTCTCTCTTGAGCAAAGAAGCAGTGATGGGTCCTGGCAGCTCCTGCCTGTTTCAAGCCATTTCACATAATATAGGATGCACCTGAAGTTTAGTGGATTAAGTAAGTGAGTTAGTTTGCTGGCTCGGTGATATATATGTTGCCTGCATGTGAACTTATATTTCAAATGCTGGGGACTATATTTTTATGAAACAAGCCTTTTCCTGTTGGAAGAATTATAGGAATGTGATATAATACAAGGCAGTGAGATTAAAAACAATGCATCATAGCAGGGAGAAAATGCACTGTTTTATGACTTGCATCCGTTAATTGAACCTCTCAGGAATAAAGAGAAGGGCTCTGCAGGAACCTGCTGGAAAATCATTCTCTTTTTTGACTTCCAGGGAGTGTTTGTTTTGCTGTTGTTGTTATTTTTATTTGTTTAGTATAATGCACATACATAAATATATACACACACATGCACATACAACATATGCGTGCACACATATATATACATGCTCACATGACATATATACAGACACATACAATGCACGCACACATCTAAACACACACGTGCACACATATAGACATTCATGTGCATCTGTATACACATGCAACACATAAATGTGCACATGTATACTATATTTGCACACACATGAGTGTATATACACACAGAGCAATGCTATGAAAGGCATATTTTGCATTCTGTACAAAACCGTTCTTTGTCATAAGTCATTTTTCTTTGAGCTCTCACATTTGACACAGGAGAAGAGTGAGTGTTATTGAGTGTATAAGAAAAGATATGAGTTCAAATCATTAGGTGGACAATTATTATCAGCTTACATCAATCCCGTGCATATTCTGAGCCTCAGTTTTGTCCCCTGTAAGATGGGTGAAGCAATGCCTTGCTCCCACTTGGTCAGGCAGGTTATGGGGGCAACAGCACAAATGCCAAGGCTTCTGTGAGATGCCAAGAGCCCTATAAAGGACACATGTCCTGAATAACTGCCATTGCCCTGTGGCCAGGGCTACTCCTCCCCACATATATTGTGATGGTGAATGGGCTTATTTTTTTTTTTTTTTTTTTTTTTTTTTTTTAGTGTCAGAGGACATTTTATCTTTACTTCGACCCTTGGATGATTGTAATGATGTAAGTAAGCTCCACAGTAGGTATTAATGTTCAGTTTCGTGGTTTGGGAGTGATCCCTTCCAAAGACAGTCCTGAGCTCCATTTCTGGTTAAGTCTATGCTGACTTGACCTTGGAGCGTATCTCCAGACTCATGCCTGTCTCTGGAACGTCAGCTCCGAGGGAGGGGTATTCCGGAGAAGGAGGAGCAGATCCAATGTCGTCATCTGGCACAATGCCATGGCCAATGGTCAATCTTTATCTGATTATACAGGGTCTTTGATTTGGAATTCACTACATTAATTCAGGCTGAAAAAGTCCTTTATGATCAATATTTAAATCACAGTTAACTGCATCCGTTTGCTATTTTTGTACCCCTGATCCTTTCTCACAGTGTTAAATTGGTTTCTTCCTCAGCTTCAGTGTTTCTTTTTCAAAACAGGAGCCTCTATCAATTTTGACTGGTAGCTAGGAAAACATGATCTTCCCTGGTTTGTCTAGACGGTAGGAAATGAGACATTTATTTCCTTAGTGGGTTGAGTTGAAAGCTCGGGTCATTTCACTCATTCACTGCATCATCTGCCCACTCATTCTGTCACTCATTCACCCATTCCTGCATTCACTTTTCAAATATATTTTTTAAGCACAATTACCACAACCTGACTCAGTTTCCTTTTGGTGCTACTGCTAAAAAATAAAACCACATTTTCCTACTCCCCCAAACATGTATATAGTCCAGTGATTTGGGTAACAAGTAAACACGTGACTCAGAAACAATGACACAAGTGCTTAGGGAGATGGGTGTTTGTCAGGGATGTTTTAGGGACACCCACAACAGGGGCACCGAAGGTGGTCCAAAAAGAGAGAGGTCAGGAGAAGCACTACATTGGGCACAGAAGGACTCGGAGATGGAAAATGAGGATGGGAGAATTGCAAAGGCGCAGAGAATAGCACATCAAGGGTCAGTACAGTGGATGTTTGGGTACTTGTTCTCCTTCCTCCATCCAACCTGGCACTGTTTGGGGGGCACCTTCATTCTCAGCCATATGATTTTAGTGTGCTTGATCCCCTTCCCCACTTTCAGGGATGGGTCTCACGGGTTTCACCAATGATTGTTCCCACCTCTTGGTCACTGTGATTGTTCCAAAGATGAGCACATACTCTACTCAAAGCTAATGAAATGTGAGAGGCTTGGTGGAGATTTTAGGAGAGAAATGCCTCCTCTCACTTCCATAGTATCTCTCAGAACTTTCTCTCCATTTCTGGAGAGTGTGGTATGAGGTTTTGAGATCTACAGTGCTGGAAGATTCCAGAACTGCCAAGCCTGTCACAGAACATCAGAGGATAACACATTGTGAAAAATAGTGCAGAAAGGCCAAGTGGAAATGCATCCATGTGATACTGTTTAAGTTGTTGGATCAATCCTCACCTCAAGTTAGATGGTTATGAAGTTTACAATTTTATGAGCCAATGAATTCCTATTATTGTTTAAACCAATCTGACAAAGGATTTCTTTCATTCGAAGCATAAGGTTCTGAAATGAAGAAATCTGTGATATAATCTAGATTTGGTGAATAAAGAAGAAGAAGAAAAGAAGAAGAAGAAGAAGAAGAAGAAGAAGAAGAAGAAGAAGAAGAAGAAGAAGAAGAAGAAGAAGAAGAAGAAGAAGAAGAAGAAGAAGAAGAAGAAGAAGAAGAAGAAGAAGAAGAAGAAGAAGAAGAAGAAGGAGACAGAGGAGGAGGGAAGGAGAGGAGAGGGGATGTGATTAAGGTAGAGGGAGAGGAGAGAGAGGGAGGGGGAGGAGGAGAAAGAGGAAGTAGGGAAAAGAGGAAGAAGAGAATATGGGGATAATGATGGTTATGATGATGGTGGTGATGATGATGGAGTTGGAAGTGATGGTGGAGAAGATACTGAACATGGCTACCATGCATTGTCTCCACCATATCAGGCGTTGTACTCAGTCCTTTAAAAATATTATCTTCTTGAACTTCACAAAACACTGTGAGATATTTGCCCAAAGTCCTACCCTTAATATGTAGAAGAAGAGGGATTTAAAAGTATGGTCTCACTCTAAAGCCTAGGTTCTTGGCTGAGGGAGATGCTGTTGAGAAGATAAAAAGTAGGGAGGCAGGAGCCAGATGCAGGGTGTCTGCAACCCAGGCACAGAGTTCTGAGTGTGGAGCTTTGTAACAGGATGCCACATAAGTTTCTCATTTGGAGCATTTTTTTGTGCTCCTCAGGCTTGAGCTCCATACACATGTGGATTGCCCTCCACCACAGAACTTATTGCATCACTGCAATAATAGACTTCTTGTTTTTACCCCATACTTTCTTCTGCAAAACACCTGCTTCTAGAATATAAATTTTATTCTTCACCCACACACAAAACACAGGTGACCTGTAGCTAATAGGTGACTGATGAATGGCAACAAAAGGTTGGTGTCCATGACACAAGGGGACCAAGCTCATGGGGCAGTTCATACTCCAGAGCTCTCCATGGGATCAAGCATGAGTTAGATTCCCCTACAGTTACACCCTTGCTCACCTCTTTCAAATACTCTCTTCCTGCTTTCCTTCTTCTTTCCCATATTTCCCTCTTGATAAGTCATTTGCACATGTATCTCCATGTCAAGCTCTGTTCCTTGAGACCTCCACACAAAGCTGTGCAGTGAAGCAGAGTGACTACAGAAGGGCTTAGGGCTGAAGGCTTCTGTCCAGAACTTACTTGGTTGTGAGGACAAAAATCTATCTCTAATGCACCCCAGGCAATGGTCAGGGACAAATGGTCAATTTCTGGGCCCTACAGAACAATCTGGAGGAGACTTCTATTTTTCCCATGCTCACTTCTTAAATCTTTGTTATTTGGGGCTCAGAGGGAAAGGCATGTGGCCCTTAGCAACAGAGTTAGGTGGATGGGATGGGCCAAACAAAGTTGAACAGAAGGAAGTTAATTCTGGTTCACCTAGGAAAGCTCACTGAAGGGATCCTTGTTTTTACGTCTTAAGGAAATGAACATTGCATATAGTGATGAGGGCTGTGTCCTTGAAGCCACAGCTCAAAGCAGAAGCCATAAACATTCAACCGATCGCAATGATGCTATTTTGGAGACCCGAGAAATAATAGTCAAATGCATTTCCTAAACTTAACGAAGTTCCAATGTGTATAAAAGACACATTATTTCACCGAAACCCTCAAAAAATGTCTACTTGATACATGTTCTTATTCCGATTTTCCGAATGGAAAACTGAGTTCAGGGAGAGTTATTTACGTGTAGGGGAAGAGCTATAAAGCATGTTCTATCAGATTCTATATGCATTATGGTTATTTGACTCCGTGTCAAAGATCAATAACTTTAGCAGCAGTTTTTTGTTTGTTTTGTTTCTGTAATATAGACATTGACAATGTAAAGTGCGCGAAAAAATAGTTTCTCCTGAATGGTGCCTGGTGGCAGCTGGATCACACCCAGTCCAGCATTAACAAGGTCCTAAAAGGCAGCATAGTGACTGCTGAAGAAGTTATGACCTGCCCACATCATCTCAACAAAACTATCCAGGTACAGGAACATGAATTTTAATAGCATTGTCCTTTAAATTTCCCTGATAATTCCTTTGATTTTACATATTTCACTTAGTAGATATCCCAACTTTTGTGAAATAATGTGGAAGAAAAGATAATAAATTCTAGACAAATGGTACCCAAATAGATGGTTAGAAACTATGGGAGAATTTGGAGACCAATATACACAATTTACGTGAGAAATTTGGTGTGTTGTTTGTGGATAGGAGAACAGAGACTAGCAGTCTAGGCTCAGGACAGAGAAGGAATGCTTACAATGACAAGTGTCTTTTAGGGAACAGGTGGGTGGGCAGACGGGGTGTACAGCAGGGGGCAGGGAAGAGTATGCAGGGAGGAGGCACAGGTAGTGTGACTTGTTCACTCATGGGTACACTTGCCCCTAGTGTGTAAGGGATTTAGTGTCTGCTCCGCATATTACTACCTGCACGCTTTACCATGTCAGGATATATAATTGGCCTGAAGATGAACAAGTCTTGCTTTCCAGGTGACCCAGATCACTTAGATTCCTCTCTGTAGACAGGACAATGACTTTATGATAACAGAAACAGCAACAATAAAACAGCCATAGTTATAATGCTTCCCAGTTCCTGGGAGTAGCTTTTCCACATGGGACATGAAATAGAAACATCTATAGACCATATCACAACTAGAAGTTTCCTTTGGCTTGGAAGCAAAAGAAAGGAAATCACTTTATCAGAGGACTTGTTTTGTGCATAGTAAGATGCTTGGCGTTCTAAGTATGTGATCTTACTTAATCCTCATAGCCACCCCTGCAAGCTACAGGGTAGAGGCTCTAGGAAGAAAAAGAGGCTCAGAGGGGAGATAATTGCTTTGCCTAGAGTTGCACAGCAAATCAACAGCAGAACCTGATTCAGTCACTATGAATTACAGCTTCCACCTGCACAGGGAGAGCCAATTCCTCATGGTCAGGAGCCACCCAACAAAAACGGGAGTGGAACAGACTCCTAGCCATGTTCTCAAGATGCTATTTGGATCAGTGAGCCTCTCCCCCTCCTCCCTCTCTCCTCACTTTTGTAACAGAATGTCACTTTTCCTCCAGGACGATCAAGTGATTATTTATAAAGCAACTTCCAGACAGGTCATTCCAAGTCAACAGCTGGTAAACATTGTGCAGAGCCCAGGGATCCCAGCCAATCCCCCAATGATTCCTTGTAAGTTATAATGAATCGTACATCTCTTCATATAGTTAAAGAAAATAATTTAGAGGAAAAAATAAACTCTGAAAGAAAGAAATACTCCAGAGTGGTTTTATTTATAACAGATCCAAATTGGGAAGAGCTCCTATACCCAAAACAAAAACAGCATAAAAGAATAACATCCTCCATTTTAAACTGAAATGCAACTTATTATAAAATGAAAGAATACCTCTCATGGAGATCTATGAAAATAAGACCAGTGTTGAGATACAAAACAGAAATCAAAGGTGTAATGACTTTTTGAGAGGAAGATGCAAAATTTACATTATTGCAAAATTATTATTACCATATTTGTTACAAGTATCCACTTCAAAAATTCAGAAGAACAGAAAATCCAGTTTTACATGAACTGGAGAACTTTTGAAGAACAGAAAATCCAGTTTTACATGAACTGGAGAACTTGCAGAATTAATCACAATTAAGTAATGTGACCATTTCAAAAAAATACTCTAAAATTCAATAGCTTTCCTATGTATTAGCAGCATTCATTGAGAAAATATCATGGAAAAACTAACTCAAAGCCAAAAAGTCTATATAATCTGTCCTTAGTGTATATAGTACCTATATGGAGAACAAATTTATTAATCAAAAAAATTATTAATGAAAGAAAAGTGGGAGGGGCACCTGGATGGCTCAGATGGTTAAGTGTCTGACTCTTGGTTTCGGCTCAGGTCATGATCTCAGAGTTGCGGGATTGAACCCTCGTCAGAGCCAGACTCTGTGCTACATGGGGAGTCTGTTTGAGATTTCTCCCTCTGCCCCTCTCCTTCCTCTAAAATAAATAAATAAATCTTAAAACAAAACAAAGGAAAACTTGATTGAGATCACTAGTTCCTATCCACCAGTTAGATTGCATCCTGCCCCAATCCAGGGCATTTGCACGTACTGTTCCCTTGCCAAAAATGCTTTTCCCTCTAATATTTTCCATAATTGAGAGTTTCTTTGTATCTTAGATTACCTATCATCTCAAAGAGGTTTCACTTACTTCCTGATCCAGAGCTGCCCACAATCCCCACCGTCACTTGCCTTTACCCTGTTCTTCATGGCACTTAGCATCACATCACATTATCTCATCCACCTGCTCACTCATTTATTATTCGTCTCCAACACTTAAACAAAAGCTCTATGCAACATGATTCTTTTCATCTCCAATTCTGACACAGGGTAGACTCTCAACATTTATGTATTTATTTTTATTTTTTAGATTTTATTTATTTATTCATGAGAGACACAGAGAAAGGCAGAGACACGGGCAGAGGGAAAAGCAGGATCCCTGCAGGGATCTTGATGTGGGACTTGATTTCCAAACCCCAGGATCACTCCCTGAGCCGAGATGCTCAACCACTGAGCCACCCAAGTATCCCTCAACGTATATGTGTTTAATTAAATTTGAAATACATAGTATGGTTTATTCAGAAATAATGAATTTGTAAAGAGTTAAATTCTGTCCGAATACAGTGAGTAGTTTTCATATCTCAAACTCAAATTTCGAATGGGCTATCTCTAGACTAGGGATTGGAGATGTGGTCAATGATGCTAAAGGTCAGTTGGGAGGATAAAAATATAATGCAAGGGAATGCAAACAACTATTTTCAAGAGAAGGTAAAGAGGGGGATGGGCACGAGGGCTGGATATATTACAAAACTTCATAATGCTGTACTACTCAGAGCAGTGTAACATAAGCTCAAGGACGGATAAACATGGAAGCAGTGGAGCTCAGTAGCAGATCATAAACTATAGAATAAAACGAAGAGTAGTAACATGAATAAGGTGTATGAAATCTTGGTGAGTATGGTAGCCAGAATTCTGGGATGGCCCCCAAGACTCATGAGCCTGGTGTACATGCCTTGAATGATTCCCTCCTCTTCAGTGTGGGTAGGATTGGCGAATAGGATGAATTTCACCCCCTTGATTAGGTTACCTTATGTGGCAAAGATGGAGGAATTTTACAAATACAACTAAAATCCCTAATCAGTTGACTGAATTATAAATGATAAATTATAAGGAAGGAGGTTATTTTGGGTGGTCTTGTCCTAAACAGATGAGACCTTAAAAACAACTGAGTCTTTCCTAAAGGTTCAACGTGTGGGAGATATTATAAAGGGGACCACATAGCAGGGCTGTGAGAGCAGTCCATAGGAGCTGAGAGTCCTCAGTCAGCCAGCAGTGAGCAAGAAAACAGAGAAGTCAATTCTCCACTAGGGAACCGGGTTCTGCCAACAATCTGAGGGAACTGGAAGCAAATGTTTCCCTGCGAGCCTCTGGATGAGGACACAGTCTTTGCCACCTTGATTACAACTGTGTCCCCTCAGCAGGGGACCCAGATATACTGTGCTTGGACCTTCTGACCTAAAGAATTGCAAGCTAATGACTGGGTGCTGTCTTAAGTCACTGTTTGTGGAATTTATGACACCAAAATCGAAAGCTAATGCAACGGGGAAGGGGAAACAATTCAGCAATATTACGAGGAGAGTTTATTAGCTACTTGGGAGATGTAAGTATGGATTTCTGTAAAATACTCTGTAGCAAAATAAATTCCAGATAGACTAAATCATTGGATGGGGAAAAGTGAAGCCATGTATTGTCTAAGTAAATACTTCAATGATCTCAGGACAGAAACATAATTGTGGAGCACAAAAATGACAGAAAAAAATTTCAATTCAATAGATTGGAATTTGCAAAGGTAAAACTTCTTCAGGTGGAAACAGCAACCCAAATCTGTGAAAATATTTGCCTCAGAGAAAACAGATAAAAATTTGGTATCTTTCCTAGGTAAAGAACACAGAAAAGTATATTAAATATTTGTAAGTGTCTATGTGTCTGTGTGTATTCATGCAAATGTAGAAGGAAAACACCAACAGCAAAACGTCCTCATCAAATATCTCTGGATGATGAAATTATGAGTGACTTTAAAATTTCTTTTGTAGATTATATTTCTAGTCTGTGAACAATTTCCAAATCAATTCTGTATTAATGCCGTGGATATATAAAAATAATAAGTATATAACACTTCAGTATATAACTACAAGGACATAGAACGTAATTTAGCAGGATCAATTATATTTTGTAATGTTTTTATAAATATTTAAGTGCTAAAGATCAGGGGATATATTAGAACATTCTTGCATATGTATGCTATTAATACAACCGTGTAGAAACATTGCAAGCATAGATGGGTGGAGATGGGAAGACTTTGTGCTATCATTAAAATAGATGTTTTGTGAGGATAGTGAAAATAGGGACAACTAAAAATATCTTCTTTAGATATTTTGGATCAGATGCTTGTCTATATCTACCTAATATGAAAATATAAAGAGATGATAGATTGATAAACAGGTAGGTAGGGAGTTAGAAGGATGATAGGTATATACATACATACAAAGGCTTGTCATGTGCATTAGTATTTCTAATCTTTCTGTAACAAATTGCTCCAATGTTGGTGGCTTAAAGGACAGAAATTAGAGCTAAAAGTCTCAGATTAAAGGATGAGCAAGTTTGGTTCTTCAGTGTCTCTCGTAGGTTTGCAGATGGGCATTCTCCCTGTTTGTTTGTGTGTGTGTGTATGTGTGTGTGTGTTTTAAGATTTTATTTGTTTATCTGAGACAAAGAGAGAACATATGTGCACACGTGTGTGCGGGTGACTACGGGGAGAGGAGCACTGGGAGAGGAAGAAGCAGACTCCTCAGTGAGCAGGGAGCCTGATGTGGGACTGGATCCCAGGACCCCGAGATTATGACCTGAGATGAAGGCAGACACTTAACTGGCTGAGCCACCCAGGTGCCCCTTTACCTTTGTTTCTTTATACTATCTTCTTCTGTGTGTGTTTTTTCCTTATAAGGACACCAGTAGGGCAGCCCGGGTGGTTCAGCCGTTTGACGCCTGCCTTCAGCCCAGGGTGTGATCCTGGAGACCCAGGATCGAGTCCCACGTCGGAATCCCTGCATGGAGCCTGCTTCTCCCTCTGCCTGTGTCTCTGCCTCTCTCTCTCTCTCTCTCTCTCTCTCTCTCTCTGACTATCATAAATAAGTAAAAATTTAAAAAAGAACACCAGTCATATGGGATCAGCCCCCCCCCCCTTCATAGCCTCATTTTAATTTAACCACCTCTTTAGAGACCTATCTCTAAATGAAGTCACATTCTAAGGTACCTCAAGTTAGGCCCTCAACCTATGAATTTTGGGAAAGACACAATTCAGTCCTTAACATGATGCAAATATATCTCCTTCCACAGCACTCAACTTGCATATTGTCCTTTTCTAAAGGGTGGTATTCGCAAAATTATTTAGTAGAGTGGTAATAAAATTATCACTATTAACCTTAATTTGGCTCTTTCAACCTTGATTCTGTTGAAGGGGTAAATATCTCTGTGGCCTCATATATAATGAGATTTCAGTGAGGTGATGTACCAGGAGAGTCAAGTACAGCACCAGTATGTGGGACCAGGAACGGGGCATGCCTCTTCCCTCCCCTGACACTCTATTGTCGATCCAGTGTTTCTAAGATTTTTTTCAACCAACAACCTGTAGCAGCAGGGAAGACAGAATTTGAGACAAAACCCAAAAAGGAATTCAGCAATGTTGTTCTTATATTTTCTTAAAAATAACAAAAATGTTGACCTTTTCTACAATCAATCCATATTTATTAAAATAGAAAAGTTTCAATTCCTTGTGATGTTAGCTTGCTCTGGGAAAACATGCAACATTTACCTGTGCCTTCATAAGTCTAGAGTTTGAGACACAAGCTCTGGGATGGGTAAGACCCAGCCCTCTGGTTCTAGAATTTCTCACAGCATGTCTTCAGAAGGAGAACAAAATAGAAAATCAAACAGTAGACTGGTGTTACAAAATCACTGAAAGAAAAGTGAAAAACAAAAAACAGACAAATATAAAAATGGGCAGACAACAATGCCAGAAGGACAAATAACAGATGGACAAACAGAATTACAAAGCAAATGCCAAGGACTAGAAGAGGCAGTAGCTGAGTTGGACAACATTATTAGAATATAGTCAGATTCAGCCAGCATGCACCATTGCAGGGCCATGCCTATAGAGAAGCAATTTAGGGAGGCACAAGATCTTTCTTATAAAAATGTCCGTCACTGCTTATTATATTTATTGCCTTGTCGTAGAACCCAGAGGGCCAGGATTCCTGCCTTAAGTATTGGAATGAAGCACCTGTCTTGAAGATTAACCTGCAGTGGGATCTTCCACGAGGGATCTTAAACATCTGTTTTATCCAAATGCTCACGCAACCCTAATCGGGTGCATTTGTGACCCCCATGCACCACTGATGACCATCACAGAGCCCATGCCAACAACATGCTATTCTTATCAAACAAGCTAAGCTAAACCCCTACATCAGGAGCCCTTTGTTATTTTGCAATGTGGCTCATCAGTATTTGTTCATATAAACAAATAATTTGCTCTCCCTTCAAGAACAAGTTCCATTAGCTGACTTACAGTGTCTGGTAATGAATAAGACTCCTCACCAATGAGGGATGGGCTGAGTAGATGTATCGTTTTCTGTGTTATTGAAGGGAAACCAGCTAAGAGAAGAGCCAATGCCTCTTCTGTAATATAGACAGCCAGGAAACTGTCCTGAATACATGAATGCATACATAAAGTGTGCATGGAATGAAGGCTTGTCAATGGGAAGGGTGGTCTCAAGCTCCCTCCAGGACAGAGATTAGACCAAGATCTCATGCAAGGAAAGTCAAAGACATAGATGCCATAGAGCTGGTTAGACCAGCAGTTGACTCACTATACCCAGTGGCTAAATCTGGCCCATGGCCTGTCTTTCTGTGTCCCTCCAGTTCAGAATTGTTTTTATATCTTTAAGGGTCTGTAGAGATGAAGAAATAGAGATAGAGACATAAATAGAGAGAAATAGATTATGAGACAGAGTCCCATAAAACTAAGTCTACTTAGTCCCATAAAACCAAAATATTCATTATTGGTGCTAATACGAGTTTCCCATACCCCGGCTTAGAGTTGTGATTATGAACTGCTCACAACTCTGGTAGTGGCCCCCCTGACAGTAAGGCTTCCTGGTCACTGTGAGGAAAAGGGTTTTTAAAACATGCTATAGTCATAGGTAGTACTCCTTAATTACTTCATATGTACTTGTGATGAATGAGAGTTTTACACGTGTTAACTAACTATATTCTCACAACTCTTTGATTAAAGCTCTATTTCCCCCATTTTAAGTGGAGACAATTGAGCAACAGAGAGGTTACATGGCTTTCCCAAAAACACATAACCAGGACATGGTGGGGACCAGAATTTAAACTGGTTCAAATCTGAACTGGTTGAAGCAGTCTATATTTATATGTACATATAAATATAGATGTCTCTATATTTATATGTATATATATAAATATAGATGTCAGGATAGATAAACATATCCTGAAACAATAAATCACTCACAATTTTGAGTGGCGAATGCTACAGAGCAGTTATTTAATACATAAACATTTGTGCTTGTGCTATGTGTCCACAGAGTGTTGGCCTTGTTTCTGGGACCCAGGATGCTCACATAACTTCTATATGCTGCCAGCCATGCAACAGAAGGAAAAGAGAGAAAAATGCTTTGTTGACTTTTACAACTTCCGCTTAGACATGATGTGCCCCCTCCCGATTGTATTTTACTGGTGAAAGCAGGTCCAGTGGCCAAGCTTGATGTCAATGGGGCAGGAGGCCACAATCCTTCCTCAGGAGGGACAGTACATACCTGAGTCCTGCGGCACTGTCCACTGTAGAACACTGAACAGGTCTCCCACTCATGTCCCTGCATCCTAAGACTTCAGCTAGAAGCCCTCCAAACACTTTGTAGCCACCTGATTCCCCCTAGTTGCTCTTCCCTACAATTGTCCTGAATAAGAGGATGGTCAATCAATAGCAGCATCTCAGTCCTTCAATCACTGGAAGCCCCACCCCCTCCAGGTGTTCCTACTGTTTAAATCTGTCTTAAGTCAGGTTTCTCCAGAGAGACAGAGCCAATAGGTTTGAAATATATAAATTTAATATGTCACCTATATACTATATACATTTATGTCATAGGTACAATCATAGGTAATATCTATGTCTTTGACAGATGGATGAATATATGGGGGGGAGTTTGTTTTGAGGAATTAACTCATGTGATTTTGGTAGCTGACAAGTTTGAAATAAGTAGGGCAAGCCAACAGGCTGGAGATTGAGTAAACTGATGCTCCAGTCTTTAGTCCAAAGACTGGAAAATCAGGCAGAGTTTCTATGTTGTAGTCTGGAGCAGAATTCCTTCTTGGGGAAACCTTGGTCTTTCTATTAAGGTTTTCAACTGATTAGATGAGACCCACCCAAATTATGGAGAGTAATCTACTTTACTTAAAATCAACCAGTTGTAAATGTTAATCATATCTAAAGAAAGGCTTTATAGAAACATCTAGATTAACTAGAGTTTGACCAAACAACTAGCCAAGTTGACACATAAAATTAACCATAACGTTTAAGGACTACACCTCAGTGTAAAAGTCCTTCCACTAAAGTCCACATCACCCTCAGAGTCCTTAGCTCTTCATATTAGTTAACACTAAATGTGGTGATAAACTCCCACATATCATGATGATTCGAGTATGCTACAATTTATTTTTTGCCACATGAAGTCCAAAATAAATGTTCCCAATTGGCGTGTGGCTCTCCTCCAAGTGGTGATTCAGGGACCGACCCAGACACCTACCATCTAACGGTTTCCCACCTTTAATATACAACTTCCAAAATTGCTGAGCCTGTCTCTATCAAGCCATTGCAAGGAGGAAGAGGAAGGGAAGTTGTTGTGGATTATTTTATGCACGTGGAAGGAATTACTACCTACAACCTATTGGTGAGAACACAGTCACATGATCACACGTACCTCAAGGGAGTCTGGGAATTGTAATTAAGTTTGTAGGTGTAAAGAAGGTGAAAGGGATTATAAGGGAAAGGAGGGAAAATTAGTGGGAAAAATTAGAAAGGGTGACAAAACAGACACCCTAACTCTGGGAAATGAACAAAGGGTAGTGGGAGGGGAGGAGGGCTGGGGGATGGAGTAACTGGGTGATGGGCACTGAGGAGGGTACTTGATGGGATGAGCATTGGGTGTTATACTATATGTTGGCAAATAGAACTTCAATAAAAAAAGAAGGTGTAAAGAACAGGATTGCTGATCTTACAGCTGGCCTTTGCTCCAGAGTGATCTTAAATTCTAACATAGCTATGGGAGTAAGAGATTGCAACAAGGTACAAAGCTTTTCTGTACCTAATTTCTTATCTTATAAGCTGGAAACAACTCTCCTGCCCCTGATGGAAGGAGTCAATACATGATGGCCCTGACAGTGCCATGTGCACATGAGCTGCCCAACATGTCTGTTTGGTTTTAAGAAGTTGATAAAGAGCTCTGCCTCCCTAAAGATTTGGCAAGCAAGTTTCACAGTAATTTTCACTTTCTCTAGAAGGATAAGGAAAGAGTTAAATGTCTTATGGTAAAAAATTGGCACTTTTTTAGAGTTTGCTTCCAAAGTGCCTCCGAACATCTTTATGGTGGAAGCCTCCCAAACTGAGTCATACACCTTAGAAACCAGCTCATCTTTGTTAAAATGGGTTTCATTTCTTACTGACCCTGTCAACAGCTCTGCAAAGCTAATTTGCTAGTTCAGTGGCTCATCATCAGTTCCTCTTACATGAAACTGACAAAGGTCAGCCTTGAAAAAAAATATTTGATTTCAGACCTTAATCCAAAGAGTTGCAATATATCTCTGCTTCTCTGATTGAATTAAAAGAAATTCACCTAATTGCTTATTACGTATGGAGGAATTAGGTTTTCCCTGCTGGTCCTTATCCCTATTTGGCTCCTTCTGAGTAAGACTTAAGGCCCAGTTTAAGTTAATTTATAAGTAAGCTGCTATGATCTGTCTATAAGCCAAATCTAACTTGTGATCAAGAACTTCAGGAGTCACATATTGCATATCATGTTTGTCATTCTTGAAGAAGTGGTATAGCATCCTCATGCACCAGTCAACACTCTTCTAGTCAGCTGACCTGTCTTCAGATTTTGGTTGCAATATCTGACTTTACAACCTTGGCCAAGTCACTTGAATTTGCTGAGCTTCTGTTTATTCCTCTATAAAGTGGACCCACAAAATCTACCCCTCACAGGTTGATTTTATGATTCACTGAATGTGTCTACAGCAAAGTTGTTGGCCACATGGAGTGCTACATCAAGTCTAGGTGTCCTTCTTTTCTCATTAGGTGTAGATCAGCTGTTCTTTATTCTATGTCATTCCATCATGCCTTATTAGTTAGAACATTTTGTTTGCAAACAGAAGAAACCAACACAGGCTGAAATGAAATTGGGGTATTTGGTTTAAGGATATAGTCATGTCTCCCTGAATCTCAGGGTAGGAATACAGACTTGGAGATCCAGTGCTTGGATAAGACAAAGAACAGCATCTGTTAAGCCCAGGGAATAGGTCCTTCTGTGTCATATCTCCTCTTCTCTTTATTAAATCCAACTTCTTTCCTACTTCCACCTGGTGGAAGATATCCAGATCACAGCTCTGGACTCTTAAAGATATTTTTTGTTTGTTGTTAGGAACTCATCTTGTGTGAAATATACTGACGAATTTCAGTTCCAAATTTGTCCCAGCTTGTGTCAGTTGTCCACACCTGGCCCAACCCACTAGGGTCATTTATAAATATGAATGCTGAAATACCTGCTCTGCACATAAGGAAGGCCATTAAGGGGGGGACTGTGAATTGAACAGACACCACAAGGTATGTCTACTACAGTGGGAATTTCAGAAGTTTATTTTCATTCTAAATAAAATAGATGGAGAAACTGGAACTTTTTCTCCCTCCTCTTTTGTTTAGAATTCCAAAGACATGAAAAAACAACCTTGGTTTCTGTTGCAAGTCTTTACAGAACGGTCAAACTAAGATTGTGGAGAGAAATGTGCTACATGGGTGAGCATACTGAAAGCATCATCTGGAAGCCACTGGAAGCTTCTGAAAGCTTAAATGCTGATGCCATCACAGGGAAAGTGTCCTTCACACAAAATAGACTGTGGCAGAATGTGAGAACATTGTACCTGGATGCATCTTTAATGCTCTCTCTCCAGTGAAATGGATTACAAGGGTCTTCTGACTGAGGTTCATGTACCCACAGGCCAGCAAGACTCTGGCAGAGATATGGGAACTGCCGGCTTGGTCAGTGATGAGCCTTCTACCAGTTCTCAGCAGGTTCCCAAATGAAAGTGTCCTATACTTGGCTGAATTAATTGAGGACTTTTTTTTTCCCTATAAGCAGAACTTCAATCCTGTTTATGTGTGAAACATAATGTTACAAACACCAAATTTCAAATAAGTATTTCCTTTCTGCATATCTTAAGGCATAGTTTTTATTAGAGAAATAAAAAGAAAAAAATGTTTAAGCTTGAGTTCTCTTGGCAAAAGAGAGCATCTCACAGACATTTCTTTCCTTTTTTTTTTTTTAAAGATTTTATTCATTTATTCATGAGAGACACACACAGAGAGAGGCAGACACAGGCAGAGGGAGAAGCAGGCTCCTCACAGGGAGCCCGATGTGGGACTCGATCCCGGGACTCCAGGATCATGCCCTGGGCTGAAGGCAGATGCCAAACCGCTGAGCCACCCAGGGATCCCCTATATGCTATTTAATTTAATAATTACAAGTCCATTAGGTAAATGATAGCATTCCCACTCTACATATTTTTAAATATTGAGACAAGAAAGTTTAGGTAATTTGTCTGAGATCAGGTAACTTACAAGAGGTAATCTGAGGTGCAAAACTATCTATTGAACTTTGAAGAAGGGGAAGTGGGGAGTTGGTTCAAGGATATATGCTCCCTAAGCTAAGGAAATAATTGATCATAGTTTCATAAGAATATCAAAGTTACTTATAAGCAAAAAACATCTTTTCGGGCTCTTCTCAAAGATCCTAAACATTAGTCACTTTTATAATAAAAAATGAACCCAACTTTGATTCATGACCAGGGGAAGATGACCAGGGGAAGTAAGAGATACCAGATGTACCATCACAAATAAAATGAATACAAATAAAATAAAATACATAAATCAACAGTTTTCAAGCCTTGGACATGAGATCATGATGGACAGGGTACCCTGACATATGCAAAGCAAGTGAGATGTAGCCTGAATTAATCCCAGTTTATTGCTTAGAGAGTGTTTCCAGGCCATGGCAGAGGGAGAAAGAACCTACCAGAGCTTGGCAGTCTCCCCAACTTGAAGGAATATTGGGGGGAGGCCAAGGTGGAGAGACTTCATGGAGCAGAGTATCAGAAAGGGGAGAGAGTTGCACAAAGAATTCAGAGATCCATAGCGAGTTGCCTCGACTCTTCAGCTGAAGACTGTTCATCACACGCCTGTGAAGAATCTGCATGAGACAGGGGAAGAACAACCAGGAAGGATCAGAGGAAATAATCCATAGAATTCACATGGGGCTGAGAATAGGGTATGTTCCCTTCAGCTGGTGTGGAGAACATCATAATTCACGGGACAGCAGGTAGAGTCATCAGGTTTTTCCTTTAGCAGTAGGGCCAAAATAAGACCTTTTCTAGGTGTTACTCTGGTCTTGCCTCAATAAAGCTTAAAAGAAAGACTGAAAAGAACCAGACTTGTTTCCAAGTAACTTAAGTACATCTCAGAATAACACTTAATATTTATGGGAATATAAAATATCCATCACTCAACAAGGTAAAAATCATAGTCTCTGGCATCTAATAAAAAATTACCAGGCATTCAAAGATGAAGGAAAATGTGAGTCTTAATGAGGAGAAAAATCAATTGATTGAAACAGACTTAGAAATAGCATAACCGATAGAATTAGTAGACAGGATATTAAAACAATTATTATAATTGTTTTTCACTGATTTCATATGTTTAATGATCCAGAGCAATAAATGAGCATGTTGAGATATGGGCCATATTTAAAAAAATGACTAAAACAAAACTTCTAGAGATGAAAACTATAATGCCCAGGATGAAAAGTATGTTGCATGAGATTAAGAGCAGATTATAAATTGCAGAAGAAAAAAAATAGTGAGAGTGAAGTGTAATACAATAATAGGAACTTTCCAAAATAAGACACAGAAAGAAAACAGACTGAGAAAAGGCAAGTAGAGTATCAGCAACCTGTAGGATAACTTCAAATGGCCTGAAATACATGCAAGTGGAGTCCTGGAAGAAAAGAGCAGAAAAATAGTCAGAAAACTAACAAGTAACAATTAAAAAATTCATGCTATAATTCTATAGATCCAAGAATCTCCATGAGCTCAAGGAAAAAGAAATCAAAACCAGAAATTAGAAGTAATCAAGAACAGAATTAGAAATTAGAAGGTATTAGAATTAAATGAAAATTAGAACACAATATATCAAAATTTGTACTATGCAGCTAAAGCAGTACCTAGGGGGAAATTTATGGCATGAAACTGTCTATATTAAAAAAAGAAGAAAGGTCTCAAATCAGTGAATTCAACTTTCACCTTGAGAAACTGGAAAAGTAAAATTAAACTCAATTTATTTATTTTTATTTTTTTAAAGATTTTATTTATTTATTCATGAGAGACACACAGAGAGGCAGAGACATAGGCAGAGGCAGAAGCTGGCTCCCTGCGGGGAACCAGATGTGGGACTCGATCCCTGGACTCCAGGATCATTCCTTGAGCCAAAGGCAGACGTTTAACCACTGAACCACTCAGGCATCCATAACCCAATTAAAATAACCACACATCATGAATGGATAATATCTCAATCCAATTGATATATGTAGTCACTCTTCTTCCATCCATACACAGATGCAAACATACAGTTTGGACCTGTACAGTCAAATCCTGACCAAAGCACTACTGATGTGGTGCTAAGACAAATAATTATGCTTCTCTGACCCTCCCTTTCTTTCCTTATAAAGTGGGATAATGAGGTTGGATCTTGAAGACTGGGTGGGCGTTCCCTAAGAACAGAACAGGTAAGGATAACATTCCAAAGAGGAATATATGCAAAGGTATCAAGACAACCAGGAATGTGATATCTGAGGCAGGGGGCACACCTGTAGTTTAATACCAGTTTAATAAGTATGAGCTTTAGGGAGCAGACAGAGGGGGCAGGTGGGGATGATCCCGGCCCTGACCATGGATGGCCTCATCTAGCATCCTGAAGACAACAGGGAGCTGCCCATGGACATGAATTCCAGCTAGAGACATCGCCAGAGTCCCATGGTTTCCGAAGACCATAGCTGTGGTTCTTCAGATAATTACATCACATGCTTCAACTGGTCATGAAAGCCACATGATCTGCGAGGTAAATGAGAGGTTAGAGAATTTTATTTTACACAATTCAACAAGGTAAATGCAGGTTGATCTATTTGTTCGTATTAGATATCTGTCCGTGCCAATTCATTATATAGGCATATTGATTAAATGAGTTATTTATTTTACCTTACAAAAATTCATCTGTAGAGTCCGTACATAAGCCAAATCTCTCAGATAAGGATTCTTTCTTGGAAGCATTCTTAAAGCGATTTCAGAGCACCTTTTCTTTTCTTTTGGTCTGATTCATTGGATTCCTAAAGATTATTGCCATTAAAGTATGGAAGGAAATGCGCACATATATTTTGTGGAAAATCTCCAAGTTCTAGAATGCATACAAACTCAAGCAAAGCATTCGGTGGGCTGTTGCTCAGCCAAAATTCAGTTAAGTGTGGCTAGAAATGTCAAATTCACCTGCTCTCATTCCTTTCTGAAGAAAGTGACAAATGCCCATCTTGGTCACTGGAGCACAAAATTAGCCAAGTGCCCCAGGGAAAGGGCAACTTGGGAAGAAATAAACAAGAGGTCAGAGACCCTGGCTCCTGTGGGGAATAGTAGAAATGGATAAAAGGGAAAAAGGCTTATTTGTAATGGAAATCATGCCATCCATGCAGCCAGTCCCTTTGATTGCAGGGAGATCTCAGAATTTCCCCCAACTAGACACTGATGTAGAACATGGCTGAGTTGAAGGTAACCTCTGACAACTCAGAACTGTTTATTTCAGATTGTCAGGGAATACATTGTGCCTTGTCCACCTTCATGATCACGTACAGAATGCAAAGGCAGAGGAGGCCTTGGAGCTATGCCTTCATTTACTTTCTCTGCATGATTTAGGAATTTCCACCAGCTGTGAATAGCAGAGACTTAAATATTTTGGAACTCAATTTCTTTTCCCTGTATAAGAGGTCCAAAGGTAAACAGCCTGGGAATGGTCTCATAGATCTGACAACACCAAATATCCAGCCTATTCTCTTATTGTTCCACCATCCTTTGCATTGGCTCCCAGCACCAAGCAATCCCAAAGCCCAAGATGGCTGTAGAAGCACCAGCTATTATGGCAGTATCCCAAGAAGGAGAAAAGTAAGGAAAAAAAGTCTGTTGCTTTTAAGAGGCTTTACTGGAAGCCTCATTGAACATTTTTACTTATATTTCATTTGTGGGAACTTGTACACATGGTCACACTTCAGAAAGGGAGATTGAGATTGACAGGAAAATCATCTTCAGCTCAGCTCTTTGTCACCTAGAATAAATAGGGGATTGTCTTGAGAAAGGAAAGAATGGGTCTTTGGTAGGCAACTATTCATTGACTTTTTGACTTACAACTAGTGTAGGCAAGTCCTTATTGAAGGATGTAATCTGCTTTTCTGGAAAAAAAAAAAGTGTTTCTTATTTCTAAAACCCTCAGAAAAGAGAAAACAAGTAGAGAGAAGGAAGTAAAATATCAACCATAATTCATGCCCTGAAAGAAACACCATTAATGTTTGATGTCTTTCCTATCACTTTTCTTTCAGTTTGTTTTTTAATTATTATATGATACATATAACATCATACAACATTGTATTTTAAAATACGAACAATATTCATGATCATGAAATTAACCCTAGTTTACTAAAATCAGAAATTTAAAGTATAACAAAGAAATAAAAATTCAGTTTGTCTATTTCCAGATAACAAGAATCACTGTGAATATTCTAGGGTATTTTAATGTTGAGTTATCTTTCAATTCTTCCATTGTTGATGTCATACTGTATATAAGCCAATTTTAAGTTATGCTTAGTACAAAAATATTCATAGGTCTTAACTGAAACATGATTGGATATGAAGAAGTATAATAATAGATATGATATTTCATTGATTCTAAGACACATATTTTCACATTTTAACATCCCTGATGGGATGCATCTTATAATTAATGGCATATCATAGTTTAATTGGTATCTTTTTTTTCTTAGTGCTACATAAAACAATGATACTTCTTATGATTGATAATGAATTAGATTTTATCAAAGCAGTAATATCTGTCACTAGACAGTTGATTAGTCATTCAAATTAACTCAAGTAATTCAGGGACTCAGTGTAAAATTTAAAGAAGCAGAAAGCTATTCAGCAAATTCTCTGGCAGTAAAACATGACCATTACTTTGCTTAGTCTGTATTTGTTTTTGGAGAGAAAGAGGGAGAGAAACTAGAACAGGGTACATTGGTGACATAGCAAATCTGGCCCGGAAGGAGTCATGTTTGGGTGGTTTGGGGTCAGACCACAAAACTTCTGAGAGGATCCTGAATAGTTTAGTATTTGCTGAGGTATATAATTCCACCACCAGTTTTCCTTTAGCTTGAGTGGTGAAGGGAATCCCTACTCTCAGGAGTCACCTCCTCTACCTCTAAAGGAATCATCCAACCTTGGCCATTGCCACATTGCATGCAAACCCCTCCTGCACAAGACAAGACGTAAATTCTTCTGCTCCATCCCCCAGAGCTCGACCTTCTTGTTCTCTTGGATCAGCGGCATAAGAGCAAACGTGACATGCATGACATCCAGGAAGAAGCTGTGACAACCATTATGGGCTTTCCTCAGTCTCCCGATTTTTTCTGTCTACTAGGAGAACAATGCGTCTCTGGGAAGTGGCTCTTTGGTCTCAAGCCCCCTGGGGAAGACAAGCAAAGCAGACCGGAGCTGACCCACAGCACCTTATAGGTGAAGTTTAATGTGACAAAAATAAGATTTCGTTGCTTTTGCATCCCACAGAGGTCCAGGGGTTGTTTGTTACTGTAGCATAGCTGACTAATACGAGAGCCCATCAGACTTGGAGCAGGATAAAAGGGGGTTGAGACATGAGCTCCAGCAAGTATATTTCTTAATTTAGGGGCAAACCAGGGTACAATGTCTAACCAGCAACGTATGAGCCAACCAGAGCTCTAGACTGGGGGTTTAAACAGAGCAAGGGGAGAAAAATAAAAATAAAAAAATAATAAATAAAAATAAACAGAGAGAGGGAAGACCTATAAGCACTTTTTTTTCCTTTAAAACAGAATCTGATCAGTGGCTGCTGACAAAGTTATCTTAATTTTATTTTTTTAACAGCTACTATCCCCTAGTTGTTGACCTCAAGCTGGATTCATCTTTTGGAAAACTGAATTTTCTTCCCATTATTTTTTTTGCCAAGAAGGGTAATGAACATTCCTTTTTTTTTTTTTTTCAAGTGTTTGAATAGATGATAGTGCCTTTCTCTTTCCTTCCTACATGGAGTAAAACTATAACAATTACACAAGTACAGACCACAATGATTTTCCTCCCAAAACCTATCGATAACACTCCGTGTGCATGTGACATTGGTGAGAAAAAGTCTGAGGTAGTAGATTTCTATTTATTTGTAGGCAACTATTCATTAACCAGGTATATAGTGACTTTGTTTTTCATCCTTTTAATGGTTCTGTCAGGACATATGCAGGCTTTAATTTATCTTTTTTGCGTTTCCCTAATTGGGGACTGACCTTTAACCTGACCTTTAACATTCTGGTCTTCTATACACTGAGGGACTTTTTCTTGATAAAGTTTGCACTCAATGAGACACAGAAGGAGACCCATCACTCAGATCATAAGGCCTAAAAAGCCATGGAATTTTGTCTGCATTGTTCATATGGCACTAGAAGAATTCTCAGCCTATAATTGATTGATTAATATTCATTGAGTGGATAATAGATTATAATGCATCTTTACCTTGACACCATGACTTCTCATGTCACTTCCTTTACTCTTATATTTGAGCAGGCACCCAGAATTTCTGTTTTTCAGCTTTGACTCTCTTTTCTCTACTATCAGTTCTGCCTTTCTGTTTCCACAGCCCTTTTGTGGCTTCGCTGTAAGTCTAGTGTCTTTCCTCATGCTTCCAGTTGCTTCCCCGTGGCCCCCTCTCCACCCCATGCCCATCTCACCTGGGTGCTCCTCTTAGGTGTGGCTTTCCTTTCATTTCCTTTTACATCTTCCATCTTCCTGTCCCATGAGGAGAACCTGTCACTCTTCAAGTTCCTCTGGTATGGTGTCCTTCTCTTTCAGAAGACGCCTTTTCTTTGTCTCGATATTTTACTTTCAGTTAAAAAATGAGAAAGCCAACATTGGTTGTTACATGGGAGTTTTGCCATGCATTCTCTCTTATGACTTCCATTCTCTCTTGCATTGTCCAAAATTAGGCTTTTGGCTATACTTTTTTCACTATCAAAAGCCAGATTGGGGTCAAAAGGTATTAGCTTTATGTGGAATAAAAGAGTAGAAAGAGGTTAGAAAATTCTTTTTTTTTAATATTTTATTTATTTATTCATGACAGACACAAAGGCAGAGACACAGGCAAAGGGAGAAATAGGCTCCCTGCAGGGGATCCAGGACCCCAGGATCACGCCCTGAGCTGAAAGCAGCCACTCAACCACTGAGCCACCCAGGCACCCCAGGTTAGAGAATTCTTACGCTGTGAATTTCTCCATTTTACAGATGAGAGAACTGAGGCCCACAAGAACAGGTTTACTCAATCACAAGGCTAATGCACAAAGGTTTGCTCCCACCTGTTCCATATGGCACAGGGAATGTCACTTTGTGAGGATGCAAAGCTGGAGTTCTTTTTCCATCTCCATAGGAATTCTTTCTCAGCTGCAAGATTAAGAGAAAGTCCTGACCCTGCAAGAGATTCTCTTCCATCGACAATCTCCCTCTGTATTTTTAGATTCTTGGATCATGTTTCTTTCAAAGTCACAGTCTTTGTCTTTCAGATAGCCAAGTGTTTCTGATTTAATTAAGAATGTGGAGGAGGAGGAGGTAGGTTAGGGGTGGGAGACACATGCCAGAATAATGTGATGGTTACGTTACCTTCTCTGAAGCTTTTCCAAGACCATTTGCCAGTGCTCCTTTATTAGGAGTCATTTTGGGCTCAGACCCAGATGCCTGCTGGCCTTGCCCTTTGCTGCCATAAAGGCATCATCCACTTCCAGGAAATGAGTCTGCACAAGCCCACAAGTGATCATCCAGGGCCGAGTGCAGTCCAGTTCAAGTAGGTAAAGAACAGTTCTCTTACACAAATCAATTAAGATTTATTGCAGTTGACTTGAAGAAGGGATAAGATTTACTCTCTGCTGGGACTTTCAGAACCCAGGGATAGCCAAGTTATGTCAATGGGCTTTAGTCAGTCCTAATGACATTTACATATGAAGAGTTTCATTATGTGAGCTTAAGAACTAGTTATTATTACCAGTCTATGGCAAAAATAATAATAATAAAAAATGTAAATTAAGGAGCTAATATGAAAATAGATGAAGTTTACATTCTATCCAGCAAGCATAGTTTTATTATTAATTTTATGCATTATTTACAGTGATAGTTAAATATATTGATCTTAGCAAAGCAGGAAGTGTTGTCACACCAACAACTAGATTTGACTAAGAAAAAGGTAATAATTATCAATTAGCGGAATTACTGCTAATAAGGTTGGGGGAAGTGCAGAAAATTTCTGATTAGGAAGAACTGACACGTTCATAGTGTTGTGTAAATTGCCAGGATTTTAAAAATACATCTGCCTCGTATGATATTTAAAAAAGAAAAAAAAGTGTCAGGCACATAATTGCTAGATACATCCAAGATACAAACCTTTTTGTTGTTCTTTTAATCATTTGGAAGAAGAGGAGTCATTGCTTAGAAGATTTTTGCCCTTTCCTGTGGATAACAAGTAAAATTAAACAACAACTCAATTATTCTGTTAATGAGGCAATCTGCACCCCCTTTGCACAAATTCAGTTTATCCCCCCCCCTCCAATATCCTCTTTCCTACCATCAATCAACTATCCATGGCGGGGGGAGGATATGATCTGCTGAAAGGAGGTGGGTGTAGGGTGGGGGCAAGATTGAGGTTTATGACACATTGTAAAGTGGAAGCAAAAAATGAACCCATTTTACAAGGGAGGAAATGAAGGGACCAAAAGTTTGCTCGGCCAGCCTGGGATGTAGCACTGAAGTCCCTGCTATTATCCAACCCTGCAGGTGTCCAGGATAAAACATGTTCTTTGTAGACCTTTGTTCCCCATGAATGTTTGGCTGTTTGTTGGTCCACCCATTTATTAATCAATAACAGCTTTTAAGCTGCATGAGGTAAGCAATGCAAGGGGGGTAATTCTAGGCAAAAGCAAAGCAAAGGACTCTTTAGTTAGTGAGGGCAGCCTCATCTATGATAAATATGAGGTTTCCTTTCAGCTTTTGGAACACTGGCAATCTGTCAAGAGTTGCCCTGGCATCTTTGAGCAGCTGTAGAAAGATGTTCCTGGTCCGTAGGTCCCGGGGCTGAGCCAATTTTTATTTGTCCTTTTCAGCTCTGATGCATGACAGTTTAAGTCTGGTGCTTTGCACCTAAGTTAGGATCCAAACAAAACTAGCCCACCTCTTCATGCATCTCCTAACACGTTGACTTCCATTGAGCATCCCTGCCTGAAATAACCCCAACCCATTGGCTCTGATTTCAGCAGCTTTCCCACATTTTCTATTCCTTATCATTGCAACAGTAGTGTCACCACCCTGCCACTTACCAAATAAGTTCTGAGCATCTCTGTTGACCAGCCCCCCCCTGTGTGATGACCCAGTCATCTGGATTATGTCTTCACAGAACCTTATGTATGGCCTTCTCTCACGTTGTCCAAGACCAACTGCTGGCGTCCAGTTCCCCGCACACCTCTCCATCTGTTGGGTTCTTGTTAGGCTCTCACCACGCCGCCTGCCTCTTCTCTGTGTCCCTCCAGGTCATCTTGGGCGCTTCTGCCAGTATATTCTATCCTTGAAGCTATTTATTTTTTTTCTTTAAAATCACATGAGTAAATAATAGATAAATTCTCATTGTAAAATGTCTAAAAATAAATAATACTGTGCAAATTCTAAAACATAACACCCTGGAACAGCTCTGCTCCCTGCCAATGTTCTGGACCATCTTCTGTACATTGAGAGACAGTTTATAGACACATCAATTTTTTTTATTTATGTGTTTACATGAATAAGAGGATTCATCAATTTCTGTGGCTTATTATTCTCACCTAGCAGTGAGATAACTCCAGATTAGTTCATATGGCTGCTATAATTTATTTTCAGTGGCTCTTTGGTATTCCAAAGATTGGGAATTTAGAATTCTTTTTCTCATGTATTGATGGACTTCAGGATTGGTTTTGCTAAGACAGGTAGTGATGCAATAAACACATCCTGAGGTATACATATCATTGGGCAGCCCACATCTTTAAAATGTTTTGAAAGTTAAGGATGTCTGGGTGACTCAGCATTTGGGCGCCTACCTTCAGCTCAGTCATGATACCGGGATCTGGGATCAAGTCCCATATCAGGCTCCCTGTGAGGAGCCTGCTTCTCCCTCTGACTATGTCTCTGCCTCTCTTTCTCTCTCTCTGTGTGTGTGTGTGTGTGTCTCATGAATAAGTAAATAAATCTTTTTCTTTTTTTTAAAAGAAAGTTAACTGCCAAATTTTATCCCCAAAAATCTGAACCAATTTTTAAAATGGCCTTAGTAGCTGCCAGTGGGAGTGCAGGCTGTCCTCAGTTTGGGATTATTATGAAAAACTTTTTGTAATTTGATTTTATTTTTAATTAAGCTAATTTAATTTTATCTTAATTCAATTAATTAACATTTAGTATATTATTAGTTTCAGAGGTAGAGATCAGTGATTTATCAGTTGCATTAAACAACCAGTGCTCATCACATCACATGGACTCCTTTAATGTCCATCACCCAGTTAACCTCCCATCCCCTCTTCAAGAGGCCCCCAGTTTGTTTCCTAGAGTTCAGTGACTCTTATGGTTTGTCTCCCTCTCTGATTTCATCTTATTTTATTTTTCCCTTCCATCCCTTATGATCCTCTGTTTTGTTTCGTAAATTCTACATATGAGTTGAAGTCATATGATAACTGACTTTCTCTGATTAACTTAATTCACTTAGCATGATACCCTCTAGATCCATCCACATCATTGGAAATGGTAAGAATTCATACATTTCATTTTTATGGCTAAATAATATTCCATGGTATACATATAGCGCAAGTTCTTTATCCATTAATCTGTTGATAGTCATCTGAGATCTTTCCATAGTTTAGCTATTGTTGACATTGCTGCTATAAAATAAAATAAGATGAAAATTGAGAGAGAGGCAAACCATAAGAGACATTGAGCTCTAGGAAACAAACTGATGGTCACTAGTGGGGATGGGGGTGGGAGGATGGGGTAACTGGTGATGGGCATTAAGGAGGGCACTTAATGTAGTGAGCACTGGGTGTTATATGCAACTGATGAATCACCAAATTCTACCTCTGAAACTAATTAAAAAAATAATTTTTATGTGTATAAGTGTCAAATATATACTTTCAAACTGTTGTTTCTTAACTTTTTATATAGCATCTTTGACAAATAAAAGATTTATATTTTATATATTGAAACATACTGATCTTTTTTTTTTCCTGGCTTCTAGTTCTCATATTTTCTTTGGAAGACATGATCTACTCCAAGATTTTATCCATCAATCATCTACTTTGTTTTTTTTTAAAGATTTATTGATTCATTTTAGAGACAGAGAGTGAGCACTTGTGAGTAAGTGGGGTAGGGAGGAAGAGAGAATCTCAAGCAGAATCCCCACTGAGCACAGAGCCTGACACGGGGCTCAATCTCATAACCCATGAAACCATGACCTAAGCCCAAACCAAGAGTCAGACACTTAACTGACTGAGCCACCCTGGCACCCCTAATATCTATATTTTATATACACATACATGGACATATACTCACACACTTTTCCTATCTCCAGTAATTTTACAGTTATGACCACAGACTTAAAACATGAAAATTTAAGATCTCTCTTCTAGGTTTAAAATAATATTGTCTCTCCCTTCTATCGTCTTCCTCTTTAGAATAAAGGTGGAATTCCAATGTGCTGTTAGGCCTCTCATGGCCTCTCCTACCTCATTTCCTCCTGCTTTGTCTGCCATCAGCTCTCTAAAAGCTTCATTTTAAGTCTCAAAGGGCCAGGCTCTCTCATACATCTGGGCATTTGCACATGCTGCCTTCTCTTGAAGGATGATAGGCTGCTGGTTTTCTCAGTGTCCTTGTCTAATGAGCAACCAAGAAAAATATTGGAGTCCTCCCTTGAAAGATGAGAAAAAGGGAAGGAGAAAGGAGTGAGGGAGGAACACCTAGGGGTTTACTGTGTAGCAGGAAGTCTTACTAAAATCCTTCGGAATTGTGGTGAGAAATGCAGGGAGCCAGAGATTCAGCAGGAGGGATTATCCTAGGCTGAACTTTTCAGTGATGACTACTTATACTTCTTTTATGTCCTGGGAAAGCAACTTCTGATATTCCCTAATTTTGTGCTGGCAGATCTATTCAGAGGCAGCGGAGGACCAACTCACAGAAAATGGAAAGAAATAATGTAAATTCCTTTTCTTTTTTTTAAGATTTTATTTATGTATTTGAGACAGAGAGAGAGTGCTTGAGTGTACAAGCAGGGAGAGAGGCAGAGGGAGAGCTAGCTTTGCTAGCAGGGAGCCTGATGCAAGGCTCAATCCCAGGACTCTGAGATCATGACTTGAGCTGAAGGCAGATGCTTAACCAACTGAACCACCCAGGCGTCTGAAAAGAAAGTGAATTCTTAATGATTGGAAGTCTGTGTTTGATGTTACCACTGCCTAAAATCCTCCTGCAGTCTCCATAATCTCCAAGGTAAACTGGGAATTTTCTGGCATGTTCCAAGAACCTTCTTAACCCTCAACACCCTGTACGTCTTCACCTCCTAACACGCTTAGCCTGCAGGGTTTCTCTAGGAAGTTCCCTGAGTGGATCACTCTGTGTCACCTCCTCCAGCATATTTATAATACTTGGAGTAGTTCTGAATCCCCTTGAAGGTGGACACACCTGTACTGACCATTCCCTAGTCAGCTTGCATATCAACTCCCATAGAGGACTCCTGAGTTGTTCCTAAACTTAGCCCACCCCCAACTAAACCCTAACTGAGACCATCCCTCTGCTCATCCCTAGCCCTAAACCTAACTTTGTTTCCCATATTTAACCCTAAACTTAACTTTATCTACAATACACATAAAATTGATGAGTTTTACTCTCACCCTCCCCACTCTAGTCTCACCCTCCCCACCCTAACCTTCAGCCTCGCCTCATCTCACCTTGCTGACCTCTAACCATAAATCTTACCTCACCTTACTCACTCCTAACCCTAAACCCAATCACCACCCTATTATATGAAAGGTGGATGGGTGAATGGATGGACTGATAAATGAGTGTACATATGGATTGATGGATAGATAGATACATAGATGGATGGATGGATGGATGGATGGATGGATGGATGGATGGACTGATAGACGGGTGTATGTATGTAGGTATGAATGGTTGGATGCTTACATGGATGTATGTATGGATGGATGGACTGCTAGACAGGTGGATGGAGCCATGGGGGATAAGGCAGTGGACTGTATATGTGTCTGTGTGAGTGGGTATAGGATGTAGATATATGATGAGTGATGGAGATGACAAAATGACTCACTGGATTTGCAGAGACCATACAAAAAATGTCATGTGAGAAGCTTACACCAGGGTGGGAGCAGAAAATATGAGGATGCAAATATAAATTAAAGGATGATTTTTTTGGAAGTCTGTGATGTCATCAGTGAAGATATTAACAAAAAGGAATGATATGGTCCCACAGAAATTGGGAGCCTGTGTCATTCTGTGATTCATAGAAGCTAAATGTATTTCCTTAACACCTGCTGCATGTCTCACACAAAGTGGGGCACTTGGGTGCCTGTGAATGCTTGGCTGGCACAAGGCCTGGCTTCAGGGTGGTAACACTGTGGCTTAATTAAAGGGAATGGAGGACCTCCTACTCTAGAAAGATGCTGTTTTATTAGTAACTCATTAAGTCAGTGATTATGGTCTTCTTGGTGTATCAGAATTACCTGAGGGGATTTTTTTGAAAAGACACATGTAGAACTCACAAATGGATGGTCTTGAGGGGGCTCAGGCATTGCCCAAGTGATTCTAATATGCATCCAGGGCTGAAGACTACTTCATTCATATTAATTAATAAAATTCGATCAGAAAAACTCTTACTCATCTTTCCAAATTGATTTTGCCAATTTGGTGATACTTTTTTTTTGCTAATAGAGCCAATTAGCCACACTCCTCCCAACCTCCATAGCACATTTTTCATACCTTTATTGAACTATGTACTGCATCATGAGGTATGGGTATGTAAGGTTCTGTTTCCCCTCCCCTCACTGCTGCCATAGCCAGAAATCAGCTGGCTGCATAGGACAGGAATATGAGAAACCTCAAGGAATCCTGTTACCAGAAATACCATATAGTGTCCTAGAAAGTAAAAGACACATCTCATCCCTTTGTGCAGCTACATTGGTCTCCCTGCAAGTTTTGTCTGGGCAAACAATTAAGACTGTTAAACAAACAATCATTTTTGTTATCCCCAAGTCTTTATGGCTCAGCTTCTGTGTCTCCAGAAGAGAGCATCTGATTGTCTGGATCTTCTTGGGCTAGGTGTCCATTTCTGACCTAAGAAGCTGAGCCCAAGGAGATCAAGTCATGTACTGATTGGACTCACTCTTTCCTAGAGGGCTGCAAGAGGAATCTCTCCAAAGGAGGGCTTATAGTCAGGGAGGAAGTGACCTACACCAATCCCATGCATGGCTCTAAGATACCCACCATAGATCTCCTAGTGAACCCACTGCCAAGCCCAGGACCTGGCATCTTGTAAGTGCTCAGGAAAGAACTTTTTAATTAATAAATATAACAAAGAAAGTTGAGGATCTGACTGATGATGAGGAATGATTTTCTTCCAAGGCCCAGGGGCCACAGAGTTCTCTCTTAGAAAAGGACTGAGAAGATTTCACAGATACAAGTCATCCTAACTGGGTCCATGGGGAAGACCTCACAGGAGTCCTCCCTTTGCTAAATGTCCTATCTTCTTCCTAGATGAGCCATCTAGGGTGCCTCACAGTTTTAATTGCGTAATGTAGTGGGTTGAATAGTGTCCCCCAAAGATATATCCACCTGGAACCTGTGAATGTGCCCTTATTCGAAAATAGGTTCTTTGCAAATGTAATTAAGAATCTTTGGGGGTTGCCTGAGTGGCTCAGTCAGTTAAGCCTGAGAAAGTTAGGCTACTATAACTATGAGTAGTTATGGTTAGGCCTTTGACTCAGGTCATGATCTCAAGGTCTAATCCCTGCTCAGCTAGGGATCTGCTTTTCTCTTACCCTCTGCCCCTCCACTATGTACTCTTGCTCTCTCTCCCTCTCTCAAATAAATAAATAAAATCTTTAAAAATGAATATTTTTTCTTAAGACTCGAGTACACAGCATAATGATTCAACAATTCTATGCATTACTAAATGCTCACCACAACAATTGTATTCCTTAATCCCTTTTACCTATTTCAGCCATTCCCCTCCCACCTCACCTCTGACAACCATCAGTTTGTTCTCTGTAGTTAAGAGCCTAGTTTTGTGTTTGCTTCTCTTTTTTTCCTTGTCTGTTGTGCTTCTTAAATTCCACATATATGGTCATCCTGTACTTACAGCGGGTCCTAAGTCAAACAGCAGGTGGGCTTATAAGAGAAAGACAGACAGGCAGAGGGAGATTTGAGATGGACACACAGAGAGAGCAAAGACTAGAGTGAAGTTTCCCCAAGCCGAAGTCTGCCTAAGATATCAGAATGTGGAAGAGACGGGGAAGCATCCTGCCCTAGAGCGTTCCAAGTGAGTGTGGTCCTCCTTACACCTCAATTTTGGAATTATGGTCTCCAAAACCATGAAAGAATGAATTTCTATTGCTTTAAGCCACCCAGTTTGTGGTCATTTGTTAGGGCAGCTCCAGGAAACTAGTACAGATATGCAGAAGACAGCTTCTATTCCTCTAGAACTTAAGCAGTATATTCTCCATCACATTTGAGTTTCAATTTACTGATAAGGGCTTGTCTTGAACAAGGCCAGCATAAGGTACGATTTTTCCCTTAAACGTGGGATTCGTACCTGGCCACTTTAGGAGACCAAAGAAAGGGTGTTCAGTGATGGGTTTTGACTTTGGGTGGCCAGAAAATGTGTGAGGAGTCTTTCACACACTGCCTCCTTTATGCTTCAAAAGCACACACTCCATTGTATACATAAACCACATCTTCTTTATCCATTCATCTTTCGATGGACACCGAGGCAATTAGAAACAACAAATACCCACCATTTGCTTCAACGTGGATGGAACTGGAGGGTATTATGCTGAGTGAAATAAGTCAATCGGAGAAGGACAAGCAGTGTATGTTCTCATTCATTTGGGGAATATAAATAATAGTGAAAGGGAATATAAAGGAAGGGAGAAGAAATGTTGGGAAATATCAGGAAGGGAGACAGAACATAAAGACTCCTAACTCGGGGAAACGAACTAGGGGTGGTGGAAGGGGGGAGGAGGGCGGGTGTTGGAGGGGAATGGGTGACGGGCACTGAGGTGGACACTTGACGGGATGAGCACTGGGTGTTTTTCTGTATGTTGGTAAATTGAACACCAATAAAAATTAATTAAAAAAAAAAAACACAAAAGCACGCACTCATCAGAGATGTGAAGGAAGAGACGACAGAGGCACCATGATGTGCCCTGACTCGAAACCTTTCTTCTCAACACGGCACTATTTTATGGTTTTGTCTCCCTAAGACTCATGGATCCATTCATCAAGTTCCCAAGAGCAGGCTGATTTTACATATGGCTCTTCCTACTCTGTGCTTTCCTCAGACGATCAAAACCCACACTATTTTAGTAGAAAATAAATAAATACATAAGGAGAGCATTATTCTTCTCAGGCAATCACCTTTTCTTCATTACAGCATTCCGGTTGCCTCTCCTAGTAATGGATCTTTATTTTTATCTCTCTATTTCATTCCTGCCATGAGGAAACAGTATAACCACCCCCATCCTCCCCGGGAGCCTCCTTTTCCATCAAAGGAGAGATGACTATGTCTTGAGTGTCTGTCTTCACCTCCTGCCTTCTTGCCCTGACTATCTGCACCTCATCTTCTCTCATTTTTCTTTTATGTGAAAGAAGTTTTCCCCCTCTCCCCAGCTATTTTGTTTGAAGGAAAACAAATAAAACCCCACTCCAAGCTTACCATCAGTATTGTCATTATTTACCACAAAGATCATTGCTCTGGGGATTATGGAGTTGGGTCTGAGATCACTGGAAGAAGACTCTCTTTTTTTTTTTTTTTTTTTTACACCTTGGTGCACCAAGCTGAGTGATTAAGATATACCCTAAGCTGATGGTGTTGTCAGACTCATTGTACCTGCTTTACTTCTCCTCACTTTCCCATCCCCTCTCCCACTTCTGCCCCACTATGTGTTGATGGAGGAAGCACAGGCTATGAGAAGAGCATTAGGATAAAAGTTTGTCACAGAGAACTCTGATGAAAATGGCCTCGCTATTAAGGAGGGGTTGTTTGGGTCTCCTGTGAGCACAGAGGCAGGATCCTCATCAGATCTTTCAAATAGTCAGCTTCCACAATGGCGTACCGAGGCCAGGGCCAAAAAGTGCAGAAGGTGATGGTTCTGCCCATCAACCTCATCTTCAGATACTGGCAAAATAGATCTTGGATTCAGATGTGGCTTTATGAGAAAGTAAACACGCGGATAGAGGGCTGTATCATTGGTTTTGATGAGTACATGGACCTTGTATTAGATGATGCCGAAGAGTTTCATTCTAAAACAAAGTCAAGAAAACAACTGGGTTGGATCATGATAAAAGGAGATAATATTACCCTGCTCCAAAGTGTCTCCAACTAGAATGATCAGTGAAGTGAGAAATTCTTAAGAAGGCCGCGTAGTTTGTTTTTTTAGATGTCCTTTGTTGGGAATATAGTTCTAAAGCCCTTGTTTGTATTGTTTTGATTACCTTTATGTTCTTACCAGAGGACAATAAATGCTATGGGATTGTTTTTATTTAAAAAAAAAAATCTTTCAAATAGCCTGTTCCTTCCCTGCTGGTCATTAAAAATAACTGTAGTTTTAGTGGAAATGCTCACTTAACTCAACATCAGGGAAATAGAAATCAAAACTACAATGAGATACCTACCACCTCACACCAGTCAGAATGGCTAAAATTAACAAGTCAGGAAATGACAGATGTTGGTGAGGATGCGGAGAAAGGGGAACCCTCTTTCACTGTTAGTGGGGTTGGAAGCTGGTGCAGCCACTCTGGAAACCAGTGTGGAAGTTCCTCAAAAAGTTGAAAATAGAGCTACCCTAAGATCCAGTCATTGAACTACTAGGTATTTATCCCAAAGATACAAACATAGTGATCTGAAGGGGCACTGGCACCTCAATGTTTATAGTAACAACGTCCAGAAGTAGCCAAATTATGGAAAGATCTCAGATGCCCAACAACAGATGAATGGATAAAGAAGATGTGGTGTATATATAAAATGGAATACTATTCGTCCATCAAAAGGAATGAAATCTTGACATTTGCAACAACGTGGATGGAACTACAGGGTATTATGCTAAGCAAAAGTAGTCAATCAGAGAAAGATGATCATTATGATCTCACTTGTGTGGAATTTAAGAAACAAAAAAGCATCATGGGGGAAGAGAGGAAAAAAAATAAAACATGATGAAATCAGAGAGGGAGATAAATCATAAGAGACTCTTGATTAAGAGGGAGGAAATAAACTGACGGCTGCTGGAGGGCAGGGGGATGGAGTAACTGGGTGATGGGCGTTAAGGAGAGCATGTGATGTAATGAGCACTGGGTGTTATATAAGACTGATGGGGTTCCCTGGGTGGCGCAGCGGTTTAGCGCCTGCCTTTGGCCCAGGGCGAGATCCTGGAGACCCGGGATCGAATCCCACGTCGGGCTCCCAGTGCATGGAGCCTGCTTCTCCCTCTGCCTGTGTCTCTGCCTCTCTCTCTCTCACTGTGTGCCTATCATAAATAAATTAAAAAAAAATTAAAAAAAAAGACTGATGAATCACTGAGCTCTACCTCTGAAACTAAAAATACATTATATGTTAATCAATTGAATTTAAATTTTAAAAAATAACTGTAATTTTTAAATATGCTAATAGACACACAATATAAATGGGAGTCCCATAATTTCTCTCTACCAGTGAGTTTGGGCAGAGGTTTTTTGTACTACTACCAGGCAAGCATGTATGACTGTCCAGAGAAATGTTTCAGAGCTCTCTTTTCCTTCTGTGGTGGGGCCTGACAGTGCCCCACATGGGGGCCACTCATCCTGTCTAGATTGGTAGGGAGAACCACTCAAACCTGAAGGAGTCCCAAGCAAATAGGGTGGCATCTTTGCTGCCTTATTTCATTGAATGGCAGGCAGGGGCTGTTCATTCCTTCAGCATAAACTAACTTTGAAGCTGGACAGACCATAATAAATGGAGTGAGGAAGAGAGAATGGACTGTTTCTGGATTGGACTCCACCTCTTTGTGACTATGAATTTGTACAGACATGCTGGTTTGTGAGGCCCCACCATCCTTATAGCTCAAATGAAGACAATAACTTCTGATCCCCTGCAAACTGAGAATAAAAAAATGTTTCACAAGTTTGAATAATATGCAAACTCTTAGTGGTTATTATGGTTAGGCTGATTTGGGACCTCAGATATCTAATGGTTTTGTAAATATACTTTTACTATATATATATATTAGATTATCATCTTTTTCCTACTTATTATCTTTTCAATTATAACGTATTTCTGGTGAAATAAAAAAAGATAAGTAATAACCGATTAACACAGACTGCACTAAAGTATGAATGAAAAAATTGCTTTTCAGCTTTTCTTAAAGAATAAGAGTTAGCAAAAGTCATGACTGTCTTCCTTCCCATCTCCGCAGATAGAATAAAGAGTCGGAAAATGCTATTTTTATTTTTAATGCTTATCAGAGCAATCTATTGACATAGTTTAATGAGTCAAATCGTGTATAGTCCCTGGCCCCAGCCATGCAATTTCCAAATCCCTCCTCAGACCCACTACTTACATCTCATTTATATATTTAGTTCTTCATTATATTTTTAAATGACATGCCTGTACTGCACTTTCTTGCTTTTCCCTTTTTAGGTATTATTTATTGCCTCCCTTCCACGGAAAATGTCATCGTAAAGGGTTGGGTACCTTTATGCAAGTGCCTGGGACTCCCTCGAAGCAGGTTGAATCATAGAACCCAGTGATGCATTTCCCAGACAAGTCAGCTCCATGCTAGGCATGGGATCACAAGAGGTGACAAGACACTGGGCAAGCACCCTACCCCTCCAACTGACAAGGCCTAGGATCTGCTGATGGATGACGGGAAGGCATCATGGAGAGGAGACATGATATGATAGATAAATAATTATGCCATCTGACAGCAAGTATGGCATTGACTTGAAGAAGGAAGAAAGGGTAAATGCATCTTTGAAGGAAGCTGAGGCTTTTCTTTTCTTTTTTTTTTAAGCTGAGGCTTTTCTATGCTTACTCTTCATTGTTCCCTTTTTCTGCCTTATTTGTAAACGAAACAACACTAACTTCTGAGTTCAAAAGAGAAAGGATGTTGCTGTGGCTTTATGACAACAACGGAGTCCAATCCAGATGGCCATGTTAAAGAGATCCGCCTATTATTTTTTGTTACCATCTCCTTGGTCGGCTTTGTCTTGATGACAGTGAGGTAGAAAATCCACTATCTGTGCTTCAGGAACTTGTTTAAGGGATCAAGGACATTGTCAGATGGAATCTATTTTGCTGGAATACCACAGTTTTGGGTTTTGTTCTCTCCTGGAGTAAAACAGACGAATCCCTGGGCTGATGAACACTCTCTGGTCAAGTGTACCCTTGGATATGGGGAGAAACGAGAAGCAATAAGGAGGGTGAGGAGAAAGTCAGAGAAGAGAAACTGCTCTACAATTGACCATCCTTGTCTCATATTCCATTTCATATTTATAGTACACTTTTGAGGTAGATATAGCAAGCATATTACCCAGTTCAGGTGAAGGAACTTTCCACAAAACTTCTTGAAATAAGGAGAGGTGCACTTAGAAGTCAAACCAGGTCTTTGTTTATATCCAACCATTTCAGTCACAAGATAAGGCAATACATATTAAACAACTAGAAGAATATATAAGCCTTAAGTATTTTTATGGTTACACTGGCCTTAGACCTTAGTTATCTGATGTCTTAGGCAAAATACTTAGCTTGTCAGAGTGTCTATTTCCTCAACTATGAATTAAAGTGATAATAGTTGCTTCAAGCTATTTGTTGAGCATCTGGGGTAATGCTTTCTAATACAATACACTGTTCACACAAGCCTGCCTTGTCCAAGTGTTTTGTGCATGTTGACTGATGCACTGCAAGCTTGTGAGATAGGTTCTATAAGGACCATATTGTCTGTCTTGCGGTGGGAAGATAGCCTCCCTGGGAGACAGAGTGATGTGCCAAAGCTCGCAAGTGCATTAGGCAGAAGATCTGAGACCCAGCCCTCAACATCATGGTGCAGGAACCTGCAACCATAACCCTTATGCAGTACTGCCTCAAATCTCTGAAACGTGTATAGGGCTGCTCAGATTTCTGGAGTCTCCATGAGTGCTGGTATCTTTGAGCAACATCTTCGAGATCACGTGGAAAAAAAAAAAAAGTACTAGAAGTCTCCAGCCAATTAATCTGGGATTTCTCCCAATGCATCAAACTTTTCATGCCTTCACTTTCTTCTTTGCTCAGCTCAAATTATTTCAGGAATATTTTTGTCAACACCCCGAAATCCCTCAACCTCTGCTTTTCACATCATCTGAGTAAAGCCCAAACCCCAGATGCACTCAGTAATTCTGTCTTCACTCAAGAAACAAGTGCTGCTAGAGATCACCCAGCAAAGCAGAATGCATTGATGTTCACTGTCAAAAGCAGAATCACCACTGTCAGGAAGTTCTCCTATGCTTTCTTGACCCATCAAGATCCTGTTTTCACCACAAATATTTCAAACCCTTACTACTTCTCTCATATCTCTGTAAACACCCCCATAACACATAGAAGGGGACAAAACCTTCAAGTTCTCAGATAAAATTGAAAGAGTGGGATAAGAACTTCCTCAACTTTCTCTAAATACTGAAACTTCAACATATGTCTTATCTTTCTATTTTGGTAACTTTCAAGGAGACACGCTCTTCCACATGAGGTCATTTCCATCCCCTTGTTCTGAGAAAGACTTCCCTGTCCCTGAGAATCTTAAAATTTCATTCATTTCTTGTCTCTCTCCAGTACATTTTGCTAGATCCTTCACATCAATACTTGTTCATTTAATCATGATCTTCCCATTTTAGAGGAAAAACACTTTATTGCTCTGAATCCTCTTCTAATTAACACCTTATCTAAAATCCCCCTTTTGGCAGACACCTTATGAAAAGAATCTCTTTCCTCCTGCACTTCCAAACACTCACTTTATCCCTTATGTCTGTCTGTTCTCTGCCCACGTCTGGTTTCTTAAATGGGTTCTTTCTTAGGTCACGGGGTGTTCAGTCCTTTATGGTGTCTTTCCTACACTTCAGGACAAAAGACTTCTAGTTTTTTCCCTCTGTCTCTGGGTTCCTTCTTCTAAGCCACTATTACCTTTGAATGTTGGAGTTCATTCACCCTAAACCCCATGTTTTTATTCTATATGTCTTCCTCAGACCAGATCAACAAAATCTGTGGCTTCAGTAGTCATTTCTAGGCTAAGGGCTCCCAAACTGATGGACAGAACAAAGCCTCTTGCTCTGAGACCAAATTCTTGGTCTTCCCTGACTTAGTGAATGGCATCATCATCAATAGCACAACCTAGCCCCTTTAGAGTCAATGGGAGTCCTACCACAGCCTCATCCTCATAATTAAGCTTTGGCCAATGCAAGATAATTTTATCCTCTAAAGATCTGTCTTCTCTGTTCACTTCTATCAATGCCTATCACCACTATGTTAGTTGAAGAGGCCACCATCTCTTACCCAGACACTACGGTGACCTCTGATTCCTAGCCCAGGCCAGGCCCCTTTCAAACCACCACTGAAACCCTCATGATTTTCAATACACAAACCTGGTCTTTTTGCTTCCAGATTAAAACCTCCTAATAAATCTTCCTTGCTCTAGGGATAGCCATCCCAGTCTTTAATATGCTTCCAGGGTCAAGTATGGACTGGAGCGAGTGTCTCCTCACCTCATTTCATGGCATGCCTGGCCCCACGGGCTATGCTCTGCACATACTTATTCTCGCTGTCTATTGCTATGAAACAAATAACTCCACACTTAGAAGAGTCAGCAGCCACCATGTTCATAGCTCAGGAATTCTATGGGTAGGGAATTCATAAAGAGCCAGTGGGGATGTCTGAGACCAGGAATTGGGGCTGGTAAGATCTGGGACTGCTGGATCCACTTGCCAAGATGGCACCTTCCTTGCCAGCCTAGAGCCTGGGCCAGGATGGCTGAGGACAGGCACAGCTGGGGCTGTCAATCCCAGCACCAGCCCATGGCATCTGCTTGGGATCCATGGCTGGTTTCTGAAAGAAAGCAAGCAGTCTTTAAGAGCTAGAATTCCCGGACAAGCTACTGGAAGCCATGGCCTTGCACAGCCCACCCTCGGAAGTCACAGGTCATCCCTTCTTGCACATTCTTTTCACCCAGGCAGTCACAAACATCTACCCATTTCACAGGACAGAGACCCCACCTCTTGATGAAAGAAGTTTCAAATAATTTGGGGCCATGTTTGAAAAGTGCTGCATTCTTTTCTGCCATTCCTCAAAAGCACCATTGACTCCCAGTCAGGGCTCATGCAGCCCTCCGCCCTTTCCTTCCCCACAACCTGATTAGTCATACCCATACTGAAGATGCCAGCTCCTTCTCTGCTTTCTCAGGGAGCTCTCCTAAGAATAAAAGATTGACCTGACCCCCTCTCCATGCTTCCCCCCATTCACTTCTTTGTTGCTTTCAATACCATTGTCATTCTAACCTCAAGTTGCTGATTGATAACTGCCCCCCTATTACATAATGAACTCCCCAAAGGCATAGACCCTAGAATGAATGAAGAAATGAAATGAGAGGGAGAGAGAACTGGAGCATGGTCTCTCCAACTCTATGTACAGAGCTCCTTGAACACATTTTGCTCCCTCTCTATGAAAGGAGAACATTCTGGCAGATAAGGCAGGAAAGACCTGTCTTCCGAGAACTGTGTTGGGAGGTCCTCCAGGAGAGTTACATGGGAAGAACTCTCTTGCCTTGTTTGCTTAATCATCCTAAATGAATGAACAAAACACTTTACAGCCTCCCCTGGCAGCCTCTGGCCTCTGTACATGGCAGAGCATGAATGTATGATTGCAGTGCTTGCCTGGGACTATTCAGGTATAGGCAGGAGGGCACAGATCAGGAGCAACAAGAAACAGAAGTTGCAGCTACACCTGGATATTCAGCTCCTTTGAGCCCTGGGGGCACCTGGATACTTTCCAGAAGGGGAACACCTGGGTCCCCCACAGCCTGGATGGCTGCCATGCACCTTTGCTTCCTGCTGAAATGCTGGGCAGAGTAGTCTGCAGCATCAACACACAGACCCCACATCCAAGGTAGGGGCTGGTGGGGGACAGTGGAGGTGAGCTTCTCATGAGGTGTGCTACCATTCTGAAGTCTGGCATTGCATTTTTTCCTGCTTTGTGCTAAGATGATTTTCCTCTCTGAGGCTGTTGTTCATCCCACAGGAGTGACCCAAGCTTCCATGTCCCAGTAGGAGGGGCTGGGTGGTTTGTGTTGTGAAATGTTCTGACAACAAAGTATACTGAACTGAGACCCAAGAAAACAGGGGCTTTTTTTTCTACTCTGACTCAACCATTTACATATTGTCATGACTAGGGTCAAAATTCAACCATTTACTAAGTCCAAAGCATAGTATTGAAAGAAGGTAGGAAAGTGACTCAAATTTATTTGGGAGATATATATATATATATATATCATAAACCCTATATGCTTCCAGGGTCAAATATACACCCTATATGTGTCTATCTATCTATCTATCTATCTATCTATCTATCTATCTATCCATCTATCTATTTATCTATCATCTATCTATCCACACATACATGCACATATATGCACATGCATACAGATACATGTGTGTGTGTACAGTATGAGCATTCCTATATATAAATGTATATACACATAAAATCAAGTCCCTAGCAACACAGTCACGTTTTGACCCGCCCTCCTCCCCTTCCACCACCCCTAGTTCGTTTCCCCGAGTTAGGAGTCTTTATGTTCTGTCTCCCTTCCTGATATTTCCCAACATTTCTTTTCCCTTCCTTTATATTCCCTTTCACTATTATTCATATTCCCCAAATGAATGAGAACATACACTGTTTGTCCTTCTCCGATTGACTTATTTCACTCAGCATAATACCCTCCAGTTTTAAAGTAATTTTCTTCTCTTGCATATGTTTTTTTCTTTAGATTAAGCTCTATATGGGCCAACTGACTCAGGAAATCTAGCTATATCTTATGCTGTTCTTAAAATCAACATCACAATCATCATTATGAAAGGTAATGGCAATGATGATTCCTTGAGCTTCAGACTATTTTTTACAAAATAGTCTGAGGCTACTGTGGTTGTATGCTCATCATCTCTTATACTGGGAAATAACCTCAGATGATTTACCTAAAAAAAAAAAAAGTTATGAACTCCTAAGTCTGGGCTGCCTTTCCTAAAAGAAGAGGTAGAGAACATGAGTATCCTGAAATGAATTAAATGTACCTTCTTTCAAAGGACAGCAGTTGTGAAGGAGGACAGCAGCAAAGGATACTTCCTATATGCTTATCTGATCCTATTTCCACCCAGGGATGTAGAACTGTACTTTAATTTTAGAAATATTACTTAATATTAGAAATCTGATTACTACCCCTTTAAATAAGAATACAAACTTTTACTCCATTCTTTCAACTCGACCTCCATCCTCAGAGAGACTGTGGATCTTTGTCTCTAATCAGTGCCTATTCCACTCTGTGTAAGAATCACCGATGTTGATAGAAATAGCCATGGGGTGTGCTAAGAACCCATTTCGTGTGTCAGAGGAGCTGGGTCTCCGCTAGATGAAATGTCAGAGGAAGGCAGATATCTCTATGTGAAATGACCTTAAGAAAACCCCGACCTCGCCAAAGATGACCTTTTTTTCCAGCAAGAAACATTAAAATTACAACCATATTCATGTTTCAGTTTCAAAAACAATATGTATTTCTCTTCCACACTCTCTGACTTGGCATCCTACATGTCTTAAATAAAGATATACCAGGGTCCTATTTCTACTCGGCAGTGCGGAGTTGATTTATTTCTGTCTGAACACACCCGCGGAATGAAGCTGCTCTTTTTAATTCCTCAAGAGGCCCATCGGAGGTCCATTTTATTGCTATTTTAGCTGAATGTTTTACTACTGTATCTGTATTTAATATTTCCAGTGTGGCCTCATTTTTGGAATTTTTCCCCCAAAATCCCACAGGCATCCTTGTTTTAAGTAAAATATATGTCTTATCAATGTGTTAATCAAACTGAAAATTCTGGCCCCAAAAAATGCAACTATAGAGAAATGTCCACATCTGATCACATTTGGATCTTCAAGTGCCAAAGTGCAAAGTGACAGATCAGGAGCAGAGATGTATTTTATAGCAGTGGCTGGAGGAACGTGGCTGGCCCAAAAGCCACATTGAGAAACAGGCTTTAAAAAGCACTTGCTTTATTCTACTTTGCGATTAGTCCTTAGTTTGTTTTTTGTCTATCTGCTTTAAGTGCCTTCTCTTGCCAATTAAACCCCCCCCTTTTTTATCAGCATGAATTCCATGGAACATGGAAAGCCTTTTTTCTTCAATACCTAACTGCCAAAGTAAAACATAGGATTTCAAAGCACCTGCCATTGTCAGAATGGGAGAATGGCTTCAGAACCTTCCAAGCTGTGTGTGTGTGTGTGTGTGTGTGTGTGTGTGTGTGGTGTGTGTTTTACCCTATTAATGGTGTTTAAGGTTCTGTGACACACATGCTCCCAGTCTCCAACATGAATGGGAGATCACTAGAGTTAGACTCCTCTCCAAAACAGGGCGCTGACTAGAGCTACAATCTACTCTGGGCATTAGACATGGACAAATACAAATGCAAGCAGCATACAATGGAGTGGGTTGGAAAAAAGACTTTGCTACTTATTCATTAGATCATCTAGGCCTATTCACCAACTCCTCACCTTTGAGTTACAACAATAGTGTCTACATCGTGCATGTGATGTGAAGGATGAAGGGAATGATGTGTGAGAAGCAGCTGGGATAATGCATGCATGGTGGAGAGTTCAAGTTAGGACTTAGGGTCAGAGTATCTTAAAAGACACAGCAAGAAGGCAAGGCTACTTCACCTCCATTCTTGTAGAACAGAAGACAATAGGAAGGTAAGGAACTGACAAATGGAGCAGGCATGCTGGCGCTTGAGCACTTGGGAATCACATTGCCATTTTGTTGTTACTAGAGAGAGATGTTGGTTCTTTTATCAGGTTAGAATAAATTTCCAGGGAAGAATTCTGATTGGCTTGGCTTCCATCATATGACCACTTTGTATTACAATATACTACTTGGGGAAGTTCAATAGAACGTGGTAGTTTGAAAGAGCATATTTAAGAAGGATAGTCTACTCTGAGTTGACAAATTATTAAATATCTACTTCTATTCATTATTGGTGTCATGGAGATTTCAGCATCCTGCTCCCCTCACCCAAACACTTCCCGAAAGGCTTCATACTTCCTCACAAATCAAGCCTGAACTATGCTGATGACATTCAAAGCAGTCCTTCCTCTGCGGAGATTTTTATCTGTCAACTTTATTATCCACTCTTTCCTTAAAATATATTTCACAAATGAGTCAGGATCATCTGTGTGCATATCTTCCTTACTTATGGGGATGACAAATCTTTCCATTTGTATCCTGCTTTTGGAATTCTGATGTGATTGTGTATCTACTATCCCATCTGATGTTTGGGACATAGGTAAGCAAACTGGGGCCATGGGAAAGGATCATAACCTATGGTTTATCTTATTTGCTTAAGGCAAGACATTTTGCAAAGTTTCTAAAGGGTAGCATCAGGATTTGAACTCAAGCCATCAGTCTTAAAATCAAGTTCTCTTTTAGAAGCCATGCCATCCATACATGAACACTTTATTCCTAGTCTGAAAACTATGGCTTTGTTGCTGACTAGTCATGATCTATAAATTTAAATATGGGGTGCTAGAAGGCTAAGACCACATCCCCATTATGAAGGATATAAGGACCTTCCATGCACAACAGTATTCCACTTAGGAACCTCAACAAACGGCAGCATATCTGCTGCTCAATGGGTTTTCAAAACTGAATGCTCTTTCTTTAGGCCAGAATCTGGACACTTTCTGGGAATTCAGTGAAGGCACCATAGACTCTCTTGTTTCTCTGTTCTTGTCAATAGCCTGTCCAAGATTTATGAAAGCTCTTTGAGGGAAAATGTAGTGTGTCCATATCTCTGCTACTTGGGACACACCCCTTAGAGCCTGGCTAGCCTTGGAAGGCTGCATGCTGACCCACACGTCCTAGCCTTTACCAGAGCTTCCAACCTTTAACAAGAGTTTAATTTCACGTCATCATCTTTGGTTTAATGTTAATAAGGATGATCATAAGGATTTAGGATGTGGGTGTTTGATAAATATTTGCCAAGTGATTGTGGATGTAACTGAATTAACCAAAATAATTTTGAAATATCTCACCTTAAAGATGAACCTGTCAGTTCTTCCCTGCATATCTATCATTTTTGCTGTAATATTTTGAAAATATGCTAAATGTTGGCATCATAATGAGAATAGTTGTAGCTTCTAGATGAATTGACAATTATTGGGCAATCTCTATACATAATAATATTTTTTGTCTTGAATTCTGCTTGTCTAATTTCAATATGGTTAGAATTTGCTGTATCTTTATTTACCTTTTATTTGCTACCTGTGGATGCTGTCATGAGCTGAGTATAATTTTGTAAACATCATATTCCTGATTTTTTAATTTGGTCTTACATTTAATACCTTTTAACGGATGGCATTTAATCCATTTATATTTATTGTGATTATTCATATCACTGAGCTTCTTTCTAGAATCTTACATTATGTCTCTTCTTTAACACCTTTAATAATAATGTGATTTCTATAATTATTCACTTTCCTAGAATTTTATTTTGGGGATAAAATAGAGCAGGTATGGGAATTGATTGTGGGTTTTTGTTGTTAATTTAGTTGTGCTTTTTCTCTGTTTGTTTGGAATGTATACATATTGCTTCTTTATCTTCATTTATTTAAGTAATCTCTACACTTAATATGTCCTTAAATACATGACCCTAAGATCAAGAGTCACATGTTTTGACTGAGCCAGACAGGAGCCTCAGATTTATTTTCCTTCTAAAATATTTCTATCTGGGGATGCCTGGGTGGCTCAGCAGTTTAGTGCCTTCTTCAGCCTGGGGCATGATCCTGGGGTCCTGAAATGGAGTCCCACGTCGGGCTCCCTGCATGGAGCCTGCTTCTCCCTCTGCCTGTGTCTCTGTCTCTCTCTCTGTCTCTCATGAGTAAATAAATAAAATCTTAAGAAAAATATATTTTTATCTGCCTGAATAATGTCTTTTTAAAAATTCCTGTAGTCTGTTGGTCATAATTTTCTCAGTTTTGAGCTATCTGAAAAGATCTTTATGGTACTTTTACTTTTAATGATAGTTTTACAGGACTCGCAATTAGTTACAATCTCTCAAAATGTGGAAGATGTTACTCTTCTTGTTTCTGCTTTTCAACTGAAAATCTGTTAGCTTGTTAATCTTTTTCTCTCTGGTGACTTTTGGAATCTTACTGAAGTTCTGAAGTTATACAACAATGTGTCTAAGTGTGAAATTCCTTGTTTTGTTTCATTCGTCTTGATATAAATTGTACTTTATTTTCTGTGTTTTATATTTTTGTATTCTATAAGCATTTTCCATGTTTCTCTTTCAAGTAGTCTGGTTATTTCTTCTATTTAGATATTTCTTCATGATTCCCAATTTTCAGTTCATTTTAATCTTATTTAATATTTAAACCATTCATTGGATATTGAAATTTAATACATTTATTTCTAATGTACTTATTTCATTTTTTCAAGTCTGTGTGAACACAATTATCTTTTGTTCTTTACTAATTTTGTTTTATTTCCTTAAATATTTCAAATATACTTACTTTATGTCATATGTATAACTAACTGTATGAGTGTCTGTGTGTGTAGGACCTACATTTGGCAGATGATCTTCAGAGACGATTTTTAGTTGATTATTTTTGAGGACCAAAGGACCTACCGATATGGCACTATTTCTGAATCCTTGTGAGGTTCCTGTTCTAAAGTCCAGGTCTCAGGTTGACGTCCACCATTGAACCAGGGTCTAAGCTTAGTTTTATTGAACATAGCCTTGCTTATTGCTCACCTCTCTTGTTCTACTTTCAGCTCACTTATTTTCCTGTCTGCTTATTTTCAGTTCTTAGAGATTTGCTTTATATTCTATCAAGCCATTTAAAAAGCACTAAAATTATTTTCATCTATAAACATGTTAATTTCTCATTAACCTAAATCTGGTTGTATTTCAGCCAAGATATTCTTTTGATGATCTTGTCTGCCATACAATCAGAAACATACTTCTGGAATTATTTGGGGGGGATATTGTCTAATTGATCATTCTGTGTTCCTGGACCTCCAAATAATGATAATGAAAAATAGTAATAATAACAAGAAGTGTATACTGAGAAATTTTCATGGCTCCAGAGACCATGCCCAACAGGTATAAAATATGTCTTCTCTCCATGGTGAAAAAACTGTGTTTTTGAGAGTAAAATTAAATGGTATTTACTTATCAAAAACCTCATTGATAGCAGAGCTGGGGTTGAAAGAAGCTGGCATAATATTCTCTACATTTAACGCTATGCCATGCTGTATATCAATTTGAAAAATATAAAATTATATAGTTTTCACAGAAAACTGCTTTTTGAATTCACAGCTAGAATGTATACTAATTTACCTCAAAAGACTGGCCTGACCCCTCTTTCCAACAATGAGCATTACAGGACTGATCATACCTCCGCTTTTCTGGGGACCCTGGAAAAGCTCTGGAACAAGCCAGAAATTGAATTTCATCAATTCAGGTAGACATCCTCATTTGCATTCCTCTCTCTAATCATAACATTCTGGTCAGTATGTCTATTTTGTTGTGTATTTGTGTATGACTTCTTATTGCAACCATTTCAAAAATGAACAAATAATTAAAGAGATGAAAGTTGAACACAGAGATACATGATTGTCTTATGGAAAAAGCTTAAGTCACTCAGCTCATGTTTTCAGAACACATACAAGATTCTAGCAGTGCAAATGTCCACATCATGTATTATTTTAGCTTTATTATTGGAGGGGTGATCCTTTTCTAGTGTGCTAGGCAACAAAAAATGACAGCAAATGCAATTGGATTAACATTAGAAACCTTCCAAAAGGTTTTCCTTCAACTGTTCTTCACTTTTTTTTTAAATTTTTATTTATTTATGATAGTCACAGAGAGAGAGAGAGAGGCAGAGACACAGGCAGAGGGAGAAGCAGGCTCCATGCACTGGGAGCCTGATGTGGGATTCAATCCCGGGTCTCCAGGATCGTGCCCTGGGCCAAAGGCAGGCGCCAAACCGCTGCGCCACCCAGGGATCCCTCAACTGTTCTTCACTTAAAACAGTTCTCCCGGGTCCTCTTGGTTCTATACATTGTAGAGTTGAGAAGACAGAGGCAATGAGGCTCTGTGGCTTGCTAATGCCACAGGACAGGTAACAAGGTTCTCCAGAGAATCAGAACCAATATGACACATATACATTACACACACACACACAGATGATTCATTAAATGGAATTGGCTCACATGTGATTATGGAAGCTGAGAAGTTCCTGGAGACCCAGGGAAGCCGAAGGTTTTGTTCTCAGAACCAGCAGACCAGTGATGTAAGTCCCAGTCGAGGGCAGGAGAAGCCTGATGTCCTAGCTCAAGATCTCAGGCAGAGAGCAAACCCCTATTCCTCAGCCTTTTGTCCTCCCAGGCCCTCAGCATATTGGATGGTGCCCACCCTCCTTGGGGAGAATAATCTGCTTTACTCAGCCCACCAATTCAAATGCTAATCTCTTCTGGAAACATAATCACAGGAACACCCAGAAATAATGTTTAATCTAGGCACCCCATGTTCCAGTGGAGTTGGCACAAGAAATTAACCATCGTAGCCAGTAAGTGGGAGAGGCAGGAAGGACCACCTCATAGGTCCAGAACACTTCTTTCTCCCCTTGTGATTCCTACATTATTAAAGTAAATACTGGTCAGTTCCCCTTTCCCGACTCTCCAGGGGAAAATTAATATTAAATAAAAAATAATAAAAAGCTCTTCCATCTACTTTTCTCTGTCATACTGCTTCTCCATACTTTGGTTCCATTTAGAGAAAATTATTTATTATCCATTCTCTTTAAAATTCAGTATTTTCTAACAGATATTCTATTAGTTCCTGGGGTCCCAAGTGTCACTGAGAGGATGGAGATACTGACCTGAGTGGCCCCAGAATCCACCAGGATTTCCCTCATGTCCAGTGTCAAATGTCTTTTAATTTGTCTCCCCAGCAATCTGCTTATCCTCCAAGAAAATGGGCCCCTGCCCTTAGAAGAGCCCCCTCTTTCGCTACAAGATGTGTTCCAGCCAAATAACTTAACATCTTTTCTCTGCAAGATACCATCCAAGGCATAATATTTTCATTCTGACATGTCTAGTGAATCCTGCAAAAATACCATTTTATTAAAAGTGATTTGCCTTTCAGGATTTATTGCCTTTCTTGGATATAAATGTTGCAGCTCTCCAAATTGAGATGGAATATTGGCTAATTCAGGCTAAAGAAAGTCCACTCTTCCTTGGAAGCTAGATTCTGAGCTGGAAGCATGCCTACATGATTAGTTTGCTGAACACTTTGGTTCTACATTTGAGGGCACTGAGAAAAAGATATCAAGTCACTTGCTCAAGAATACACAGGTCATTTTGACGGGAGTATTCAAGGGTTGGTTGTCTTGTGCTTCAATACTCTAATTAGCAAGTTGACATAGTCACAGGAGATTGCAAATCCTAGAAGGGCAGTGATAATGTCTTTATAATTCTATTCTCTATTGACTATTTTAATGATATACCCAGATACTCAAAACATGACTTCCATATCCAAAGATCATAGCATTTTAGGACCCTCAGAAACTTTATGGCAGAAAAGAAAGTTGCATTTCAAAACTAATGGAATCTTATTTATCTGCTAGGAATTAGGCTCTGTGCTTTTCAGTGCATTATCTCATTAATGCTCATAAGTATTTGGTGAGGTAGGTACAGCTACGATTTTACAAACAGAGAAACTAACACTTAGAAAGACGGCAAATTCTGCTCAGAATTATCAGCCTGTCAAGGGTAGAATGAAGCATTGCATCTTGTTTTCTCTGTCTTGGAAGTCCTAGCTTCTAAACCATATTGGTTCCTCCACTCAAGAGCTATGAGCCACATTGGGGATCCCCTCACCGGGACACTGAGGACTTGCCATGACAGAACTCAACAGGTCCCAGGTAGAACAGAAGCCAACAGAAGCTGACTCAGACAGCAGGAAGTCCAGGAAGAGATGAGTGAGGCCCTAGGGAGCCCTTGATGCCTCCCTAACAGGCACCACTGGGGGTCAGAGAATCTGCAGAATGCTGTGGAGGATAGAGAACCTGGAGGCTGGGCTTATTAGGATAACTGACAGGTGCACAATTCTGTTACCTAAACTGTAGTACAAGCTTTGATATAGTGGTGAACAAAGCAAGGATGTGGGCACTCAAGCCCTAGGAAAGGAGAAGGGGTGACAAGGATGGATAAGGGCTGACGGTCTGGGCTAACAGGCAATGTATGTGGTAAGAGAGCTGTGGGTTAAGTGTGCATCACTCCAGAATCCCATTCTCTCTCTTCCATGCTATTGCTGTGTGACCTATGCTAAACACTTAACCTGTCTGAGAATCATACGTTTCATCTCTAGAATGAGGAGAACTATAGTTAGGGAAGTTTTTTTTTTAAGAGTTTATTTATTTTTTCATGAGAGACACAGAGAGAGAGGCAGAGACATAGGCAGAGGGATAAGTAGGCTCCCCCACGAGGAGCCCAATGCAGGACTTGTTCCCAAGACCCTGAGATTAAGATCTCAGCAAAAGGCAGATACTCAACCAGGTGCCCCCTCAGGGAAGTGTTTTAAATAAATTTAAAAAACCCATAATATGCAAAACTGCCCAACACAGTTGTCTGTCACATAGTAGGTGATTTTTATTATTTTATTTTTGTCCAGCTTTACTGAGAAATAACTGACATACAACACTGTGTAAATTCAAAGTGCACAACAGGTTGACTTGATAGATCTATATATTGCAAAATGATGATTACCATAGCATGAGAGAACACCCTCATCACATCACATTGTTACTTTTTCTTTTTTTGTAGTGAGAACATTTAAGACCTACTATCTTAGAAATGTTCAAGTGTATAATACAGTATTATTAACTATAATCACCATCTGTACATGAGATCTTCAGAACCGATTTGTGTTATAGCTGGAAGTTTGTACCCTTTGACCAACATGTCTCCATTCTCCACAACCCCTGGTAATCACCATTTTACTCTGTCTGTATGAGTTTGACATTTTTCGATTTCACATATAAGTGATATGTGATCACTTTCTCTCTCTATCTAACTTACCTTTCTCTAACTTATTTCTCTTAGGATAACTCAAAATCTTTTGCACAGCAAAAGAGAAAATTAGCAAAATTAAGAGACAACTTATGGAATGGGAAAAAATTACAAATTGTATATCTGATAAGGGGCTAATATTCAAAACATATAAATACATAAAGAACTCATACAGCTCAATGGAATGAAAGCCAATCTGATCAAAACTGAGCAGAAAACTAAATAGACATTTTGGCAAGGAAGGCATACAATGACCAATGGGTGCATGAAAAGGCGCCCCACATCACATTCATCATCAAGGGAATTCAAATCAAAACCACAGTGGATATCACCTCACACCTATTGGAATGGCCATCATCAAAAAGATATGAGACCAGCGTTGACGAGAATGTGAAGAAAAAGGAACCCTGATACACTGAAGAAAAAGGAACCCTGACGAGAATGTGAAGAAAAGGGCATGTCAATTGATGCAGCAACCATGGAAAGCAGCATGGAGGTTCCTCGAAAAAATTAAAAATATAACTGCCATATGACCAGCAATTCCAACTCTGGGCAAATTTCAAAAATAAAGTAAATCGGTATACCATCGCATTCCCATGTTCATTGCAGCATTCTTTACAGTAGCTAAATACAGAAACAGACTAGCTATCTGTCCACCATTGGATGGATAAAGAAGAGGATGAGTATATATTTGATGGAATACTATTTAGCCATAAGAAAGAAGGAGATCCTACTGTTTGCAACAACATGGATGGACCTTGAGGGAAGTAGGCTCTGAATCTGTGAAATGTAATTCTTTACATTAATTCTTTCTCTACATTAATTTCCTATGGTTTCTGTAACAGATTACTACAGACTTAGAGTCATACAACAACACAAATTTATTACAATTGTAGAGGTCAGGAGGTATCTGGGTGCCTCAGTCAGTTAAGCATCCAACTCTTGATTTCAGCTCAGGTCATGATCTCAGGATGGTAAGATCAAGCCCCCCCCCCCCCCCCCGGCCCCGTTGACTCTTTGCTTAGCAGGGAGTCTGTTTGAGATTCTCTCCCTCCCTCTTTCTCTGCCTTCTCCCCATTTGTTCATAGGCACACGCACACTCTCTCTCAAATAAATAATTCTAATATATATATATATATATATATATATATATATATATATATGTTGTGGAGGTCAGAAATCCATATGTGCCTTACTGAGCTAAATCAGGAGGTTGGCAGGGTTGCATTCCTTCTGGAGGCTCTAGGGAAGAATCTGTTTCCTCACCCCTTCCAACTTTCTAGGGGTACCCACATCCTTGGCTCAGGGCCTCTTTCTCCTTCTTGAAAGCCAGGAGTATAACATCTTCAAATCTCTCTTCCTGCTTTTGCCTTCACACCTCCTACTCTGATTCTGACCCTCCTGGCCTTTCTCTTATAAGGAACCTTGTGATTGATTGGACTCGTCTGGATAAAGCAGGATAAGCTTCTCATCTCTAACAAAGTCCCTTTTCTTCCATATAAGGTAATATATCCACGGGGCCCAGGTATTAACACCTAGACATTTGGGGAGGAGAGTCTTTTTTTTCTACTGACCACATTCTATAAAGATCAAATGATTCCCGAGATAGACTTGGAACCATATCTCCAGACAGGGCTGGGCTGGATCCCACTGCAGAGGGAGGTGACCAGGTAGGGGTGGGGTGGTGGCTATTATCATACTGTGTAAGCAATCCAAAACAGCTCTTCCATTCTACAACTGAGAGCACCAAGACCAGCAAGGCAAAGTATCTCCTTCAAGGGTACAGAGAATGGGTTTGGGGTGACTTTGTTCATATTTAACACAAACATGATAAAGCAGCAAATGCCCCTACTCCTTATTCATAAGTAAAAGTCACCTATGGCGTCTGCATAAATTCTCCTGATCTCTCTCTCTCTCTCTCTCTTTTTTTTTTTTTTCAGGGCCTCAAGGCTCAATTGCACATTATCCTGTGACTGTGTTTATTTGTGTTTTATCTTAGCACTTGTCATTTTCTGAAATGATCCAGTTTTTATTTGTTTGCTTTCTAAATTGCCTGCATTTTTTCAAACATTGTCTAGTTCAACGAGTATGTGCTGGATGGATAGATGGATGGATGGATGGATGGATGGATGGATGGATGAGTAGCTGGCTGGCTGGCTGGATAAATGGGCAGATGGATGGATGGATGGATGGATGGATGGATGGATGGATACTGTATGTTAAACAGAATGCTGAGCATTTCATGTATGTTATCTTGTGCACTCCTCATGTTTCTGCAGGTAAGCACCATTACAGACGAGGAATGGAGACTTGGAGAGACTATGTGATGTGACCAAGGACATAAGCAAGTGCAGAGTTAGGATTAGAACTCAGATCATCTGCTCCGGAGCTATGAAGACCTTCACCTCCTGAAAAGTTCTGAGCAAATCCTGGATTCAGACCCAGCATTTCCACAGGCAATGAATGCATGCAGTTACCTCCTGAAAGGGAGTATTCTTGAGACTTTCACTCTCCTGTCTGCTCTGCTTTCTTCACAGGCTTTCAATTTCAGTGTAATCCAACTTAACAGCATAGAGCGGCTCCTGGGAAATTGGTTTATCTGTGTGGATGGGCCCCTGTAGCCCACAGCTAACCCACTCACTGCCCCTGACCACTGAAGAGCAGATAAGTAACCGAGGTGTGTGTGGATGAGTGTTGGAGGATATCACAGCTGGAAAAGAATCTGAAATTGACATATAGGAAAAATGGAAGGAAAAATGCTCTGGATGTGAATTCACTATCAACACTAACACATGTTAAAAATCTCCCCTTCTACTGAGCTCTATATTTATACTTTAAAGTAGCTTTTAAACTCATCTTACAGAATCACCCTAGAAAAATGTATGCAATAGAAGTTACTAAACCCATTTAATAGAAAATAAAACCAAGGGACACCTGGGTGAGTGGTTGAGTGTCTGCCTTCGGCTCAGGGCGTGATCCCAGGGTACTGGTATCGAGTCCCACATTGGGCTCCCTGCAGGGAGCCTGCTTCTCCATCAGCCTGTGTCTCTGCCTCTCTGTGTGTGTGTGTGTGTGTGTGTCTCTCATGAACAAATAAATAAAATCTTTTAAAAAAATAGAAAATAAAACCAAGTTTCAGGAAACCAGAGTAACATGCCTATGACCATACAGCTAGTAAGTACTGTTCTTTTTTTTTTAATTGTATTTTAATGCCAGTGTAGTTAATGTATAGTGTTACATTAGTTTCAGGTATATGATACAGTGATCCAGCAATTCCATACACTAATCAGCGGTCATCAAGATAAATGCACTCTTAATCCCCATCACCTATTTCACCTATTTCACCCATCCCCCACCCACCTCTCCTCAGCAACCATCTGTTCTCTATAGTTAAGAGTCTGGTTTTTGTTTTTTGTGTTTTTTGTTATTGTTTTTCTTTTGGTTTGTCTCTCTTTTTAAGCCCCCTCTGATCATTTGTTTTGTTTCCTAAATTCCACATATGAGTGAAATCATATGGTATTTTTCTTTCTCTAACTGAATATTTCACTTAGTGTTATACCCTCTAGATCCACCCCTGTTGGTGTAAATGGCAATATTCATTCTTTTTTATGGTTGACTAATACTCCATTGTATACTTATTCATCAGTTGATGGACACTTGGGTTGCTTCCATAATTTGGATGTTGTAAATAATGCTGCCATAAACAAAGGGGTACATATACCCCTTCAAATTAGTGTTTTTGTATTCTTCAGGTGGATACCCAAGAGAGTGATTACTGGATCATATGGTAACTCTATTCATTTTTTTGAGGAAACTCGATACTGTTCTCCAGAGTGGCTGTACCAGTTTGCATTCCCACAAACAGTGCATGAGGGTTCCTTCTTTTCCACATCCTGGCCAACACTGTTGTCTCTTGTGGTATTGATTTTAGCCATTCTGACAGGTGTGAGGTAACCGATTTGAATCCTGTTATATCTTGGCACCAAGCACCTATTTACCTCATGTCATGGGTTGAATGGTGACCTCCATAAAGATATGTCTATGACCTAATACCCCAAATCCACAAATATTATCTTATATGGCAAAGTTAGGATTGAGAGAAGGTTTTCCTGGATTAGGTAGGCCCTACATGCCATCACATATATCCTTATACAAGACAGGCAGAGGGTGTTTTGGGACAGAAGAGGAGACTGAATGATGGAGGTGAAGAGAGGCAGAAATGGGAAGGATGGAGCCACAAGAATGCCTACAGCCACAGAAGCTGGAAGAGGCCTGAAATGAATCCTGCCCTGGAGCCCTTGAGAGAGCATTGTTCTGTTGATGCCTTGACTTCAGATTTCTGGCCTCTAAGAACTATGAAAAAATACTTTCTGTTGGTTTAAACCCCCAATTGGTAGTAATTTGTTACGGCAGTTACAGGATACTAATACACCCAAGCTCTCTCTGGTTTTAGTTAAACTGATAATTTAGAATACATCTTGGCTTTTTCAATTAAAAATGATACATTTTAACAAAGACATTTGCAAATATTTACTAAACATTAAAAACATACTCTCACACATTAAAAAAATCTTTATAGAAAATGTATGTATATCTTACAAGATCTATGCTTTTCATTAATGTGGATTGCCAGTAACCAGACCTCTCTGACATGTTAGCAGAATAAATGATTTCTGTAAAAAGTCATCCCCAGAACTGACTTCCCCATTTTTCAGACAGGTCATCTCACAATTTATTTGGGTTCAGTTGCTTTTTAGTGAGGGAGGATTTTGCTAATTATTGAGAGTACATTATTCCCCGGGGGACTTTGAGGGTCCTTTTATGGAGAAACAATCCCCCAAAGACCCAAAGTAAAAGCTATAGCTACTCATCACCCAAAACTGTAACACATGTAAGGACTTAAGCTCCAGGTGGGGAGTACTGGACTGTTCCATCTTCTCAGAATTTATTAACTTTTTTAAAGATCTTATTTATTTATTCATGAGAGACAGAGAGAGAGAGAAAGGCAGAGACACAGGCAGAGGGAGAAGCAGGCTCCATGCAGGGAGCCGGCCACAAGACTCAATCCCGGGACTCTGGGATCATGACCTGAGCTGAAGGCAGATGCTCAACCACTGAGCCACCCAGGTGTCCCTCTGCCCAGAACTTAGTCTGCCATCAAACTTAATATGATAAGAGTCACAGGCTAGGCCGCAGAATCTGGGAGGCACTCAGGCAGGTGCAGACATTGGAGTGAGAGCTCTCTAAGTCCTGCACAGGGAAATGCTTAAACACAGAAAACTCAAAACCAACCTCCAGCTTCTTTATTCAGTTTACCCAGAGAACAGAAGGTCTACATGCCAGTGGAATGGATACAAATAACAATTCCTCTGGGGTACCTGGGTGGCTCAGTTAGTTGAGTGTCTGACTCTTGGTTTTGCCTCAGGTCATGATCTCAAGGTTGTGAGATGAAGCCCCACATCCAACTCCATGCTCAGCAGAGTCTGCTTGTCCTTCTCTTTCTGTTCCTCCTTGCTCTCTCTCTCTCTCAAATAAATAAATAAATAAACCTTTAAAAATTAAAAAAAAATAAAATCCTATTCTTTGTGATGACAGGATTTTAGGCTGTCTTGGGTTCGCTTGAGATAAGCCCCTCCTGGACTATGTCCAACTTTCAAATCAATGATTTCATCCAAGGAGCATTTACCAAGTGCCAGCAATATTCATGGTGTTGTCCTAAGCTTTGCAGAGCAAATTTTAATAAAATATTGTCTCCAGGAATTCTGGGTCTAGGAGTGAAGATTCGAGAGTAAAGTGGAGTTTTGTCAGAATTTAGGAAGTGCTGCAAGGTGACCTGATGGAGGGACAGAAATTAGTAGCAAAGTGTGATTGTGATGCTTAACTCAGCCTTGATGTTGAAGGAAGCCACCGTGGAAGAGGTGCCAAATTCCTTCTGCATGAGACAGCTGGTAAGAGTTTCCCTTGCCATAGTGAAGCATAGGGTGGGACATGGAAAAGAGGAGGGAAATGCCCCACATGTCCCTGTGGGTAGCAGAGCAGGAATGAGAGGAGTGTGTGTGTCTGTCTGTGTGTGTGTGTGTGTGTGTGCTCGCACACGTATGCACATGTGCCAAATGCTGGCCCAGTGCTGAAATTGGTGCACAGAGAATCTCCTTTAAACCTTGGGACATTCTCATAAAACCGTCACTATTATCGTCCCCATTTTACAGATCACAAAACTGAGGCACAGACAGATGAACATCTCCTCTGCAGATCTCACAGTGGCCCAGCCAGATTCAGTTCCAGCCATCGGGTTTAAAGCACCAGTGCTCTTCACCTGTGTTTGATGAGGTCTTTGTGGCTGCAGGAATAGGTGCATCTGCCTAAAATTGGGCTTGTCTCTATCCCAGAAGGAAAATTCCCTCTGGATATGTGTTAGCTTTTTCTTTTTAATATTGTGGTATCCTCTGGGGTTTAGTAGCATTCGTTTTGTGAATAGTATCTGGACCCAGGGGCACGAGGTGGCAGGCTAGGGGTGGGTCGGGTGGTTTCTGGAGACTGGAAGCCACCACTACCCTTCCTAGCTTGGAAATGTAGGCTCCTCTCTGCATCTCTGACCATGCTTTCTCTTTCATTAAGTACCTACTTCCAGGCACTTGTGAGATGCCTGGAATGTTCCCCACAACATAGTAGGTGTTTGATAAATAATGCTTGTTATTATTACTGTGCAAATGTCTCCCTGACGGAGATGTAATTATGCCCTTCACTCTTTCTCTCCAGTGGACTTTCTTCTTGCATCCTTCAAACATTCTTAGGGGTTTAAAGCAGTAAATGCTCTTCGCTTCCCACCCACCCTTATCCTGGTAAATGCACCACTTCTGGGAAGCCTGGTCTACGTCTCACTTTGTGCTGCAATTCTAGAAACAGGTCCTGCATTCTTGCTGTCCAGTTGAGCTTACTCGAGGGCGTGGGGGACTCAGGCAGATGGACACACTTTTCCTGGACTCTGCTCACCTGTGTCTTCCAGCTGGAGAAGCAGCTTTCTGATCCACTCCTAGAGCCTTCCAGCCCTTCCTACCATTGGGAGGGCTAGGTGCTCCTTATGGATAGTTCCATCTGGGGCCCTTTCCTCCTTCTGGTCTTTGCACAGTGTCCTCTCTCAGTGAAAGCACCCCTGAGATAACCCTCTCCCCTACCTGGCATTCTCTGTCTCCCACCTTGCTTTATTTTTCTGCAAGGGGCCATCACCATTCAAAATGCAAAGTATTGTACTTTTGTCATTTATTTTTGTTAGTTGACTTAGTTTATGACCTGATGTATGTGTCAGAGGGCATCCAGTGCCACATTCCCAGGACCTACAACTGCGGCTTCCACCTAGGAGGTACTAGAATAAGAGTCCTTGAAGGAAGACCCCTTGTTGACAAGTATTCTTACCAAGGAGACCAAATATGCAGGTGACTTCAATAACTAATAACCTGGTTGACTCTGAGGAGCACAACACTGATCTGACTCACCTGTTAGTATAAGCAGCCAAGTTTCACAGCATCGCAACACCTAAAACCACATATACTTGGATATCTCTTTTCATTGCATCAAAACCACTCTGCCGTATGTATTGTCCCCTTCGGGGGGAGCGGACAACTTGCCTAGCATTGGAGTCAGTGGAATTTGGCTTATCTCTGAGGCTAAAAAGGCTCGAAGTCTGTGTTTCACACATTGCAGAAGGAAGTTTCAATTTTATTAAACATCACAATCTGATGTGATGCGTGTCTTGCACAGATTCTCAGGCCCTGGCAGCTGTGGGGCTTCTGACTGTGGGGGTCTCAGGGAAGGCCCAGGAAAGCATCCCCCCAGCGGTTCTGATGCATTTGACCCATGGATACAGGTTTGAGAAACCCAGGCTCCACCCTGCTGCTTGTCTATTGAGAGAGCCAGGAGAGATTAACTGGGGTCCCCATTCAACGCGGGTAGCAGGCAGGTAGGGGGTTGTGGTGTTCTTCTGTATGTGTGAGAGAGCAGAGTAAACAGGGAGGGAAGAATGGGTTGGGGGAGATTTTATTATTTTATCCCTCCCAGCCCCCCAGATATTTATAGCTCAAATGATGCCCCCAAAGAGACCGCTTGACTCTAAACTCATAAAATGTCTACTTGGGAGTCAGACTGTAATTTACTTTTCTAAAGATGCCTCAATTATATCCAAGGAAAAGCCTGGTTACATTTTTAAAACTCAGGAGCAGCAGCTTTTAAATTTATTCAGACTAATGAGCACGTATAAATTTGGCGAATGCTAATTCACAGGAGTCGGTCGTGGCGGCAGGAGAAACACAACAAGAGTGTCACTGGCGGGGAACAAAGTGAATGGGTGATATGAGTGACAGTAAAGATTTCTTTTAACATCACTAAAAGGCGGCTGAAGTGACAGGTAAGAGGACAGACGCGGGATTCTGCAGCACTCAGAGAATTTGTGTACTATCAAGAAGGGACACGTTGACTTGATACGAACTTAATAAGTTCAGCAGAGAGTAAGAGCCAAGGGTGGAGGGTGGCTCTGGTGCCAAAAGGGCACCCAGTCTGCTTCCTTGGGAGGCAGGGGACGCTGATCACACAGCCATTCAACTGGGGGCCTCCGAATCCCTTCTCACAGATTTCGCAGGAATTAGGCACATGGTTTTAATCTGTTTCCACAGATCTTCCAAACGAACTTAGCATCCTCTGGAGACAGCTTTTACTTAGGATCATGTTGAAGGGAATGAAACCCTAAATCAAAACCCATCAGTGTACATCTGGATTTTGAGAGAGTCACTCCCCAGTCAAATCTACGGGCTTCTGAAGTTGGAAGCCTCCAGCTCAGGGAGAAAGCCATGGGAAGCAAAACTTTGAAAGCTTCATAAGCACGACTTTCTGACCCGCAGTTGTGCTTTCTCTGGGGCGGAGAGGGTGGGGTGGGGGTCCTGAATGGAATGCAAATGCCAACTCGGTTCCCATTTCCTCGCTGTGATTTTTTTCCACCAGAGGTGGGCACCTGTCTGCACCTGTGTGCACGTGGGAGCCAGAGCCCACCTGAATGGAGCGCATCCTTGCTTACCTGTCCAGCCTTCCCCTCCCTCTTCTGCCCACACACCTTCCCCAAGTCCCCATTTGCGATGGCCTGAATTGTATCCCTCCAAAATCCATAGGTTGAAGGCCTAACCTTTACTACGACTGCTTTTGGAGCTAAAACTTGAGGGAAGTCATTAAGGTAAAAAGAGGTCATAGGGTGGAGCCCTGGCCTGAGAGGACTGGTGTCCTTCCAGGTAGAGAAAGAGACACCAGAGCCCTCTCTGTGCAGGCACACAGTGTAAATACCACACAAGGACACATGTGACTATCTCCCCTCCAGGAAGAGACCTGACACCAGAAACCAACTCTGCTGGCACCTTGATCTTGGACTTCCAGCCTCTAGAACTCTGAGGGAATAAATATCTTTTGTTTAAGCCACTCAGCCTGCGGGATTTTATCACAGCAGGCCAAGCTGACTAATGCACTATTCTCAGAAAGAGCCTTATGTTTCCAGCCTTGCGTCTGCTGTGCCCTCTCTTAGAAGTGCCTTCCTCATGTCACCCGCTCGGTGATCAAATGATCCTCAGCTCAGGTACCTGGGAGGTCCTCCTGGACTTGCCTAGATTGGAAGGAGTGCCCCTGCTCATGGTTTACTTAGCATCTCATGCTTCTTCTCTTGTAACATGGAGCCCATGCCTAGAAAATATGGCTTTACCTTATTTGCCCCTCAACTAAACTCTAAATACCTGGAGGCCACATAGCCAGACTTACATCTTGGTATATACAGAACCTAGCTTACGTACTCAAATTCCTCACTGCTTATAGAGTAAATTGAATAATGAAAATATTAAACTAATAGGTAAACAACTGGATGAGGACAGATGGACAGTTGAATGGATGGATGGATGGATGGATGGATGGATGAATGGGTCGATGTATGGATGTATATATGTATGTATGTCAGGTGGATGGATGGATGGACAAATGGATAGATAAAAGTTTATTATCTTTTCTATTCTGGAGCTTTCTATAGTAAAGAAGACAGGGAAAGTGTTGAGGTTGGGGCACTACTTTCTCAATGCAAACCATTCTCCTCATCAAACATTCATAACTAAAATTTCCTTACTTTTTCCCTTGCTGCCCATGCCACTGGTTGTTGAATCCTTACAGTACTGGCTGTAATTTTATAAATCTTTGCCTAATAGTTTTCTGGACCTATTCTTTATATTGTATATTGTCATATCCCATTGCTGGGCTGATTTCATTTCATAGTGGGGTCTGTAGAATAATGTAGTATATCAATAATCGTGGATTGGGCATTTTGACAAACTACCATCTCATTTAATCCTCACAAATAAATCCCTGAAAGTTGGTATCATTAACCTTGTATTATAGCTGCAAACCACGAGGCTCAACCAACTGAGGGCAAAGACGAGATTCAAACTGCATCTTTGCAGCCTTGGTCCCAAATCACAAGATGAATGAGCGGTCCCGCTGCCCACTGCCTTCTTGAAAGATGGACACACAGTGCTATCTGAAATTGCACCTGCATTTTCTGCAAGAAAAATTAGGCTGGGAGACATATTTCTCTTTGAAATAATTTTACTGGGGGAAATTTCCCACTGTGCTGAAAGCTGACCTCTTGGACAAACACAGTGTCATAAAAACGTGCTATTTGCTACGAGTGCATTGGGAGTTTTAAATCATCAAACTAAAGTACCCCAGGCTCTGACAGTAAAATTTTCATTCAAAGAAGGACTCAGCTTCACAACATAATAAATTATATATGACTGGGACATATAAAACATTTAAAGATATACAGAATTTCTCTGCATTTGTGTTCAGTGGAAGAGTTCAGCTCTCAAAGTACTTTTTTATGTCAATCCTGCCTATTCATAAGAAGAAAAGACACCCCCTTGCCTCCCTGCTAAAATGAGAAGCAACAAAACAAGTTGCCTGTATCCCACATCCTGAAGTTCAGATTTTATGTTTTCTTCTTCTTTTTTTTCCCCCAAGTATGTGTTGGGCTGAAGCAATGCCACAGTGGATACCAAGTAGTTAGAGGGACTGTAAGCAGAGCCTTTGGTGACCTCTAAGCCAGATACAATTAAATATAAACAGTAGAAACACATGCCAGCAGACCTGAGGGAGCTATCCAAAACACATCAAGATGAAGATTGGCAGAAAACAGTAAAGGGTGATGCATACACAAAATCTCCAACTACTGGAACCTCTTTTTAAAGGGTGCTGAGTTTAGAGAGACACATATTAAAATAATAGAAGCATGCCATTCCTAGATTCAAGCTTACAAGCACAGTCCTGGTCCATGGTAAATGCTGACTACATGATACAGTTCTCTGCCTTTCTGGGCTGAAAGACAATCCAAGCATAATGTTAAGACACACATGTGTATTAGTCAGCAATTGCTGTATTAATGCTGTGTAACAAACTACCCCCAAATTCAGTGGCTTACAATAAACCTCTCATTTATGGGTCTACAGGTTATCTGCAATTTGGGTGAACTAGGCTGGCCTTGACTGTGTGGTTCTAGTTCTGGACACTGGTCAACTGGACTTGCATCCAGATTGGGAGTCCAGATGTGCCATGTGTTTCTTCCTCCTGTTTGGACCGGAGCCACTTTGGGCATGCACTGCCCATTGTTAATGACAGGAATCCAAGAATGTCAACAGAAGCAGGCTATGTCTCTTGAGGTCCTGGCTCAGAACTGGCTCACTCTTCTCTGTTGGCTCAAGCCAGTCATATGGCCAAACTAGATGTCAGTGGGGCAGGGAAATATCACTTGGTAGGTGGCTTTGAAAAGTCACACACTCAAAGATATGGATATATAAGTAGAATACAGGAATATCATGAAGAATTGCAAATAATAATTTTATCTGCTTCTCCTAGGTTTTATCTCTGCCCCAGTCTTAACTTGCTATGGAACTTAAAAGTGAATCATTTCTCTCTCCCAGTCCAGCTGCAGTCACAGTGTGGTCACAGAGCAAGAGCATGGGCCTCACCCTGGAATTTGTGGGACATGCAAGTTCTTGTGCCCTACCCAGACCTACTGAATCAGAAACCAAGCTTCAGGTAGTTAAAGTAACTTATCTAAGCACCCAGAGTGCTAAGTGATGGGCTGACCCTGTCCCTCTCACCCTATCTTCCTGTCAACCAGTGATAGAATAGAGAAAGGGGAAGCAAGTATGGGGAATTGGGTATACAAAAAATTTTAAGTGAAAATGAGAGTTAAAAACACTTCCCAAGCATGCAGACAAATTCATTCATGTGCCTTTCACCTCTTGCCAAGCCCACATTCCATTGAAGGTATGTAGTTAATCACCATTTGTGCAGAAACTTGATCCAAACCCTCAGGTTGCTTTATTGTGATTTAGTCTATTTTTGTTTTCTGAAATCCCATCCGTTTCACCAGTGATTTCCAGGCCTGCCCAGCCCTGCAAGGGGATGGGAGGTCCCCTGGCAGGAAAAAGACCCTTGTGGTCATGCAGAGGATGAGCCTGAAGGGTCTCCCACAGCCTCAGCACCCAGGGGTGACAGCCACTGCGAACGCTGGTGAACACCAACAATGTGTGGGGCACAGGTGGCCATGTGAGGTGTACAGAACTCCCCATGTGATTGCATGAGGAGGGGTAGAGCTGATAGCATCAGAGCCAGCTTGGGGTGCTGGGACTGAGGGCCGGGAGGGCTTCCAGGAGCTCATTTACCAATGTTGACAATCATCATTATATCATACATTAATATAAAAATGTACTATAGCACTAACACATTATAGCATATATGTCATTAATATATATTATATGTTAATATAATGATATATCAGTTTAATATAGAGCTATATCATCTTATGCTATATCTTGATTAATATGGTATAATATGTAATTTTGTTATTGATGTTATGTCATATATTAATATAACTATATTATATCATACATGTTAATAAATGTGGACACCTATATTGTACATGGTATGCATATAATGCTGTAATATTTTATAATATTACATAATTATATATAAAAATAATATGATATTAATGGCAAATGTGATACATAAAATATAATATCATTATATTATGTTATTATTACTATGAATGACCTGGACTGGGTTTGTCATAGAGCTGGAGTTCCTACCCATGTTTCTCCAAGTCCAGAATATGTGAGCACCAATCTCAAGCAATACCAGCTTCTATAAAATAAGACTTTGAAGAAGACAAGCCTCCAAGGTCACTGGTACTGTAGGAGGCAGAGCCCAAAGAGTGATACCAAATACCATAAGCTCTGGAGTCAGGCAAAACCAAATTGGGATCTCAGCTTTGTCACTTCGCTTGAGCCAGGTCCATTTTGCAGTCTCAGCTTCCTGGTCTAGAAGTGGTCATCATTTCAACAGTAATAGCAACCATAGCAGGTGTCATGCTCCCGGCATGCACCAGCGACCCCATAACAGGTATCAGGACAGATGGGACCTTGTCTTAGGGCCATGCATGAGGGTCTGGGTTTAGACATGGTTGAATTTGAGGGTCAACTTCCAATTCACCAGTCGGGGACCCTTAGGTGAGCTTCATGAACTGTTGGAGACTTTCCTAATCTGTTCAAAGAGGGTATTTGCTTTGCAGTGCAGTTGGAAGACCTATTGTAACAAAGTTACAAAGCACTTGACTCTCAATCTATTACCTGTAAATGGCCATTTGTTTATGAGTGGCTCTGCCCTCCTTCTAGAACTAGGACAAGTTATTCTGGGGGTGGCAGAGAAATGACAGCTCAGCTTTGCTTTGAGTCTGAAGCACTGAGACCCACCTTTCTCTCTATTTTCTGGGTTACCCAAGCTTACCTGTGCAGATCTGGAAAGTCTGGGTGTCTGCTGAAACCACCTTTGTCCTCTAGGAAAGACAAGTGGTACCGTGGAGAAGCCCGAAGACAGTTCCATGCGCAGTCACCAGTTCCCATCTCTCATCATCCTCAGCGCCCCCTCATCCCTGCCCACACTGTTCCCCCACTTGAATGCCCACCCTTCTAACTCCACCCAGTGTAATCCTGTGAATATGGCCATGTGGGAACTCAATGCAGTCTCCTCTCCACCCAGTCATTCCACAAACATTTCTTGTGAGCTCATTATCTTCCCACTGGCCCTGTCTGTCCTCAAACAGAACAGTAGCTCGCTTTTAGCTTTTCCCATGGCACGTGTCATACCCAAACTTATAAGTGTGCTTGTTTAAGGCGTTCAATTCTGCATGGTTGGTACCTAGTGGAGGCCTGGCCAATGGACTTGACATTTATTCTGTGCATGTAGAATTAGAGGAAAATACAATAGCCAGGAGCTACATGTGGCTACTTAAAAATCAAATTAGCTAAAATGAAATAAAATTAAAAATACACCCAGTCTCAGTGGCTACATTTCAAGTGCTCACTAGTCCTATGTGACTGGTGCTTATTATATCACACACTGCAGACAGAATATGTCTATCTTTGCAGAATGTTCCATTGGACAATGCAACCCAAGATACTGTTCCCCCTTGAGCCTCTGTTATTCCCTCTCACTATGCCCATTCCCTTTAAACCCTAGGCAATTATATATACACTTATTTGTTTAATGGGCATTTCCCCCAACTAGACTGGGAGCTCCCCAAGACTAAGGATTATGTTTATTTCTTAAGTCCACTTGAACCCCCACATTAGAACAAGACTGGCACACCAGGGGACACCACGGAAATATTGATAAAATGAATGAATGGAAGGATGTCTCTATATCCTATTGACCTGACTTCAAAGTCTACATGGCATTGACATGTCATTTGATGGGATGAACCTGCTAGCTTGTCATAGCTTTCCCCAAGGACAGCATCTACCATCTTTCCAGCCTCATCCATCTCTTGCTGATGCTCTCTTGATCTCTCCTGCTCTCCTGCTCTCCCCCATGGATCTAGCCAGGTCTTGCTTCCTTCCTCCTTGCCTTTGTTCACTTACGGCCTTGAGACCCCGGGATATTCTTCTCCATCCAAGTCTACACGATGACATTTGACCCAGACTTCAAGGACCAAGAGAAATACCACCTTCTCCAGGAAATCTTGTTGAATAGAATGCCTCCCTCTTGTTTCTTACTTTCTTCCCTCAAAAAGGAATTAAGAATGGCCTCCTTCAGCTTTGAATGTCCTTGGCTTTTAAGGCCTAATACTCTCAGGAAGCTTCTTGCCTGTTGCCTTTGTCCATGGCTGCTTTTGTGCACTTTTGTTCACATTTCTTACCCACGTTTTGGGAGCAGGGTCTATGTATACTTTAAAACCATGTCCCCAGGCTCTGAGATAAGTGCTTGGCACACAGTAGACATTTAGAAAAATTATTTCAGTGAATATGAGTAAAAAAATCATCACTTTCAAGGCTATGATTCTATGATTTTTTTCCCACTCATAAATGATCATTGCCACTAAAGAGTTTAACTTTCCTAGGTTTACTTCATGACTTCTGTATTATTCGAAAATTCTTGGTAAACTCTAAAACAGAATTCTCTGTAGCTTATGTAATTTGTAAAACCAAAATCTAAAACCAAGAGTTTATTACATACAATGGTTCAAGGACCTAGGGCTAAAAAGAAGCAAATTTCTAAATTGAAATGACTCTTGGGAATGGAGGCACATTCATTTTGATTTTGTGACAAAGTAAATGAAGTAAAATAGGATAAATGTGAATTGTTCATGTAATGTATTTGTATTTAGGTCCGTATTACTTTTAGACATGAAATGCATATATTTGAGATCAGCACTTAAATAAAGAAGCCACAGGTAAATGACCTCCTCTCTACCACGATTCTCTCCTTTGAGACCATGCTCCAGAGAACAATCACTATATTTCTCTGTGTTTAAGGCTTGAAAGGTCTTCGCCCATCCACTGCCACATGCAATCCTCACACCAATCCTATAATTTGGGACCTTTAACTTGTTGAATGCTGGCTCCCTATCCCTATATATCACCAATACAACCTGTTATAAGAAAATTCTGAGACACCTGGGTGGCTCAGTGGTTGAGCTCAGGGCGTGTTCCCGGGGTCCTGGGTTGGAGTCACTCATTGGGTTCCCCACAGGGAGCCTGTTTCTCCCGCTGCCTATGTCTCTGCCTCTCTCTGTGTGTCTCTCATGAATAAATAAATAAAGTCTTAAAAAAGAAGAAGAAAATGCTAAGTTCATTGCTTACTGAAGTCCTAGGGGAATCTGGGAAGGATGTAGGCAGTGTCCCCAAGGTGGGAGACCAGGTTGCATTTTTTTCAGGATTGGTAATTCAGGTTAGACACGTCTTCCAATGTGGAGGGGCTTTGGATATGGATCACAAGACAGCAGCCCAGAAGGGAGGGAAAAAGCAAAGTGAGAATCTCTGAACCAAGAGATTGAAAGAATGTGAGGACACAAACTGTCTCTGACTGTTGGACATTGCAGAAGAGCTGATGATTATTTCAGGAAGTCTCTGCAGTGAATAACCAAAGAATCAAGCCATTTACCTGAAGAAGACTCTCTGACAAAGTAAAGTCATGTTAACCAAGGTGATGGGCAAGTAAATCCTGTTAGTGTAGAAAGTAAGCTCAGTTAGGGCAGGGAGCTTTAGACCTCATTCATGATCTCATTGCGTGTGTGAATAGATCCTCACCGAATGGAGGAGAAACAGCTTTTGGAAACAGGATACAATTTCTCTCTTCCATAGGGATACACATTTTTAAAAGCAGTGCCTGCCTGTTCTTCAACTCTAGGGTATGAATTAAGGACCCCTCCCTGTCTGCAGGGAGCCCACCCCAAAAGGAAAGGAGGGTTGTTGAGAGCTGTTTCTCCCTGTCTTTAACACTATATGCAAAATAAGACCTTAATCTGAGTGTTTTTTGAAAAACTCCAGTTGATTTCTGATCTATTAAACTGTTATACAAGTAGAGATATAAATACACATCGATCAATATTTTATTCAATTGTCTTTCCCCCTTTGAACCACCTTCCAGGTGGGTGGCTATTGAGAGTGTTCGGAATTGTAAATGCTGATTGGCAACTAGTGCTTAGTGACTTTAATTTTATTCCGTGAATATTGAAGGCATGTGGAAAGGTGCTATTCTCTTTCAGGGAGGTAATCTGTGGGATGAATGCTAGATTGTACGTGAGGGCCAATGTAACATGTCAATAATATAGCAGGTTAACACCGCCGGTTACTTGCAACCAGGCTGCCAGAGCTGGGAAGTCAAGACCCTGGTAGAAAGATCTCCATCATGTTCACATTCACACTTGGAAACTGCTTTCTCACTTCTCTGGCACAACCGAAACATTATGTTCCATATCTATCGCAATCACAACACTGCACACAACACAAAACTCCTCCTTCTCTTGCTTTGCAGTCCTATTTTTTTTTATACTGTATATTCTTCTTGTTTTCAAGAGCCCATGGAGGGTCCTGGGTCTCATCCACCTTCACTAGCTCAAGGTGCCATAATAAAGATGAGGTCCCTATCTTACCAGCACTCCCCTACCTCATGATGTCCTGAAATTCTAGAGTATGAATCACAGACCCAAGAGAAAAAGACAGGGGTAGGAAGCTGGTTTTCCCTATCTATATCAGTATGCTGTGGATTCACCTGTGTGTATATCTATCTGGATACAGCTATATTCACCACATGTCCTAGATAAATCTGACTTTGGAGAAGCATTGTGGAATCTGCTTAGTAGTATTTTCCTCTGTTTACTTGATATCTTGAGGACACAGATTTATCTCTATCATAAGTACATCTATATCTAAGTCATATGTATGCCCATAGTTATCTATATCATGTAGATGTTAGGTCAATCCTGAAAATTAGTCTGGCAAATAAAACCATGAGCTGGATTCAAAAGATGGGGGTTTAAGACCCAGCTCTACCACTCAGACAGCTGGGCGCCCTCCCTGGGCCTCAGCTAGCTCATCTGCAGAATGGGTCTAATCGCCCAGCCTGAGACGGTGGGATACACATTGTGTCCAGAGTGATCAAAGTCTTTACTAAGACTTTGTAAATGGCAAAACCAAGAAGGCAGCATCATCAACATATACCAACAGTGGATGCATCTGAATGATGGGATTATGTCTTACTTTAATTCTTGTCTTTACGAGTCTTTGGTGTTTGCCCTAAGGGATATGCTTTTCTTTTATTCAAGTGCCTTAATAAGAGAAGTATGTGTGTGTGTATGTGTGCGTGTGTTAAGGGAAATGTAGTGATGGTACATTCATTCCAACTAGTTTATTTTACTTAAATGAAGTCTTTTACACTTGTCTTTACACTTGTCACTAGCCAGCATCATATCATGTATTTTAATCTATGTATTTAATAGCTCCATCCCTTTCCTAGGGGAATGTGTGCTCATTAGGGCAGGAAGTTTGGCTCAATATCAGTGCCTCCTCAGTCAGGGCCACACTGATATATGTGGGGCAGAAGCAAGAGTACAGAAACCAAGCACTGACTTTACCTTGTAGTGTAGGGAATGGCTGATCCTCAGCCACTGGTGGCACCATCCTCTCAATAGGATGCAGTCATGGAAGAAGCCTGCATAGGCCCAAAGTAGGCCTGGAGCTGTAGGCAAGGAGTCCTGAGATCTTGTGTAGGGCTAGCAGGCTCTGGATGGACTATTCCCTTGGGCCCCAGGAAGCCTTAATCTTGAGGGGATGGTTGACGCTGCAGGAGGGCTCAGGAGGACCCTCTGAAGGGTGGGCCCAACACTGAGCCCCCAGGTGTCTGGGTCTAGGGGTGATGTTATTCTGGTTTCTACTGCTTGAGATGCACCCAAGAAACCCTGGCTAAACAAGTAGGTGAATTAAGTGGGTCGCCATGTGGCATTCATGGTTCTAAGAGTGACTTGAAGTTGAAGGTGAAAACATTCATACACGTTCCTCCGTGTATAGGAGATGAGATGGGAACGCCGAATCAGGAGTGTTCTGAGATTTGGCTACACAACATTTTGAGTGGCACTTTTGGCTTTAGAAGCCAGATCCTGTTTCCTTAGGCATGCCTTTCCGTTTGCATGAATTCTGTATTCCTTTCCACCTGTTTTAATTCACTTGCTCCTTTGAACAAATAGGAAACAGGGTACAGGGCCATTTTTTGACAATCGTTCTATGACAAAGGGTATGTGTGTTCTCATTGGAAGTTTAATCACACACGAGTTGACTCAGTGGGGTGACAGGCAGAAATTTCAGTGTTGGGGAATTTGGTAGCATTAAGGAGAAAAATAAAACCAAGACGTGTCAGAGTGCTCTTTCCCCAGCTGAGAAAGTTATGAGGGGCGAGTGGGTCTTGGAAGGAACCAGTTTATCACACTCAGCATCGCAGGACAGATATTTATCGCCTGACTCGCTTCAGCCTTGTCGAGTGAAAGCAGAAGCCATAAAACGTGCATAGAGGAGGGTGCAAACTGTTGCATTCTCTGAATTCATTGAAGATGACGTGAAAAAGTTGTTTGGATGCTTTATTATGTGTGGAAGGGTCATAAAAACCAGGCTGAGCCACCAGGAGGAAAGCACGGTCAGAAATAAGGGAGTGCGTGCAGGAGATGACGCTGCAATTGAACTTGAAACCCTCTCTTTATAGACACATTAAAAATCACGCTCGAACCGATAGAATGAATAAGCAGGCTCCGTGTATCAGAATCCTGCAGCTATGAGCACACAGCCCTGCAAATAAGGTCTGGAGTGTTTGCTATCTCTCAGTTATGAAACGATGGCACGTCAACTTAAATATCATTTAAATGCCAGGTAAGCATTTCTTTATTCATGTAACAAACAGTTATTAAGTGCCACCTATACACCAAGCTCTGTACTGGGAGCTAGGAATGTAATGACAAAAAAAAGCACAGTCTCTATTGTGGAGGAGCTGTCAGATGTGGGTGAGTGGCTTGTAACTGGGGTGACAGACAGATAAGGAGGACAGGCCTCTGACCTGGTCCTTACAGTATGGGGTGAGGTTCTCTGCCTATGGTTGATCATAAACTCAAGCCATACTTTTTTCCTTATAATCATCATTAGGATCATCCCTGCTCCTGGGAGAAAGTTTTCAAAGTTCGGGAAAAAATAGGTAGAAAAAGGAAACATCAAGAATATGTCATCTGGGGGCACTTGGCTGGCTCAGTCAGTGGAGAATGGGACTCTTGATCTGGAGGTCATGAGATCGAGCCCCATATTGCAGGTAGAGTTTACTTAAAAACAAAAGAAAACAAAACAAAAAGAATGTGTCAAGCACATTCAAATATAATAAAATTAAGTAAAAATACATTCTCTCTTGTAAAGGAAAAAAAAAAGAAAAAAGGGACGACTGGGTGGCTCAGTGGTTAAACATCTCAGGATCCCAGGATCGAATCCCACATTGGGATCCCCACGGAGAGCCTGCTTCTCCCTCTGCCTGTGTCTCTGCCTCTCTCTCTGTGTCTCTCAGGAATAAATAAATAAAATCTTTAAAAAAAAAAAAAAAAGGTTCTCCAGGGATCCCTGGGTGGCGCAGCGGTTTGGCGCCTGCCTTTGGCCCAGGGCGTGATCCTGGAGACCCGGGATCGAATCCCACATCGGGCTCCCGGTGCATGGAGCCTGCTTCTCCCTCTGCCTATGTCTCTGCCTCTCTCTCTTTCTCTCTCTGTGACTATCATAAATAAATAAAAATTAAAAAATTAAAAAAAAAAGGTTCTCCAAAATCAATATTTAAAAAAAAGAAAGAAAAAAGAACCTTACTGCTCAGAAATAGCATATTACCTTGTTTTATATCCCCTTCCTATCTTTTACCTATGCATATTACTTCACATTACTGGCGTTCCTCACTGTCTGAGCCACACAGAAGTATTTCATCCGTTAATTTAAATGCTGACTAATCTTATCTTTACAATTTTAAAGCATTCTATCATATTTGGGACATTGGACATTGAAATGAGGGAGTGACTTTTGAAAACTCTGGTGACTGGATACCATACCCCTGACCCATTCATTCAGGCTCTCTGGGATAGAACATAGTCCTCGGGGTTTTTTTAAGTTCCTATGTGGCTCTGAAATACAACCAGTATTGAGAAACCATTGTAAATTCACTGCGTCTCTTTTATTATTAAACAAGTGAAGTGTCCTCCAAGGTTTTATTTTTATTTTATTTTCATCAATACTACATAGTCCTGTAAAGGACATCTTGGTATAAAGCATGCCATCATCTGTATGGTCTCCTCAGCATAGAATCTGAGCAATGGGATTATTAGCACATGCAAAAGACACCTCTGTCTTCATACACCATGATGCATTCTTATTCCTCCCAAGGAACCAGTTCGGAGGTGGTCTAACAGTTTAACAGAGGCGCACAGCCTTAGGAAATTTAAGGAATTGGCTCAGTTTGGCTGCGAGGAACATGACCTTTCCACTATATCTGTATTAACTTTCTATTTTTTTAAATGGTTTTTTTAATTTTTTATTTTATTTTATTTTATTTATGATGGGCACACAGTGAGAGAGAGAGAGGCAGAGACACAGGCAGAGGGAGAAGCAGGCTCCATGCACCGGGAGCCTGACGTGGGATTCGATCCCGGGTCTCCAGGATCGCGCCCTGGGCCAAAGGCAGGCGCTAAACCACTGTGCCACCCAGGGATCCCTGTATTAACTTTCTAGACAATCCTTCTTCTAAATTTTATATCCGTTTTATTGTTGGTGCAATGTTGAGTTTTTCAGGCCAACAACCTCCAGGAAAAACATGTGAGTTTAGGAATTTGTTGCTTAATCCGGATGAACCGAATGCATCCAGAAAGAACAGAAGATTATGGCATGGCTTTGTTGTCACAGACAGTGATTGACTAGCCGACAAGGACCCCTGTAATCTAGTTATTGTCAGAAGGAGGAAAAAAAAGATGAGAATAAAAACTCGAATCCCATTTGTCACTTGATTATCACATCCACTTTGTAGATGAAAAAATTGCAGTTAGGGAAATAAAGTCACTTCTCTTTCCAGGTTTGGAAGGCGAGATCTGACTACCAAACCAGTCATTGCCCTGCGCTTGCAAAGGAAGTTCTGCAGGCTGAGGATTTTCTGACCTGCTCTCCTTCCTTCCCTGTCCCCACTTACAGGTGCCTGACCCACAGCTCAGTCTGAAGCCTCCCTCTCCTGGTCCTGCTGCTCCCCTCTTTGTCACTCACAGTCATGTGGCCTGATAAATTTCCTACAGGTCAGACTCAGTTTTGGTGTCTGCTTCACTCTCAAACTAAGACAAAGTGCTACCCAGTAAACTGCTCTAAAGAGACCCCAAATCAGCGGTGTCCTGGACGCCGTGTGCGCCACACAGCAGCTCATGGAGGCCCTTTGGCCCCTTGGGCGCATGTCTGACCAAATATACATCAGTGACATCCCACTGGTGGCTTAAAATTGGTCATGGTGGAAGTGTTTACACTACAGAAATCAGCAAATTCTAAGACTCAAGACTATTTCTTTCCCCAAGCTCCTGAGTCACTAAATGTTGCCTAGCACCCTACTATCCTCAGTGTTGCACCAGCTAGGATTCTTAGAAATTCTGCTCCCCAAGTGACATTTCCCTCCTGCAAGTAGGTAGCAGCTCACAGCAGCTACAGCCCTTCCTCCTGTTCTTAATCGCCCATCGATTTTTCTCCTGATGTAGGATGAAAACCCTGGTTCTTCATATCCCAAGAGTTCATCATGTAAACACTTGTCTCCACCTGCTCACCCTTAGGGTTTTTCTGTTCAAGAGCTTCTCGTCATCCCTGCATGCTTAAAATTCTCTAGTAGCCAACAACACTCTATAATTTTATAATCAATAAGAAATTGTACTGGCAAGAGGACGATTACAATAAGTCAAACTCAAAATGATATGCTCTGGATGTAATTCCACACCCCTCTCCTTTTTTTTTTTTTCAGTGTGAGCATTTGAAAAGTCTTGGAGAGACCGTTTGTATTCATCATGGATAGAAATGCTCACGAACCCATGATATAGTTACATCTTGGTGTGAGACTAGCCAAAATGAATAAATAAATAAATAAAGGTACACAAGGATTGGTTTCAGTAAGGAACATTCCCTCTAGATACAGAGAGAGGAATAAAAATTTCCAGAGGGCTATTGACATCAACATTAAAAAAAAATCATGCTAAAGGAAAAAGTTTTTTTTTTATTTTTTTAAAGATTTTATTTATTTATTCATGAGAGACACAGAGAGAGAGGCTGAGACACAGGCAGAGGGGGAAGCAGGCTCCGTGCTGGATCTCAGGACCCCCGGATCACACCCTGAGCCAAAGGCAGATGCTCAACCACTGAGCCACCCAGGTGCCCCATGCTAGAGGATTTTAAGTTGTGTTTTATTAGTGGAATGTGAGCATCGGTTCTCTTAATTGCAAAATGTGTCTCTTAATGTCAACGTGAGTGTTGTTTGTGGGCTCAGTAACGTTCTATGAGTGTGTATGCATGTGTGTATGTGTGTGAGATGTGTGTGTCTGCACGTCTATCATGTGTGTATATGTGCATGTGTGTGTGTGGTTATGTATATGTGTGCATGTGTGTGACATGTGTGTGTCTGTGGGTGACGTGTGTATGCCACTAAGGTACCTAGTAAGTGTTCAATAAGAGAGAATTTATCCCCTGCCTTTTTTTTTTTTTAGTTATTAGAGCATATGAAGAATAAGGCACCCACATCTCCTTGCTGAGCGTATTCATTATTAAAGAAGAGAGATTGCTTTCTGGTGTTTCTGTAAGTGAACACTAATGCATTAAAAGTCGAAAATAAATAAAACAGGCAGACAAAAAGACAGGACAGAACTCATAGTGGAAATATCTCTATTAAACCTTGTAAAACTGGAGCATGGCCATGCAGAAGAAAGGGGGATGGGGAGGCATTTGGAGGGTCAGGAAGCAATTACATCAGGAGATGCAAAATGACTCAGGGTCCAAGAAGCCTCGCAGGATGGACGCATGAGCGTGCCAGCACGGAGAAAAATGTGTTTCTTTTTTTTATATATATATAAACAATAAAGGTTTTCCGAAAATCCACTCTAACTCTGTGCTACAAAATGCATGTGAGCTAGGCACAGACACTGAAGAAGGTCCGGGTAGCACACGGCTTTCTGGATTTAGTTCCTTCCATCAGACGTGAGTATGCGCAGGGAAGTGAGGTTGGGAGGTTGCTTGACAAATTGCCTTGGATTTATTTTTCATCATTTGTATTATATTACATAAGACTGGAACGCAACTCAATGGTCGGACGGCATAATAGTCTGCACGTTTAATACGATTTCTGCTTCGCGCAAAATAGCACCAGATAAAGCATTCATATCTTAATGATAGGTAAATACTCCTTTAGTGTTACAGATGAGCATGTGACAGGCATTCTCTATTCGTGAAAACACCTTTATTTTTGTACCCTATTACAGCAGAGATATTGCTACATCAGTAGCTGAGTCCCTGTACTTATAGACAGGGAATAAACAATTCACCCACATGCACACACACCAGCAAGATAACGGTCATACTGTCATACAATAAGACCTCCCTGCTAGAAGCTGGAGAATTTCTTTCTCAATCTTTCGACTCTAGGAGAAACCGCCCTGTGTAATAGAAAGAAAGCCAGGCTCTGGGCACTTTTGAGACCAGTGTTTAAACTCCAGGTTGTCTCTTGACTCGCCATGTGACTAAATATTGTTTTACAAACTATACTGTGCTCATGAATCTCTGCAGGGATCCTGTTAAAATTCAGATTCTGATTCTCTCTCTGGGGCTCTGCAGTTCCTGCAGGCGCCCCAGCTGGTGACCCTGGAACTCCATCTACTCTGAATACTGCGGGACTTCCATCCGGAGGCTTTCTGTCCTGGGTCTTAGTTTCTTCATCTCTACTGTGAGGGTGCCGATGTTTAATGATGCTGTGCACATCCTACCCAGCGATGCCTGCAGATGCCCCCACTGAGTGTCTGGTGTCCACTGTGCCCTGCTGGTGGACACCTGCTCATGGGGCTCGGCGTGCTCATCACCTGACGACAAAGAGGTTACACCCGTTAGATGCCCTGACTGGACCACCTGTTTCACCCGACAACTAACGGCCCCGTCCCTGATCCACTTAGCCCTGTGGATTCTGGCCGCAATGCCTTGTGTATTCCATCATCTTCTTCAAAATAATAATAAAACTGTGAGGGAAATAAAAGAAGAAAAGCTGTTTGCCACTGAAAGTTTCCACAGCTCAGCAGAGCCCTGCGTGCGTTGGATACTAACTTCATTTCCCAGGGTCTGGCAGGGGCCATAATCCATGAAAATGGAACACGAGTCCCTGCATGATGTACTTTGCAGTAAGCCGCTAAGATTCACTTGCAGCTCTGCATGAGCCCCTCGAGTTCTCTTTGATAAGTTGCCCGACCTGAGAAAGCTGAAAATGTGTCCATTATTGTGGGGGCAGCAGAGAGGATCTAGTATATTACACATGGAGAGGGGTGGCGGGTCAGGGACCCCGGGGTGTGGAGTGTGCCTCCCAAACTCTTTTGTTCCAAGAAGGGGAACTCAAGTTGGGTTTCACAAGGTGCCCAGAGCCCTGGCAAGGCAGGCAGAGAGGCGAGCCAGGTTGCCTTCCTCCAAATGCACGCCAGTGGTGTGATCAGGGTGTTAGGAAAGGTTTTAGCACCTGTGGAAATGGGGAAGCCAGGACCAGCCAACTCTGCCCCTCTCCTGCAGAGGTAAGAGCACCCCTGGTGTTCAGATCCAAAAGTTAGAGAAGAATAATGTGCCCTGCAGGCGAGGCCACAGGGTGCTAGGCTTCTCAGTCCCGGCTTGGGAGAGGATAAAGTGTTTCTGCTTTTCTGGAGGGCAATTTGGCATTCCTATTCAAAACCTTTAAAATTGTGCATACCCTTGGACTCTGCAGACCTGCATCTGGAATATTATCCCAAGGAAACTACATAAACGTGTGGAATATTTAGCTTTAGGATACCATGCCTAGAATCAGGAAGAAGGGTTTTTATTTTCTCTTTTGTTTTTGTTTTCTTTCTTTTTCTTTTTTTTAAACCTTGATGGGTAGGGGTAGCCAAAAACAAAAACCAAACCAACAGCAGGAAAACAGAGACAGAGCAAAAAACTTATCCCTTTGTAAAGCTATAGGCAGCTTTCCCTCCCTGAGAGTTAGGGGCTGGAGGTGGCCTTCCGTGGAGGCAGTTCTAGGGCTTAGAAGCAGTGCCCTACGTGGTGAAGAATATTAAGCAAATCTCCTCCCTAGTAGTCCCAGGCAAATCTGAGAATGCAGGTGTGTTAGACTCAGAAGTTAAGTGCCCCTGCTTTGTTATGTAAATTGTTAAGTGTTGTTTTTAGCCAGAACTGCATTTCTGCAGGCTCCGATGCTCCTTTATATATAGCCCCATTTCGCTTCGAGGTAGGGATTCCAGCCTGATGCAGTTTGCTTGGAAAGAGTGGCCATTAAGCTGTGTGAGATTCAGATGGTGATAGGCAGGCAGAGGCTATGAAGGAATATGGCCTGAGGACCTGCCCTCAATTCGTTTATGTTCTAGTGGGCTGAGATAGATAATAGCGTGCATGCCTGGGAGTGAGTAAATAGATAATGTATACATAGTAAGGTCTCTAAAGAGGAAGCATGCAGGAAACAATAGAAAGTATTGGGATAGGGTACTTAGCTGGGCCGCTGGATAGTCTCTGGGCTCAGCAGAGGATGTGACAGGTGAATGAAGGAGAGAAACAATTGTAGGTATGCTGCAGAAACTCTTAGAGGAGGTGTTGCTGGGAGTATCCGTAGAGAAAAGGCATGTGGTCAGGGAGTAAGTAGATGAAGGCATGTGAGATTTAATTTTGGATGGAGATCTGATGGCAAATTTATGGGCTTACGAGAATGATCTCGTAGAGAGGAAGAATCAGATGGTGCTGAGTAGAATGAGGGAAAGTAGAAGAAACAGTCCTTGAGAAAGCAGGTGCCCATGAGATAGGGAACGAAAAGAAGAGGAGTTTGTTTTAGGGGTGAGATGGTTGCTCATTCCATCAAATGAGGGAGCCAGGGATTGTGGATGCAGACATAGGCAGGCAGTGTCGATGGAGAGTTGATGTCTGATACCAACAGTCTTTTCTGAAATGTAAAGTGAGGTCACCAGTAGAGAGTATAGTTGGGGTGAGGTGGGTTTTAGAGGAAAGAGAAGCTGTTGAACCATCGTCTTTAGAGCTGGAAAGGTAAATTTGCTTGAAAAATGTAGAAGGATTTAGTTGGATTAATGCCTGTTTCAGATGTGTGGTCACTCATTGAAATGTGTCCACTGAGCCCTGGTTTGTAATATTCTCTAGCCACAATCAGTATCTCGGGAGCAGATGCAAAGTAAGTGGACAGAGGGTATAATCAGGTATGATGATTAATTTTATGTCAACCTGGCTATGCCACAGTACCCAGATGTTTGATCAAATATTATTCTAGATATTTCTGTGAAGGCGTTTTTTTTTTTTAGATGGAATTACATTAGAATCAGTAGACCTTCAGTAAAGCAGATAATCTGCCATAATGTGGGTGGGCCTTGTGAAACCAGTTGAAGAATTTTAGAGAACAAAAACAACAACAACGACAATAACAAAAACTGATCTCCCTGGAAGAAAAGGAAATTTTACCGATAGACCATCTTTGGACTCAAAATGCCACTCTTCCCTGGGCATCCAGCCTTCTGTTCTACCCTGGAGATCTTGAACTTGACAGCCTCTAAAATCACATGGGCAAATATTTTTTTTTAATTTTTAATTTTTTAAAGATTTGTTTATTTATTTATGAGAGATACAGGCAGAAGGAGAAGCAGGCTCTTCGCAGGAGCTCAATGTGGGACTTGATCCTGTATCCCAGGATCACGACCTGAGCCGAAGGCAGCCACCCAATGGCTGACCCACCCACGTGTCCCAAGGGCAAAGTTTTTACAATAATTCTATCTATACATATATCCTATTGGTTCTGTTTCTCTGTAAAACCCTGACTAAATACACCAGGGTTCCTAGGAAAGGCTGATGAGTAGGGAATGGTCAAAGAAATGAAATCTGTTTTCTAGGGATGGTGATGGTCATGGTTAGGGAAATGGTGCACAGCGGGAAGCTGTATCCATTAGAAGGGGCTAGGTTACCCTGGAATAAGAAATAAGCCCCAAATATCAAAGGCCCATCACAGCAAAACTGAATTTCTCATGCAGGATGGATATGGCCTCTGTTCATTGTTGACTCTCAAGGGGATGGACTGATGAAGGCTCCATCTTGCCATTGGCTCCCACAGTCACAGCAACAAGGAGAGAGGGTCAGGGACTCGCACTGGCAACTAAAATTTACATGTCATTTCTACTCAGATTTCATTTATCAAAGTGAATCACAAGGCTTCACCCAATTTCAACAGGTAGTGCAGGAGCAGTTCTACTGTGATTGGGAAAGGAGAATAATCAAAAGTTTATGAAAGAGTTTTAATGATTGCCAAGGATGACAGATATTGACAAGGTGGTCAGATTGATGGGCTTGAGGTCCCAATGAGACTGCAGAAATTCTGGAGTGGGACGACTAGAGTCATTCAGAAGCTTGGAGGTTACAGTCAGAGCATGTGGAGTGGCAGAAGCTCAGTCTCAGAGATGGTGAAGCCATTGAAGATGACAGTTTGAAGATAGGATCATGCACATGGATACCTGAGGTAGGATGAAGAGTGAGACCTGAAGTGGTCTTTCTCAGACTTTGGTGAGCATGTGCATATACAGATTGTGGAACTCCATCCCCCAAAGAGTTTCTGGTTCAATAGGCTTAAGGTAGAGCCTGAAGAGTGGCATCTCTGACAGGTTCGCAGGTAATGCTCATGACCTCCACCTTACAGAGACAGGTATGCAAGGAACAAGAGGCAGGTGTTAGTGTTAGATAGTCAGTACCATGGATGGTGAAGTTTTTCAGAATGATGGCTGGAGCCAGTGGCTAAAATAGCTAATGAACTATGGAAGCAATAGTTTGTTGATAAATGACAGAACCACGGATAATAGAAAACCTGAAGGTATGTACTTCAAAGATTTTTTTTTGTTTTGTTTTGTTTACTTCAAAGATTTTTAACAAGAAAAAGAAGAAGATAGGATGATTTGGAAGTGGCATTAAGAAGCAAAGAACACATTTGTCCAGCCTACAGATTTTAAGATAGATGTGATGATATGGAAAAAAAAGAGTTGCCCAACTTGATGATGCTCTAATGGAAATGGTGTGTTTAAAAAAAGTTTAAGAACCAAGGTAAGGCAAACATTTTATGTTCATAACTTTGTCATCTGCAAGTGAGACAATGTTACTTCTTCCCTTCCAATCTTTGTGCCTTTTAAAAGCATTTTAGTGTCATTCGGCTATAGTGGGAGGCTCTGGAATAGTGTTACAAGTAAGCATCCTCGCCCAATCCAAACATCAAGGTAAGCTAATATTTCAGTACAAAAATGTAATATTAGCTATGGATTTTCATGAAGCCCTTCTGTGATTGATAAACGTATCTTCTGTTTTTGCTTTGCTGAGAAATTTATGATGACTGAGTATTAAATTTTGGTAAGTGCATTTTCTTCATCTACTATCGAATTGGATGATTTTTCTTTTTTTTTCTGTTAAGATGGTGAAAATACATTAATTTTTTTAAAAGTCAAGCTAACTAGGTGTTAATACCATATCCTAGCATTTCTGGGATACACATACTTGGTTATGATATGTTAACATTCTCATGCATTGCTGGATTTGATTTGCAAAATTTCTGCTAATAACATTTTCATATATGATGATGGGGGATACTGGCATGCAATTTTGCTTTTCCTGTGTTATCTTTGGTTTCATAATAATGCCAACCTCCCAAAAGGAATTAGAGAGTGTTGCTTTCTCCTATGTTTTCTTTTCTCTCTCTCTTTTTTTTTTTTAAGATTTCTTTATTTATTTGAGAGAGAGAGAGAAAAAGAGTGCACAATGGGGTGGGGCAGAGGGAGAGAGAATCTCAAGCAGACTCCCTGCTGAACACAGAACCCAACTCGGGGCTCAAATTCACAATCCTGAGAACATGACCTGAGCCAAATTCAAGAGTCAGCCACCCCTTCTATATTTTTTGAAAGAATTTTCAGAAGATGGTTATTATTGTTTTTTTCAAGCATTTGATAAAATCCACCAGTAATGCCATTTGAACCTAGAACTTTCTTTGAAGGAAAACTATTAAATAAAAACTGATTTTTCTTAATAAATATAGAGCTAGTCATAATTCCTATCGTGATATGTGCCAGTTTTACTAACTTGTGCCCATTTAAATTTTCAGATCCATTTACATAACAATATTTTTGTTATATTATTTCATGAAACTTTCAATCTTCACAGGAGATGCCTCTCTGATATGTGAGTTCGTTTACAGTGTGCCCCCTTTTCCATTCCTAACATGAGCAAGTTATGTTTTCTATCTTCCTTTTTTGATCAATTTAACGAGAGGTTTTACATTTCATTTATCCTTTCAAGGAATCAACTTTTGGTTTGACAGATTTTCTCTATTATTTTGTCTCTGTGACATTGGTTTTTGCTTTTATCTTTACTTCTGTTGTTCTCTTTTTCCTAGTTTCTTAGAGTAGACATAGACCAATGATCTTAAATATTTCTCCTCTTTGACTTTAATAACATATAAGGCCAAATTTCTCTCTGTATCATTTACCTGCATCCTGAAATGTGTCATTAATAGCATTTTTATCTCTTCTTGTATTCAAAATATCTTTTGATATCTGTTCTGATATTTTCCTTGATATATAGTCTATTGAAAATATGTGGGTTTACTTGGAAATTCTCAGGTATCTTTTTGTTATTGTGTTCTAATTTCTATTTTGAAAATTACTGAGGCTTGATGTGTAACCCACAATATACTCTGTGGTGGTAAAGATTGTGTTGTGTACTCTAAATGTCCTGGAGGTCAATTTGGTTTACAATATCATTCATATCTTTTATAGTCTTACTGACACCACCTGAAATATATTTATTTTACCTTCATATCTGAGGCATCTTTTAAGAACTCCCCATTCTTCTTACAGCTACACAACATCTTCTCTTGTGTGTTTGCAGTCTAGTTTGTTGCCAGACCCTAGGGTACTGCCTGAATATTTATTAAATTATTATTAATAAAGATATTAATAAATATCTTGGGGCACCTGAATGGCTCAGTCAGTTAAGCGTCAACCTTCACCTCAGGTCATGATCACAGGGTCCTGAGATCAAGCCCCACTTGGGCTCCAGGCTCAGCAGGGAGCATGCTTCTCCCTCTCCTCCTCCACCTGCTTGTGCTCTCTCTCTCTCGTCAAATAAAAAAATAAATAAAATAAAATCTTTCAAAAAAATAAATTATCTTATTCTGTGTTAATCTGTTTCTCCTCAGTTATTTTACACCTCAAATTCTAGTCCTGAATTTTGATATCAGTTTTCTTAGCTCACAAAACCACTGTGCCCTGTTTTATTTCAGGAGTTTTTCTATTGTTGTCTAAAGATGACTTCAAGGAGAAATTTGGGACAGTAATGGGTCTCATTTCACACATTCTGTTTCAACCAGAAATCACAGTACTATGCTGTCCATTGTTCGATGCCTGAAATCAAATCAATTTATCCAGTTTTGAGGTTTCTGTGGCAGGATGGCCTAGTCTGGTATCAGTTAAGTTTTGTAATGACCAGTACTGCATTGTGATTTGAATATAAGTCTACAAGACACAGAAGTACACACACACACACACACACACACACACACACACACACTTAGGGGTGAAAGTGGATTTTGTCCTGAAATACAAGATTTTCCCACTGGCAATCATCCTAAAAAGAAACTGATCTTAGGATAAGAAAAGAGGCCAGGATCCCTGGGTGGCTCAGTGGTTTGGTGCCTGCCTTTGGCCCAGGGTGTGACCCCAGTGTCCCAGGATCGAGTCCCACATCAGGATCCCTGCATGGAGCCTGCTCCTCCTCTGCCTGTGTCTCTGTCTCTCTCTCTCTGTGAAACATTTTCTCTCTCTCTGTGTCTCTCATGAATAAATAAATAAAATCTTAAAAAAAAAAAGAGGCCAATGTGAGGAGACTGCACTGGAGTGAAGGCATGTGGAGGAGCTCATGGTATGTCCTGAGATAGAGGTACTCTTAACATTTTCTCTGTTTTAAGACTGGCCATAAGTTAGACTTTCTTTTTTATGTCCTTTATTTTGTTCATTAAATTTCTATAAAGTTTTGCCAAAAGTGGGAGCATTTTCCATGCTATGCATATAAATTAGGAAGGGGAGGCTACTGCTTACTTGAACATGAATATTTAGGTATATCATTTCACACCTTTTATTATAAGAGTGTATTATAAGTAATTAGTTAAACATGAACTAAAGAGCTGAAAAAAGAAGGAATACTAAAGCAACATAAGGATAGTAACTACAGGAAGCAGCCATCATTCCCAGATCCAAGTAAAAAAAAGGGAAAAAATGAATTTTAGAGCCTCAGGGCTGGGAGAAGGGCCTTGCAAAACCAGGACCCAAACATCTGCGGGGAAGGAACATCAGGCTGATCCTGGCACTTCTAGGGTCAGAGGAGGATGCAGTGGCCCTGATTCCAGGCAAAGGCACTGTCTGGCTGGCACTAGAATCACTGAGCAGGACTGAGGCAACGGATCTGGATGTCCTGGGGAGGAAAACGAGCCTGGGTGTAGGAACCATCTTCTGCTGCTGGGGTGAGGAGCCATTGCAGAGATGGCACATGACAGCGACAGCAAGGAGAAATAAAAGGAGCAGGTTCTCTGTCCCGCATCTTCCTCCAGGCTCCTTCAGTAGTATCATTCTCAGAAGAATCTGGTGGGGAGCTGGCTGGCAAAGGAGAAATGTACTTGGAAGGGTCTGGGCTCTGGGACTGGGAGGAGTACACAGGAGCAGGTTTGGAGGTGGGGGGATAGAAAAACCAGCATGACTATAGATGACAAGGGTCTCAGGGGCCTCAGGGGTCCCTCACTGTTGAGGAACTCAGCCTGCAAACATGGGAAGTTGGCTCTGTGAGAAGGCTGGATTACACAGATACAGCCTGCACTCCTGTAGGCATCCAGCACAGGGAGCTGGAGACTCTGAAAAGACAATAATACAGGCACTTTCAGGGGGCACCTGGATGCTCCATCCACAGGTTAGGGCTGACAGATACCCCAGTTTGGATATTGATGACCCATGACGCCATTTTTGGATTCAAAACTTTTGAAGCCTCACTATGCCAATTATATTAATAATATTGAATAAAGGACCGATTTCATGGCTAATAATACGACAGTAGTTAAAGAAATTGTGGTACAGGGATACAATGAAGGGCTGAGCAGCCATTAAAAATAATTCCATGAAAGATTATTCAGTGATGCAGGAACATGTTTCTATTAGATTTAGAAAAATATCATGAACCTTACTGTTGAATTTTCTCTACATAATTACTTGTCTTTATATGAATCCATATATGACTTATATAAAAGCTTATATAGCAAAACTTTATGATGTATCTGTGAGGGTTCAGCCAAGTGCGGTTTTTAATCTTTCTGTATTCATATTTTTTAGTATGTCCTGAATTTTCCAAAAAGAAAAAAAATATATATATTTAATTTTATGAAACATTTTTTTAATGAGAAAGAGTAATGTGTCAAAGTGATCAGAATCTCATTTTCTCAAAACCTACTGAACTGATGAAGCGTCTTTATATGCTCTCATACTGTTTCACCTTCAGAACAGGAAATACAGTGTTAGACGTTCCCTAAATTCCTGGAACTCTCGTCTATGACAAGCTTCTCATAGGCTGCAAGTTCTTGAAATAGTACTAAGAAATACTTCCCTCTTTTCCTAGTGGGAAGATTTTTTTTTTTTTTTGAGAGTGAGGAGCGGAGGGAGACAGAGAGAGAGAATCTCAAAAAGGTTCCATGTCCAGCCTGAAATAGGGCGCCATCTCATGACCCTGAGATCATGACTGAGTCAAAATCAAGAGTCAGACACTTAACTGAATAAGCCACCCAGGCGTCCCAGGAAGGATCGTTTAACACTGTTCCATCAGGCTTGGGTCTGGCAGTGTCTGCCTCTCGAGTGACTTTCCTTAGCTTCTTCTTCTGGAAAACTCCGTCTCAGCATTAAAAATTCTGGTTCCAACATTCTGTCTTTAAAAAGCTCTCCTAGATTCCAGATGGCAAAATTATTCCTTTTGACCTCTATGAGTTCAAAGTATTGCCTTCTGACTTACTGAATTACTTTACAAGTTACATTTTAGTTTTTTAGATTTTATTTAAATTCAAGTTAGTTAACATATATTGTATTATTAGTTTAAGGGGTAGAATTTAGTGTTTTACCACTGGCATATAACACCCAGTGCTCATTGTATCACGTGCCCACCTTCATGCCCATCACTCAGTTTCCCCATCCCTTCACCTCCAACCCTCCAGCAACCCTGTTTGTTTTCTAAAGTCAAGAGTTTCTTATGGTTTTTATCCCTCTCTGTTTTCAGCTTATTTTATTTTTTCTTCCCTTCCCCTATGTCCATCTGGTTTATTTCTTAAATTCCACATATGAGTGAAATCATATGGTATTTGTCTCTCTCTGGAATACTACTCAGCCATCAAAAAGAATGGAATCTTGCCATTTGCAATGATGTGGATGGAACTAAAGTGTATTATGCTAAGCAAAACGAATTATATTTTAATTATGAGTGATTCTGTTAAAGTTCATGTGAGACTGTCTTTCTTGATAGGGTCTGAGAAAGTGTTTTTTGCATCTTTAACGTCTAAAATTATCCCCGGCACCTAGAAGGAGCTCATGACATGTTTGTGGAACTGATTAATTAAGAAAATCCCAAGTAATACTGATGAATGCCTAATTTTAAGGCAGCCCAAACATTTATTGCCCCTTGGTGCACACACTTCACAGTCCCCTCCCCTTCAGTTTGAACAGAACTTATGGAGCTATTACCTCCATGATAATTATATGGCAGCAGGGATTACATGAGTTTAATTAAGTCCTTAATCACTTTGAGAGAAGCAAAAAGCAGGTTGTCCTGGGTGGGCCTGACCTAATCAGGTGAGTTTGCCAAAGGCTCTGAGGTCTTCTTGAAGGAAGAGATTTGAAGTGTGAGATAGCCTATAGAGGAGATCATGTGGTGAGGACATGAGGGCAGCTCCTAGGACTGTGAGCCAGCCAGCCTGTCCCACAGTCACAGGAATATGAATTTTGTTAACAACCCTAGAGGATGTGGAAACAGAGCCTGCCTTTCCTAGTGGAGCCCCCATGGGGCATGCACCAGCTAACACCTTGATTTCTGCCCCATGAAACTCTGAGCCAGGGACCCAACCAAAATGTGCTGGCCTCTTCGCCCACAGAAACTGCGAGGTAATAAATGTGCATTATTTAAGCTACTTGGTGTGTGGTGATTTGTTACATGGTACATGAGTTATGGTTTTCCAGAGAAACAGGGCAATTTGAATGCCAGAGAAACAGGTTGATCAATTAATTATATATATGTGTGTGTAAATGTGTGTGTATATGTCCAAGATTTTATTTATTTATTTTTTAGAGAAAGAGAACATGAGTGGGGAGAGGATCAGAGGGAGAAAGACAAGGAGACTCTGTGCTGAGCGTGGAGCCTGACATGGGGCTCAGTCCCACAACCCTGAGATTATGACCTGAGCCGAAACCAAGACTGAGCTTAACTGACTGAGCCCTGCATGTGCTCCAATATATAAAATATAAAATATTTTATATTTATATATAAATACATTTATATTTTTTAAAGAAATAAATGCAGATTTAGTTTAAGAAATTGGCTCATGCAACTGTGAAAGCTGGCCAGTCCAAATCCATAGAGCAGGCTAGAATGGCAGCTCAGGAGGAAAGAATGCTGCAGTCTTGAAGCTAAGTTTCTTCTCTAGGAATCCTCAGTTTTCATGATTAAGGCCTTTCAACTGCTTGGATGAGGCCCACCCCCATAATCAAGGGTAATCTCCTTTACCTAAAGTTAGCTGATTATAGATGTTCACTGCATCGGCAAAGGCCTTCACAGCAACACCTAGATTCACGTTTTATTAAATAACTTGGCTCTGGAGCCCAGCCAAGCTGACATATAAGCTAGCCATCACCACACAGCAATAGAAAACTAATACGAATTCATTGATGTTGAAAGGGCAACATTAAAGTCATATAAATAAAACTTAGTGCAGAGCATGCCCATCAGCACATGTGATAAATATCTGCTTTCTTATTGTGATCATCTTTCTGGAAATCTAAATTTTTAAATAATACGAATTCCCTACATGCACAAGGAAACATGATAAAATGGAAGGATCACTGGACATGGAATAGAGATAGTTAGAAAGTGTTGATTTCAGAATTTACCAGCTCCTTTATTTTGGGCAAGTCCCTTAGCTTCTTTTCCTAAGCCATAAAGTGGTCTTACGTTACACAGCAAGATGAGGTTCATTGATTTCAAAGTGATTTCTAGTCGTACAGACCTCAAAAGTGATCCAGAAGGGATTACAATGAAAGATATTTGCAGACTGTGGAAACAGAACCAGAACTTAAAAATCCACTTAGAAGGATAGGAGAGCACATTTATTTTGAGGACTGATGAAATTGTTGTGATGGAGCAGTGGATTTAGCCTGGAGATTTTCAGCAGCAAAGGTAAAAAGACAACGATGTTGAAACGAATTTATTATTCCAACAACTGCTGCATCCTGTCACATAATGGGGGAACGCATATTCACAGGTGAGAGCAACGTTTCTTGGAGGTATTTGATTATGTTGTGACTCACAAAAGGGACAAGTGATGGATGTGCTCCAAAAGTATGGATGTGAGTCAGACTGGCCTGAGTTCAAGTCCTTGATCTGCCAGTTTCTAGATATCACTCCAAACGAGGGCGGGATATTTAGTGTCTCTGAGCCTCCATTCTTTTATCATTTATTGCCTATAAAAATTCAACACTGGGGGAGGTAATGATGTCTGCCATGCCAGGAAGTGAAGTAAAACTGGGAAATACTGCAGGTGGGAATCAACGGGGAGATTCTGGAGCTTTCCAGACCTGAGCGAAACTCCGATCTTCAGAGTCTGGATCCTTCTCACCTTCTTACTGCTTCAAGATCATCTCGACTTGGGAAAATGGATGGTCCTTTCCAGAATGCTGTTCATATATATGAACCTCACATCTCAACAAACATGTGTCTGACAGGAAATTGATGTCAGGGCACGCTGCACTTCAGCAACTGTAATAGGGCAAAATTAACCTCTGCTCAAGTAAACCCTTCCCAAATGCAGTGCCGGATACTAATAAGCTGAGAGCTTATCTTTGTGAGACTTGAATAAGCTATAAAATGGAAGCTCTTTTTCCAAATAAGAGACTGCCATACACCAGTAAGTGCGATTATCCGAAGAGAAGGTTGTTTTACTTATTTATTTTTTTCCTTAGGATATCAGACCTGCTAGTCTACATTTCCACGGGTTCATAGTCTTTCAATTAGATACTCAGTTGAATATAAATCACTTTGCCAGTGATCCTCGCAGAGGAATGTTTGGGGGAAAAAAAAAGCAAAGAAAAAAAAAGCTTTGCAAACAAGAGGTCTCATCATCTCAATATTACACTTTGTCATTAACGACACTGACTGTTTCATTTATTATTCAGCCCAACTTAAGAGTAATTTGTGCTGAGAGCAGGAGCAAAAAGGGGAAAAATGAAGGCTGGAGAGAGAGTGTTTATATTAGAAATAATTTTAAAATAGTGTCTCTAATGCATAGTGAGAATGAATATTTTTTTCACCATTTAAATTCAATTATATGCACAGTAGTTTTGCCTTCCTCTTAAGTAGCAGAAATGGTCCTATAAAGCCTTGAATGTGGTGATTGTTTGAGTATTTGTATCCTTCCTATCCTTCTTCTTTTTTATTTTTTTTTTGCATTACATCCTTTATATATTTTTTATTTACAAATTAATTATCCTTCAGTGGAAAGCTTTCTAAAGTGAAGGGGGTTCTTTTTTTAAGAGCTGCTTCAACGTATGAAGGTAAGAGACGTTAAGATCCCTGGCTGCATTTGTTCACTCTGCCTACAGCCATGTGTTATGCCTCTAGTAGGTCCCAAGCATCATGTTAGGCACAGAAATTACCAGGAAGTAAAGATAAATCCCTGCCCATGTCAAATGGATTCCCAAAGGGAGCTGGCCCTGGAGCAAGCGATTACAAAGAGAGAATGAAAAATGGCAGCAGTGGCTTGGAGAGAAGGCACCATGGAGGCAGCTTCTGATCTGAGACACTGGTGGACAATAATGTCGGGGAAGACCATCTGGGATCCAGGGCAAAGAATGTGGTATGTGGGGGACCCATAAGAAGATGGAGTTTGCTAAAGAGTAAAATGTGAAAAAGAAAAAAAAAGAGTAAAATGTGAGGGCAATGTTGATGGAAGGAAAGATAGACAGCAGGGTGGGCTTCCCATCATGAGGGACATGTCATGACTTCCAAGGATGTTCAGCAGATGAGCACATGCAGATGGATGAAATCAGAACAACTTAGCTAATAGTGGTAATGCCAATTTCTGGATGATCATTGGGGGAAGTAGAGTGACAGGTACCTAGGAATTCTCTGCACTAATTGTGCAATTTCTTGTATTTCTAAAATTATTTCAAAGAAAAATTATTTAAAATATTGAAAATGTATGTATAACTGTGAAAAAGGATGCTAAGACATGAGGGTAATGGGGAACCAACCAGCACAGGCTTCAGTGCAAAGATGGGATGCTTAACAGATGGAACTTGAAACGGACTTCAGGATTTTTCCACCACATTCACCTGTACTGTGGGGGAATGCAAGTAGAATCCCTGAGAGGACTAATGGGTCACATGAAAAACTCATGGTGGAGCTGAATTGACATAGTCTTATCTGTTGGCTTGCCACTTGTTCCATTTTCTGCATGTGTTTAGTTGGAGATACTGACCTATATTGGAAAGAGCATGGTCTTTTGAGACAGACCACCTGTGCTTTACCCTGCTCTTGTCAGCTGTAGTACCTGTGGGTTGTATCCTGACGTAGTTTAATGCACACTCTGGACTCAATGGCCTGACACCAAATCTACTTGCATTACCTGTGGGACTCAGGTCAGGTGTGCTTCCTGCTCTCCACCTGTAGGACCAAGGAAGTTATGGCACCTGTCACATAGGTTTGTGGCAAGGGCTAAACTGGTACATGAGTGGAAAGTTCTTAGTGTCTGTCGTGGCACAAGGGTGTTGAATAGATATTATCTATTGTTACTATTTGAGCTGACAGCATCTGTACATGCTATTTAATCTTTACGAACTTGCAAGTTCACATCTGTAAAATGGAGATAATCATGTGTACTTAGCAAGGCCACCAGGAAGATGGAGTGAGATGACACACGCTGTAGGTCTTGAACAGAGGACACATTAATACCTGTCAGTTCCTCTTCTTCCTGCCTCTTGATTGTCCTTCCTGCCTGGCTAGTCTCCTCATGCCTACATCCACCAAGTGCATGTGGCCGAGTCCCCAACCTCCATGGACATCCTGCCCTGCTCCAGGCTCCTGCCACAGTCTCTCATTTGGGAATATATTCTTTTTTAAAAAAAAAAAAAAACAGGTATTTATTATGGGCAAAATGAAAAAAAAAGAAGTGTAAATAAAGGAAAAAAAATGACCCTCAAATTTTATGTCTAGAATCATGTGCTATGAATGTTTTAGCACAATTTCCTTCAGGTTCATTCTACATATTTTTACACAGATGAATTTATTCAGAGAGAGAACAGTTTTGTATCCTCTCATTTATCAGGGAGGAGGGGAATGAGCTAAAGAGCCTTCTCCTTTATCATACATTTTATTTCAACAACTTACAATGGCTGCATAATAGTCCCTTGTGGGAGGGTATACATATGTATTCAATGATCTTTGTATGGAAGAATCTTTATATACATATATTCTTCATACACACATATACATATATATGTGTATATATATACTTTGTATTCTTTATATTCATATATATATATATTCATATATTATCTTGAATTAATAGCTCTGTGGTGCTTACACATATAACTAGGGCTTGCTAATGGACTTGCCTAATGTTGAATTCTTGTCTCTCCCCTGGGTTTCTGAATATCATATGCTCCAACCCCAAATTTCCCCCTGCTGATTTTTCTGAAATCAATCAATGCTGAGTAGCTGCAGCTTTCTTGGCCTATGACCTGGCTCCTCATCTCTCTGGGCACCATGTTCTTCCTCCTAAGGACTGGCTTTCTCACTTCAGAGCAGGTCTGGTCTGGGCTCCTATTCCATCTGCTTGCTATCAAAGTTAACATTACTATTCCCTATTTTTCAAAAGCAGAAACAAACAAAAATCCACAACTGACTCTTTCCATTTTACCAGGAAGCCTTTTGAAGACATTTTGGCCCTCCTGTTTTGTTCATTTCAATTATGAATGGAAATATCAGATACTCCATGAGGCCTAACGTGGAATGGAGAGAACATGATTTTGTTCTTGGTGGCTTGGCCAAGGTGCAGATATGCACAATTACAATTCTTGTTCCAATAGGCACAAACTTTGAGCTACAGCAGAGCTGAGTTCCAGTCTCAATTCTTCCCCTTCCTAAATGTATGAAGGATGATGAGGTCTTGAACCTCTGTGACCGTCAGTTCCCTGCCTGAAACTGGTCAGGATAATGGCATCAACCAGAAGAGTCATCATAGGAGTTTCTGAACACTGTGCTTGTGCTGGTAGTCACTCTAGAGGCAAACCCAGCCTCTGGGACAACTGGTACATGGGCAATCATTGCTAGAAAATCATAACACTATGGCTTACTATTGGGGTGGGCTTAGACAAGATAGTGACCCCCGATAAGCCTCAGTTTCTCTCTGAAAAAGATAGACAGACGTGTGTTTATTTTGTAGGACTGTTCTATCAAAAGGAATAATGCATTTAAAGTGCCTGGCATATGCCAGGAACTCAATAAATATTCATTTCTTCTCACTCTCCTCCTTCCTAATGCCATCTTGGATTTAACCACAAGGCGTTTGACCAGGCAAAGAAGGTCACATTGGAGACTCGGGCAGTGTGGAGCCACACTCCTCCAGACTTTTCAGAGAATGATTGAAAGTTAAACTGGGCCAGGAGTCTGGTGACGTTTGGGTGAGAGACAGAGTTAAATTAAGGTTTAATCTTAGCCCCTTCCATGTGTTAACCAGGCTGTGCAGAGCGAAGAGCTTGAAAGAGATTCAATGCTGAATTTTCTCACTAATCTGATGAGAAGAGAGAGACACGGAAAGAAAGAAAATGAGAGAGAGGGAGAATCAGAGTTCAGATGGCTAATTTTCTAGCCAGCAGCTACTGGAATGTTTCCATTAGGAGATATGAAAGAGACAAAGAGAAATAATAACTGAAGATGGGCTTTGTTGGCCAGAAAAAGTTCTCATTCTGCTGGGGTGGAGGGCAGTGGGTAAGAGTGCGATGGAAGCAGGTACTCGGGGGACATATTTCATTTTAATGTAGTCACTTTGGTACCTCTCTATCTGTACATTCAATTAGCATCGGAGGGAAAAATAAAAGTTCCTCACATGTCAGCCTGCTTCCCAAGCTCCAGGGACAGAGCTGGGTAAATGCAGTGACCTTACATTACTCCCCTCAGAGAACACTCTCCATCTCTATGTTGGCCTCCAACGCAAAAGAAAATGGATATATTAATTCTTTTCCTTTTCTGTTTTGTTCAGGAAAGAAAAAGGTTTAAGTGTCATTTTAAATGAAAGCAGTTGAGACGTTGTCCTTTTTGTGGGTTCTCTCTCATCCCCCAGAGTCATAAGAATCAACCCCCTATGACTGTTCCTTTTCTCCTTTCCTTGTTCAAATGCATTTTGCTAATTCAATGAAATATGGCCCACATATCCATCCAACCATCCATCCATCCAACCATCCATCCATCCATCGTCTCCAAGGCATGTAGATGGAAGTGGTAAGGTAAGCTTTGGATGAAGCTTCCAGGACCAAGGCCACTGGCCCTGAGGCTTCCTCCAGCCTTGTCTCCCTCCATACTTTTCTCACATGATTCCAGTTCTCCAATTTATCATGTTTGGCCTTGTGCACTCCTGAATCATTTCTTTAGATCCTAAGTTCCTGAGAGTCCCTTTACCCTTGATTTTCAAAGTTCTACTACATCTTCAACATCCTGATCAGATTGTATTCGTCATGCTTTCTTCCCCCACTCTCCTGACACATATGTTCAATCACCTCATCTCTGCACAAACTTGAGGGATTCTGAACTCAGAAGCATTCATTCACCCATCTATCATGGTTATTCTATTTGTGGACAACTTTGAAAAAGGGCCATGCTATTTGGAGTCCCATATACTCTTCCAAAACCTTGTCCCTTTCCACCAAAGGTAGTCTTTAGCCCCTCTCATGGAATGTGGGTATATTAGCGACTGTTGCCCTGACTGATAGAAAGTAGAGGTGATATCACATGAATCTGCCCTAGGTAAATAAAGGGAACATAGTCCTTGCCTGGTTTTCTTCCTTAAACTATCACTCTTAGAACTTCCATGTTGAGAGAAACCCTGGGGTACATGAAAAGACAGACATACTGTCAGGTTTTCTCATTACTAATAGCCTATAGCCATTATCAAGCACCACGCGTGTGAATAAATAAGCCTTCAGATGGTTCCAGCCATTCAACCACTCTTCACTCAAGTATTCCAGCTGAGGTCTCAGATAGAGTGGACATAAGTATCCCCACTTCCCTTGATTTTTATGGCTGACCCATCGAATCTCTGAGCCTAATACTGGTCACAGCAATAAAAAGAACACTCTTCATCCATCCATCCATCCATCCATCCATCCATCCACTTATCCACCTATCGAAGGCACATTAATTGACACCCTATTGTGTGTCATAGACACATACATGGGGGTGCAGAGGTGAGGATGTGAAAGTGCCTGCCCTGAGTTGCTCACGGCCATGCCAATCATTCTGCTATTGATCCGTGAATCCCGAATGACCATAAAGCACCCTTCCTAATATCCCTTTCAGACGTTTACAGTCAATTATGCATGTGTTTCTCCTTTGCCATTCCAATTAAGCTCCTTTAGAATAAGGGACCAACTCCATATTTCCCATGATACATAGCACAGTTTCATAAACCTAATAGATGTTTGGTATAGATTTGTTAATTAAAAAATTCAGTTCATATACTCGAGTTAGGTTTTCCAGGTCCCAAGGAAATAAACTAACAACATCTTGGAAAAAGACCTGAATGAATGAAAACATTCTGTGAATATGAGAGAAGGAATAAAGACATCAAAAGTTTTCTTTCTTTTTTTTTTTTTTTTTTGGTTCTTACTATGTGATGGGAAGCTGCTATTTTATTTAATCCCCATAGCAATCCCATAAAAAAATGATAATCCTCAAATTACAGATTTGGACTTTAATCCACACCGGCTCATTTATATGGCTACTGACTGTGGTGCTAGGAGACTAGCCAATGCCAGAAAACCCTTCCCAGACACCATGGTGGTGGCTCCCATGTGAAGAGATGACACAGGTGACACTTGCTTACAAGATCTTTAAACACGCTGCCTTGAAAAGGATGGTTTTCTTGTGCAGCCCTGTATGTTCTGTGCCTCTGGTAAGTGGCAATTTTGTGGCTTATGTACATTCTGGATGCCTTCTCTTTTAAGTTACTGATTACTAGTCTGGGGGAAAAATGTTACTGATTATTACTCTCATTTATACATGGGGAAATCAAGACACAGGACTTTGGAAAAAACAGTTTAAAATCATCATGAAGCCTTAAAAATTAAAGAAAAAAAAAAGAGGGGCACCTGGGTGGCTCAGTGGTTGAGTGTCTGCCTTTGGCTCAGGTCATGATCCCGAGGCCCTGGGATCGTCCCACGTTGGGCTCCCCACGGGGAGCCTGTTTCTCCTTCTGCCTATGTCTCTGCCTCTCTCTCTCTCTGTGTCTCTCAGGAATAAATAAATAAATTTTTCAAAAAAAATTAAAAAGATAAAAAGGAGAAAAACATACTTTTATGTTCATCACAAGAGCTCTATTTTAATGTTGGTTCTTAAGCTTTTTGTGAACAGGAGTGTGGTGAAACATTGCTGGGCTCATCTCAGTGAACACGGGAATGAAGTTGAGGAGTTTGGTGGCATCCCCTTTCAAAGCTGAAAGCACATCTTACCCCGTTGCTTGGATCCCATGAAGAGGCCCTGCCATAATGTGAATAAGCCGTATCACTCTGAGCAACCTTGACATCCAGAGCCTTCAGTTTCACTAATAACCCATCTGTGTTGAGGCTGTGGGTGGTAGTGTCTAGAAAGATGACGTAACTGTTTATTAAAAGAAACTGTGGTGTTGGGAGTTATTCTTTGGATGGTGGGACTTCTCACAAGAAAATCCAAGAACCCCAGAAGCTTCTGGATAGCATATGTGGTTCTATGGGTAAAGAAATACTCTTTCTTCTCACAAAGTCCTTCTCTGCTGCCTCTAGAGAACTGTGTAATTGGAATCAGAACTCTGATGATAGTGATGCCATTTTTAAATGTGGAAATTTAAGGTTGCTGGGTAGAGGTGTCACATGCCCAAGGTCACCAGTGGTTCAGGAAAGTTGTGGTCAGTTTCGAATGGATCTGGGGAAATGGCACACTGCAGCCAGGCTCTAGTTCCACACGCCTTGCCCTAGTCCACTTACTTCTCCCACGTTCTCTCCTATTCTCCACCTTCCTGGCTCCTGACCTCCTGATGAGCCTTTGGGTCCAGGCTTCATTCCTCCTATAAGGGTTTGGCCACTGTGTTTCTTCTAAGCAGTGTCTCTCCCTAGAAGAAGGCCAGGCATTAAACACATAAGCATGCCAGATAAAAATCCTCTAGGGAGGGGAGGAATCATTCAAATTCAAACATGTAGACTGTCTTGGCTAAAGCAACACGTGTTGAAACTGGCTGGAACTGGCTTCATGAAGCCAATTTGGAAGCCATCAATCATGGGCCATAAATGAGGTTTGATGTTTTGTTTGATAGGTTGGCCTAGGTGACCTTTGATGGATCTTCATCTCTTTGAACATTCTTTCTTTTGCAAGTCAGTTCACAGTTGCTATAACATAAAGCCCCTCTTCCCAAGTTAGAACTGTCCTTTCCTCCTTTGTGCAACGCCATTGCTATATTGCCATAAAAATAAAAAAGAAGAGTAAATAACATCAATCCTAAGCACAGCAATATCAACAGGAAATTCATTGCTGGGTGCTCACATGCTGGGTAGATAAAATGTGAAGTGCGTTTTTTCATTTAATAATGAAAACTATCGTAGGGATGGAAACTCATCTTAATTTTATCTTGCAGATTAGGAAACTGAGTCACAGAGAAATTAAGCAGCCTTTACAAAGTCCAAAAACTGGTATAGCAAAGGTTCAGGGACATGCAGGTCTTATTCTAGAGTTCCACTCTCTCACCATCAGATATCTGTCTTTGTTGGCCATCTGTCACTCTGTGAAGAGCTCTGGAACTCTTTTCTGACTTTAATTGTTTAGCATTCTTCTCTTCTGCTTGACTGTGAGCTTCTAAAGGACTGCAAATATAGTAAGGATTCAAGTAACATTTTATGAATGGAGTAGTGATGGCCTTGAAAACTTTGCAACTTAGTGCAGTAGGTTGACATCATCATGCATCACCGTGCTGTTAAGGAAACACATGCAGAACCTCGCGTGAGGGAGACACGTGGCAGAGTCATTTTCTTATTTTTGTTGCTTTCGTTCTGTTTGTTTTATAATCCGCGACTGGCCCTTTAAGTCATCACTGTGCCATCTCTAAGTTTTGCTGCATAAAGGGCTTTTCCTAAAATGGGACACTTCATTCTGATTGCTTCCAATTACATCCTCACTTGATGTGAATCAAATCAAGACTTTGCTGCCTAACACCCCCATGATCTCATCTCAGTAAAAACCCACCAAATCGTGACTAAGTATGACAATGAAGGAGGAGAGATCCTCATGTGTCCCCTTCAGCACAAGGAGGGCAGTGCCCATGGGGCACTCCAGAATCATGCTTGTGATTATCAGGGGGTGCCCAGATAGTTGGCCAGAGGGAATGGTTAATAAGAATTGGGGTTGCTCTCAAGGCACCTGATGAGGAGGAGGGGGACCTCTGATCCAGATAATCTAGCATTTTGTCAATAATCAAACACACTTGAGATCATTGTATGCAGTTGTCCTCCGAATTATTTCTTACACTAGTAATTGCACATGTTGTTTGGGAATGAAAGGAGTCTATGATCAAATAATTATGGGACACATCTCATATAGGAAGTGTCACATGTGCTTATGCATATGAAATCTCTGAAATGTACAGACAAGAAATCTCAACTATAATCTAGCATATTGCACGATTCCTCAGTCATTATGGTTGGAACAATTAGTTGTCACTGAACATACATTCTCTCTAATTTCCTTGTAATAGAACTCTGATGTTACCCACATTGACAATGCTCTTGTCTAAAATACTACACATTCCAGCATCTTTTGAAGATGGATATACTTGTAAGACAACAATCTGGTCCAGGAGATAAAAACAGAAAGGTCAGAAGGGACTTCAGGAAAGGCTACTTCAGGGATCCCTGGGTGGCGCAGCGGTTTAGCGCCTGCCTTTGGCCCAGGGCGCAATCCTGGAGACCCGGGATCGAATCCCACGTCGGGCTCACAGTGCATGGAGCCTGCTTCTCCCTCTGCCTGTGTCTCTGCCTCTCTCTCTCTCTCTGTGACTATCATAAATAAATAAAAGTTAACAAAAAAATTTAAAAAAAAAGGAAAGGCTACTTCAAAGGAGTGATTTATCTAGAAGAACCACCATACATGTCCACTATGCTTCCTACTTCCTCATTCTTGTAACTTGGAATACAGATGTAGTGGCTGGAGCTATAGCAACTATCTTGAACTACCAAATAATTTTGAAAGTGAAAGCCATCGCAAAGGATGATGGGAAGAAATATAGAAGGATCTGGACTCTCAGTCACATCAGCCCGGGGCTGCTCGCCTCTGGATGACTTTTGCTTAGAAGGAAAATGAGCTTCCATCTTGTCTAAGCTACTGTTATTTCTGGTCTCTTTCATTAGTACTGAAACATAAATTTGATTAAATTAGTCACTGAAACCCTTTACTGCATGACTTACTCTTAATGTCCTTTAGAACATATTTTGGAAAATATGAGTCTGACTCAGCACTCAATATCTACACCAGCAGGAGGAAACCCCAGCTCAGAGGAAAGATGTCACTTGTCAGACATGACACAGTGGGTCTGGACATTGGTCCAAGTAACCTGAAAATTGATCCGTAGCCTTAACCTCTTTGAAGTATATTTTCCAGACGAATTTGGCAATCATTTTAGATCCATAGTATAAATTAATAAGGGCATGCATTTAGAGATCTTCGAATGCCTCCGATAGAAACTCAGGGTGCCTCCAAGAGGGAGAGTAAGCCATTTCAAGCAACCTTGTCCTGGAATGTCACCACTGGGCATTTGGGATGATTTGAAACCCACTGGTCACTTAGGCTTGAGGGGGGGATCTCTTTAAGAGAAGGCAAGGGGATATCCAGCAAGAATGATATTTTTGTCTTTTCTGCTTTCAAATCCAAACAAATGAGGAAGGACTTCCAACTTACCCATTAAGAATGCCACAGTGAATGGTTTGGGGGGTCTATCAACTTGTCTCATGGCTCCCAGGATGATTAAAATGCCTTGAGTAACATGCAGGTTGCTACAGAGGCAAAAATGTTCAATGGGGCCTTCAAGTAGATAAATTTCCTTTGTCAGACCTACGTAGAAGAGCTCCTGTTCCTGTCTCTGATGACTCTGAGGGAGTGCACACATGCACATATATACGCAAATACACACTGGCATGTGCACATACACACACTCACTATGTCCTCCCACATTCACACACAACCCAGCCCCCCCCAAAACAGAGGCATGCACGTACACATACATCACACACACCACACACGTACATCACAGACACATCACACACGTACATCACAGACACTGCACACATACACATGGTACATGGATACACACACGTATCACACCCATGTACACACCACACAACACATAAACTGTGAAATCAGGTAGACTGAAATGGAAACAAGAAAGAAGGAAGCTGTATCATTAATTACTCTCCCATTGTTAGGAAAAATTTTAAATTATGATATTGTTACCTGAGGGCTTGCTGACAGACTTCTTCAGTTCTCCTCCACCTGGCAGAAATCCAAGGCTTCTTTTCTCCCTTCTTACTTTTGAATTCTGGAATGCAGACAGGAGAATTTTCCATCAGTAAACGAATGTGTCTAAACCCCAATTATCACGCTGTGTCACAAGAAGGGGCCTCTGCCACCAGGTTACTCCACCCTCAAGCAATGAAATATGGGATCTTTGCAGTATTCGCAGCTTGAATATCCCCAGAATGGCCTGGGGATTTGGGTTCTTTCCCCTATACATTTGGAGTCGCACTCATTTTTAAGGTATTGCTAAAAAACCTGTGGTGGCATTTCATATCTTATCTTTCATAAATTCTTACATTTTCAGAGGAATATGGGAAGGTTTTATACCCTTTTCTCTCTCTTCTTGCAAAAGCCAAAGCTAACTACTATAAAAATGACCCTCAGGTCTCAGAAGTTCAACAAATACAAATTAGCATCTTGTCCCTCTTTATCAGAGTCTGGTGAAGTCAGTGGGAGGGAGCACTTTGCTCTGGGCAGTGTTCGGCAAACCAGAGCCCACAGACTCAGCAAGCCTGTCACCTGTTTCCATAAATAAAGTTTTCTTGGAATATAGTCACATCTGTTTACTGAAGTGGTGTCTGAAAGTCTGTGGACCCTGTTCCAGGCAAGCATGCAGGGACCCCATCTCCTTCTCTCTTGTGATTCCACTCACCCCTTAGTTCTAGATGTCACTGCATTATGCTGGTAAGGGATGAAAGAGAACCTAACTCATCTGTGGGAAGAAGTTTTTTCTTTGTTTTCGTCTTTTCTTTCTCTCTCTCTCTCTCTCTCTCTCTCTTTCTTTCTTTCTTTTTTGTTTGTTTGTTTGTTTTAGGGTTAGGCATGAAAATGATGTACAAGATTTCTGCTCATGTCCCATTGACCAGAGCACAGTCACATGGTCACACTGATCTCTCACACTGATCTAGCGATGGAGTCTACCTTTGTGTCTAGGAAGAAGAGCCAGCATCTGTGAGTCCCTCCTTTCTTTCTTGACTTCTTCAGCTACCTCTTCACTGCCATGTTTCCCCTAGTTTCTATCTGCGTGCTGCCTCTCACACCCTTCCCCTATGCCTCACCACTGGGCAAATGCCCCAGTTCAGGTCTGGGTGCCTTTCCCATCTGTTGTTGGAGCTACATCCTCTCTCCATTTGTATCTTCAGTTCGCATCTTTTTCTTGACAAGTCCACCCTGTAATCTCTTGCCCTTTTGCTTAAACAGCTTCAGAGGCTCCTGCTTGTCCATCGCACAGTCTCCAGCTAAGTCTGCCCAAGGTCTGACCAAAAGGCCTGGTTTTCACCTGACGCCCTCTCATGCCAACTCCAGAGCTTTCTTTCCCCCTAAATGGACTGTCTTCTTCTCACTACTCGGTGGCCTGTCATCTCTGCATAGAAAACACATCATTCCTTCAACCTGAAAAACACTCATCTGCCCAAATCTCAACCATCAGATCTATGTCAACATATCCAAATATGATCCACCTTCCATTTCACTGACTATAGATATCACAGGGGACCAAGGACTGGGTTGTTTTTATCTACCTATTCCATCTCTTCCCTAGCATGTGGTGAAGGACTGACATTGTTTTACATGAAGAATGAATAAATCAAATAAACACCTGTTGGATTCCATACACACTTGCATCCCCACTGAGCTGGAATCTTTCTTTCCTCTGAACTGTTATAACTCTTCTCTTTTCCAGAAATTTACTCCTTATTCAGTACTAGCTATATGGGTGCATTTGACACCATCTCTACCAGGCTGCATAATTCCTATTGATGAGAGAATCATCAGTAGTATCACAGTGTCTTGCACGTGGTCGATGCTCAATGAATGTATGATAAATAAATAAATGGATAGATGGATGAATCTGAGTTCTTTCTTGGTGAGTCTGGCCCATACACATGCTCTAAGCCTCACATTACTTCCTTCAGGTGGGAATGGAGAGTGAGGTTATTAATCTTAGAATGAGAAATGTCTTCTCTCTTAAAAAGGGTTTGAAAGGCTTTAAATCAAGAGCCAAGAAGACTCAAGGTTAAGTAACAGCTTAAATCCCAGAGCACTGTGGCTCTTCCTGTTCTTTTATGCGTAGACAGGAATTAAGGGTCTAATACCAGGATGGATAACTTTGGACTTAGTTGTAATATGAAGAGACAAGGAAAAAAAAAAAGGACTGGACTCTGAATAGGTAATTGTTGGAATCTTATATCAAGTATCACACTAACTGTGTTCAATTGAGTGGAAGTGACTAACCCTGAATCATTTTTCCTATCCATACAATGGGTATCGCTTCATTAATCAAAGCTTAGCATTAGTGTTAAGAGAGTGGGTGGGATTGTAAAGCCTCATTATGTGGATGATTCAGATATGAAATGCTAAGGACCGATTCTTTGAAACCACAGACTTTTCAACCCTGGAAACTTAGAAGTGGATTGCTAGTAAGGCAGGAATCTCTCCCCGCATTTAGGATTTTGAATGGGCGCCCTTTGTTGGGCGGGCTTGCTGTGGCAGAGACAGTGGATCCCAGCAATCCCATGCATTCCTCTCCATTTCTCACCTCCTTTGTAGTTGGATATGGTTCCCCCAGAAGCAGACCAAGACAAGGATTGCTAGATTAGTAGTATCTTGAGGAAATAAGGGGAAGGAAATGAAGGTGATATAAGGTGTGGTATCCAACTAGCTTCCAGTGTGGTCAACTGGATCTTGATGTGGCTGAAGAACTCTAGAAATCAGTGTAGAAGGAGCCTCAGAATTACCCTGAGGAAAAAAAAATAATTACCCTGAGAGAGGACTGAGGAAGCTGGGCTATCTATCCACTACTTCCCCTCTGTCACTGGCTGCAGGCTGCTCTCAGAGATCTGCTCCCATGGCAAAGTAGAGGCTGCCATGGCAAGGAACATTGAGAACAGAGACGACTGCCAAAGCACCAAAGTGGGAAACCATGTGCTAAGTTCTGCATAATTCACCATGAGAGAATCAATTCTCTGTGAGAGAAAGTGGCATGGACACTGCCAGACTACAACCTGCTTTTGCCACCTCTCCCCTCCCAAGACCATTGTGACCACCTAGTCACCTGTTTCTGATGGATCAACAGTGCAATGATGAATTGATTGGCCTGAATACCTGAGCGGCTGTGTGGAACCATCCTCTCCATCTCTGATCTTCCACAACTGGTGTTGAACTTGTAATGTGAGTGAGAATACAAACTTTTGCTGTGGTAAGCCACTGAGCCATTGGCACTGGTCTATTGTGGCAACTAGTATCAATTACCCCGGTAAATATCCTAAATCTAGGCCACAGTCTAAGGCAAAATCCTCCAGGTCCTCTGCTTCATAAAAGCCCCTGTGTGTGGAATTCAAAGCTGGAGAAGTTTCTATGTCAGTTTCATCTCTAACATATGAGAAGTGACCATCACAACAGATATCATATACAGTAGTTGATTCACAAAATAAGACCCATCCTTCTAGTCTTTTCTCTTTCCTTGTTTTCTTTCTGAAATCTGCCAAACGTTTATCAGGAAAACTGCAGACAGCATCAATTCTACAAGACTGGTAGAGAAGGCATTTTTCATATGTTTTGGTGTTTACGTATTAGATTAAGTCACTTAGCAGAATATTTCACTGATCAGGATGCCTGAGTGGCTCAACGGTTGAGCGTCTGCCTTTGGCTCAGGGTGTGATCCTGGGCCTGGGGATCAAATCCTGCATCAGGCTCCTCGCAGGGAGTCTGCTTTTCTCTCTGCCTATGTCTCTGCCTCTCTGTGTGTGTGTGTGTGTCTCTCATGAATAAATAAAATCTTTTAAAAAAAGAATATTTCATTGATAAAAATAATATACTTAATCCATTGCTTTTCCAGCTTGAGAGCACATAAGACCCTCATAGAGAGGTTATTAGAACAAAGACTTCTGAGCCCATAGCTTCTGACTCAGCAGACACAGGCATAGGATTTTCAACTGAGAATTCACATTTCCAAAAAGTTCTCAGGATCAACACACTGATGATGCTACTCCAAGGACCACACTTTTGGTAGGAGATATATAGCTCTGATAATTCTTTTTATGATAACACTCAAACTTTACCAAATCACAGAGTCTGACCTTCACTTTGCTCCTCTTTGCTGATCATATAATTTTGATCTTTGTAACATTATCAGTCACTTGGAATCTTCCATTCATTTTTCACTCATACAACAAACATTTGTGAAATGAAATGAAATGTCAGGTGCTGTTAGGTGCTGAGAATTCAAACATCATTAAAGTACTATTGTCGTCCTTAAGGAACTCATGGTCAACTGGACAGATGGTGACTGGAGGAACATGTGTCATGGGGCAGGGGCAGCAGTGTAGCCTGGCCAGAGCCTGGACATCATGGCAGTGGGAGGGCCACTCAAGGAAAGTGTGAGAAGGTTTGATTGTTTAACTTTCTGCTCCTTTTCCCATGCCCTGCACTTTTCCCCCCTCTGTCTTTATCTCCACACTTGATTGAACTGCTCTGCATCTATCCACACAGGGAGGCTCAACTCCAGCAGGTTCCCAAATAAATGCACAGCATCCACATTCATAAGCAAGTGCACCATGCCCACTGTCTACTTAGAAAATTAGCTCTTTAATCACTGGAATCTAATACAATGCACAAATCACTACACAAATACGTCATAGAGATGCCCTTATGGCCCACACATTTCTCTCCTAGTCCAGGCAATCCGAGATGCTCTAGAGTCTGTAGAAGAAAATGAGTATCGGGGTCATTTTTAAAAATCCAGGGACCCAGTGGCATTTGATGCTCCAAAAGCCAAGCTACCTGGGTCCTGCCATTTGCCAAGTTGTGTTAATTCATTAAACACATTAAAAGTAGCCTAATGAGAAAGAAGATTCATTTTAGATACTGACAATTTTTTCTTGTTTCCCTCTGTAGTAATTTCTAGCCGTTTTGGTCACAGCTCCAAGTCCCAAGTCTACAACCATCATCTGCATCTTTCACCAACAAATTGAATAAAATGCTCCTGTAATTCTGTTTTGTATGTGCTGACCGGATAATAAATTACCTGTGCGGGAGCCAGGTAGACAGAGCCCAGCTCTCCCTCTCCCTTCCCGACCTTCTCCTCCCCCAAGTCTGAGGAAAAATTTCAAGTCAACCTTGTCTTCAGCAATTCACTGCTGAATGGGCAGGGTGATGGGAGATAGAGAACCTAAGGAAATTACATCAGTTTCTTTAAAAAATGGTAGACTGGAAGAGTGAAGGAAATGACTATTTTTCATAGGAACCTGTTGTATTGATAACTCCTCATAGTAGTTTTGTGGAGTAAAGGCATTGCCCTCTGGAAATATCTGAAATTTGAAAACCTGGAATGGATGCCAAGTAAAATACACATACTCTCAGTCATTTTTCATGTGCTTCTGTAGTTCTGAAACTTGTCAGGCTCCTGAGTCACTTCCTAACAAAAGTGAGTCTCCTTTGTGGTCCAGAGTTGATCCTCTTTATTTTGTTCTGTCTCTGGGCTTTAGAAGTGTCTTTTTGGCTGAATCCTCGTAATATACTGCAACATGGCTGCCTACTTGCTTGTTTCCTTAGTGAAGTGTGGAATCCCTATAGGAAATGGGCTGTGCTCAGTCAATCCTAATATGTACTTGCACGTAGCTGATGCTCAGCGAGCATTTAGTAAATGAAATGAAATGAAATGAAATGGATGGATGGATGGATGGGTGGATGGATGGATGGTGGATGGGTGGATGGATGGAGGAATGAGTGGGCGGTGGGTGGATGGATGGATGGAAACATGGGTAAGCAGAAAGGTGAATGATTAGACAGACAGAAAGATCAATGGATGGGATGCTGATTTAATGAATGAATGATGAAAACAAATGATTAATGAATGGCTGAACATAGGATTTTCAATTTATTACTGTAGGACTCTTCATCTCCACAGAGGATCTTGTTGGTGGGTGGGTGGGAAGCTATTGCATATTTAATTTAGTGATAAAAAGTAGAGAACTTCAGCAATTAAATAAAAAAGAGATGGTTTGCAGAACTTCAACCATTTTTGGAAGATAGAGAAACTATTTGGAAATCTGTCTCCATTTGAGTCACAAACTCACAGATATTTCGTCAACAGAATTTAGAGATCTCTGGCACAATGTTGGAGTTCAAAGCCACACAAAGAAGACTCAAATTGAAAACTACATCTCCATTCTGTGTCCCTCCCCTCTCTGCCTTCTCCAACATCAATCTCTGACTCTCCTCACATCATTTTTGTCATTTCCACATGGTCATTTTTTTTATAACTGAACTCTGATTAAGACAGTCCCCTGATTAAGACACGCCTGGGTGGAAGTGGTTGATCATCTGCCTTTGGCTCAGAGCATGATCCTGGGGTCCGGGGATCCAGTCCCACATCGGGCTCCCCACAGGGAGCCTGCTTCTCCCTCTGCCTATGTCTCTCCCTCTCTCTCTCTCTGTGTCTCTCATGAATAAATAAATAAAATCTTTTTTAAAAGTCCCCTGTTCTTGTGCTATCTACTCCAACACCATAGGACAACGTCAGAAGCTGTCATGAGTTTTTTTTTTCTTTTTAAAAAATTTATTCATTTATATGAGAGGGAGGGTGAAGGGAGGAGGGGCAAAGGGAGAAGGAGACAGAGAACCTCAAGCAGACTCTACACTGAGCATGGAGCCACTGAGCATGGAACTGGATGAGGGGCTCAATCTCATGACCCTAAGATCATGACCTCAGCTGAAACCAAGAGTCAGATGCTTAACTGACTGTGCCACCTTGGCACCCCAACAGCTGCCATGAGTTTTGAGGAGATTTCTGATCTGGTCCTTAGCCCCATCCAACCTCTACCTCCCTCCCACTCTCTTGGGTCACTAGCCTCCCCAGACTACCTGACATTCTGGTCAGGATGGACTGATCAAGAGAAAAGACCACACTGTCTGCTCCCCATCCTAGATCTGCCATATACAGTCTGTTTCTTCATCTGTATGTGAAAGTAGTATCTACCTTAATAAATGTTAACTCATCCTAAGCCTGGAATGCCCTCTCCTCCCATAGTTTGGGGGAATGCTCATCTTATTTAAGGTGAACCCTTATTTATGTCCTAGGGACTTGTTGGAAGGCTGACTTCAGTGGTTTCATAGTACCATGCACCTGACCCAAAATGCTCCTATATCACACTGCAGTGTCATTACATCCCCATGTGATTCTCTCAGCCCGACAAATGGTCCTAAGAGCTAATGTTGTTATGTACCTAGTACATTCCAGGCCCTATTTCAGCATCTTGAGTGCATTGACCCATTTTATACTCACAATGGTCCTGTGATGCAAAATATATTATTCCCATTTCACAGATGAGAAGAATGAGAGTCTGAGAGAGTATACTGAGGGTCCCTGAGAGAAGATAACTGTTTTCCCTTTGTAGTGCTTGGTACATCCTAGGTGTTTAATAAATATTGATTAACAAATGTCAAATAATCTGATCTCCATTATTTAATCCTGAGCTGAGACTGATGAATGAAGGGACTTCCATATTTTCGTGTCATTTTCTGTGTGATATTAAACCAGTCTCTGCAAATTCCCATTTATTAAATTTCTCATATTTTTCACTTAAGATTAATTCTCCCAGGACTTTCACAATATTTTTAAGCTGAATATATGACATTGTTTCCTCAGATGGCAATCCAGGGTTTCCTTTACGATTGTATTGAATAATCAGGCTGTGATATCTGTCCCCTACAGGGTCTTCACCAGGTGAAACCTCCTTCAAAAGGGACACTGACATCCTGATCAAACTGGAGAGTAATAACATCACTTGTCCCATTGTGCATTTCACTTATCTGATTTGTGTACTTACCTTATTCCAATTATTAAATCCACACAGTTTGAGGATGGTGCTTGTGTCTGAATTTTACAATCCCACTGTGGAGTGAATGCTCAATAAATGACCAAAATGATTCTGTTGTTGCTTAACTACATGGATCTTCGAATTCATCTGCAAAATGGGTACAAGAAAAGCAGCTACAGGAATCTCCAGGGAGATGAAGGAGAAGCCATGTGTAAGTGCTGTGTGCATCTTGACTGGTTCATGGGTAGAGTGTCTCATGTGAATAGTGGTGAGGGAATGAGTTATGGAACAATCCATATTGCAAGTCAGAGATTTTAGCCCCTTGTGGGGTCTTACTTTGGACTTAACTCTTTCCAGAATTAGTATCCTTACTTGTAAAATGTGGATAGTAGTAGAATTTGCTTGACCTTTAACAAACAAAGGCACTGACCCTCAGTTAAATCTGAATTTCACATTAACAGCAAATAGTTTTTAATAAAAGTATGTCCCATGCAATATTCAGAACATACTTATATTCAAGAAATAGGCTTCTCTGAAACTCACATTTAACTGGCATCCTGTGCTTTTTGCAAAGTAGAGAGAATAATACATGTAACACAGTTGCATGTGATACACTCAGTCATGTTCGCCATTATTTGTAATGTGTGCTTGATCGATAATAACTCCCAGTCTCTCCTCCTCTTTTAAAATAATCTGCATGACTTCCGTCACTGCCTCCCTGGCAGCCCCCACCCCGTTCTCTGCCTCTTAATATACATTGAGATGTCAGAAGGGGTCTTGGATGTAAAAAGGGAGCAAACAGCTGCCGTAGAAAGAAGTTGCTGTCAGTTCAAATGAACGCTGAGCTAATAGGCCTATTAATAATGAGCTTTATTATAGGAGACCACTTACGTTAATAATTCTCTGTATTTGGTATTTGACGCTGTGACATTTATACTGAGCTGAATGGTGGCTGTGCGTGCCTGTGTGTGTGTGTGTGTGTGCGTGCTTGCACGTGTGTTTAAAGCCATTTAGCTCACTTTTCCTTTGAATGCAGCTGCAACATTGGGTTGCAGAAAGTGTTTTATTTAAACACATACCACACAGGCGTCTCATCGGATGGTACTTTCCCCCATGGGTATCTCTCAGCGTGGGTGCTTCAGAGATTCTGCAGAGTGGAGGAACAAATGGGGGGCAGGAAGGAATTGGATTCTGGTTTCCCACCTTTTCACCCCGAGACTGTCAATCCAACCCCCGCCCTCATCCCCTTGTGCCCTCGCGCCCACCCCTCAGAAGCTTTGGGTAGATTTAATCTGATTTGCATACTGCGAATTCCCCGCAACAGTAGCTGGAATTGTGACAGGGCCTAATTAGCATTTCCATCCCCTCTCTTGCCTCTTTTATAGTTGAGGACAGTGCCTGAGCATAGGAGAAGTTTAAACCCAGATTAAGAAGTCGAACTCTGGTTCTGGAAGTTGGAAATATAAACATTCCCAGCGGGAGTTGCTTGACAAGGAAGAGGTTTGGGCAAAGGGAATATTTATTTATATGGTGGTGACTTCAAGGTCTGTGTAGCCAAGACATTTGTATTTAAGTGCACCTACCTGAGGACCTAGAGGGAAAGTTGAACTTCCCTGAAGTCCCTCAAACTAGCATCCCAGAGGTAGGACTGTCCCTGTGCCCTGCTCAAATCCACTGCCAAGAAATTTTCTCAAATGGGTTAAAAAGTTTATCCCAAATGACACAGCTAGAAATGGGTAGAGTCCAGGTTCAAACCCCAGCAGGACTGTGTCCTCTATAATCTGTTGTCCTACAATTCAGGTGTCCCATCAGAGACACTATTATCAAATTGCCTGATTCAGGTGGGGTCAGTTGTGTGCTCCATCTCCTTGACTCAGAGTCTGGTTTGTAGGCCAGGAGCTGGGGTGTCCATCACTGGGAAGCTTGTTAGAGATGCAGTATCTCAGGCCAAATTGCACTTGAACCAAATCCCTAAGTGATGTGTCTCCATTAAAACTTGAGAAATCCTGGGGCAGCCCGGGTGGCTCAGCAGTTTGTCACCACCTTCAGCCCAGGGTGTGATCCTGGAGACCCGGGGTCGAGTCCCATGTAGGGCACCCTGCATGGGGCCTGCTTCTCCCTCTGCCTGTGTCTCTACCTCTCTCTCTCTCTCTCTCTCTCTGTCTTTCGTGGATAAATAAGTAAATCTTAAAAAAAAAAAAAAAACTTGAGAAGTCCTACTTTAGAGCTTTCTTAAGTAAATAATGGGCTTCCCCTGGAACATCTCATGTGACAAGCAACCTAACCATTTCCTAGAGTGGTCTGACCCTTGGGTGGGGCACATCTCCCATCACGTATCTTGGTAGGGCTAGGACTCAGGAGTCCATTTCACCTCAGAGCCTGAAGGACACTCCTTGCTAGGCAAGGAGGTCAAGAGCCACAGGCAGCCTTTGCTCCTGTGGATGGCACTGTGTGCTCCACCCACCCCCACCCCTGCTTGCGGTAGGACAATTAGCAGGTTAATTTTGAGGCCATCAGTGCATGCACAAAGTACCTGACAATTACCAAACCAGACTGCTCATAAAAGATCAAGCTAGATGAATTTTCTTAATAAGTGGTTAAAACATCTTAAGAGTTTCCGGCGCTATTTTGCTGCTCAAGGGTTTTCAATAAGATGCTCTGATGATGGAAGAACCACTTTTATCAAATATTAAGCTACTGTAAATTTACTGTAATTGAATAATTTGCCTCTTAGCTTTGGTTCACTAAGACTGAAGCGAGGTTTTCATCCCTAAGTGATCGCTCTACAGTCTGTTTCAATATATGTCATGTCAAGCAAGGCTCATCTACAGTACCATTTGAGATTTAGTAATTTCAAAGCCAAGAGACCCTGTAAATGGTCTGGATGATTGACCATAAAGTATGTACATATTTAGTTATATTAAATTGTGATTAGGGTTTCGACTTCCATATTTAAACTCTGAGTAGTTTGCCGAGCCTTTATGACTTTTATGGAAGTGCTAATGTGAATTCCGCAGGGCTTTTTATAGGAATCGAAGCAAACGCAGACCTTTTGGTCCAGGGTGCATAAATATTAAGGAGATAGAGTAACAAAAAAAGAGGCCCAAACACCAGTAGGAAGTAGATCAAATAAATCAATACCCACATCTATAAATTATGTCTTAAGAGACAGTAAAGCAAAAAAAAGAAAAAAAATCTTGAGCTTTGAGAGAGAACATTTTAATTTGTCCTCAGTTCATGTATATGAACTGAGGACAAATTAGTGATTTGGGCAAATTTTAATTTGTCCTCATTCATATATATGAACTGAGGACAAATTAGTGATTTGGGCAAATTTTAATTTGTCCTCATTCATATATATGAACTGAGGACAAATTAGTGATTTGGGCAAATGACTATCTAAGCCTCAGCTGACCCATCTGTAGAATGAACATCATGTTGCTTTGAGTAGACTACTGAGGGGCAAAGTTAAAGTATCTGTGAAAAGATCTGGTAAAGCCAAACAAATATTTCTCAAACCTTTGTCCTTGGACCATCTGCAAGGGTAGACTCCTGAGGTTTGTTAAAGTTCAGATTCCTGGCTCTATCTACTCTACTAAGTCAGTATTTCTGAGAATAGGACTCAGGATCTGCAGTTGTTTCCAAGAATATGAGATCATTTGCATACACATTAGAGCACATTAGAGCACATGTTTATTCTTGTGTCAGAGTAGTAGATAAAAGAAATTTTATTTTTCCTTCCATTGTCTCTTCCCATCTACATGGTAAGATTTGGGTTTTCTACAGCAATTAGTCCTACATGCATGATATATGAAAACCGAAGAACATCATAACTACTTTCATATCCCCAGCAGAAGAAATGGACCCAATAATAGAACTTCAGGAGGTATTACTATTTGACCTGGATTATATCTTATCACTTCATTGTGCCCAGGATGCACTTCTTTTCTTCTTCAGCCCTAACTCCTACTCATCCTTCAAAACCCAAGTTAAAGCATCTTCATTTTAAAACATGTCCAGTCCCCTGTCCTGGCAGATAAAGAATATCTATCCTCTTTTGATTTGCACATAGGAGACACCACGGATGACAAGTGTGATAGGATTCCAATACGGCCACTGACATCCATCTCTCCTGGTTACAGACCTCTTAATCCCCTTCCTTTGAAGATAGTGGGACAGTCATTCCCTTGGTTAGGTTCTACTGATAAGACTGAAGAGAGAGCTACTGTGGGTTAACATCTTGATTTCCACTTACTGAGCATCTAAGCAGAGAGCCTAGCCAGGCTGTGTCCAGACTGTTTACCCACAGATACTGTGAGACAATGCATTCATGTTGTATTAGGCCATTAAGTTTGTGACCATTTGTTACACAGCAATAAATAACTAATGAAGCAAGGAGGGTGGATACTGCATACCATAGAGATTTCTGGGCCCCCGTCATGAAACTTTTTAAGGACTATATGCAGCCTCCATCTTGGAGGAAGAAGTGGTGGGTAAGAGAGCAACCTAGTTCAGACACTTACCAGTTACCACCAGATGTCAGACACTGTAGGGACTTACACCGTGGTGCAGTTCAGGTACAATTTTTCAACCACCATGTTCTATCTTGGGACTTCTGACTGGGATTGAGCTGCTTAGAACTCCACAAGCAAACAGCCATGTCAGAGCATCTATGAAACCTATCCCTTATACAAACAGCAACTTCCACCTTGCATTTCAGTAGTACTCTGGAGTGCATGTCAGTATTTTTCATCCATCAGCTACCAATGCAATAGTCTGGCTCCAGGAAGATCATGTGCCTGGGTGACTAGCGATTGCACAGTTTTTGTGGGCTGTCATAAAATTGCTTCCTCCCAACCATGCATTCCCTTTCATACAAAGAGCTCCTAGTGTTTTATTCATAAACATAATTATCCTCATTTTACAGATGAGGAAACTGGGTCATAGAGATGTGAATGCTGTGAATTAAAACTTGCATCAAAATGCAAGTGACAGACTCTCCCCACCTAGTTATCAGCGTGTGTACGCAGGGATCGTATACCTGCAGACATACGCACGCATACACAGACATGCATATGTAGTTAGATTTTGCAGAAGTAATGTCCAAAATCTTGCTTACCATGCCAGCTTTTCCCAGTACAATATTTCTAGCCTCCTGCATCCAGCCGGGAACATTCGCTGTGATTTAACTCCAAGTAAAATTCAGATGTGCTTTTATATCTACGTGGGCACGGGCACAAAAACTGAGACTGCCTATGGGGGCACACTGGCAATCAGGCCCTATATCATTCCACTTTAGAGACAAAACGTTAAAAAAAATCATTACTCCTCTATAAATACCGACATTGTGGAGCTGATAGCAACCAGTGATTTGCTTTGTTCAAATGCTGCCTGGGACGTTAGCTGGCATTCTTCAATGGAACCATGAATAGGAAACAGACAACCAGCTCTGCTTTGGATCCCTGGAGGCTTTGCTATGGTCTGAGTTGATTCAGTCATGCCTTCATCCCTGGATGCTTGGGCAGCCTGTGCCATCCTGACCAACCCAATACAAACCGGAGATGCCATTTGAGGGTTGGGTGCATAGGAATCCTCTCTCAGAAACATGGGGCCCCATTATGTGACTTCAAAGGATCCATCCTCTGCTCCCAAACCCCTTGACTTATGAATAATCAATATCGTTCCTATGAAAATTTTTTGAGCCCAGTGACGATTATCTGATTCTACTGCAAAGTGAGGGAAGTTCACCAGGTCCTTTAGAGGTTAAACTGTGCAAGAGAAAACAGGCTCTGACAGCGATCTGGTGTCCCCCACTCTTCCTAGAGTATCTGGCTAATAGTAAGTGCTCGGTGAAAGGCTGGTGCACTGAATTGGAAGCATTCCAAGTGTTATTGCATTTCTGTCCTCCACTCTATCCCCACCACCTCCACCATCATTCAGAACCTTGTCATCTTCTGCTTATTTTAACAGCCTCCTGATGGATCTTCTGAGCAATGTATGCTCCCACTGAAGCTTGAATAGTGTCTTCCAAGCATAAATCTAACCATCTTACCTCTCTTTTCACAACTCCTCAACCTGATGCTCCCCAAAAGCATAGAGTTCAAGTTCCTGAACATGTAGACAGGCCCTGCTCTGACCTTGGCTTCTTCTCCTGCCAGATCTGTCTCTCTCTCTCTCTCTCTCTAATAGCATGTTACTCTCCATCGTCCTGGGACTGGTCCTGAGTACACCCACAATGCTGGCTTTCGTGGCATCTCTGCTTTGCTTCTGCTGTTGCTTCTATTTAGAGAGTCCTTTCCTCCTCTTGGCATCCCCTAGCTGCCACTGTGCCACTCACTTTCTCTTCAAATGAAAGCCCTCGTAGTAGCCTTCAAGGATCAGCTTCCAGGCAACTGCGTTTCTCACTCCTTTCTCTTCCTAAATCTGAGATACGTTCTATGCTCCTTCATACCTAACTTCACAACTGTGTATATCCCATCTTGCAGTAATCTGTGTCCTTGTCTGCTGTCCCCATTCAATCATGAGACGTGGTGAGCATGAATATGATAAAATCATATACACCCAGGCACACCTGGGGTTCAACACTGGGCTTCATGCACAGTAGACACTCAATAATGTGTATGGAAACAATGAACAGATGCCAGAAATAACTGATCCACAGATGAGTAAATGATGTCTGCAAGGATCTGTTCCTAGCACTTAGCTTCCTCTGCTTAAAGGGTTAATTGCCTATTACCTAGAGTTCTGAGTGAATTCTACTCTCTGGTGTCAGACTCCATTTCCACTCGCCTCACCCTTGTTCTAATGACATACAACTGGACAAATAGGAAAAAGCACCCATGGCACAATTTCTGCTGATGAATATTTCAGCAGGTGCCTCTTGGCTAAAAGTCGAGATGAAAGCCTGGCTCCAGGCAAATTAAGAGGAGAAGAAAGACTTGTAAGTACATAAGGCTTTGGAGAAATTCCCCGATACTGAGCCCTAGACAGGAATCCTGCCGTCGAAAATGAGGAGATCACAGCCTGGTTACTTTCCCAGTCTCCTCCTGGACTCGGGGAACAGGAGGGGAGCATCCAGAGGAGACATGCTGCTCTCAGAGTTAGAGCACCAGCTACTTCCTGAACACTTAGCATCAGTAAGACGTGGTTGAGGGCCAAGGCTGCTCATCCACCTATAAATTTGCAGTCCTTGGTAGAGGAGGGCTTCCGGGGTAAAAGGCGGGTCTGGGTGATCTACAGCCAGATCCTGCTGCAATGTGACTTTCACGTTCTGTTTGTTTGTTACAGCAGACTGGATTGTGTCAGGCCAGGCTGGGACCAGCTGTGTGCACACAGCTTTCCCACATCCATAGGAAGCCTATTGAAAAAGAATCTCAGGCCACTGAGTCTGGCAGGCTTCCCTCTCCTCGGTGTAACACAATTGCTTGTTGGAATTCCAGGACCAGGAAAAAGATTATATGGACATTTCTCACCAAATTCGTGTGAAACTAAATGAAACTGTTTGTAGACACCTCAAAGCTGGATGAACCAAAGAGTGGAAGCAATGAAGAAAACAGACTAACAAACTGTACAAGGAAAGATGCTGGGTGGTGGGAGCTTGGGCAAATGTGGACAGGTGGGAAGGGGGACAGAGGGATGGGAGTTAGAAGCCCTGGTTCTAAACTTGACCCTTGTCCTGATCTCATGTAAGTCACTTCCTGTCCTGCCATGAGTGTCAGCACCTCCACTATAAAAGGAAAGCACGGTCTGGGATGCTGTAAGATGCCTTAAAGTCTGAGTTGGTTGTGAATCCATCTACTGGTCTTTAGAACACCTCTGGAGCTCAGAAATGAGAACAATAGAATTAAGCCTTCTGTGACTAAGGCATACGTATGCATATGTGTCCAGAAGTGAGCCAACAACCTCATGGGTGTTTTGTCTTCCAGCATTTACAACTGTAGATGTACAATCTCACAGGGGCCTCGTGAAGTCTGTTTGAAGAAATGACTTCTCTTGGTGATACTTGAGGTACCACAGTTGGTGGAGGGGAGCTTGAACAAAGGGAGTGAATGTCATCCCTGTGAACCCCAGTGAGGCAAGGATGCACTGACAATTCATCAGGGCTCTCCCAGGGTCAACATTGGTAGAGGCAGAACAGGGAAGGGTGCAGAACTGGGCAGAGGGGGATATTGGGCAGAGATGTTCACAACAGGGACTCAGGTGACTTCTGGAGAATTCCGAAGCTGGGGTGACCCATCATGGGAGCGGCCATTTATATGGCAGACGTTGGTGAGTTACTGCTTGGAGCTGCCCTCAGATGGAGGCAACTCTCCAAGACAACTGATTGTGAAGGGCTGTCAGCTGACCACCTTTGCAGATATGGGGGAGTAAGTCCTTCAGTTCTACAGGGACCATCTGGGTGGCACAGCGGAGTGTCACAGTTCTGCAAGCACCAGTTTCTATCAGGCAGGTGGCCCCACACATGGCAGATGAGTTTTCACAATTTAAATTGCATCCCCACCACAGGGGAGTTTTCTAAATATGCATCTCCCCAGCCTTAGTCGGGATCGATTAAAACAAAATCTGAGAGTGTGACCAACACACATATTTTTACAGTTTCCCAGGTGATTCCAATGTGAGCCATGGCAGGAAGCAATAGCACTTGTGGTAAAATGGAAGGAGTTGGGGATAGGGCATCCAATCTTGAGTTCCAGAAGTGGCTCAATTCCTTACAAATTGAAAGAGACTTTCAATGATTGCACCTACCTAAGCCTTTTTGTTTGTTTGTTTGCTTGCTTGCTTGTTTATGTTGACCAAAGCATAATTGGCATGCAAGATCCTTACTAGTCTCAGGTGTACATCGCAGCGATTAGATATTTTTATACATTACTGCACAGCTCCCACAATAAGTCTAGTTACCATCTGTCACCATACTAAGTTATTACAGTATTATTGACTATGTTCCTTATGCCATACATTACATGACTTATTTATTTTATACGTGGAAGTTTGTACCTCTTCATCCACTTCACTATTTCACCCAGTGCCCCCTCCCTTCCCTTCTCTGGTAAACTGGTAACCTGTATATGTGTGTCCGTTTCTGTTTTGTTTGTCTCTTGTTTTTTGGATTTAACATCTCGGTGAAATCTTATGGTATTTGTCTTTGTTTGACTTATTTCACTTAGCCTTACTACCCTCTAGGTCTATCCAAGATTTTATTCTTTTTTGTTACTGAATAATATTCCTTTCTCTGTGTGTGTATGTGTGTGTGTGTGTGTGTGTGTGTATCACATCTTCTTCACCCATTCATCTAATCAATGGAAACTTGGGTTGCTTCCCATATCTCGGTATTGTAAATAATGCCTCAGTGAACACAGAGGTGTATCTATCTCTTCAAATCTGTGTTTTTGTTCTTTGGATGTATACCCAGAAATGGAATTGCTGGATTATTTGGTATTTTTTGGTTTACTTTTTTGAGGAACTTCCGTCCTATTTTCCACAGTGGCTGTACTAATTTGCATTCCCACCAAGAATACACAAGGGTCCTTGTTTTTTACATCCTCTCCAACACTTGTTATTCTTATCTTTTTGATCCCAGCCATTCTGACATATGTGAGTGATAGTTTTGAATTGCATTTCCATGATGACAAGTAATTAGTGATGATTAGTGTTTTATTTATTTTTAAAATATTTTATTTATCTATTCATGAGAGACACAGAGAGAGGAAGGGACATAGTCAGAGGGAGAAGCAGGCTCCCTGTGGGGAGCCTGATAAGGGATTTGATCTCAGGACCCCGGGATCATGACCTGAGCCAAAGACAGATGCTCAACCACAGAGCCACCCAGGTGCCTCAGACTTATTTATTTTATAAAGAGAAAAGGAATGAAATAGCAGAGGATTATTGCGAAGAGTAAATAATATAATTTCATTGAAGAGTTTTACAGTGTTCTATAGAAATATGAGGTATTTTTCCCTAGTTCAGTGGTTTCCAAACCTGGATCTGAGAAGAAATTCCAGCCTATGATGAATTTTTCCCCAATCTAAAGAAAAATGAGAAATTTTATTAGGGAGTTTTACTAAGAACAAAATCAATTTTAAGGACTTTTCTTTATGGGCACCTGGCTGGCTCAGTCAGTGGAGCATAAGACTCTTGATCTTGAGGCTGTGAGTTCGAGCCCCCTTTCGGGTGTAGAGATTACTTAAAAAGAAAATCTTAAGTGGTGCCAGGGTGGCATGGTCAGTGAAGCATCTGACTCTTGGTTTCAGCTCAGGTCATGATCCTAGGGTGGTGAGATCAAGCCCCATGTCAGGCTCCATGCTTGGCATGGAGTCTGCTTAAGACTCTTTCTCCTCTGCCCCTCCCCCAACGCTCTCTCTCTTTCTCTCAAATAAATGAATATATCTTTAAAAAATAAAATAGACTCTTAAAAAATAAGGACTTTTGGGTGTTTCTCTGTATGTTGGTAAATTGAACACCAATAAAAATTAATTTAAAAAAAAGGACTTTTCTTTTTACCCTGTACACAATCATTGCTCATTCAGTGGTAACCATAACTGATACTTAAACCAGAAATATTTTCGGTGGAGAAATCGTTTTTAAGGACTGTTCCATCTCGATCTTTCCTCTAAGATGTAATGATTGAGTTTAAATTAGAACAGCACTGATTATTATTTCAATACCATTTCTCTTCCTTATTGCAAAGTGTGTGAATGAATGTGCTAACAAATGCCTTGACTGATCCACCTTGAATGCTATTGTCTCTGATGTTTGCCACTTTCAGAGTGTACTCATTTCTCTCCTCCAAGGCTACTGTGCACACCCATAATCCCAGTCATCACAATCAATATAAAAGATGTAAAACTTTAGTAGTTCCCCTCCCCACTGCATTCTCTTTCTGCAGCTCCTCCCTCTTCTTCCTGCCCCAACCACTTCTCCCTCTCCCCCTCTTTCCCCTTTCTTCATTCTCCAGAGATTGCTTTTGTCCTTTTTTCTCCCCCCTTCATGTCTTCTGATTACTCTTCCACATAAAAAAAAGGCACATCCCAGTCATGGTCTTGGGAAACCTAAAAAGAACTCTAGACTGAGGTCTTACTGTACTTGTGCCAATTTTTAAATTAATCAATTCGATTAATATAGATATGATATATGTGAATCACCAGCATGAGTCCAGCCAGTAGGCTCATAGACAACCCAGAACATGATCTTCATCTTCGCACTGTTCACACTAACAAAGACTACTGGACGATGGAAGGGCTAAGCCAATGGGAAACACTGGATGCTTTGATAGCATGAAGAATATATCCCCTCATGTTCTCTGACATTACTCATTATCTGGACCCTTCTCCAGCCTGTTTTTCATTTCTCCTGGGATCAGGAGTAGAGAATTTAAATCATTAACTGATCTATAGTATAGTTGGGTTAGGAGACAAGAGGCTTAAATAAACAAGCACGTAATGCCAAAAATGAGCTGGAGATTTGAAATTATGAATTCAGATTTGGTGGAGCAATGTGTCTCCAGCTCAAATGACTTCCCATTTGTGCCTTGGCACCTAGAGCAGGGAAGGATGTGGTCAAGACTGCATCTACATGCACAGACGCTTAGGTGAAGAAAAGACTTTAGAGATTGCCTACTTCGACTCAGGCTTAATGTTTCAGGACAAGAATATGTGGCCTTGAAGGAGGCTTCATATGAATTACTGGAAGTCATAGTGGAGCCTTCCATCCTTCCAAAAATCCCATATAATTGCATTCCACAATTTGTTCATTCTCTACTGTTCTTCACATTTTGGATTTTGATGGAAATATATGATTTTTTTTAGATAATGAAATTCTAGAGGATAATTGCACATTCGTAAGAGTAAGTTAAAATTATTTTTTTCTTTTTTTTTTAAATTATTTTTTTCATATGTTACCTATATGTCCAGAAGTCCCTGGTCACCAACCCTTCTCTCTGTTTATTCAAAATATAGTTCAAGTCCTCAGGAAGAATTCCCTGAGCCCAAGATGGAATTCTTTCTTCCATATCATTTGTCCCACTTGTGATACTGACAATTCTGCAAATAGTCTGTGAACTATAGGTGGGTCGGGCACATTTTTTATTCAAATGCATGTCCTAGTACAGGTGAATCACAAGGTACAGATTAAGTTGACGTCAGCATGATAAATGAACGCCAAAAATAAATCAGTTAAGTGAGTTAAGGAATTGACATAATAATGAATTTCTATGCTAGAAAATATTTGATCAGAAAAAAAAAATAGAGTTCAGAATCAGCCTTAGAATTGTTGAGAAAATATTGTTGAACTAAAATTCTCAGGCATCTTGAATCTAAAGCAAATGCTAGACAGTGGAGTTACACAATGATAGCTCACTTTTGGAAGAAATGTAATGTTCATGTTGGCTAATAAAGGCTGATTGAATTTAGATGGACTTTTAAAGGGGAGATATGTAGAAGTAAAAACATTCCTGACTATTTATCCTTAAAGAAAAGTCAGAATTAAAATACAATGTTCACTGACATGTTGCTAAGACCAAATCAACTGGAAGTAGACATTTAAGAAATCACTCCGTCATTTTAATTTGTAGGTGGCAATCTAGTGAAGGTACTTAATCTCTGGAGAACGACCTTGGCATATCCTGTTAGTCACACAACAGACTATCCATGAAGCTGGTTTCTCTGAAGACTTCCTCCAGATGTCTCTCCCTGAAAACTGAGTCTCCATCCAACTTCAAATAGGGAGTCACAGTTGCTTTTCTTTGTTTCTAGATAAGCAATATCCACAATATCCACAGGTTATTGATGGGATCTGCCCTCTTTCCCCCAAAAGGTAAGAAGAGGACACTTAATTCCTCAGGCTCCAAGCATTACCTTTCTCTTTAAAGTGTGTCATTGGAAAGAAACCTTATGACTCAAGGAACAATTACCTTTCTCTGAAAGTAAGATGAGTTGACAGCAAGCTCCTCTCTTTAGTTTGTGATGATAGGTTGGCACGATGACTTGAATGTTAGTTTTAGACACCTGTGAGGAAATTCAAAGCTTTCTCAAAATCAAGGTTAAGACTGGATTTGAACAAAGGGTAGTATTGTTTAATACTAGAGCAATAAATTATCCTGCTCTAGGAAGGGATCACCATCATAGTGATGTTGTCTTGAATCTCAGGGAACCAGCACTGTCCCTTCTGGCTTCCAGCTGCTGGGTGGACAAACACATAATAAAGCACATAACACACTGAAATTTGTGATCTCGGGCAGCCTGGGTGGCTCAGCGGTTTAGTGCCGCCTTCAGTGCAGGGCATGATCTTGGAGACCAGGGATTGAGTCCCACATTGGGCTCCCTGCATGGAGCCTGCTTCTCCCTCTGCCTGTGTCTCCGCCAATCACTCTCTCTCTCTCTCTCTCAATCTGTGTCTCTCATGAATAAATATATAAAATCTTTAAAAAAAATAAAATTCATGATCTCTTGCCACATGCTTCTTCCTCAGATGAATGTGAGGCCCAGGGAAGCAAGAGGAAAGCTGGCTGAGTCATTTCTGATCCTCATAGTCTAACTCAGAGCCTAGTAGAAGTGGGTTATTGAGAGGAGAGATGGATACATGGATGGGTGGATTATATTCATTTATCTTTTCTTCAGATAAAAGTTATAATGGAAGAGGAAAAGCTATGTGACTAACAGATATTGAGTTTAAAACCAAGCTCTCCTGTGCACCTGAGATTCAGATCTTTAGATTTTTAACTGCAAAGGGAAGGGAACAAACCTTGGTTGGCAGGTTATGAGAAGAACAGATGAAATTCTATGGACAATGTCCCTAAATTAATGCCTGTAACATATTTAAAAGAAAGAAGGAAGGAAGGAAGGAAGGAAGGAAGGAAGGAAGGAAGGAAGAAAGAAGGAAAGAAGGAAGGGGAAGAGAGGAAAAGAAAGAAAGTTCTCTGTACTTCTTTCCAATTTTTAACAGCATTTACTGTCAGAACTCCACCACCAAGTTAATTCCCCAATGCATCTCATTTACCAACTATGGGATTTGGGCTTGGTCACTTTACTTTCTGAGTTTCTGAGCCATATTACTAAAAATGGAAAAGATACCTCTCTTTGGGGAGTTACAAGGAATACATGAATGCTTAAAATTCTGTAAATTCAGTAAGATGCTATGTGATTCTATTGTATTGATTTGGTATTGATTTGCATTGTCTAAGAAAAATCTCCTTTTCCCTACCCACTTAAGGTCTTAATAGAGTTTCTTAGTCTCCTTCAGTAAAGATGAGTTTGTTTGTTTTTAACAAGGTAGGTTTTTATTAATTAACAAGATAAACAATTAACAAACATGGCAGACAACCAAGTGCCAAAATGCTAAGTGTGTAGTTAAATTGCTCCAAATATTCACAGACAGGGTAATTAATACAAATAAAAGGGCTGGAGCTTGAGTTGAGATTTAAGGAATTGACCAAGTAGCAAGCAAAAAAAAAAAAAAAAAAAAAAAGAGCGAATAAATGAATGGATGAATGAATGAATGAAATACAAAGTTTTGGCACCCAAATGAGAAACAAACTGTGGATGGTTAACATAGTTGAAACAGAAAAAGTGAGTGATTATAATCATCATGTTGAATGGATTCATGAGATCAACTATTGTGGAAGCAGAAGGAGAAGGAAACAACACAATGGTTTCCACTCTAGTCCTCAGTCCATGCCTGACTATTCTATTTCTCTAGTTTCAATCAAATACAATATTAGCATCAGCATTTATGAGAGAAAGCACTGATGATTAGGAGTTGATCTGTATGGATTGCATAGCCAGTGAGTGCTGGGATGCAGTCTAGAATTTGTATCTCCTGCCCACCATTATAATCTTCCATTCCACTCACCATTCCCTTTATTTATCTCTACCTGTGGACAACACTGCAAGAAAAGCATGGGGTTTCCATGCAGAAAGTTCCTATTTGACTGACATGCCTGTGACTCACCGGTGTTGAAACCCTGGGCGAATCACATAGCCTGTCCTCTGCAAGTGAAACACACAGCTATGATAATACCTATCTTTTATTATAAATGATGGAGATCCAAGTCAAATTAAGCTTCAACTAAGGGGGAAATCCATTGGCTCATGTAACCTAACAGAGGAAAGAACAAGAGCCATAGAACCTGGATCTCAGAGTCCGCTGGGTCTTCTCCATCAGTCACACCTACTTCTGCCTGCATTTCAGCTTCTGTTCTATCAGACTGGTTTTTTCCCAGAGGCTGGAACCCAGGATGTTGGCAGCTTTGGCTCACAGCTTCACAGCTTCATCAGCACTATGCTCTTATTTTTTTCTTTTTCTGTTTTTTATTTAGAAAAACTCAGGACAGGGCCCCAATTTGCCTGGCTAAGGTCAATTGCTCTCCACTGGGTCCAGAGATGAGATAGTCTGATCAGACTGTCATAGCAGAAACTGGTAGATGCCTATTCCAAATGTGTCACCCCCCTTCTGATTCTGACCTCCTGACAAAGACTGTGTCTTATAAAATAGGGTGCAAGTGTCAGACTCTTGTCTTCCCAGATCTCCTTGCAGTTGGGGGTATCCGTGCGACTCTTTTCTGGGCAAGGATGGATAAGGAAAGTTTAGTAAAATGTCCTAGAGAAGATTTTTTTTTCCCAATAAAAGGAAAGGCATGGAGACAGGGGGAGGCAGAGAATGAAGGGGGTGGGGAGACAGAGAGAGAAGAAGAAAACTTGCTTCTTGCTACTTTTTTATCTTGTTGTAAAAGGATGTGATACTCAGAGCTGCTGCAGCCACCTTGAGAACATGAGGGGACATCTGTTTATGTGCTGTGTGTGGTGAAGTAGGAAGGTGAGAATATCTGAGTTCCTTGATGACCTTGCTGGACAGCTAGATCAGCCTTGGAACTGCCTACATTCAAATTTCTTGTGAGATAAAATTCTTGTTATAAGAAAAAAAAATAAACCCCTGGTGAATAAGCTTCAATTAGCCTGGGGCCTCTCCTTCCTTTACACTAATTTCTTCTTGACCCTCTTTCTTTCCCTGCCACTGACATGGTACTACAGGTATCAGCAGCCAGCAGAGCCTAAAAGGCAGTGTGGACAGGCCAGTGTGCCCCTGGCTTCCTGGGCTGCAGAAGGAGGGGAGGACAGCTGTGCTGCTGTTGATGGGCAGGGTCTCACGGTACCTGCCAGGGAAACTACAGCATTCTGGCCACTGGCTTGGTCAGCCCATGCTGGTCAAGGCAAGTCCAGAAACGGACATCGTTGTTTTTTTCCTTTGACACTTGAAAATGCCCTCTGAATGTTCCTCCCTTTCAAAAGAACTGATACAGCTGACATTTCAATTCAGCTCGTGGCATTTCTGAGTTGTCCTATTTAGGGGAACAAGCCCTCCCTGATTTTCCCTCCCTAAGCGAAATGGGGGGAATGTCCATCACTGACAACCCTGGCACATGGGAGGAGTTTGAAGTGATAGAAGTAGGGTGAGGCTGGGGGATGTAAGAGGGCGCAGGAGGTTTCTTGAAGCCTTGCTTTCACCATCTTTGAAATGGGAAAGAAAAGAAGACCTATTTGGTTATATTTAAAATTAGCTTGGGGCACCTGGATGGCTCAGGTGGTTGAGCATCTGACTCTTGATTTCAGCCCAGGTGAGATTGAGAGCCAAGTCGGGCTCCACGCTTGGGCCAGGGCGGGGTGGGGAGTCTTCCTGAGATTCTCTCCTTCTGCCTTTTTGCCTCTACCCCTCCCCCAACTCTCTAAAATAAATACATAAATAAAATCTTAAATAAAATAAAACTAGGTTAAATTCCAAACACCACAATTTCATTATTTTTAAAAGGAAAACGGTACCTATAACATAAAATCTCTCTGAGAACTCAATTAAGTGCATGGGGAAAAATTCTTTATCAGCTAACATATACATGTTAATGTTCATAACAATTACTATGACCAGAAAAAGAATAAAAGAGAAAGATGGGAGCCTCTCATCACCTGTGTAAACAATGGCTGGGTTTCCTCATCTATCAAAAAGCGCCAAATCTAAGAAGACTTTAGAAAAAACTACCTGCTTCCTAGAAAAATCTTTCAAGGTATATTATATTTGCCCAAAAAGCTATATCCCCTGACTTCTGTATGATTAAAAAGGGAACTATAAAAACAGTATTTAAATACAAATATTTCAGAATATAATAATGGTACAGAATGGCTGATAACATTGTCGATTTAGGTGATTTGTGTCCAGAAAATGAGAGGAAAAGAGTGTGTGTGTGTGTGTGTGTGTGTGTGTGAGAGAGAGAGAGAGAGAGAGAGAGAGAGAGAATCTAAAACATTCTAGTATCTAAATAATGGGAAGTACATTTGGCAAATTTTTCTCTTTTATCCTTCTATTTCTTAATCTTCTCTTTGGTTACTTTTGTTAAAAAGGATCTATTTTTTTTTTTCTTTTTACCTGACACCAGTGCATAAACACACTGGCTTCACCTAGTCCTCTGGTGTGAAATAGCAGGAGGAGATGAGCAATGTTTTCAGTATGAGAGAGTGGATGTGCGCCCAAAGCTTTGACATTATGAAAAGAATGACAAAACCCAGAAGACAGAGTTTCAGTGCCTTGCGCAGAATAAGGACTGTTTTGTTTGTTATTACGATTGCTTTTATTAACGACTAAAGGACCCACAGACATGAATGATGCTTGAATAGCCCAACCAGAACATGTGACTAGCTTTAAAAATTGAGGGTTAACAACTCAATGACTTGCAGGGGGTTTTCACTACTTGTTATGTTAGCCAACCACTCAGTGTGGTGATAAAAATGTGAATCCAAGCAGAAATTGGAAACCGAGCTGTTTCCCCAGCAGAGGTGTCTGCAGCACTCTCTCATGGTAAAACTAGGTCCCTAAGTGTGGAAAAAAAAATGGAGGTGGTATTTGACATCCTCTTTACTTAGAGAGTAAAGGAGAGAGAGAAATTCAAAGACCATCCTTAGAAGAGAAGGAAATGAGCAGAATCCTTCCTAAATGTTAGTTATTAGAGCTGGACAAATTTCCACTATTAGATAATGTAATTATTCCCTACACTATATTTAATTATCAGGTGTGCAGATAAACTGACATTTTTATTCCTCTTTTAAATATTGAAAATTAATTGAAGAAAAAAGCATTCTAAAAAGTGGATAATTAAACAAATATGCTATGAAACAAGGCCATGTGCAATTTTATTTTATGTGTAAATTATATGTAGACCCAAAGGGGCTGCAATCTTATTATACAGTTTGCTCCTCCATTAGCATTTCAATAGAGAGACTTTCCCTCCTGATTTTGAGGAACAGGGTGAAATAGGCAGCACCTGCCAGAGGTGCATGCAAAAGACTTTTAAAAGTTTCTCTACGTCTTGGAAAGAAGAAGACAGAAAGAAAAGGAAGGAAAGAAAGAAAGAAAGAAAGAAGAAAGAAAGAAAGAAAGAAAGAAAGAAAGAAAGAAAGAAAGAAAGAAAGAAAGAAAGAAATTAAGAAAGAAAGTCCTCCATGTATATTGCACTTGCCCAGTTTACTGCCAGCTAAGAAATGTTAATCCCAGTCTGGGTTGGGGAATCGATTCCATATAGCATTGCAGGATTGTAGAAGTGAGTCATTTCACATCTGGGAAAGAACATGGGGCACATTTACTCCGATGTTCCCATCTGTAGTCTGAGAAGCAAAGATTGGCCTCTGGCCATAGAACTGGACACTCCGTGTGTCCCCTTCCATCTTTTGCCCATTATCTGTTCGGCTGGGTTTAAGTAGAAGTGCAGAGAACCTACATTGGCCATGATTAATAATAATTCATCAATTTCACTAACAATTGGTATTGTGGAGCTAGATAGGAACTAGATTTGGCACTAATGCATGGAGGGATTCTTACCGTAGAGAGCGTCCATGACATCCCAGTTGCAGAGAGCTGCTGCATTCCATATGATTACTCCTTCCCTCCCAACACTTGCAGGAGCTGTTTCCATCAAGACCACTGCTCTCTTTTGAGCCTTTGAAGGTTCCTTGGTCTCAGATTTTTGCTTTTACATACAAATATTATTAAGGAGGGTCATACTTAAAAATCCCTGCGCCTTAGTGGGGATTATTTGAGAAGAGTGATGAGAATGGACTACCTATCTCCCCTAGCTGGGAACTTCTCAGTATTAGATGTTGCCCAATTTTAAAATTGCTGAGTGATAAGGCTGGTGCTAGAATTAAAGACTGTGCCCTCACTTGGTCAGTGTGACTTGTTTTTTTGTTTTTCTCCAGGAAGACACTTGGCCTTGCATCACTGTCTATGTTTGACTAAGTAATATGGCCTTTATATAGAAGGAAGGAATTTTCCCAAAGTTTTAGCACTTATTAATGCCACATAAAATATTCCAAATCAACCTTGAGATTCATTTTAATTCAAGCTATGTTATTTTATATTCACCATTAGCAATATTGTTTAAAGGAAGCTCTTAGTTTCTCTCTGGTCATGCTGTCAGGACTCAGGATGAGTCAAGAAGACAAGGTCGAGAGGCTCTGGCTGGAGCTGGAATTTTGCCCGGAGAGCAGAGAATGAGGCTTTCCAGGTCAGAAGGAGGCAGCTATAAATTGACAGTAGATTTGCACTGAAGACATGGAGGGAAGCTCAAGGGGCCTTGAGATTTATCAGTATACTTAGGAAGGACACAGAGATTGAAGCTAAATGGACACACATCATGAAGATGTGTGGTTTCGACTGGGACAAGGAAGGGGCTCTGGGTCATGAGTCGTGAGGGTGCATCCATTCTTGTCTCTAAGTGCAATGGGACATGGGTTGGGGATGAAGATGGTGGCTTCATAAACTAGCGGACAATTTCAGTTACCCTGGTAGGTGGTCCACAGCTAGAAAAAGAGCATCTGGGCTTAAAATTCAGAGACCTCAATTTGGTTACATTTAGGTCTCTTGACTTAGCTGGACCATAGGGTCCCTTAAAGAGATGTAAATAGCAAGAGTATAGTTGGTAGGAAATAGCAAGACAAGGCAATTGTCAAGGAATTGAGTTTCAAACACTTCAAGAGAGCTATAAGCACTCTCATAAAAGAGCAGGCTTCTGCTGCATTTCCTATGGAGTTAGTCAGACGGGAGATCTGCTTTGAAATTTCTCTGCAAATTATTGGAACCCTAATGCACAGCTTGAACCCCAAAGCAGCAGATGTTTTGAAATAGTGTAAATGTACAAAGAATGACTTTCAAGAATCCAATAAAATGCTGGGAGAGAGGTGAAGAATAGCACAACTAAAAAAGCAAACAAGACACGTTATTCAGGTATAACCATCATTTATACGCTCATGTTAAAAAAAAGGGATCCATTTTCATTACTAAGCTATATCAGATCCTTTTCCTAATTTTCCCATAATTTAACATTCAATTTATTTTACTGCCCACATCACAGATAATTCATGGATAGAGTCTTGAAAATTTGATATGATTCATTTCATTCCCAAGTAACATAAGGACTCCTGCCTAATTTTCCCATATTTTTACATTCAATTTATTTTACTATCCACATAACAGATAGTGGTGGGTAGAACCTTGAAAAATCAATTTGATTTTAAAGGTAGCGAACCTGAAATTAGAAATGAACAGCAATTTAGTTATACATTCATTCAACAAACATTTATGGAATGTAATATTGCTCTTATTCCTCACAACACAGTATTGTAGGGATTAGACATGAATATGACATGGACTTCATCTAGGAGCCTGTACTTTGGTGGGGATGATGAAATATATATAAAAGGAGAACATGGGTGTAAAAAAATGTATTGGAAGGCTATGATGTGTCAGGCACTTTAAACGTTCAATCTTTAGGAGACCTCTAAAAGATAGATATCACAACTGCTTTTTCTGATGAGAACACCAAGTTTATTCGGGTTCACTAAGTACCCGATGTCACATTAAGTGACAAAACCATGATTTAAACCAGTGTGATGGAGTGTCTATGGTATTTTCATTATACCATGTTATTTTTTAGTGAATTACCAACAAAATAAAAATTGATCAATGGGGAAAACAGGAGAAAATACCAGGGGAAGTCTGGGGGGCACAAAGCAGGGGCAGGAGAAAGGACTTCTGGTTGGATCAGGAGGAAAGGCAGTATGGAGGAGAGGGCATCCAGCCCAGTATATGAGCTGGGCTTTGAGAGATGGCAGACTGGGATGATGTGTGTGTATCCATGCATGTGTCTTCCTATGCAAGCATGGGCTATTGGTATGTATGTGTGACCAAGTCCTTCATTACCCAAACTGGGCCAATATTTGGCTCCTTTCATAGACAACTTTTTCTCACACTATACAGCATCTTCCTGGAGCTTTTCCAAACATTCTAGATGCCCTTCATCTTTTTTGACAGATAGGAAATAATTTAGGAAAAAAATAGCTACAAAGACGGGCAAAGCTGGAAGCAAAAGTAGATGTCTTTACAAGGTAAAAATACCTCTGTGCTCCTTATCTGGGACAATGAACTTTGACAATGGTTTGAAGTGCAAATCACTCTGAGAAGTCATTTGGGTCATGGTGGGCAAAGGAGTTGTAGCCCTCAGATTACTACAAAAATACAGATAACGGTGGTGAAATCCAAGGTGTTTTACGGCTGGGTGAGGTTTTGACCACAACTCTTAATTTCTGGATGAGAAACAGAGAGATGAATGGACTTCTTCTTAGATGCATAGCAAGTAGGTCAGGCTATTGTGATAAGAATCTGGCAATCTCAATAATTCCATTTTTATAGATGATTAAAAAGTCTTCAGATGATATTTGGGAATAGGGAAAGTAGAGTAAAAATATCCATTGACATTGGAAGGAACTTGATTTGACTATTTGCTTTAGGAACTATGGCCTTTCTTGATCTCAGTGTTCCTGTTTGTAGGAATAAGAGATCAGGCAAAACAAAATAAAATCCTTTCCATTAAAAAAAAAAAAAGTTGAAAATCTGTGACCACTTAGCAGCAAGCTAACAAGGTGTGGTAACTATGGGAGAATTCTTTAATTCCAAAATATTATGATCTTGATTTCCTTGGAGTAATTATCTAACAGAGGAAATAATCACATAGCAGTACAAAAAACACACTCAACTGAGTTCTGAATGAATTAGAAACAATTTCTAAAAAGTGTGACAGTCGTGTAGCACTCACGATCACGACTAACAGATAACTTAGATCATAGCATCATCTTTAATTATAGGAGTAGTCTATGAAGCTTACAGCCAAGTCAAAGTCTCCTACAAAGTAAATTGGGTCACCTCTTCTTCGTATCTAAGTAGCCAGCACTACAATAATAATGCTAGCAGGATGGTGGGTAACACATATAGGTCTTAAAATCACTATGCCTGCCTTACTTTCATCTCAAAATCCACACGCCATTCTCCTGCCTCCAGAGATGAGTAAGAGACACAACAGTCATCAAAAAGTGGTCAGCTCTGTATATTCATTGATAATAATGATTATCGTGAGCTGGGTTCACACAAAACATTTTGGTTGCCCTTCGAAATATGGTTTGGGCTTTTATAGGATCCTAAATTTAAAATTTCTTGAAAAAGCAGGAGAGCCATGTAGCCTGGAATCCCATAGATTCCTAACATCACACTGTTAAGAGCTGGGTATCTAATGGCTGCCTCCTTTTGAGCTAGGATGGATTCATAGCTTTGCCCCAAATCCCACTTGACCCAAGGCTTCATTGGTGTTACCTGCCTAGCCTAAGGGCCATTGGATTGCTATCTTCTATCATGAAGAATTCTAGATCCTATTTCTTAAATCCTAACATAGGTAGATAGATAGATAGATAGATAGATAGATAGATAGATAGATAGATAGATAGACAACAAACAAACCATCTTTATTAGTGTCTTAGCTTGGATTTCTGTAGATGAGTCACACTGCTCTGATTTGCCTGGGAAATAAGACTTTAATATCCTGAGTGTGTACACTCTGTCATTATTGAAATGTCACCTAGATTAAAAAAAAAATCTGCTCTTGCCATTTTCTTACCTTGCTATTTAAGTTTTGTTCTTATCTCCTTCTAGGAAAGCATGTGGTGAACGTGAAAAACAATAATCATGTCACTTGGATGACAACTTGACTCAATAATGATTAATACCCCAAGCATGCTCACTCCCCATTCTCCACAGAGCGATGTTTCCCCACCTTGGATCCCTTAGGCACATCAGTCCCCCCAGTAGGAAAACAGCCCCTGAAATCAACGAGAGGATCAGTTATGTTTCTGTGGCAGGTTGGTAGCTTGTGTATTTCAGAGCAGGGAGGGAGGGAGGGGGGAAGACGGTTATGAAGCCCACAGATTTTAGCAGTAACTAAATATGTGTGTTTATCTGTGATTCCCCTAGCCTAGCTTCCCTCTACAAAGGATAAAAATGCATTACTCACTTTTCTGACTAAATAAAGCTACTCTAGGAAAAATATATGTTGAGATGCTGAAAGAAGCCAATGTTCTATTTCTGAATGTTAACACCAAAATTTGAAAGAAAAAAGAAGAAGAAAAGACAAGAACACTACCAGACATCATCACAACCTCTCCTACAGCCTCGTAATGGAGACCGCCCTATCATGAAACAGAAATTAATAACCTACCCCTAACAGGGACCCATGCAAGATAGCAAACACAGGGCAGAGCTTCTGTAAAATCAAGCCTGAATCTGGAATCAGTAATGTGAAGTTGAGAAAACTCCTGCTTTGGCTTTTCTGTCCTTCCTTCTTTCCTCTCTCCCTCACTTGCTCCCTTCCTTCCTTCCTTCCTTCCTTCCTTCCTTCCTTCCTTCCTTCCTGTTCCCCTGTTCCCCCTTCCTTCCCTTCTTCCACCCCATCTCCCTTTCTTCCTTTCTAGAAGATGAACACTCTTTGGTCTTTAAATTTATGGCTGCTTTTTCTCCAGTCCAGGAAAATTTGAGGATTGCCTGGGGCTCTCTGGGACAGAACGATGTAATGTTGACTTTAACGAACAGATGGTATCCGGAGGAAAAAAAATCTATCAGGGTTTTAAGCGTCAGAGTTTGATAGGGAATTTGCCTGTGGGGTGTCTGGGAACCTGGACAGGGGAACATGTTCTGACCTTATAAGAGGGAGGGGGAGGGGTTTCTCAGCCTTCAAAAATGATCTGGCTTGGGGAATGGGATCAGATTTGAAGTGATGCGTGTGTGTATGTATACACACACACACACACACACACGTGTGTGTGTATATATATATATACACACACACATATATATATATACATTGTGTATATATATATATTGTCTGTGGCAGATTATTTAAATGAAACAATCCCATTTTCTGAAAGGAGGACTCAGTAGCAAAGATAAGAAAATTCTAACTGAATATAAATGCTCATAGCACTCTTGGTCTTTCTTTCAGGATGATAAAGAATCGGTCTCTTTGCAAATGGTATCGATTACAGACGGATACAGAATATAGATATAGATAGATTTTTTTTTCATTATTATTCCTATCATTGTCAGTCACTCATTAGCTGTCTGAAGACAGGAGAAGGGGGTGTAAGCTGTCCTAGCCTCAATACCTTCCTCTGTAAAACTGGGATAAAGACCTACACCTGCCAGTAGGTCTGTATTTGAGTATTAAAGTGTCAGAGACAACTGAGCCTGCCCCTGCCACCCAGCCCATTGCCAGCTTGTTTGCCTGGCTCTCAACAGCCCTAAGAGCATCTTGATGCTTAGTGACCCTACCTCCAACTTCCCAAGTACAGGCTCTGTACCTAGCACATATTAAATGCTTGGTGTATACTTGTCCCATACAACTTGAATGGAACTCTGCCTTTGAATCCCATCCACAGACTCCCAGAAAGACCCCATTTACTGACATTTGATCTGCCATGAGTGTCTGCTTGGGCTGAGCATCTCTATTCCTTATTGAGACATTCCTGGGAGAGTTGTCCCAGTCTTCCCAGGATATCTGTAAAAGGCAGTTAAAATGTTTCCAGACGCAGCACCCTCTTGAGACCATTTTCTGAGCTAGTGGGTGACGAAGTGGATTCCTCCTCCACAGCGCCTTCTTTCCTGCCCCATCACACACAGCAAGCACGCTCTTAGACCTTGTGGCTTTGCGACAACCAAGTATGTCAAACTCAGCCCCAGCTTAGGGGCGCCTGGTCCAATAGTCACCCACATGGTAGTGACAGATAAAGGGCTTCCAGAGTCAAAATTACTCAGAACTCCTTTCTCTAGAATTCTTGGGTTTGGGCAATTATATTGCTCATTTTCCATTCTTTGAATCAATCAACAGTCTTTTTGTGCGCCTGCTGCATGCCATGCACCGTGCCACAGAGCTTTCTCCTCTGAAACCACAAGTATTTTACACCATCACTGTTGATAAAATCAACAACTTTCTAGAATGAACTATATCCCTCTTTGTCTTCTGTCTTTTGAAAGTGAGCTCCCTGAACACCATCTCCACTTTTTCCACGATTCAGGAATATATCTAGGAATGCCGTAAAATCTCTCAGGACCTCAGTTCGTCCTGTTTGCTGAACAGCACCACAATACTTCCTTTTTAAATCTGCCTTCCATAATTTTCCACTTCCTGAGGAGGCATGCCCTATGACCACTAGTGTTCCCACCTGCTTGCTTACCCATAATATCCTTCCTATTTGGTTTTGTTTTGTTTTCCTTCTGGGCTTGGGAGTGAGCAAACCAAAAAGGGAAGAGTTAGGCGTACATCAAAAACCTATCAGTGGACTAGAGCTGGAATTCTTAATTTGGAGACCTACTAGTTACATGACTGGGAAAAATCACCTCAACCGTCTGGCCTTCATTGTCCTCATTTTATTGGGAAATTAATCAAACCCACCCTTTAGCATTGTTGGAGAGATTAGCCACATGACTTACAATGCTCTAGCCCAGTGACCAAAATGTCACTGCTGCTGGACTACACAGGGTCCTGCCTCCCCTCTGCGTCTTGCAGCATCTGCCTCGGACACCCAGGCTCATCCTTTGCTTTCTGTACCTTGGATAATAACAAATTAAGGGTGAGTTACTGAAGTCGTGCATTTTATGTCTGTTACCTTCTTTAACCCCCACAGCAATACAGTGAGGTTTGCAGATAAGAGCGCCAGAGCTCAGGAGGTTAAGTGGCTTGTTGAGATCACATAGCTAGCAAGCAACTCAATCCCGTGTTTCTGACACCCAAACCATGAATCAGTTCACTGCACTGGACTTTCTCTCCAGGAATAAGACAGGTTTGCAGAGAACAGAGTAATGGATCATCGAGGTATAACTCCACCAACCGCAGAAGGCAGTTAGCTCCTTGGGACATTGATTATCTTTGGCAGACTGTCACATCTGAGACAATCAAAGGTTCCAGCATTGAGACAGGACAGATTATTTTTTCTCCTCTCTATGTCGTACTTGAGTGCTTGGGCACCAGGATCTGCTTCAGCTTCAGGAATCTAGCTCACTGTCTTCCTACAGAGTGCCAGTGATGGCACGTCGAAGAGATGCTGGCCTGATCAGGTGAGAATTTATGTAAGCCGAAACCATTAGGTGGCTTAATTAAATCAGGACATTTAACTCATTAGCCTTCTGCTCCAGGGACTAATAAATTTGAACCTGGTGCTGCTAATCACAAAAGAAGTCAGGTTAAGCATCTCTCCCCTTACTGAAGAGATGAGAGGGGACAGGGGAAAGGTAGTAACAACCAGAGAAAGGATGACTGGCAACCTCACGAGGCTGTGCTGGGAATTCTGAGCCTTAACTGGGACTCAGGGTTACGTGGAGGACAAAGATGACTTTGGTGTCTAAAAGGAACCCCAGGATGTCACTTGGCCATTTCCCTTAGAGACCACATCCACACCATCACAGAAACCCTTGTCTGGTTGAGTGACATCTTGCCACAGCATTTGGTAATGCACTTAATGTCTCACGGGTATGGTACTAGGAGGGAAGCCTCTTTGGACTAAGCTTTGTCTCTCTGCTTACAAGTGAAGTATATGTATTGCCTTCACGCTGCTCAGGATCACTTACCATACTTGTTGGGCTTCTGAGATGAGTGACATTTCACCAGTATCCTGCCCGTATGACCCGAGTGGCTCACGACCCGTGTCTCATCCTCTGATCTCACCACTGTTTCCCCAACTGAGCAGCTGGATCCGTCTTGTCTAAATAGATATCACTCTCAGCCTGAAATCCTTCAGCAGCCTCCCATTACCTTCAAGATCAAGCTCACATTCATTTATGTGCCCATTCAAGCCTTCCTTTAAGCTTTACCTCTCACCTCACCATCTCTGCTCTCCACCTCCCAGCAAGGACACAGTGCTCATAAACAGTATGAAGATATTTGTATTTTCCCAAGCATTTCACACTTTTCCACAAGCCTAGGCCCTGGCATATCCTGTTTTGTTTAGAATTATCTTTCTTTTCAGGTGGGGAAATCCCTTCACATCTATCATTTGGTGGCTGAGATATCAACCTTCTCCATCAGGCTCTCTTTGACATCTTCAGGCTTCAAACTCCATTCTTTATTTGGATTCTTTCTGCATGCTTCATAAAATCCTTTCCTCACTCCTGGGCACTGACCTCTTTACATATTTGTCATCCCCTTTAGACTCTCAACTCCTTGATATCAAGAACCACATATTAATAATATTAATAATTACAATAAGCAGTTAAGTGTGCTATTTTTGAGTAACCCTGAGTGGTGCCCAGCAGCTTTTCAGGAGGAGCAATACCGGCTGACATTCTCTCACCCTGTGCGGAGACTGAACCAATAGCCAGAGCAGACATGGCACCCACAGAAGCCATTAAAGAGAATAGAGAAGCAAAAAGAAGCTGGTAGCAGGAGAGGAGATCTGGAGTGAGGACAGAAGCTTCAAAGCAGGGGTTATGGCATTTTGACACATGACATTTAATGAAAAGCATATCTATAAAATCTTTCCACGACATTTTCAGTAAAATAACCATTTCTTTTTAATGTATGATAAGCTGGTTCTTCTGAGGAAGTTGCGACAAACTTTTTCATATGACTTTAATTTCTACCATGGGAACTCACCATATCTGTATTACTCTTATCACGAAGGCCATAATGGCTTGGCTTTTGTTAGTCTTCCACAAATGTGATGCCTGCTAGGCATTCTCCTTGCAGTTTCACTTAATACCCACAATAGTGCTGAGAAGAAGTATTCTGATTTATATACATCTTATGTGAGAAATATGGGATGATATAGAATAAAAGATATTCCCAAAGTCACATGCTAAGTGGGATATCGGCACTTGAACCCAGGTCACAATGAGAGGAGAATCCATTCTGTTACACTGTTCTCTCAAGTCCTTCTTTGGCACAGGGCCCTGGTGCAATAGCTCTCTCAACAGCAGTAGCTCAAGGATGGCAGGAGAAGTGATTATGGGCTATCTGGGGGTGGAGCAGAAATGAGGAGGACCTGCCAAAAGTCTGGGAAGCTTCTGGATGCATTAGAGGTATGCTCCTACCTCCTGGTAGAGCCAGGATTTACCCAAGCTCCTGTTGAGATTTCTGATGCTGCAATAACAACCCGCTGGGGTTTTCATAGTTTTTGCCTTCCTCTTCCCAGAAAGTGCGGAGAAAATGACAGAGAGCCTTCTCCATGAATGCCCGAGAGCTCAGAGCAGTCCAAGTGAAAGAGAGAGGTGGAGGGAAGAGGCCATATTTGAAATGTATTTTTGTTCTAACCTAATAGGAAGAAAGGAAGCTTGTAAGAGTTTTCATCGAGAAGCCAGGAAGTAGCACAGAACAGAAGTTATCTACTTGGTAATGTAGTCATTTTTAGCAATGCAGCAGATAAGATCTGTTTGGTAGAGACACACTTCAGTGTTCCACTACCTTTCTTGTAGAGTAACAAGCGAAGAGCTCTTCACCATAGTTCACAAACCAATGGGCTTGGCCACAGGCCTGGGCTTACTCCTTGATTCTGGGGTCTCCAGCAAGCATGGCCCTTGATACCATAAGTGACATACCTGAGCCTGAGGGTCACCAGATATACATGAGGACTCCTAGGTTCAACTTGAGTGGTTGTCCAGGTTGTAGGAAATGACACATGGATGTGCTTTTAGTAGATCATCACTCAGTCCAAGTATTTCATCTTGCAGATGCTGATTTAAGCCCTGCACTAAGGGCAGGGGAGGCACCCCTGAAACCTCACGGCACTCCATGCTGGCCCCAGGGCCATCAGAACAGAAGCTCCTCCCCTCTAACCTGTGACCAGCCTTCCCAAGGTCTCTATCCTGCCATCAAGGGCACTTCTCTACATTTCCTTGAAGTCAATTACACACCAGACATGGGACTACACAAAAAAGCAGTGCCTCTGAATCCTATACTGTCCAGCACTACAGTCACTAGCCACAGGTGGCTGTGGGGCAATGGCAATGCAGCCAATCTGAACTGAAATGTGTTGTTTGTATAAAATGCACAGTGGAGTTTGAACACTGAGCACATAAATAGAGAAAGTTTTCATTAAAATATTTAATTAAAATTCCATATGGGTGCACCGGGGTGGCTCAGTTGGTTAAGCATCCAGCTCTTGGTTTTGGCTCAGGTCATGATCTAAAGGTCATGAGATTCAGCCCCATGACAATCTGATCGAGCCCAGCATGGAGCTCATTTAAGATTCTCAATCTCTATCTCTCTCTCTCTCATTCTGCCCCTTCCCCACCACCCTCTCTAAAAAAATGAATAAAAAGTAATTCCATATGGTTTATGGATTGAAATAATAGTTTGCATAAACTGGGTTAAATAAAATAAATCGTTAGAGAATTCACTTGCTGCATTTTATGTTCTTTTAATATGTGGTGATCAGAAAATTTTAAATTATGTATGGGTTCCTCAGTATCTTCTTATCAGCACTGCTAGCTCATCTTTTCTTTTCTTTGTCTTTGCTCTATCATCAGGAAAAATACTCCATTCTTTGTCTTCCTTCTGTCACTGTCCTCACTGCTTCAATCACTTCCACACAGTGTCCCATTGTGATAGTACCAATAATCTGCCTAATGGTGGAGGCCATTGGTGAAACTCTACATTCTCTGTGGCTCCCATCCTTACAAAACACCCTCCAGCAGTTTCTTGCTCCAACACATCTCTACTTGCGCTGTCAGGCCATCTCCATAGTCCATCCACTGTGGGGACAGAGAGGACATTACTCCTGGGTGAGTGGCCATCCCAAAGCCAAATTCAGTGGGTGCAAGGTCACACTCTAAAGCCAGACTCATATTACTACTTCCAGCCCTTATGAGGAAGGAATTAACCTGCTTCTCTCCTTCATCATTCATTTTTTCTTAAATGTATAAAAAGCTGTGCATAATTATTGCATATGACTTGATGACTTTGGGGATAAGTATGCACCTGTGAAACCCCATTACCACAATCTATTCTGTAAACCTATCCATCACCTCCAAAGGTTTTCTTTGCCCTCTTATTTATTACTATTATTACTATCATTTATTATAAGAACACTTAACATAAGATCTACCCTCTTATCAGATTTTTAAGCATACAATAGAGTACTTCTAACTATAGATACTGTGCAGTACAATAGATCTCTAGGACTTATTCATCTTGCATAACTGAAACTTTGTGCTCTTTGACTAACACCTTCCTGTTTCCTCTTCCCCCAGCCTCTGGCAACCACCATTCCACTCTCTGCTTCTATGAGTTTGACTATTTTAGATTCATCATAGAAGTAGTATTTGTTTTTATGGAAAATAGTATGGAGTTTCCTCAAAAACCTAAAAATAGAACTGCCATATGATACAGCAATCCCACTTCTGCTTCTATATCCAAATAAATTAAAATCAGGCTCTCAAAAAGATACCTGAACTCCTGTGTTCATTGAAGCATTATGCACAATAGCCAAGAAATGGAAACAACCTAAGTGTCCATCAGCAGATGAAAGGATAAGGAAAATGTGGCATATGCATACAATGGAATGTCATTCAGCCACATGAAGAAGGAAATTCCTCCATGCTGTGCAATATGGAAGAAACTAGAAGATATTGTGCTAAGTGAAATAAGTCTCCACTACCTTGGGCCTGAGGTGGTATAAACACTCAGTTAAAAGAGTGAGTTTTAACAGTCAGTTAAAAGAGTGGTTTCCTCTCCTAGTTCCCTCTGACAGTGTCCATGCTGTTTTGTTCTCTGTGACTCACTTAACCATTAGAACTGGCTAGGGGCCTGATTAACTTACCCACTCATTTATTTGGCAAACACTTATTCTGCATCTCATAAATACCAGCTACTGAGCTAATGGCTGGGGATGAAAAGGTGAACTTGATAGGACACTTGGCTTCAAGGAACCAACAACTAATTGAGAAAACAGACTCTTGAACACAATATTATAATAGATGGAGGTGTCATTTTGGTTCACAACAGGGGGGAGAGGACACCTAACATATTCTGAGGGGTAAAAGGGAAAGCTCCCCAGTGATGTGTTGAGATGAGTATGAAGAATGAATAGGACTTAACTAGGGCTTATCATTATCATCATCGTCATCATTATTAATTATCATCATCATTTTAAAGGTAAAGGAAAGGCATCCCTGGCCAAGGAAACAATAACCAAAAAGACATGAGCTTGAACAAAAGCATACAAAATTTAGGAACCAAAAGTACTTTGATGATGTCATTTGAAAATGGGCATGGTGGGGGATAGAAGAAAGAATGAGGAGCAAGCACAAGCCAGCTCATGGAGACTCATAAACCAAGCTTAGCAATTCATCTTTAATCCTAAACACAGTAAGGAGCCACACGTGGGGCTCATAAAGTTGCATGAAATGGTCAGGCTCACATGATGGGCTGATTGCTTTGGGAGGTTAAGATGAGAAATCCAATTGCTCTGATTCTAAGTATGGAAAGCAGACCAGCCATATGTCCACAGATTTCAAACTGGTTTGTCTGATAGACTCACCTGCCAGGTATTCGCAGTTTATCTGCTTCCTTGTAATTGGAGGGAAGCTCCTCCTTAGGTTCGGGTTTTGCCTGTGATATTATTTCCCACAGTTCTACCAGGCATGAATGATTATATCTATGTTTCCCCTCCTTGATGATGAGGGCAAAGGTGCTGAGTCCAGGAGGCGCCTTGGAGAACCAGAGCAGACTTGGGGGATCTGTCCTTTCCAGCCCCAGAGAGACTGGTTTGGTTCAGGGACCCCTGGGGCCCTGTCTGAAAAGTGGCTTTTCTCATTCCCCTTTGATCATGCAGTTCATGGCATATTTAGAAGGACAAGGAGTGATTTGTCTTGCACATGTGTTTTCATTTATTCCTTAAAGGCAGAGCTAAAGCATTAAGCAAGAATACAATGAAGTCCAGTGGACAAGCTTCAAACAATCTCAAAGGGTCTATCTAAGATAAGCTCATTTGTTTATAATACATATTTTTAAAGTAGCTTGTGGAAGATACATCCTGATAAAATTTCAACTGAGTAACTAAGGATGAAAGTAAAATAAAATTATGCTGGGCATGAAGTCAATTCTGAAAAAGGTTGCCATAAATTTCCGAATATTTCACCAAGGAGGGCTATCATCTGGTCTTGAGCTTCCTGGTAGCCAATGAAACAAGGGACAGTGTCCCTAAGGGAGAGGGTGGGTGGAGGAATATTTAGTTCTGGAATTATCAATAAGATAAATCACACTGATAGTTCTTCATAAAAGGTACATCTTGTAATTAAGTGGACAAGGTCTTTAGTCATATCCTGGGCACTATCACATTACAGATTTAAGAAGATTATTTTAAATGATATAAGTCCTTCATTTAAATAGCATCCCCTGAGCAGCTTTGATGTACAAGTAAACTGTAATAGTGTATTGAATATTTACTATCCTTTCTAGTCTCTGCAAATTGCCATAAAGTGTGCAGTGCTCCATCCATCCCATGAGCATACATGCTGCCCAATACCTTTGATAACAAGTTGTGCCACATGGTGTGCTTTGGTCAACAAAATAACAGTGAGAATGATTTATGCCACTTCTCAGTGAAGGTCCTGCTTTCTGGAAGTGGAGAGACAACTGTGTCAAATGGAGCATTGATTGAGAGGAAGACTGTGGTCGGGTAGGAGCTTGGAAATCGGAAAGCAGCTCAGACAGAACAAGGCTTACCATAGTTTTGCCTTGAGATTATAATGTTTATTAAGTATCTGCTCCATGCTAGGCATTGTCCTCGGTATTTTACACTCCTCTCATTCAGTCCTCATAGGAGCACCAGGAGATGGAGGAGTCACCCAAAGAAACAGGGAGTTGAGGCTCAGTCTTGAATCAGAAAGGTCAGAAAAAGGAAGAACTGAGATTTGAGCCCATTTTATGGCCCTGAAGCCCATATGACTTTGTGCTGCATTCTCCACATGTACAGACACACAGTGACAGGTTTTACACACTATGCAAATTACTATGAACTTTACTGGCATGGTGTGGAAAGCTGCTGAAGTCTGAAATTGGGAGTCAGGCAGCACTGATCTGGTCAGTGGTTCAGGAAGATAATTTCATCAGCCATCCAAAGGACAGCCTGGATGTGGTGACCAGGAGCAAAGAATGGGGTAAAGCCCAATGGTGACAATTCCATACACTGGTAGCCAAATAGTCCATGTGGTTGTTGCGTAGGGGAAGTTGACTCCTATAGGCCAAGCCAAGATCTACCTAGAGGCTCCATAGGCCCTACGGAGAGTAATTTCTTGCAGCTGTTTGAAGGAACACAAACAGTAACAACCAGTGTCATAAGCCATCTTCCCTTCCTACTTAGGGCACTTTGCATATGTGTGTATCTGAGACAGGGGATTGGAGCCTAGCAACACACAAGGGGCTTTCCATCTTATAACTCCTTCATGTTTATTAGTCAAGTAGGCAAAGCCTAATCAGATTTGTTTTGTCCACATCTCCAATAATCTACATGATGGAAGAAAAAAAAATGTTGAAATTACAATGAGAAACATGGGTCTCAGCTCTTGTTGGCGTTCCTGGGTCAGCTTTTAGGAATTTTCCAAGGGAAAGGAACCTGTGTAGCTCATTGGTTGAGCATCTGTCTTCGGCTCAGGGTGTGATCCCAGGGTCCTGGGATTGAGTCTGTCATCGGGTTCCTCTCAGGGAGCCTGCTTCTCCTTCTCCCCATGTCTCTGCCTCTCTCTTTCTTTCTCTCTCTCTCTCTCATTAATAAATAAATAAAATCTTTTTTAAAAAAGGAATTTTCCAAGGGAAGAAGTAAACATTCCATACCCTCTTCTGAGATCTGTTCTGTGGTGCTATGGGCAGAGACCAGCCCTCAAAAGGGAGCAAACAAGACCAATTCAATACAAAAACATAAGCAAAAAGAGACAAGAAAGGGGAGGGGGAAATGTTAGCAATTGTAGAGTAGGAGTAAATCTCAATGGGAATAAAAGAATGGGAGGATCCTAATAAGATTTATATAAATGATCAGCCATTGTCCCTGCAAAGATAAATTCTGTGGATGGCATTAAAATGGGGGAGAGAAAAAATAGTTTCTTTTAATGTTAGGTAGTTCTAATCCCATAAATAAAGAATTTAAACACAACTCCCAGGGAAGAACAATGTCTGGCACACAGTAAGTAGGTGCCAAATAAATATTGTTTGTTTTTAGATGAGCTGGGCTCAAGAAGGACCCTAGAAGCCATCTTGATCTGAAAAACTGGTACCATCTTGTGTCATTCTAAAGACCATCTCTTGAGGACCACCGTGGATACCATAAAACAGCAGCTTGATATTTCAAAGGTAGTAGTACTCAAGGAAGTTATACCAAGAGCAGTCAATTGGATTTCCCTTTGAACCTGGCTCAATTGCACCTTCAGGCATTTTCACGGCAAAAGGTCAGGCTTCTGACCTCTGAAACATATAATCACTCCTCCTGCCAAAGGCTTCTTTTGACTCAACAACTCAAACCTTAGCTCAAAAAGAATTAGAGAAAGTAGAAATATCACACATATTGAAACACCAACTAATTATGCCTTCTTTCTTCTTCTTCATCTAGGAACATCAAAGAGAAGTTTCTAGCTGTCAACAATTGATTTGGGAACAAGACTGGCTTGCTATTTCAGACATCTTTTTTGGTTCAGGCTAAGGGTAGAGATACTTGGACAATGGCAGGCTAAAGGGGGCACCCAGAATGGAATTACACAACCTCAAGAATTGATGCTTGGTAACTCTTTAGAAGCAAGATCAGAATTAATACTCTTTAGGAATTTCTCAATTTACTACCAGCCACTTGTGTGGGACACTCTGATAAGTAAATGAGCTTTCTGTTGTCAAGTAGGGGATGGAGTATCAGTGTCATTTCTGAGTGTATATTTGAAGATTCAAAGGAAAAATTAGGTTTATGATGTTTTAAAAGCTCTATTTTTTCAGAAGAGGTAGTAAGCATCACTGTTAGTAATATACATCAATTCTTGCATTCTCGCTTCTGTGGGTGTTTTGAGGACTACTCAGCCTCTTAACAGACAAGGTGTTGGAACTTATGACAAGGTCTTTAATCAACTACTAAGTATACTATTGGCTTTCCCTCAGCATGAATTATTTCAAAGCAATGGACAGATATAAGCACCATCTCTTCATGAAAGAGATTGACAATCAAACATTTTATAATTTTCAGAAATAAATAGCATGGCATTAAACTCAAGTAGATACATTTAGTGTGTTTTCCTATAAGATGTTGAACAATTATAATGGAATGACAGCAAAACAGATATCCATACTCGTGGGTCGTAACTGCATTCTACACTGACGTGTCAAGCATACTTTTGCATCTTCTTAAAAGATGAGAGACTGGAAGCTTCTTTTTGCCAGCTTTAAATTCTGTGTAATGTTCCTGGGCAATATAGTATTTTCAAAGCTCAGAATTACTGTAAAAAAATCTATGAAGAACAAAATATCAAAATTATTGAATAGAAGCAGGAACTACATGTTAAATTGGGGTGAAGTAAGAAAGGTAGCTCATGCATGTATAGCATTAGATCCTGATTCCACTTAAAATTTTGGTATTTTGTTCATTGTGGCTTTTTGGCATTAGTTTTGATGTTTTAAGTACTGCAATAAAATATCACCTACTTTGGTTAGGGTTTTTAGATTATGAGTTTTTTTGTCACCCCTTATATTGTGCACATTTAGAGAATACTTCACTCTACATATCCTAGTCCCTACCTTGCTGGACATGCCTTTTAAGGTTACCCTACTTGGGGAAGCAAGTTGCAATGCAGTCAAAGCCTCATTCCTTCTTTCTCCTGGAGCTCAAAGTTTTCTGCATCAAATTAAAAGACTTACATGTTTCAGAGATTCCCAACAGTCCAGTTCTTGAGGCTATGGCCTGAGTTTCATAGTCCTCTCCCATAAAGGGTTGTACCTTGGTGTAGAATGGAGTACTTCCCATGTGGATTCTTGACAAGATGTGGAAGATGTATGCCCAGAATCCTTGGGGATTTTGCTTGTCTCAAAGAAAAATCTGACAATCTGCTATGACTTGCAAAGGTATTTTTGTCATCAGTTAATCCAGAAAAAAATGTATTTTCTATTTTAGTTGTGCATCTGTGTGCAGTGGGAAGGTAGAGAATTGATAGAGAAGCCCCATGCCCTGGATGGAAACCTGGATGTGGAACCAGAAGATGTGGTTGTTGATGGAGCACTGCCATGGTTTCATTGTATGATTTCTTTCTCTGTTTCCCCAGCTGTTTAAAGGTGAGACAAGGATATTCTTGGATCAGGGGTCAGCCAACTACAGCTTGTGTGTCAAATGCAGTCTGTCACCTGTTTTTGTATGCCAGTTGGCTAAGAATATTTTTTACATAAATGCTTGAAAAAATCAGAGGAAGAATATTGTGTTAGGACACATGGTAGAAAGTATATGAAATTAAAATTTCAGTGTCCATAAGTAAAGTTTTATTGGAACACAGGCATGGTCATTCGTGTTATTATCTATGGCAACTTATGTTCTCCGACAGTAGGCTGAGGGGTTGCAATGAAAACTGTGTGTCCTACAAAGCCTATGACACTCACCATATGCCTCTTCCTCATTATAAGAAAAATTTGGTGACCTCTGGCCAAGATCATCCTGAACCTTGTTTCAGCTTTAAAAATATGATAACATAAGCCACTTGTTGGGGCCAGAGTGGGTGACCTATTACCACTCCACTTCTCCAGTTGACCATGCTGTCTCAGCAGCATTTTAGGGGTCTTCCTTTCCTAATTGTAAAACAGGAGAGAGGAGCCATTTTGTTGTACAGGGGGAAATTTTTTAAAAGAATTTTCACTATTAAGAATAGTAATTAATATCACTTAATTGATTTAATTGATAGAGGAATGGATTTGTACTGTTTCTCCTCCTAAGAGCCAATACAGCTGGTAGGAATATACATGCAATGATTTTAAAATTAAAGTGGCAAGAAAATGGCTAAAGAGATTCCCATGTGTATATTTATGTTCATGCATTCGAGCAGAAAACTCTCTGGCAGTCTGTTATTAAATTAATAATTCAGCCAACACATATTTATTAAGTATTTAATATGCATAAAACACTGCTCTATTCCCTACATGCATACAAGAAAGGTGGAAGACAATTTCTGTCCTCAAGGAGCTTACTGTCCAGATGGGATGATAGGATTTAAATGCCAAACAATAAGGCATCAACCAAAAAGTCATACATTGCCACAAAGAATATTTGACTGGGAGGTGAATGGTCTGGGTTCAGTGCATGAACCATCAACACTCAGCACCATGATGGCAAGCAAGCCATTTCTCCTCCCTGGGCTTTAGGAGGTAATGATGGCTGTGTGAACAAATGATGTCTAAACACTGTCAAGAGTTGGATTGAGAAGTACAGGCTACCACATAATCTATGGAGAGCTTGATAAGCCAACATAGTGGGTGCTGTGCTTGACACAAGGCCAATGGGGCTGAGCCCACAGGAAGTGAGTGTCCATAGGGGAAATACCGATGTACATGGGTAATTATAGCCCCTTGGAGCAAGTGTATTGAGAGGGATAAGCATAGGGGAGTGTGGATGCCCAGAGAAGGAACATCTGATGGTTTGGAGAGCTTTTCTGAAGGAGGCTATGCCAGATATCCAACAAAAGGTTTAAAAAGAAATGGCATGCATGATGTGGTGGAAGAATTTTCTTGCAGAAGGTGATGACTTGAACAAAATCAGGGAGACAGTGACAACAAATGACAAAAATAAAGAGACAAAACATAGCATAGCAAGTGTAGGGAAATGTTCATCTGCTCATTCATTTCACTGGGCACTCGTGGTGTGCCAGGCCTTGCCTGAGGCTCTGAGGACACTGTGCAGGAAAGTAAAATCCTCCACCCCGGGAACTCACATCCTAGTAAAAAAGACAGACCATTGACAAGAAGATAGTGTGATTTCAAGTAAAGATAACAGTTAAAGAGAAAAATAAAATGAGTAATAGGAGTGGAATTACTGTTTTAGATATGTGGTCAGCAAAAGCCTGTCTGGGGAGATGAAATTATATAATAATTAAAAATCTGTTATAACAATTCAAAACCAATAAAAATTGTTGGGCACGCAGGGGGAGGTCAAGAGTTGGTGGTCAGTGGGGCAGATTACAGAGAGACTCAACCCAGGAATGGCTTGGATGCTGTTGATGGGTCAGTTAGTTCTGATAAAAGCATGGTGGGCCATCTGTGAGGACGGTGGCAGAAGAAGGCCACTGAGGGTGTGCTGTCCCGGGACCCAGGAAGCCTGTGCTGAGCTGTGGTATAGAGCAGGGTAAGGAGGAGACCCCAGGGTGTAGAGGAGAAAGTGATTTAGCTCCTCCACCTGGCAAAGAGCTTGTTAGAGTGTGAGTGAAGTGCATGTGACTGGAAAGCAGCACTCAAAGGGTTGGATGCCCAAAAGAAAAGAATTGCCCCAAGGGCATGATCTTTTGGTTTCTTGACAGGATATGGACAGTGCTTAAACAGGGGACTGTGGGGTCCAGCTAACTTTGGGAAATTGTCTGGCTATCACCCACTCTGGCTCACAGAGGTCAAAAGTGCCAGAGACACTGCATGCGGGAAGAGAATAAGAAGTGGTCATCTGCACAGAGGATATAAGTATATGAAGATGCCCTTAGCATGGCACATGAAAAGGAATAGCCTGATCTTTCTTCTGTTTCCCATAACTAGAACCCCAAGCTGCACAGTAACTTCTAGGATTTAACCCACTTCCACCACTAGGCTCCTTTGCTGAGAAACTTCCTTCTCTCTCATTAGCTTCTTTGGTCTGCCAACTGCTTGCTCCCAGCTGAGCATCTAACTGGATGCTGAGGTCTAGGTAGAATTGTATGATTCTACAATTCTAGAAGTTGGGGAAGTTGGAATGCTAAGTAGCCAGCAGAAGCCTCCAAAGGCAAGTAAAGCTCTTTGGGGGTTGCCTCTACGCTGCTCACTTTTTACAGGCATTTATTTTAAAAGGCACTGGTAGGTACCTACTAAATATCAAGGTCCATGCCCCAGATATTGGGGTGACTAAGATGGTGCTTCACAATAGCTGTTGGAGTAATTAATTGTCTCATGTATTGGTTTATGATCTACTTTTGCACATAACTTTTGCTGCTCTGCTTCCCAAACCGTGTAGATTTTCCATCAATTAGCAACATAGCTTGCCATGTCTCTAGTACCTCCTAAGAGAACATAATCTCCCATCTGCTGTGTAACTTTGACTAAACCCTATACTTGGAGAAATAGTAGTCAAAGAGTGTGTGAGCACATGTTCTTTATCTACTCATAGAAGTTGCTAGATTAAAGGGTTTTTGTTTGTTTGTTTGTTTGTTTTGTTTGTTTGTTTTTTATGAAGTCAGATCCATGGAAAATATCGATTTGGACCAATTTGTCAGCTCTTTGCCAAATCACCTCTGTTGAGTTTTGTTCTGCTATAGCTCTGCATTTTATTGAGAGTCGTTATGGAAAAATAGTCATATGCAATTTGGTATGCATTTATTCTGAGACCTAGTGTTTTGGACTTTGTCCATGATGATAACTGACTCCCCAGAGGAGGTGGTGTGTGCCCTTTTTTCTTAAAAACAAAACAAAAATAAAAACACAAGTTTACAATCTGCTCTATTGTCCTGTTGCATTGGCTGCCATTAACTCAGGGTCAAGTTGACAGTGAAGTGGAGTGATTATAAAAGGCCTGGTAGTGGCCGATGCTATGTCTTCTCCTACTTTTCATGATACCAACTTCCACTCCTGGCCATTCATTGTTGAGGCATGAGATTCCCTCAAAATCTTCCCCTGGTGGATGTCCAAAGAGCAGGGCTCAGTTGCAAATTAAAACAAACACAATAATGTCTTCTGTGTGGTGTTTGTGCATGCACTAATCCAATCTTTTGAGCTAGTCTCTAAATTCTGGAGAGGAGGGGAAAGACTTCATATTTTGTTCCTACTGTCTGTAATTTCTAGAACAATGATGAGCTCAGAGTAAAAGCTTAATGAATGTTATTAATTGCTGAAAATTTAACAGACATCTGATTGGCATCGTGCTTTGGCCACCCTTTCATTGGGCATCGGCATTCCAGCTCTACCACACTATATCCCCTTCACCCTCATTCCACAGGTGAAGACAATACCCCAATAGAATCAGTCCTTCCTTTCTTTCTGTTCAGATGCAGACAGTGAATCTCCTGGGGGACAGAGACCTTACCTGTTTCACTTTGTTGACCCTTGTGTCTGGCTTATTGTTTGGCACAGAGTAGGTGCTCAAAAAAATATCCGTTGAGTGCTTTGTTCTGTCTAATGATGAAGTTAATGATAATCCTGCCACCTTCTGCCTATTTTAGGGAGGACCTATTTTTGATCTTGAAGTTTGCAGGGGCACTTTCATTCTTTGATTAAAAGGGGATAACACAAAGTAATTTCGTATATAATAGTCATCATTGTATATCTGACTTTCTCCCCAGATCTTCCCAGACACCGCCCATGCTTACATCTTGCTTGTGTTATTTAAGTGGTGCCCAGGGGGCAGGACTACAGCTAACTTTCTGGCTGCCATAGCACCAGTGTGGGGAATTACAACGGCTTGCTCTGGGAATGCTGGTTAGCTTCCTGGCAAATCCCTCTGGTGTGGTTTTCAGGTCTGTACTGGGAGGGTCTAGACACCCTGGAATTCTGTTGCTTTGCATTTACTTAGTATTCCTTCCTCTCAGTCCTAACCTCAGAATTGGCCTGGAGAAAAGCTAGGATGATGATGGGTCACTGAGAGAGCTGAGCTCTACTTAGGAAGTGGGCTCCCTGTCGATGTTCTTAAGTCCATGATGTCTGCAGTATTCCAGTTTCTATAGCTGACAAGCTCAGAGAAATTAGTCACTTGCCTGAGATTTCATACTTGTTTTGGAAGAGCTGAGGTTATAACCTCCCTAGCTGCTCGATTCCAAAACACACAATCCTTTCCCCACACTATGAAATGGGCACAGATTTTCTCCAGCAGCCCCCAACCTTGTGCCTTTGCCCATCCCCTCTTTACACCATTGCCAGCATTTGGCACTTTCCATTTTGGTGAAGGCAAGTGAGTAAGTAGTTGATTCATTTGTCCATCCCCCTCCATCTGTACCTCCCTACAATCTCCATTCCATCCTCACCACTGGGAAAAAAAAACTGTGAGTATGTGTTCTGCTCCAACACTCAACATTTACTCAATAATCAGGATGGTAGGGAATACAGTTAAAGGAAACATCACATTTGCCCATAAGAGTCTTATAATCTATTATGTCAGGTTACATGAAATTGCCAGCACTTGATTATTCTTGACAATTCCATAAATTTCATTCTAATAGTCAAATGAAAGGCAGAGAACAATCACTTAGTGAGTGCATGCTCTAACTTAGGCCCTGTGTTAACATAATGAATGAATCAAATAGTTCACCTTTTATAGCAGCCTGTGAACATCCTTGTTTTGGAAGAGCTGAGATTCACATAGATCATGCCATTTGGCCAAAGTCACACTTTTAGAAAGTGTTATAGCTGTTATGATCACCCTCATCTTCTCAGCTCTGAAAACTGTGTCCACGTCCCTGTTGTAGAAAGGCAAGGCTCTACCTTCAGAATGACGAGGCTCAGTGGTGCTGGAGATTGCAGGTCCTAGGAAGTTAGTGGTTTGGATACTAATAATCAAGGGTGATAGTCAAAGTATTTTGAAGTCAGTAAAGCTTGGCCACTGATCCAGCAGAAATGACACTTAACCAAACAGAATGGATGTTGGCTTTAAACCACTAGAAAGGCCTTGGAGAGGATGGGCAACCCTCTGATCACAGAGGGTTTTTTTGTCTGTCATTTTTTCAGGATACTCCTACTAGTTTGGATGATCGTTCAGCTAAATTTCACTCTCTCCCGACCCCACCCATACCACTGTGCATGTAGTTTACTTCCTTCTCTTTGATGTTGGGCTTGGCCATGACTTGGCTTAGCCACTGGAATGCCATTGACACGATGCAATCAGACACCTTATATGTGCTTTCTCTTCTTTGGATTTATGTCTCAGTGTAGTTGGGGTGGCCACCCCTCCTTCAGCCTAGGACCAAGAGAAAGCCTGTATTGGGTGGACATGAATCCCATCTGCAGCCGAAAACCTCACCCAGCCAATACACAACATGCAGCCGAGCTGTCGAGATGAACCAAGTCCAGCTCATACACCAACCACAGCAAACCTGAGAACAATGAGCATGAGAATAAAAGCTTAGTGTTGCAGGCATAAGGCTGGGATGGTTGGTTTTCAGCGTCGTTGTTGTGATTGCTGCTCACAGGATGCAGGATGGTGAAGCCTGGGTGTGTAGCCTTTGGGATTCCATCATTCTTTGTTTGGACCCATGTTCTATCACTTTTTGGCAGTGGGATCTTGGATCCCTTAACTCTAGACTCTGCATCTAGAAAATAGTTTTGTTTCTTTTTCCTGTAGGACATTTGCTTTAGGCAGGAGTTTCAACCAAGGTAATCATGATTGTGTTAATGTTTTAACCGTGTCAATGCCTAATACAAAATGCTCTAATGATAAAGTGATTATTGACGTGGAGACTCACTGCCATGGAAAGGAGCACTGATTTCCTCTGGACCCCTTGGAAGCCACTGTGACATTCTGTTATATTTCCTGTTTGCCATGGTGACCCCCGGGAGCATTGCTGCTAAAGACTAGGAGATGCAAGCATCAGGACAGAGAACATTTGTGATGCAGAGCCAGCACTTTGGATGGGCTCTGTGGGTGGTGTTGATAAAAAATAATATCAACTAGGGCCCACCCTAGCTGCTTGTGATTTTGGAGTGCATTATTTCTTCTATTCTTTGTCATCACACTCTGGGAGATTTTTTTTTTTTTTTATCCCTGTTTTTCAAATGTGAAAAACAAGGCTCAGAGAGGTTAACTGGCTTGCATAAGACCACACAGCTAGTAGGTGCTGGAGTGAGAGTCGAATCCCAGTGTGACCCCATGTCCTTCCAACAGCACATGAAACACTTTTACTGTGGACTAAAGGCACACGTCTCCACAAAATTCACATGTTGAAACCCTAGACCCAGTAGAGCTCTTATCGGAGATAGGGCCCCAACAGAAGTAATCAATGTTATAAAAGGCCTTAAGGGCGGCGGTGTCATCTACAGACTCACCATTCTTACAAGAAGGTCCAGAAAGCTTTCTGTCTCTCCTTCTTGATGTCTCTCTCCCTCCCTCCTCATGCTTGTACCCAAAGAAAAGCCACGGAGGACAAAGTGAGAGGCTGGTCATCTGCACATCAGAAGAGCCCTTGCAAGAGAAACCGAATTGACCGGAACCTTGCTCTTGACCTTCTAGACTCCATAACAGGTAGAAAATAAATTTCCATTGCTTAAGCCACCCAGTCTGTGGCACCATGTTCTAGCAGTCTCAGCAGATGAACATGGCCTTAAAAACATTACATACAGGGAATGCCTGGCTGGCTCAGTCAGGAAAGCATAGGACTCTTCATCTCAGCATCATGAGTTGGAGCCTCAAGGTGGGTATAGAGTTTACTTAAAAAAGATAAAATCAAGACATTAAATGCATGTATTCTTTCATGCACCCTACCATTCCCAGGTCACAGAACGCACCGGAAGGGTCAGTGTGTCCTGGTATCCTTAACTCATGGGTGGGGATGACACGTGGGGGGCAGCCAGCAAGATCTCAGGAACCAGGACTGACCTTCGCCTGACACCTTTTGCTCCAGGAAGACTGTTATCCAGGTTATACCTTGTTTTACTCTTGTGGTGATTAACTGCTTCTTCCGTGTCCATAACTACTGATGAGTACTGATACATCCCCATCGGAGCTTGACTGGTTCCACGTCCCTCTGCCTTCTGCAGTGGTGGAGCTGATCACTCTCCTCTTCATTTTCAGGTGCCATGGTTCTGTTTTTGTTGTGTGTGTGCTCGAATCCTTCTTCATCTCCTAATTAAAGGGAAGTCCCTATCACTGGACAGTGTGGGGGCACAGATGGGACGAGGGATGGTGGGGAACATGAGAATGCTGAGGCCCACCAGCCACTGTCTCAGCGCTTGCATCTACTGAAAGGTGCACTTTGGGCCTAGAATGATCTGCATCCCATTTCAGTGGACCCAGGCATCTCACTGGTCTGGCTGTCTTGTTTGCAGAAAAAGCACAAAGGAAATGTTGCCGCAGTCAAGTATGATCTATTTTCAAGCTGGACGGGAAAGAGAAAATCAAAGCAGGACAAGGTAGAAGGTGTAAGGGTGCCCACAGCAGACTCCAGTCTTCTCTAGAAGGGACCGGATGGTGCACAGAGTCGGGGAGAAAGAGGAGAGGCCAACGTGCCTGTGGGTTTGCTGCCTTAGTGTTTGATGCTTGGGATGCTTCTATTTATAAATTTTGTACTCTCACATGGGACAATGAGAGAGACTTCTTTCCTGGCACGTCAAGTGTTTCATTTCCTTCTTTACATGTCTTTACAATTAAGGAAATGCGCACCGATGCAGAGGCCTGGAAGTTGAACCCTGTTTCGCCGGCAGCCCACAGCAAGTGAATCTCATGGGAACTGGTTGTCTGGGAAGCAGAGGGGTCTTGGTCACAAAGGAGAGGAGCCACAGGACACGGGCCAGGAATCCCATGAAGAACCAGCATGACCACTGTTGCGGTCCACTGACCCTGGGACAGGCGCGTGTTCCGGGGTCACAGTCCCTGTAACCATAGTGATGGGGTGCCACCAGCTGTGCCACAGGCCTCTCTCACGCGTGAGGTCATTTAACGCCCACGTGCAATCTGTGAGGTCAGAGCTGACTCACCATCATTCAGATGAAGGAACCCGAGAGAGAGTCTCTGGAATCGTGTGTCCGAGGCCACACGGCAGAAGCAGGGTGGGAGCCAGGACCATCGGACTCAAGATTTGCATTTCCCATCCCTCCCCCACCTCAGACTCACCCAGAAGCTGAGCGAGGCGGGGAGGGTGGTTCTGAGCACAAGGAGCTGAGTGTGTTTGTTGTGGCAGGAGGTTTAGAAAAAAAGAAGGAGCAGCAGTAATTATTTTACAGTGAAGGATGCCAGCAGACAAACCAGAGGAGATACAGTGACAAAGTATTAAAGCAACGTTGAATGCAAAAGTGACTACTTTTTAGGGCAGAGGAGCCAAGCTCATGGCTCTGTGGGATGGTAAGGCTGTCACCCAGAGAAGGGGGTGGGGGTGGCTTTAGCAGCCACTCCTCAAACACTCCACCCTGTGAGTTCCGGCTGCAGGAGGCCAAGCTGCCGCCAAGAATGCCCTCTTCTGGTGAATGTTCATGCAGCCCCGGACAGCAGCAAGGAGGCCTGAGACCCGAGCTTTCCAGATCCTGGGGAGATCTGCTATCAGACACCGTTGTGCCGAAGCAAATATCACTCCCCTCTCTTTGCCTTTAGCCCCCAAACTAACGAGAAGTAAATCATTCTAAGAAGGGAAGCTGCACCATTGTATAGAGTTTGCTCTCCCCCCCCCTTTTTTTAACCCTGAATAATGCTCTCGATGTCATCTGTATATTTATGATAGCTCAAAGACATGGGTGTGTGGATCTAATTAAAAATGTGAAAGGGTTTAGCAGCCTGCTGCTTCCCTGCAACTCTCTGCTTGCCAAATCTTGGCAGCCGTGTTGAAACGGAGCCAAGTGTTTAGTGTTCAGCTGAACCGCTGCCAGCCGAGCGCTGCATTGTGGGGCCGGAGCCGGGAGGTGCTGCAGGAACGTGAGCTCGCGAGGGGAAAGGCTCTGGGCAGAATCGGGGACCCCCCCGCTACCCCCTGCACGGGAGCCAGTGGGCCAGGAAGCCAGCCGGGTCTCGCCGCCTGCCCAGCCGGGTCCCTGGCCCTTCCCGGTGCCAGTGCCAGGCAGGATGGTGAGGTCACTTCAGAGGTGGGTCAGGGCTCCAAAGCACTAGGTGGGAGACTGTCCCAACAGCCTTCACTGTAATGTCGTTGAAATTGGGCCCCTTTAGAGGAGGAAGGGTCCCCGGCTTCCTTTCGGCAGCAGGGTGGGTGCTGACAGCTGTCTCCTGCCGGGTTCCCGGGGAGTTCCAGGAGCCTCCACTGCAACGCTGAGCTCCCTCGATGCCTCCACAAGTGGTCTGTGTCTTCTCTCCGCAGAAGTAGAGTGTGGCATAGGGTTTCCCCAGACCCTATTGTGCACTCACATCACTTGGGGGAGCCTGTGATGATGTGGGTTTCCGATCCAACTGGGAAAGGGGAGAATTCATTCTGCCGAGATCAGAACTTGCTGGAAGTGCTTCTGTGCTCAGTTACGAATTCAGACTCTAACACTCATGCATTCGGGGTTGCTGGGCTTGGTGATTCAGAGCCGGCGAGAAGGCTGGGGGTGGTTCAGAGAGCTCAGTGTTCTCCTCAATATGAAGAAAGCTAAGTAAAACAAAAGCACGGCAAAGATGCAGATTACATGGTATTTCCTCTAAATGAACCAACTATGGAAAAATTAAAGAGGCAAAAGGACTCATTCTTTCTGTACAGAAACATTCCCCTGCAGAGAGCGAAAATCCAGGTCTAAAAAGAGCTGCTAAGATACTTGGGGGGTGTGTGTGGATATATTCCAGGGGCCAAGTGGAGGATGAAAGAAGGTTTTGCCATTTAATCTTATATGGCATGAAAAATATACTGATTTTTCATGATCGTGTGTGATGATATATTTCTTTTGTAATTAAAAAAAAATAAGAGGAAGAAAAAGCAAGACTGCCTTGTACAGGGAGCCTGGCAATGACCTGTTCTTAGGGTAGACCACTGTGTAAATAGAACATTAACTTTTTTTTAAAATTATTTGAGAGAGAGGAAGAGCAAGAGAGATCATAGAGGAAGAGGAAGAGGAAGAGGGAGAAGCAGACTTGCCACTGAGCAGGGAGCCCAATGTGGGGCTCGATCCCAGGACCCTGAGATCATGACCTGAGCTGAAGGCAGAGACCCAACGGCCACCCAGGTGCCCCAGAACACGAACTTTGAACTCAGTCCATCCTGGAATAGAATCTGGGTTCCAGCACTGAGCTCAGGAAAGTTAGCTGACATTGGTCCACCTGCAGAATGGCATGGTGGGGCCTTCACTGCAGGAGCTGCTGTGGGACCCATATGTGAAGGGGCTCATACCCAGGTGGCTTCGAAGGGCGTTGTGCAAAGCCACAGCCCCTCCCCCACGGGGCCAGGGCCACTACCCCTGATAGAATTTCATCCCGGCAGACAGCTCCTAAGCACAAATACATTCTAAAATCTCTGGATGGGAGCTAATCACTTCGGAAGTCACTGAGCCACCTTTCATGATATCAGAGGAGCCTGAAAAAAAATGAGACTCTGGGGAATGACAGAGAATTTTCTTCCTTTGCGAATGGCAAATTTAGACATATGAAAAGTTTAAAATGACATGCCAGATAAATCCAAAGTCGTCATAATTTAGCCAGCCACTTTCATCATGAGACAATGCAATGCACAGAGTCAGTGCTATGGAGGGAGATGCAGGTCGTTTGGCCCACGTACAACTAGGGGGCTGATATTTTCTTAAAATCCTAAGTTGGCATGGCATGTCGCTCGCCTAGTGGTTTGGATTACGCAGAACTTACTGTTTCTCTCACAGAGTGAGAGGCCGTTTGCTACTGCGATTCCTAGGATTTTTCTAGGAAGTTTCCACTCCCAGAGACTCATTCCTACCATGTGGGCAGGTGACTGTCTAAACCACTGAGGGAAGATACTCAAGGTAAACATCTAATTAATTAAAGAAAACCTCTCCCTCCACTCCGACCTTGTCAATATCCTTCAATTGAGAAACACACACACACACACATAGACACACAATTTTCAAAATTCCTCAGGTCATCAGGTCCTCTCACCCAACTGTCTGCATTAATTCTACAAACCTTAAACCGACACACTCCCTTCAAATGTCTATACGACCACAACCCCTCCACTCTTCTAAGCAACATTTGCTCCAACTTAATATTCTGGTGCTTTCGGGAACAACATTTAAAAATAAACCATTTTGGCACATTGTCAAAGTCTTGTCTAAATTCCTTCATGACAACCACCCTAAGTGAGATTTTGAAAGCCAACAGGAGTTGGGGGTGGGGAGTGAAAGGAGTCCCCCGTTTAGAGTTATCATTTCAGACAATGTCAAACGAGGATGCATTTACTGATTCCCTCTCCCCCTGTCTAATTCTCTCATGTTCATGGGGGGCATCATCACCCCACCCCCTGACTCCCACTGCCTGTATCTTCTTTGTCCTCTCTGTGGGGCTGAGCACCTGGGTTTGTCAGAGACGGGGCTCCTAAGTCCTAGGACACCCTTTGGCCCACGGCCAGGGCTGGCCACTGGAGAAAGAAGGGCTAGGCAGAGAATAGGCCTGGGGCAGGTGTTAAAATGTTGTTTCTGGTCCTCCATAGCAATCACTGCAAAACATTCTTGTCTGCTCCATTCCCATCAACAACCTGCTCTCCTTGGTCTGTTGCTAAGAGACCAGCCTGTTGTTTACAAGATCCTCGGTGCCGTAGACTTCCATAATTTATAATTTATTATCTTAGTGTCAAAACTTGTGTTGGTTTTTATTTTATTTCGCCATAGATCCAATAATTGTTAGATACAACAAAGGTCATGCATCTGCCCGTGGCACGGTTGCTGTTCGGATAGCATCCCCGGCCGCCCCTAAGTTTAGGTGCCGTGGAAGAAAATGCTATTATAAACTGAAGATGAATATCATTTTTGTCCATTAACTTTACGCATTATATGACTGCTCAGGTCAATGGATTCCCTCAAGATTTGCTCACTATTGAAAACATGTTTCTGTCCAACCAAGAAGGAAATGAATTGAAATGATTTCAATTATCCCAAGAAAGGAGTTGAGTCTTCTTGCTCTACACTTCGACACCCCCTAGCTCAGCTCGCCCATCCTGTTCCCAGAAAGTTCAGAGCCATGGACATTTACCTAGTGCTAGATATTACTCTCAAGCCAGTGCCGGGCTTTGCAGGTACACAAAACAGCCTTTGGAAAGTAGTCTCGACTCACAGGAAGTCAATCAATTCAGTAAGGAAGTGATGGCATGAAGAAAGGAGTCACTGAAGTAAAAGAGCTCAGTTGCAATACACCCACTTAAAGAAGAAGAGAAACTGTACACGTTTGTAATCACGATCACTGCTAACCTTTAGTGGGCCAGGCGCAAGGCTGAGTGCTGAACCCAAAGAAACGGACAGAAATCTCCTGACAAACCTACAGGGAAAATTCTAGAATCAGCCCCATTTTAGAGACAACAAAATCGGGGCTTTGTGACCTTAGGTAAGTGGCAGACCGAAGCTCAAGAGGAGTGACCCTACAGGCATTAGTCTCACAGAAATGACTAAAAATCCAGCATGGACTTAGCAGCTTATGGTCTATTTAAGAAGCTTTCACAGACATTTGATGAGGCAGGGAAATTCACATGGGTTCCAAAACCCCATCACCACGTTATCTTTCTTTGCAGTCTTTAGAATCTCTCTAGAAACCACAGAGCATGTGAAATTTCTAGGAAGGGCATTTTATTTTCCCCATCAGAGGACCTGGCAAATTCTTATGGCATTTTACTGGGAATAAAATTTGTTGTGTTCCAGAAAGCAATTATGGCAATAATCCACACTAGCATATTCGCCACTCAATTCCTACCTACCTCCTGCTGGCGATGTCATGCTGTGTCCCTGGCCAGGACATCCCATCCTGGAAGGATCATCGGGACCATTTCTGGTTGGGGTTGTTAGCTTCTTTTTCACTGCTGTGGTGGAAAAACATACAAACAGGTGAGAAACCATTGGCCGTCTAAGAAGCAGTCAGCCTCTCAACCATTCTGCAGACCTATTTGATTTTCTTCCCCCAAGCAAGGAGTTAATTCTTACACTAAAGTGCAGACTCTTTAACTGGAACTCACAGATTTACCACAAGCAACAGGAAAGGGTGCACCTATCCCTCAACTCATCTTCTGACAAGAGACCAGAGCTTTGTGAAGGTACACATGGGGTCCTATTCATCTTGGTAGCTGCATCCTACCTGTGTGCATCGCTTACAGTTAAGGTTCAGAAATTGTGGGCTTAATTCCCTGCCTACCCTTAGCAAGCCCTGTGAACTGAGGTGGGTCTGTTAACTCTTAGATTCCTGCTTTCTATGTTTGCAAAAGCAAGGATGATAATACCACCTTCTTCACAAGGAAGACACAGTTAAAAGTAAACAGTGGACACAACACAAAATCAAGGGGCTGGGAGAGAACTATACAAAAGTGATTAATATCCTTACTGAAAGCTGGGGCCGCAATAACATGCCCGACCAGAGTTGCCTGTTGTTGTGTGTGCAGCTGGGAGCATGTTGTCCGTGTTACTATACCAACACCAGGAAGCATTGGAGATCGGAGGTGGAATGCTTGGGCTTTCTCCTGTCAATCATTCAGGGCATAATGGAGGAGACAAACGTGTAAATGATTATTCAGAAATACATACCCACTGCTGTGGAGACCCAGATTGAGATGTGACCTTGGAAGATGTCGTGTTTCAGCCTCATTTTTCTTATCTGTAACATAGGGACATAACTGCCTTGTCAACTTGAGTATGAAGAGAAGGGTGCTACCTGCCATCTGTCACCTAGGAGATACTCAATAAATATGGAGGAAGAGAGATGAGGAGTGCCAATGGCCCACCCCAACCATTACCTCTCCCCCAGGGGCTTCTAGGAGAGATTTTTATTCACTGATAAAAACTAAAGGTAATCAGAACACAGTCTCACCAGCCACCCTTGTGGGGGTTTCATCAAGGCCAGCAGGAACTGTCAGAGTAGTAACGCACATACTGATTCCAACTCAACTAACTTTTAGCCTCTCTTTTGGTCCATAGCGATTCAGCAAGCTGAAAAGTCAGGAAGTAGTGGGGTCAGCCTACTGTTTTGCCAGCATAATGCTCAATTCTAAGTGTGATCAATGATGGAGAGAGTGCTGATATAAAGAAAGGAAAAGCCCCTTGGGAACCACATGAGTTGGGCTAGAAATTCAACTCAGCCATTTTTAAATTCTGACCATGAGCAAGTAATTAACCTTTCTGAGGGTAACTTCATCGTGTTGGCATTAACACTGATTGATCACATGGGTGAAGCTCCTGGAACACAGGGGATGTTCGGTGGAAGGCAGTTGCCCTCCTTTCCAAAGACCCTGGAAGACAGATAATGCTGACACAGGATGGGCCATGGTCTGGGGTCTCTGACCTAGCTATAGGGGGTCACATAGAAATTCCACTAAGATTGGATTATCCCTTTACTTCCTCTCAATTCCTGCCATCTGACTGATACTACTGCCCAGGGGTTTTTGTTTGTTTGTTTTAAAGGAAATATCTACTGGATGGGAATTGTCAGAATTAAGTTCACCCTAAGTGAACTACTCCTAACCCACCTCTAAAACTATCACCCTCTTTTTTTTCCCCAGAAAAGCAGAATCTTCCACACAGATGCCCAAGACATGCACCAAGACATCATGGGTGACCCAGCTCCAGGCAGCCCCCACCCCTGCATCTCCTGCATTACCATCTGAAGCCTATTGATTCTCTTTCCTAAAAAGTCCTTCCACACAGATCTGTAGTTTTCAGGGCAGTTACTAAGCACATTCCAGACCAAGATAACCCATGTTCCTTACCTTCTTATAAATCTCTAAGGGTCTCCATCTTTAGCAAGGAAAACCTCGAGCCTCTTAGCACAGGCTCCTGCTTCAAATCCCCATCTGTCCCATATCCTTTCAGATACCTCCTCACAGACACAAATTTTAGGATGTGCAACACACAGTCACTTCTCGTTTTTCAAGCATGTCACGTTGGGCCATGATTCTGTGACTTTGCACATTTTGCCCCTCTTGACTGATGTGACTTCTCTTTTCCCAGTGAATTCCTGTTCAGTCTCCAAGACACAACGTACATGTCACTTCACCTCAGAAACTTTCCTGTCTTCTCTGGGTTGGTCAATAATCTAAGCTTGTCTTATTCATTTCTGTATCAATAAAACGTGACACATGGTAGCATCTCAGCACCTATGCAACTGGGTTTTGGTTTTCTTCTTGTGTCTCCAAATACTCTCCTCACTCTTCTTTCTGGGACTGTCTTTCTCCACCAGTCATTAGCTGTTGATGTTCCTCAGGGCTGGCCATATGGCATTTCAAAATATCAGAATAATAACTCTTTACATTGTGTCTTGGTAATCCATCTGCTCCCCTGGCTGCACTATCCACTCAGATGCTGACGCTTTCCAGAATTGTAGCTCCAGTCCTGCCTCTCCCTACACCCCAGATCTTTCCATTCATGGATGTGATGGTTGTCTAAAGACTTGACTATTTCACAGAGCCCTCAAACTCAAAGCTTTGAACCGATTTTACTCTCATCTCCTTATGTACCCCTAAATCCTTATGCATTTCAATACTCCCTCATTAGTGGCATCACCATATGCTCAATGTCCAAATGATTCGACCCAAAAACAACCTCCCTCTGTCTTGTTAAACAACAAAGTTTTGGGGTACCTGGATGAATCAGTTGATTAGGCATCTGACTCTTGGGTTTGGCTCAGGTCATGATCTCAGGGTCCTGAGACTGAGCCCCACATTGGTCTCTGCATTCAATGGAGAGTCTACTTGAGATTCTTTCCTTCTCCCTCTGTCCCTCTCCCAGCACTTGTTCTCTCTCTCTCTCTCTCTCTCTCTCTCTCTCTCAAAAACTAAATAAATAAATAAACAAACAAATAAATAAATAAATCTAAAAAAAAAAAAAACAAGGTTGTGGGATGCTTCCTGTACAATAGTTTTCAAATCTGTTCAGCCTCTCCAATCCAACACTATTCTCCATCATCCCCTTGGTCAAGGCCGCCATTGTCTCTTTTCTGTACTTCTGCAACAAACCCATAACTCATTCCCTGCCTCTATTTATTTTACCCCCACCCATCTAATCTAGGATCCAGGATGGTGACTAATCTAATAGCCAGGATGGTGACTCTAAAATACCAACATCGTCACATCATTTTTTTTTTCTATTTGAAATTTTCCAAAGGTTCTCCTGCTGGTTTGTGGGTTCCAAAGCTTCTGTGTGGTTCACAAAGATCTGGATTTCTGCGTCTTGCTTCTCTGAACCCTGTAGCCATGTTGGATCACTCAATTCCACGTTGGACTCTGTTCTCTCTGGGTCTCAGTCTGCTCGTATGTTGCCTTCTTCCCAACCTTACCTAACACTTAGTCAACCTTCACACATCAGCATGTGGTTTACTTCTTGGAGAGTTTCTTCTCCTTTGTCTATCGTTCAACCTTCAGTACCACGAATGAATGTGTGAAATAAATGGAAATATGTATATTTGTACAAGTTATTTATAGTTTCCTTTTTTCTTGAGATCAACTTGCCAAAATTCTGACTCAAAAGTGCTCTTCTTCCTCACCAATCTGATTTTTTGTTCTCTCTCCTTGGATAATCCCTGAGTTCACACTTTCAGAAATGTACTTGTGTTCTCTTTGAAGTTCATTTAGGAACTTCTTCCAAAGAGGTTCTGCATAGCCTATCACGGCAGTAAGAAACTTAGGGGTATAATTTTTATTCTCAAGGCTCTGTTTGTAGAATATACATATGATTGGTCAACATAAATCAAGCTTTTTATTTTTTATTTTTTAAATTTTTATTTATTTATGATAGTCACACACAGAGAGAGAGAGAGAGAGAGAAGCAGAGACACAGGCAGAGGGAGAAGCAGGCTCCATGCACCGGGAGCCCAACGTGGGATTCGATCCTGGGTCTCCAGGATCGCAACCTGGGCCAAAGACAGGTGCCAAACCACTGCGCCACCCAGGGATCCCAAATCAAGCTTTTTATTTTATGCCACACTATCAGAGTAAACAATGATGAACTGTATATCTCAGGAGATCCTCCAAGCTTTCTTTGGCTGATCACAAATGGTTCCTCTCTTCCAAAAGCATTTTGACAGTTTCTAACAGTATATTTTGATTGGTTCCCCAACTCTGAGCTCTTCCTAGGAATATAATTTCCCAGTCTTTTGTGTGTGTGTGTGTGTGTGTGTGTGTGTGTGTGTGTGTGTATTTTTTAAACAGTGTTTCTGCCAAGCAACCTGCCTTTTAGCATCTTACATTTGGTCTGGGTTTTGCAATTCTAGACCCTTGTGCCAGAGAGAGCAAATCTTCTAGCCCTTTGATCTTCACGATCATTCAATTATCTTTCTGGTCTCCTTCTGTTGTCATTTAGGGTAAGTACATACAGTCAGTCTTTGTATCTGTCCATGAAAGGTAATCTCACTCTTCTTCTAATTATTTTTGGATCCCTTGGCTAAATGCCCTCCAATCTGCATGCATCCTTCTCATACCACATAGTCCACATCTGCAGAGCTTTGCCCAGGTGCAGTCTGCACAAAACTACAAAGCCAGAACTCACAGCCCTTCTCCCTCCACCAGAAAGCACAATGACCCTGAAAGTGCTGTTACCTCCAGCTCAGCTTGTTGAACAAATCCCTCAGTCCTCTCGAGCTGGTACCTCTTGAGTGCCAACTGTTGGTCACTCTCCTCCTGAGTTTTCTTCACAGATTTCTTCTTCACTTGAAAGCATCATGTTCTTTTTTTAAAAAAAGATTTTATTTATTTATTCATTCACGAGAGAGAGAGAGAGGCAGAGACACAGGCAGAGGGAGAAGCAGGCTCCATGCAGGGAGCCCGACGCGAGACTTGATCCCAGGTCTCCAGGATCACACCCTCGGCCGAAGGCAGCACTAAAGCACTGAGCCACCTGGGCTGCCTGAAAGCATCATGTTCTTTAGTTATTTCAGCTTTCAGGTTTGACTGTTTTATAGTCAACATGTCTTTATTTAAAAATTACAAGAGCCCTTACTATTCTTGCTTCTGCATGGGTAGCTTTTTGCAATGCCTGAACAGGGCTTGAGGGAAACACAGTAACTTGCTATACAATTTGACTGCTTAAATGAGGAGAAAGGATGAGAAATGTCTGTGCCTTAAGACAACACATCTTTTCTTTTTCCGTTCCTCACTCAGCCCTAGTGAGTGCTTGTCCTTCCACAGAGCACTGTCCTTCCACATTTCAGTTAATGCTTTTACATAAATACTGTTGCATATACTTTCAAAGTAAATTTTTTAAAGTAATGGCCAGTGTATTATAGCAAAATGAGCATGAAATTTGATGGTAGGGAGCTTGGGTCTACTTTCTTTCCTATAGTTTAGTAGGCTTACCCTTGACTCCTTTTTATGCCTTAACATCCTCATCTGCCAAATGGGTAGATGATATAACTTCAGTCTGTTATAGAGAAATATTAAAAATGACTCCAGAAGTTTTTAGTAAACTCTAAAGTGTTCTGTAAACACCTCAGATAACCTTCAGAAAAGTCTAGTACCTAAAGTCTGAGACCTTTCTATTGGTTATAGAGGCAACTTCTAATAAGTTTGAGTTGTTAAAATAAAAATGGAGAGAAAATTTGGTTAAGATAAAATGAGATCTCAAACATGGCAAAGTGTTGTTTTTTTATGGCAGAAAATCTAATATTGTTGGAGTTAGTCGTGAGAAACCGTACCTGTAGCTGGTAAGTGTGTGAGTAGACACATTGTGTTCACATATGTTGGGGAATCAAGAATTCTATAATGAAAATACTGTCCCTCCAGAGCTCATACTGGAACTGGGGCTATCATAAACACATTAAACAAGAGGATTTAGTTAGAAATTAGAGTATAGCTTTGTTGGTATCCAGAGAATGGTGAGAGATGGAGAAGAGAAGACTGTAGAGCATCACAGAAAAGTTCTTAGAGGGGTGTGGTTCCATCAGAGTCCTGAGGCTATATAGATCAAGCAGAGAGAATAGCAGAGGGCATTTCTGTGTGAGGCACCCAGAGGAAATTGAGAGAACAGAAAGGGGTGTTTACCAAAAGATTGGTTAGCACATTAACTGGTAATAACACTGGTTGGACTTTGAAAGTCAAATTCTACAGCAACTTGATATGTTTCATCAATGGGGGTGCGGGGAAGATTGGAGGGTGGGAATACCTAAAATAGTTCACCTTGAAAATGAAAAAGGTCATTCTTCCTAAATTTAAATTTAAATTTATTTTGAATTAAATGTAAATGTAAATAAATCACTGTGCTGGGACATATACCTCTTTGTCCTAAAAGACTCTCTTCTATGTCCATCTTTGCCCTGCTTACTCCTTAGCACCCCTCCGGATTCAGGAAGGAGTCATCCTCTCCTCCAGCCTCACCCCAGTCCCTCTCCCCAGGCCCTAGCCAGGTGGCTGACCCAGTGTGGCCTGAACATGTCTCATCAAAGCAACCGTTACCCTATCCCATAGTTCACAGTTTCATCCTACACTGTGACCCTCCTCTTTCCATATTCCACTTTATTATAGTCTCATCATTCATGTTCAGTGACTTTTACCTTCTCTGTGCACCTCTTCCTATACACTGTCTCCTCCCATGAGTATAGGCTGTCCACAGATGCTTAGGAAACCCGTTGCTGGTATCTTCTCTGGTCACCCGGCCAAGTGGAGACTCCAGTGTTCCCTCACCATTGTCTTGACTCAGCAACATTAAGAACACCAGGCAGGCTGAGCTAGGAATTCCCTTGGTTTTAACACAAAATATGGTCAGTTTAAATGGCCTAATTGTCCTGGCTAAATAGCTCTCCCCTGGGATAAGTGAAAATGCTCTTTTAGTCTGGTTAACAATTCTGAGCCTCTGGGCCCCCTGGGTTCCCCGTGGGCGGATGGTGGGAGTCCATTAGCCAGCTCACCTCCTGCCCTTTCTGGTCTCACTTGGACCCTATCACCTGTGTCTGGGCCGTCTCAAGAGGTCCACGCCTGCCTCTCTCTAAGCTCCAGCCATAGATGGAGAGGTTCAAGCAACTGCCTTCCTTAATGCAGTGAGTCTTGCCTTGAATAGAATATGAGGAGGAACTGGTGTGACTACTTCAAAAGGAAAGATATGGATAAATAATAGTTTATAGGGAGCAGTGAATGGGAGGAAAATCAAGTTTAAGCATCAGACCTCTTTAGTTTAAGATTTTGATGAGCTATATGGCTGTTGTACATGATCTGATCTGTCAGAACACGAATTTCCTCATGTTGTGAGGAATGGGGACGCTAGCCCCTATCTTGCAACAATGCTATCAGGGTCAGAACTGGGTGTTGGTGAAACATCTGCCAAAGCACCAAAAAATGGAATCTACTGCAACCACTGTTATCTTACTAAACGCAAGGAGCTTCAGAGTTTAGATTCACAATCTTATGAGGACCCCATATCCTTGAAAGGGGATGATCTTATTTTCTATAACTGTTAGAAGTGGTGTCAATCTTCTATGAACGTTCCAGAATTAATGACTTGAGGGGACACTGAGACACCTTTTTTCATGTTAAGTGTCTGCTGGGTACAGAAAAGGAAATCTGTTGAAAAAGAATGAGCAAGCCTTCTCACAGTGGCCACTTTTAACAGTATTAAGCCATTTCTCTGGATGATAAAAAAAACAACAGGAAAAATGAACCAATTCATGGTAGATTTTTATCCTAGGAGAGAAGCAATAAACCCTATTCCTCCTTTTGTCAATTCCTCTTCAATTTAAAGAACTAACTGTGGCTCATAAGAACTGAATTTGTTTATTGATTAATCCATGCCTACACGGTACTTGATACTATATGATACCATCACACTGAGATACAATTTACCCCAAACTGTATGTGTCTAGTCATTTTAAATGTAGAAATGAGGTAATTATAGCCAGAAGTATTCATTAAAATTTGAAAGTAGATAAATAAAAGGGAATGCTACTATCTAGTCATTAAAATTCTGCAAATAAAATGTGAAAAAAAGACATAACGAAATCCACACCCTTCCTATTATCTACCTCCTTTTTATTTCTTATGAGTCAGACGTGACCTCTCTAGAGAATAGTTATTTCTTACCTCCATGATCAAGGTGGAGCAGGTTGTGGGGGAGCCAAGTGTCCACCTGGGAGAGGGTCACAGTCCCTAAAGCAGAAGGTGTGGTTCTATCACCTGTAATTTTCAACAGAAAACTAACTAGAAGCCTATAGATTAGACACTGTTTGTTGGATAACAGGAAGGGAGGGACTCATATCAAGATTAAAGAACAACGTGTAGTTCTTTAAAAAAGTTAAAAGGAATGCAGCACACATACGTCTCCACGAGAGCAGTGTGACTTTCTACATGTCAGTGTTGCTGGAAGCCTGAGGAAAGGGGAGAGGGAATGGGTGCTGAGGCCACTCATTGTTAACAAATTCCTCAGTGAAACAGAAAAAGACAGGTTAATGGTTAGTTGTCTCTGTGTGGGTGGTTGCAGGTGGAAGGGCAAAGCAGAGCAATGGTAAAATTTCAACATCAGCAGAAAAACACAGGCCACATGAGCTTGCCTCAGACCAGCTGATTCCCGCAGTGAATTCACCAGGGAAAAGGGATTTAGAGGCAAGATCTCATTACTAATTTTGTTTGAAACCCACCTGTGAACACAGTAAAAGAAATAATCCTTGGGATGGGGGGGGGGGTGGCTGTGTGCTCAGGTGTAGACAGTTCTTAACCCAATCGGCTGCTTAACTTTGAGGCTAATAAAACACGAGTTCTTCCACATAAAATGAATATGAACACAGCTAGAAACCCAACCATAAGGCTGCTGATGGTCACCTCAGGTCAGCTCGCAAAACTGATGTGGGTCACTAGTAAGCAAATGGCACTGAATGATGAAATAGAGTGAACTGTCTAAAGAGCTGAATAAACTTGGAGTAATTTCCTCCACCCTATTTTTATGAAGGGTCATGCACCTGTTAGGACTTTCTTTGGATTAAATGTGTCTACTCAGTGTTATCCGAATAGTTCAGAGTTTCCTGGCTTCATTCAGGTGAGGCTTGATCAAGAATTTCAATCATTTCACAAGGACCATGTTCTTCTGGGTCTCTTCTTTTGGTCCATTAATGTTGATGCCACCCCAAGCTCTATGCCATGGTTTCTGGGAATGCCCAGCTCTCCCTTCATCAGAGTAAAATGTCTCCAGTCCTGCTCTTCACATCTTTCCATCTCTCTAGCCACAAATGAATGAAGGTCTACTTCAGTAGTTCCCGCTGGGAGTCAGTCTCCAAGATGGGCCACAATGATCCTATATCTTGATATTTAGAATCTTATAAATGTACCATCACTGAATAAGGTTGGAAGTAGTAATTTAACGATTGAGAGATTGTGTCCAAGATTAGATTATGATTGGTGATGACTTTCCTCTTGTCTTTATGTACCTTCTGTTATTCTTCTCACTTACTTGTTCTGGATAAGCAAGCTGCCATGAGGTGAGCTACCTTACAAAAAGACCTATATGACAAAGAATGGAGGATGGTCTCTAACCAATAACTAGTAAGGAACTGAGGCCCTCAGCCACCAGCCTATGATGATCTGAATCTTCCAATAACTGTGAGTGACCTTGGGAGCAGACCTTTCCCCAACCAAGACTAGACATGGTGACAGGTCCAGCCAACACCTTGAAGACAGCCTCTGAGTAACCCTGAGACAGAAGCTGCAACCATACCATATCTGATCCCTCACCCACAGAACCTGTGAGATAATAAATGTTTATTGTTTTAGCCAAAAAGTTTGAGAGCACTTATGATGCAGCGATACCCAGTACACTATCACCAAGGAGAAAGGATGCTTCTCTTGCCCAGAGGTCTCAACTAATACATCCATGATTCTCGTTGTCTGTGAGTGCAATATGTACATCTTCAGATGCATTGACACAAGTCAAAGATACTCATTTGTGAGACCTAGGTTTGTAATCACAGAAGCAGGCCTCTAGTTGTTTTACTTACTAGCTGTGTGCTTGGGGCCATCCACCTACCTATTTTAAGCCTCATCTTGTAAATCTGTACAGTGGTATAGGGGCCTCAAACCATGTCTCTCAAAGAGATTTGACCAGCTCCCAACCCCTGGTACTAATAAATATAACTTTGTTTGGAAATGAGGCCTTTGCAGATCTGAAGATGAGAGCATTCATCCTGTATTTAGAGTGGACCTTACATGTGTGACTGGTGTCCTTGTAAGAGAAAGGAGATGTGAGACACAAAGACTCAGTGCAGAGAAGGCATGAGAAGATGGATGTAGAGATTGGAGAAAGCCACAAGCCAAGAACTCCAGGGAGGGCCAGCTGCTACCCATAGTCAAGAGAGGGGCATGGAAGAGGTTCTCCCTCAGAACCTCCAAAAGGAAGAAACTGCTGACACCCCAATTCCAAGACTCCTGGCCTCCTGGCCAATGAGGAAATAAAGATCTCTTGTTTGAAGCCACTCAGTGATACTTTCCTATGACAGCCCTAGGAAACAAGTCTGAATGGTTAATATGGTCTATACATTGTAAGTTTATGGATACAGAAGTCTATATAAATCTACTGACCTAATGGTCAGTGTGCTGCCAGTTAATTATCCCTCACTCCAGTGGTATGAAGTGTGCCAAGGAGGAACTTCAATGCCAAAGACTGGGCAGGCTTTAAATCTGATGGAAAGACGCGGGATACCAAGTTTGAGAGCGTACAGGTAGACATGGTGACAGCATAAGATGTGGATCAGGTGAGAGAGACAGAGAACATGCACACCTGTCTAGCACACGGTAGGTTTACAATAAATGCTTCTGATCCCAAGGAGCCATGCCTTTGGTCTTCCCTCACTGACTCATTCTGCTGCCTGGCTTCAGGCTGCTCCACCAATCACTGGACTGGCACTTCCAGTGAAATATATTCACAGAATAGATATGAAAAAATGTTCAATCACATTCCTCTTCACTGGCTGTTCTGGAAGAGCAGCAGAGAAGGAAGTCAAAGTCGATGGTTTACATTGAATCCGCAGCTTCTCTTGGGCAGTTGACAAGAAATGTGTCCATTTCACATTTGTCCTTAAATTCTTTAGACATCCCTCAATGTCTGAAGGACAAACTCCAGGCTCCTATGGTCTGGACCACTTTCTCACTGGCCCCATACCCCATCCTTCCCCCCCTTATATTTTAGTTTCCACAGCGCAGAGTTACCTGTACTGGCAGAAGTAGGCTTTGCCTTTTCACATATTGCGCCTTGGTTCCTATGATTGCCAACAACTAGAATTTTCTTCCCCACTAACTTTTTATTGTAGCCTGTCTTCTTTTTTTAACAAATTTTTTTCATCCTTCATTCCCTGCTTCCAAATCCTTGGCTGTCACTGACCTTTTGACTGTCTCCATAGAGTTGCCTCCACATTCCAGAATGTCCTATAGCTGGAATCCTGCGTTATGTAACCTTTTCAGGCTGACTTCTTTCACTTAGCGGTATGCATTTAAGTTTCTTTCATGTCTTTGCAAAGCTAGATAGCTCATTTATTTTTATTACTAAATAATATTCCATTGTAGAGATGTGCCACAGTTCATTTAACCATCTACCCATTGGAGGACATCTCAACTGATTCTATGTTTTAGCAGTTACGAATAAAATGCTGCTATAAATATCTGTATGCAGGTTTTTATGTGGACACAAGTTCTCAACGGTTTTTCTTTTAAAATTCAGCTCAGATGCCTGGAGGAAGTTCCAGGGAGCATTGCCTGATTCCTACAGGCTGGGAATGTGCCTCTCCAGTACCTCTCTCTCTCTCTCACCATGACACTTGTAAGAGGGCATTGCACTATTTGTCTGCCAGCATCCCCGGTTAGACAGTGAGCTCTAAACTAAAGAGGCCATTCAGTTCATTTTCAACAACACCTAAATTAAGAAGTTAAAATAGATGTCCTGGCCCAAATTTTGCCTGAGCTTTCATTCCCCGAGCTCAGCCCAGGACTTTCTGTCTAGTACCTCTGAATAGTCAATCCTTGAAGATAGTTGGTCTGAGAGGTCTCTGCTGAGTTATGTCTTCTGGGTCACATCTAAGTGTGGTATCGGTCCTTGGTGAGGAAAGGCAGGACTACAACACCTGATGAGTTCACAAAGGAGGGGAATGGTGGATGAGCTGTAGCCTACTAGGAATAAACACTGGTGTCATTTGTCCTGAGGGCAAATTAGCCCATCACCATTCTGGGAAGGTTAGAGGAACCACAGAGAAGAAAAAGAGAAAGAGAAAATAAAAACAAAATAAAACAAAATGCAAGAAAACACTGTACAGATGTTGGGATGTAACACAAATTTGCCTCTGAGTTTCCTGATAGCCCAAGCAAAGAGGGAAACATGATGAATTATAACCCATAATGGTCATCAGATTAGAGGAGGAAAGAATGCCCACACCAAGTAGGTCTTCATAAAGGGATCTATGTCATGACAAAGCCTCCTTATTCTAATAGCAACAAATCATCTGGTATTTGTCCTATTATGCCTAAGTGTAGGCAGATGAGATGATACTGTACAAAGTCTGTCTTCGGATGTATAAGCTGTGTCTATATGGACAAAGGTGTAATAATGCTAAGTATGTCAGCCAAAACAGCCTGGCTCTGCTGAACCCTCAGCTTCCCACTGCATTTGGACCCCATCATATTGGAAGGTGCCAGAATGCTTTGACCCTATTGCAGCAGTGGGGCTGGCCAGCAGGAGGAGCCTGGACAAGCCAGCTTGCAGGCCTTCCAATATTGGTCAAGGAGGTCAACAAATGCCAGTGCTGTCTGCTTCCTGGGCTCTGGAATAATCAAACACACATGTCTGGGGCTCAACTGATCCGGGACTAAAATGAAGATAGAGACTTCCATAGATTTATTCATTTTATGGGAACAATCATATTTCAGTGAGGGTGAGGGACAGCAAGACAGAAGTCCCAAGAGTACATTTTGTAACGAGCAGAAAGATTAAAAAAAAAAAAAAAAAGTTGGGGGAGGGGGAAAGCTTCATCACTGTGAGCTATATCTGTGCCAGGTGTATTCTCAAGTCTATCCCTATGTCCACCCCTATCTCTCAACCATCCATATCTGTATCTGTAAGTCTGTTCTATCTATCCATCCATCATCTATCTATATTATCTAATTATATACTGACAACAGTAATCTTAGGTGGATTCTTTCTCTCACAGATAGAGTGCGAGCACAGAGTGATGAGAACCACGCAGCTAAGTGAAAGACTCAAAATAGACTTCATCAGACCGACTCCATAGAGTTCCTTAGCTTTCCCTGCTCCATCATCTTGCCTGTACCTTTTAAAATATTTTAATGAAGAGTGGTTTGTGGGGTGCATTCACTAGACAAGTGCTTCTCAGTATTACGTTTTCAGTAGGATATGGGTACCCCTGCTTTTTGAAAGTTTGCGTTACTCCACTTTTTAATTTTTTTTAAATTTTAAATTCAATTTGCCAACGTATAGTATGTCCACTTTGCTTTTATGACTTTCCTTATGATCTGTTCTCACTAATTGAAAGAAATACAAAGAAGATTTTCACTTGTATGAAAAAAGGTAAAAAGCAAAAGAATGTTTAGCATTGGTTTTGCAGCCAGCCACTCTAGAGGCAGCTTGCACTCCAAGCAGCGAGAGGGGTGCTGCTCAGCCCTTTCCCTTGAACCCACACTCCACATCTTAGCATCAAGCCACCAGAGCTGTGAACTGTGTCTGTAAGCATCTGTGCTATATGTCAATTTATTTTGTGCATCCATAAGCAAGACGTGTCCTAAGGTCTCAGGAAAGCCTAAAAGAGGTAATTTTGGGGAGGTCTAGGAAAGCTCACATTTTTTTCCCATGGAAATTAACGATAATTGCTTCTTTTCTATACACCATTTCAGTTTACGAAAGTTTTCATACTTTTGGATAGTGGGGGGAACCTAGTCCTCAGAAGATGATTTTTGACATTTGCCCCCATCACTCCGCATGAAATATTAATACCACAAATGTACTACCTATCTATTTATGTATCATCTGGATACTTGTGCTTTAAACATAGAAAGAATGAGATTTCCCCATTCCCCCAAGAACTAATTTTAGCCCATTTGGGAATGATGTCACCCCCTCCCCACCCCTTGAGAAGACATGCTCAGTCACAAATACATTATGAATGCATGACCACTTAAGAACACTTTAAAAAGTTTATAAATTTGAAATCATAGATCTATATCACTTAGTTTCTGTTTGAGATAAATTAAAACCCATAGATCGAGGGAAGTTGTCCAAGCTCACAGAGGCCGGAAGGGCAGAGCCAAGCATATACTAAAGCATCCCCAACTCCCATTCGAGCACACCTGCCACACCAGGGATCAATAAATGGATGGCATTTCAATGTGCCCTGGATCTTTCCCACATTGCCTCTCTGTACTTCGTAAAGTAATAATATTTTGGAGAAACCAGAGTCTGCCCAGTGGCAGTTGAAAGGCTGCAAGGCATCATTTGACTCATGTCTTAGTTATGTATTTTGAGAAAAAAAGTATTAGTTACCTATTGCTACTGTGACAAGTTACCATTAGTAGCTTAAACAACACACATCTACATCTATCCCCTGATAGTTTTAGAGATTAGGACTCCAAAATGAGATCTTACAGACCTAAAATCAAGGTGTCTGAAGGCCTGTGCCCCTCCGAGAGGCTCCAGAGGGGGAACTGTGTCCATCTTTCTGGGCTCTAGGGAAAAAGACTTTCCTTGATGTGAGGCCCCACCCAGCAATTGCACATTCAGATCCCTACTTTGATTATCAAGCCTCCTTTCCTGACCCTGCTCATTCTTTCCCTTCTGAGGACCCTGTGATGACACTCAGCCCACCTCTGGAGTCCAGAGTCATGGCTCCAGGCTCCATCTAAATATATTCTACTTAATCACCACTGCAAAGTCCCTTTTGCCATGTAAGGTGCCACAGGTCGGGGAGTTGGGATTTGGATGATGTTAGGGGTCCTTATCATGCCCACAACACGAATCAGTGCATATATAGTGTGACAAATGCATCCCACTTTGCCTGAGACTGCACTGGTTTTGAAATGGAAAGTCCTGTACCCTGAGTATTCCCAGTCCCAGGCAGACCAGGAGAGTTGGTCACCCTAGGTGTGTGACACGACCAGCTTTAGAAAAATGCACTTACTGGAATGACTGGTGGCTTGTTTTTTCCACTCTGACTTAGACCCTCATTAGCTCTCCAACCCCAGCACTGTCAGCCTCCACCTCACACTTCCTGATCTAGAAATATGCAGCTACTGGTAGCTCCTTACATCTCCAGGTTTGGTTTACCAGCCCTCAGTGTGGTGTTTCCTACCTGCTCTCCCTTCAAATGGCCAACTCCTGCTTGCTTCAAGACTGCACGGAATGCACCCCAGGCCCTGCCCTTATCAAGCACTTATCAAGCCTTTATAGCACTTATCAAGATATAACTGCACGTCTGCCTCTGAGATTATGAGTGATCTCTCTAATTCAAGGTCTAGGTCATATTTATCTTTGTTGCTGCAGTGTATCGCGTGCATGCTTGGCACTTAGATGTGATTCAGGAAATGACTGCTGATCTGTACTGAAGAGAAGAAAAGAGAAATGCCTGGCTGGGTGGATGATAAGAGAGATAGATAGGCCGATGGGTGGATGGGTGGACACAGGGATGGATGGCTAAGAATGCTCAATATGTTGAGAGGAATATCTTAGATTCTAGCAGCATCTAGGCAAAGAATAATTCATATTTAGTTCAGGTCACTATTGGATGTTAGCCCAGATAGGGAGAAATGAAAAGCAAAGCAAAGTGAAGCAAAACAAAGCAAAGAGAAGAAGAGGGAAAAAAGAAAAAAAGGAAAGGAAAGGAAAGGAAAGGAAAGGAAAGGAAAGGAAAGGAAAGGAAAGGAAAGGAAAGGAAAGGAAAGGAAAGGAAAGGAAAGGAAAGGAAAAAGGAAAGGGAAAGGGAAAAGGAAGGGGAAACGGAAAGGGAAAGGAAAGGAAGGAAAGGAAAGGAAAGGAAAGGAAAGGAAAGGAAAGGAAAAGAAAAGAAAAGAAAAAAGAAAAGAAAAGAAAAGAAAAGAAAAGAAAAGAAAAGAAAAGAAAAGAAAAGAAAAGGAGAGAAGAAAAGAAAGAAAAGAAAAGAAAAAAGAAAATGCACTGGTAGTCTCCAGCCTAGATCACATGACCACAAATAGCTCTAGATTCCTGAGTGATTTTTCTGAAATTCCAAGGAAGAGATGTATAAGCCAAGCACAGGGCCATACAATTGGTCCTTCTTAATCATCATTGGTCCGGCCCATATCCACACTAGGAGGAGAATGCCTCAGAGTTTTGAGTTGATGTTTGTGAACACCAGATAAAAAGCCATTTCTCTTTCTGCCCTTCTCACATGCTAGACAGGAGTCTCGTATTTTGGGAAGGCTGGCTGCAAAGGTACTAACCATTTCTTGGCAACAGCACTTCTGAGCTCAGCCTCTTTCCAAATTGAAAAGACTGAGAGTTAGGGATCAGCGGGCTTGGTTATCAAGTGGGTTCCCATCTCTCGTTGATACCATCCTGGAAACCCGGGATCAAATCCCACATCAGGCTCCCAGCGCATGCAGCCTGCTTCTCCCTCTGCCTGTGTCTCTGCCTCTCTCTCTCTCTCTCTCTCTCTCTCTCTCTCTGTGTGTAACTATCATAAATAAATAAAAATTGAAAAAAAAAAAGAAAAATATCTAAGGACTCGGGACTCTAGAACTACTGATTTTTGTCACAAAAATCTCTACGTTTTAAATGGCCTGGCACTCATTCAATTGGGATATTGTCAATATCCTGGTGAGATCTGAGCTCAAGTTCATCAAATATGGCATTCTGGTCGTTTGGTAAGGGGGTGGTCTATTGAATGTCTACTTAGTGGGTACAATGCCAGAATGTTTGGGTTTCTCATCATGCATGGGCTTTTCTGGTGTAAGTGCAAGGAATAGCACCCAGCTAGCCTTCAGACAACACCCACCCCCAGCTCTGTCCTATCACAGTTACATGCTTTGGATAGATTGCCTCAGTTTCTCAGTACAATGAGATGAAGTTTAGACCAGGTGCTCACTAAAGGTCTTTCTAGCCCTGCCATTCTAAGGTTCAGGCATGTCTGGTTTTTCAAAGATTGCTGTGAATTACTTAGCACCCTAGCCTTTGCTTTGTCTGATAAATAAGGTCAGGAAATGCAATTCTTATACATCTGCAGTTAAGCATTAATGTAAATTGTCTGCCTGAATCCTGGCTTCGGTTATCCTGCGGATCAAACCATGCCCCCTGTATGCACGGTAATGATTGGTTATGGTGGCCATATGTCCTGGGTTTCCTTGGACAGCCTTGATTTCAAATATTGTGTCCCATCGACAGACCTTGTGTCAGATCATCTATCCCGATTTTTGATTCCAAAAATGTGGTCACCATATGGCAAATGCATCCACCCCTGTGGCACAGAAAGCTCGACTTGATCCTCTTGCAAAAGCTCTGTCTTCCTCCCCAGGCAGATGAGGCTGCCCCTCTGGGCCCCTACTCTCCTTGCTGTCCTACCTCCATTCTAGCACTTTCTTGCCTCTGTCCTGCCTTGGACATGGGCTTCCTAAGAGCAAGAACAACATTTGTCTCATCTCTATGTTCTCAGCACCAGTTCTGAATAAACTAGAAGCAAAATTTCAGGGGCCTATTACATTACACAGCAGAAGTCTTTCTGAAAAGTTTGGGGCATACATTTTTAAATTAAAATCTCTTTTAAAGACTCTTTTAAATAGTATCAGAGAACCTAGTACTCAAAAAAGAAATCCCACTTCTTTTATTTTTGCTTTGCTTTCCTTTCCTTTTCTTCCACCCAAATAATTCTTTCAGATCTTTTAAAAGATCTGGACGTGCAGATGCCATTTGCCAGAAAGGAATACATCCTGGAAGTAGATCCTCTAGCTATGTGGAGCCCAGCTCACCTGAGGTCATCAAACAGAGGCATCAGAAGAGAAAATTCACATTTTACATCTGTCAGGAATGGTGAGAGTAGGTCTTACAGTCCTAGAATCTTTTGCAAATAAAAATCTAAACTGTAAGTTTTCAATTGTTTCATGAACTAGATGGAGAACCTGGTGGCTCAGTCAGTTGAGTGTCTGACTCTTAGTTGCTATCTGACTCGTGGTTTCCACTCAGGTCATGATCTGGGGCTCATGAGATGGAGCCCTGAGTCAGGCTCTCCACTCAGCTCAGAGTCTGCTTGAGATCCCCCCTCTCCCTCTACCCCTACCCCTGCCCATGCTCTGGCTCTCTCTAAAATAAATAAAATCTTTTAAAAAAAATGTTTCATGAACTAGAGAAGGAAAAAGACTTGCCTGGGTACAGGAGGGAGGAAATCTATCCTGTGACCTTTTAGAAGAAACCTTAGCCACCTATCTTCTATTTCCTTTGGTGGGCTGTTTTAGTGATAACTCCATTCTTTAGGTACCTTTTCCTTCCTGATCTCACTAGCCATGTGTATTTCCAAGTCTCCTCCAAACTGGGTTCCACTCTGACTGCCATGCATTGGTCCAAAGTTGTCAGTAATTTCTACTTATTTCCAGGGCATTATTTGAGCTCTACAGAATGCCCAACATGACCTCACCTGGTTTGATCATCATCATAGGCTATACCTTAACCCTCCAAAAGACTCAAATACCAATACCCTTTAACCCAGTTCATCCAGAAATCCATATTTTTGCCAGTCATTTCAACTATTGCTGGTCCCTGAAAGTAGCTTATAGCTCTCCCATACCTCTGAGTCTTTGCATAAAGTCTTTCTTCTCTCTATGATGCGTTTCTTCCCCGGGGCACCTTGGGAATCCCTGAATGTCTTTTAGAAACTTAATTATCTCTATGACTATGAAGGCTTCCCTCACCCAGTTAGTACTGACGATGATGATGATGATGATGATGGTCATACAATACCAGCAATAATAATGGTGGTAATGATAGAGCACCCATGAATTTAGCAATTATTATTTTTTTTTGAATTTAGCAATTATTATGTGATGGGCTGGGTACTAAGTACTTTGCACACTTTACCTAATGCTACATTTACAGCAGAAGCAAACAAACAAGCAAACAAAGTCAGAAAGATTTTGGGACCATAACTAAGTCCAAGGACAACTAGCTAAAATAGAGCAGAACTGGGCTTGAGACCCAGCTTCTGTCTGACCTAGGCTACTTCATATCTCAAAGAACTCTGTAGAACCCTCCTTTACTGCACATGCCTCTAGGACAGTCAACCCAAGCTTGGTGAGCAGCCTGAGTATGTTGAGGGCAGAGGCCCCATCCTATAAATGCATTCCTCATTAACCCTCCACATGGCCCCTGACACATGGTACACATGCAAACAGAATGTGCTAAGAGAATGGGCACAAGAACACCCCTTTCTCCTTCCTATGGCTTTATTTTTGCCAGGATGAACCAGGGAACTATATATGCCTCCTGCCCCTGATCTGTGCACATATTCACAGTTCTCACTCCAAAGGGGTCACCATGATCTCTAGGGACTCACATTAATCTGAGCCTTTCTTTTTGCTGGAGTATGAGCAGACCCCGTCGTGACTCTGAGCTGGTACAGCAATTCTGTGCTTCCTAGGGCCTGGGATTTTGGCAAAGTCTGCAATCTTTACCTTTTCAGATGATTCAGTGCCCAAGGGGTGAAAATACTGAGTCTGAACTTAAAAAGAGCAAACAGACTCATAACTGATGGAAACAACTGTTTGGCAATTTGAATTAAGGGACAGTTTCATTGCTCAGGGATGCTGTTTGCTGCTTTGCTTGAGATTAGCACTCAGACATTCACCAAGAAGCCAACTTGATGGTACAAGAAACCTCAGGCAGTGAATGAAATGCCAAAACACATATATCTGTCAACAAAGGGGGAAAGTGGATCTACTTTCAATCTGATTTATATCAGCAAATAAAACCCAATTATTTTGACTACCTAGATGGAGGGGCTTGACAACTTTCTGCCTGCCTTGGCATGGGTGATGTTCTATCCCAACACGGGGCTGATCTGCTGATGTGAAGAGGTTGCATTAATGAACACATTCTGTTTCCAACACACTGCAAGCTTCCCCTCGTCCCATATCTTACTCCAGACTGAAAAAGATTCAACATTGGTCCTAAAGACTTTCTTGGATCTGACTCATTTATCGATCACATCTCAGTGGCTCCCCTGGGCACATAAACTGTTAAAATCCATACCTTCTGATTGGCAGGGCTATGCAACACAGCTTCTGACTCTCCAGACACTTACCTCCTTTCCACAATTCAAGTTGAAACACACCTGCTAGCTGCCTACTGTGTGCCATGCCTGTGCTCAACGATATGGACATTGTTGAATTTTATCATCTTAAATCATAGATGGACCCATAAATGTAATCTAAATCTAAGATATGAAATAACTGGGTGGCTAGGCATAATAGGGGCATGCATATATTCTGGGATGGGCTCCACAGTTTCTCATTAGAATTTCAGGAAGGAGAAAGTCTTCTGTCAGAAGGATTTAAGCAAGTCCTATGGACATAAATAGGCAGAAAAGGCTGTGGGGAAAAGGGCCCCACAGAACAGGAAAGTTCAAGGCTTTGTCCAAACAAAGTTCTCCAAGAGATAGGGGAGACAAGAGACCAGTATAGACAGGGAGTAAGAGGAAGTGGTGGGATCCTTCATGTACTGTGCTTCCTTTATTGTCTACACAGCCTTCACTGCTCTGGGCTACAGAATCCCTTCAACTATGATGGGGATTTATTCTATTCTGATATCCAGCACCTACTGTGGATCCTGACCCATACTAGGTGCCCAGCAACTATTAAACAGAAGAATGCTTGCATAGATATGAGCCACCGCTGGCCTTTTGCTGACTGCCTTGCCTAATGCCATTGGATCCTCTCCCCAGTCTGGTTCCAGTGAGAGTTAGGACAGGGGTCTGCATGACGTGGTGCCCAAAAGGATGGGGACTGGACTTGAGCTGGCCTCAGCTTCTATTCTAGCTGAACTCCCCACAATGCACACATCAAGAGCAGCTGGTCCTCCTCTCAAAACTCGGCTGCCTCATTTGTTAAGGGGGATAACAGGGCGTTGGGTTTGAGACAATGTATTGTCAGTGACACATAGCAGGTGCTCACTAAGCAGAACTTGAGGTAATTTTCTTCTTTTAGGCACACTGCCCAGGCTGTGGTGATGGCCTATGGGAGAAGCCACTAAGACCATTGCAAATCAGAGTCCAATGTACTACTGACACGTGGAGTCCTTCACTGATTATGATGGGGACACTTTTTCTCTCCATGAGGGGGGTTATGCAGCCATGAGTGCGTGGCATATGCAGGTAGGACGACACATGCCATGTGTACATTTGCTCATAATGACATTTACTTCCACAGCCACCTCACAGGCAGCAACGAGCGCTGGCCCCATTTTAAAGACACTGACAATGAGGTTCTGAGAGAACGGGCTTTTGTCCCAGGTCATCCAGCTAAGAGGTAACTCCAAACTCTGCAACTATCCCACAAATATCTCTTGGCCTAATATTTGTCTTTTAGGATTTATGAAAAATTATCTTGCTGTCTCAACTAGAAATAATTACCCCTTTGTATTTCTAGCTTGACTGCCTACTCTTTATGATACTTTCTATTTTCTGACATGTATGAATGCTGTAGCTTTTGATCACATGAGCTCACTGATACAGGGCTACAAAGATCTTGGATGCAGGCCTCCCGAATGGCCTTGTCTGGCATGGTGTATGGCACAGAGGAGCTCATGGGAGGATCTCACTTGAAATTTTCCCAAGCGTTCCTGGACAAAACCACCTGTTACATATCTGCACATACATGGGCAGATCTACACACCGGCAGGTTGCGTGCTCAATCAAGCAGAGGTTTTGTTTTTGAATCTGTTCTGGCCAAATGAAGTAAGGGTTTGAAGTCATAATGGGATTAAGTTTCCCTCTTACTCCACGCCCCTGAAATACTCTTCTCCCCAAACTCACACGTATACCAGGAAGAAAAGAAAATGTTCCTGTCTAAATTTGGCGAGCCCAGTTAAAAATATCACGGGCAGCCCAGGTGGCTCAGCAGTTTAGCACCGCCTTCGGCCCAGGGTGTGATCCTGGAGACCCGGGATCGAGTCCCACGTCGGGATCCCTGCATGGAGCCTGCTTCTCCCTCTGCCTGTGTCTCTGCTTCTTTGTGTGTGTGTGTGTCTCTCTCTCATGAATAAATAAATAAAATCTTAAATATATATATATATATATATATATATATATATATATATATATATATCCCACCAAATTTCTATCTAGGCCTGATCTGGATGTTTCCAATTTGGTTAAGGAACACCCAGATTTGTCTTTCTCTGACTGATGTATTTCACTTAGCTGTGCACCCTCTAGATCCACCCCTGTGGCTGCTGGAGGGGAGCTGGGTGCGGCAGGGTAAAACAGGTAGAGCGGATGAAGAATACACTTATCTTGAGCAGTGAGCAAGGCATTGAATTGCTGAATGATTATATGTACATCTGAAATTAATCTAACACTGTATGTTGATTATACTTCAATTTAAAAAAAAAGAGGGAGAAACATAATGATTACTCACAGTTGGAATGCCAGGTTATCTCTCACCCATGGATTCCCATACTGTGGGAATAAATAAATAAACATGACAATACAACAGCTAATCTGAAGGTAGACACTCAGGCAGCCTCTTGCCTGAACTTTCAGGAGAGGGGAGGTCTACATTCTATGCCAGTTCCTTGGTCACTTAATGGCATGTGGCTCCTCCTTTTGCCTCTCCGGGTCTCACGTGGCTCTTCTATAAGGGGACCAGGCTACCTTTGAGCTCAGTGTGGCTAATTTCTTCCATGGAATTGACCTATATTTTGGACATCGATAGCGGGTGGTTTGATTCTTTTTGGGTCAAACTACCAAGAGGCTGTAGATATCCCGAGAATGGGCAAGTATCAACAACTGGAATATCTAGACGTAACAGAAATCCTGCCCTCTCTTTCTCTCTCTCCAGGAAAATGAAAATGTATCTTTATTAAACAAAATGAAAATTACCCTAAAACAGATCGTAGGTCCCTGAGAAAGGTGGAAAGTGAAAAACCTACTGACGATGCAACATTAATTGAGAAAAGCCAGATATAAAATTGTTTATTCAGTGTGATCTCAAATATGTAACATAATATTTGCTGATAGAATGAAGTGCATCAAGATGTTAATAGTTTTCATCCTCTGGGCAATGCAATCATGGATGATTTACATTTTATTCTTTATGTGGTATTTTCTAAATTTTCTACAATTATAAGGAATTCTCTTTTGTGATTTTAAGTAATATATATTAATACAACATATTAATATATATTGGTAACATAATATATAAATACCTACCACATATCATCAGGATTCATTATTAATGTGTAATAGTGATATATATTATATATAAATAAACATATGTTTTCATTCTTCTCACGCACACGCACACGTAATAGGATATCACCTCACTGTGCATGTTAGCAAAAATTTACTTGGAAACCCTGCTTTATAAATCAGTCCAGCTTTTCCATGGAAAAACCCAAAGTAAAAGACACAAAGAGAGAAGTTAAGAAATCAAGCTACTGATGAGAGTATCATGTATGTTTTTAGGCCCTGACCACTTCCCTTACCCTCAGCCTCCACTCTCCTCATGCTTGGGTCCTGAGGGCTACTCATGATTCCCACAGCATAGCACTGGGCTTCTCTCTTGCTCTAGGTGGTCTCCTCTACCTCCATACCATTGGCCACAGCCGTGTGTTGGTCTTGGAAGCACAGGGCTTCAATGACAGGCACCCCAATCGGTTGCAAGAGTTTCTGAATTGCAGGGAGGCCAGAGGTTGTGCTTCTGAATGGCAGTGACACGGAGCTTCTTTGGGGACATGGATGTTCCAAGGTGGCATATATGCAGGTTGCAGAGTAGAGCCAGGATAGTAGCCCATGCCTCTCATCAAGCATTGGAACAGATGAGGGAGCATCAAGCCTTGTGAAGAGCCATCCTCTGTTCATTTTCTCTCCTGAGTGCAGTAGCATGAGCTTTGGAAGTTACCACAAGAGACCGATAGCATCCAATTAATTTTCTGCCAGTAGTTCCATTAGGTCACCCCCTGGGGGGTGTGTCCATGCCTGCTTCCTTCTGGTTCCTGAGTCTTGCCTCCTGGTCCGCAGGCCTGCAAGAGGAGGCCCTCTACTGCCTGCAACCTTCTCCCTCCTGTAGCTTCCAGAAGCATGCGAGGACTAGTCTGAAGAAGAGACCAGAAACTTCCTGACCACTGCTTACATTTCTGGCTGGGTTGCACAGGGATCCAGGGCTCCAAGACCAGGTTAGCTCCCAGGAACCAGGGAAGGGTCTCTGGCAGTTGTCAGTTTGGACAGAAACACCCGGAAAGTACTGGAGCATGAGCCCCTGCCCCCACTGCCAACACGTCCGCCTGGAGCACTTCTGTGGGAGCCGTAGCAGTGCGTGACTGCACCAGACCTCGCGCGGCCGAGCAGCACTGGAAGCCTCCACAGTATAATCCTGGTTTGAACTTCACTTTCCCTGCCTGGTTCCTATTAACGCTGTGGGTTTCCAGGCCTTAATGGCAGAGCTCTGGCTGCAGAGGGGGGCCGCCAACCAGGCTGCAAACTAATGAGAGCGTCCAGAGTCACTCTTTCTGGCCTGGACACCAGGTTATTCACAAACTTCTCAAAGGGAAACAAACAAAAGCAAAACCAAAAACCTTGGACGGCTCAAGGCTGGACATATGCTCCTTTATTCAGGGACAGAAGTCAGGCAGATTGAAAGTCGCATGTGTTGGTAAACTTTGGCCTCCTTAGTTTTATGCTGTTAGTGCTGCATTCAGTGGAGTCTTTTAGTCAAAGGCCCTGCTTTTGGTGTCTTGAGCAAATTCCAGGACATGCCCTAAAAGTCATGAGATGCATACCTTGTCAGGGAGGTCATGGTCTCCTCTCGTGGAGCCAGATGTAGGCCAGGGAATATCCTGAAACCCCAGCCTAGGAGAAGCTGGCCAGGCACTTTTGTGGTCCTTGGCCAGAAAAGCCCTGGGCCAGCTCAGCTGGAAGAGGATGCCACCTGCCATCCTTCCCTCAAGCTCTCCAGCTTCTGGAGATTTAGCATTCTTTTATAAGGTCACCCTGTCTGAGGGCCCCTCCAGCATCTCCAGGGGGCAAACCACAAAAAAAGAAGGAAGGGTAAAATCTGAAGATGAGGAATCAATGCAGTGATGTTGCTTTGCCACGTCGTCCAGCCACCTGAGTTCATGGCTACTCTACTCACCAAGCAGGGAATCTGCAGCATTCATTGGCTCTTTTGTTCAGATCATTCTATGAGGGATCCTTGGTGGGTATAAGGGTCTGAGTCACACCCTTTTGAGTGATTATACACTAGTTAACTTTCATTATATAATTCATTCACTTATTCACTCATTCATTTATGGGAAAACCATTATACGGTCTCTATTACATTTTAGGAACTGTATGTGTTTGATGCTGTCTCTACAGAGGTGACCAAAGCATGGTCCCAAACAAGATATATTTTGCCAACTCACCATAGACACAGCCCAGCTCTCAAAAATTAAATTCTAGTGATACAAACACTATTAAAGAGGCAGGCAATCCTATAAAGTGACAGATGCCATGGTAGAGAAGTGTAGGGTGTTAGGGACATAAGGAAGAAAGTCCTAAACCTGTGTTGGATGTTCAGGGATGATTCCCAGAAGTGATATCTGAGATGATTTTGAAGGATGAGTAGGATTTTCTAGGTGAAAAATGACAAGAGGATATTCTCGGTCAGAGAAGTAGCAAGTGCAAAGGCCCTGTGGGGTAGACAAAATGGCATACATGCAGAATGTGGTTGGAGCCTGATGCATGCCCACGGAGATGAGGTCGTTAAAGAAAGCTGGGGCTTGGTTGTGAAGGACCTTCCAAGCTCTGCTAAGGAGTTGACCCTTTATCCTGAAAGAAGGGGAATCCTGGTAAGTCAAACAAGGATGTCACTGGGATCAGATGTGCAGTTTATCATTTCCCCTCAGCAAGACCATTTGGGAGGCTACTTCCAGGGCTAAGTGATAGAAGACATTCAGAAGAGATAGAAAAGTGACTACAAGTGACATGTGGACTCAGGGACTGATTGATTATCCAGTGGAGGAGCGGGAGCCTGGGGTCTCCAAGGCGCCTCCCAGACTTGAATGCCTGCCCTGGTGGTGGCACCTTCACCGAGTGATGGCCGGCCAGGCACCCTGGGCACATGCTCAGTGAGATGTGGTCTTCCATCGCACGGGGACGCTGCTCTCCCCTCACTCCCCTGCCCCGACTGTGGCTGTCAGTCACAATGCCAGCGGGTCCCAAGAAGTCATTTGCACACTCCTGTGATCTGGATCACATCCATTGCTGCTTTCCCTTCACTTTGAGAATAAATGAAAAAAAAAAATTGACTCCTCCGGATGCCAGATTTGTGTTCCTGTGTTAGGAGATTGTTTTTTCTTTTTTGCATCTGTGTGTACGTTAAACAGCGAGAAGAAAGTCGTGAAACTCAAGGAGTTTCCCCAAAAGTAAATCAATTTGCGGTTGAATGTGCTGTGGAATTTGTTTGCAAACCTACAAGAGCGAAGCGAGCTTAAAAAAGATGCAGTTGGATGAGCCTGCAAAGTTTTGGAAAGTTCTTTGAACACATGTAAACATGATATGTGTAAGCAAATGTTTAACTTGCCTTTTTTACTTCTACAAATTATATTATGAAATCAGACGTCTGTGACTTCTTAAGAATGTCAAATCAGTGTATTCCTTCAAAACAGATAATTGCCTAGCGCTGCTCAGCTTCCAGGCTTCGGGGCTGGGGAAGGCTGGGTTTCCAGCCTGACAATGAATAGAAGCTTGTTCCAGAAGTTGATTTGCATAATGTAAGCGGAGGGGCCAGTGTGGCCATCAGCAACATGGGGCCACTGGACACAGACAAGCTGCCCTCTGGAGAAGGAGGAAGACCCACACTCTCTGCACGTCCTCTTTCCGGGGCCCCTCGGAGCCATGTGGTGATTCTGTTCCCTGCCTGGCTCTGGGTTGGGGAGACCAGCGCCCCAATCTCTCCCGGGGAAGGATGGTGCAAAATGTATTAGATCTGATAGTTGTATCAGCACTGCTTCAATACGCTGCTCTCGGAGAACCAGGATTGGAGTAGCTAGAATTAAACTGCCCTTCTGGTGCCAAACGAGATGGAATTTGCCAGATTAGTATTTATGAGCACTGCTCACGTGTGGCCAAGGTCATCTGATATGATGACTCTTGCATTGTTCCTAGTAGAGTGCATCGCAGTGGTTCGGAGGCAGAGATGGGGGAGATAATACTGTATATGTCAATATTGCACGCTCGTACATACAATTAGGCTGTTATTACTAGACATTTTCGTTAATATTGCAGCCAGACCTGGAAAGAAATCTTCTGAAACCATTGCAAGACTTTTCAAAGAACACACCGTGCCACTGAAAGCGATGGGATATGATGTTGCCTGGTCTCCCTGCTGCAACTCCAGGGACACTTCTCAACCCCTCCAAGCCCGGGTCTGACTCTTGCTAATGCTCACAGCAACACATGTGCACTTCCAGGGGAGAAAGGACCACACACTGCTTAATATGCAAGGGGGCATTGATTTGATTCCTTGGGTGCAAAACAATGTCAATGGGACCATTACAATGCATATGCTACCGCCCACGAGCCCAATTAAATCAAAGGGTTATTGTTATCTTGCATTATCCGTAGCTGATGTATGTATGATAGATTATTGGGGATGCAATTTGCAGTGTCGTACATTATTTATTCCTAATTTATTAAGCTGTTTCTTGTTGTTGCTTTACAGAGGCTACTTTACATTGAAAGTAAGCTCACATTAAAGAAATGGGTATCTCGTCTTGATTTGGAAATTAAAACAACAACAACAACAACAATAACAACACAAAGCTGTCATTTTCCAAACGTCAAAGGTGTAAGGGGGGGGTTTACAGGCTCTTTCAGACTGGAGTAAATAGTGCCATCACCCATAAACTGTCTTTTGGGTGATGCTTTTTGTTCCAGACTGTTGATTCAGCCCTTCCCCAAATAGGGACAAAACTAATGCTGAGTAAATGTTGAAGGCACAAACCTAGTAGGCACAGGCTCTGCCCTCAAGGCGCTCACACTCATTATCTGAGTCCTTTCTCTCTCCCTCTCTCTCATCTCTCTCTCTCTCTCTCTCTCTCTCTCCCACACAGATACGTGTGCACGCAAACACACACATCAGTGAGGAATTCGTGAATTTCCTTGGTTTGTAGATTATGTTCTTCTGATACCTTGGGAAGAGAAGTAACTTGGCCTAGTTCACTCAACTAGTAAACAGAAGAGATGGGGGTTTGGTAAACCCAAGTTTGTCAACTTTATACATTGCTTCCCTAAGAAAGAAAATGTAAATAAATTGATAATATGGCTATCCAGTCTCCACAGCTCCCTAAGAGTGATAAATAGCATAATCAGAAAATGCAGGTCATGGCTAGATATCTTTTGTGTATAGCCTGCCACTCTTTAATCAATGGGAGAAGGTAAAGGGGTGATATTTTTGTTAACATCAGAGGTCTTAGCCATCTTTCTTGAGGAGATCTACTCCAATCTTGGGATTCCAAGGGGATATCATCTGTCTTTAATGTTTTTCTTTCCAGCTTAAAAACTAAGTTTATTAAGCATCTCATAGGGGTGAAATGGATTGTCAGAGTAGATAGGCAGGCATGAGCTAATACCTTTTATAAAGGAATTTCTTCACCTCTCCAAAACTCAAATTTTATTTTGTTATATAGGAATAATGATAGCATCCACATTGGCAAGAAGAAATGAGAAGGAGTGTATGAGATCCGTGATGTCATCCACGCACCTGAGAGGTTAATTGATGATGAAGACGATGTTGTTCGTGCCAGAGAAGACTACCCCCTGTGCTTTGTCACTGGATTCACACCCAGCTAAGAAGGCGCTCATTCTCAGTCTCAGAGGCCTTAACTGGATTCAAAAGTAACTTGTCTACGCTAGGAGAGAGAATATCTGAAATCCAAGCCAGGTCTTTGGTCTCCAAGCCAGTCTTGGCTTGGGAGAGCTGAGAATAGACAAGACAATGCCTCCCAGTTTCACTTCCTGGGAGGTCATGTTGGCAGCTGGGAACTTGCCATAGCAGGACTATTACCATAGAAAGACGCTGTTTTCCCCCAGAGAGTCAGAAGTTAAACTTTATAGGCACATCTCTGTCCTTCTGCTCCTTCTGCTCCTCATCTTCAGGAGTGGGATCAAATGAAAACACCATAAACTGTCCTCATTACAGAGTGGGGTTTTTTTGTTGTTGTTGTTTTTTGTTTTTTGTTTGTGTGTTTTTTGTTTTGTTTTGTTTTGTTTTTAAAGACTCTGCATCCAGCATGAAGCCCAGCACAGGGCTCAAACTCACAATTATGAGATCAAGACCTGAGCTGAGATCAAGAGTCAGACACTCAACTGACTGAGACACCCAGGCACCCCTACAGGGTGGGTGGTACTCTCAACCCTTTTGGGAATTCTGAGCAGGCATTGCCCAGTAAATAGGCTCAAGGAGATTTTGAGGTAAGATGTCTCCCAAGGGCGCTTCAAGACAGTGAGCCTTTTCTACAGGTTCTAACTACGGGCTTCTGGATAGCAATGGTCGTTGGCACAGACCATTCTTAAAATTCTAGGAATCAGAGATCCTTTGGCCTAGCCAGTCCAGAGTTACTGCCAAGAGAAGTCCCTAATGAGAGTCTTCAGAAATGTGTTCCTGGCTGGAATCAGGCTGCATCACCCAAGTCACAAAAGAAATAAGGTTATTTTCCTATGACATTTTGCAGACATGTCAGCTCAGAGCAGAAGAGCCTTCTGCCTTGATGTCAAAGAAGGTGGGGGGACGGGAAAAAATTCAGTCAGTGTTAATGGAAGATCCATGAGTTCCTTCTTTTTTTTAAATCATCAGGAAAAATCAGGAATCATTAACAGCTGCTCTAGAGAATGGGGTCATCTTTTGTTACCCTTATCAGATCTATAGTGTCTAAGTCATGCAAAGAACATCAGATGTGAACCTGGAACAAAAACATACAGAAAAAATATACTCACATATTTAATGCTCATAAAAGAAGAAACAACAATAAAAACAAACAAACCAAGGATGCCTGAGTTGCTCAGTGGTTGAGCATCTACCACTCATGTCATGATCCTGGGGTTCTGGGATCTAGTCCCACATCTGGCTCCCCACAGGGAGCCTGCTTCTCCTTATGCCTCTGTCTCTGCCTCTCTCTGTGTGTCTCTCATGAATAAATAAATAAAATCTTAAACAAACAAACAAACAAAAAAACAGAAAGTCCTATCTGGATTGGGGGGGTTATGGAACACACCAGAAGATTTGGGTGGCTTGCATTATTCCTTTCCCAAGAATCTCAAACAGGTACCAGAAGATAAATGAGGTTTTGTCTGTCTCCTCCAGTATAAAACATCCTCCACACACACATATTTTCTCCAAATGACAGGTTCACGATTTCTAAACAACAACAAATTCTAGGTACATGGTCTGATGAAAACAAGTCTTGGAATACTTCCATGTCAAGAGGCAATGTAGAGGATGGTTTTTATCCTGTAATTAATGGAATTGCAGAAACTTCTTTTTATTAAGACAATGGGGTGGAAATGCTGGCACTCAACTGTTCTGGAAACAAATAACCCAACCAAACAGTTGGATCCCAGGGCTCCTTTACTGATTGTACAGAATTCTAACACTCACATACACCTAATAACTGAATGAAATCAGGCCAAACCATCCTCTTTCCTCCTTTCCTTATCACCATGATCATCCTCAGCACCAGCATCATCATTTTACCTTCAGAATCTTGTCAAGAGGTTTTTCTTCAAAGAAGCCTCAGTAGAAGACTTTCTTTCTTGACTTCACTACCCAAAGCTCATGGATCTCCTACCATTCCCTTCTGGAGGGCTAGCAGAAGAAACCAAAACTACCCTTTCTACCAAAGGCCAAACTTAAAAAGAGGATACATTTCTGGGAAGTCACTAGAATCCTTGAGCGAGGAAGGAGAACCTACTCTGACTCCAAGAAAAATGTGCGTTATGTACTTCCCCACCATGTCCTTCTTCTGCATCATTACATCCAGTCACGCAAATACATATTTACACACGAATTAAAACCCAGCCTATCTGCCCAGTGCACTTTAATGGAGAATTAACACTGTAGATAGCGCCGAGGCATCCCCAGTGTAGTTAAAAAAAGAATTCTGTGGTTTGGTTCTGCTGAGGCGATATTGCTCAACAGTTAATGTAATCATATTACAAGCGCTTGTATTAAAATCATATGCAAGATGAAAATCGGTCTGAACAGCAGCAACTAGGAAAAGACAAAGAAAGATCTGTGAGTTGTCATAATCCGTAAAGAAACTTAGTAGGAAAAATATACTGACACACACACTCGCACACATATACATGGAGAGAAGAACCAATAAAGCTTCCAAGGGCATTTACAAATGCACGAATGGATTGCTAGAAAATCTCCGCTTCATACGCGTACCTTCTGAAGGAGATAGAGATCCCTAGATGTGAACAGCAATGTGCCAAACAGAGATGGTCACCTCAGACCTCACCTAGACCCAGGCAAAGCCAAGTCCAGCTTCATACATTGGGATATTGTGCATTCATTCATTAGCTGGGGTTTTGCCAGGCAGGATCTGGCAGGTAGCCACTTGAAAGCCAACGGCTTTCCTGGTGTGGTCCTGGTTTTTGTTGGCAGTTTAACTCTGCTATTTTATACACTCCTGCGGTAGGGATTAAGTCTATCAAAACTTCAAGATTTCTTATAATATTAGACATGCGGACACAAAGCCTCCTACCATCTCCCCCCTTCTCCCTCCTCAATGCAAAGGAAAATCAGACTTTAAAAAAAAATGTTTGTAGTGCCTGGAATCTACTTCAAACACTTTTATGGAACCAGAAGCATCGAATGTGAGGTTTTCTCAGCAGGATTTTACACAAACCTGAAACCCCGCCTGGAGTTTCCATTTCCCCTCAAGGAAAGAGTTTGTAAAAGGGCTAGGAGAGGATCCACAGCACATCATGGTTTGTGAGCAAGTTAAACACACACAGGAAGTGCCCAAAGATAAAGATCACAAGATGTCAAGAAAGTTCAAAGGCCTAGGACTTGTCATAGCTGAGCCAGATTTGTCACAGACCTCAGCTGGGACCTGTGGCAAGTGCAGGTAGCAGGACAGTCATCTGTGGATTATTTATTTTGCTGTGGAGTTTGTGGAAGGGTGTCCTTTACACTGCTCATCCTACAAGGTCAGTAAGACGAAATCTGGCCAAAGACCATCCTAGCTTGAAAGAGGCAGACCCACTTCACAGCAAAGCTCAGGAATAGCTTTGTGCCTGAAGCTAACGGTCAACCTTGGAAAGGGAAGAATGGCCTGATGTTAAATAAAACCTGAACATGTTTTACCTAGCAAACTTTGGAGAGTGTGCCCTGACCATACTATGAAAAAAAAAAATGCCTTCCTGTTTGACACCAAAGAAGTATTTTCCTTAAAAGACCACAAAGAAAAAAAAAAAAAAAAAAAGACCACAAAGGATTGCTTCAACCACTTTGGAAATTTTTTCTTTTTCTTTTCTTTCCTTTTCTTTTCTTTTCTTTTCTTTTCTTTTCTTTTCTTTTCTTTTCTTTTCTTTTCTTTTCTTTTCTTTCTTTTCTTTTCTTTTCTTTCTTTCTTTTTTTTTTTTTTTTTAGTTTCCTTCAGTCTAAAATTTTCTTAGCCATTCAAGGGACATATCCACCCATATTTTCTTTTTCCATTTGATATATTATGATGATGGATATTGTGATTATAATTTTGTCTTTGGGATTCTTATAACAGGCCAATTAGTATGATTGATCTTATTGACATCATCATTCTGGTCAATGTAGATTTGGAAATGGCTTTAATTAATGACTTTAGCTACTGCAGATTCAGCGAAAGCAGAGCCTTTTTGATGTGTGCGTGTGTGTGCATGCATGTGCATGCCTGTGTGTGTGTATGTGTGTGCGTGTAGTGGGGAGGTGAACATTACATCTGTGGCAATTGCTTTCTGGATTTTATTATTTTCTCTCCCATTATACACTTCTCAGTATTTGGTCTGGCTTCTCTTTAAAAAATGTAGTTATTTCCTCTTAAATGACGTAATCTTATGAAAAACCAAAGCTTTGCAAACTTGAATTTAGCAAGGGGAATTCCCAGTATTTATATGCCTGTTAACATGAATATAAAAAGAAGGCAGATTAGCCAGGCAACTGCAGCTCACATTTCTGTTTTATTTTTTTTTTCCTCCTTGCCTTTCCTCTTGCCCTGTCTCTCTTCTTTCTTATTTCTAAAAATATTTTGAAGTGCTTTACATGAGCCAAGTGTTTAGCATAGTGAAAGTAGAAGCTGACCAGTTATCGATCTAATAACAGGGTGTGATAAGTCATTCACAGTAGACAATTAAGAAAGGACACGTGTGTACAAGAAGAGGGACAGGCTGGATTCCCCAGGAGCTCAAATGAGAACCTCCAATTCATTCTTGGTGTGATCTGCAGCTGGAGCAAGGAAAGGCCACAGTGCTCTTTCTGGCAGAGCTGACACTGGTACTCTCTTGAAAGATCAGCTGATGATACCCAAGCAGCCTGAGAGATATGGTGAACTGGGTGCTCTATGGGCTCCAACATAAGCAAAATCTGTAAAAAGAGGAAGTATACTGGGATCCCGAATATGCAAGGGATTAGTAGACTTGCAATGTATGGGGAAGGGGAACAAATGTGAAGGGACCAGAGATGAAGAAGTTGGCAAGCCTTGCTATGGAATTTGAACTTCATTCTTCAAGCAGTGAGTATATTAGATTTCTAAGGAAAGAGAAAATGGCACGGGACACAGTAAAACACACACATTCTGGAACCTGGTCACCTGAGTTTGCATTACAATTCTATCATTGATGAGAACTATGATCTAATCAAGTTTATGGCATCTCTGTGTGAGTAAACGTTTGCCCATCTGTATGATGTTGAGGATAGTATGGATCCTAGCTCCAGGTGTTGATGTAGTCAAGCAACCAATACATCCTCAATAAATCTTCTGTGATAACAAGGATAGTACGTGTAATAGTGAGGAGGCCATGAGCAGAGGAAATCAGCCAGACTTTCTTTTGGAACCTGGTTTGGCCATTGATTAGTCAGTCATGCAGCCCCAGACAGGTGACCTTGCCATATGGTTGCCTGCTCTTGATTACTTACCCACAATATTGAAGTGATGGAAACCCCCACAAGAGGATGAAAGAACCAAATGAGATACATTCAGGCACATTGTCTGGCATGAATCCTAGCACAGAGTAGGGCTTTAATTCCTCAGTCTTCTCATTGACACAGAGGATTGGTACCAGGGAAATACCACTTGTCCTTTTGGACTCTTGAGAAGGTTCAGTGCCACAACTGAATATAATACAAGTATACTAAAGTCAGATGTAGAGAATAGAGGCTCCTCCTCGAAAAAAAAGAAAAGTAATAAACTCACTGGGTTACATCTCTCAGTATGAATTCATTGAGCTTCAGAGACCCCTCAACCAGAATTCTTTGAAAAATAGTCTCACGAGGAAGTTCTGAGATCTAAGGTAGAGCACGGGTGACTATAGTCAACAATATTATATTGCACGATTCAAAGTTGCTAAAAGAGTAGATACTAAAAATTTGTACCACATACATACACACAAAACAGCAACAACAACTAAAACAATGGTAACTATGTGAGGTACTGGATGTGTTAGCCTTACTGACCTAATCATTTGCGGTAATAGGTATATCAAATCATCATGCTGTACACCCTCAGCTTACCCAATGTTATATGTCAATTATCTCTCAGTAACTGGAAAATAAAGAAAAAGAACTTCCGTGATGATTCGCTTTTGGTAGCCCACTATTAACAGAGATATCTTCTTGATTTTTCCTAAAATATTGGCCTGCTTACCATAACTTCCCAACCCCCACAAGATGATTTACCCCAAGATATAAATATTCATTCTATCCTGTCCACCAATCCAAAAGACCTTTCTAAAATGTAGTGTGACTATTATGCTCCTACTCTAAGACTTTGAATGGCTCCCTGTGTCCTTCAGAATAAGATCAGCCTTTAGCATGCACACTAGGTCCTCCACATCCTGTGCCCTTCCCTGGCTCTAGATCTCCTCCTGACCCTTCCTGATTTATATCATGCTCTCCTACTTACAGATACTTAACTAGGCCCTTCTGCTACAATTTTATTTTATTCCCAAGCTGATCTTTGCTCCTAGATAAATTCCTCCATTTACTCACCTGGAAAACTCTTACTTACTCTTTAAAACCCAGCCCACGGGATCCCTGGGTGGCTCAACGGTTTAGCACCTGCCCTCGGCCCAGGGCATGGTCCTGGAGTTCCAGTATCGAGTCCCATGTTGGGCTGTCTGCATGGAGACTGCTTCTCCCTCTGCCTGTCTCTGCCTCTTTCTCTGTCTTTGTCTCTCATGAATAAATAAATAAAATCTTTTAAAAAAGTAAAATAAAATCCAGCCCAGAAATTATGTCCTTTAGGTCAGAAATTATGTCCTTTAGGAAGTGACCTTTAATCCTTATGAAGAATGTTCATTCCCTTTCCTTTGTAATAGTGGTTCACTTTATTCACAATTTAAGTAAGCTCAATCCTCTTCTGTATTAAGAAGTTAATAGTATTTAAAAGAGAAAATCAAGGTGTGACAGTATTGTGAGGGTATTATATAAATATAAATAAAATTATTATTTATAAAATTATAAAATTTAAAGTAAATATTATCAAAAAGAACAGCTAGGAATGTAAAACGTTATTCTCTGTAATTATCTATGCTCTATAATTATCATTAACTATTTGCTATTACTACTAGTAATTATCGTTTACTATTAAAACTATATTCATCTATTACATTGGTAAAAATTTCAGAAATTAAAAAAGGAAAACTTGTGATTTAATAGCATTGCTAGTTTTCACTTAATAGTTATAAGAGGTATCTGAATGGCTTTTTTCCTCAATATTTGAGGGAAAAAACACACTATAAAAGGAAATAGCAAAATAATAGTAATAAAAAATCATTGAACACCTACTAGATTCCAGGAGCAACAGTTCAGAACCACCAAAGTTATATCCTTCTATCCTCAGAGTAAGTTAAGGAAGTTCTTGATGATTTCACAGCCAGTGAATGGGTAAAGCAGGATCTGAACCCCCGTTTCTTTGGATGAAAGCCTCACACATATTCCCTTACCCCATGCTGCCTTTTGGAATCCAGTGCTGGTTATTTAAACTGTGAGTCACAGGGGCAACCGGGTGGCTCAGTGGTTGCGTGTCTGCCTTGGGCTCAGGGTGTGATCCTGGAGTCCTGAGATCGAGTCCCACATCACGCTCCCTGTAGGGAGCCTGCTTCTCCCTCTGCCTATGGTCTCTGCCTCTCTTTCCGTGTTTCTCATCAAGAAATAAATAAAATCTTTTTAAAAATCTTAAAAATAAACGACAAGTCACAAAGGAGGTAAATGTTTTCCAGACTACAGCACATGGGATGAGCTCCAGTCTCCATCCCTGGATGGCCTCTCTTCACTGTTCCCTTCTGGAAATGTGCTGTCATTGTCAAAGGTGCTGCGGGCTGCCGGCAGTATGGCACTCCAAGGCCATGGCTAAGGCGAGACCCTGCTCTTTTGTGGGGTTGTCAGTTTGTTTGTGGGCGATGCCAAAAACTGGGTGTTTGTATTAGTCAACTCTCATTATTTAACCACTTACCACCAACTGAGAAACTTAAAACAACACAAATGTGTGACCATAGAGTTCCATGGGCAGAAGTCTGACATGGGTCTCAGTGAGCTAAAACCAAAGTGTCAGTTGGTCTGTGTTGCTTTCTGCAGGCTCTAGGTGAAAATAGGTTTCTTTGACTTTGTGTATATGTTTGTTTAGAGGTCTCCCAGGGTCCTCTACCCACATGCCCCATCCTCTTTGCTTGAAGTCAGCCACACTACATCTCCTGCTCCTTCTGCCCTGTCACCTCTCCCTCTGACAGCACTCAGTGGGGAAAGGTCAGTGCTTTTTTTTTTCTTAATTAATTTTATTTTTATTTATGATAGTCACAGAGAGAGAAAGAGAGAGAGGCAGAGACACAGGCAGAGGGAGAAGCAGGCTCCATGCACCGGGAGCCCGATGTGGGACTCGATCCCCAGTCTCCAGGATCGAGCCCTGGGCCAAAGGCAGGCGCGGAACCACTGTGCCACCCAGGGATCCCAAGGTCAGTGCTTTTAAGGACACTTGTGATTACATTTAGGACCCAACCAGTTAATCCAAGATAATCTCTCCATCTCCAGGTCTTTAATGTAAGTATTCCTGCACAATCCCCTTTCCCATGAAAGGTAACATAGTCACGGACTCTGGAGTCTAAGACAGAGACATTTTAGGGAACCATGATTCCGTCAATCACAGTTTGTCATAAAATAGACTCAGTGGCTCTCCCTAAATGTCTGGTGCTACCTGGGCAGTCCCCCCTGCCCACCTCCTCTTCCCTGTGGAGCAGACAGCAGCATAGAGGGCAGCATCTAGCTCCTTTGTACAAAAGCTGCTCTGTCATGGCTCAGATGCAAGATAAAGACCAGGCCCTGGAAGCCATTGCTCTGCCTACCCCTTGGTTCAAGGATGACATTATTGTTCCCATCCCATTCAAATTTGTGCATTTGGAAGATGTCTCCATTCTCAGATTTATCCTCGTCGCGGAGCAGGAGTCCTCAAGTGCAGGAGAAACTCAGCTCTGCCAAGACCATTCGCCCTCTGTGTGCATTGGAGGATAGCCGAGGTGGTGAGGCTAGCATGATGAACTCCAAGGACACTGCTCAGAACAGTCCTGCCGGCTGGGCACAGGTCTATACGAGGGAACCGTGCCAAGAAGCATATGTGTGCTGTTATTCCTAAGTCCTGTAAAAGCTGGTTGAAGACTCGTGGTTTAAAGGAGGGCAAGCCTGAGCACTGGGTTCGCCATCCTCCATCACCTTGAGTCTGCTCCCTCTCTCATGGATGCAGAAAGCAATAGCTATCAACTGGCTGTTACAAATACCCAAAAAATAACATAAAACTCCCAACACAATGCCAGGCCCTGTGAGCAATGAAGAAATAGTGGCTGTTTCACCTGTAATTTTGTTCATTCTCCCATTTTTGCCAAGACCGTCACCTAATTTGTGCAAACCATGGAGATGTTAGTGGGTGTCATCACAAAGACATAAAACCTACTATTTTGAGAAGCTCAGGCTTTATGGGTGGTCATGGAGCCAGACATCAGCAGTGCCATTGGAGTGTGACCACTGTTATTGGCAGAGGTGAATCCCAGGTCCCTTGATCTACATCAAGAGACAGCCTTTGACCTTAGCCTTGGAGAATTCACCGGGGAAGAAGAAAGGAAGAGGCCCTCCTGGTAGTGGGGATGGCGGGGCAGTGAGCATGGGCTGCAAGGAACAGCAGGGCCTGGGGATGATTAAGATAGAGCTGAGCTTCTTGCCAACGAGTAGTTACAGTTACTTCAGGTTCCCAAGTAAACCTGAAGTGCCCTCCCGATTCCCACCATCCCCAAATAACCCGGTTGAAAGTAGAATGCTCAGACCTTGCCATTGGGAAGGCAATTTCTCAGCACTTGTTCTGAATGAGGCACAGTCTTTGCTCTTGGGCTTTGGTAAGGTCCTAATACACCTCCGTCACGGGGCACATGTGCCATCTGTTACCTCACCCACACCCTTGAATACTACATATCATTCCCCTGGGGTTATGGGACAAGATGAAGCTCCGGCACAGGTTAATAAAACTGGTCTGGGGTCACACAGCTAGAGGCGTATTTTTCAACAAGGTCAGCCTGATTATCAATGTTGCATACTTCTCAGCCTTCCGCTCTCCCAGTCTCTCACTGCTGGATCTTTGTCTGCCATCTCTATGACCAGGCCCACTAGGTCCACCTGGTTCCAGCCCCACATGTTCCCTGGTGACTCCATCATGTGAATTTGACCCTACCCCATGCCAATTACAAACCCCTGGAGGTTCAATATGTTAGGAGAGGCCAGTTCTTTTTTGGGAGAAGGGATTTGGAATACTGATAAAGCTGGTAGAAAGTGTTGACTATGCATGGAGCCCCTCTAACCTTCATTTTCTCCCTAATCTAGTCTTGCCCCTCCCCTGGGTCATGTTTTCACTGCTCTTTGTTGTTCCCACAAGGCTCTCCTCCCACACGGGTCTTCTTCCTCCTAGACTCATACCATAATCTCCCGCCCCACACCTCCATTCCCCTCAGTCTCTCTTTTGTAATACACATGCCTTCTCCTAATTCCATATTCCAAATTCCCACTGTTCATCGAGGCCTACTTTAAATGGCACCTCCTCCAGGAAGCCTTCCCTGATTTATCCTAATGGGAGAAGGATTTCTCTACCTCGAGCACTGGCAAACTATGGCCCTTAAGCCAAGCCCACTTCATTGCCTGTTTTTATAAACAAAACAAAACAGTATTTGTAAATAAAATTTATCAGAATGCTGGGAGGCCCTTTCTTCTGTCTATAGCTGCTTTCATGCGGCTATTACAAAGTTAAGTAGTTGTGACAGACCATATGGCCAACAAAGCAGAAACCATTTACCAGTTTCTGGCCCTTTTCAGGAAAAAAAAAAAAAAAAATCACTGACTCCTGCTGTAAGCCATGAACCGAAAGTCATTTTGTGAGTATTTTGATGGCAGGAGTTGAATACAGCTATCGATGATAGCAGAGTGTGTGTGTGCGGGGGGCGGGTATCCCACCACAGGCAGGATGCTTCCAGGCTAGACCACTCAACACTTGGGGAGACTCAGCATCATGAGTAAAGCAGCAAGAGCGCTACAGGTCCTGGTGTCATAAAGTCACATTGCCGGTGCAACCTTGGGGAAATTATTTAACCTCTCTGATCCTTATTTCCTCATCTGTACCTGCAGGGGTACCTCTCCCATCTCAGAAGACGGTTTTGAGGGGTCAAAGAAGTCACCTGTGCTCACTGTCCTCACACAGGGCTTGGCATGCCCTGCTTCTCTTCTCCTGGCGAGGAAACATGTCCCCAAATGTCATGCATCTCATCCACATGGAACTTAGGGCTAGCTTACCCTGGAGTCCCAGTGCCTCCTTGACTCTGTCATGGAGATCCTTGCCATTGAACCTAAAATAGGGAGTAGGGTGGGTGATGGAGCAGCAGCCACCTTGGACTCAGCCCCCCAACTCATCTCCCAGAGCAAGCCTCCCAAAGCTGGAAACTTCCCGTCATTAGGAGCCTGGGCTGGGTTCCAGCTGGTGCCCTGGAGAGGAGAGGCTTCTTATCCCATTACCAGCCTCCTAAGCCAGCCCGTCCCCCCAGGATTAAGATCTTATAAACATCAGCCAGTCCTCAGGGGTGATCTGCGGAGGGCCCCCCATTGGTTCCAGATGGAGAAGAGACCAGTTTGGGGGAAACGAATGTTAACTTTCTCTTTCCAGGAAGGACGAAACAACAACACAATCACCAGAAACGACGCAGCCCCAAATGCCGCACACAAACCAAGTGATTTTCTTCCCCAGACTCCCGACCAGGAGGTTGTTTTGAGGGGGCTGTGGGCCGAGAGCGCAGCGATGTGTGCTTTGTGCCCGTCGGAGGTCCCCAGCAGGGCGGGCAAGGAGGCGAGGGTGGGGCAGGCTCTGGTGGTTTCGGAGGAAAACCTGCCATCGTGGAGAGGGGAGGAGAGGTGCCAACAACCAAGTGGCAATCTTTATGCGGAAGCTGCATCTCGAAGAAAGGTTTTAGTTCACTTAATTTTTCTCCTATGGGCTGTGCCGTCACTCCTGTCTCTAGCCGGGCTTTGTAAAACCCCAGCAGACTCTCATACAGCGCTGTTCTTTTCAGGGAGAGGCAGACAGCCCATCTGCCGAAGCCCTGGGCATCATCTTCTCTCTCCAGTGGAGAATCTTCTAGAACCCACGCCCAGGCCACCACTCACCTCAGGAATGCTGAACACAACCCTCCCCCCCGTCGGGTCACTGCCCACACAGGGCCCCCTCCGAGGATTATTCCCATGACATGAAACATTGGTAGGGATTTGTGTTCGTGTCTAAATACATACATAGCCGGACTCACAACTGATGAGTTACCTGGAATTCCTTATCTTAGAGGCACCTTGAAATATTGGAAAGAGCACAGGTTGTGAATTGAGACAAGTAAGGCATGTGCCTTATTCAGTCTCTTGCTAGCTCCATGGCTCTGGGGAAGTCACACAGTGTCTCGGAGACACAATTCCAATACCAGGGAGGCAGAGGGCTGATACTAACTTTGCATGATAATTTCGAGTGTATGTGGAAGCGTTTAAGAGATCTAGAAAGCTGTGCAGAGGATACGTGGCATTGTCACCATCGCTAATGAAATGGGCCGCCCAGCTCTCCTCTTCCTGCATTAGGCACAGGTGAGACGTGCCAGATTCATGGAGAGTTCAAAGAAAAGCTCATTGGATTAGAAGGAGAAGTACAAATCTCCAGACATGTAAAACCCTATTTCTATAAGAGGCCACCAGTCATTATAAGGAAAAAACAAAACAAAAACAAAAATCAAAACAGGTGTGGACCACACTGGCCTCAACGGTTCTCTGTGTCTTAGGACTTATCAGCACCTTACACTGGCATCAAGAAGAACCCCTACAAGCCAGGGAGTTCCCTAGCCTGCTCTGAGCATCAGACTTGTTGATTGTGCAAGTTCCAAGGGAAACTTAGGAACTAGGAAAAAAATCTCAAAGATAGGTGTAGCGTTCATCGGCAGGAAATAATAGTAACAGAAAGACTAGTATTATTATTATTTATTTATTCATTTATTTATTTTTTTAGAGCTTACTGTGTACCAGGCACTGGTTCAAGAGCTTTTCATGAATTAACTCACATAAGTTAAGTAGAGCAGATGCAAGATCACATGGGTGCCAAGTGTGCCAGGATGCCGTCAGGCTATGAGACTCAAGACTTCAGCTGGAACTGCAAATGGCTTAATGTCCCCAAATGTGGCCATTGTGAGGGCAAAAAGCACGTACCCTCTCCTTCTCTATCTCCTGTCCTGGGCCTTGGGTTGCAAGTACAAAGTGTGGATATCGTTCTAGAAACTGGAGTGATATTTGCTGCCCTGGAGCTCCGTGTAGGACCTCCTCACACGAAGAACACCAATTGTGTGAACCTCTAACTTACCCCATCATCAAATACGGTGCTACGGGGATCCCTGGGTGGCGCAGTGGTTTAGCACCTGCCTTTGGCCCGGGGCGTGATCCTGGAGACCGGGGATCGAATCCCACGTCGGGCTCCCGGTGCATGGAGCCTGCTTCTGTCTCTGCCTTGCCTCTCTCTCTCTCTCTCTCTCTCTCTGTGACTATCATAAATAAATTAAAAAAAAAAAAATACGGTGCTACCATTCACAACCAAAAGTAGTTTTCTTTCTTTGGTGGGTCCCTCCGTCTTTTTGTGACGGTAAACTCCTGTTTTTTTTTTTTTTTTAATGTTTTCTTAATTCTCACTTTTCCCCCTGCACCTAGGTGGGTGAGTGCTCAGAGTAGACCACAAACTTTTCTGTTTATTAGCTTTACTCAAACCCTCAGAAGTCTCATCTGAAGGTAGGCAGGATCATCTCTAGGAAGAAGAACCAATGAAACTTTGAGCTTCTTGGAAGCATGATTTTTGTCTTTCTTTCTCCTCTCTCTCAATAAAGGTTTAGCTCATAACTGGATCTTACAAGTGAATAAATTAATGAATAGCTCCCAAATGGTTACTTTTACCCCAAATCTTTTTTTTTTCCTCAAATCCAGTCCCATATTTCCAGCTGCTAATGAGATCATACCCAGAAACACATCCATCCCTCAAATAAAGAGAACTGGTTCCCCCTTTTCTTCATCCACACAAACTGGTCCTCCTAAGTCCCACTTGGTCCTGATTCAGGCGTTGATCTCAGGGCTATCATTAAATCCTTCCTTGCCTTTGGAACTGAAACATAGTACCAAATCCAGTAGGTTCAGTGACCATTATACTCCTCTCAGACTCTTGCCCTCTCTCCTGAAGGCAATTGACATAACCTCTTCATCTTCCTATCCGTTTTCACTTATTCATTCATTCATTCATTCAGTCAGTCAGTCAGTCAGTCATTCAGGAAATGCTGATTGAGTTCCCATTTTGTGTCGAGGACTATTATGATATTAAGGCAGATCGGCAGATGGAACCCAGTGAAAGCCCATACTAGTGTCTCTGTGCCTCACCTCTCTCATTGGTCAGATGGGTATAGTCATCCACAGTGATGGTGTCAGGATCAAATGAATCAATAAATATACATTTAGGGGGATCCCTGGGTGGTGCAGCGGTTTGGCACCTGACTTTGGCCCAGGGCGCGATCCTGGAGACCCGGGATCGAGTCCCACATCGGGCTCCCAGTGCATGGAGCCTGCTTCTCCCTCTGCCTATGTCTCTGCCTTTCTCTCTCTCTCTCTCTCTCTCTGTGACTATCATAAATAAATAAAAAATTAAAAACAAATTAAAAACAAATAAATAAATAAATATACATTTAGCATGCTGCCTGTGAGGAATTTGCAACACCATGTAGCTTCTCTTATAAAAATGCTTATTATTTCAGAGGTAGAAATTAAGAGACAGGGAGGGCATGCCTGTCTCAGCAGATGGCTGCCTTGTGGGACAGCAAGTCAGGAGCTCCCGCTGCAAGGGGCTGTGGAGGTGCCTTTCCTCTTTCTCAGCTAGAGGTGTGGTGTGCAAATGAGAGGCTTCACCACCAGTAGCAGGTCCCTTTGCTGGCTGTACAATTCTCAGAGCAAAGGCGCAGACCAAGGGGTCAGACATCCAACATTGTCACTGACACTGGAGTAAGGAGAGGCAGAGAGATGTGGGTGTTAGGATGGACTCAGAGCAAGACCCATCCAGGGTAAAACCGGAAGCTCCCTAGTAGAACCAGTTTGTGAACACTCTGTAATAGGGGTGACCTACACCTGGGAGACAGAGTGGGTAAGTGGGAGTATGTGCATGGTTGAGAAGGCACCTGGGCTTGCTTGCATGGCTCTGCATGTCTGTGTCTGCAGAAGTGTATCTGCACCGGGTGTGTGCACAGAATACAGCTGAGGTACAGTGAGGACAAACCAAACCCAGTGCTGCTTGCTCACTCATTCTCCCTTCTTCATTCTAGAAGTCCACTAAGCCTGCTATTCAAAGTGTGATTCATGGGACTTTACATTGGACCAGTAGAGTCCCAAGAGATTGCTAGAAATGCATAATGTCAATTTCCAGCCCTACCCAAGATCTACCAGTTTGAATCTGCACTTTATTTTTTTTTTGTAAAGATTTTATTTATTTGACAGAGAGAGAGCACACAAGTCAAAAGAGCAGCAGGCAGAGGAAGAGGTAGAAACAGACTTCCCAATGATCAGGGAGCCCAATGTGGGGTTCAAACCCAGGACCCTGAGGGTCATGACCTTAGCCGAAGCAGATACCTAACCGACTGAGCCACCCAGGTGCCCTGAATCTACACTTTTCCAAGTCTCCCCTGGGAGGTTCTTCTGCACATGAAAGCTTAAGAAGTTTTTCTGCTTTAGAATGAGATATTCTCCAAATTCAAAACCAACAGCAGCCTGGGAAAAATTACCATCTCAGGAAATAGGTACAACAGTGGCATTTATTAAGCACTCCACACATTTCATCCCACTTGACCCTTAAAGGAAGACTTTATCATCCCATTTCAGAGATGAGGAGGCTAAGGTGCAGTTGAATGATTTCTCAAGCCTGGGGTCTGGCAGGGCTCAGTAGGGAATGTAAAGGCACGGTCTGGTTAACATCTATTATTTCTTTATTTTCAAGGCATTGTGCTGATTTCCAACTTGGAAGAGTCACCTAAGATGAGGTGGGTTTCCAAAGGATAACTAAAGGCCCCTTATTTTAAGCGTGTTGAACTTGAGTGCACGTTGAGGATAAATCCTGTCCAACTCAGAGCTTTGCCTATGATTTTTCTATAACAGCAAAAGGCCATCCTTCTAGGACGTCCCAGGGCCCTATCTGGAAGCCAGGGAAGTTCACCATGACCCTATATATGGTTCTTCATGTGCCCGAGGCATGTTCTGCCACTCCAACTCCCTTCTCCATCTGCACAGCGGGGGATGAATGATGGGATCTCAGGCATCAAAGTTCAAATGAGAAAGAGAGGTACATTTTGCAGACGGGTTAGCCTATTGGAAGTTGACCTATCAAAAGTACAAAGTTTAGGGCCACTTATAAATACACAGAAGTTGCCAGGATGTTTTCAATATCTTGATTAAATGGAAACTTTTATAACTTCATTATATTGAACCCTCGTGATCATCCTAGAAAATCAGTTTTACCAAATTCATTTTACAGATAAGGAATCTGAGTCTCAAGGAAGCTAAGGGGCTTTTCCCAAGTGCTCACAGGTAGTTAAGGATGGACCTAGAGTCTTTAACCGGCTGGCCACTCACTCCCTACTCCAATCTCTTAGCATAGCCTTGCTAATTTAATTTCAGAAAATCTGGATAAAGTGATAGATGTAGAAACGGGTGTGAGACAAGCTTTAGCAAGTCTGCGTGTCATTTTGGGTGCCCAACACTTTGCCTTGACTGACGTCCTGGCAGTTCAGGCTCCCAGAAGCCAGTGTGAAGGAAGAATCAAAGAATCTGCTACAATTTTTGACTCAACATTTCCTTACCCAGAATAGTCCGAGTCAGCATCATCGAGGGAGGCCCTTGGTGGGCTGAGAAGCAGAATCCCTTCCCTGACCTCCCAGCCTCCCTCCACAAGGGACTGGGTCCATGTGACACCAAAAGCTTCCCTTTAGGAAAATCCTGATGCCAAATTTAGGAGCCTCCAGACTAGGTAGGGTTTCAGACACTTTTACCCTAGGCCCATTACTAGAATATGGCTGAAGCACATTTTCCAAGCTCTCCATGTAAATTCATCTTCTCTCACGCATTGTTCCCCTTCTAGAAGTAGCCGTGTTCATTTTAGATTATAATGTATACATTGAGTGTGTGTTTAATGCCATCCCCTTCCACTCACTCCCTGAAGGCTCAGACAGTCTCTCTAAGTGACTACTTACCCAAAGCTGAGAGATGCATAGAGCGTGGCAGAGGTTGTACCCAATGCTGAGAGGTGCATGAAGCATGATGGGGCTGTATGCACAATGCTGAGCGGTGCACGGAGCATGATGGGGCTGTATCCACAATGCTGAGCGGTGCATGCAGCATGATGGGGCTGTATCCACAATGCTGAGCAGTGCACAGAGCATGATGAGGCTGTATCCACAGTGCTGAGCAGTGCATGGAGCATGATGGGGCTGTACTCACAATACTGAGTGGTGCATGGATCATGATAGAGCTGTATCCACAATGCTGAGCAGTGCATGGGCAAGATGGGGCTGTACCCAAATACTGAGCAGTGCACTGAGCATGATAGGGCTGTATCCACAATACTGAGGAGTGCATAGAGCATGGGAGAGGCTGTACCCAATGCTGAGAGGTGCATGGAGCATGATGGGGCTGTACCCACAATAATGAGTGGTGCATAGAGCATAATAGGGCTGGCTGAGTGCTTGTTGAATGACTGGTTATGGAATGAGGTTAGTCACCTCCTGTGCCTGACCAGAGCCTAATGTTGGGTCTCCAATGACTTCTGTCTCCAACAATGACCCAGAATGTGACCGTAGAGCTCCTGAATATAGACAGCTGGCTGAAATAGGGCATAGTGGTTTATTCTTCTACCCACTGTGGCCACAATGCACCCAGCATGTGCCAGATGCTCATTAGACTAAACACAGGGACTGTCCCTTCTCTGTGCACTCGGAGGCTTTTCTAAAATACAGGCACAAACATAGTCACAGGGCTGAGGCTGACTGGGTTGCAGCTGTGGGTGGCCTCTAAGGGGTCTGAAGCTGTGGGAACTGATTTCTATGTTGAAGAAGATGCCTCAGAGCTGTCCCTTTGGACTTGGAGCTTGGAGGACATGGTGGAAGGAGAAACAGCTGAGCCGAAGTTCCAGCTGGACAAGGTAGGACACCTCAGAGGCATTTGGCTTTTGCTGCCTTGCTGTCCTAGTCAAGACCAAGATTAAATCTTTCCTTGAAATTTTGACAACACTCCATGCACTGGCACTGCTCCTTCTGCACCATCCAACTGGACTCTGCCCATGACTTATGCCTGAGTGCCCTCTGCTCTGGGTCATGTCACTGTTTGATCCTTTCCTAGACCCCACAGTGCTGGACTCAGAGACAGGTGGGAAGGACAGTGAATGGAAGGCAGAAAGAGGGACAGAAAAGTCCTCACATGAAGTGATCCAGTGTCTCAGTCTCAGAGTTGGACACTTTAGATAATACCATTCCATTCAGTGCTCATAAAAATTTAAAGTTTCGAAAAGTAATGTGTATTACAAAGAAGACAACTCAAGCAAGTTGAAGTGGCTTTGTAGGAGACTCAGAGTTAGGAAACAGCAGAGCAAGCTCTGAGAGCTGATGTGGCCCATGTCCGGCACATCCTTGTGCCCGCCCTGGAGCTTCTGTCACTGGTGTCCAGCTCGGGAAGGAGGGTTCGCTTTCTGCTCAGTCTCCAGATACAAACCTGGGTTTTGTTTGTTTGTTTTTTTAATAAGCATCTTGACATTACTAATGTCCCAGTCAGGGACAGTCTCATGTCTGCTCTCACTTTGCTTCTATAGTGACATCGCCTTTCAGAAGCCAGCACACACACTCCTTCCACGAAGCTTTTCAGTCTGCCCCTAAAATGTGGATGCTTGTGCTTGCATTTGGATGCAAGGTAAAATGTTTGTTCTCTGCTCCTGTCCTCCTTCCTCCCATTCATTTTCTGTGCTTTCCTGTGTCTTCCAGGTCTCTGGGGGAGACTACTCAAGCCCCCAACTAAAGCAGCTCCTGGGAGCAGACCCCACTGGGGGAGGGTTACATGACCCCAGGTGGCAGGAGTCACAACAGTGTCCTGCCTGGTCAGAGTCCCGAGTCCAGCAAGGGTGTGGGAACACCACAGAGAGGAGGTCTAATGCTATGTGGCCATGAGATGGGAGGCCCTGCCCTGTGAGCCCTGGGGCCCAGAGGAAGGGCCAAAGGGACATAAGTTGGCCCCCAACGTGGGTACTCTGGGGAGAAGAGAGAGATCTCTGAGGGTACCGTGACTGTCCATGGGCCCCAGGTCTCCCAGAACTGGCTCTGAACAGACTGAGAGAGTGGGCTGGGGAGGCCTCTTCCTCCTCTGAACCACAGTCACCTCCTTTGCAAATAATCACAAACATGACCGTGCCCTTGGGATCTGCTGAAGGTGAAGTAAGATGGTCGGTAAGGGCTTGGCTTATTTTAAGAACTCAATAAAATTAATCACTGTTGTTGCTATTGGCAAGATAGGCCTGTGAGTCTAAACGGGGGGGGGGGGGGGAGAAGGAATATACAACCCTAATGAAGATGTGTCTATTCTGACGGAGGTGCCACAGACTTGGCTCATGGAGCGCTGCATGGAACTCCTCCTGCAAAAGTCTTCGGGAAATGGTGGCTGATTTCTTAGAAAGAACATGTGCCAGGGCAGCCCAAGTGGCTCAGTGGTTTAGCGCTGCCTTCAGCCCAGGGTGTGGTCCTGAAGACCCGGGATAGAGAAGTAGGGAGCCTGCTTCTCCCTCAGCCTGTCTCTCTCTCTCTCTCTCTCTCTCTCTCTCTCTCTCTCATGAATAAATGAACTAAATCTTAAAAAAAAAAAAAAAAAAAAAACATGTGCCGAGGCTGCTTTAGATTTGCCATGTCACCAATGTCTTGTACTTGGCCATGTGAAAAGCTGGGGAAAAGGGTTGCTCCTACTCACTTTTGAGCCTGACCCTGGGTCATGCAGAGTTAGACAAGACCCAGGGCCAGAACCCATGCCCTCCCTCTCAGGTCCCTGTGGGCTCCTGGTCTGCAGAAGATGAAAGAGCTAGGTAACAGGAGGTCACTTGTTCATTGGAAGGCAGAGTCCCTTGGCACCGGAGCTTGTTTATCCCTGATCGAGAGAGGCCAGGCTGAGCTCGCTGTGGGCCTTGCCCTGTCCTGGGGCATTTGGCTGCTTCATCCTCATCCCAGCTCTGAGATTAATCATCGCCCTTTGGAAACCCACGTAGAGGTGAGTGGGACAGGCAGCTGGGAATAAGAGTGAGTTCACATAGTTCTTGCTAAATTATGCAAAAGCCCTGAGTCACTTATCTGCAACAAAGGGGAACAAGGCCCCTGGCTTCTTTCCTCCTGTTGCAAAGAGCCACCCTCATCCCCAGCTTTGGCCAAAGGGATAGGCAGGATGTCATGGATACACAGAGGGCTTGGAGAGGGCAGGATGGATGGGATGAACTTCCAAGAAACAGAAATGGAATGTACTAGAAAGATATAGGGCTCAGGCTCCAGGGTGCCTGTGCACGTTCTCACGATGCCAGCCAAAACGCTGCCCTCCTCCCCTGTGGATCATCCTGCCAACCCAAACAATCTGGGGAGAACCAGTCTCACACCTCTTGAAAGTACCCATTTAGAGGCCCTGTGCCTCTCTCCGGGACCAGGGACACGTCGCTTTGTCCATCTATCCACCTCCTTCTAACTATCCTGCAAGCCTGCTAAAGGAAAGAAAGGGATAATGATCTAGTCTGAGCATCTACCGTATGCCGGGCGCTCCAGTACAGCACCTTTGTTCTCAAAACAAGCCTGTGGGCACAGAATCATTCTTCCCCGGTTGCAAGGAAGAGCAGGAGCCTACAAGAAGTGAATGTGACCAAGTTCTCACTTCGCATAGAGGAGGAGAGACACTGGCTTCATCTTCAGGTTCTCTCTAGGCCTCCTGTAGCCCATGACCATATATTTGCAATGGTCAGTGGACACTGCAGCCAGCCACTCGCCGGAATGGCGTGTAGCTTCAGAGGGTCAGGCGCTGATCCACCCCCCACCACCAAGAGGTGGCCACTTCAGAGCAGTGCTGCCCAGCAGGACCAGGATGAGCTAAAGGTGCTGAGCTGAGACCCAGCTTGGCCCCTTGTGCTGGGAGATGCTGGCAAGCTTGTCACTTCTGCCTCTGTACTGTGGCCACACCAACAATTCCACCTTGCCTTCCTGGAGGAGTTGATGAGAAGGAGAAGAATGTCCGGGAAGGGATGTGTCAGCTTGAGGCCTATGCAAACCGTGACACTATGGGCTATTATTCTCCCATTTCTCATTGGCTTGGGCCTCTATCACCCAAGTACTGTGCTGATGTGGAAAAGAGATTAGCAATACACAGAATGATTTCAAGAGATTTCCAAACATCCGAGTGGCTCATTTTCTCCACCGGTTTTGGGGCTGCAGAGACCTGCATTCCCTGGGTCACCTCAAAGGGGCTGGAGCTGCAAATCTGGGTTTTATGTCCAGTCTTGGCTTCATGAGGAACCTTCAGAAGAGCAGACTACATCCACGGGACTAGGAGATCTTGGGTGAATTCCATGAGGACACTGTTCTGAGAGCTTCAGAAAGGAAACCGTTTGGCAAATTTGGGCCCCCTGCTTTGGAATCAGGGATCCTGAGAGATCTTTCCCCTACCTCCTGCAAACAGATGGGGAAAGTCCTGGGCCAGAAAGAGAGTCAGAGCTTGCCTCTGCCTCAAGGCTTGGGAAACACCACTTGTCAAAACTGTACTTTGGTCTTGTTTCAAAAATTCACCAACCTTTCTTTCAGGAGTTTTTCAGGGGGCCCTTCCCTGCCCCTATCCCCACCCCCCAAGACATTTTCTGTTCCTCAGCTGGTCTCCAAAACATCAGCTTTGTATACGCATGTCTGGAAGGCGTGTTTACTTCAGGGGTCTCATCAGCTACTTCTGGCCACACCCTGAGATGTGCCTACCCCACAGGGACCTCAGGAGCCTCTACTCTCCCATTCAACAACCTACAACCTACAGCACAGGGAAGACTCTGGATTTCTTAAGGGAACAGAGTGAGAGCTCCTCCATTTATGGTTTTGTCCACTTCTGAACCCAAAGTGAGCCAGCGAATCCAGCCTGGGAGATGCACACTGGCTAAATAGGGAGCTGGGTTTCCTACAACCCCAGTGCCTTTGAAAAGAAGGCCTGGGATCAGCAAGACAGAGAGCAAACACCTATGGGATTTACAAATTTCCCAAACCCTAGAGCGTCTGCAGTGATACAACTTGGAGACTGCCCAGAGCCCTGCTGCCCATCAGAAATTTCAGCAAGGATGAGAATGATCTATGCAATGCTCTGCACAGCACATGTGATCCACAATATACCAACAGCCAATTCAGTACAGAAAAACCCTAGCCACGTGGGGCTCCTGACCTCTGGACAAGCAACCATTGTGAGAAACTGAATGTATCTCTTTATTTTTCATTAAATTGAAATGGTCACATGTGGCTACTGGTTACTGTACTGAAAGCACAGATCTTTTTTTTTTTTTTTTTAACATTCTCTCTTTTTTTTTTTAACATTCTTTGACTGTTACCATTTCTGCACCGAGAGCCCAGAACCATGAACTACTTTGCCTTACCCAAGGTCCTGATGCTAATTATATAGTTTAGTCCAGTACCTTGCAGACTCTAGTCCCAAGTAGAAATACAGACTTGGGTTACTACATTCTATGCCGTGGAGAGGCTCACCTCCATGTTCTGGGGACTAACTGAAGCAGGACACAGGGTGGGAAGGTCCAGCAGGCATGGGCTATTAGAAAAGCCTGATGAGGGTCTGAGCAGGCAGTTTCCAAGCAGAGAGGCGCAGGGTTGGGTTCCAGCAGAGTACTCCAGGAGTAGATCACCATGACACAACCCTCAAACCCCCCCTCCCATGCACAGGGTAGGCTGCTATGAGGGTAGGAGGGAGAAACTGCCAAGAGAGGTGTGGTCATGCGACATCTTGCATCTCACACTGAGGAGCTTGGGCTTTTTCCTTAAAGGAATGCAACCCCCTAGACTGTGGTTCTCACCCTTGTGAGGGCCAGGAAGCTATGAACTAGCTGCGGTGCTTTTGCATACTAGTTCCAGAAGGCTCCCAGACCCCATGAAGTTCATTCTTGGAGGATTGAAACCAAAACAGTGGAGCAGTCACATATTTGATTTAGAAGGCCACTCCTTTGAGCCCATGGAGGATGGCTGGAATGAAGCAAGGCCAGGAGCCCAGGACGTGGCTGCTTTGAGCACCTGAGCAGCCGCATGCAGTACCCTTGCCCTGCAGACAGTGGCGACTCACGTATATTTCCCATAACATGAAGGAGTCTGCCTCCTCTCCCTCCTACAGCCACTGAGTCTCCAAGCAGGCTGAGGCTCACCGCCTGTCCGCAGGGTTGTCTTCGTGTCTGCTCTTGCAAATGAAACTGCCCAGCCACCAACTCCTGACAGCAGGGGCATAAACTCGGAGGTCCCTACCAGATATGAAAAATAGGTGACCCTGCCCAAGGTAGCATGCGAAGAGATTCATCCCTTATTGATTTGGGCTTTGGGAGGCCCTCTCTTCCTTATTCATTTCTCATCTCTCCTGCATTCAAAGTTGGTGAACTTAAAGTATTGATCAAAATCATACAAATGGGGCAAAAGTGTTAGCCTGCCCTTGGGCAGCACTAATGACTTCCAGCAGGTCTGGCCCCTCACCCACATGGGGTGAGGGCGCTGGGGGGTGCACTGCTCTCCTCCACCCTGAATTACCAGTCTCACCAGTGGGACCGGCGTTAATTAATCCTCTGTTACTGTTGAAATTGCACTGTCCCAAGGGGAGGCCCAACTAAGCAGGAATATTATTTTAAACATATACTGTAAACAACACTGCTTCTCTGGGGAGTCCTGTGGTGTCAGGCTTTTGACCCTTTCCCTGCCAGACTCAGAAGCCACTTATTCCTAGTTGTCTCCTAAACTAAGCACTTCATATTCCTTTCCCCTTTTCTTTTTTTTTTTTAATTTTTATTTATTTATGATAGGCACACAGTGAGAGAGAGAGAGGCAGAGACACAGGCAGAGGGAGAAGCAGGCTCCATGCACCGGGAGCCCGACGTGGGATTCGATCCCGGGTCTCCAGGATCGCGCCCTGGGCCAAAGGCAGGCGCCAAACCGCTGCGCCATCCAGGGATCCCCCTTTCCCCTTTTCTATTGGGTTGATTTTCTGACGATAAAGGAGAAAGATCAGAAGAAAAGAGTCATCAACAATGGTAAATATCTTACTTAGCTCCCTCATGAGATGATTGCTCGTAATGGCTATCAACAGTTAAGTGATAGTAGTAACTGACAATTACAATGTACCTGGCAGTGCGGTAAACTATGCACACACGTGAGCACACACATATGCAAGTAGACGTGTATGCAAGCACAAGCACTTATGTAAGCACACACGCGTATGCAAGCACACACATTCATGCAAGCCAACACATGAGCAACCACACAATACATGCAAGCACACATACATATATAAACACACCTGTGCAAGCAGACACATATGTAAGCATAGGCATATGCAAGTGCACACACATACACAAGCACGCACACTTACACAAGCACATACATATGTAAGTACAGCCAATCATGCAAGCACACACATATGCAAGCACACACACTCATGCAAGCACATACACATAAGCAAGCACACAACACAACACAGGCAACACAACACACATGCAGATACAAACACATACATGTAAGCATCAGCATATGTAAGCACAGACATATACAAGCACACACACATACATAAGCACACACAATGTAAGTACATCCGATAATGCAAGCACACACATACGCAAGCACACACACATACACAAGCACACACACATATGCAAGCGCATACACATATTCAAGCATACACACATGATAACCCATATATACAAATACATTCATTCATTTAAACCTTGACAGCTGTATGATGTAGGTATGATTAATCTGATTTTATAGAGACAACAGGCCCAAGAAGCTTAAGTCATCTACCCTAAGTCACACAGCTAATAAATGACAGGCCCAGGCATTGCACACATGCACTGCGGCCTTAAGGTCTATATTCTTAGCTATTACATTAGCTATTTATGACAATTACACTTCATTTATGACAATAAAACCCAAGCAGGATTCAACTCTCATGTCCTCCAAGCCAGTTTTGAAAGTTATATGCACACAACTTCTTTTTTGGCATTGTCCTCTTTTTCTTTTTTTTCTTTTCCATCTACAATTACTTAATTGCATGCATAATTACTTGCATGGGAAATTGGTTCCCTAGCATCAGACCAGCACTAGGAACCAAGTGTATTGCCCCCGAGGCCTCTCCCAAGGTGGGATGGATCATTCAGAATTAGCTGCTTTCTTTGGAATTCTGTAAAAAATGACCTGCTTTCCTTTCAAAGGGCCAGAGAGAGGATTTGGAGAGTGCTTTTCCCCCAGAGGCTCCCCCGGGATCGTTGTGAACTTGGCAAACTTGCTCAGAATTACCCCAAAAGAGCAATTTGTTCCCTAGCAAAACAGGATAATTGTCTGGGGCAGACCTGAGGCTGCTGGCGCAGGGTCACCGGGATGGGAGGGGGCGCGCTCTCCAGTGAGAGTCTGTTTGGGAAACAATTATCTGGCTTCCTTTGAATCAAAGATAGTCCTGAGCGCCTGGTGCAGGCACCAAGATCAAATATAGTGTACGGTCTCCGTAGATTCTCTTCCTTTCAGGAAATTATTCATTGATAAAGCTGCTGGCCCAGACAGCCGGCTTCCTTACAGTAACTGCTCTTTGCTTTCTGAGAATAAGCCAAATAGTCAGGAACCGTTACTGCTCTTAAGGATGCCTCTTCCCTTGGAGAATGGTCTGTCCTCTAGCCGACTTACATCATCCCCAAGACATGGAGAAACAGCTGCTTCTCTCTCCATGGAATGAAGGAGTGTTCAGTGCTCCTTCTTATAGACATGGTGTCACTTTCTAGCTTGCTTCAGACTTATAGGAGCAAGGGCTTTGATTGCTGTGACTATGTCCATCTGTACCCATTCAATGCCCACCTGCTCTGAGCAGGGTGTCTTGTGCTGAGGATTCAAAGAAATAGGAGAAGTTATCCCTGCCCTTTAGCATTTCATGGGCTGCACAGAGGAAAGCCTGCAGCTCACCTGCAGTTGATGCTGAAAAGATGGACCACAGTTTGGAGAGTCAGAGACTCATTCAGACGAGCTGGGAAAGAACACCAGTACAGTTAGAGTGGTTCCTCACCAGCCCAGGAAATAATAGAGAATCATTCTCCTTTGTCCTCTTGGGTTCTAAAATAGTCCTGGAGAGGATTGATCTCAATCCTCTCATTTTACATGGATGAAAATTAAGGTGCAGAGTTGGCAAAGCATTGTCTGCAATTACACAGTGGATGAGGGGAGCCCATGCTGGCAAAGGTTAGCCAGGGCAAGAATGGGCCTAGATGCTGCTGCCAGAGCACACAAGAGACAGAGCAAAGTAGAGCCAAGAAGAAAACCATACAATTCCAGAGAAGTGGGGGCACTTCCAGAAAAGACCACCCAGGTGAGGAGAAGAGGCCAGGGCTCTCAGAGAGCAGGACCAGGACAGGCCTTTGACAGCAGAGTCTGCCTTATTCCCAAGGTACTTTTAATTCCTAGAGTTGGTGGATCTGTTGGTAGTTGTAGATAAAAGTATTCAGCAAACTTAAGATTATTAAGCCTGCTTTGGCAGGGGCAGGGGAGAGGCCCTGCCAGGGTGACTCTGAATTCCTGATACCCTAGGTCCCGCAAACCTTTTGTGATAAAATTTATCAGCAAGAAAGTAAAGAGGGACCAGTAATTAACCGAGTTTCAACAATTTCCCTATCATGGTCTCCAAACACTCCCCTTATGTGATCATCTCATTAAATCTTTCCACTAATCTTGCATCGAGTTATTATCTCTTTTGTTGAGGAAGAAATGGAGAGTCAGGGAAAAGGAGTTTCTTGCAGCCAAGGAGAAAAAAAGACCATCTTATTTAAGGGGGCATGTCTTGGACACATCAACTGTCCTGCCACTGTTACAATCCTTTCCCAACCACATGGCCCTGAAATGTAAAAGTCTTTCTGAACATGCATTTTCAATTGATGAATATAAATCCCCATTTCATAGGTGATCAAACTGAGCCTTTTAAAAAGTTACCTACTATCACAAAACCATATAGCTAGTAGGGACAGAGACATGTTCAGAAATCTGAGATATCACTCCTTTGGCCCCTAGCTTTTACTTCCTGTATGAGCTTCAAAGACCAGGAACAAAAATGCAGAATGGTATTGGCTAAGCAACCTAGGAATCCAACAGCCAAAGCTCCTTTAAAAGCAATTTTCTCAGGGGGTGCCTGTGTGGCTCAGTTGATTGAGCTTCCAACTCTTGATTTTGGCTCAGGTCTTGATCTCAAGGTTGTGAGTTCAGGCCCACATCAGGCTCTCCACTGGGCATGGAGCCTACTTAAAAATAAATAAATAAATAAATAAAATAAAATAAGAAAAGAGAAGAAAAGAAAGAAAAGAAAAGAAAAAGAGAAAAGAAAGAAAAAAAGAAAAGAAAAGAAAAGAAAAGAAAAGAAAAGAAAAGAAAAGAAAAGGCAGCTTTCTCAAAATTTCCTTGACCATTGGGCAATTCACTAAATTCTCGATAGACAAGCTACCACAATAGCATCTCTGCCCCCTTCAAGTTTTCTCTTCACACAATAAGACAATTCAACATCACCTCTATCAATTTTGTTTTCTTGTTTGTATCCGCCCCCCAAAAAATCATGTATACATTTTGTAACAAAGCAATAAACGTGGTCAGAGGAGCTCATTCGATCTAGAATGCCTTTCTTCCATGAGTAACACATGCACACACAGGAATTAAAAGTAGAGGAGAGAATACCATTTTCAATGCAACAAGGAAATGGCCACAACCCCAAACCACAAACTAGGAAGACTTCTGCCAAATACAATGAAATTTAAACCCAAATGTGGAAGGATGGAAAGAGCCAACACAGATCTCCTCAGACCTTGGGCAGAATGCAGTTTTCTCTGAAAGCCCTATAAAGGTTGCTCTCAGAGTCCTAAAAGTGCCATTCATTGGTCCTTAGATCTAGAACTGTGGAGTGGATACGGAGGAATACAAGGGAAATGAAATATAGATGCCAGGACAGGAATGCCTCCCCAGGCCCAGACATGTGCCATGTAACAGCACGGCTGGTAGGGTTGAAAAAGGAGCACAGACCCACCATGTCAGCTTCCTGCAATCCTGTTTCCTGGCCAAGGAATACTGATGGAGATCAGGGAAGGTGTTGAAAGGGAAGGAAGCCACAGTCCACGTATGGCAGCTGAAGCAGCTATGCATTATGGGGTTTTGTGGAATGATTAAGAGCCACCTGAAAGCCAGAATCTGAAATAGGTATTTACCCTAACACAAACAAACAGCTTCAGTCTAATCCATTTTCTCTCTCTTTCCACTAGTCTTTACTCACTCAGAAAGTACTGCTTCTATTTTAAAGTGAGTAGATAGCAGTAAGCAAATATCAGGGTTTTCAAAAGCTGTTGAAACTAGAGAAAAGGGGAGAGACAGGAGGATAAATATGGAAAGAAACATAGATCTAAGAGGAGTGAGTCCTAGAAACACTTGAAGAGTTTGGGAAAATTAAAGACAATCAGTGTTTTTGCAAACAGTTCGAGAATGAGATAAAATAGATGAAAGAACACATGGTAAGGTAACAGAAAAGAACTGAGTTGCAGAGCTCAGGAAAACAGATACGAGAGAAAAATAAAATAATTATAGAGATACAAGTTACATTAGAAACTACCATAAAAATAAAGGGAGAACCACATCAAAACAGAGGCAAAGACACAGAAAACCTTGTAGGAAATATTACAGTCCCTCAAAAGAGAAAACATAAGAGGTGACCACAGAGAAGTTGCTCCTTTAGGGGAAGGGGATCCTGAATGTAAATGATGATCACAGTTGGTCAAGGTGTCAGCATCAGCACCCACAGAAAATCATCCAATGCTATCAGAAAAATTTACTTTTATATAAATATTTTAATTTGGAGATTAAAACACACAGTAGGTCCCAGGGAAGGATTTGACAGAGGTGAACAACATCAAGATACATAGAGCTTATGGAATAGTGTTAGAGAGTGATGACTAAGGCAGTGAGGCAGAGAAAAAATAATATGGCACTCATTACCTCCAAAGAAGAAAATAATCAAGTTAGCTCTAGTTTCTCCACAAAAGCCAGTATCAGAAACAGTTTTGCCTAAGTCATGAGGCATGTTCCCAGAATCCCTCACCAACCCTCCCAGATGTAAGAAGTCCTGTTCTTAGTGACAAGGGTGGGGAATCACATCAGATCAGGAACCACCACAACTCCAGTGTGCTGAACAAACTAATAAGATATCTCTCACCCCTCGGTCCTGGAGCTTCCTTTGCTTAGCAACGATTCCAGCTGTATGTTAGAAGTTCTTAGTTCACAGGCTGATACGATCCAGTTTCATCCTTTGACATCTCAACATTTGTTCCTTCCAAAACGCTTCCCTATGCCATCCTCCAAGATGGAGCTAGCTCAACCGATCATATTATATGAAATCATTCTTATTCTTTACTTTTTCACCAGGTAAACTGGTGAAAATCTGGCCCTTAATGCAATTGATTCCATTTCCTTACAACTTATTTTTTTGTAAGAAATTTAAATGAGGGTTGAAAGGCACCTAACCAGGAGCTAGGAATGACGTCTGCAAAATACAGCCTTACCCAGGTAGGGCTTCCTTTCCACTCAACTGAATTCCAACTATGCTTTGGGCTCACTACACTCATCAGTGGGGTCATTAGAACATCAGGCTCTGTAGACCTTTCCTCCTCATCTCCTCTTCATCTCTCTCTATTTCTCTTTGAATTTATTGGCTTAACAAATTGTGTTTCTAATTTCTAAACATATTTCCCTCCATCAGTAAAATAGATTTTCCTCCTTAGCATAATTATTCAACATCCTTCATGTATAAAAGTCATGCATAAAAATTTTCAAAAACCGAAGAACTTGAAACATAAGCTCTTCCTGGGGTGGGGGTAGGATAAGAAATCAAAATAAAAACGTTTGAAATAGAAAAAGAATGAATGAGAAGACTCAACACTGAGAACTGAATCCTTTAGAATATTGATCTAGGAATCAGTAGTCGTGGGATTTATGGTTATAGAATAAAACAAGTATGTTATAAACCTTGACAATATAAAACCAATAATATAACTGAAAAATGCCAACAGGTAGTAAGAAAAATAGAAGGAAATGTATTCATGCCAAGGTCTCTACCTTTCATGGCAAAGAATAAATAAATACTGCCTAAAAGTTGTATTTTTGGCAATTTTTATGGAGAATCAGATAACATCAGTGATTCCCAACTTCTAATTGTTGGTCACTCTTTATTTTGTAAGTGAACCCAGTATTAAGGACTGATCTGATTTATAAAAAGACATTTGGGACGCTTGGGTGGCTCAGTGGTTGAGTGTCTGCCTTCAGCTCAGACTGTGATCCTGGAGTCCCAGGATTGAGTCCCACGTCGGGCTCCCTGCGTGGAGCCTGCTTCTCTCTCTGCCTGTGTCTCTGACTCTCTTTCTGTGTGTCTCTCATGAATAAATGAATAAAATCTTTAAAAAAAAAAAAAGACATTTAACTGTTGCTCAGCAATTACTATAACACCACATCAGCTTTTGCCTCTTTTATTTGTAAGTAAAATTATTCTTAAAATCCTAAAAAGTAGTGTGTATAATAAATGGGACATTTTTTTCCTAAGCCGCTTCCATCTGTACATCAGTCTAACTCTCTAGACTTTTATCCAGGTGTATGCATGAGAGGGGAGTTTGAAATGATGTTGACCAACTGTTAAATAGTACTTGACATTTTTTAGATGACAGCATTTTGTAACTTTTTCTGTGGATTTTTTTGTTTGTTTTGCTCAAATTTTCATATTATGTGAATGTGTTTGTTTTATAAAGTGATGACATGATTTCAAACATCCAAGAGTGAGTAATTTTAGCAATTGAATGACTAGTTATTGGGCATTAAGCACCTATGTCAAACCAGACCTCCTGGTTGGCCCTGAGAAAAAGACCTATCTTTTGCAGTAACTTAGGAAAAAGGGAGCATGGGCAAAATGAAGACTAGTGATGTAGCAATTGATGGAGCAGTGGCCCTTGAGTCTGGGCAGGGACATTTCCATGGAAGCTATAGGCCTTGAACCAAAAGACTTAAGACTGGACAGCAAGAAAATCCTAAAGATGTATTCTGTGAACATTCGAGGGTTGGGTATAAAGAGGCAAACATGGAAAGAAAGGATCAATTTAATACAAGACAAGATTGGTGGGAACAGTTCAACAGGAACTTTCTGCTTATGGGAAATTGTCACAGCATGGATGGAGGTGGCTGGTGGGAGAGAGAGTGCCCAGTAGAGTGGGTTTCCATCTTGCTTGCTTGCCAAAACCCAGCTAGACTACCAGTGTGCACCTACGGCTCTCTCTCAGCAGTACATTTTCCTCTCTGTAAAAACCTTTTGCTTAAAAAAATAAATAAATAAACGGAAAAATCAGCATTCCCTCCTTGTTTTGTGCAAAGTTTAGAACAAATATTGTTTGCAAGACAAACACAAGGAAATAAATCTTCTCACAGAGCCAGTTGGGGAAATTAAACATTGATTGGATCGTACCCAGAAAGGCTTGGGGGAAACCAAATCGTCAGCGTCTCAAACTCATTACAGAGAAGGGGAGGATTAAGGGTTTTTAGGCTTGACAGACCTAAGCCGAACCCTTCCCCAGACATTTTTTTGCCCTGGCATTATCTATCCGGGGGTGGGAGGGGTTGGGGAGGGAAAAAAAAACAAAAAACAACAACAAAAAAAACCCTCACAACAAAAACAAAGATAAAATACATTCAGTTTCGCAGACTTTTGATGAGTTGCCATCCAAAACCTGCTTTGTACTGAAATCACATGAAGAAAGAATTGAAGTTGTCTAGGATTAGGGACCAGTGTAAGAAAAACCGTGCCACAAACAGAACCACATTCTCTGGATTTAGCAGCAAGTTTCAACTGTAATTAATTTGTAAAAGTCGAAACCAAGGAGGACATTTCAAGAGCTCACAGTCCTAAAAAAAGGGGAGCGTGTAGCCTTTTTGGAAAATGTATTCAGCAAGTGGGAGAGAGGCCGCGTCTCTGCCAGTTCCTGGGGCCGAACCGAGTCAACACAGACTCCATCGGCTAATGTAAGTCAAATGGGATCCTCTGTCATTAGGCTTCCCCCAAATATCACCCCATTCCAATTTGCACCAGGATTTATGGCCACCCCTTGGCTTTGAAAGTCTTAAAGCACAAGTCACATCTATTCTAACATGTTTTATTAGCCAGTCTTTCACCAGAGAATACTGAGGCTACCTAAGCAGCCACACTGGGTTGCGAGGAGAAAAGCTCATGTGCGTGTTTGGGGAGCAGTGGGGGTGGGGTCAGGGTAGAAGGATGGAGTTGGGGACCGGGGAGGGGGGGGCAGCTCCCCAGGGTTCCATGCCACATCTCCAAAGACACTCCGCCAAGAGGCTCAGGGCTCCCCAGATGTCAGCTGGTCTTGTCTGGGGCCCCCTGCATTTTCCTGCTCCCAGTTTTATCCTGGCCCTATCCTTTTCCAGGTGTGGTACTCACACAGTCTTAATTAATCCTTGCAACCACCTCATCTGATTGCCGGGAGGATTAGATGGGATCCCCGAAGGCACATGGGAGGTGTTTAATAAATAGTCACTAAATCAATGCCTGAGTGGGCCTGGCCCAGAATAGGTGCTCAGAGACAGAAGCTATTATTACTGTTGTCAGACATTAAGGCGTATTTATCTGAGAGTGAGCTTTAATTTGGCCACCCCCAGGAAAGGTTCTGCAGCTGACCTCTAACTCAAAACTGGAAATTCAAAAAAAAAAAAAAAAAGAAAAATCTCTGGAGCTACCCTGTGTGTGGAATTGCACTGCTGAGTTCCCTGCGCATCTTTTATAAAACCATGCACATTTATACCCAGCAGCCAAAACACACATAGTTCGGAAGCTGTGATACATTTTGATGATAAAGGAAAATGCACTTTTATATATATATTTTTTCTCCCCTGCCTCTTCTCCCTTCAGGGGAAAAATGGGAGCTGTGTAAATGATATGGTAAAGACAAGAGGGCAGTTACTGCTTTAAAAGGGTTGAAGTGACTATTAATTTTTTTTTTCTGTTAGTTCTAACACTCATCTAAAATTGAATTAGGAAGAACAAAATTGATTCTGCTAAGTTGAAAACCCATTCCAACTGTTGAGGTTTTAATAAGATTCTAATGCGTATCTCTCGTTTGCTCAGAAGCATTTGAGGCCTGGCTTTTCGGGAGACACCTTTTAAACTCAAAATGACTCCCTAGGCCAGGCCTCTCAGCCAATGGAAGCCATTTGTTATTTACCCCAGCCCCCTCCCCCCCCCCATTCCTCTCTCTCCCCAACTATACTATTAACTGACAAAGTTCTTTCCCTCACTCAAGAATGAATTAACTCAAAATCTTTTGACTGTGAGACATAGAAATTTAATTATTGCCTCAAAGAAGTGAGAAATCCAGGGCTAGGCCGACTTCAGGCATAGGATGATCCAGCCATGGAAATGATACTTGTAAAAAACTACCGTTCTCCTGCTTTGGCTGATTTCTCCTCAGCTGGTTTCTATCTTGGTCAGGTTTCCCATCATTATGGCAAATATGATGACAGAGAAAGAGAGCCCCTTTCCAGCAAAATCCCAGGGCCACTTCTCATTCATGTATTTTAGGCCACATGACTATCCTTAACCATGAACGCCCAGGTTTGTGTCATGGGCCCATCCCTGGAGTTGGAATTGGATCAGCTTTGTTAAGAAGCACATGGACTCGGTGTAGAGAAGGGGGGTGGGATGTTGGTGCATGACAGACAAATTAAAGATGGTCATCACAGAGGCCACTCTAGCATTATCTCCTCCACACAATTTTTCATGAATTTTCTGGATGCAAAGAAAAAAATCCTCCTTTATACACATACCAACAACCCAGTTTGTAGTTGTCACTTGCCACCTTTTAATTTTGGGTGATCACGTTATACAGTGTGCCTTATCACATCTCTGGAGCATGTCTTCTCTTCCTTGCTAGAACAACACAGGAGAGGGACATTAAAAGACTTATACAGATTTGGGTGTAATTTTTTTTTATTTTCTAAACATGAGGAAATAAACTCTTTGATATGCAAAAATCTTAACTTGCAAAACAGAAAAGTAATATTGACCATGGAGTGATATTGTGATAGCTATTATATATTAGAAATTATAGTATAATTAATTCATAGAGGCACCTTGGTGGTTCAATTGATTAAGCATCTGCCTTCAGTTCAGGTCATAGTTCCAGGGTCCTGGGATCGAGCCCCGCATTGGGGTCCCTGCTCAGTGGGGAATCTGCTTCTCCCTCTATCCCTGCTTGTGCTCTCTCTCTCTCTCTCTCAAATAAATAAATAAATAAATAAATAAATAAATAATAAAATCTTAAAAAAAAATAAATTCTATAACTTTACACACACACATACACACACACACACACAAACCCCATTGCCCAGTGCAAAGAATAAAATCTTTAAGGACTGGACTTACTCGATTCACAATTGTATTCCTCAAAGCATCTAAAACAATGTGTTGTACCTAAATAATTCTTAATGTGTGTTAGATCAATAAAAGCATCACTTAATCAATGCAGAAGGGTGGTGGGAGAAAGAACCTTCTTTTAGAGTATCTGTCTCACCATCTAGGGGAAAAAAATTAAAGGCAATCAATTGAGGATCCTGTTTCAGCTCCTATATACAGCCTTGCTCTTCTTAGAATAAAGAAGGGGGTTGGCAAATGCGCCCAAGGCTTGGTAGCACTTAGGTGTCAATTTAGTATGAGGCAATACATTGACTATTAATTTATCCCTAATCTCAGGCTATGAGGTCATCGCATGTTTTGGAAAATTCTATTTTGCTTGATCCAACAGGATGGTAGAAAGCTCTTAGGCTGGGCCTGGGACTGTCTGGCTGCATTCTAACATTGCCTCCACCATCAAAACTATCCACCTGGGCGATAGTTTCCATGACTGCCTCCTGCTTCAAATGGAAATCTTAATGCTTGCTTCATGGTATTTATTTAGAAAGTAAGGGTACTAAGTTTGTTAGATGAGTGACTTAATACTGACTGACTCTTCTCCATCCTGAGACTCAGTTTCCCCAGTTTGTAAGTGAGGAAATTGGACTAGCTTGAAAATCTGATGACTTGTTTTAGGGCTAAATGAGACTCGTGCTAGCAAAAATGTTGTAAAAACACAGGAATCATTTAAGAAATTTTACTGTTCCCCCCTTAAGCTAGTAATAAATGGGAAAGAGATGCAAACAAACACTGGGGAAACAGATGATCAACAGCTAGAGGGAGCGTCATTTGCATTGAAAAGAAATGGACCAAACTAAGTGGTAAAATCTAAACATGGCTGAAGTAATGTCCCCCCAGACCATATTTTAAACTTTAAAGTATCTCAAGATGGTCCCCTCCCTGGACCCAGGTGACATCCAAGAGTAAAGATCATTATGAGGGGGATCATTTCCCCTCAACTGACTTTTCCCATAAGGCAATCTCTTCCCATGGTCTGTAGGACTAACCTTTATCTCATGCTCCCTTCAGAAGAGTTTTGGTAGAACATTGGCTCAGAAATCTGTGATGACAATAACCCAGGTTGGATGACCTTAACCAGTTTTTTTTTTTTTAAGATTTTATTTTACTTATTCATGAGAGACACAGAGAGAGGGAGAGACATAGGCAGAGGGAGAAGCAGGCTCCATGCAAGGAGCCTGACGCGGGACTGGATCCGAGGACCCCAGGATCATGCCCCCGGCTGAAGACAGGCACTAAACTGCTGAGCCACCCAGGCGTCCTATTAGCCAATTTTTAAAATCACCTTGAACTTTGGTTTTCTCATCTGCAGAGTGGGGTTGATCGCAAATTCCTTTCCCCAAATCCCTAACCTCTGCCTAATTATGAGAAAACATTAGAACAACCAACGTTGAGAGACTTGTCACAAACTACTCTTTAAAAAGCGTCCAAGTCATGAAAGACAAGGAAATGGTCACTGTTTTGAGAAACTGTCACAAATCAGTGGAGCCTAGGGAGACATGACTACCAAAAATAATGCAGTATCTTGGATGGGCTCCTGGAACAGGAAAAGGATATGAGTGGGAAAACTGGTAAAATCTGGATAAAGCTTGCAATTGAGCTAATAGTAACGAATCAATGTCAACTTCTTAATTTTAATAAATATATTGTAGATATGTGAGACGCTAACATTATGGGATGCTGGGGAAAGGGTATATGGAAACTCTACTATCCTTGCAACTCTTCTGTAAGGCTAAAACTACTCAAAATAAAAATTTAAAATAAAGATAATGGGAACAATGACAAGATCTTACTCATTAGGCTGGAGTGAAGATCCAATGAGATAACATATACAAAATGTGTAGCCCCCAGTGGGTACGCAGCATAACTCTCCTTCCTATGTAAGAATATGAGCTATGATTCTACTGGTGCCTTTGCCACCTTCACTCAGAGTGGAGATAATTTGCCTTCACTCTGAAGAGAGCACAAATAATTGCTGAAGTCTGTAATTTAGACAAATGGACTGCATTATGGCAGGGGCAGGGAGCAGAAGGAGTATTATTTCGTCTGTCGAAATCTTTTGAGAAAACCAAGGGGGAAAAAAAGGAAGAAAGCCATTCAACATTACTTTCTGTCTTTGGTGCCAGCTGCTGACTGAGTTGGCAAGCACAGAACTGGAAGTCTGGTTATGAAGGTAGAAAAATCTCAGCTTCCTTCCCGCCAACCACACAGTGCCACACACACAAAATACATTTTTCTTTCCTCAAGGAGAATTTTTCTCAGCGGCAGAGGAGAGGATTCCAGAGGTCAGTTTGGCAGTAAACTGGGTGCAATTTTGTCAAGTCAGATCATCTGACCTCCTTTGCCTCCAACCTCAGCTCCACATACACTAAACACAAGGGCATCACCCGTCCCAACAGGGTGAGGCATTATGCACATGTGCATGGAAAAAGTCTCCAGTTTTTACTGCAACCTTAAATATCTTCATGGTTTCTTAACTAAGAGCATACATAGAAGGGCAATATCTATCAAAGTGAAAAGCTGGCACAAATAGCAAGTTCCAGGCATTACAGGAAGATTCTAATTGTTCTGTAGGATTTCCCCAGTGGACTTGGTCTTGAATCTCTGCCCTTTGTGTTGACTTTTGTATTCTGTTACAGTTCTGTAGCTGGAAACTGGAACCTTCCACTGGTTTGTGTTATTTCTCTGCTCAGTCAGCACTGACACTTTGCTGTTTACAGCACTGATTCCCAACGTGTGGTCCTGGGACCAGCAGCACAGGCAACACCCAGGAGGGTGCTAGAAATGCAAACTCTTGGGGCTTCTGGGTGGCTCAGTCAGTTGAGCATCCAACCCTTGATTTTGGCCCAAAGCATAACCTCAGGGTCATGAGATTGAGCCCTGCTTGAGATTCTATCTCTCCGGTCTCCTTCTGCCCCTCCCCCTGCTCTCTCTCTCTCTCTCTTTCTCTCTCTCTCGATAAACAAACAAACAAATAAATAAAACCTTAGAAATGCAGACTCTTGGGCCCCACTCCAGACCTAATATATCAGAAACTGTCATGTATGGCATCCAGCTACTGTTTCCATAAACTCTTACAGTCATTTCCATACCCATTAAAGACCAAGAATCATTGACTATGACATTAAACTCAAACTTCCCAGTCTAGCTTTTAAAACTCATAATCCAGGTCCAGACAACCTTCAGATTTACCTGAAGAGGTAAACTTTTTTTTTTTTTTTTGAAATTAGCAATGCCTAACATTTACTTCCTTGACATATGTCTTACAAAGAGTTCACAGGGCTTCAGGGTCAGTTGAAATAGGGGAAGAATCTCAGGGAAGAATCCTTCACATCACAATAGGACCATTGGTGATAATGTCTCTCAGTTCTTTCAAAATCCATAAAGATGCATTTCCTGATGAGTGACTGAGTTCGGGGTCCAAGTCCCAGCTCCGCTGTGTTGGGTATACTTGGACACAAGCTCGAGCTTGAAAATAAACCCTCGTGTGTTTGCATGGGTGTCGGCTTCTCGGTGGTTTCTCCGATTCTATGTTATGAAACATAGAAGTGACAGGAATGACCTCGCCTGAGATACAAATATTGTCCTCTTTCATAAATGACTTTAAGCATCAATGACAAAGACACAGGACATCACCACTGGACATGGGTCCTCCACAGTCCAGTGGATACCCATATTTTTCTGTAATGCTTATCCTGCTGCTCCAAGTTTCTGAGGCCAGAGCTACACTTGAGGCCCAGCCACTGCAGCCAATGATGACCATAAGGAGGCTAGGGAGGCAAGGGCCAGTTCCAGAGGGGCTTCTAGACTCAGTGCTGCTAAAATAGCTTTTCCTGTAAACCAAGGGCCCTGCTGATGAGATTATGTCCTCATCCAGTTTTGCTAAAGATGAGTTTCCATTTGAAGTTTGTTCCTAATGACTGACTTTGGAGAGGGCCACTCACCCTACTACACCCATCCAAAATTACAATAATATTGAGCCTCTAAAAGAAAGGGACCGAGGAAGACTATCACAGAGCCTTTTGTAATCTAGCCTTGAAAGTCAACTGCTGTATTCTACTCACTGTCCCATCCAGCCTTCAATGGTCCATATAAAACTGTGAATACCAGAAGAGATGGTTCACAGGGAACCACATTGGAGGCTGCCGATCACAATGTCCAACTGAGACTCATCTGGCCATGGGCTTCAACATCAAAACAAGGAGGTTGGTGACCTAGGTGGGACACATTTTTATTTGAACATGATTCCTTTGTAAATGAAATAAAATGTTCAGAGAGAGTAGAAAAGAAAAAGAAAGATCAATTCATTGCAATCCTATATATATAGGACTATATACCAAAAGGGTTTTTTTTTGTTTTTGTTTTTTTTTTTGTTTATTTATTTATTTAAATTCTCCACCCAACATGAATCTTGAACTTACGACTCCAAGATCAAGGATTGAGGGTTCTATCAACTGAGCCAACCAGGCATCCCCCCCCCCCAAGAAAATTTTAATTTAAGCCTCAAATAATTCATTAAGTCTTGAGGCACAATTCTACTTAAAGTCTGTGTGTGTGTGTGTGTGTGTGTGTGTGTATATATATATATAAACTAAGAGAGCTCATAATCTATAAGTGAAGAAAGAAGAATAGCACCCAGTCACAAACAGAAAAAAACATTTTTTAGGAAAAAAAAATCTACATTATTATCTCACCAACCCCACATCTACTTTTTAACAGAAGAAAAAGAGGTTAGTTGCATTTAAGTTAAAGGGGGGATGAGTACAATTGAGGGCTTGTCACTTGTCTACCTAATAGATCCCAGGGGTTATGTCAGATGGTTTCCGGGGGTGTGCAGAATATAGAATTAATATATTTTTCAATATTTATAATAGGCTAGAAAATGTGCTGTAACTCTCCTTATCTAAGATGATACAAAATCACTCTTTACCTATCTAAAAAAGGCAGAAGAAAAGATGCACAGAAAATGTCAAGTCCTCAATGTTCTAAGCTATGCTATCTAAATGCAGAGTCCTTGCAAAATGCCCTAGGAAATTACACTGGCCAGAAGGCTATGCAGCCCAGCCGGGACTGTTGGAGGAGAAAAGAGAGCATGTCCTGCCTTGATCTGGGTGTCACAACAGGGACAAGGGGCCTGGGGTCCAGGGGAACGGGGTCTGGAAACCAGCTCTTGTGCTGCTCTGAAGGCATACCCTCCACTTGGCCTTGGTCATCCTCAAACTCATTTCATAGCCCCAGAGGGAAACTACAGCCTCAGGCTTTCCAGCTGAAAATAAATTAGACTATCAATGGAGAAGATATTTACTAAACAGGAAAAAATGCATTTCCTTTCTCCAGTATAAACATTAAGTGACTTTTGCAGGAGTCAGATCACCTCCACTCCCGGGGCCCAAACCATTTTGTTCCTGTGGAACTATGGAGTGGAATAAGACGTTCAAAATGATAATCATATAAATAACTGCTGGGATATGGGACGGGGACCAAGGGGGTATCAGTATGCTGGGGTCTGCAAGTCGTGTGGGCCACGAGAAGGGTGGTTGGGATATATTTGCGTGTTTACTCTTTGCACTGAGGATTGAGTGTTGGGATTTGCGCTAATGAGCGAAGGTTACAGCAAAGTGAATAAACTGGATAATGCAAAAAATATTCTCCTGCCTGGTTCATGATATTAAGTTTCGACTTCAAGGTGTCATAGCCTGGGGTATGACTGACTTTCAAGATTATGCCTGGGGCAGCTGGGAAGGGTTGAAAATATGGCAAGGCTGGGAGAGGTACACAGTATAGGTGGGGTGAGTGTGACCCCCTGTGTGTGTGTGTGTGTGTGCATGAGCACGTGTGCATTCTCTGCCTACATATCTTGGAGTTACTCAGTACCTTTTAAAAGCTCAGCAGGCCATCACAGAAGATATAAGCCAAGTTTGGTCACATGTTAGAATCAACCAGAAGTTCTTAAAAATCCTGATGCCCGGGCCACGCCAGATACCCGTTAAGTCAGAATATCTGAGGGCGGAACCCAGGGAGTATTTTTAAAACTCTCCATATGATTCCAATGTAGAAGAAAAGATGAGAAAACCACTGCCTTTCTAGAACATTTCCAACATTAAAGGAACATTAGAATGACCTGAAACTTGTTGCAAAGACCAATTTTAATTCAGAAGTCCTAGGTGGGACCCAGATATATCCTTTTCAACTGGCTCCCCAAACAATTATAATAAGGTTGGAACTGGCCCCCATTTTGAGAAATGGCTTCCATACATAATTTTCAGTTGAAAGGGTGAAAAATGCAGAGGCAGAGGCTATGAGAGGCAATGAGAGAGAGCACCTGGTAAGGCAATGGGGCTCAGGGTGAGGATCTGAGCTCCTTGGCTGGTGCAGGGTAGTGAAGCTCTCCCCAGACTCAATCAGCCAGGGGTTGGGTGCAAGGAATCAGATTTCTGCTACGAGTCAGAGCTCAGTCCCATCATAATCATCCTGTTAATCAGATCTGTTAAAACTGCATGCAAAGGAACATCCTAAGCTTTGATTAGGATCTGCTAATTTTTTTTTTTTTCAGTGAGAAAACCACAGGAGTTTTACAGAATGGATCTGCTGAAATTTATTTTTACTTCTCCGTGTAAAATTTTGCCCAGCTTTCTGATCGGTGCACTCTTCTAGAAATTTGAGGCTTTAAAGCAATTGCTAATTTTGAAGACGAAGGTGTGGGTGTATATTTATATTCATAGTGACCCTCTCTCTCTTTGCCTGTCTCTTAGTTTTCTATCCACCTGTTTATGTAAGTACACCATCTCTTCTCTTAACATGCGGGGATGCCTCAGGGAGCTCTCAGAGTGCTCCGCCGGAAAGGTTTAGACATCCATGTCACTTGGCACATTCCAAGCTGAATCCATTGCAAGGGGAGGAGCTACAGTGGAGAAAATTCTGGCCAGTTGAAGCTCTTAGGGGAATTCAGATGCGGGCTAATTCCCCATGCTGAAATGCAGCCAGGTCAGACAGGTTAGCACCTCATCTTTTGCAAGAAGTAACTTGGGGCAGCGGGTGATGAATCCCAAGATCTGGTCTGAGCTGCCTCTTATCTCTGATCATGCCTCTGGCACCCCTGGGTTTAGTCCTGACTCATGGGACTGGCCCCACAGCTGAGCAACCCTGCCCACTTCCCACGGCCCAAGAGACGCACCCGCAGGCTTTCAATCCAGTAACTGACTGAGCCGGCCCATGTCCCAGTATCCGATCTGAAAGGCGTGGGCATGAAAGAGAGCAGCCCAAAGAGAGCAGACATCTATCTACACAGTGAATTGATAAGGCCGTGGCCATCCATCCAAGCCCCTAAAATCCCCCCTAACTACCACAGCCAAAAAAGTGTTCAATCACTGGATCTCAGAGCTCAAGGGGATCATACTTCCAGCCCTCTCACCTAGAAAAGGCACTACTGATGTCCAAGCTATGAATTATCTTGCCTCAGGATCATACAGCAACTTTGTGGAAGGGCTTTGTGGAAGGACCCCTAATATTGGGGTCTCCTGGCTCCAGTTCAGTAGTTATGATGTGACACAGATAATGAATTTGTATAGGAGGTCACTGGCTAAGCTTCCAAGTGGGTCTCTAGAATATTCTAGATCCAAGCTGTCCACTCTGGTAGCCTCTAGTATACTTCACTATTAAGCACTTGATCATATGGGTTTGCTGTGAGTCGAAGGACAGATTTTGAAGATTTAGCATGAAAAAAATATGAAATATCTCAATGATGTTTTATGCTGATCTATATGTTCACATGATAATATTTTGGACATGCTGAGTTAAAGAAATCACATTATTAAGAATAATACCTCTGTTCTGTATTTTCATTTTTTAAAATGTGGCTGCTAGAACATTTGCAGTTATATGTGGCTTGCCTTGTACGTCATCTATCGGGCAGCATTGTTTTAGATATATGGATTTGGGAATGACACCCAAGTTGAGAAACTGTTTCCTCTTCTCAAAAAATTAGCAGCATCACTGCATTAGAGTAATTTTCTTTCTTTCTTCTTTCTTTCTTTCTTTCTTTCTTTCTTTCTTTCTTTCTTTCTTTCTTTCTTTCTTCTTTCTTTCCTCTCTTTCTTTCTCTTTTTTGATTTTATTTTTAAGCAATCTCTATACCCAACGTGGGGCTCAAACTCACAGCCCTGAGATCAAGAGTTGCATGCTCCACCCACTGAGCCAGCCAGGTGCCTCAGCCAAAGGGATTTTCTAATTCATCCTGGAATAACAGAGTAACTCCTAGCCACATCCTCTCCTGGACCCTCTGATCACTTCTGTTCATCTCCACCAGAAGACCCTTCTAGAAAGGAGGGCCAGTCATGTCACTCCCCTACTTAAAATTCTGCAAATTCCACATTGCCTCCTTGCCAGTACCCCTGACTCAGGGGCCCCACATACCCTCCTGCCTCTCTGCCTCTGTTGGTTCCTTCCTTGTTCTGTCCTGGCTGCCATAACAAAGTAGCACAAACTGGGTCATTATAAACAGCAGAAACATTTCTCCCCATCCTGCAGGCTGAAAGTCCAGGAGCAGGGTGCCCAGGTACACACTTCTGGTATTGGCTTTCTCTCTGGCTGCAGACTGCCAGCTTCTCTCGTGTCCTATTACTGCAGAGAGATGGCCAGAGAACTCGTCTGGGGCCCCTTTTTAAAGAACACTAATCCCATGCATGAGGGCTCCACCCTCAATATCTAATCACCTCTAGAAGACCCCCCTTCTTAACACCACTCCCTTGGATATCAGTAATTCACATGAGTTTAGAGAAGACACAAATATTCAGTCCATAACATCGGTGTTAGCAATGCCTTTCCTCTCCCTTGACCTCTTGGGCATGGGCTTATTTGAAAACTCAGCACATGGCATCTGTTTCAAAGCACCTTCCCTGTCCCTCTCCCTCCTGGGCCACAGTCGCAAGACACTGTCCAGGAGGACCCATGGGTTTCACTTGCCGAGATCACAATTTATACTCTATTCTCAATACCAGCTCCATTATGTTGCCTCCTGAATGTAGGACTCTATATCCAGGTATCCAGAAATTCCATTTCAGTCCTTGGGAAGTTGATGTGGAAGATAAGAGAATCCCATAAACCTCTTCAAGTGGCACGGGGAGTTCAGTTGGTGCCATGGAAACCAAACACTGAAGACATCACAGCAGGAAGCTCAGAAGAAGTTAAGTCAGGGAGCTTTGCTGAGCCCAAGAAGTAATTTTGTCAACTTGCTTCTGCTTGACTGCTCTATTTTCTTCAAACCTCACAATTTGAAAACTTTGCCAACATTTTCAAACATCCGAGCAGCCACCAAAAACTCAGTCCATCCACAAATGCTATGAAATCTGTCTCTTAAATATATTCCCAGACTTCTGATTTGTTACATCTCCCTATGTTGTCTAGTGAAGTGAAAGACAGGCATCCTCTCTTCTCCAAGCAACTCAGATTGCTTCCCACCTGGTCTACCTGCTTGGACTCATGCTCCCCACCTCTGGTTACCCCGTACGTAGTAGCCAGAGAGATGTTACTGAAACATAAATTATACGACATCGATGTCTTACTCAATACACTTCATCGAATTTCCATCACACACACAATGAAATCCAAACTCCCTGCCCTGGCTCCCAGACCCTCTGGCTCCTACTCACATCAGTCCTGATGTTCCCTTCCTGCCCTCTTGCTCAGTGTGCTACACACACACTGTCCTTTCTTTTCAGTAAATATTCCAACTGATTCCTGCTTTAAAGCCTTGGCTAGATATGCCTTAAGCCTGGAATATTCCTCCCATCCATCTCTGGGTAGCACCCCCTGTCACCACATCAATGTGGCTCAAACGTCCCCTCTGCAGAGAGGGCCTACATGAACAGGTAACATGAAGCTACTACTCAGGCACTATCACACCTATGTGAGTATTTGCTTATTGGCTATCACAATTGTGATATTGTTGCTAATTTAATCAGGTCTATTGTCATTCTTATTAGATTTTTGAGAGTAAGGACACTATCTCTTCTACTTCCCACTTCATCCTTATTATCTAGAAGAACGCTCAATTAATAAGTGTTTGTTGATATAATGGATAAATTATAAAAATTTAACCTATCATAAAACTATATTATTATCATATAATCACAAAATTATAAACCATTGGCATTTTATCTTAATACTGCTTACTGAAAAACTAAAAAGAAATTGTTTTTTAAACAAGGAACTAAGATGCATTTAATATGGACAGCATTAAACTACTTGAAGATATTTTATTTATTTTTTATTATTTTTGAAAGATTTTATTTATTCATGAGAGATATACTGAGAGAGGCAGAGACATAGGCAGAGGGAGAAGTAGTCTCTCTGCGGGGAGCCTGATGTGGGACTTGATCCCACGACCCCAGGATCACGCCCTGAGCCAAAGGCAGGCACTCAACCATTGAGCCACTCAGGTGCCCCACTTGAAGATATTTTAAATATAACAGTCCATCAATCAATTCACTCTGAGAAACTCAGTTTTCTTCCTTATCAATAGAAACTAGAGAACAGTGAGAGTTTCCCTTTGCACTGGTCTCTAGGACATATGTATAATATCTACTTGAAGCCCAAGGAGGAGCATTAAATCCACCCTGCTGGGTGAATCTCTCACAGCAGGGAGCTGAAGTGGGCTCCTGCTCTCACTGCAGAAGCTTGTGTAGCCTGCCCAAGCTATAAGACATGATTTGCATTCAAAGGCCTTGGCAAGTCCTCCTGCATCTGGGGAAGATGTTTTCTGTTAAGGCCCAATAAGAATCCCATAATCCATGGGTCACTTTGGTATAGTGAGAATTCTTGTTTTCAGGTCAGACTTGATATGGACGCTGCCCTCTCCCTGACAAACCTCAAGTGGAATATGCCATGACCTCCACCTCTGCATTTACAACTCAGATTAGATGACAGATTTCAGGGAACAGAGAGCCAGCTGACTGTAGCGAGCATTCCACAGAATACTTTGAAATGCAGGCAATCTCAACTGTTATATTAGGTAGGACAGTTTGTTCTGTATGTTGGATACAGGACAGTTTGTCCTGTAAGTTGCAACTGTACGTATGGATAAATAATAAAAAATTTCCTGCAACATGTCCTAAAAAGACATGATCTGTAGAAGCAGCTCTGTTGCTAGATCATTTTTGAAAGTGATGAGTGTTATAGACAAAAGGGAGCCAGGGTGGACCCAATAAAAGGGAATCAGGATGTGCTCAAAACATAGAAAGGACCCACCAAATATTTGATAACTAACTAAATTTTTTTAAAAATTGCAGAAAAAACAGGGTCTGAACTTGCCCAAGATATAGGGAGAATTCTCTTCATGGCATTTTGCTAAGGGGCAAAGGGATTTTTATGAGTGCTTTGGTTTTTGGTTATTTATAATCTGTTTAAGTGTATAGCAAAAATGACATTTTTCATGGTAGAGAAAGTGGAGGAATCAGTTAGCTATGGTATAAATACATATATGGAAGAGACCCAACTGATCGATGTGCTGGTGTTAGTGTTCTAGTGCCCTAGGTCAGCAAGCTAAGCAAAACCAACCCAACTAGCAGACAGTACAAACCGATGCTGTGGCAAGTCTTAATTCTCTTTGGCTTTCCTCTATATACGTTGCCCTTGATTCAGGGGTGCTAAATGATTGGAAACAGTTCGAAATTTAACTCAACAGGCCAGAAGGACGTGGATCTTTGGAACACAGGTGGTGGTAATTCTTGGGCCAGATCCTGCTGTAAGTCCTAGACAAAAGTTTGCCTTCACGGAATGGAATTGGAATGTTCTAAACTGAGCAGGGAGGTTCAGAGATTTGCAGAAGTCGATTACTTCACCTGAGCTTCGGATTCTTCTCTACAGCAAAGAGCCAGCACCAGGCTACAGACACAGTAAGGAGACCTCTGTTTGGAAACACGCCTAGCTTTTGTATCTCTACCTTCTGTCATCTGGCTACAACATAAATAGACAATTGACATCTTATTCTAAGAATGCCCCCCTACCCCCCAACATGCGGCCTCACAGGTGGCAGTGGCTGGACTTGCAGGCTGTCGGCCACCCCAAGCAGACGGAGGGACGAGCCGAATGTCTGGGTGGCTTCGGTGTCCTGCCAGAGCCTGTGCCTGGAGCGTAGAGATCACAGATGTCCCTCCCAAACAGTAATCATGGCACATGCCTCTCCTCTTGGGAGGAGGTGGCTGGGTTCGTGGACAGAACAGGCTGGGGAGTGACCTGACCTCACACACCATGTGCTCCACACACCAGGGTGTAAGTACAGTTTGGCTCCAGGTGGAGGACTGTTTGGAGTATCCTTCCACTCTCTGCCATCTCCATCATCCCAGGCCTGCTTGTTGGGTCTTGCTCCGTGGCCTTGCCAGATTCCACTGCACGGATCAGTGGGGACCTCTTCCTGTTTTCGCGTTTTCCATCCTGCTTGGGGCAAGTCAATCACATGGCATGCAATCACTTCCATCCACTTGGCTATGTGTCCTAGTAGCCCTGGAGACCAAACCCAGTTCCTCTGATGTTGTATGAGCTAGCTTCGAGCCTGCTACGGCTCCTCTGAGTCTGTGTGACCTGTGATCATCAGACCAGGAATGCAGCTTGCTCTTATAGTTCGGGGCCCATTGCTTATGGGGCTCCCTCACCAGGGTAGTGCGCCTTGGGCCACCAGAATTTTGACAAATACCAGCTGGTTTCACCTGGGAGAAATCCAAGGCCCAGCTGGAACCAAGTTGGTACTAGTGGCCAGCTCCCAAATCCAGCGCTAGGGTGAGGAGGTGAGGAAGCCGGCTCAGCACAAGCGAGGAGGCACTTGCCCTCGGGACCATGCAAGTGCAGGGTTGCACGTGAGGGACAGCGCCACCTTCAGTTTTGCATTATGACCAACTCTACTATCTATCCTGCTGTTTCCATAAAATGGGCATAATGACAAATTCATTTATTGTGAACATATAAAGAAAGCCTGTATGTAAATAGCTAGCACTCTTGCTGACAGCCCTTTCCATCCTGTTGGTGAAAACTGTCAGGAATCTTGAATTCTGGATGTATAATGGCAAGAAAAAGCCTTTGTTGAAAAAGTCTAAATCCACAAGGTCTAAATCCCTATATCTAACAATCTAGGTTCAACTAAAAACAAAAACAATGAATTTAAGCAGTCTTTATGAGCAAACCACACTAAATAATGGCCTGACGATACCTCGAATTTTTCTTCACTACAGACTCCGAAGCTCTCCACCGTGTCCAGGACAGTTGCTTCTCTCTGGGTTCTGCTTCTGTGCATTCCCTCGTTTTCTTCCTCAGCCCACCTTGGCCTCCATCCAGTGCCATTCCCCTCTGGGGTTTCTCCCACTTTGAATCAGGTCCTTGGAGTGACCACAGTCCTCCTTCAGTATCTTTGACAGCATTTCATAGTTAAGACTTTAAATACACACTGCATCCGCCACAGTCCGATTTCTTGCTTCTAATCCTTCTGATGCAAGAGTCTTTTGCATAATGCTGAAACTGAGGACAGTTGGCTTTTCCAGAGAACACTTTGCAAAGGGCCTGCCTGTCTGCCTGTGCCATAATGTATTGTCATGTTGTCTTATGAGGACACCACGTAACAGTCGAAGATTAAGTGTAACAGGTAAATTCTCTTTCATGCAAAAACTCCGTTGACTCTCTCATAGTCCTGTGTTGCTCTGGTTGCAGAATCCTGGAGTCTTGCCACCGAATGTTTTCATGCTCATCATATATAAGTTATAGATATGCATGATTTACGTGCCGAGTTCTAGATAATTGTCTGTTACTAGGATATCTTTTTCTTTTGAGTTTCTGCCTCTACATTTTTGCAGATTCTCTCAATCATATCTCCTCCCACACATTCTGTCAAACTTCCCCTGGAGTAAAACTTGAACAAGAGCCTTTTTCAGTGGCCACTGTGCTGGAAACTGGGTTGGGCTGGGCATGTTGCAGGCATTATCCCAGCCGTGTGCCACCCAGCTTATTCTTAAGAGATGGTAATTCTCATTTCACAAACAAGAGGATTGGGACACAAAGAACTCAGTGATCCTTCCAAGGCAGGTTGAGAAATGAAATATGATCCCAAGTTTATATGAAGCTCAAATGTGGCCTTTCTCTGAGGCACAACAAATATTTGGCCGTTTGTGTATTTCTTGCCCCAAGCATTGGTTTGCTTGGGTCTTCCTGGCATGGATGGTCTTTTCTCTGCAGCTTTCCTGACCACTGCAGCCCACAGTGGGTGTTCTCACTGGGTGGCATGGATCACAAGGACCAGTCAGGTATCCTTCTAAGTGATGGTGTACCTGTAGGCACTGTTCCTCCTGCTGACAGCTTTCTGGGGATGCCACGTCTATTAGGCTTCGTGCCTTACCCCAAGTAAGTTGAACCCTGTGCATACATTCCAAAGGATGTGAATCTGAAAGATCCGGAATTGTGGAAGGTTCTGGAGCCAAGGAACCTTTGGCCTATTCCTGGATATTTAATGATTTATCTGTGTGGCTTTTGGATCTCATTAGCCTCATTATAAAATATCACAGTGAAATATTTCTCTGAAGTTTTAAAATGTGTCGGTTATTTAGTTTTACATTGGAGTAATTGCTTTGCTGTGTATAGCTTCCAAACGCTATAAATTCAAATTTGTATCCACTTTGTAAATTCAAAATCTACCAGGCCAGTGTAAATGTTAACACTTGGAGTTTAATTTATGGATACAAAATTAAAATAAACCCACAAAGTGAATTATTTTGAGGAGCAAAACAATTGTATTTGATGCAGCGCACAACACACCCCCTAACGTGCTCTGAGCCCTCAGCCCTGAGGGAGTCCCGAGATCAAGGACTACAGGGTCCTGAAACAAGGAATGGCCTATGGGATGGGGAGAAGCTAGGAGGACTTTTGCTTTGATGGGACCAGCAAAAGCAGAAGGCTGGAGGGCAAATGATTATCAGGTCTGTAGGTCCAGGAGAGGTCCCAGATGAGGATGTCTTGAGGGGAGCTGTGTAGGAAGGTATGGATATCATTTATGGATTAGGAAAGGTTTCAGGATGAAGCCTGTGGAAGCTTCCACAAAACAGTATCACTTGGAAGCCAACACTAAAGAATGCAAAGACACTTGTCGTAGCCTAAAGGGTCTGCTAAGGGCTGATTTGTGTCCCTCCCCAGATTCATACTTTGAAGTCCTAACCTCAAAATGTGACTGTATTTGGAGATGGAGTTTTTAAAGAGGTAATGAAGCTAAAATGAGGTCATTAGGGTCTGACTGGTGTGCTCTTGCGAGAGGTGATTAGGACATGAACCTACACGGAGGGCAGATCATGTGAAGACACGGGGAGAACATGAGAGTCTACAAGCCACAGAGAGATGGCTCAGGGAAAGCCAACCCTGCTGACACCTTGACCTTGGACTTCCAGCCTCAGGAGCTCCAAGGAAATCAATCATGTCTGCTGTCGGAGCCTCTCCCACCCCCAAGTCTGTGGTTCTTTGCTATGACAGCCCCAGCCAATAAACACAAGGTCCGTGTGGGAAAACCTTCCCTGGGTTCATGTTCATTGTGGACTCCAAGATCTGACAAGTTGAAATGTTGAGTTTTCATAGATTAGCCCTAATTTTAAATAACTGTGGTTTTTTTTTTTTTCGTGAATGTTGGATTTCCCCTTCATGAGCGTAAGGATAGTTTTGTCATCGTATTATACTATATTTAATTCTTATATTTTTATAACTTCAAAAAATAAATACACTCACAAATGAGAAGGAAAAGATCCCTTGCTGGATCAGGAATCCCCTTGCGTGGTTCTGAAATAGTATGTGTATATAACCATAATGTATTTCATAACTTGTGATGTCTGCAATGTGGCAACCGCTGATTTCAAGCAAGGCTAGAGAGAGAGCAAAAACCTTTTTAATTAATAGAACTAACCAGATCATCTCATGTAAACAGCTCCAGGAAGCTCGTGGGTTTGGTAGCAGGGGGATATGTGCATTGGCAGAGAGTTTGAAAAGTGTTATTTCTAAAGTGGCCAAAACACGTGACTGGGTTAACTTATTCCAGAACATTCATTATCTGGAAGAGCTACTCTTTGTCCTTCTACGTGCAGAGGTCCTTGGACCCCTGGTCCCCGGGAACCCCGGAAATACATACCTTAGATGCTGTTTTGGATTGCTCCCCTCACCTTTTTTTTTTAATTGAAAGTAATTTCTTCTTTAAAATTATCACCAAAGTCAAACTATTGGAAAGAAACAATAGAATGACAGATTGCTTGTTCCAAATAATTGGATCGACAGTGCAGCAAGCGGTGGGTTATGACAAAAATATTCCTCCAAGAGTGTCAAACTTCAGTAATTCAGTGGACAGAGACAGCAAGCTTATAGGGATAAGAGGCTGCTCTAAAATTGGGATATATTCTCCACACTTTTCTCTATTAAAAAAAAATTAAACACAAACAGAGAAAGAAAACTGGCTGTGGTCTTGAAGGGACATGATGGGTTTGTCTCACATTGGACACAGAGAGGTGGCTGGGCAAGAGGGAGAGCTGGGGCTGGGATGGCTTTGCCCCAGCCAGACCCCATAGGTGGGAAAGTGGTGGTGGCAAATGTGATTAACAGCAGGGATGGGGCAATCCTGTCTATCCCGCAGCTAAGTGGGGGATCTGGCTTGGGATCGCTTGGAGATGTTTATGCATCCCATGGCACATCCATAAGATTCAAAGTCTATGCCCAGGGTTTTGGCCAGAGTCCAGGGTCAGGTAGTGATGGGGGTAATGGTCTCATTTCCTTTGATCAGAGCAGGCTGCAAATCAAGGCTGTGGGGGTGCAGGGAGGGCGGCTGTGAGCTCCAGCAAGGGCTGAGTCTCACCCCACAGGGCGTGACTAACTAGAGGCAGGACTCAGCCCAATTCTCCCTTGATTTGGATGGAAGGGAATTTGAGAGAATCACACCCCCCAAACCAGCACAGTGCTGCTCTGATATTGGCAGGGGGTGAGCTTTATGACCCATGAGGTCTTTTTCATGTCCAATGTCTGCATTAAAAGGCATAGCTTTCAGATTGATTTAAGCTGACTGTCTCTGAGACTCTCGCATGCAATGTTTAGTTCGGTTTATTTTTTTAAGTATATTTATTTCATTAATTTAAAATAAAAGCAGTATCGGGGGGTGGGGTGGGATGGAAGAAAGCATCAGTGCATCGTCTCTATTGTTACTTGGCCATTACATTTCTGAGGCAACTCCAAAACCACCTACAGCCCCACCAGGCCCACGTTAGTTTGGCAATGTGGTGGCCACACATGGACTACAAAACTGTTTGGGCAACCTAGTGGTAGCTGATGGTCTCAGAGAGTCTGGCAGTTCTCAGAGCATTCCAGAAAACAAACAAACAAAAAACAACAGAAGATAGAAGATCTAGTAGATGGACTTGCAAGGTACCAGAACACTAATGCCAAAAAAATCAACAATGACGGGGGTTAACCTATGGTAACCATCTGGAGGACCAGGGAACAAGTAATTCCCCTTCCCTTCAGGCTGTGACCACACTCCAGGGAGCTCACTCCACGGGGTACTGACCAAAGTGGTCATCTGCAACCAGCCCATGTCACCAGAAGGATCAGACTGGCCTTGAACCTAGGCTTTGTGTCACACGACAAAACCACCCGTGCTGTCCAGCAGCCAAGGAGAGAGGCCCGGTAAGAGGGGCAGCTCCAGGTCCCTGGGGCCTTGGATTCTGTGGGAGGGAGTGTGGACGGGCTTTAACCCTGGAGGTGGTGGGGGTGCCAGATGGGTTTTACCTTGCTATGAAATTCCTCCACCAAGCCAAATAAATAAACACATGGATGAATTAATAAAATAAGGGGATGGAAGGTTGACTATGTGTGGACTCTGCATTTGCATGACTAACATGGTTCTTCTCCTCCTCTTTGTAGGCATCTGAAATTTAACCACTCAATCTTTATGGACACATCTAACAAAAAGATAGAGGTAAGGGTGGGTTTAGCAAAAAGTCAGACATTCACAGACAAACTTGTTTAATATCTGCAAGGGTCGGGATCCCTGGGTGGCGCAACGGTTTGGCGCCTGCCTTTGTCCCAGGGTGCAATCCCGGAGATCCGGGATCAAATCCCACGTCTGGCTCCCGGTGCATGGAGCCTGCTTCTCCCTCTGCCTGTGTCTCTGCCTCTCTCTCTCTCTCTCTCTGACTATCGTAAATAAATAAAAATTAAAAAAATATATTTGCAAGGGTCTGGTGCAGAGGGCAGGCCTGATGCAGCTCCCCTGAGATTGCTCATCTGTAGTCATCCCTCAGTTGTCCGTGCCATTCATGGCCTCCACCAATATGCGCTGTTGGTCATCAGCTACCAGGAAAGTGAGCTTCTAACAGACACCATGATCTGGCTGAGAGAGGAAAAAGCTGGTGGTGGCGGAGTTCTCCACTAGGTCGTCCTTGCTTGTGGCTAAGCCATTCTGTAATTTCTCTGTGACTTGGCTTCCACCCATACCATAGTAATAATACTTTTTTTTCCTATTCTCTAGATATGTTTTTGCAGTCTTCACACACAGGTCATGAATCAGACTAGAAAAGCAAAATATCCTAATGTAATCATTAGGAAGATTGAAACCCCATAAAGAAAAAAGGTTTCAAAGTCCAAGCACTACCAAATGAATTTGCAGCCATTTATGGGACATGTAGCGAGAACCAGGTAGATAGAAGGCTGTATTTTTAAGCATAATACTTTAAGTTGGAGGGTCAGAGTGAAGACACAAGGAATGGAAACTAACGGTATGAAGTACTACCTAATCAGTTGACAAGTAAGTGATCAGATTTCCTGAATCCAGGTTGAAATGTATATGGTCCCAGGTCCTTATTCATGAGAAAGTTCTTGCAGGGTTCTAAATATAAGTTTAGTTCTCAAAAGTCTTCATTTAAAAGAGCAAAATGATAAGATTATGGAGCTTCCCCCAAACAAGGAATGCTTTGTTGTGTTAGGTTTGGTTCATTTTATCTTTGCGAAAAAAAAATTAAAAAAAAAAATAAAAAATATCTTTGTGGATATCATAATGATGGAAGGCCTTTGGAGCAGTGGCTTTAAAGGAATATAAGTTAATTACGAGACTATCAACGACTTGATACAAGACTCCATGTCATACCTTCCAAAGTGACAAGAACAGTTCCTAATGCATCCTTAGGTTACATTAATGCTCATTTAACAGAGACAAGTCATCAGTGAGGACATGAAATCCGGACAGAAGAGCTCTCTTTTCTTTCTGAAATATTTCCCTATGTTCGTGGTTTCTGAGGACAAATATTTGAGGGGCACACAATCTTGGGGTGTGCATGAGTTAACTTTCTGTTTCCCCCAAGATAATATCCCATCATCCACTCTTGCTTCACATAAGAGTAAGTCCTCATGTAGCAGTTCAATTACCCAGAAGTAGCAGGTGGGCCCTTTCTAGCTGTTTACTTTTTCCCAAGCAAAACCAATGTGGGCAGCAGATACTGAGCTAAGGGAGGAGATAGAAAAGTACATTAGTGCACCTTCAGTGGAAGGGATGGTGCATTTATGCAAACTGACTGGATCTGTGGGTGTATGTGAAGGTGCAGAGTGATTCCCTGAGGATTCAGGAAAAGTCCCCAAACCTCCCCAGAAAAGGCGGTCATTAAGGCAATTTTGGACCAGTCTGTGTGGTGCCCATACCTCTATTTTTGCTATGTTTTCTCTCATTCTCCTCTCTTTATTAATCAGCTTCTTTGCCTCTCCCAGCTGAACAAGTGTTCCAACCAGTACACGTGACTGTCAGTCCAGATCCCTACAGCCTTTTGGTGATTGGCTCAGAATTCTAGTTCCATAACCCTTGGCCAGAGATCTCCTGATCTTTCCAGCCACACCACAGAGGAGTTGAGGTCCCTGGGAAAGGCACATTCCCCTTGAAGCTAATGGAGCTTAAGATTCACGTTTTCACTTGCATGGGCTCCTTTGAGGTCTTAAAAGGAACCCAAGGGCTGTGTCTACCTGGTCAGGTGTCAGTGGAATATCCACCCTAAGATTTTTTTTTCCACATTGGTTAAGACAGAATTCTTAACCAATCACTTTCACTGTCACTTTCTGCTCTGATGTCCTCTTGCTCACATTGGACCTCGTCCCAGGTAATCTTTGGGTGGCCAGACCATCTGGAGGAGCCAGAGAGAAGAGGGAGACATTGAGTTGGAGATACATTTAGTTTGGATTTTTACTTCCAAATACAGCTAAATCCCACCTGTTCTCCTGATATAGCAATGCTTTGACTTCTAGAAACACTCATGCTGCTTGTGGCGGTAACTCACCTGCCATTGTGACAGCAAGGTGTATGGCTGGGGGTCGTATTAGGATATGAATGTGTCCTCAGTGCCCAGTCCTGAAAGTAGATCCGTAAAAGAGGATAAATAAGTTTTCAAATGTACAGAGACAGAAGCTATTTGTGGAAATTTCTTCCCTTTATTGGGTGTGCCATATTGTAAGAGAGTATTGGTTTCCAGTAATGCTTGGTAAAAATGGAAGTCCTGTCCTGTCAGGAATATACTAGATCATTTGCCATATTCAGGTATAAACACATAGCACTTTTAAAAAAAATTAATGGAATTGGATTTATAGGGCAAAAGCCTTTAGTAAAACTACAAATAGCAAACATATCTTTAGCAGCTCATCTATATAAGAAATTTGACAGTGGTTTCTATGCACGGCTGCATCTTAAAAATCTACACAATATAACCCATCATGAGTTGTGAAGTTGAAATAAACTTTTCCAAACTACAAGTAATAAACAAAATAAATCACCCATAAACTATCTTTCTATTCTCTCTAGAAAAAAAAGCATATTTCAAAAATTTAGTTACATGTGCATACAGCCAAAAATAAAAGGGTAAAGAAATTTTGAGGTGTTTCAGAAAGTATACAACAAATTATGTTGTTCTTTTGCATACTTGTTAACTTGTTAAAATTCATAATTTGTCTTATGTAATATACATAACTTCAGATTCTTTTTTTGTAAAGAATATCTCTTAATCATACATGCTAAGGTCTCATGAACCCAGATTAGCCTCTGGACTCAGGGACAGCTGAACCTGGGCTAGCCTTAACTCAAATGGTCACCGTTGGTTTCATAATCAATGACAGAGTAGTCAGAGGTAGGAAGATGTGGTACAGGACACAACTGCCCCCTGGACTTGGCTGGCCCCATTTAGAGGTGAGAATGGTCAAAAATTCAGAGAAGGCAAAATGAGTAACAACCCCAAAACTAAAACATTGAAAGAGATAAATCATGCCTGGTGACCTTTCCTTGAGGACCTCATGATTTATTAAAATTAACATAAGAACAAATTACTATTATTTTCATGTCTGTATATGGTACAATAAGGGACTAAAAATAAAATAATTGATCTTCGTTATTTAATAAATATAGAGTAATGCTAGAAAGTGCTTTCGGTGTTCTACAAATATTAACATATTTAATCTCTAGAACACCCCAATGGGTCACATACTATTATCATTACTACTTACGGAAGAGGAAACTGAGGCATAAAGCACAAAGTAAGCTACCTCAAATCGCCCCACTGGTAAGTGACAAGGCAGGAATTTGAACCCAGGCATAGTGAGTGCTCCCGTCCACTCTGCCAGGCAGACAGAAGAAGAGAGAAAGCAGAAGGCTTCAGAGGTGAAGGTGAGCACCTCATGTCTTAGGCTATTATAGATAAGAAGTCAGATACCGGAAGGGACAATCTGCGGTCCCAAGTGACAGATGGCAGCCTGAGATGAAAAGACAGAGAGACTCCGGAGCACAATTAAAGGCATGCCACAAAATCTAAAAGCATAGAAAACCCAGAGTCCTTTTGTGTGGGGTCAAATGGCCCTATTCCCTCTTAGTAGCTCTGATGGGGTCATTCTGACAGTTCCATCATCAAAATCCCAAATAGTGACCTGGAATCATTAAGAAGAATTAACATGAAGCACATTTGCTCTCCTGTCTATGTAACGTATTTCAGAAGGACTTCATGACTAAAAATGTAAAAGTTGCTTGGGGTTCTTAAAAAGATAAGCTTTAGTCATATGGTACACAAACTAGCTTATTTGATGAAGCTTCAGTATTTTGACTAGGACAACACAGTTATTTGAAGCATCCTTCAAAGGGGACTTCAGGTGGGGAGGGGTCTGATAAAGGATGATGGCTGAGAAGGCTGCTTCCCAGATTTGAGCCCTAAGGGTTGGAGCAGGGAGGGGAGATTCTTGGAAAGAACTAGTAAGATGGTGCAGAGCATGACATTTAAGGACAGAATGGAGGTAACGGAGGCCATGTCACCAGGCTAGGAAAGGATCAACAGTAAAACCAAAGAGAAGACTCTGATATCACATGGAGACACGTCAGTACAGTGGTGCCCTCTTATCCATGGGGGATATGTTCCAAGTCACAGATAGTACCAAATCCTACATTTACTGTTGTTTTTTTTTTATACATACACACCTATGATAAAGTTGAATGTATAAATTAGGCACAGTAAGAAATTAACAATAATTAACAAGAAAATAGAACAGTTATCATAATATAGAAAAAGTTATAGAATGTAGTCTCTCTGTTTCTCAAAATATCTTATTTTAATATATATCTGCCCTTCTTGTAATGATGAGATTAAGTGAAGTGAATGACATAGGCATTGTGACGTAGTGTTAGGCTACTACTGACCTTCTGATGATACTTCAGAAGGAGGATCATCTGCTTCCTGGCCTCAGCTGACCACAAGTAACTGAAGCCATGGAAAGCAGACCTGCAGATAATGGGGGAATACAGTAAGTTTAGTCTTCCTGTGGTATAGTCTTCAATGTTCGAGTGGGTCCAGTAGGTTCACAAAGACAACTGTGTTTTTTTTTTAATAATAAATTTATTTTTTCTTGGTGTTCAACTTGCCAACATACAGAATAACACCCAGTGCTCATCCCGTCAAGTGCCCCCCTCAGTGCCCGTCACCCATTCACCCCTGTGTTCTTACAAGAAAATATGGTAGGCCCAATGATGAATCATCATTAAATGTTCTTAAGACTATCAGTCCCCCTCTTGGCTGGAAAAAAACAGGGCCTTGGATTTGGGGGAGAAAATGGACCAACGGATAATTTGGAAAACCTGATTCCAAAATGCATGGCAGATCATTACCCAGAGTCTCTATGCCTGCTACTCTAGTATCCCTTTAATGCCACATCCTTCTGAGTGCAGCCATTCTGTTTCTGACCATGCATTTTGGGTAATCTTCCGTGCTGAGGAAAGAGGTGTTAATTTTTAGAAACAATTATCATTATGACCTTGATGATTAAGTAGGATAATTAAACGACATTGTGACTAATATGTTTTATATCATAAACATTACTTTCTGATCTACTTACTGGGGGGAAATGCCATTTTTGAAAAGAAAGGAGTATTTTTTAACATGATTAGCAAGCCATCTGTTGACATTTCGGAGCGATCTCTCATGCAAGTCCCTAGCTTGCAGCTTCAGTTTTATCATAGCAAGAACCCAAAATAGTACTGCCTTTTGCAGTTACATCAAAATAAGGTGATTTAGAAAGGGCACTCTTTAGAAAATGCAGCATACATTTCAAGTTTACCTAGGCCATCTCTTTAGAGACCCAAAGAAGCTCTGATCTGACGATTGATAAGTTAAGGAGAAAGTATTTCTTCCCTGTTTGTCTTCCTTCTCCCTTTCTTCCTTCCATGGAGTGGAAAGAACATAGGGAGGCTTTAGATTTCCATGAACTTGGGTCCAAATACCATACTCACCAGAATTCTGATGGTTGTGGGTGATAGAGACCCATTTAGTCATGAACCAAACCACAAAAAGGGACAGGGCTGGAGCTGGCCTCAACAACAAATGAACACGCAGTCTAGAGACCTTGCCTCTTGCTGTGTCTTGTCTCCACTGCATGTCACCTTCACGTTCTCAGAGCAGCCACTCTGTGTGGCCCAGACACAGCCACAGACAATGTTAGGTTGATAAGCAGAAAGTTGAGGAGCTTTCTTTCAGCTCTGAATGTGAAGGACCGTGATGAGCCAGACTTGGATGGTGTGACCATGTTTTGGCCCAGTCACTATGGCCCAAGAGCTGGGGAACTTTCCTTTCATTTTATTTTACTTATTTATTTTATTGGAGTTCAATTTGCCAACATATAGCATAACACCCAGTGCTCATCCCATCAAGTGCCTCCTCAGTGCCCGTCACCCAGTCACCCCCACCCCCTGCCCACCTCCCTTTCCACCACCCCTTATTCATTTCCCAGAGTTAGGAGTAGAACTTACATTTTAGATGACCCAGGAAGGGGAAATAAGTTTAGGACATTAATTCCATAGTCTACTGCAAACAGTCCAGGTTAGTAAATTTTCACAAAATAGATACCAACATTCCCAGGACAGCTCATGAGCAGTTCATGAGCAGTCAATGAGATGGTGAAAGGTGTGGGCTATTGATCATGCATTGATCTCCTGCTGTGTTCTCTTTTACAAACAATGCCCCTCTGAAGTGGCCATCAGGAGCTGCACTTTTACAGATAAGGAAACCTAGCTAACTGTAGTTAAGTGCCTGGAGTGATTCACGTCATTAGAAAGTGGAATGACAGGAATAATGCACAGGTCTGATGCTTGGCAAAATCCTTAGTGGGTGTCTACACCACCCTGAAATTCAAAGATTCAAAGCCCTGAGAAAGAGAAGTGAATACATATTGTTTACATTAAATAGAAACAAGCCCAGTGAATCTTGGACTTCTGCCTAAGGAGCCCCAGGCTCTCCTCTTGGGAGTCTCAGAGTGGCCTTATCTGGCTGGTCCCTTCATTGCAGCCCGGCTGGGACCAGCTGAGAATCTCGGCTCATACTGTGGACCACATTTTGTGCACATCCTTGTTCTGCTGATGATCATGAGCTATTTAACTCATCCCCAAAATCACAGTGCATCATGGTCAACCAGTTGCTGTGGATTTCTCCACTGATAGGGAGCAAGGATTTCTCAATGATATGCCTTCCAGTCCTTCCTCTTATTTGTTGATACACCGAGCCTCAGTTTCTTCATATGTGAAATAAGAGGTTTCTGACAGATCTGAGGTCCTTATTAAAACTGACTTTGTGTGACTACTGTCCATGTTCACTTATTTTGATTTTTGAGAGCTTCAACTCTTTGGTATAGGTTTAGAACTCTCAGGGGCTTATAATACAGTCAGCACAGCAGTGAGCAGGGGTGCCCCATCTTGATCCTGCTGATTCTATAGCCTCCATGGCTGGCAGGTTTTGTCACCCCATGCACGTCTCTCACAACTGCTTTCACAGAAGGGTTCTTAGCTCTGGCCTCCCCACCCACATGTTCCACTCTGCACCGTCCATACTCAATCACTAGACCAACTTAGACTTTGTGAGTAGGGGAATGCTACATTTTCCATCTTGGCACCATTTTGATGTCCTGGGGTATCAATGAAATGAGATTGCTATTTATGAACATTTCAGATAAGATGAACGATGTACAGTTCCTCCTAACTCCTAGACCCCCCCCCCCAGGCCCAAAGAAGGATTTTCATGGTGTTCCCCATCTGGACCAGACCTTCTTTCCCTGGACCTGCATTCTCTTTCCAAACATACAAGCTCACATCTGAAGTGTGATTTTCAACTGAGAAATCAAAATTTCATAGTTTTGATTCTGGAGTTCAATATGACCTGTTCCCCCCCCCCCCCAAACAGTGGGTGACTCCTATTTGTCAGGATTTGGATGAAAGTCTTTGCACTACAACAATGAAAATTCAATGAGTATGGCCATGGGGATGATAAACACTTTCTGTATCAATATCAAATGACAAATCAGTGCCATACTTGATAGGAATCTCTATACTTTAACTAGCAAATGAAGACATAGAGTCTCTCCATATACTTGACATATATAAAATCTTTCATGCAAAGAGATGTTCTTAAAAGAGTTATGCATAATATCCAAAAATGTAAAATTAAAAAAAATATCCAGTAAGAGAGTATTTGTTGGTTAAACCATAATCCATCAGCTCAAAAAACATTAGACAATGATTGGAGAGGATATATACTTCTTGGGCCATGTTAAGCAAAAAGAAAAAAGAGAGAGAAAGAAAAGAAGAGAAAATCAAATTACAAAGTCATAGACACAATACATTAGCTGTGTTATGAAGACAGTTGTGTTTTAGAGAAAGAATGGGTAGACATATGAAAAAATGTTTTCACAATTATCTTTTGATGCTACAGTCATGGGCAATATTTTTCTCCTTTCTAACCTACAAGTTCTAATTCTTTCTACAAGATACTGTTTCTTTTTAATTTGATAATAGTATTATTAGCTCTTATTATTAAAAAGAAGCACACAAGCATTCTATCCATGCTTCAAGGTGTACTTTATGTCCCACCCCTCCTTCTAGAAAACCTTCCTTGATGGGTGTCCTCCTGTCACCCCCCTAAGTGCCTCGTCTTAGAGGGGCTGTATCTCTTCTGTGAATTCCCAAGGAACAATTGTATTAGAGTTATTTATTCCTATGTCTTCAACCCTCCTAACTCCCATTTTAATAAGATCAGATCATCTATGTCTTCTTATTAAAAAAAAAACTCAGCTAATTACATTTGATTTATTCCTGGTCACTTGTGTAATTGGATGAGCTTGGAGGAAATGGGATTTGGGGGAGGCAGCCCTCAGTGGGGCAGACAGGTTCAAGGGCTAACCAGGTATGTCACTTTGGACCTCTCCTGACCCCCTTATATTCCTTCCCTTTATGAATCAGGGAGCTGATCCCAAACTATGTCCACCAGGCTGCAAAGGTCCTGCAGAATTTTTTTTTTTAATGTAAATCTTACATAGATTTCTTTTCAGAATGACTCTAGCGCCTTTGAAACATTCATGTGCGTTGTGAATCACCAACAGGGAGACACAGTATAGAACAGCTCCTGAACACAGATGACAGAAGGGCATTTTTTGAAGAATCATCTGGACCTGCAGTCCACTGACCACATCTTTGGAAACTGTGAGCTCAGATAAGAAGTGTCAGAAAGAAGCAGTTATGTTGAACTCAAAGGCGACACCAGGGCTCTTCCTAGCATGTCTGGTGATCAGAGAAACCACTCTACCTCCCAAGGCAAAGCTGACCTCTCACTTTCCAACAAACTCGGTGCTTAATCCTTTCTTCCAGATGAATTCAACTCTTAGCATGTTCCACATGTCCTGGATGCTTTGGAGCCCAGAGGATTCAAAGTGGATTCCTTTCAGTTCCTTTTAATGTGGTCTTTCGACTGAGGTCAGAAGCAATACACTTCATCTACAAAATATTTTAAATGCTTTCCATATTCATTGTGAGGCAACAATGTCCCCTGATTAAAAAGCCATATCAAAGCTGTAGGGGTGGCTGGTGTAGCTTTCTTTGAAGGATGTTTCAATTATATTTTAGTGGTATCAATAATAATAAAAAAAAATGAGCTAAGGGAGCTTTCAACAACCCCCTACTTTTACACTTTGTCTTCTGATCATCATGGGGACTTGTCCTTCCTTGGCAGTAAACACCCCTAGAGGAAATCTAAATGATAATATTTGGTTTTTGCACTCCTATGACATTGTGTCACCGAATGTGTTGTCTGCAAAAGGTTAGGGAGTTGGTCTGCAAGAAAATGAGGATTCTTAAACTCATTCAGAACCAGGCAAATATGTCCTTCCCAGTGGGATGAGGGCTTTTGTGGCTTCTTCACTACTCTTCTAAAAGACAGGATCATTCATACCTCACTCAATTAAAACACCATTTAGCGATTGCTTTCTAATATTGCAGGAACAGATGGTGGTTAGTGTACATCCCTGGGCTAGACCTTCCAGTCCTGGCCTTGCCTTTTTTCACAGGTGACCTGTGGCACTTGGCTGGGTCTGTTTAGATGCCTCAGCTTCCATATCCATAAAGTAGCACCAATCTCAGCAACAGGCACAAAGGGAAGCATCCCACAAATGGCTTCTCTGATCATGCTAATGATGTGGGGTCCCAGTGCTAGGCATGGGAGGATGAGGTGAACCTCAGTCACTGAGAATGCTCTGGTCTAGTGAAGTGGCCAGACAGGCCACTAATCCCGAACAGTGAGTGACAGCTGCTATCTCAGGGGTACCCACTGAGCACTGTGGGAGCATACATCTCCAATTTCTTAATGAGGTTGGGCAAAATCTGGTGGACTCACTTGTCACATCAGTCAAAAACAGGAGAGGGATTCTCAGAGCTGTTCTCCCAGGGTCTCCTTGGGATCAACTTGAGCATCAGAGGCTGATCCAGGTGGAGGGATCGCCACCACTACATAGTAGGGCATTCAGGTCACAGGGTCCAGAAGGCAGAGGTAGAGGCCCTAGAAGTAAAGCCTGAGGTCAGCAGCTCAGACCAGAAAGAAAAGGCCAGAAAGTAGATTTTGAAGTGAAAGAGAGGCATATCCATCATATTTATTATTCTTATTTTATGAACATCACTATCCTTTTTGTTGGTGTTGCTATAGGTGTGGTATTAGTTATTGCCAGTTCTTCCTTCAGTTTCTAATCATAAAGTTCTGGGTAAGTTCAACACCCCCTGTCCTCCACACGTATTTGCATCCTGCCATGTACATGTTGAACCAGCCTGCTGGACACCATACATTCGAGTGACTCAACCCCAGCACTTGCCTGTCAGCCCAGCTCTCATGATCCTGTCTCACAATGATAAGACACCTCCTCTTTGGTTCCCCCTTCCTGTTCTTGGGATCGCTCATCAGAACTGTATTTTTGGCTCTCTGGATATGCATGTTTTCTCCTTCACCCTCTGCCTGGGACGTGCAGTTATACATCCCCTGTTCTTGTTTCTCTCCCATCCAATGCTCCCCAAATGCTTTTTCTCTGGACTAACCTACTGACTTTGCTCTATCCAGCAACATCCAGCATGCTAGACCAGCCCCCTGGAGTTACTACCATTCAACAAGAGGCCAGTTATTTATTTTTTTTTATTTCATTACTTTATTATTTTTTTAAGATTTTATTTATTTATTCATGAGAGACACAGAGAGAGAGGCAGAGACACAGGCAGAGGGAGAAGCAGGCTCCATGCAAGGAGCCTGATGTGGGACTAGATCCTGGGTCTCCAGGATCAGGCCCTGGGATGAAGACTACACTAAACTGCTGAGCCATCCGGGCTGCCCAAGAGGCCAGTTTGGGTCCACAGTCCCCTCCCAACTGTGCCACCCTTTTGTAATCAACAGACCCATTCCTAGAATATTGTGCAAATACTACCAACTGAAACTGCTTTTAAAAGACATCTTTGTAGACACCTCGATAGCTCAGTGGGTTAAACACCCAATTCTTGATCTCAGCTCAGGTCTGGATCTCAAGGTCATGAGTTCAAGCCCCACATTGGGCTCCACCCTGGGCATGGAGCCCTCTTTAAAAAAAAAATACAAACTTTGAAGACACTGTCATCAAACCATAGTGATGTTTGTTGAGTAAGATTGTAGTTTATTAATCTATCTTGCCTTGCTGACTCAGAGAGGGCTAAGTCCACCTTGGTTTAGAAATCTTTGTCTAGCTCAGGGTGACACTACAGGTTAGTGTCATTTGATGCGCCTTAGAGTTGGCACCCTAAAATATTCATTCCATATCAGAAGTGATGTATTTTCAGGGGACGTGAGCAGTTAAGAACTGCCAGCATTGACTTTCAATTTAATGGCATAAAGAATGTCACGTCCATGTGACACAGTCATCATCCCCTTCATTGTAATGCAACTTTGTGGCCTAGATGGCATCATTGGTATGCGAGTTTCCATGCAAATAATGTCATTTGAATCTTTTAACAGAAGATAATGACACAAGAACTCCGGGAGCCAAGGGAACAGGTCTCGAAATGAGGACTTTTAAGTGACAAAAAGCGAGTTGTGCCTTCTTATTTGTTGTCTTCTAATTTCTGCCCTTTTTTTTTCTCCCCTCGATTATGAGATAGTACCTAGGAAGTGAGCCAGAGAGAGTCTGGGCTTTGGAAGCCCTCAGACCTCCCCCAGACAGCCCCCTGTACAGCCTGTGCAGGCACAGAAGGTCTTTGAACCAAAACCTGGAAGCCTGTTTTATCCCTCTTGTTCCAGGCCCTGAGCTGAAAAGCAAGTGGGAACTTCCTTCTACCCAGATTTTGCAGTTTGGGACACCAAGGCTCAGGGCAATGGTGTTATCACCAAATTACGATGATGGTAATGATGAAGATGGGGAGGATGAGGATGAGAACTCAGCATTTGTTGTGCATTTATCACGGCCAGGCCTTGTCCTTATGTGTTAGCTTCTCTAATCCTCACCCAAACCCTAAAACAGTAGGTTTCATTATTACCCACAGAGGCAGAAAGGGATGACATGACTTGTCCAGGGCCACCAGCTAGAAGGAAGAAAGCTAGGGACATGGGAGACCTTGCCATCTGCCCAGGATTCATTATCACCTTCCTCAGGAGAAATGAGTTCCTCTGAAGTCTTACACATGCCCCTAGGTTTGAATCAATCAGTATTCGGCTCCAATAATTTGAACACCCTATCTCAAATCTCAGGCCAAAGCTCAGAGCTGAGCTGACTGTCCCTAATCTCTATCAGATGCAGATGTGGCAAAAGGGGAAAGCTGTCCAGTTCACCTGCATTTGCTAAATGCAAAGCGAGTCCTCTCTTCTGGGTTGAATCTGGCTGTATGCTGAAGTTCACAGAAAAAAATTACACATAAAAACATGGCTCTGGGAATGCATGTGGTAGATGTAGAAGTCTTGAATCTTGCAGTCTGCAGAGAAATGTTCTGAATAGCAACTCTTTTGTATTTTGCTCGGTTTAGACAAGCAGCTCCGTGCCTCCCCTTCCCCTGCCCCCTGCTCTGGGATCGGCAGGGCACATGTGGCCTTGACCTTAGTGTCTGGCAGTCATCTCAGAGGAAAGACAGAGGCAGATGGAGAGCTCCTGATATTTAATAAGGGCCTGACATTCCCCACGGCATGCCTCGAAATGGGACACAGGGCCCAAGGAGCAAGGTGATTCTTAAAACCGAGCCAGACACCAATATCACCAATACGGACAAAACAATCCAAGGCATGGTGCTCAAGGTTCAGTGTCCCTCAGCGATAGGAAAGAGAAAGTGGCTTGGGTCTTTGGAAAGTGAGCGGCGATGTGCCCTCTGACCCTACCCCACAATGGTCTAATGTCCTTTGCAAATTCCAATAAAAAGGGGAAGTCAGGCACTTCTACTTTTGAAAAATCCTTAGAGATAAACTAGTCCCCGATAAACTTCACATTATTTTTAGATGAAGTAACTGAAGCCCAGGAGTTCAGGTCCAGAAAGCATCATGGTGTGCTCTTCAATCTGGACATCATAACTCCAGCTCTCCTGGTATGGGCTACCTCCTTTTAATCTCATTTATGACGAGAAAATAGCAAACTTCAGAGAATCCAGCAAAGGAAGAAATGCAAGTGCAGGTAACCCCCACGTAGGAAACAACACTGCTTTCTCTGATGCTCTTCCGCGAGTGGGTGTCATGAGGGGCCCAGCAGCATACAGCAAAGAGAAAACACAGGAGGCAGGGCTAGCCGGGGCACTGCACCTGCCATGTGCTGGACCACTACTGACATTCTCGGAGCTGCAGCTTCTTCTCACCGAGAACAGGGTTATTCCTATGCATCTCCAGCTTTGGTCGTGAGATTAAATGCATTTATGAACAACTGAACACTAATGCACAGTAGATGCTCAATAAATGGCATCCATCTGTATGAGACAGATTTCTTCATAAACGTCCCCATCGCCCTGCCAAAAGAAAAAAAAAAATCCTATCCAGGGATATCTTTCAGGTAAAATAGCCACAAATGTATTCACCAAAACGTTTTTGCAATATCGTTCCTAGAAGTGGAAAACAAGTCATTTCTGCCAAGATCAGAGCAAACTCAAGGCCCAAACATCCCTGCTAATGGCATTTCATCATTCTGTATAACTCACTAGAACCTAAAGCTAGTTTATTCATCTAAAACCTGAGGATCGGGATCCCTGGGTGGCGCAGTGGTTTGGCGCTTGCCTTTGGCCCAGGGCGCGATCCTGGAGACCTGGGATCGAATCCCACATCAGGCTCCCGGTGCATGGAGCCTGCTTCTCCCTCTGCCTATGTCTCTGCCTCTCTCTCTCTCTCTCTCTCTGTGACTATCATAAATAAAAAATAAAAATAAAAAAAAAAAATAAAAAAAAAAATAAAACCTGAGGATCTTAGAACATATTAGAGATTGGCTTATTTTTCTTTCTGAACTTGAAACCAGAAAGTCTCAATTGAGACATAAAAAGAGGAAGGCTTGATGTTCTTGCTTTTGGGGTGATCTTGGGGGTCTGACACTTGGGGTGCCACAGCACTGGGATCAAATCCAGGTCTGCTGCTACCTACCTACGTATCTTGGGTCAAGCTTAGCAACTTCGTTCTCACTCAGTTACCTTGTCTATAAAAGGGAAAGTGGATAGTGGAGTGACGTTTGAAAAGTCTGATCCAGTTCGGAATGCGGTATTTTCTTTGCCCCTCATCATCCTCTCTGCTCTCTTCCCTGAATCTACCCATTTTTCCAGGCCCAGCGCAGACCCTTACCACCCCTCTCCAAGAAGCACCTGCCTCTCAGCCACCCTGTCTTCCTGTCAATTCCCTCGCAGACTCTGAGCAGGTTTACCGTGACTGAACTTGGCCCTCCCCCCAGCCATGACCATTTACTGCTGCTCAGACTCCCTACAGCCCTAGCCGTGGATCTGATAATGAACCAGAGTCTTCTGATCATCATCCTGATTCTCCTTCATTACTGTCCATCTCAGGGCCTGTGACAAGAGTCAGATAAGATGATGGCATTTGATACTTTGTAACAAATTAAGCCAATGGTCCCCAGGACTTGCCTTACTAAAACCCAGGCCCCTCAGATCTTGGAGTATATCCATTTGCCATGATAAGACCTTCCATATTAGAAAACCCGGGACTTAACGTTTGCCAGCTTGATAACAACTTTGTGTGACCATGTAACTATTCCATGTCATTCAGAAGCTCGGCTTAACTATTGTCTATGTTGTTAAAATCACTCCCCCAAACTGAGAAAAGTATTTCTTATTTTTTAGTAATTAAAGTTATATATATATATATATAATCATCTGTAATGTAAACCCTGTGGAAAATCCTGAAACCAGAGTGGTAGTATTACTCTACATGAACAGTCTTCTACGAGACCTACAGTTGAAAAAAATCCTGTATCTCTGCCCAAAGCATCCATTTTCTTGTGATCTGAGTCTGTGCTAGAAATGCATTTATTTGGATTTTGGAAATTCAGTCTTTCTGGACTTTCATGGCAGAAGTCCACTTGCAATTTGAAATGCCACCAGCACCTCTTTTCTTTCTCTCATAATTGATCTGCTTCCAAATTCAAAATTTAGTTCCAGCCACACCAGCGTCTGGCGGGGGACATGCTCCCTAAATCATGGCCATGCCTGTCATCTGACCCTTCCTCCCCCAGTCTGTTGGAAATCCCATGCGAACGTCCTCCGCAAACCTGGGATCAAACAGTGTTTCCCACCCAAATTTGATTAAACGTGCCCTCCCTCGCTGCAGTCCATATGGCATCGAAATGCATGATTTTTCCAGACTCTGAGGTCAGACAGTGCCCAGACACGCAAATAATAGTCAAATTATACAGGAAGTTGTCAAAGGAGTCCGAACACAGACAGAAGCAACCCCTGACCCCATGACAGGTCAAAGGTCTGGTTCAAGTTTCTCCTTCTTAATTTATCACCGCAGCAACATTAGAAACAGCCCTTTGAATGAAACCATTTATAGATTCTACTTTTTTTTTTCTTATTTTGCAAGTTTTTCTTTTACTGCAACTTGAATCTTCTTTTAAATTAGATGAACAATTTTCATCTGAGAAGACATATTTATAATATTAAAAAAAAAACTAGATTTTTTTTTTTCTCTCTCTCTCTCTCGGAAACGGACCCAACTTGGGATATTTTCTCCTCACTAAATTTAGATGTAGACTTTTTTTTTCTTTAATCAGAAAAGGCACCAATAAATACGACTGTCTGCCTAACACACATCCAAACTTTGAACAACTCCCAGTGATCCTAAAAATATTTTAAGATCCACAGCAGGCTGTGAGAAAAAGAAAAAGAAAAAAAAAATACAGTGAGATTCAGAGACATTGTCACCCAAGGAAGGCAGGGAGGCAAGATTGAGAAAGATTCCCAAAGTCATTTTTAAAGGCCAAAAGAATCTGTAGTCATGCTACAACAGTGAAGACGAACCATGATGTTTGCTAAGGCTTTCTATGTGGGAACAATCGCCGCCTTCCCTTACCCAAAGCAGAAGAGGCTGGAGAAGGGAAACTCAGCCATGTAATGCCACATCTTTTCTGTTTTCTGGCTACCACGGGGATAGCTACCTCAGCAACTGAAAACACAAAACTTCTGCATTTTCTATTTCCTTGTCTGGCTTGTAACTTGCAATAAACGAAGACATCCATGGTCTTCCCTGGTACAGGCTCGGTTGGAGGAGATCGCTGGTATTCTGGTGTGGGTGCTGTGAAAAGGAAAATCAGAACACTTAATCACGACTCTTTTTTTCTCTGGGAAATATTCAATGGACAATACTCATAGGATGGATACACTCCGATGAAAGACAAATGAAAAACATAAGTAGAACCTATTCCCTAGAGAGACAGGCATCTTGGTCAGTTTTATTTACTGATATGTCATGATTGGCACATAGTAGGTACTCAGTAAATATTTATTGAATGACTAAATCAATAAACATCTTTTCCACCTAAACAATTTTTAAGATGTTGGGTGTTAGTAAACTATTTAGGAGATATTAATGTCCTTCTGGACAAGGAGACAGCAAGCTAAGTTCTACTACAGCAGATAAGAATTCCTTGTGTTGCAAATAACAAAAAAATCAAATAATCAATTAAACAATTAGGAAGTTGTCAGTTTCACATTAAAGTTTTAGAGGGAGGCAGGGCAAGGTTGGAATAGTTAGCTGCTCGACCATACCATTTAAAACTCAGGGTCTTCTCGTATCTTTTTGCTATTCTATTTCAAGCAAATCAGCTACTGCTGCCTCTTTATAAGATCACTGTCTTTTAGAATCAACCATCACATCTGCGTTCAAGGTGGAAAGAAGTGGAAATGATTGGAGGCGGCCACATCTATCCCTTTTATCAGAAGTCTAAAACATTTTTCAGAAGTTCATGGTCATCTTCTATGTTTTGTCATTGATCTGAATATCCATGTGACTGACAGTTGGTATTGGTTTTCTGTGGCTGCTATAACAAAGTACAAGAAAGTAGGTGGTTGAAAATAATAGAAATTTGTTTTCTCATAGTTCTGGAGGCCAAAGGTCTAAAATGAAGGTGTCAGGGGGGCTGTGCTCCCTCCAAAGCTTGTAAGGGAGGAAGCTTCCTGTCTTCTTTCAGTTTCTGGTGGCTCTGGGAATTCCTTGACTTGGGACAGCATCACTCCAATCCCTGCCAGGGTCTTCACAAGTCCATCCACAATCATCTTCTCTCTCCACATCTGTGTGTCCAAATTCTCCTACTGTGACAAGCACATGGGTCATGTCGGATTTGACCCACTCTGGGTCAGTATAACTTCATTGTGACTTAACTAATTTTATCCTTAATAATTCCATTTCCAAATAAGTTTGTATCCAGAAGTACTAGGGGCTAGGACTCCCACATATATTTTTGGAGGACACGATTCAATCCTAACTCCACTCTTAGTTTCAAGGGAAGCTATACAATTGAAATTTTACCTTAGCAAAATTTTATAGTTTTGCTTTTGTTTTTTGTTTGTTTATTTTTACAGGAATGCATTAAGGGAAAAGGAGCATGGGAAACATTTTGGGGTCAGTCAATGAGCAGTGTCTGTTTTGCCTCTTCCTGGTCCTCAGGAGTCTCCATGGTAGTTGAGAAGTGAGTGAGTATGATCAACACAAGGATGACTCTCATTGAGCTCTAAACAAATGTTCATTTCAGATATCCAGAGTAAAATTGTGATTACATTACATTATTCTGCATACATCTCTAAAGACATCAACTTTGACCATGTGGATGAGAGCTCTTCATAGAGGAAGAGGTTGAGATCCTCAGAACGCAGCTTCTTTGGCCATACCTGGAAATGTCTTTGGCTAATTGAAAGTAAACATGAAATAAGAGGTGGCTTTTTATTGGAAAGAATCTACAGTCAGATCGGAGTGTGTGTGGAGAGTTAACCCAGAGTTATTAAAACGGAGACATTGGAGTGACATAGTTAATTTATTGAAATGGACATCCAGGCCTGAGTGAGATTTGGGACATTAGGGATTTCACTCTTTTCACCCATCCTTCAAAAATGTTGTTCACTAAATTTCTTCTGGAGATGAAAATTTATCATTAGCAATCTACTTCTGTAAACCGACAAACAGATTCATACTGTCACACTAAGCTATCAGGCATAAACTGTGGAATTTTAACATTTGTAGGATTTTATGATTTATTATTGTATCAGTTAGCTAATGCCACAAAAATGTTGTATAACGAACAACCACAAAATCTCAGCAGGATTAACAGCGAGCATTTATTTAACTCAGGAGTCTGTTCATTACCTGAGGGTAGGCTGGATACTAAGGCATCCAGAGTCTCACGTGATGCTCTTCCCACTGCCTCTCTCCTCTTTATTTCCGAAATGGGTGTTTACACTATTCCCAGAAGAGCAGAAGAGATTGGAGATGCAGAGCATAAGTCTGAGAACTACTCTGGAAGCCCGAGGATGCCACTCTGTGCAACATTCCCTTGTAAAAGCATGAAGCACCATTGCCTGGAGGAGAAGCCAACACCTTGCCCAAACCCTGTGCCCCCATGGGATGTCCAGGCTGGCAACATGGAACCACAAACTGTGTTCAAAAAACAGAGTCAGGGTGACACTGATCTTTGGACTCAACAGGGAAACAGGAGATTCCTGGGGTGCAGATTCCAGACTCCCTTGGTGAGAAGCTTCCCAAGCATCTCAAGGATGCAATTTCAGCCTCTGCTAAAAATGTTTTCCGCTGTTTCTTCCCATTCCACAGCCTAGGCTTCTGTATTGAGGGCCACCTATGTGCTGCCCTCATGCCCATAGGTCTCTGATTCCTGTATTTTCCCTTTCTTGCTCAATTAGTGGAATTACTAATAGGGTCACACTTATAGAGGTGCAAAGCAAAACCCCCATGAAGCTCTCCAAGTCCTAGGGGTGAAATTAAATGTGAACAAAGATCGTTCCATCCTTTTCTCACTGTGGTTTCTTCTCTCCTCCCTGTACCTGTTTATTAGAATAATGGGAGCATTTTTTTTTTGTTATTCATTCATTCACTCATTCATTCTTTTTTTTTAAGAAGGCCAATTGGAAGAAGAAAATGGATTTTGAAATTGGATAGGCCTAAATTTAAATTCCAGCTCCACTGTTCACCAACTTTGGCAAGTCTTTGGACTCTCCAAACAACAGTTTCCTCATCTATAAAAAGATAATACTTATACTAACTTTGAAGGTTATTATAGGAATTAAATAAATGTATAAAGCCAAGATGCTTATACAGGCACCAAGAACTATGCCTGGGACACAGAAAGCTCCTTAAAGGATTTGCTTAAGAAGGATAGAAAATAAGGTAAGGAAGGAGGGAGAAATGGAAGAGGGAAGGAACCAAAGAAGGCAAGAAGAAAAGAAAAACAAAAGAAAAAGAAAAAAAAAAAGAAAGAAAAAATAGCTAAGTTAGGAAAACAGGTCAAGCAGCACCTCCCCCACAGTCAATAGCTGTTCCTTCTATTTCTTGCATCTTCTCCTTGGCCATGCAAGGTCACCATCAGTCCAGTCTCCTCAGGTAACACCCCACAACAAATAGTAAGTCAGTTTTGAGTCTAGAAAATGGCAACAATTATGTTGTAAGGTTATAGCTTTCATGCTGTTTTCTTTGAAAAGTGTTCGGAAATGAATCTCCAAGAGAGATGAATCAGTCTTTTTAATTAATTAATTAATTTATTTATTTTTAAAGAATTTTCTTAATTTTTATTTATTTATGATAGTCACACAGAGAGAGAGAGAGAGGCAGAGACATAGGCAGAGGGAGAAGCAGGCTCCATGCACCAGGAGCCTGACGTGGGATTCGATCCCGGGTCTCCAGGATCACGCCCTGGGCCAAAGGCAGGTGCTAAACCGCTGCACCACCCAGGGATCCCTGGTCTTTTTAATTTAGAGATGGAACAAGGTAGGTCCAGAATAGAAGGGGGACTTTGCTGAAGCTGGTGAATGCCTGAGCTGGGCTTGCAGCCCACCACTCTTGACTTGTAATCCAGTTCTAAAACTTTCTCACTACACTTCAGCATCACCTCTGCTGACCTCATTCCCTCCCAAGAAGGTTCAGGGAAAGCAGGCATTGGCATTGGTGCCAGAGGCCCCCCCCACTGCAAACTGGGCATCCCCAAGGTCCCAGCAGGGGCCAGTTTTGACATGGAGATTCAGCACATACCCAGCATTTTCACACACTCTTTTCTGTTAACTCTTCACAACATACATGATGGACTCTGATTCCATCACCCCCACTTCATAGATGGAAATCCATAGATACAGATTCCACCCCCTAGCTTGCACCAACACCAAACAACACATTGGGGCTGACACAACATTGTATGGCTTTGATCCCTTGATCTCATGTTCTTCTTGAACATTTGTCAGTATTCCATTGTATTTCTATATGTTTCCACCTTTTATCTATCTATCTATCTATCTATCTATCTATCTATCTAATCATCATTCATCCCTTCAACAAGTATTCATTGAGCGCTTATCATATGCCTTCACTGGCAAAGGCTATCAGGTGTAGCGTTACATAAAATAGAGAATGTTAGTCATCCTGAAGTTTGTCTTCTAGTGTAGAAGACGATTAACAAAATAAATAACTTCGATCAAATATTTGATAACAAGTACTAAGAGGGATAAATAGGGCAAAAAGAGGGCCATTGGTCCAGCATGGGTAGATAAGATGCCAGAAAAAGCCTCACCTAAAATACTGTCAAACTCGTCCACCCATTCCTCCACCTCTCTCTCATTTACTCATTCATTTATCCTTTAATCCATCATCCTTCCATCTAACCAATTACCCATCCAATTATACAGAAAGGTAGGCATTCAATGTTTTACTCACCTATCCATTGATCTATCCATCCATCCATCCACTTATCCAGAAATTGATTGGTTCATGAACTCACTCATTCATTCATCCATTCATCTATTCACTCCTCTGCTCTTTATTTCCTCCTGTATTTGTTCAAATACTCATTCATAATGCAGATATTCATTAAACTCCATCACAATCCTTCAACACTAGGAGAAACAAAGGAAGTGTGAGCAAGGCCGTCAGGATGGAAATTTCCCAGGCTGTCTCTGATTGTAAATTTTCAACTATGTTTTACTTAAGTACTCATGTCCCTGCAGAACCTCTGCTTGGACTCTGAGTATTCACACTGAGCTCCAGAGACATCAGATAACAGGGCAACGGTGCCAGGTGCCTTATCACAGCCTGATACTACTAAGAGGATGCTATCAGGCCTAACCTTGTCACCTTGAACCATAAATGAATAATGCACACCTTTCACAGTTAATATCATCCAGGTCATCTCCATATATCATTTGCCAAAAGGAACAGCTTCTGTCTGGGTCCAAGAGCTTTGGTACAACAGTGAAGGGCATAGTGTCTTCAAGGCAAGATGCTAGGGCTAGTTCACACTTTGAAGTTCAATTTGCCTACCTAATCCCAAAACAGAGTGTGTGGTAGATAGATTTTTAAAAAGAGAAAAGTAAAGAAGACATGACGATAATCAAAAGCAAGATGAACTCCATGTGGAACAAAGATCTAACTTATAAATGAAGCTAACACCATAGGGTGCTGAGGTTTAAGTCAAAGCAAGCAGCAGCAGGTGGGGTTTCAGATCCTACAGAATAGTATTTTTTCTTTAACTTAATATATCCACAATGTCATCATTTCAACAGGTAATCAATATAAACATTATTGATGAGATATTTCACGCTCTTTTCCTTGTACTAAATCTTTGTATGCCAGTGTGTGTTTCACACATATGGCACATCTCAACTCAGACCAGCCACACTGAAGTGCTTGATAGCAAATGTAGCCAGTGGCTATTAAACGAATATCATAGTCCTCAAGAATTGTGGTGATATTGGGGCCAAGAGGAGTAAAGTATAGGGAGTGGAGAGGAAGGCCACATTTCCTCAATCACCAGTAAGGAGGACCACTGGACATTGACACAGAGCCATTCACTTAATTAATATCATAGTGACCTTTAGAAGTAGGTATTTTTTATCCCATTTTTAACCCTGGGGGATCCTAGGCAGAGAAAGATTCAGTGTCTTGCCCACAATGGCATTGTCAGGAAGCAGTTCCATGTGAACTTAAGTCTGGGATGGCGAGGTCACGTTTGTCAGTCTGCACCTGCTGCCTTCCTGAATGTCAAGCTGTGGATAAGGGAAGCTTGCACCCTATGTGACTCTCAGCCCAGGATGTTTTTCCTCTTTCTTTGGTGACTTCCTGTCTTTCATAGTGGCAGGGGAGCTGCTCCTCTCCTACTTGCTGCCACTTAGCCATCTGGTACCATCACCTCCTCCTGCCTTCTTTTCCCTATAGTCCAGGAACCACTGGCTCTGAATATCCAGCTTTCTACCCTCCTGTCTGTCCTCAGCCCCCTTGCTAAGACGTGCATCATTTCTCCAACATTCAGTGCAAAATGACAGACAAATGGATCCTTGGAGCTGCCACCAGGAAACCAAGACCCAGACATTAAAATGAATTAAGAAAAAAAGTACCCTGTCATTTTCCTTGTTTGCTTCATCAACCCTCCAGTAAATAACCAGAAAGCACTTAGCAAGGACACAAGCTTGTAGTGTAAATAATAAGACCCCTTTGTCACTGACAAAGCTCCAGAAGCCAAGCTGGAGACGCTGCTTGGAAGAGAGGTGAGGGGTAGGTACCCTGGCTCCTCCACCTGCTCCTTTCTGCACAAACACACCACCTGAGTTTCCTCATCAGCAAATAGGGCTAATAGTCCCCATATAGTGAATTTATATACAGAGGTAACACATTGCTTTATCAAAGCTAATCATTTTATTCATGTATTATTTTATTTACGCATCCATCCATTCAAAAAGCATCTATTGAACACCTGCAAAGTGCCAGACACTGTGCTATGCCCTGGGGATTTAATAATGTGAACTCTCAATCTGTTTCGTGCTCCCTGCCCTGAGCACGTAAACTCTACAGAAGACTACGCCGTGTCCAGTTGGTTCTACAGTGCCTAGAACAACAGTGTCTGGCTGCTGTTGATTCAATGTTATCAAAAGAACAAGATTCTTGATTTCAGACTGTTCACACTCAAATGAGGATGACCATCAGGTCAAAATTCCTGTGGTGAGGGGCGGGGTGGAGAGACAGGAGATGCCAGATGCCCCGGAAACACCTAGCAAGAGCAGCCAATTTGGATTTGGATTCTTAACACAAGGTACAGCACTTAAACATTAGCAAGTATATATTATACAGTGCTTTAGAAATATGGCTATCGTCTAATGTGCAATATCATTCTAAAAACTGAAACTTTTGAGAACTGACTTATTTGTCGAACTCTGAAATTTTAGGGGAAAGGGAAAAATCATGAGAAAGTTCCTAGTATTGGTTAATACCCTATTAAAATAGCCTCTGCCTTTGGACCTGTTCCACCCCTGAGACGTGGGCTGCACCCTGGGATAAAAACCTGAAGCCCAAGATCCTGAGACACATCAGAATTTCTAGGCTTCTTCATTGGACTCTTCTTTCCAGTAAAGAAACTGTGACCCCAGCACGGTCAAAAGGCTAAGCCAAACAAGGCTTTTCTCTCTGATAGTTTGTCTAGATTCATCAGAAGTGCAGATCGCCAGCCCAGCCTGGCCATTGCCCTTCTGGCTAATCAGGAAGGTACTTTCCTCCTACCTTGGTGGAGCGAGTATAGAAATGAAGTGAGAGGAGACAGAGTGAGCTAGAGGGAGGTAAAGAGGGGGAAGGGGAGGAGAAAGAGAATCCAGACAGAGAAGAGGGTCTGTGACCAGAGGGAAAGCAGACAATAGAAACAAAAAGAATGCAGGGAAAAGACTAAAAGTAAGTGTGAGGAAGGGCAGAGATGTTAATGATGCAGAGGGAGACCCACCATGGGATTATTCATTATTACCTAAAATATTTCCTTTTCTTTCCTTTAAATATCTTTGCATGTGTGTGAGCACTTGTGTGTGTGTATGTGTGTGTGTGTATGGTGTGTACATGTGCACTCTGCTGCAAGAGGTGAGGGGAGTAGAGGTCCCAGTTAACATGTTCTGGATGTTTCTTGTCAAACTCAGATGATCTAAATCTGAGATATACATATATAATTAATCGACAACCCCCTACAACAAGCCTGTATCCCGGTTATATTCTATAGTGGGGCCCGGAATTTAAATTCACCAAACCTTATATTTGGACCTTAAAACTGGGTCACAACCAAGAATGCTATCTTCTCAGCTCTATCTGAGATTTGCCAATTAAATTTTTTTTTTAAATCTAAATTTGGAAACAGGTCATTAGCATATCATTATTGATGCTACATGCAAGCTACTTTTTTTTCCCCTCCAAGAAAAAAAAAATAATAAATCACAGCATTTCCAGCATACATTTGTTAATATAAAAATTACCATATCAATAACACGTCATTATTTGATAGGAACTGCCCTTCTCAAAAGGTGGCAACTATTGTTTGGTCCAAATGCGCATGCTCTTGGTGGAAGCTTTTATTTATTCATTATTATTATTGTGAGTTTGCTAGCTCCTGCTCCTACTGAGGAAGCTGTCGGTTCCCACCAGGGCTGACCACAGCCTTTCCTCCCACCCTCCCCATCCCTGCCCCTGTCCCACGCTCCGCAACAGTGACCTTTTGACAGAATTGCATACTCCGGCTGGGGTGAGACAAAGGAATACATTTTCCAGGGAAGAGCCATAGTGAAGTTGGGCAGATGGATCTCTGATATAAGCTCTTAATTAGGGCCGCAAGGCTGGTTGACCTCTCAGGAGACAAAAGGTGTGTTCTCAGAGCCTATGGGCTCACCTGCTCATATGCCCTTCAGACCATTAGCTGGGCGCTTCTCAGAATCCACCCAGAGAATGCAGTTCGGGGACTCGCCTTTATTCTGAGAAAGAAAAATCAGCACTTTAGCGTACAATATTCTCAGCTGCCAGATGGGAGGGGGCGGGTTGTCACGTCAATAGAATCCGATCCGATGTTTAGGTAAGACCAGGGGACAAAGATATAATTGTTCCAACATGGACCAGCCAGTACAGTAATGGTGACCTCCTGTTTGGGGGGAGGGGGGAAGAGGAGAGCGGGGTGGGGGTGGGACATGAGGAAGTCAATTTTGCCAAAGTGTTTGTCCTTCCCAGAGCATCTGCACTTGTCACTACCCTGAAACCTCCAGCGACACAGCCAGACAGACCAGACTGTCCCCATTTTCCAGAGAAGCAACCCGAGGCCCCATGAGTTAAGTAGTTATCAACTAGAAGATCCAGGGAACCAAACCCATACCTGTCCGACTCCAAAGCCTGCGCCAATCATGACCTGCTTCCATTTGCCTCCCTAGAGCCCTCTCCTCTGCCTCCCAGGTCCAGGGTCGTCCAGCTCAGGTGCCACTTAGTGTGATTATGAGTGTGTGTGTGCCGGCCAGCATCTGTACCTTCCTTCCAGAGATGCAGGCACCAAGGCTCAGAGAAGTGAGCTGATTTTCCTAAATTGTATAACTGATGCCTGCTAGAGTTGGGATGCAAGTTCAGGTGCTTTGGCTTTGTGTTAGTGGCTCTTGCTGTCTTCTCCTTTCTAGTTCAGCTAGCATGGTGACCTGGTGCATAAAGCATCTGTCCCAGCCCATCCGGTTATCCTAACTCCACAGAGATTTTAATGTTCCAACCCCAGCTGTCGATAGGTAACCCAGAACCCTGGGAAGGTTAGGGACTACCTTTGAGCCACTCAGGTCCTTGAGAGCAGGGTTGGGTCAGACTCCCATAGCTCTAACTCCTAGCTCCAGGCTGTTCTCAGCACAGTCTTCAGAACTGAACACCTGTGAGTCAGGAATCAGACCACAGGGTCCTCACTGTGCTGTTGCACACTGAAGTCCTTCCCACAAAGCCCAGTGCCCTTAATGGGGAATGCCTAGAGAGGGAGCCAGGATATGATTCACTCCCTTCTTTCCTTCCTCCCTCCCACCCTGCCTCCCTTCTCCTTTCCCTCTTTTTTAATAATATGGTTTTCTTTAAGATTTTATCTATTTATTTGAGAGAAACAGAGAGAGTGAGCAGGGGGAGTAGGAGAGGGAAAAGCAGGTTCTGCCCTGAGCAAGGTGCCGGATGCGGGTCTTGATCCAAGGACCCCGGGATCATGACCTGAGCCGACTGAGCCACCAGGTCCCCTTTCCCCAACCTTTACAGAAAAAAAAATTTTTTTTTAAATATTTGGACTTACAGAAAAGTTGCAAAAATAATGCAAAGAATTCCTGTATGTCCTTTACCCAGATTCCTTAAGTTAACATTGACCATGATCTCTATAGAATGATGGATGGATGAATGGTTAGATGATAGATAGATAGATAGATAGATAGATAGATAGATAGATAGATAATAGATAGAGACATGCATTATTATTTGTTTTCCTGGGTCATATAAGAATGAATGACAGACAAGAGCGCCTTTACCCATAAATACTTCAAGGTGTGTTTCCCCAAAATGGACATTCTCTTAAATCACCAGAGCACAATGATGAAAATCAGAAAACTAACACTAAAATGGCGCTCAACCTAACCACACATCTTCTCAAGTTTCACCAACTATCCCAATATTGTTTGTTCTGCAGAACAAAACAGAGTTACTTTTTCTGGCCCTGGACCAAATCTAGGACCCCACATTTCATCCAGTTGTCCTGCTCTGAAGTCTCCCTCATCACGCACCATTCTACAGTTTGTCTTTGCCTTTTGTGAATTGACATTTAGAGAAGACTCAGCCAGTTATTTTGCAGAATGGTCTTTCATCTGCACTTGTCTACGGTTTCCTGGTCACATCATCCAGGGCACATGTATTTAGCAGAATGACTCAGAAGCAATGTTTTGTCCCCCTTGATACATGGTCCTGGGAGGCGAGTGAGGGCAATCTGCCCCTTTATTGTTGATGTCCCCTCTAATCACTTGGTCTACCAGGTTTCTTCGCTGTGAAGTTACTCTCTTTTTCCCATTTAGGTATGAATATCCGGGTGTGAGATGTGTTGAGGCTATGCAAATACCCTGTTTCTCATCATAGCTGGGTACTTGCTATTTCTTGCCTGGATCAGTTTTTACTATGAAAGTTGCCAAATGGTGACAGTCCAATTCCTTCTACATCTCTTCGCTGATGTTCTACGGGAAGAAACAGCTTGCTCCTCTGCCTTATTCATCACTCACTCACTCATTCACTCCTTCGTATTGGTTGAGGGCTGGGGATTCATACTCAGGATTTCCTTCTTCTTTCCTCCTTTTCTACCCCGCTCCTCTCTCTCTCTCTCTCTCTCTCTTTCACACACACACACACACACACACACACACAGGATCTAACTACTCCAAATACTCTGGGGCAGGTGGCACCGAGGGCAGATGATAAAGTCTGTGGTGAGTTTGGAAGTCTGACCCCTGGACGGTGACTCCCCTTGTGGAAGGTGAGAAGAGCCAGGCCTGCTAAAAGCCCCTGTGATAGGGTTCGCTGTCTCTCCTGCCCTCAGCAGAGAGGCTTAAATATCTTCTTCTTGGACAAACAGATCAATACAAGCTTTTTAACATCTTCAATGAGAGCTCATTAATGCTCTCTGGGTGTCCTCCTGCAGCCAGCTGACCTGAGAGGAGCAGAGAAACCGAGCTGCAGACAGATAATTATTCCAGGGATAACACTTCAGATCGGCTCCTGGCAGAATGTGAATTGTTTTCCTAATTACTCAGGACAGCAGCTAGTAAGAGTGCAAACTAATTGAAAATACATTATGATTTATTTGCGTTTGCAAGGCGAGCCTGTGTGTTGGGTTAAATGCTCACGGACGCTGACTGGAATGTTCGGTTCCTCCTCTTTGCAGCCCACCCCTCAGATTGGCAGTCCATCACCAAGGCCTCTTGGGCTTGATGATGTAAAGAAGGAGATAGAATACTTTTTCTTTTTTCTTTTTTTTCTTTTTTCTTTCTTTTTTTTCTAATATCGAATACAAGAGAGATGATACTTACAAAGGCATTTTCAAAAAACTTGTGGACAGTCTATCTTTTTGGGTTTATCCCTCAAACAAATGGAGTGACTTGCTCCATACCATTTTGCCCAAATCTGAATTGTTTTTATCAGATGGTCTTTGACTTTTGAGCTCATCTCTCCCTGAGAAAAAGGGCAACAAACCCTGTTGTAAGACTATGAGGTATCATTGTGGACTCCATACGTGTCCTTTTATGAAATCTCACAGGAGCATCATTCTCTCAAAGTGTTAGGCCAGACAATAGTCTGTTTGGCCTGAAGAATTTTACTTCTTTTGGACCATGAGAATCATGAACATCTTACCCCTTTCGACCTGGCTGCCAGGAAGCTCAAAGCAAAGGGTTAAGTCCAACTTGGTTAGGTAGACCCGTATGCCATGCATTTCTATGGTAATAATACTTTTAAGCATTGCAAGCCCCATTTGTAATGCAAATATTACTTCCCCAGTCAGAAATTAAAGCAACGTAAATGAGAGCTATCAGAGCTAAATCTAGAGCCCCTGCTCATGCCAGTTTACAACACAAATCCATGCCTGGGTCTCCAAAGGCATCTTGTTGACCTGGACATGCCCTAATGCCAAGGTTGGCAACCTGTCTCTGTAAAGGACCAGATGATAAATATTTCAGGTTTTGCGGGCCATATCGTCTGTCACAAATACTCACCTCTGCCACTGAAGCACAGTAGCAGCCATAGATAATATGTCAGGGAATGAGTGTGACTGGGTTCCAATGAAACTTTATTTATGGACACTTAAATTTAAATTTGCTTTTCATGTGTCACAAAATATTATTATTCTTTCCATTTTTCTCTTTATTGACCTTTCAAGGATATAAAATCTGTTCGGAGCTTTTGGGTCCCATAAAAGCAGACAGTAGGCTGCATTTGGCTCCTAGGCCACAGTTTGCTGCTCCCTGAAATAGAGAAACAGGCGGAATACAAAGGAGAGAGATCCCTGCCATTGGAGATTGTGTCCTTCTGCAGAGTAGATAAAAAAAAAATGACTAATGTATAATTTTGAGCTAATGGAATTATGATTTAATAAAAATATTTTCTCCTTAGAATCTGTGATTTTGCAAGCTCATACTCATAAGCAGAAGTGAGGCCAGCCTCGTTTACTAGGACAGAGTGAGGGTTTGCACACAGACTGCCTTTTGTGAATGTTGTCCAAAAACCTTGTTTTTCTAAATTATTATTGTAATCCCATCCAAATAAAGGAGTCCTTCTATTCCAACAGCAGCTATCATCGACAAAATGTCCTTAACTACGCTAAAAGTTGATAGATTGGAAAAAGTCAAAGAAAGAAAGTTCTCTCCCGAACATACTTGCTGTCACATTCTCAATGAGACAATGTACATCGCCACCAGCATTGCCACCACCACATCTACCACCATCTCCCAGGATCACCATGACAACCACGATCATCTGTAAACCATCATCATCCTTTCCTTAACCACCATACCATGGCCATCCTCACATCTCCTTTCTCCACTCAAGATGTAGAGACAAATGGGACTCTGCTAGTCTTTCCCATGTCCATGAAATTCTTCTTGCCACTCCTCTTTGTCTGCATTTATATCCAGGCCTGAAAGTATATATTCACATGAATGAATAATTCCATTTTGAAAGAATTCAAAGGTGAATAATTCTCTTTTTTTAGATTCATTTATTTATTTTACACACAGAGAGAGAGAGAAAGCACGAGGGGAAGGGCAGAGGGAGGGGGAAAGAGAGGATCTCAAGTAGACTTCCTGCTGAGTAAGGAGCCTAACATGGGACTCAATCCCCAAACCTTGAGATTATGACCCAAGCCAAAATCAAGAGATGGATGTTTAACCAACTGAGACACCCAGGCACCCCTAAAGGTGAATAATTCTACAAAAAGATGTCTTTCAACTCATTATTCACAACAATGAAAATTTTGCCAATATAGACAGCAAATAATTTTTAAATGGCCAGGTAAATTAGAAAGTATCCATGTGATGGACTAGAGAGAGTTACTAAAAACCCTTTTCCAAGAGTTTAAAATATTGAAAAATGCATATTATATAGGATTGATTAAAATATAAACAACACATAGATGTTGGCTTCAGTTACAGGAAAAAAATACAGAGAAAAACAAGAAGACAAAATAACACTATAGCGCTAATAGTGGTTTTGACTGGGAGCTGCATTTGTAAGAGACTTAATTTTTGTGTTTATACTTGTCTACATATTCCAATTTTTCTCTAATAAGAAACCATAATGTTCATAATTTAAAAATACACATATTTTTAGAAAGAGGTAAATGAGCATCTTCCACTTTCAAGCTCCAATTAAAAAAAAAAAAGTCACCTCATCTGAGAAGTCATCTCTGGTTCTGTTTGAAATTAATTCCACTTCTATCTCCTTTGGCTCCCCTGGAATATAGCTTGCACATGTTAGACACATTTAATATCCTAACATGTATTTTTGATATTTGTATACATTTCTACATCCATTCAGGTGGATTCTGGCCAAAAATGTCCCTTTCATTTCTCTCCTTTCTTCCTTCCTTCCTTCCTTCCTTTCTTCCTTCCTTCCTTCCTTCCTTCCTTCCTTCCTTCCTTCCTTCCTTCCTTCCTTCCTTCCTTTCACAAATATTTATTGAGAACCTATTATAAGCCAAGTACTGTTCTAGGCACCAGGGCTATGCTGGTGAGCCGTCCTCTCACAGAGCATAGAGAATCTACGGTAGACAGTCTAATGAAAGAGACAGACAACACCCAAATACAATATAACAGAATGCCATGGTTACTGTGCATTTCATTTTTGCCTGTAACCACTCCCCCACCCCCAACATGGGCATTACATAGGCCCCAGCTGGAAGGGTAGCACACTGATGAGTCCTGAGCCCTTTTCCCCAGCCACGGAGCTTGGGTTTCATGGGTCCAAGGGGGCACCCATGAAAACACCTGATCCTTTGTCTCTCAGGTTCTCCCCTGGGACCAGGGTGCAGGGCTGAGACATGAACACCTGTCCACTAGCAGCTGGGCCAGATTCCCACCTCCGATCCCAGACAGGCCACTTCCCTGCCTGAGGACAGCCTGAGGGCCAGTGCTTCTTAAACCCATTACAACGTTTGATCAACCAGCCTTCTAGCGAAGGCCTTTGGCTACTTTTAAAACTTAGGGGAGCTCTCCAACCACTTGGAGGGAAACCTAACAGGATGTGCCTTTGTCTTGTTGAAAATTCACCTAACTAAAAAAAAAAAAAAAGAAAAGAAAAAAAAAAAAGAAAATTCACCTAACTTTCTTCCTGCTACCAGTGAAGCACTTGCTTCTCAGCCTTGGACAAGAAATATGAAAACAGAGCTGTCCATCCCAAACCAGCTGAAACATCAAGTCTCATTTTTAAAACTTCAAAAGCCACCAACCAGTATTTTTTATTTTATTTCATTATTTATGTACATTTCACCTCACCCCCAAAGGACTTGCCAAAGCTTGCAGAAATGTGCCCAGAATAAGAAAAGAGAATGATAAAGAATTTAGGAAAATTGGAAAATATTGCAGGAGAAATATTACTACACTGGGGTAAAGGTTTGTGCCCCCAAACAAGGTACTCGATCCTTCCCAGGAGTCACATAGGGCTCCGGTTTTTCCAGATGGAAACAGGATTAGTTACATGACTCACAACATCCATAAAATAAAGCAAACCATTTCGTCAGATAAGTCCTGCCCTATCTGAAAAGAGGACACAGAAAGTGCTGCAAGCTGCCCACACATCTATCTGTAGAAACCACAGTCTGTGTACAGGGAGAAGCTTCTCACAGCCCCTGCCCCCAGACAGGGCTAGTACTTGGTGTCAGTGTGGGGCTTGCATCCAGGACCTGGACAGAGGAGTGACCATCAAAACGGTTTTGTGAAGGTTCAAAGCAACCCTGTGCAGAGACACAGCCCTTGGATGGGCTGACCTAGGGTAGAAATGAGTTCTGGGGTCCTGGAGCGGTGATAGGGACAGGCAATGGAGAAAGTTCTGGGGTCAGGTAAGTGCTGGCTATCTGCAGAGAGCATTCTTTAAAAAAAAAAAAAAAAAAAAAAAGAGGGATCCCTGGGTGGCACAGTGGTTTAGCACCTGCCTTTGGCCCAGGGCGAGATCCTGGAGACCCGGGATCGAATCCCACGTCGCCCTCCTGGTGCATGGAGCCTGCTTCTCCCTCTGCCTATGTCTCTGCCTCTCTCTCTCTCTCTCTCTGTGTGTGACTATCATAAATAAATAAAATAAAATAAAATAAAAGATTTTATTTATTTATTCATGAGAGACAGAGAGCGAGAGGCAGAGACACAGGCAGAGGGAGAAGCAGGCTCCATGCAGGGACCCCAATGCGGGACCCGATCCGGGGTCTCCAGGATCACACCCTGGGCCAGAGGCAGACGCCAAACAGCTGAGCCACCCAGGGATCCCCTGCAGAGAGCATTCTTGGTATCACCAGGTTGGAGATCCTGGGAACATTTCATGTAAAGTTAAAAAACACACAGACAATTCTTGGAACACGGTGTGGGGGCAGGGATGCACTCAACCTGGGCTGAGTTGGTTTGTGTTGAATTAAAAGAAATAGGGCAGGACACTTTACCTTGAAAAAGACACATCCATTCATTTGTCTTTCTCATTCAAATAAGGCCACAGGTACCCAGAAACATAAGGATCTTCCAGTGCTGGGAATATGCGCCCCACACACTGCAGAATACACTCAACTATTTTTGGAATGTCTCTTGAGTGCTGATGCCATGGGGGAAGTGGAGACCTGGCAACACCAAGTCCCCAGTGAAGGGCACTGGCTGTAGGTAAAAAGCTCAGAGATAGAAGAAATTTAGATTCCTAGACTGTTTGACATCAACTTTAGTGATGAGGTACTCCGAATACCGGAGAAGCTGATTGCATGGTCCAAAGATGCGGAGCAGGCAAGAAAAAACCAAAACCAAAACGAAATAAAAAACTGGCAAGTGACTTGGAAGTCTCCTGATTCAAGCCAGGGTCTTTGCAGGAGGCAAAGAGCGGCTCCGTCATGTCCTTCCACTCAGTGGGTGGGACAGTGCTGAGCAGATTCCTTATGTCCACTCATCTGCTCCACGAGGCAAGCCTGCAAGCTGAGGTTCGGAGGACGCTATTTACAAATGGCAGAGCTGGCACTGGATCCGTGCCAGTCAGTGTATTTAGTCCGAGTTGAGAATCCTCACTCTCAGCACCTAGTGTGAGATAGACTTCTGTGGCCTTTCTTCCTACTATCATAAGACTCAGGAAGCACCTGGGTGGTTCAGTCGGTTGTGCGTCCAAGTCTTGATTTCAGCTCAGGTCATGAGCTCGGGGGCCTGGGATCGAGCTCAGTCTGTCTCTGCTTTCAGTGCAGTCTGCTTATCCCTCTGCTTCTCCCGCTGCTCATTCTCTCTCTCTCTCTCTCTCTCTCTCTCAAATAAATAAGTAAACAAAACAAAACAAAACAAAACAAAACAAAAAAAACTCAGGCATCCAGATTGATCATCAGGCTATTACCCAGTGAGCTGACCTCCAGGGAACTGGCAGTGGGCTATGCTGAAAGTCTCCACCTCGCTGAGAATACTTCCCCAGGGACGAGAATTCTCTCATTTCCTGGCCCCAAGATGTGCTAAAGAAACATTTTCTCTACGGCTCTCTCTTTTTCTTTTTCCCAATAGGCTTCCAGCAACCAGGCCCCTCCCTGGGGATGTGGCATTGCTTCAGGAAAGGGACAGTGCAGGACCGTTGGTTGAGCATCCATTTCTTTAGATTTAGCTCACACCGGTGTGACTTCTCTGGGACGCTGTCACGGCTGATGTGAGGCCTCCATCACTCTGAGCTGGAGTCTGTAGGAAGTGGATGCCAACATGGAGTTTGGAAACGAGATGCTTATGAAGGATCAATACCTGGGAAAGGAAGGGAGAGGAGTACAGGTAAGCTGACAGGCAGGCTACACCGGGTGGGGACCCAGCAAAGCTGCAGCAAGCCCCACTCTGGAAGGAATATTGCTTCTCAGGGACAGGCACCAGGCTGGCAGGTGGCCAGGCCCATGCACCTCCACAATTCTCCATCACCAGATGGGGGCTGTTTCTGGAAAGGCATGTATTCGGGTCTGAGAGTTGGGACTGTTTGCTGGCCACTTCCTGGCAGGGCTATCTGGGGAGTCCCTCTCTGTACCTACTCAGATATTTGTGTACTTTGTTTTATTTAATTATTACTTTATTTAATAATAAATAATATTATTATCTATGGTGGGTAATATGGTCCCCATGTTATAGATGACAGATTTGAATCCTGGCCTGTGGTCTCACGGACAGAAGGGGACAGAACAAGGGCTTGACTCTTGGTCCATCTCCACAGCCGAATGCCTGACCAGGTGCCCCAGAAGGTCTTGGTTCAAGATTCACGGAACAGATCCTGTCTCACAAAGATGCTGGTCACATTCATCATGTCCTTATGAACCGCCTACTGCACTTCCCCCACACATGTGTATTTAGTCCCAATAGAGAGTGCCACCCATTTAAGAAAAGTCCTCACCTTTGCCTCTCTGTAGGGCATTTTCGGGGGAAAGAATCACCATTCATGGAGGTAGACAGAGCAACCCCCCCAAAAAAAATCTCTCTCCAATAGCCCAACCCCCTCCTCAGACAACCCAAAAAAATTTTTGCCTCATTATCCTCCACCTCCAGGGATCAGAAGAAGATTTTTTTTCCCCTTTTGCTTCCCAAAGGAGTAAATACCTATGTCCCTGTTTTTGAGTCCCCTGGTGGTCCCAGGAAGCCCCAGATTTCTCCTTCTTGAGGAACAACAGGCAGCTCTGTCCCTTGGACTTTCTGGAGACAGGCGGATGGGGCCCTGAGAGACCCAGTCCTGCTTGGATTTGGAAAGGGGCCCTGTGCGTTTTTGCTAACACCAGGTTAATAGCCTCATCAGCCTGCAGGGTCATGCCCAGGGACACCTTTGTATCACGCCAGGAGCCTAAGTAAGTAAAGTAAATAAATGAATAAGCCTCTGTATTGCCCCCACGTAGCATAACGGTAGATTTATTCGCGATGTCGGCTTTGCCGAGCACCTGTCTCGAACAGCCTTATCACCGTGTGAGCCTGTATGGGAACCAACGTGCCCAGCTGTCATAGCACACAGCCTGCGGCGTCTTAGTATGAAAATAAGGCAGTCGGCACCTGATTGGGGGAGAATTTTTAATCTCGACAATTTGTGTCTAATTTTGGGGGTGACCAGGCTGTCAGCTGTAGCAACCCAGCCCTCCTCTGAGGTCGGCACAGGCAGCAGCTGCCACAGCCTCGACACTTCCTTTTTTTATTATTATTATTTTTCTGGGGAAAGAGGAGAGGGAGGAGGTCGGGAGGGAGAGAGAAAAAAAAGGAGAAAAGAGAGAAAGAGAGAGAGAGAGGAAAAAAAGCCGTGCTATTTCCGTCGCATTTTCAAATCCTGTTTTAGTGCAAGAATTTAATTATACATATTTTCATCATTTCTTATATTCTGACATATTAATTAAGGACGCTCTAATTCAGCTTCCGAGCACCGTTGGCTTAGCCTGTAAAAACATTTTACCGTTTTTGTGCAAATAAAAATGAAAAGGTAAAGGTAGCGCCACTCCTGGTTGTTGATACACGTGCACCCCCTCCCTCCACCACCTTCCTCCTTGTCGCTGACAAGTGAAGATCATTGTTATTTTATAAATAAGGAGATGGAGCTCCACCCGGGCTCCTGCTTGGCAGGGGCTGGTCCTGCCCTGCAGACTGACCTCTGAAAGCTGCGTGCTCCTTAGGGATGTGGCCGCCAGTCCATCTGGGGCTGGGGCGCAGGCAGTGGGGACGAAAAAGCAGGGAGCTCTATTGGGGTATCTGAAGAATGGTCCTTCTGGCCCACAGTGGTGCTGATCCAGTGTGTCTGCATCTGCAAATACCCCAGGCATCTTCATACCCTTTTATTCTACCCCTAAAAAAGTTTGGGGTCAGTACGGTTATGCCCACCTCACTCATAGGTGTCTTAAAGGAATAATCCAGTGAGGTTACAGAATGAAACCACTATGGCCCCGTCCTGCTGAAGAGGGACCATTGAAAGCATCCTGGAGTCTAAACTGGGAGGTGAGAGGTGAGTGCATCTGTTCAGAGCAAGGCTGTGGGCCTGGCTAGATACCGTGAGGGGGGTTCAAGCAGAGATGTAAAAGGTTTGACCATCCCGCATCCGATTGAAATCTCCTGGGCCACCCAGGGATAAGGAAGGTGGGAACCCGTATAAGGAGGACTGAACCCCAACAGCACGCGGGGCTTCGTGGGCCCCTCAAAGTTATGGGTCTTGCCCAAAAAACAATGACAAGCCATGAGGGAGCTTCAGGTGGGTGTGACATCGTCAAATGTGTGCTTCCAAAGATCACTCTGACTGCCACTCAAAATCATGTCTTCTGGGTTGCTACACAATAGACATCATTCTAAACCACCAGTCTCATCAATTTATTTACGTTTCTTGGTGTGTATCTACATATATTTGAATTTTATCAGATTCCGTGCTTTGCACTTTTGCTTAGGAGGTTGGCTCTGAGTACACAAATCGGGAAGCCTCAGACCAAAGCTCAAATTTGTGTGCGATCTGGAAATTCAAGGTCCGCTCTACCCCGTCTTCAAATGACCATCTTGTTTTCTCTTTCCTAGCACAGAAGCCCAGCCACAAGGATACATTTTTCCCTCTTCTGTTTCTTCCTCTTCTTTCCTTCCCTCCCTCCCTTCCTTCCCATTACTTATCTTTGCCAAGGTGATGGTAAAAGGTAGTCAAACATAGAACTTTTCTTTTATTATGTGAGATTTCAAGCCCAAGCTAGGAATTTGAGAAGGTAAACATAAAGAGTGATTTCTAAACATGGTCTGATCACAGAGGTGATATTGCACACAGTTTCGGCAGGTCTGTCAAACTTCCTGAAGCCACCATTGGTCCTTGGAGCTCAGGTTAAAAGCCTCTCCCTGAGGACCTTGCTAGTCTGGACGTCTATGGCTCTAAGGCATTTTTAATCCTCCCAGTCTCTTTGTGCACCTCCTATCTCTAGGTGACCCCAGGTTCACAGCATCACCTGGTCAAGGGACCCAATCCCTTTTCCTTTGTCGGCCTTTCTAGTGCTGGTTATCAGGAGCACAATTATGAGAAGGGGGAAGGAAGGCCCCTGCAAAACCTTGCATGGGCAAAGGATGCGCACATGATCATTTTTGCCCCTTACCTTGGCTCTTCTGGTATCACCTTTCTGTCAGTGGTACCCCAAAACTCTCTCTTTCCTTCCAACTCTAAGATACCTGCTCATCTGCACTACTATGGGCCAGGGATCTAGTACCCCCTGGTTTGTCTGCTGGGTACCATCTGCTCCTTGTACTGTAGACCTCCGCAGCTGAAGGAATAAGACAAAATCATAAGCAATTGTGCAGTACAAGTCTCCAGGGAGTGGCCACACCTCCAAACACGGGAGTTGTTCAGCTTTGCAACTTACAAAGAGAACAAATTGCTTTTCCACTCTCCAGTCACCTCTTTGGAGCTTACTAAAAACCTCTGTGAAATACTGGAAATCCCCCCCAAATAAGTGGCAGTTCTTGCCCCCTCCAGGGGGCAGGCATGGTATCAGGGAAGCTCTCCTGAGGAATGTGACACTTACAAAGCTGAGAAGGGAGATAAGGAGAAGCTCCAGATTCCTGGGGGTGGGAGTGGGCAACAGGTCAGAAGGCATGAGACATTCAATGTAGTGTGCACCGTTATGCCACTAAGTCATTCACTTTGAAATAGTTAAATTTATGTTATGTGAATGTCATCTCAATTTTACAAGCTGTATTTTCTGGGTTGGGGTATTTGGGGGAGGGGAAACAGTGTGAGGAACATAGAGAAGAGAGAGAGAGAGGGTGAGAGACATGGACATATGACACTGGGCTTCACCAACCTGGGGGATACCTGCCTGTCAGGGAGCCCCTCCCAAGGCCACTTGTTCTTGACCTGCAAACACATCTACTGAATTTATACGACCTCTCAATTCACAGCCGCTGAAAGTCTTTCTGGTTCGGCCTAGATCCCATCACCCTGATGCTTTTGCCCAACAGAATCTCCTTATTTATCATCCTCCTACTGAGGCAGATTTAGTGAGCCTTTAGACTAGCTGACTCCTTTGGGGACCCATGGACAGCATCAATACAAGGGAAAGCTACCAGCATTCACCGCCTGTGCCAAAACCAAACTCTATTGCCCACCTTGCCCTCTGCTACTGTAGCCAGTCCTGGAATTCCATCTCTAGCATTGCCCCTCGTATCCCAACCATGCCCTCCCATGTCTCCTTGGGCATAATTGCTTGTGACCCACCTCCAGCCTCTCTTGGGAACCCCCAGCCTAAAGCTCTTCCATAGGAGAACTTCCACATGGACCAGATTTCACATCTGGTTTGCACTGGCCATATCCATCCACATTCTTTACATCCACTTTACATCCACTTACATCCACTATTTACAAATAACTCATTCCATTTGTTCTGATGTGGCACTGTCCTCTCTTAAAGGACTGACCTGGGCACCAACCTGCATGCAATGGCTCATCCCAGGAAGCAGCCTCTATTATTGGGATACTTTCTGGAGTAATCTCAAGCAAGGAGAATTGGTGGCTAATCTCAGAAGTGCTGGAGAGGAGCCCGATTCTCTGAGTACCGTGACCTTTGTCTGAGACTTTCTTTCGGTTTTGGCTTCCATATCCTGTCCACTGTGGCTCCAGTCCCCCTTGCCATGTTGATTGTCCCATGGCAGTAAATGTGTCCTAAAGGCTGCCACCCATGGGTTGGTCAGCTATGATGGAAATGATCTCCAAGATATCACCACAGATTGTCTTCCACCTTAGATAGAGTCTGAACCAACCAGAGCCCTTTTGGAAGAGGATTTGATATAAATTTCCAGAGGAAAGCAGTTTGTAGTTTGTAGAAGGAGGCAGGGGCCATGAAAGTGACAAAAGAACAAGGTGACAAGATGGTGGGGCCCCAAGTGAAGAGAGCCAGGAAGACAAGCAGGAGCTGAGCGGAACCTTCTCCAAATGCTCCATAGCCTTATAAATCTGCCTGTGCGTGGGCTCCTTCTGCTTTCTCTCTTACTCAAAACCACGTGTGCTGGAAGAAGAGACTTTTGTTGAGTGAATCAACTTGAGTATGTCTGTTTTCTGAAACCCCAAAGATCACATCAGAATTCTGCAGGCAGAGCCCACTTAGGAGCCAAGGAGCGGTACGTGAAAGTCTTATTTAAGAGAAAAGAAAGAGATGCCACGCAAGATAGAGCCAAGAGACAGAAATATGGCAGTGAGTGGACAGAGAGATCTTGACACGTGCAAGGATGCCTGTGGCATTTTATTCCCTGCTAGGGCCACGCAGCATGTTGGTGTAGAGGCCTGGCCTGGCCTGGAGGTGCAGGGCCCAGATGGACACCCACGCCAAGTCCCCGAGGCCCTGAATTTAGAGAGAGCTCGTTGTTGGCTGCCTCTGGTTTGAACACAAACCTCAGAGAGAGACAAGCGTGAAAACCAGTCACCTCATCCCTGGCCCACTGGCAGTGCAGTTATGAATTATTCCCTCCCTGTGAAATCTGCAGTCATCTTGACTCTCTTAGACTTCCTTAATATACTTTGATTCAAAGCCGAAATGAGGTTTAAGCCGCTGATAGCACGTCTCGAACCACTCTGGGAAAGCGTGGCTGTGTGCTGCTGCTGGAACACTGGCAAAGGGGGATTAGGAGTCTCGGCTGAGTTCTGCTGCGCCAGCTCCGGGTTACTATTAAGAGGGACGGATTAATATCAAGTTTCGGGGATCTGGTTGCTCGCTGATACTGCTTAATTATCCAGATAAGTGATCGGTATCCAAGCATGAGTGGCAGACAGATCTCAGGGCCATCATCTTGTCTTTCCTTTCTCTCTCCATTCGTTTGTGAGAGAAAGAATTTATTCATTTAAGTATCGCAGGAATTTTTTAAGGTGCTCATTAAACTTGAAACATAGACGTCAACGTCGGCTGTGTTTTTTGTTTTGTTTTGGTTTGGTTTGGTTTGGCACACCACAGGAGAGAAAGGATGGGATTTTCTGTGGTCTGCTCCCCACAGCCCATCCATTTATTCCAGATTCTTCCTTCTCATTCAGAAGGCCCTTGTCTGTGGGACCCTAGCCTTCCTCTCCTTGTGGAGAGTGGGTTGGCCACTCCCCAGGCTCCTATCACAGACTGGGAGCATCTGCTCTCCCGCCAGCGGAGACTGGGGCAGCCGGGACAGACTCCTGGGCGGGGGAGCCCGCCCCACTGCCTCTTAGCCTTCTGTCTTGACTGGTAATTTTATCCCATGAAGACTCTTTTTTTTTCCCCCTTCTCTCTTGCTCTGTCTTCCCGACCCTGCTGCACTTGGGTTCATTGTATTACTTCTGTTGCCCTGATTAGTGCTGTCTGGCTCAAGGGGCACCCACCTGAGGCTGGGATTAAGGATCAAAAGCAGACCAAATGGGGCTGCCCGAGCTGCTCCTTGCCTTGCCTGTAAACACTATTTAGGTCTCTGACTCTGACCCATCTGCTGCTTAGCCGGGTCAGATGCACTGTCTCTTAATTAGGCACTAACTGTCCATCAGGCATCCCAATAGCTAGGCACCACCAGGACCCCTGCCCTGGGGAGAAAGCCCCTCCCCTCCTTGGCACCTCATGCAGAGATCCCCCCCCCACCCGCTGCTGTTCCGTTCTGACAACTGTCGTGTCCCATTGGACACAGCACACCAGCCAATTTCCAGTACCCAACAAAGCTGACGTCTCTGCCTAGAATGTCCCTCCTCTTTGAGAGATCCACTCTTACTCATACTTAAGTACAGCAAATGCCCTCAACCTCCACTGAATCAGGCTCATATGGAAATTATTTAAAAGCCCCAGTGCCTAGGCTCTACTTCTGAAGGATTCAATTCAATTGGTCCAGGGTGGGATCTGGGCATTAGCTTTTCTCTGTGCTTTATAGGTGTCAGGATGGAGATTCTGAGCTAAGGGTCACCCTCTGTCCACAGGTCAGACCAAACTTCCTGTGAGTCTCCAGCAGAACCCTGTCCATACCCAGAAAAACAAGAATAATCATCATGGCAGGTATCAGGGATTGAGGCCAGAGCTCTCCATGAACTGCCTCCCTTCCTCTCCATGGCTTTACACAGATGGCTCTCTGTGGGCCAACAAGGAAACTAAGGCTTGGAAAGGTGGGTGAGGCAGCCATTGCCTGTGTGTGCAAGTGCCCTACTCTAGATTGTGCTATTCTTTAGGGAAGGACTTGTGTTTTAAACTTATTTTCATCCCCATGGTGGGTTGAATTGTTATCTCCAAATGATATGCCCACCCAGAATCTCAGAACGTGACTGTTCTTGGAAGGTCTAAGCAGATATAATTAAAATCAAGATCTCTAGATGAGTTTGTCCTGCATCTGGTCGGGCCCTAGGGCCAAGAAGTCCGTATGAAAGAAGAAAAGAAGAAACAGATGCAGAGACACACAGAGGGAGGCCATGTGGAGATGGGCAGAGGCAAGTGGTGAGTCTACAAGCCATGAGCCACCAAGGATGGCCAGAAGCCATCAGAAGCTAGAAGAGAGGTGTGGAGGTATTTTCCCTCAAAGCCTCCAGAAGGAGCTACTCTCATGAACATCTTGATTTTGGACCCCTGGGCTCCTGAATGGTGAAAAAATAAACTTCAGCTTCTAGAAGCCACCAAGTTTGTGTGATTTTTTTTTTGTGACAACTGTGGGAAACTAAATACAACCTATAGCCCCTACTTACTTGGTTCCCAAGAGGCTCCCCACAAGGCCCTTGTTGAGTGAGTAAGTAGTCAGCATGAAGTACAATTCTGCTCTGAGCCAACCTCTCTGTCCCCACCCTTCTGATGATGGAGGAGATGGCTTAGTTCCCTTGAGCATTTTGCTCAAGCTGGCAAGAAGCATAGATCTGAGACCCCAGGCCTAGAGGTCATTTCAACAGAGCATAGCATGCTGCCCATGGAAAAAAGAGGACAAGACCAGGACTTAGGTCTTTACTCCTTGCCCTGAAGCCACATGCAGTTTTTCTTAGTATGGGGCCATAATGATGAAGGCCAGTCTGTATTTCCCCATGTATCCATAGGATCTAGGGTTCCAGCTGCTTCACTGGAATCCTAGGGTTTTGCTGCTATACTTTGTCCCAGCTGCTGGGATGCAGGACAATGTAGGGATGAACCAGACCCGCTGCTCCCCTTTCTATAAGATCAGCCTCCCAGTGCCTGATTCATATGCTGAGATTTTTGGTGTACTATGATTTGAGGAAATAAGAGAGAGGGTTTTCACTCCACAGATTGAAAGAAATTATTGAGATGCCTTCTAGGAAAGCTTGACATCCTTATGAACTGGGAGGAAGGAAAAGGTCATCCAGAACCCGCATTGTCAAGATTCCCTGCTATATTCTGCTTGTCATTCCCAGTATAGCCAAGAAGACAACAGGGTCAGAAGATTTCTCATTGCAGAAGCTCTTAAAGGGATTGTCCTTTCACCACTCTCTGTCCCTACCCACTTTTTGCTGGTCTATTGAAGACAAATGGGCCCATTTGGCAGAAAGGGAGAGGGTAGGGCTCCTCCATCTGTGTGCAGAGGACCCTTCCGTTTTCATGGCAGCTTGGTCTGAGGACAGGAAGCCATGTTCCTTCTGGGTTCTGTCTTTTGGCCCTTTGTTCTTGACATGTCAAGGGGACTTCAAAGAGAGATTTATGGCTCCTGCCTGAGGCACATGTGGCAGCTGGCCCAAGTTGGCTTCCAAGAATGTTTTTTTCTCTGCAGCATCCTGGAAGATGAGCCCAAATCAAGCCAAAGAAAACAGATAATTTGACTTTTTAGTCTTTGATTACTTAGAGAACAATTTGTAGACAGTGATGGCCTCCTAACAGGTCAGGGGCTTCTGGTCACACCAACCAGTCCTCCGCATGTGCCTGTGATATGCTAACGGCACTCCTGCTTCAGGCTTCAATGGTCTCTCCAACCCTCAGGATAATAGCACCACCACTTGCTGCAGCCTCTGCCCTCCTCTGCCCTCAGCAAATGATGTGCTCCCCTTCCCACTTGGTGTTCAGTCTCATTCCTCATCTTTCTTTCCTGAAGCATCATGTGGCCTCAGGGCCTCTGCCCACACTAGGTTCTCTACCAGAAATATCCCCCTACACACAATTCTCCCAGTCAGCCTCTTCTTATTCTTCAGATCTTAGCTCAATTCCTGCGGGTCCAGGAAAGCTAGGTCAGTTCCCCCCACTGCAGACGCTGTACTTTTCCCTTGCCCACAATGGTGGTAAATACAGAACTCTATGGGATGATTCAGTTGGTTACTGTCTGTCTCCGAATCTGCAATCCCAAGGGGGCAAGAGTCATATCTGCTGTGTATACCATGGTGTCCCAGAATCCAGCTGTAAGCCCAGCACATTGTCCACATCCAAAGGTTAGTGAGGGGAAGTAATGTGGCCAGGGCTGGTCACCACAGAAGGGCCAGGCCAGTCAACAAACCAGCACTGTCACATGACCTATGTCATTTAACCTTGGTCCTGTCCTATGGGCATTGATCTTTCCCTTTGCTGCCCAGGAAGTGGAGACCTACAGAACATGGCTACCTTGCCCACACCAGAGATAAGAAATCAGGGTGTAAGTGAGTGGCCTAGGAGGAGGATCTGGAGGTGAGTGGGCCACAGGGATCTTCTTCAACTATAGAAGTTTGCCCCTGGAGAAGGCGAGCAGCTGAACCTCACTCTGTGTGGCCCTGATGGTTGGAGTAGGAGGAAGGTGACAACAACAGGGAAAGAGCTATGAGGATGTGGAACAATGCACTGGAATCCTGGCTCTGCTCTTCCTATCTAAGACAAGTCACTTAACCTTTTCGGGGAATCCATATCTATGTCTAGAAATGGGAGATTAATCACACTGATTCTCCTGTCTGCATAAGGAGTGGCCGCCAATAATCTTAGACCATGAGCTCATTCAGGACACAGTCTGTGTCCTTGCCTTCTGTCCATCGCAGAGCCTACCAGACTCTTCAGCACGCAGGTAGTATTTATGGAAAATATTCTAAATTAAATTGGAGAATATAAAAAGTAATAACTACTAACACTGTCCTGGCTTTATTAGTGTATAATGCATCTTTATAGACACTAATGCATTTAAATCTCAAATTATCTGAAAGTTAGAAGATTTGAATCCAAATCCAGTGTAATGCCTGTTGTCATATTATTTTCTAGAACATTTTAACATCTTTCTCTCATCTGATCCTATCTAGTATCTTGATTACTAATTTCTGCAAATATTTACTGTGAGCCTACTATGTGCCAGGCACTATTTTAGCTGCTATGTGCTAGGAATTCAGTGGGAAGGAAAAATTCAGGTGGTCACGTAGAGGGTAGGGTTGACCTCTGACTGGGGATTTCGTAGCAGGCCAGGATCTGCAGGAAGAATCCAAGGAAGCCAGAACAGACAGGAAAAGCTGCCCAGGCTGAGGAAGCAACAGGCATGGAAGACTTGTGTGGTATGGAGCATACTAAGTGAAGAGTGATTCTCAACTGTGGGTTATTCTATAGCCGAAACGACATGTCTGGAGACACTTCTACTTGTTTACTTGTTACAACTTGGAAGGGGGTTGCTACTGACATCTAGTGGGTAGAGGCCAGGGATGGCGCTAACTCTCTGATGGCACAGAACAGCCCCCACCACAAAAAAAAAAAAAAAAAAAAAAAACTGGACACCTGTCAAAACGATGTCCAGGTTTAGAAAGCCTAGTTAAAGGGGTGGCCTGTGTAGTTAGATGAGGAAAGCAAGTAAAGGGTGTTTGGTGGGCTCCAAGGTTGGAGAGTCAGTGGGAGAGAAGCATAACCATATTGGACCAAGAGCAGTGGCAAGTCTTTGCAGAAGCAGAGGCTTGGGGTCCTGTGATGAGATATGACTTGGAGAAAGAGTCCAATGGGTGTGAGCAGACCAGAAAGGGGGAAATGGCCACTGGTACAAATAAGAGTCAAGGATTTCTAAGCATTAGGCCAGTCCAGACACACAGATGTCCCCATGATTGGTTTAATGATCTCTTGTCACCATCTTAAAATTCTTAACATTGGAACAAGGAGCCACATGTGTTCACTTTGCAAATGGCTCCACAAAATATGTAGTCCATCCGGGTAAGAAATCATGGCAATTTCTTCTAGCAGTTAAGATTACAGAAGACAGTTAATTAAAATGAGAAAGAAGGGGGGATGGGGTAATTGGGTGATGGGCATTAAGGAGGGCATGTGATGATGACCACTGGGGGTTATATGCAAGTGATGAATTATTGAACTCTGCATCTGAAACTGATGATGTACTATATGTTAGCTAACTGATTTTTTTAAGATTTTATTTATTTATTCATGAGAGACACACAGAGAGGGAGAGACACAGGCAGAGGGAGAAGCAGGCTCCATATGGGGAGCCCGACATGGGACTCGATCCCGGAACTCCAGGATCACTCCCTGAGCTGAAGGCAGGTGCTAAACCACTGAGCCACCTGGGCTGCCCTAGCTAATTGAATTTAAATTTAAAAAAATGAGACACAAGGTGACTTGCAGGAGATGGATTCAGAAATGAGGGATGGAAAGAGGCAATGCCATTTTTAGTGGTACCAGTAAGAAAACTCTTTCGGGGGACAAATGAATCAACAAAGCCTTCTCAAAATTCCTGCCAAACATGGGACTCAGACTGAGGTGTTTTTGTTGCAAAATCGTCTCAGAGTGGGTATCCACAGGGACACCTGGGCGGCTTAGTTAACTTAAACATCCAACTATTGATTTAGGCTCAGGTCACCATCTCAGGGTCATGAGATGGAGCTTTGTGTTGGGCTCTGCACTTAGCACAGAGTCTGCTTGAGATTATCTCTCTCCCTCTCCCTCTGCCCCTCCCCCCTCACTCTCTAAGTAAGTAAGTAAGTAAGTAAATAAATAAATAAATAAATAAATAAATAAATAAATAAAATCTTTTTAAAAAATGAAGTATCCATACCAGGGCAGCTTGAAAGTCAAAGGAAATGCTACTGATGACAAAGGATAAACCAGGACCATCCTGGCACACCAGAGTGTAGGGTCACTCTACTTAAAATCACTAAAGAATACACAGATGAACATTATTATGCTTAGTGCATTAGCGAAACAGGTATAATAGTAATCAACTTAATAATTTTTGACTAATAATTTTCTGTCTTTACATTACTTGCTTATCCTGACTTTACAATTTTATTTATTGTTATCATCCCCAGCCCATCAAAGGAATGGTTTCTGAAAGCAGCTCACAGGTACAGGTGGCATGAAAAATGTCACAGTCGCACTATTCTTTTGCATTTCCCTCTCTTCTGTTAAGCTGTCAACCTAGGATACCTGCATGAGGCTTCTTTACAGGAACACAGATTATAGACCAACAATCACAGTCTCTTCTTCAATGGTCTGTAGCACCACTGATGGATGGGTTAGGTTTTGAGGTGGCTGTGCCTGGCACCCCACCTGTTAAGCTAAGAGCATGGGCACATGTCTGTGTTTTTTGTTCTCAGAACTTCTTAAATTGTATATGAATTTAGAAAGCTCTTCCATTTGGATGGGTTTGGTAACAGAAAAGAGCTAACTCAAGTTTTAGTCCTTGATGTGCCGGGTTGCTCAGTGGGTTAAGCATCTGATTCTTGATTTGGGCTCAGGTCATGATTTCAAGGTCCTAGGATTGAGCCCTGCCTGGGCTCCATGCTCAGCAGGGAATCTGCTTCTCTCTCTCTTTCTCTCTCTTCCCTTCTCTCCTTTTGACCCTTTTCCTGCTCACTCTCAGAAAGAAAGAAAGAAGAGGGATCCCTGGGTGGCGCAGCGGTTTAGCACCTGCCTTTGGCTCAGGGCATGATCCTGGAGACCCGGGATCAAATCCCACGTTGGGCTCCTGGTGCATGGAGCCTGCTTCTCCCTCTGCCTATGTCTCTGCCTCTCTCTATGTGACTATCATAAGTAAATAAAAATTTAAAAAAAAGGAAGGAAGAGAAAGAAAGAAAAGAAAGAAAGAAAGAAAGAAAGAAAGAAAGAAAGAAAGAAAGAAAGAAAGAAAGAAAGGAAAGAAAGAAAGAAAGGAAAGAAAGAAAGAAAGAAAGAAAGAAAGAAAGAAAGAAAGAAAGGAAAGAAAAGAAAGAAAGAAAGGAAAGAAAGAAAGAAAGAAAGAAAGAAAGAAAGAAAGAAAGAAAGAAAGAAAGGAAAGAAAGAAAAACTTAGTTTTAGCCCTTGAACTTGCTTTCAAAAGTTGATTCTGCTTCTCCCAGGTGGGCTCACAGCAACAGTAAATGTTATGGGATGCCCAATACAGGATGCTCAAGAGTCATCATTCAGGGCAGAGGAAATGAATTAAAATCACAGAATGTTTCATAGCTTTTTTATGGGGTATGTTGGGGGGAGATACCTAGGGAAAAGTAAGATCAAATACTGCTATTTCTAAATATTATTTAATTATACAGTATTTTCAGGATACCCCAAAGGGTGGCAGATAATATGATGAACACCACTGTCCCCCAACTATCCATACATTCGTCTACTGAAAAATAGTATTGTTCTTTCTCTTCTTTTCTCTCTGTAAAATAAATTCATCATTGACAATAGTTAAGACCTGTATTCACCTCTTTCCCAAACACATCTTCCTCTTCTCTCCTTAGGGTCAACCAATTACCATATTAAATTGATGACTTCTCCTTGCCACAAAATTATACGTTTTCTTGTATCCCTAATCATAATATAAACTACTTCAGTATTAAACTTTATAATGTTTGTGATATATATGATATGTAACATTCATAAATCTTCCACCCCCTTCCATTTTCCTAAAACACAATAATTTGGTTTTTTTATCATGTTACTATGTGTATCTCAATTTCATGCACTTTAATTGCTGTGTAGTACATGACAGTATGGATATAGCACAATTTTAATTCATTCTTCTGTTGATGGACATTTAGGTTGTTTCTGTTTTCTGCTGTTACAAACAATGCCACAGTGAAAATTCTCTCACATGGCTCCCCTCTGTAGAGTTTCTCTAGGGTACGTAGTTAGAAATGGAATTCTTGGGTCACAGAACATGAATGAATGTCTTCAATCTAAGTAGATATTGTCATTCATTTTCCAAAGTATTTGTACCAATTTATACTCCTGCAGCTATGTCTAAAACATTCCACTTATACATATCCTTGTCAATTCTTAGTATTATCAATTTACTTTTAAAAATTGTCATTCTCATGGTATTTTGTCTACTTGATTTATAGTGATGTTGCATTTCTTTTGACGTCTTTGGTGTTCCAGATTTCCTTTCTGCTGAACTGGTTATTCATATCCTTTGCCAAGTTTTGTTCTCTATAGTTGCTTATATTATTTCTTATTGTTTTGTAGGTATTTATATATTCTAATTACTGATGTCTTTTTGGTTATACTCATTGCTTTACATTTTCAATTTTTATGGTGTCATTAGTGATTTCTGTAACAATTAGTCTCTCCATTTCGATTAGAGATTCATGTGCCCTGTATTAAAAAAAAATAAAAAGAACTTTTGCCTAACTTAAGACCATAAAGATATTGTCTTTCATTTTCTTTTGAGGTTTGCTTTTTATACAGGTCTTTAACCCACTTGGAATGCACTTCATGAATGGAGTGACATAGAAAGTCTAATTCTCTTCTTATTCTCAAAGCAAAACCAATTATCTTGCACCATCCATCAAATAGTCCATCATTTCCAAATTGTGGCAGGAGCTAATAAACTATTCATCAAAGTTAATTTCTCTTTCTCCTTCCAGCAAACTGGACAGTCAGTCTTGGAGTTTGTTGGTGCAATACCATTGAGTTCTAGCCAATAGCACAGGAGTGGTTATGATGTGTACACCTTCAAGCCTGGCCCACAGAAACAGTCCTGCCCACAGCCCCCGAGCTTCCCTCCCCACTAACTTGAGTTAGTTGATTGAGGTGGACAGGGACACTATATAGGAAGATCCTAAAATTATGAGATGGAAAACATAGGTCCTTGAAAACATATCTTCTTTCAGGAGAAGCAGCTAGCAATCAGCACTTCTTGTGAGTTATAAATTAATTTCTATTTGATCAAAATATTGTGGTATTTACTCGTTCTGCACTGGCTTTTTCTAATCAGTATTGCCACCTATATCATAAATGAGGTTTACATATATGTATGGGCCAGGCTCTAGATTATCTGTTCCATCTTGTTTCATCTTTATTTTGCTCCCTGTCCCCATTGTTAGTATAATTTTATAGTAAATATTCACATCTGAGATGTCAAGTGTCACCACACTAATCTTTATAATCCCTTTGGTTTATCTTGGCCCATAGCTCTATCATAAATTTTAGAATAAGTTGTCAAGCTCCATGAAACTCCCAGAGATTTTTTTTAGAATAGCATTGAATTTATAGATTGAATCGGATAGAATTGTCATCTCAACATCATTGCATTATTCCAACACATATCCCATATATATAAAATAAGAATATATATACATATAAAATAAGAATATATATATAAAATAATAACATACATATTCTTATTTTATGACAGATATATGTCCTTATTTTTACATACATATAATTGTACACACACACACAACCATAGTTAAAGTTTGTAAAATGAATAGTTTCTATAGAATTGCAAAATTTTAGATTTATTGCGTGGTATTCTGTATTTTTGTTGCTATTATAAATACTGTTTTTAAAGTACCATTTACTAATCATGGCTTTTTATTGAAATATGACCAGTTGAGTAAGTCAGACATGTATCCAACCAACTTGCTGAAATCCACTTATTAATAATTCCAGTTTGATTTAGTTTCTTATAATCTTATTGATAGTGCAATTCTTGTATTGATTTGTCTTAATTCCTGTCCTAGCTAGTCCAACACAATGCTGGACGAAGCAGTGACATGGAAGCCACTTGTCTTTATTTAACTGTTACTAGAATACAAATGTTTATCAGTGAGTATGCCATTGGTTTCTGAACGTTCACAGAGCTAATTTCTATTTCTAGTCTGCTAAGAGATTTTTTAAAGTTATAAATAGGTTTTCAGCTTCAACAATGGCTCTGCATCGGTTGTTTATATAGCACTTACTCCTTTATTCTGCTGATATGGTAAAATATATCAATTTGTCGTTTAATTTAAAATTATCCTTATGTTTCTAGGTTAATCTCAGATGGATTATTTTGCACATTAATTAATTTTGTAGTATTTAATTTCAAATTATGGCATCTATATTCAGAAATTAAATTTATTCATAAATGAAATTGTCCACAATTTTATTTCCTCACAGTATTTCTCTAATCTTGGTACCGAAGTTTTTCATTTTATAAAATGAAGGGTGGAATATTCTCTCATCTTTTTCTATTCTATTGATCAGATAGGAGAAAGTAAATATTAAATCTTCCCTGACTATTTGGTTGAATTAGCATATAAAATTCATTGCTCTTTTTTTAAAATAATAATCATTAACTAGTGATTCAATTTTTAAATTGTATTTGGCTTTTCCAGTTGTTTGTGAAGCATGTTTTACAAATTTGATTTTTCTAGGAATTTTTCCATATATATTTTTCAAATTTATGATAGAATATTTTTCATGGCTTCCTCCTGTGACTTCACTCTCTTCTTAACTTGCAGTTGTGTTCTTTTATACCTATTTTTTTATTTTAAGCTTCTCTTTCTTAGCTTATTCTTGATAGCCAGATATAACTATATTAGTATTTGCAAAGAGTTCAAATTTAATTTTGTTCATTTTCTTCTATGTTTCTTTAATTTTATTACTTTATCTCTGCTCCTACTTATTTGATTCCATCTTTCTTTTTTTAAAGATTTGCTTCTATGTTCGTTTTAAGATTTCATTTGCATCCCAGGTCACTAACTTTGTCTCTTTTTTCTATTAAGGGCAATTAAGGCTATTAATTTCCCTGTAAATCTTGCTTTAGCTGCATATCACAACTTTGACTATAGTGTGTTCATTATAATCCATCCTTCTTAATATTTAGGCTTTTACTACCATTTATGTTTATTTTTTTTAGGTTTAGTTGCATTTACAAATGTATGAGTAGCATTCATATAAAATGGAACCACATTATAAATTTAAAAAGGGGATTTAAGTAATACACAGTATTGCAAAATGAAATATCAAAAAGCAAACAATGCTATAATTCTGAAATACTAACTATAGGAGTAGCTGTCTCCTACAGGACTGGAATAAAAAAAAAGAAAGAAAGAACTGGTGCTCAGAGTTCCGTGGAGTGGATGGTACTCTGCTACTTGTGGTGCCTTAAGCAAGCACTGGGATTAGTTCTAGGGTGCTGAATATATTGAGGATGGAAGAAACGGATGCTGTTGGGGTGAGACTGGCAGGAACAGTAAGACAGAAAGTACTGTCTTCCCTCCTACCACCTTCAAGCCATCCTCTAGTGCCTCCAATTGGTCAAAACCCACAGGAAGCCCGATGACAAGAATGTTTGGGAAATGGGATTGGTCAAGTCCCAGCCCCAGCATCACAGAACAAACATAGTTGGTGGGTTTTGAGTGTAAAGCCAACAAATAATTAGCCAATGAAACATGTTTCTAAATTATTTTAGTTAGTGATATCTAATTCTAGTGTTTTTTTCTGTTTACCTCTGCGCACCAAAAAGACATAATTTCCGGGGGGGGGGGGGGGGCGGGGTTTCAAACTGAAGCTGGTGACTACTATAATTCAGAAAGAAATAGACTCGATTCAGCACCTAACACATGCTAGTCTACTGTAGCCTTGTGCAATAAAAATAGAATGCCAGCTACGTATGTAATTCAGAATTTCCTACTAGCCATATTAAAATAAAATGAAACATGTGAAATTACTTTTAACAATATATTTAACTCAACTCAGTATATCCAAGACATCAACCTTTCAACATGTAAGATAAAAATAACTAATAAAATATTTGTTTATTTATTTATTTATTTATTTACTTACTTATTTTAAGCTCTATGTCTTTGAAATCCAGTGTTTATATTACACTTTCAGAACTCTGATTTACGGGCTAAACTTTCATCAGAAATAATTTGTCTGTGTTTAGATTTTACCAAATTTACAATTGAAAAATGGTTCACATACCCACATTATCCCAAAAATACTTAAAATTTTCCATTAACTAAATCAAGTATGGGTTTTTAAATTATAATTAAAATTAATTACAACTGGCGTTATATGCAACTGATAAATTATTGAACACTACATCTGAAGCTAATGATGTACTATATGTTGGCTAATTGAATTTAAATTAAAAAAGAAAGATACTTTCTACACAGACTTGTTTCTCTAAATAAAATAAAATTAATTACAAACAAATAAGATTATTTTTTCCCTCAATCTCAGTAGCAGCATTTCAAATTTTCAGTAGCTACATGTGGATGGTGGCTGCCATTTTGGTAAGCACAGATCTAGAAGATACTGTAAGAACAAGATGAAATACACATATTACAGATTTTTTTTCAGTTGGGGCAACTATAACAGTAAAACTAAAAATAGTAAAACTGAGTAGTAAAATGTCTTCCTCCTGGGCTTCAGGGACTAAATGCAAACATAATTTCCTGGATAAAAAAAAAAAAATAGACATTGTTAAAGGATTTTATATTTCTTCCTGAACTTTTGATCTATAATTACAGATCCTCGGGATAGTATTAGCTTTTGGGGGGGGAGGGGTTGATAGTATTATCTTATTTCTATCTTCAACTCATCATTTATCCATCCATCCATCAATTCATTTTTTTCTTCCTGTAGATGCTCCCAAAACACCTATCTACTAACTAGAGACAGTGATAGGATTGAGAGATAAAGATGAATAAGATATAATCTCTATAATCAAGTAGATGTAGCTATCTACATAAACAAGTTTTTGCAAATCGAAGCAATAATATAAGAGACATGTAAACAAAGTGTATAGTGAGAGTAAACAAAGAGAGTGACAAATTCTGGTGGTAGGTGGAAGAGATGGTTCTAGGAGAGGGAACAGAAAGAGTACATCCAAGCTAAAACACTAGGATGTGTTTGATGATTAGATGTAGTGTGGGTGGAGTGTGGGTGTGTAGAGGAGAGAATCCCAGGATTATGAGCTTGGGCCCTAGCCCTAATGGCCTGGGCCAGGTGTCTGAGTTTTCCATGGGTGGTGTGGACTTCCTGGAGAGAAATAAGAAATGGCAAGATCAGATGTGTGTTTGGTAAAGATCATTCTCCAGAGTAGTGATGGAAAGTAGAACCAACAAACAACTGAATACTCACATTAACTGTTTTATTCTCTGTTTGTGAGATGTGCTCTGTCATATGCTTTTCTTGACCTTTTCTTTGAACGTTTCAGATAACTGTTGATTCCCGGTATCTTGAAATAAGCTGTCCCTAGTATGATCTTTGAAAAAATAGTTTACCTAAATTTCCTGTTTGAGAACCACAGTCTTCAGTGATGAATGAATGAGTAGCAAATTACTCAAGAGGTAGAAGTCACTGACTACATCCAAAAGACACATGATTTGTTCCTTTTTTGTATTACCAGAAGTATTTGATTTTCTTTTTCTTTTGTATATTTTTTTATTAGAGTTTGATTTGCCAACATATAGCATAACACCCAGGGCTTGCCCCATCAAGTGCCCTCCTCAGTGCTTGTCATCCAGTCACCCCATCTTCCTCTCACCCACTTCCCTTACCACCACCCCTTGTTTGTTTCCCAGAGTTAGGAGTCTCTCATGTTCTATCACCCTCACTGATATTTCCCACTCATTTTCTCTCCTTTCCCCTTTATTCCCTTTCACTGTTTTTATATTCTCCAAATGAATGAGAACATATAATGTTTGTCCTTCTCCGATTGACTTACTTCACTCACCATAATACCCTCCAGTTATATCCACGTTGAAGCAGATGGTAGGTATTTGTCATTTCTAATGGCTGAGTAATATTCCATTGTATACATAGACCACAGCTTCTTTATCCATTCATCTTTAAATGGACACTGAGGCTCCTTCCACAGTTTGGCTATTGTGGACATTGCTGCTATAAACATCGGGGTGCAGGTGTCCCGACGTTTCATTGCATCTGTATCTTTGGGGTAAATCCCCAGCAGTGCAATTGCTGGGTCGTAGGGCAGATCTATTTTTAACTCTTTGAGGAACCTCCACACAGTTTTCCAGAGGGGCTGCACCAGTTCACATTCCCACCAACAGTGCAAGAGGGTTCCCTTTTCTCCGCATCCTCTCCAGCATTTGTGGTTTCCTGCCTTGTTAATTTTTCCCATTCTCACTGGTGTGAGGTGGTATCTCATTGTGGTTTTGATTTGTATTTCCCTGATGGCAAGGGAAGCCGAGCATTTTCTCATGTGCTTGTTGGCCATGTCTATGTCTTCCTCTGTGAAACTTCTGTTCATGTCGTGTGCCCATTTCATTATTGGATTGTTTGTTTCTTTGCTGCTGAGTTTAAGAAGTTCTTTATAGATCTTGGATACTAGCCCTTTATCTAATAGGTAATTTTAAAATATCTTCTCCCATTCTGTAGATTGTCTTTCAATCTGTTGACTGTTTTCCTCACTGTGCAGAAGCTTTTTATCTTGATTAAGTCCCAGTAATTCATTTTTGCCTTTGTTTCCCTTGCCTTCATAGATGTATCTTGCAAGAAGTTGCTGTGGCCAAGTTCAAAAAGGGTGTTGCCTGTGTTCTTCTCTAGGATTATGATGGATCCTTGTCTCACACTTAGATCTGTTATCCATTTTGAGTTTATCTTTGTGTATGATGTAAAAGAATGGTCTCGTTTCATTCTTCTGTACATGGCTGTCCAATTTTCCCAGCAACATTTATTGAAGAGACTGTTCTTTTTCCATTGTATAGTCTTTCCTGTTTTGTCGAATATTAGTTGTCCATAGAGTTGAGGGGACATTTCTGGATTCTCTATTCTGTTCCATTGATCTATGTGTCTGTTTTTGTGCCAGTACCACACTGTCTTGATGATCACAGCTTTGTAGTACAACCTGAAATCTGGCATTGTGATGCCCCCGGCTCTGGTTTTCTTTTTTAATATTCCCCTGGCTATTCAGGGTCTTTTCTGATTCCACACAAATCTTAAGATGATTTTTTCCAACTCTCTGAAGAAAGTCCATGGTATTTTGATAGGGATTGCATTAAAAGTATAAATTGCCCTGGGTAGCATTGATATTTTCAAAATATTAATTCTGCCAATCCATGAGCATGGGATATTTTTCCATCTCTTTGTGTCTTTCTCAATTTCTTTCAGAAGTGTTCTGTAGTTTTTAGGGTATAGATCCTTTACCTCTTTGGTTAGGTTTATTCCTAGGTATCTTACGCTTTTGGGTGCAATTGTAAACTGGGATTGACTCTTTAATTTCTCTTTCTTCAGTCGCATTGTTAGTGTATAGAAATGCCACTGATTTCCGGTGATTGATTTTGTATCCTGCCACACTGCCAAACTGCTGTATGAGTTCTAGCAATCTTGGGCTGGAGTCTTTTGGATTTACTATGTACAGTATAATGTCATCTGCGAAGAGGGAGAGTTTGACTTCTTTGCCAATTTGAATGCCTTTTATTTCTTTTTGTTGCCTGATTGCTGAGTCTAGGACTTCTTGTACTATGTTGAATAGCAGAGGTGAGAGTGGACATCTCTATCGTGTTCCTGATCTTAGGGAGAAAGGCTCCCAGTGCTTCCCCACTGAGAATGATATTTGCTGTGGGCTTTCCGTAGATGGCTTTCAAGATGCTGAGGAATGTTCCCTCTATCCCTACACTCTGAAGAGTTTTGATCAGGAATGGATGCTGTATTTTGTCAAATGCTTTATCTGCATCTATTGAGAGGATCACATGGTTCTTGTTTTTTCTCTTGTTGATATAATCAATCACATTGATTGCTTTATGAGTGTTGAACTAGCCTTGCATCCCAGGGATAAATCCCACTTGGTCATGGTGAATAATCTTCTTTGTGTGTGTTGTGTGTGTGTGTGTGAATAATCTTCTTAATGTACTGTTGGATCCTATTGGCTAGTATCTTGTTGAGAATTTTTGTTTTTTGTTTTTTTTTTTTTAACTTTTATTGGTGTTTAATTTACCAACATACAGAAAAACACCCAGTGCTCATCCCGTCAAGTGTCCACCTCAGTGCCCGTCACCCATTCCCCTCCAACACCCGCCCTCCTCCCCTTCCACCACCCCTAGTTCGTTTCCCCGAGTTAGGAGTCTTTATGTTCTGTCTCCCTTCCTGATACTTCCCAACATTTCTTTTCCCTTCCTTTATATTCCCTTTCACTATTATTCATATTCCCCAAATGAATGAGAACATACACTGTTTGTCCTTCTCCGATTGACTTATTTCACTCAGCATAATACCCTCCAGTTCCATCCACGTTGAAGCAAATGGTGGGTATTTGTCGTTTCTAATTGCTGAGTAATATTCCCATTGTATACATAAACCACATCTTCTTTATCCATTCATCTTTCGATGGACACCGAGGCTCCTTCCACAGTTTGGCTATTGTGGCCATTGCTGATAGAAACATCGGGGTGCAGGTGTCCCGACGTTTCATTGCATCTGAATCTTTGGGGTAAATCCCCAACAGTGCAATTGCTGGGTCGTAGGGCAGGTCTATTTTTAACTCTTTGAGGAACCTCCACACAGTTTTCCAGAGTGGCTGCACCAGTTCACATTCCCACCAACAGTGTAAGAGGGTTCCCTTTTCTCCGCATCCTCTCCAACATTTGTTGTTTCCTGCCTTGTTAATTTTCCCCATTCTCACTGGTGTGAGGTGGTATCTCATTGTGGTTTTGATTTGTATTTCCCTGATGGCAAGTGATGCAGAGCATTTTCTCATGTGCTTGTTGGCCATGTCTATGTCTTCCTCTGTGAAACTTCTGCTTCATGTCGTGTGCCCATTTCATGATTGGATTGTTTGTTTCTTTGCTGTTGAGTTTAAGAAGTTCTTTATAGATCTTGGATACTAGCCCTTTATCTAATAGGTCATTTTAAAATATCTTCTCCCATTCTGTAGATTGTCTTTCAATCTGTTGACTGTATCCTCACTGTGCAAAAGCTTCTTATCTTGATTAAGTCCCAGTAATTCATTTTTGCTTTGTTTCCCTTGCCTTCATAGATGTATCTTGCAAGAAGTTGCTGTGGCCAAGTTCAAAAAGGGTGTTGCCTGTGTTCTTCTCTAGGATTATGATGGATCCTTGTCTCACACTTAGATCTGCTCATCCATTTTGAGTTTATCTTTGTGTATGATGTAAAGAATGGTCTCAGTTTCATTCTTCTGTACATGGATGTCCAATTTTCCCAGCAACATTTATTGAAGAGACTGTTCTTTCTTCCATTGTATAGTCTTTCCTGCTTTTGTCGAATATTAGTTGTCCATAGAGTTGAGGGTCCACTTTCTGGATTCTATATTCTGTTCCATTAATCTATGTGTCTGTTTTTGTGCCAGTACCACACTGTCTTGATGATCACAGCTTTGTAGTACAACCTGAAATCTGGCATTGTGATGCCCCCGGCTCTGGTTTTCTTTTTTAATATTCCCCTGGCTATTCAGGGTCTTTTCTGATTCCACACAAATCTTAAGATGATTTTTTCCAACTCTCTGAAGAAAGTCCATGGTATTTTGATAGGGATTGCATTAAAAGTATAAATTGCCCTGGGTAGCATTGATATTTTCAAAATATTAATTCTGCCAATCCATGAGCATGGGATATTTTTCCATCTCTTTGTGTCTTTCTCAATTTCTTTCAGAAGTGTTCTGTAGTTTTTAGGGTATAGATCCTTTACCTCTTTGGTTAGGTTTATTCCTAGGTATCTTATGCTTTTGGGTGCAATTGTAAACAGGATTGACTCTTTAATTTCTCTTTCTTCAGTCGCATTGTTAGTGTATAGAAATGCCACTGATTTCCGGTGATTGATTTTGTATCCTGCCACACTGCCAAACTGCTGTATGAGTTCTAGCAATCTTGGGCTGGAGTCTTTTGGATTTACTATGTACAGTATAATGTCATCTGCGAAGAGGGAGAGTTTGACTTCTTTGCCAATTTGAATGCCTTTTATTTCTTTTTGTTGCCTGATTGCTGAGTCTAGGACTTCTTGTACTATGTTGAATAGCAGAGGTGAGAGTGGACATCTCTATCGTGTTCCTGATCTTAGGAGAAAGGCTCCCAGTGCTTCCCTATTGAGAATGATATTTGCTGTGGGCTTTCCATAGATGGCTTTCAAGATGCTGAGGAATGTACCCTCTATCCCTACACTCAGAAGAGTTTTGATCAGGAATGGATGCTGTATTTTGTCAAATGCTTTATCTGCATCTATTGAGAGGATCATGGTTCTTGTTTTTTCTCTTGTTGATATGATCAATCACATTGATTGCTTTATGAGTGTTGAACTAGCCTTGCATCCCAGGGATAAATCCCACTTGGTCATGGTGAATAATCTTCTTTTGTGTGTGTGTGTGTGTGTGTGTGTGTGTGTGAATAATCTTCTTAATGTACTGTTGGATCCTATTGGCTAGTATCTTGTTGAGAATTTTTGTTTTTTGTTTTTTTTTTTTTAACTTTTATTGGTGTTTAATTTACCAACATACAGAAAAACACCCAGTGCTCATCCCGTCAAGTGTCCACCTCAGTGCCCGTCACCCATTCCCCTCCAACACCCGCCCTCCTCCCCTTCCACCACCCCTAGTTCGTTTCCCCGAGTTAGGAGTCTTTATGTTCTGTCTCCCTTCCTGATACTTCCCAACATTTCTTTTCCCTTCCTTTATATTCCCTTTCACTATTATTCATATTCCCCAAATGAATGAGAACATACACTGTTTGTCCTTCTCCGATTGACTTATTTCACTCAGCATAATACCCTCCAGTTCCATCCACGTTGAAGCAAATGGTGGGTATTTGTCGTTTCTAATTGCTGAGTAATATCCATTGTATACATAAACCACATCTTCTTTATCCATTCATCTTTCGATGGACACCGAGGCTCCTTCCACAGTTTGGCTATTGTGGCCATTGCTGATAGAAACATCGGGGTGCAGGTGTCCCGACGTTTCATTGCATCTGAATCTTTGGGGTAAATCCCCAACAGTGCAATTGCTGGGTCGTAGGGCAGGTCTATTTTTAACTCTTTGAGGAACCTCCACACAGTTTTCCAGAGTGGCTGCACCAGTTCACATTCCCACCAACAGTGTAAGAGGGTTCCCTTTTCTCCGCATCCTCTCCAACATTTGTTGTTTCCTGCCTTGTTAATTTTCCCCATTCTCACTGGTGTGAGGTGGTATCTCATTGTGGTTTTGATTTGTATTTCCCTGATGGCAAGTGATGCAGAGCATTTTCTCATGTGCATGTTGGCCATGTCCATGTCTTCCTCTGTGAGGTTTCTCTTCATGTCTTTTGCCCATTTCATGATTGGATTGTTTGTTTCTTTGGTGTTGAGTTTAATAAGTTCTTTATAGATTTTGGAAACTAGCCCTTTATCTGATATGTCATTTACAAATATCTTCTCCCATTCTGTAGGTTGTCTTTTAGTTTTGTTGACTGTATCCTTTGCTGTGCAAAAGCTTCGTATCTTGATGAAGTCCCAATAGTTCATTTTTGCTTTTGTTTCTTTTGCCTTCGTGGATGTATCTTGCAAGAAGTTACTGTGGCCAAGTTCAAAAAGGGTGTTGCCTGTGTTCTCCTCTAGGATTTTGATGGAATCTTGTCTCACATTTAGATCTCTCATCCATTTTGAGTTTATCTTTGTGTATGGTGAAAGAGAGTGGTCCAGTTTCATTCTTCTGCATGTGGATGTCCAATTTTCCCAGCACCATTTATTGAAGAGACTGTCTTTCTTCCAATGGATAGTCTTTCCTCCTTTATCAAATATTAGATGGCCGTACATTTCAGGGTCCACTTCTGGGTTCTCTATTCTGTTCCATTGATCTATGTGTCTGTTTTTGTGCCAGTACCACACTGTCTTGATGACCACAGCTTTGTAATACAACCTGAAATCTGGCATTGTGATGCCCCCAGCTAAGGTTTTCTTTTTTAAAATTCCCCTGGCTATTCGGGGTCTTTTCTGATTCCACACAAATCTTAAAATAATTTGTTCTAACTCTCTGAAGAAAGTCCATGGTATTTTGATAGGGATTGCATTAAACGTATAAATTGCCCTGGGTAACATTGACATTTTTACAATATTAATTCTGCCAATCCATGAGCATGGAATATTTTTCCATCTCTTTGTGTCTTCCTCAATTTCTTTCAGAAGTGTTCTATAGTTTTTAGGGTATAGATCTTTTACCTCTTTGGTTAGGTTTATTCCTAGGTATCTTATGCTTTTGGGTGCAATTGTAAATGGGATTGACTCCTTAATTTCTCTTTCTTCAGTCTCATTGTTAGTGTATAGAAATGCCATTGATTTCTGGGCATTGATTTTGTATCCTGCCACGCTACCAAATTGCTGTATGAGTTCTAGCAATCTGGGGGTGGAGGCTTTTGGGTTTTCTATGTAGAGTATCATGTCATCGGCGAAGAGGGAGAGTTTGACTTCTTCTTTGCCAATTTGAATGCCTTTAATGTCTTTTTGTTGTCTGATTGCTGAGGCGAGGACTTCCAGAACTATGTTGAACAGCAGTGGTGAGAGTGGACATCCCGGTCTTGTTCCTGATCTTAGGGGAAAGGCTCCCAGTGCTTCCCCATTGAGAATGATATTTGCTGTGGGCTTTTCGTAGATGGCTTTTAAGATGTCGAGGAAAGTTCCCTCTATCCCAACACTCTGAAGGGTTTTGATCAGGAATGGATGCTGTATTTTGTCAAATGCTTTCTCTGCATCTAATGAGAGTATCATATGGTTCTTGGTTTTTCTCTTGCTGATATGATGAATCACATTGATGGTTTTACGAGTGTTGAACCAGCCTTGTGTCCCAGGGATAAATCCTACTTGGTCATGGTGAATAATTTTCTTAATGTGTTGTTGGATCCTATTGGCTAGTATCTTGTTGAGAATTTTTGCATCCATGTTCATCAGGGATATTGGTCTGTAATTCTCCTTTTTGGTGGGGTCTTTGTCTGGTTTCGGAATTAAGGTGATGCTGGCCTCATAGAACGAATTTGGAAGTACTCCATCTCTTTCTATCTTTCCAAACAGCTTTAGTAGAATAGGTATGATTTCTTCTTTAAACGTTTGATAGAATTCCCCTGGGAAGCCATCTGGCCCTGGACTCTTGTGTCTTGGGAGGTTTTTGATGACTGCTTCGATTTCCTCCCTGGTTATTGGCCTGTTCAGGTTTTCTATTTCTTCCTGCTCCAGTTTTGGTAGTTTGTGGCTTTCCAGGAATGTGTCCATTTCTTCTAGATTTCCTAATTTATTGGCGTACAGCTGTTCATAATATGTTTTTAAAATCGTTTGTATTTCCTTGGTGTTGGTAGTGATGTCCCCTTTCTCATTCATGATTTTATTAATTTGAGTCTTCTCTCTCTTCTTTTTAATAAGGTTGGCTAATGGTTTATCTATCTTATTAATTCTTTCAAAGAACCAACTCCTGGTTCTGTTGATCTGTTCCACAGTTCTTTTGGTCTCGATATCATTGAGTTCTGCTCGAATTTTAATTAACTCTCTTCTTCTGCTGGGGGTGGGGTCTATTTGTTGCTTTTTCTCTAGTTCCTTTATGTGTAAGGTGAGCTTTTGAATTTGAGATCTTTCCAGTTTTTGAATGTATGCTTGTATTGCGATGTATTTCCCCCGCAGGACTGCTTTTGCTGCATCCCAAAGATTTTGAACGGTTGTATCTTCATTTTCATTAGTTTCCATGAATCTTTTTAATTCTTCCTTAATTTCCTGGTTGACCTTTTCATCTTTTAGCAGGATGGTCCTTAACCTCCACGTGTTTGTGGTCCTTCCATATTTCTTGTTGTGATTAAGTTCTAATTTCAAGGCATTATGGTCTGAGAATATACAGGGGACTACCCCGATCTTTTGGTATCGGTTCAGACCCGATTTGTGACCCAGTATGTGGTCTATTCTGGAGAAAGTTCCATGTGCACTTGAGAAGAATGTGTATTCAGTTGAGTTTGGATGTAAAGTTCTGTAGATATCTGTGAAATCCATCTGGTCCAGTGTATCATTTAAAGCTCTCGTTTCTTTGGAGATGTTGTGCTTAGAAGACCTATCCAGGGTAGAAAGAGCTAGATTGAAGTCACCAAGTATAAGTGTATTATTATCAAGGTATTTCTTGAGTTTGGTTATTAATTGGTTTAAATATTTGGCAGCTCCCACATTCGGGGCATATATATTGAGGAGTGTTAAGTCCTCTTGTTGGATAGATCCTTTGAGTATGAGATAGTGTCCCTCTTCATCTCTCACTATAGTCTTCGGGGTAAATTTTAATTTATCTGATATAAGGATGGCAACCCCTGCTTTCTTTTGAGGACCATTTGAATGGTAAATGGTTCTCCAACCTTTTATTTTCAGGTTGTAGGTGTCCTTCTGTCTAAAATGAGTCTCTTGTAGACAGCAAATAGATGGGTCCTGCTTTTTTATCCAGTCTGAAACCCTGCGCCTTTTGATGGGGTCATTAAGCCCGTTCACGTTCAGAGTTACTATTGATAGATATGAGTTTAGTGTCATCATATCTATTCAGTCCTTGTTTCTGTGGATTGTTCCACTGAACTTCTTCTTAAAGGGGAATTTTAAGAGTCCCCCTTAAAATTTCTTGCAGAGCTGGTTTGGAGGTTACATATTCTTTCAGTTCCTGCCTGTCTTGGAAGCTCTTTATCTCTCCTTCCATTTTGAATGAAAGCCTTGCTGGGTAAAGTATTCTTGGTTGCATGTTCTTTTCATTTAGGACCCTGAATATATCCTGCCAGCCCTTTCTGGCCTGCCACGTCTCTGTGGAGAGGTCTGCTGTTACCCTAATATTCCTCCCCATAAAAGTCAGGGACTTTTTTTCTCTTGCTGCTTTAAGGATCTTCTCCTTATCTTTGTAATTTGCAAGCTTCACTATTAAATGTCGAGGTGTTGAACGGTTTTTGTTGATTTTAGGGGGGGATCTCTCTATTTCCTGGATCTGAATGCCTGTTTCCCTTCCCAGATTCGGAAAGTTTTCAGCTAGGATTTGTTCAAATACATATTCTGGCCCTCTGTCCCTTTCCGCGCCCTCGGGAACCCCAATTAAACGTAGGTTTTTCTTCCTCAGGCTATCATTTATTTCCCTTAATCTATCCTCATGGTCTTTTAATTGCCTGTCTCTTTTTTCCTCAGTTTCCCTCTTTGCCATCAACTTGTCTTCTATGTCACTCACTCGTTCTTCCACCTCGTCAAGCCTCGTCGTTAGGACTTCTAGCTTGGATTGCATCTCATTTAATTGATTTTTAATTTCTGCCTGATTGGATCTAAATTCTGCAGTCATGAAGTCTCTTGAGTCCTTTATGGTTTTTTCTAGAGCCACCAGTAGCTGTAAAATAGTGCTTCTGAATTGGCTTTCTGACATTGAATTGTAATCCATATTTTGTAACTCTGTGGGAGAGTGGGCTGTTTCTGATTCTTTTTTTTGAGGGGTTTTCCTTCTAGTCATTTTGCTCAGTGCAGAGTGGCCAAAAACAAGTTGTATTGGGAAAAGGAGAAAAAGAGAGAGAAGGAAAGAAAAGAGAAAAAGAAAAAAGAGAAAGAAGAAAAAAATAGGGGAAAAAGAGAAGAAAAAGAAAGAAAAAGAAAGAAAGGAGAAAAAAGAAAAAAGGGGGGGTGGGGGAAGCAATCAGAAATCAAGAAGAAAGAGAGAAAAAAAAAGCACAAAACAAAACAAACAAACAAAAAAAAACAAAAACAAAAACAAAAAAACAAAAAACAAAAAAAACCACGGGGGAGTATCTTCCGATTCTGTGTAGTTTAAGTCCCTTGACTTCCCTTGGAACTGGTCCGTCTCGCTGGTCTTCTGGGGGAGGGGCCTGCTGTGCTGATTCTCAGGTGTTAGCACTTGGGGGAGCTGCTCTGCCCCTGCCTGGTGCAGGGCCCAGTGGGGGTTGTTCACCCCGTGAGGCCCCGGGAGGAAGCCACAGTGGCGGGGGCAGCTCTGGGACCCTGGATCCAGCCCCCGCAGTAGCTCCGGGGCTCTCCTTCTGCAGGGCCTGGGGGCTCCGGGGCGGGGCCGCTGATCTGCTCAGTTCCAGGCAGGAGCGTCCTTGCTGTCCTGGGCCCTCCCGGCCTCTGCCTGTCCCGGGGGAGGCCGGATCCTGGGCTGTGTCCCGGCGCCCTGTGCTCCGGGGCCTGCGCTGTTGGATTCGCGCTCCCGGCGGTGCAGCCCCCTCCGTGGAGCCGCCGCCCGAGCCTCTCCGAGCTGTTCCCGGAGCCGCGCAGCCCCCTCCGCGCGGAGCTTCTTCCTCTGCGCGAGCCGCCGCCGCTGAGCTGTTCCCGGAGCCGCGCAGCCCCCTCCGCGGAGCCGCCGCCCGAGCCCCTCCGAGCTGTTCCCGGAGCCGCGCAGCCCCCTCCGCGCGGAGCTTCTTCCTCCGCCCGAGCCGCCGCCGCTGAGCTGTTCCCGGAGCCGCGCAGCCCCCTCCGCGGAGCCGCCGCCCGAGCCCCTCCGAGCTGTTCCCGGAGCCGCGCAGCCCCCTCCGCGCGGAGCTTCTTCCTCCGCCCGAGCCGCCGCCGCTGAGCTGTTCCCGGAGCCGCGCAGCCCCCTCCGTGGAGCCGCCGCCCGAGCCCCTCCGAGCTGTTCCCGGAGCCGCGCAGCCCCCTCCGCGGAGCTTCTTCCTCCGCCCGAGCCGCCGCCGCCGAGCTGTTCCCGGAGCCCCGCAGCCCCCTCCGCGGAGCCGCCGCCCGAGCCCCTCCGAGCTGCTCCGGGTCCCGCCGAGCGCTGCAGCCCTTAGGGAGCTCGGCGCATCTCCCGGGGCGCGGTTCCTCTGTTACTGTCCCAGGGAGCCCGAGGGCGTCCCCGCCTTTCTGGGGATCCTGCTCCAATTCCCGGGGAGCCCCTTTCCACCCGGGAAGGTCGGTGCAGCTCCTGCTCCTCCGGGACGGGGCTCTCCTGTCCTGGGGACACTCGCCCCGGCCTCAGCCCGGCTCCTCGCGGGGCCCCTCCCCCTTGGAGGCCTTTTGTTCCTTTATTTCTTTTTCCCCGTCTTCCTACCTTGATAGAAGCGCGAACTCTTCTCACTGTAGCGTTCCAGCTGGTCTCTCTTTAAATCTCAGGCCGAATTCGTAGGTTTTCAGGATGATTGGATGGTTTTCTAGGTAATTTGCTGAGGACAGGTGACCTGGAGACCCTACTCCTCCGCCATCTTGCCCCTCCCCTCCTCTTGTTGAGAATTTTTGTATCTGTGTTCATCAGGGATATAGGTCTATAATTCTCCTTTTTGGTGGGGTATTTATCTGGTTTTGGAATTAAGGTGATGCTGGCCTCATAGGACAAGTTTGGAAGTACTCCATCCCTTTCTGTCTTTCAAACAGATTTAGTAGAATAGGTATTGTTTCTTCTTTAAATGTTTGATAGAATTCCCCTGGAAAGCCATCTGGCCCTGGACTCTTGTGTTTTGGGAGGTTTTTGATGACTGCTTCAATTTCCTCCCTGGTTATTGGCCTGTTCAGGTTTTCTATTTCTAATATTTGATTTTCTATCAGTTCTTTCATGTCCATAATCATCAAATATGCCAAGGAAATTCCAGATGATAATTCAGAAAACATTTCTGAGCGCCTGCAATGTGCTTCTCAGGGGCTCCCGTGCCCATTTGAGCCCAGATTATCCAGTGATAATCCTCTCATTGACATACTCTTTATTGGAGTTCTTCCCTCCTCCACTCTTGTCTCCACACCCACAAAGTGGCTCCTGGGCCACTTCCCAAATAAATGCTTATACCCAATCCATATCTTAAAGACTGCTTTGATAGGAACTGAGTGTGGACCACAAACCCACCGTACTTAACTGCACTTGCCAACACAGGGAAGGCCTGTGGCTACGGTCATTGGTGCATGCCACTGCCCCTCCCACTGTGCTCCCTGTTTTGTGGGGTCTCTGAGCCACTACACATAAGAGCTTTCCAAGAGCTTATCTGGAAAATTTCTTAATAAGTAAACATGGAGTTAGGGTGGAGTTTTACATACTGTTTATTTTGTTTAAGGAAATGAAAGGTACATTTAGCTGCACCATTATGCCTTTCCCAAAAGAACTCATGATATTAACATAGTGTTTCCTTTTGAATTTACTCCATACTGAGTGAGGAAACACATGAGCCAGAGAGATATTTCTGATGAAAAGGATCTGTGATGACTTAAAGGCCAAGAGTGTCTCAACTCTGTTCACACCCATAAGAGCAGGAGTAACTTGTCTTAACTATATTTAGAAGGAAAGCAGAAAAGAAGAAGGAAGAAAGAAGGAAGGGAATAAGAAAAAGCCTGAATTTAAATCATAGAGGCTGCACATATTTACGTTGAATGAATATTTAGATTAAACGGTAAGTTATCTTTAAAGCTAAGCTTTTGACAAATTTAGTTCCTATCTCAATCTCCGTAAGAATATAAGAATATGAGATCATTGGGTGCTTGGGCCTTTAGGTCTTCAACAAAAATTCCCAAAGGCTGAGGTTCTAAGGATGACGCCCCCTCCTCTTCCCGTAGGCCAACCATCCTATTTAGGGTAGAAAGCAGTGAGTTCAGATCACAAGCATAATTACTACACACTGTACAATCTTATGTTTTCTACCATGGGGACATTCCCATTATGAGCAACCAGAATATAAGTGATGGGTGTAAACTCTCACCTGAAATCGCCCTGGGGAAGTAGATCCAATCAAATCATTGTCATATTTTAGCACTGTGGCTCAAATCTAGGAAGGAATACTAAACATTAAGTTGGACTTAAAGTTTCATGATGAGTTAAACCAGAAGTGTTCTAATATGGAAATCAATAGCTGTTTTCTGAATTATAGTTCAACAAGTACAAACTGGCTACATTTATTCATGGCCTTTGAAGGGGGACTCAGTACTAAAGAGAAGCCATATATTCTCGATCATTGCTGCCAGATCAGTCTCCCTACATGGTGGCTTTAGACATTTCATTGCCACAAAGACTCCAAGGACCCCCTTTATTAAAGACATACTCTGCAGCCTGGTAATAGTGGTCTTCAGAAGATGATCCCAACATCTTTCTATATTCATCGTCCTGTATACTGTGGTCAGACTGGTTTCTTACTGTCTGCTGAACACACAGATTTAGCTCTTCTGGTTGCAAGTAACAGAGACAAACTTATACTTGCCCAAGGAGAACAAAGGAATTTATTGAAGAGGGTACCATGGAATTCATAGAAATCCTGAGCAACCAGGACTCAAAATGGGGAAGAGTCAGGACAGCCAACCTTAGTACGTGTTTGGAGACCACCTCCCACCTAGTTCTCTGCCATCATGGAGACTTGGGTTCTACCTCCCAGTATCTGGAAATCTCAGATCATATGACAGAAACTTTGCAGACAGAATATAACTGGCCAGCTTTAGTCGTTGGACTGCTTTGGTATGGTTAGCTGTGAACATGAATGAGAAATCATAAAATTCAAATATGGTGCCTAAGGTCTTGCTTCTGTGCATCTGGGGCAGATCAGCAAAAAGATCCAAAGGGCAACTAGCTCCTAGCAGACATTTTCTCAGATTGTGTTCATATAATTCACCGTCCCCCTGCACAACACCCATATTCCCTGAAAAAAATCATTGCTATCCTTTCAGGCTGAACTTGAACTAAGACTTTCCAGATTCTCCAAACAAGATAATCTCCCCACTTTGAATTCTCATTTTTTTCTCATAGGACTTTTTTGCTTAATTAAGATATAATTCACATACCATAAAATTCACCCTTTTGAAGTACATAAGTCAATAGTTTTAGTATATTTCAAAAGTTGTGCATTCATCACCGCTATCTAATTCCAGCACATTTTCATCACCACAAATAGTAACCCCGCACACACTGTCAGTCACTCTTACTCCCTCGGACCCTGGAAACCATAGATCTACTTTTTTTCTTAATTTCACTTAGCATGATATCTTCAAGGTCTATCCATGCTGTTTCATGTAGCAAAGCTTCATTCTTTTCCCAGCCAACTGGGATTCCATGGCACAGAAATTGGGCTCATCCAGTCATCAACTCATCAACATTTGGTTGTTTCCATTTTTTTATCATTATGACTAGTGCTGCTATGAACATTCACAAGCGAGTTTCTGAGTGGACATACATCTTCAATTCTTCTAGGTTTATGCCTTAGAATGGACTTGGTGGTCACCTGGTCCCTCTATGTTACATTTTCACCAGTACTGTGCATGAGATCCAATTTCTCCACATCTCAGCCAACACTTGTTATCATACATATATACATATATTTAGTGTATTTGTTATAGCCATTCTAGTGGGTGTGAAATGATATCTCATGGTTTTAATCAATATTTCCCTAATGGCTAATGATGCTAGATATCTTTCCATATGCTTTAATCAACTGTTTTCACTGTTTGGTTATGTGGGCATCTTGAGTGATAGCTTGGTGCATTACCAATAGACATGTTGCATGACAAGCAATAAGCCTATCTTGTATTAAGCCATATATTTTGGGCATTTGTGAGCATTCCTGGACTGACACCAGTTCCTGATGCTTGAAGCTGAATCTTAATTCCCTTTGTATTGTCTGCAGCTATAAGCGCAGTGCCTGGCACCTAAAAGGTTCTTGATAACTCATAATGAACTTGATGAAATAAGACTTGATCTTATCTAACGTGTAAGAACCTCTATTTATTGGTGCATCTTGACAAGTTGAACCACCCTGGAGCGATCTTATTGTTGCCATATTAATACCTCAATTTCACCCAGCATCTAGTAGATGTCTTAAATTTTTTATCACTAATCATCAGAGCAACCTTTTGTGGTAGATATTGCTAGACTCAATTTACTGAATTGGAAAACATGCATACAGACTAAGACATGCACCAAACATTCCACCAACTTTGCTACATCTCCTAGCCCCTTCATAATTAGAGCCAATGGACTGTGAGCAAGAGTAGCTTGTGCCATATCTAGGCTGAAACAGTAAAGAAATGGCACACAATTCTTCAACTACCTCTTCTTTTATGGGAATCAGGGAAACCATGCCTTCCAAAGGTACAGCCCCAAGATGAAGGATTCCCTGCGAGTCCGTTTCCTGAGTGATGGTGTGGTGCATATCCCCAATAGAAATGTCATATAACATGAAATAAACCTATCTTGTATTAAGCCACTGGGATTTTGGACTTATTTGTTACTGAAGCATAACATAGCTTATCTTTACTAATACATAGACACTAATTGGTTCGTTGAAAGCCACCCAATAGGGATTCAGAAGAACCTAGGATCAAACCATGGACTGTTTGTCTCCAGAACTCTCTCTAGTTCCACTCTAAAAACTGCAAGAATGCCTTTCGGGGGCACAATTTACAATGTAATTCCATGCCCATTTCCTATAGCAGATACTCACGGTTGAGTTAACCTAAATCTGTTGTGAGGTAGATGCATGCCCTTATCATCCACCTAAACGTACAGCCATCATTAATTGAGAATTTAAGCTGGTAAGTTGTAAGAATTGGCAAACAAATCATACATCTCAAAAGGTTAAATTCATTCCACCGAGGTCTCAGTCAGAAGTAGAGAAGTCAAGGCAGAAGTCCCATCCTTTTGTCTCCAAATAATCCCAGGTCTCTGCTTTAAAAATGAAGGTTTTGTTCTCAGCAGAAAGTCGATGCTATATCTTTAAGGGCTGCTGCATTCCACTGGAAAACTCAGCTATTTCTTTCCACCCTCTCAAACCGATATTGCAATTTACAATTATTTTCACATCCAAAAGAGTGAAATATCTAGGACAGTGAAATGCTCCAGAAAGAAGCTATGGCCATGCACAGGTTTAATATATAAACTAGAGTAAAATGAAATAAAGTCACAGGAAATTATGGGGATACTTGAAGAGATTCCACCTTTTATTTTCCTTTACTCTGTGATATTTCATATGCAGACCCTCCCTCTGGGCCATAATGTATTCCTGTTAACATTCATTTTGAAAATATTTTGTCTCTAGTGAACGAATCTGAAAATGTAGTTTTTTTTAATTAAAACATTAGTATTAAGGGAGGTGTTTTGCTCTATTACCCCCTGTAGGATTCCCAAATTTGTACAAAATCAAGTGTTCATGACCTTATGAGCAAGGGAAATAGAATGGCCCATATGAAATTACATTGAGTCCAACCTGGGTGAAGCTGGAGCTCTAGAACCAAAGTGCATCCATCGCCTCAGTGTTCTAAGCTCAGCTCACCAAATCCATCCTTGGTTTCAAGGAAAACCTAGACAGATATTGATGGTACACAATCCTTGTAGGTAGGTACTTGACTCTACATTCTATATTTGCATATTAAGATTACAGAAAATGACAGACTGGGTAAGGATCCACTTTATGGGTTAAGAATAGTAATAATAATTAAAAAAATGTTTCATCAGTTGTCCTATGAGCCTCGACAGGGTAAATTCATCTTCAAATTTATCTCCGTTGCTTCAAATGTCTAATTTGAGAGTTCAGCCTCTGAAATCAATTTCAGATGTCTCTGGGGAGCTGGAACAAATAGCTCGCCTGAACTGTATTAAGTTTGAGCTGGGAGGGGAAAGACTTTGCCTTTCACACACTATCAGTAAGATGAGAATGACAGCAAAAAGAGAAAGAGAAAGAAACTGGACATGTTTGGGGGAACATTAACATTATTCACCAATGAATATTATTTAACATTCAATATTCACAAAATAGAACAACCTGATTTTGACCTCACTTTTGAAAAGATACATTCGTTGGTTTGGGGATCACATTAGAATTAGCCTGAAGCTGGTTGGAATCATGCCCTGGAATGGAGAACCTGGGTCCCCAGTACCCTTCAACTGAGCTTCATATCATTTCACTGAGGACCAGACACACACAGGCTGCAGGAACCAGAAAATTACAGGTGAGGGGACCTGAGAAGGATCCCTCCTTTGCCAGCACTTGGCTGGGCTAATAGAAAACAAGTCCTATTGTTCCTGGGGACAGTGGCAAAGTGACAGCTACCCTGGTTCTGGGCTGTATTAACTCTCTTGGGATTAGAGTGCCTGCCCATCACTGCCAACGAGGATAATTTGCACAAACAGATCACAGAGTTTGCTATTAAAGAACTCAAATTTGGACAAAATGGAAAATACAGCTTTCCGTCCCAGGAACATGTAGCCAGAGGGAAAGTTACTTATTTTGCAAACTGGGAAACTTTAGTGATGAGAGACTTTGGTCCAGGAAAAAAAAAAATCTACTGTTTTAGTAAGACTGCTCCAGTGGAAAGTATTGGGAAAAGTCTGAGACCAGAGCTTAGGAAGGCTAGATTGAAGGCTCCCATTTCAGAGCCTGTGGCTACCTGTAGGTGGTATCTCAGAGGATGTATGAACATATGATAGAATATGGGTCAATATCCTTAGCACCTACTAAGTCTTAGTGTAGTATAGTTAGGAGTTAGTTGTTGGAGTGAACCAAAAGAGTCTTTCAAAAGATGTCTGTTTCCTAATCCCTAGAACCAGTGAATATGTTACCCTACAACATCCAAACCCAGAGGGACAGTCTTTGCCAATGTGATTCAGTTAAGGATCTTGAGATGGAGAGATTATCCTGGATTATCTGAAAGGAACCAAATTCAATGAAAAGTGTCCTTAAGAGATTTGACTACACTAGAGGAGAAGACAATGTGAAAACAGAGAAGAGAGAGGTTTGAAGATGCTGGTCTTGAAGGAGTGATGTGGCCAAGTGATGCTAACAGCCATGAAAAGCTGGGAGACACAAAAAGGGGTTGCCCCTAGAACTTCCACAGGGAGCCCTTGAGCCCTCCTGACTCATAGATTTCCACCCAATCAAAGTAATTTCCAACACTGGGTTCCCAAAAACCTGATGGAATGGCTCTATTGTTTTTACCCAGCAAGTTTGTGGGGTTTTTGTTATGGCAGCCTAGAAAACTAATGTATGTGTTTTAATATCGTATTTTAATATTGTAAAAGACATTTTTGAATTATATTTTTAGTGACACTTTCCAGGTAGAGTCTGCTTCAATTAATTAGAGTTCATAGGAAAATCTTGGGAGGAGAAGGTCACATCCCACTTCGCTTTGCTAGCCTGTACCACCCAGGAAATGTCTCTACTGATCTTATTTTCTATCTTTGAATCTGCAGATTTGGTATGATAATTCCCTTCCTGCCTCCTTCAAAATGGTTTTATGAGAAGAGGGCTGAGAAGAAGGCTAGGGAGTTTTCCTTGAGGATGTGACGTTTGATCTAGGCTGTAGAAATATTCTTTCTTCTGATTGTCTTTCCTTTCTTAAAAAATATAAAGTCCCATTCAGTGATGAGCCCTGGGGTTACAGTGATTAATGTCTGCCCTTGAGACCTCATAGCTGAGTGAGAAAGAAAGGTAAAGTGATATGAACAATAACAATAAAAAATTGGCTCAGCGGTTTAGCGCCACCTTCAGCTGAGGGCGTGATCCTGGACACCCAGGATGGAGTCCCACATCAGGCTCCCGGCATGGAGTCTGCTTCTTCCTCTGCCTGTGTCTCTGCCTCTCTCTTCCTGTGTCTCTCATGAATAAATAAATAAATAAAATCTTTAAAAAAAAATTATGAGAGAGGAAAGTAAATATTATGGAAGGCTTCCCAGAGAAGTGTGGACAGATGGAATTTTAAAGATTGAAGGGAAGTTTGGAAAAGAAGAGGAGGGATGTATACCAGGCAGAAGAATGTGCAAAAAAGGAGAGTCTCACAAGCAATTCAACTCAGGAGAAAATACAGACTCAGATTAAACATGGCAGCATGAGAGTAGCACCATGGGAACTAGTGAGAGATGCTTGGCTTGGACCACAAAGTGCAAAGATGTTGGCAGGGCTGGGAGGCTAGAGGTTATAAGCATGGACTCTGGGATAAGAAAGCTCTTACATCTCACATTCTCCACTTCCAGGTTAAAATGACAGTATTTTTGTAGGTGTGCAAGAGTCCTAGTCATGCCTCTTGTCTCAACAAAATTGGCAAAGCTCTTCCCTTTCACCATAAAAACTTTCCCAGTTAGGATACTATATTACATGGTCATCCATTCCCAGTTGTATGTCCAAATTAGTTAGCTTCTATGACCTTTGGTTTCTTTACTGTGAAATCAGCAAAATAAAATCATGCTCTACAGTGTGGCTGTGAGGGTCAAATGAGACAATTTATGCAGAGCACACACAATTCTTCATAGATACAGTAGACAAACAATACATGATAGTGTGACTATTATATACTTTTTGGGGGAAACTTTTTTGTTTCCAGACAATGTGGAATTATTGAAGACTTTTCAACAGTAGATGCATAAGGCTAGATCATATCCCAATAGTTGCTGGCCAGCATAATTTGTTGGTGCTTCATCTGTCCAAGACCCTTCAGGAACTTGTCTGATTAACTTCCTTAGTCTCTTGTCCAGCTATCCCTCCATCCATCCATCTATCCATCCACTCATTCATGCAGTCAAAAAGCAATATTTTTTCATAACTTTTCATTAACCTGCTGACCTTGAAAAAACCATTGACCTACTCTGAACATCCCTTTTCTCACCTGTCAAACCAAACTTCCTATCTCACCATGTTATTGAGATGATTAAATGAATTAGTAATAAAAATAATTAATAATAAACAATTATAAGACTGTTTGACACATGATTTCTGCTACCTTTATCTGTTCATATAAATAAAGACCCACATTTGCTACATACTAGCTGTACAAACAGGTAAGTGGCAAAATGTGACCCCAGGTGACTCAACTGCAAAAATGGCATTTTCAGCCAAAATCATGGGTGCCTCTGAGGATTCTATGAGAAAACACATGGCAGAGAGCCTAACACATAGTCAGCACAGAATAAATGTCTACTCTTTTTCATCAGAGTGCCTTCAGCATCAGTAGGTTTATAGATTGCCTTTATATCGTCCCTCTCCAAATTATTCATATGTGACTTTAGAATTAATCTTATTATTATTATTTATAATGGGGGAAGGGTCCTAGAAGCCACTCAGCCCACTTGCTAAGTTTAAACATAGTAACATGTGAAAAAGAGGGAGGAGTTACTGGCCTCCAGTCACACATAATGTCACTCACCAGGCTGGGCTTAGAACCCAAGCCTCCTGGTCTACAGCCTATAATGTTTCTTTCCTACCATGCTATTTCACCTAAGTGGAGTTCTAAATAACCTGTTCTTATAGTGAACTGGATCAGAGGACACATTTAAAACATAACCATTTGTGAATATCCATTGCTCATACATGCTGCCACAAAGCATGGAGGGCTCCCTCAGATCCAGTAACAGCAAGGCAAGAGGGAGCAAGGGGCAGAAGGGTCCATCCATCACTCAGACACACCCAACTCCATAGGAATTGGTCTGGTTATTTTATTTTTACTATTTATTTATTTATTTATTTATTTATTTATTTATTTATTTAGGCTTTGGGAGACTCAGTGGCTTTGAATACCGTAAATCATCTCTCTCCTGGATTTTCTAGCTTACTTGGTCAATACAAACAGAACAATTGCCTAAGCGACGTGGAAGCTTTGATGTTCTCCGTCATTGTTGGTGCACAAAAGCACTCGGATTGACCTACTTATGTGTGCCTTTCCTCTCTGCTCCCCAATAGGACTCTGGCTGTATTTACAGACTCTGCAGAAAACCTGGATTTAGATAGTGCTTCCCTGGGGAGAAATTATTAGCACTAATCCTTGTCTTGGAACAAAGCAACCCGTCGATGGGATAATGGAGCTCAGATACCTCCCTGCACCTGATCTGCCTTCCAGCCATGGGTCCCAGCACAACACCCACATATAAATCCATGCTGCTCACCTGGCAAGGGTCACTGTATTAATATGCTAATTGTAGGACAGTTTGCCAATTACGCTATTTTTATAGATCCTCAATTAATTACAGAAAGATTAAGTGTCATTTGATCATGTCGTTTACCCGACTCAGAGCCCATGATGACTCAGGGCTAACATCCTCAGCACCTCCAAATGCTGTAAAGGTTCAGCATCAATTAGCCTGACTTAACTTAATTGTCCTTTTTCTTCCCCATTCTTTAGCTGAGGCTTTAATGGTCACAGTACAGGGAGAGATTCATCTTGGAAGTCAGGCCTCGCTCAGCAAGAAGTAAGAACCATAACTTGACCAACAGAATCTTCACTTCAGTTATCCTGTCCCCAAGCCTTACAAGGACCTGTTCAGCCAAGCAAAACCCATGCCAAGGGTACATTAAGGCAAGTGGGAATTAATCCCATGTCCTACCAGTAGGGCAACAAAAATGGCACAGTTTGGATGAAGAGCAAATGCCAATGCATCTCAATTACCAAAAACCTGTACGAAGCCTTTGTCTGACAAATTCTGATTTAGGAATTAGAGTTCAGAAAATTGCTAGAGAAACTTGCAAAGATACAGGCCTCGGATGTTTGTATAACAGTCTTTATCAAATGTAGGAATCGAAACCACCTACATAGCCATGGCTCATTGAACGGCTCATTGTAGATTGCTGCATGGAACACTCCCTGCTATATGATATTATTATACAGGTTGGTTCTACTATTGTAAAAAATACATAAAATGTATATCTGTTAGCATTCTGTATTGTCCAGTTTAGGTAATAAGCTTAAAGTGCTTTTGGCTGTCTTTTCTAAGTACGGAGTACTTTTATTTCTGTATTCTTGTATTCTTTTTTTTTCATATAACAGCTTTATTGCTATAGAATTCACATGCCTTAAAACCCTTTTAACAGGGTGCCATTCATTCATGTCTAGTACATCACAAAGTTGTGCAACCTATCACCAGATCTAATTCCAGAACATTCCCATTGCTCCAAAAAGAAATCCTGTACTCATGAGTGGTCACTGTCCTTTCCCTGCTCCCCAGTTCCTGGCAACCATTAATCTGCTTTCTATCTCTATGGATTTGCCTATTCTGGACATTTCATATGAGTGGAACCACACGATATGAGACCTTTTGTGTCTGGTTTCTTTCACTATGCATCATGTTTTCAAGTGTCAACCATCAGGCATGAGTCAGAACTTTATTCCCTTTTATGGTCAAATAATATGCCACTTTATGGAGATACCACATCTCGTTTATCCACTCATCTATTTGTTAATGGACATTTGAGTTGTTTCCACTTTGTGGTTATTACAAATGAGTCTGCTATAAACACCTCTGTGCAATCTGTATATGGACATTGGTTTTAAGTCTTCTTGAGTGTATACCTACGAGTGGGATTTCTCAATAACTGTCAAGAGTTCCTCATCCTCCATGACCTACTAGGAGATGTCTGATCACCCTGACCTGTCTTCAGCAAGATTCCTGTTAAGCTAGTTTAGACAGAGTCTTCTCCTATATCCAAGATTTCCTCTAGGAAACTTCCCATCCACTGATCCCCACCCTTGGTTGTAAATTCCCACCTGTATTTGGACTTGAGCCCACCCTCTTTACCCCACTGCAAAATTCTATCACAGTGGTCCCTACACTGATCAGGATAATCCTGAATACTTTGCTACTTTTCTATCTTTAACAAATGTCACAAATAACACTTTCTTCAATAAGGGCTCCTGAAAAGGGGTGTTAGCACAGACTAAACTCAATTTATGTCCATGGCTCATGTGTTATTCCCTGGAACCCAGGTCGTGTCTGCCCATGCACAAGAAGTTGTGTGTATTTCTGTGTGTATGCTCTATTTTCCTCATTTTCATGAAGTTCCACATGCTGGAGCATCATCTCTGCCTTTGTAGCACATCCTACCACTGCCTGACCCCCACTCAACTTCCTCTCAAGCCTCCCTGCTTCCCTCTCCCCACTAAGCAGCCGGAGAAACTAAAAAGTTAGATGTGGCCCTTCTCTATCCCAATTCTCCAGAGTTTCCTTACACTCTTAAATCAACTGGGAAGTGGTCTGGGAGGCCACTGGCAGGAGGTGAGCTGCTGGCTTCTCTTTCGGTTTCTGGGCCCTGTCTCCTCGACCCTCATACCCCAGATGCCCTGGCCTTTCGTTCCTGGAATACACCAGGCTCTTTATCAGCCTGGAGTCCTCATTCACACTCTGCCCCCCCCCCCTTTCTCCCATTTCTCACTCATCCTTGAACTCTCAGGAGCCATTTCCCCATTTCCCCCAGAAAGATCTTTACTGCTCCACCATCCAACCATACACACATATCTTGACAATAACAACCACCACCATTTACCTGTGTGTGCGCGCTTTAAACATTCCACAGAAATAAACTCATTTAGGAATGCTTGGATAGCTTAATGGTTGAACATCTGCCATTGGCTTGGGACGTGATCCCAGGTCCCGGGATCAAGTCCCACATCAGACTCCCTGAGGAGAGTTTGCTTCTCCCTCTGCCTGTGTCTCTGCCTCTCTCTTTGTGTAGATCATGAATAAATAAAATCTTGAAAGAAAGAAATAAAAAAAGATGAAAGAAAGAAAGAAAGAAAAAGAAAGAGAGAAAGAAAGAAAGAAGAAAGAAAGAAAGAAAGAAAGAAAGAAAGAAAGAAAGAAAGAAAGAAAGAAACGCATTTAATTCTACCACTTAACTGATGAAGAAATGGAGACATAATGATAAAAACAAAACAGAAACAAAAACTTGCTAGCATTCACATAATCAGTGAGAAATAGAACCAGGATTGCTATTCTCTGGCTCCAGAATCCTTCCTCCTAAATGCTATACTATTTTCATGCTCACTGTAACTCCTGCTAAATTCCCTCTTCTTTCTTTTCATGTTATAACGTAAAATACCTGTCATTTACTTATCTGTCCATCCATCCATCCATCCATCAATCCATCCACCCATCCATCCATGTAAGCCATCTGCCTGTCCACCTATCCTATCTATGTATCTATTATCTATCTATCTGTCTATCTATCTATCTATCTATCTATCTATCTATCTATCTATTTACCTCTCTATCATCTATCAATCTAACTAATCTATCTATTTTTTATTTATCTATCAATCATTTATTTATAGTCTGACTTCTTCCACAGACTATGAACCCCATCCAGGGAAGCCTCCCATCTGTTTTGTTTATAGCTGCAATACTGCAGCATCTACCTCAGGTACCTGGCTCAGGGTTGACATTCAGTCAATGTGCACTGCATGACTCAGTGAATGAATGATTACCCATCTCTGTTTTAGGCGCTGGGAATGTAGAGAAGACTTGGAGGAGGTCCCTTGACTTGAGGAGGTTGCAATGTGCTGAGGAAAGGGGACTCATCATCACAGCATGGTGAGAAGTTCAGGTAAAAGTCCAATGGAGGAATCCTGGGTCCACTGGGTAGGAAAGGGGGATGAGGGCGGGGAAGGCTTCCAGAGGAAGAAATCCCTTCACAGTTGAGCTGTGTTGGCCAACCCACAGTGCAGACTGATGCTGACTTTCAGCCTTTCAGTCTTTTTCACACAATTGCCTGGGAAAGAAATGGCCTAGGGGGCACAGGGCTGTCTTCTGACATTGAAAGGCTATCACTTATACCGGGGGACTGACTCATGTCATGTAGTTCCAGAAGACAGAAAACACAGATTCTGGCTCTGAAGAAGCACCAGTCAACCTGAGTAGCACAGCACTCTGAAAGCCCCCAGTTGTGAGGCCCCAGGCCTGGAGAAGCCAAGGTGACCTTTTATCAGGGCTGTGGACTTAGACATTTCTGCACTGGGGTCCAGAGCTCCCTTCCAAGCACTCTAAACTCCAATACTTTGTGTGTTCTTAAGGGCTTACAGAGCACCAAGCCTCTAACTAACATCGCCTTTGCATATAGTCTGCATAGGGAAAAGTGAAGTATACAGGGGGGGATACTTGATCCTGTGCTTGGGGAAATAAAGTCACTATTTGTGTAGACCTACCATAAAGGACTCAACATGACCCACTTATAGTTTCATCCTTAAGGGAATAGAGAACCTTACATGCTTTTAGCAGTTGTAATGGTGTGTGGTGTTCTGCAAATCATAAATATACATACATAATTTAGAAATAAAGAAAAGCAACAAGCCAGAAATAAAACCACCCATACTCCTCTCACCTTGATTGGTCTATAAACTTTCTCATGTATTTTATTTTATTCGTGTATTTTATTCTAGTCTTATTTTCTATAGCCACATATGCATAATTTTACTTCAATTCTGCTTTTTTTCTCTTCAAAAACACTATGAACATGTTCCATGTCATTAAGTAGCCTTCTAAAATATGATTTTTAATGGCTGCTTAGTATTCCATTTTATGACTGCCCCATAAATTAGTTAACTACTCTATTACTGGTGGATGTTTAATATGTTTCCAGAATTTCAGCAGCATAAATAATGTAATGGAGTTGCCTGTCTATAGATCTTTGCCTATATGGGATTATTTCTTTAGGAAAAATCCCTAGAATTAATATTGCTAAGTCAAAGCAAGGTTCACTGCTAAGGCATTTGACATATATCACCAAATTGTCCTCCGGAAAAATCTTAGCAATTCAGCCCTGCCAGCAGTTTTTGAGAGGGTTTATTTAGGTTCTCACTTAGAAACCTTTGCCTGAGCTTATTTCTAGCTGCAGTGTGGACGAGGGAAGTGGGGTTTATGCAGACTCTAATGCTGAGTAGGAAAGTCAAGATCTGGTGACAGAAAATCTGGGATCAATTCATACCTCAGCTGCCCCCATGCATGCCTGGCATCCTGGAAACCAGTTCCATCATCCATAAATGATTACAAAATTCCAGTGAGGGGCTTCACTGGAAAAGAATAAAAGATTTGCTTCTCTCTGTAGGATTTTTAACACATACGACTGCACAGAAGTGGTTTTCTGCATCAAGGGGGTTCGTTGTCAATGATTAGTCAATGGGATAGAGTGAAGATGAAAGCAAGGGCTCTGGAACCCACCTGCCTGGCTTTGCACCTGGTCCTGCCCACACCACACATGGCCCTGGCCCTGTCCTTAGCCTTCCTAAGACCAGTTTCCTTATCTCCAAAATGGACCCATAGTAGGGATTAAATCAATCAATATCTTGTGTATAGTGTCAGAGTATGTACAATAGGCATAGTGTCAGTGTGTTTAAAATAAAATAAAATAAAACTTTCTACGTGACACACCCTGATTTTAGGTCCCACAAACTCCTACCTTGTAAAATCACCATTTTACTTCCATTTTTTGAGTCAAGGAACTTCAGAAAATTTAAGCGAATTGTCCAAAGTTGTAAAGCTAATAAATAGAAGAGAGCGGGAATCAAACCTGGATCTGTACATTTCAGAGAAGATCCTCTTTAATTTGGGTTGAATAGATGAAAAAAATCCTTATGGGGCACCCACTGGATGCTGGGCATCATGGCAGTTTCTGTCATAGAGATGATTTCACTTAGTCCACTGCAATCTTTTTCATTTACTTGTTTGTTTATTTATCAAAGTACAATTTGCATTCAGTAAAATTCACCCTTTTAAGGTACACTGTTCTAAGAATTTGGCAAAATACTCAACCAATACCCACCACCACAATCAGGATAGAGACTTTTCCCATTGCCTGATGTTCCCTTGTGCCCCTAGCCCCAGCCCTTGGCAACTACTAATCGGATTTCATTCCCTAAAGTCTTACTATTTCCAAAATATCATCTCAATGGAACCGTATAGTCTGTAAGCTCTGGAGTCTGGCTTCTTTCACTTAGCATGACACACATGGGATTTTCCATGTTGTTGCAGGCGTCAAGAATGTGTACCTTTTTATTCCTGGCACAAAGGCCTTTTAAGGGAGATATGTCCCCACTTGACAGCTGAGGAAGCTGAGCCTCCTTCAGAGAGTCATGCAACCATAGGTAAGCCTATGTCTCATTTCAAGTCCTGCAGTTGAATGCACCATGTACAGGAAACAAAGGATGGTTCTGTGCCTCGTCCTGTTGAGTCTCAGAGAGGTAGGTGTGTGTGCTCCTGTTAGATGGTGATGCTGGTCATCACCCAGTACCATATCATGATGAGGGCACCTGGTGCAGAGTGATCAGGCTAAGGGAGCATTTGTTAAATTCCATGGCATGAAAAAACAAAGAGACATTTCAGAAAGTAAGAACAGGGTAATTAGATGGCCTTGCAGTTCAGGTGTCAAAATGCTCCCAGTTTTCATTGTGAAGCACAGAAAACAATAATAAAGTCAGAGTCAAGGAAGGAATTCCATAACCCACATGTGTCCCTGAATGTATTACCCAAACTGGTTGCCGACCCTCGTGATGAGGGTGAAGAGCTATGGCCACTCCCAAAGTCTTTCTTGAGTGAAGGAATTACCAAGAAAGGGAAGTACTCAGAATTTGATGTCACACATGCCCAGAAAGCTAAGAACAGCAGACACCACAGAGCTAGCATGCCAGGACTCACAGCTGAACAAGGTAAATGGTCACAGTCTCTTGTACTCACCTGTTTGGGCAGCTATTGTTATCCAGGTAATTAATGAAAGACTGAGGTTCAGAGAGATTAGATATTATGAACCAAAACCACCAAAGATCTTTTAAAAACTGAGCTAAAACAGGAACCAGGGTCAATCTGATTCACCTCTTACTGAAGAGTTAGAGAGAAGATTCTGGAAAGATACTTCCATCGTTTTACATGGATCCAAAAAAAGGTTATTTTAGTAGAAGCAAGGTGTTCATCAGAGACGAATGGCTAAACAAACATGGTCTATACATACAATGGGATATTACTTAGCCATTAAGACCAATGAGATTCTGACACCTGCTACAATGAGGATGAACCTGGAGGATGTTACGCGAGATGAAAGAAGCTGGTCACAAAAGGAGAAATACTCCATGAGTCCATTTAATCTGAAGTACCAGGAGCAGATGGATTCATAGAGACAAGAAGTAGAATGGTGGGTGCCAGGGTCTGGGGGTGGGATTGGAGGGGGCGGTGGTTAGTGTTTAACGGAGTTAATGTTTGTAAAGTCTACTGTTTCTCAAGGTGAAAGGAGTCCTGGAGATGGATGGTGTCGATGTTTGCACAATAATACGAATGTTCTTCATGTGCCTTAAAAATAGTTCAGATGGTAAATTCTGTTATGTGCAGTTTACTGCTACTAAAAACAATTTTTTAAAAGGCATTTCAGATCACTCTACATTTTCTTTTCTCCTAATACATCCCCTGCCCCAAATAAAAATGTTCAAGCCTTTGGATAGATAACACAGAATAGGAGAGGCAAATAAAAAGAGAAGGAGAAAAACAATTTGTTTTCAGAAACTTAGAAGCTAAAAATCATTAGACAATGGCCTTCTAAGTGAGTCCAGAGAAGCTCCAAGAGATGGGTGATTGAGGGTAGCACGGCCTGAGAGCCTACCGTGTACCGGGCATCTCCTCACATATGTGATTTATGTAATACAGTACTGCATGTTCTTCACAGGAATCACGGGAATTTGCATTATTAGCTTCCCTCACAGGTGAAGAAATCAACTTTGAGAGTTGATTACCACAAGTACCACAGTTGGCACTTTTCTGACACGGGTTGTCCCTAGAGGAATTTATTTTGCATCATTTCAAGCGGTGTTCTTACCGGGTCCTGCCATGTAGGAGGCTCCATGCTGGGGCCTAAAGGATGGGACTGGAGGCACGAATGCCAACAATGAAGTGGTCCCTAGTTTTGGGGAATTCATATTCCTCTGGGAGACTGGCTAATACACAAATACAGATGAGATGTGGCTAAGAGGGATGCGGTTTGTGGAATCGTGAATCAACCACCATGGGGGTGTGGAGGAGAAGAGATCCTCTGTCCTGGGGAGGCCTCCAGGCCTCCTTGGAAGATCCAGCTTTGGGGGTCTGTTAAGCTTTTGAGGGTGAGATTTTGGCAAGCAGCGGGGTGCCCGAGGGTGGATGTCGGTATTGAAGGCGGGGAGCTGAGGGGTGAGACAACAGCCTGTGCAAAGGTCTGGAGGCAGGAGGATGCCTGGGGCCTGTGCCCCGAACAGCTAGGGTACTCTCAGCAGGAGCTGGGGTGGAGGAGCGGCACACAGCTGGCCTCCCGGGCCTCCCCTCCCAAGCCCCCGCAGAAGTGCTGCCTGCGGGCTGTGAGAAGGTGGTAGGGCAGGATGAAGGGAGCAGGTTGGGTTCCAGAATGAAAGGCTGCCAAGTTCAAGACAGAGGGAAGACAGAGAACAAAGAGTAGCAGGTTTGAAGCTAAAGGAAGATCAAACAGCTGAATAGAAGACAAAGCACCCCCAGAGCCGTGTTTGGCCCCTCCTCGCCCTGCAGTGGACATGCAGGTGGGCGTCTAGGGGCAGGGGCTGGGAACAGCCAGGGGCGCGGGGCTGCATCAGGCCGATGGAGCTCTCACTCTGCTTATATTGAAACAGCACTATGGGAAGCAGAAGCCTGTGCGTATTTAGACTTTTCTTTTAATCTTGAAAGAGGAGAAAACAGGAGCAAAGGACTTCCTTGTCAAATCCTATTGCAAGTTGAACTTCTAAAGACTTGGAGGAGGTATTTGTGACACCAAAGCTTTTACAAGCATTGAAATGGAAAATTGAAGAGCAGGGGGGAAGGGTTTTCTCCTAGGCGTCCTTGCCTGCCACGATGCCAGTGGAAGGCATCGCTCAGTCCGGCGTGACGCTTTCGTGATTCAAATGTCTTGTGATATTCAGAATCACATTTGCTCCCACGGACAGCTCTGTGGTTGCGGCTCAGGTCGTCTGGTCATAGCCTTGGAGGTTCAGGGATGTCCCCAGGCTCCATCACCTGTACAGTAAGTCAGAGAATGAGCCCGGCTCTGCTGATTCTGCTCCGAGGGCAGAGAGGCACTGACCTCTCTAGTGGAGCAAAACCACACGCAAGCTTTGAACCCCAGCCTGGACTAGGTGTCGGCTCTAGCATGTGAGAAGCCACATAACCTGGGGGATCCTCTCTGATGCCCCATCTCCCGAGGGACCAGCCTTAGTTTGAAGAGTAAATGAGACAACAGGCAGGCCCTGCATGGTGCCCAGTGCCCGTTGCTGATGGCAGCTATGTTCCCGGACTGGAGCGATGTCACAGACCACAGAGTGTGAGATGCTGGACAAAGAACCCTCCTCTGGGAGTGCAGAGCCTCGGCAGGGTCCTCCTTCCTCTGCCATGTGGCTCTGTCAATGCCTCCCTCCCAACAGCGTGCCCAGAATCTGGAAAACCTAGAAAAGGATACTGGGGTTAAGGTGCCGCAGGTCCCTGCTTAGGAAGAAAGCAACCACTTGTCCTACTTAGATTCAGAACAAGTAGAGAAAGAAGACAAGGAAAAAAGCAGATCAAGACCAACATATCTCTTATTATGTGAATCGCAGTCAGAAGACAGAGTCAAAGTGGGAGGAGGGTCTGCTAGGGAGCCTGAAAGGGGCCTCCTCTGCCCACCAGCCACAGGCTCTTCTGGGATGGGGCTCACCTGTCCATGATGAGGGCTGGGGATGGCCTGCTTCCAGGGAGCAGAGAAAAATATGGGCTTTAAGCACACACTGCTCATTCCCACATTTGCCATCAGGAAGGAGGCAGAGGGGAAGCCAGGACAGAGATGCCAAAGAGCCTTGTCCACTTTGAAGGAAAAGCAGAAGTAGGCAAGAGGCATTGCCCGGACTCTCCGCAGATCAGCATGCTCCTAACTAACACAGTGGGCTTGGCAATCAAGTGTGTGATGCCACCGCCCCCTGGAATGAGAGCCACAGAGCAGCCGTCTGTCTTGTCCTCCCACATGCATGGCCTGACACCAGCCCCTCTCCTCCATGTGGCTCCCGGAGTGACTCAGGGACAGTGTAGACATTGCCACCAGCTCTGAAGTGGGTCATCAACAAGACTTCTTCCCCGGAGTCTGAACTTTTTTTTTTTTTTAACATTTATTTATTTATTCATGAGAGACAGAGAGACAGAGAGAGAGGCAGAGACACAGGCAGAGGGAGAAGCAGGCTCCATGCAGGGAGCCCAATGCAGGACTCGATCCCAGGACCCCAGGATCACGCTCAGGGCTGAAGGCAGGTGCTAACCCACTGAGCCACCCAGGCATCCCAGCCCAGAGTCTGAACTTGACTCATTTCCCTCTTCCTGTCCTGAATGATCTCCAGCCACCCTGGGCATCCATCAGAGGCTCTGCAGTGAGAGGACATAAACCAGGAAGGCAGGCTGGGAATAAAAGGCACATGGACCCTCTGCTTGTCAAATACCAACGTTCGAGATGCCCCAACTTGAGTAGGAACCTCTCCCATTATCAAGGTCCTGATGAGAAGGTATGGTTTGAAGATTCAATCCTCTCACAAGTTGAAACCACAAGGAAATTAAAGACTCAAATCAAGCGATTTGGGGTCCTCCTGAGTTAAAAGTCTAAAGCTTGAAATTCTTAAGTGAAAGTGTTGGAATATTCTTCCCTGATTTCTTAAGCTGCTCAGACTTGGTCTTTGATTCTGGGGGGGGGGGGGGGCACTTGGGGTTCCTTAACCAGGTCATCTCCTGCTGAAATGAGTGTGATTTCTTCAATGTCTTACTTCAATGTCAATTCTCTTATGAACCTCTCGCTCCTTAAAGAGTTGAGAGAATTAATAGGGCAGATAGGACGGACAAGATTAGAGCCCCGTCTCCCAGGATACCAAATGCCCGAAGCCCCCCTCCCCAGTCCTAAGGCACGTTGTCCCAGGAAAAACGATGCCTCTCCCTTATACCCCCCACCCCCGGCCAGCTGTGAGGGCCACTCAAGTTCTCACAGCAGCTCAGGGAAGGAGGGAGGTGAAGAAAACCCTCGTGGCTTGAGGCTTGTCAGGTTGCCCATCCAATTGTGTCAGTTACCTGTAGCCCGAAATGTGGGAAATTAAACCCAAATGGGATCATCTTCCAGAGGTTAACTTAAAGTGTGTGCTGTGTATTCTCCACTCGAAGAGCTGCCCGGACACCCCGCTTCCCTGCAGCTGCCTCCCCTTCCCATCAGGGTATGTACAACCTCCGAATTCCCACCTTCCCCCCCCAGCCTAGTGCTCCCGCCCCATAATACTAACCCAAGTGTGGGCTCTGTCCCCTAGGACAGCGTGCACCCTCTCGGGCAAATGGGCATTTTCAGAGCTGGGGACACAGTGGTCATTTGCAATCTTGCTATGGGATTTCTTAACAAAGGGACATGTACTCACAGGTCCCCACACTGGCTGGGGAACGATGCTCAGCAGACCTCTGTCCTGCTAGATCCTTACTCCCTAGACCTCTGAGCCCAGCAAAGTCTAGACCTCTGGCCTCTGCTGCCAGTTCTCAGCTCTGCAGTGTCCTGGCCACTAGACATCACTTTCTCTTCCAAAATGAAATGAGTCCGTGCCTTTGCTTTTGTTCTTCTCATAGAAACCCGGCTAACGTGGCTGGTGTGGTGCTGCCTTCCACACCTGACCTGGATCTCTTCCCTCCCTGTAGGGCTGCCCTAAGGCCTCTGGGCAGACTAAAGGCTATACCCGCTCCTCCCACTAATGTCTCGTGCACAGAAAGTCTCTCCCTCCTCTAGCCCAGGTTAGGTAAAGCAACAACCGCATCTGGAGCTGATCCACCTGCAGAAGGCCTTTACCCTCCCCGAGGTCTTTGTTTCCTGCACCTGTGTATTTCAAGGTCAAGGTATCCCCTAAGGCTGCCAGTGGCTGCCCATTGCCCACACCTTCACTGCAGCCTGCACAGCTGGCATATGCCCAACGGGCCCCCTGTGGGTGACATCTGCTGAGGTCACCTACAGCAGCCACGTGCCCTTCCGGAGGAGCTTCTATGCCTGATTTCCTTTCACTTAAAGCTATTCACATGGCCCTTGGGCCCTTCTGCAGCCGAAGATACACAGCTTGCTTCTAAAGAGAGTTGCTCTGCTATGCAAAAATCATCGTAATCTGTCATCATCCAGCAAAGTCAAATCACTCTGTACCCCAAGACCTGTAGCCTCTTGCCTGGCCTCTAGCAGTTAAAAGCCAATTGCACAGCTGGTAAGGCTCACCTGGCCCATCTGAGCATCTGCCAAGGTCAAAATGCCCCATCCATAAAACTCAGGCCCCACCCACCCATCCCCTGCCCCACCCTAGCTGCAATCACTCCCATTTTATCCCATGTCCCCAAATACCTGAGTAATCCAGGCACCCATACCTGATGTAGCGCCTTTAATATCATCTTTCTTCTCTGCCTGAACTCCAAACACAAGGAATGAGAGGAATGGATAGAGACCACCTTCCCTACTAATGTTGACTTGCCAGGAGGAAGGTGGAGTTTGCAGGCGATAGAACTGGGGCTTTGGGTGAGGCCTACACCAGGGCCAATGTGGCACCCAGCCAGGAATAGAACTGGAGGCAGTTGGCCTCCCTATGAGAACGACATGGAGAAAGAAGGCAAAAGGGGATGGAGACGGGAAGTTGCCCGTGGAATGCTTGCTTCCAATGGGAAAAGCGATAGTTGAGCCAAACATGCCCTCCTTGCTTTTCCAGAGATTACCGATGAGCTACTCCCCCACCCCCCACAAACAAGTGGCATAAGTAATACCACTGGGGAAGCCCCATTCACCTGGAAGGAAACATCAAGAGTGGGAAGAAGTCTTAAATTCCACCCCTGGCACAAGTGAACTGACAACATCCTGCCATCAGTTAGGGTCTCTAACGGTAGCCTCAAGTAGTGGGTGCTGACCGCAAGAATACAGCCCACACGCCTGCAACCTCATCCCCAGAGAGCCCTGGCTTCTATCCTGATCAGGGGCGGTGATGCAATGCTTCAGATAAGCCTCCAAACTTGGGTCCATCCCAAAAATCCATTGCTTTTCAGGAAGCTCGCTTCTGAGTACACACATCTGCGTGAAAAGCCAAACACTGGTTTGAAAATATTTCCTTTTAGGATCTCTGATTGAGAATCTATTGATGCTGGACCTGTGCTCAGTATTGAGGATTCCAGGATAAGTAGCACATGGGGCTTGTCCAGAGGAGTTTGCCACAGAGTGTGGGTCACTGACGTTCTTCTGCATCCCTGCTGTTATGAGGAAGAGAGGAGTTAATATTTGCAAGCATTTAGAATGTCACCTGGGACAGAAGTAGAAGAGACCCAATTCAGAGTAGGGGGAAGAGATGGGCAGTCAGGGCCCCAGATTTTTGAAGGCCTCGTGTGTAGAGCTAAGGAGCTTGACTTTATCCCCAAGGCCATAGGGATCTACTGGACAGCTTGTGTAGAGGAACGGCCTGCTTCGATGTGTGATTTAGGAATCTACCTGTTATGGGCTGAAGTGTGTCCCCTTCCTAATTCATATGTTGAAGTCCTAACCTCAAGACATGACTATTTTTGAAGATAAGGTCTTTACAGAAGTGATGGCGGTAAGATGAGGTCATACGGGTGGGCAATGATCCAATATGACTGGGGTCCTTTCCAGAAAAGGGAATCAGGACACATACAACATGCAGATGGAGGGATGCCAGTGGGAGTTCATGGTGAGAAGGTGATCATCCACAAACCAAGTAGAAGGAGAGGGACCTCAGAAGAAAGTGCCCCTGCCAACACCTTGCTCTCAGACTTCCAGCGTCCGGGACTGTATGATATAATTTTCTGGTGTTTACGAGTAAGCTAATACCTCCCAGCTTCTAGGACTGGTGGGTAGGAGGGAGATTAACAAAAGTAGGCAAGCCAGTGTAGGGCCTGAATGCATGAATCAAGATAACGACTTGGTCTTCCCTGAGAATGTAGAAATGAGACGTAGTGGCAGATTCAAAAGAAATGCAGGATGTGGAACTCGCAGAGTGTGGGGACCCATTTCATAGGAGACGTGCCAGGGAAGACTCTGTGGGTGATTCCCGGGGTCCTCATTCAAGTGACGAGAGGACAGTGGTTCCTTTAATCATGACAAGGTATAGAACTGTTGCCGCGTTTTCCTGTCCATCTGAAACTAATATGATCGTACTTCCGCAAAGCTCAATAAAACAAACGTTTTAAAAAATCAAGAGTGTGATGGTAAATGGGATTGACGCCTTGATTTCTCTTTCTTTAGTCTCATCGTCAGTATATAGAAATGCCACTGACTTCTGGGCATTGATTTTGTGTCCTGCCACACTGCCAAATTGCTGTATGAGTTCTAGCAATCTTGGGGTGGAGGCTTTTGGGTTTTCTATGTAGAGTATCATGTCATCGGCGAAGAGGGAGAGTTTGACTTCTTCTTTGCCAATTTGAAGGCCTTTTATGTCTTTTTGTTGTCTGATTGCTGAGGCGAGGACTTCCAGTACTATGTTGAATAGCAGTGGTGAGAGTGGACATCCCTGTCTTGTTCCTGATCTTAGGGGAAAGGCTCCCAGTGCTTCCCCATTGAGAATGATATTTGCTGTGGGCTTTTCATAGATGGCTTTTAAGATGTCGAGGAAAGTTCCCTCTATCCCAACGCTCTGAAGTGTTTTGATCAGGAATGGATGCTGTATTTTGTCAAATGCTTTCTCGGCATCTAATGAGAGGATCATATGGTTCTTGGTTTTTCTCTTGCTGATACGATGAATCACATTGATTGTTTTACACTGCTGGGGATTGACCCCAAAGATACAGATGCAATGAAATGCCAAGACACCTGCACCCCGATGTTTCTAGCAGCAATGTCCACAATAGCCAAACTGTGGAAGGAGCCTCGGTGTCCATCGAAAGATGAATGGATAAAGAAGATGTGGTCTATGTATACAATGGAATATTCCTCAGCCATTAGAAATGACAAATACCCACCATTTGCTTCAACGTGGATGGAACTGGAGGGTATTATGGTGAGTGAAGTAAGTCAATCGGAGAAGGACAAACATTATATGTTCTCATTCATTTGGGGAATGTAAATAATAGTGAAAGGGAATAGAAGGGAAGGGAGAAGAAATGGGTAGGAAATATCAGAAAGGGAGACAGAACATAAGGACTCCTAACTCTGGGAAATGAACTAGGTATGGTGGAAGGGGAGGAGGGTGGGGGATGGGGGTGACTGGGTGATGGGCACTGAGGGGAGCACTTGATGGGATGAGCACTGGGTGTTATTCTGTATGTTGGCAAATTGAACACCAATAAAAAATAAATTTATTATTTAAAAAAATCAACAAGAGAGGCAGAAATAAAAAAAATAAGACACATTATACAGGAACTAGAATCTCTTCCTCCAAGAGCCTACAGCCGTGCTGTGAAATCTGGATTTAGAAGCACCGTCCAGCCTGAGAGCTGCCTGGACTCGGAATCGACCGCCAGATTCTGAGAGGGAAGCTTGCTTGGATGAGAAAGCCCCCACCCCACCCCCTCTGCCGCCCTTTATTCGAGACTGTGGGTCAAGTTGGATTCCCATTTGGAGTATGTTGGCTTCCTGGAAGACTCCGTTCCCCCCAAACAGTTGGAATTGCCTCAAAAATCTCTCTTACTGGGTAGCTCTGCCATGCATTAGTGTGGGGGGAAGGAGGTGGGGGCTTTCATGCTGAAAGGCAATAGCATTTATTTTTCTTAGCTAATAGCCAAGTGTCTCTAATTCAAACCAACTGAACTAATTGAACGAAAAAGAATGTTAACAGTCCTGGCTACTAGACTGTATTTAAAAGCAATTGTTCTCAATCAATAAATCCTGCTGGATTGTTTGATTTCATTAAAGATGTATTTGTTACCAAGCAGCTGGTACCCACACAGCTGTTTTAGATAGAGATTTCCACCGCTCTATTGGATCGCGCGCATTATTGTATTTGCACATTTCCAGCCACAAGTGACTGCCTGACAAATGCTCACGAACGGGGAAGAGCCCCGCCGACTTGCCACATTAGCTGTCCCTGGGGCTGGGAGAGAAAAGGGAGGCTCGGGCGTCTGCTCTCCAGAAAATATTTCATCTTCTGGGAGCTTCACAAGGCAGGAATATTAAAACCCATTCTTAAATATAATATGCCAAGGGTACTTGGGATGAATGCCCTGCGCTCTTCCAGCTTCTATTCCGTCCGTGCGTTTATTCTGCAAACATTTGCTGCAGGCCTGCTCTCTATGAGGAGGGCAGAGGTAACATGTAATAAGTGCAGCCCACATGTACTGATGGGGGGCTTGCTAGTTTCGGGTTCCATTCCAGGTGTGTGCTACAGATTATCTTGTTTTATCCTTACACCAGACTACGAACAATGTGCTCTTATTATTCCCCTTTTCCAGATGAGAAAAGCAAGACACGAAGAGATCCGTTTCCCTATCTTACATCATGCAACGTACACTCGCATTTTATTTTGTGTTTTGTGCTGTGCACCTGTATCCCCTCCTAGACTGACATTCTAGAAGATTTTAGCTATCTGCTCTGTGTACTCCATGGATCCCCTGCTTACTTCACGAGAGGTAGCAGAGGGCTGGGTCACTTAGACTCCCCACCCTGCAGACGTCTAGATACCTAGATTCAAACCCCAGTTGCACCCCACTAAGCAGCTAGTAGCATAACCTTGAACCAGCTGCTTAATTTCCTTATGCCTTAATTTGGTCATCCAGGAAACAGGGAGAATCATAGCGCACCTCCCAGGGTGATTGCTGAGCTTAAATGTCAGTGCAGGCGGTGCTGGGATCACAGTTAATGCTGCACCATGTTTGTGATCACCACGACTATACCGAGTGTCCTGGACATGCTCATTAAATGAATGCACAAGTTAAATGCTAAAGCACAGGGACCCAGGGCTTCTTGTAAGAAGGCAGAAAAGGGGGACGCAGCCCAGACTGAAGGGGTTGGGAGTGGGTGTGTTTCGAAGGGTGAACAGACTCTTGCATGACGCAGTGAGGAGAGTCTGCTGTAGGCGTGGGGATGAGAAGGTGCAAAAGTGGGCCAAGAGCACATGACAGAGGAGGAGAAGCCCTGGAGCTTTGTGGAGAGGAAGGGGCATGTGGCTGGAGACCTCCCAGGCTTCGAGGGCCCGACGAAGAGTCCGCAGCTCTGCCTGAGGACGGCAGTGCCCGCACTGCAGAGTGTGAGTCTGCTCTTGGTTCATCAAAAGAAAGACAGGCAACTTCCCGGGAAGAATGTGTGGTCTTTCCCCTTCCTCCAAGCCCAGCCCCAGCAAAGGCCTCCTCCAGGAAGCCTTCCCTAATGTCCTAGCTCAGAGTCCAGTGTTCCATCTCTCGGGGTAACTGCATACCCTGTGAGGTTGGCACCAGGGCTCCCTTGAACCCCTGCCCGTGACACTAGGTGGTTCTGCAGATCGCGGGCCGCCCCGCCTCTCATTGGATGCTCAGTCCCTTACGGACTGTGACATTCTAAATCTTCCTCCTCAGATGGCCCCCGCAGGGCCCCGAGCAGGGCTATGTGCATACATAATGCACGAGAAGCACCTGCTAAACTGAATCGCTCACTGATTCCCGAGCTGGCAACCGCATCCATGGACAAAAAGCCCCAAACTCTCGGATAGAGACAGAGAAGCTACAAGGAAGTTTTTCAGAGTCCTGGTGGGCAGGGAAAAAACAAAAACCACAAAAAAAAACCAAAAAACAAATAAAACTTTTTTAGTCCAACAGCACTGAGTTCAAATGCAAACTGTGTGACCCCTCTGTCCCCTTCTTCCTCCTCTGAGCCTCAGTCTACCCATTTCTCCCTGCCCCTCTCCCCACAAAGCAGGTGGCAATGGTCTCCTCGTCCATCACCAAACTCCGTGGTGTGCTCAGTCCCTCCTTCTTGCTCATGAGAGATGACAGCACTCATCAGTTCAACTCTGGGCTCAGTGATCAAGCAGGGAGTTGGAAATGGGCCACAGGGTGAGTATTTACACTCGGGAAATTGGAAAAAGGATACAAATCAAGGCTTTGCTTCCCCTGGAAAGCTGGTTTTGGCATTAACAGAGCCACACAGCTACCAGGCAGTGCTGCTGAATATTTCACAACCAGGAGGGACTGATCAGTAGTAAAAATGACAGTAATAATGACCTTGAGTGTGCCTTACATTCATGCCATGCTTTAGAACCTGCAAAAATATCTTTTTTTTCTGCAAAAATATCTTAATGCATGTTTAACATACATAAATCCTGCAAGGGTAGGAAATGTATTTATCAGGGCCCATTCCTATCACAAACTCTGCCAGGCTGACCATGTACAGTTGGGCGGGTCATACACCACACAAAGGGGCTAGCCAAGAAAATAAAAAGGGACTGAAATCCATCTTGCCAAATTATTCTCCTGTGGGGCTGTGTCAGCTCAAAGATCTCATGCCACCAAGTTCTGAGTGATTTATATGCTCTCTGGCATTTGGAAGGCACTGTCTAAAATTCTTTTCTGATAGAATTAATAGATGCATTTGAACCACACAACAGCCTATGGATTGGGTTTTATAAGCTCCATTCTATAGTTGAGGTATCTGGTTTACCCAAGCTCACAGACCCTGGCTCCAGAGCACACCTGCTCCTGGCCCCATTGCTGTGTCACATCAGTAAATGACTTCACCTCTCTATATCTCAGTGTCCTTGTCCATAAAATGGACAACTTCTTAGGTTGTTATGAGGAGTGACGGTGTTAATATATGGAGAATGCACATAGCCATGCTCATACTAAGCACTCCCATGTTAACTACTAATTATGTAAGATTGCACTAAAGGCTAGGATTTTAGGGTGAGGTGGTTACTAACCACCTCTGAGAACTTACCATAGAGAGGCACTGTTCGGGGCATTTTATAGTGCATTCCAAAAATAGTTATATAAGTTAGACATCTTTTTTTTCGCATTTACGAATAAGAAACCAGAAAGGTAAATAAATTGCTAAAGATTACATAGCAAGTGGTTATTTGCCAGCATTAAAGTCTATGCAATATATATATATATATATATATATATATATATATATGCAAAATATTTTTTTTTTTCTTAAACTGAGGTGGTTCTATTCCCACTCCAGTGAAAAATGAGTCACTCTGGGTATCCTTGTTTTCCAAGTAACTAAATACATGGGTGTTCTTATTGTTAGTCCTTTTCTACCGTAGAAGGTAAGAGGCTCTCTAGAAGAAATGGGATCCTGGTAGCACGAGCACATGTAGTACACAGTGGCTGGTTTTTCATACCAACCTCTGATGAAAGAAAACAGATCCTTAGAGAAATTACTGATTCTAGGATTGGGAGGCAAGAAATAGGGGGAAAAATGAGTCTAGCAGATCTTACTGTGCCAGAAAGTAAGAAAGTGCTCAGAAACCAAAATAACGGGGTGTAATAAAAAGTCGCAGAAGACAACTGAGAGCTCCCAGTGGTCAAAGCTGAAGCAATCTGAGGAACAGATTAACAATGTAGTGTTGGATTTTAACCCAAAATATATAGCAAACATCCATGATACTACATTGATATGGATAAATGAATAAGCAGAGAAGTAGGAGAAAAGGGACAAATCTCTCACGCAGAAGAAGTTCAGATAACTTATTTGGCTCCCCTGCCTTCAAGGAGGTGGAGTTTGAGGTCCCACTCCCTAATGGTGGGCTACCCATCCTGACTTCCCTCCAATGAGGACAGCGTGGAAGGTGGTGGCCTGCAGGGGTGCTGGCTTTATCATGGAGAAATCTGGGAAATACTTCTCCAAGCCAGGGGACTGTCAGAATCAGCAACACTAGGATGTCCCTTGATAGGGTGTGATGAGAAGCACAACTTACCTCTGGATCTTCCTCCCCAAGCCTGGTAACCCCAGTCTAATCAAGAGGAAAAACTTTGGGTGAACCGCATCCAGGGGCACCTACGTCCTGCACACACGTCCAGGTCATCAAAAGCAAGGAAAAAGCCTGAGGAAGCACCACAGTGTAAGGAGCCTAACGAGACCTGCCGACCAAATGTGACCGTAGTGTTCTGGGTGAGCTCCTGGAATGCACAAATGACACGAGGGGGAAATTGAGGAAATCTGATGCTCATAATGGGGGAGACTGAGCCTGGGTTCTATGAGAACTCTGTACTATCTTTGCAACATATCTGTGCATCTAAAACTGCGTGAAAATAAAAGCATATTTTAAAAAGGGAACTGTCTTTTCTCTTACCTTTTTACTCATTTTTCCTTTTTTCTGGCTTGGGTTCATTTTTGCAAAAAAAAAAAAAAAAAAACCACCTTATTTCACTAGCCTTTAATTTCACAAGGAGTTTCATGGCAACTGATAAATAGGTGGTTTTTACCCATCAACTCCCTGCCTCTCATCCTCTGGGTCTAGCATCTTGCTGTTGCTTTCTGGCGAGGACTGTTGGGAGGACTTGCTGTCTACTCCCATCTGCCATGTCCACGTCTGCTGCCCACGGCAGCCCATTCGTTATTTCTGGGCCGCAGAGTTTACAGGAGTTGAGCATCGTGGGTGTAAGTGGGCACCACTGTGGGTGAGCTTATGAGGACTGGGTGTGGCTCAAGCCAGTGGGTCTTCTGCAATGCTGCAGTCTGTGTGCAGTATTTCCTAGCTCTTCTCCCCAAACATTGACTGTGTCCTAGTCAGGAAAGGTAGCAGAGCAAATTAAGATCCAGGTGAGGCCATACAGGCATTCCAGGGGTCCCACTTCCAGACCACACTGTAGAATCAAAAAAAAAAAAAAAGTGCAGAGGGAGCATTGCAGACCTGGTCCTTGAACTCTCTGACCTGTGAGAAATGGGAGAAACTGACAAGCCCCTGGAAACCCTCAGAAATATCTATTTCTCTCCCATTCTTGTCAGCTGGAATTTGGCACGGAGGATAGATTGGGTTGGACAGCATGAGCCCCAACTCCAACCCTCAAGTCAAACGGAAGCCCTGGAGAGTGTTGAAAATGTTCACTTCAAAAAATGGATTTTTGTTTGTACAGCCCACATTCTGGGTTTGACCAGGACTAGCATGGGGAAAGGGGTCTGCGACCTTCACATCCGCTGTGGTGGAGGGGTTTCTGACTTGCCCAACACCGTGTAAAGGCCATGCGGGACTAAGAAAATATGGGGGTAACCTCTAATATATGAGGGTAACCTCTCTTTCTCTCTCTCTCTCTCTCCCTCCTCCCATCTGCTGCATTCACTCTCCAAATGTGCAGTCCTTGTGCCCATTTTATCCATCTTCCTGCCTCTGTGAGCATCTCATAGGCAGGAGAGTGGCTGAGCTGGCTGTGGAGCAGCCCTTCAGTATTTGAACCCTGGCCCCAACATTTAAAATCCTTTGACCCTGGTTACCTGAGTTCTCACAACCCCACTTATCTGTTTTAAGAGAAATGATGATGACACCGGGGCTGAATCTTTATGCTTCATCAACACAACCTAATGGCTGGGGAGGCTGCAGGGCTCCGGTGACATTGGTCACTTCCTTGTCTCCCTTTGGATCGCGGTGTTGTGCAATCCAGCCATCTCCTGCTCTGTAGGATTAGTCCTCACTCCAGGCAGAACCGCACCTCTACTGGTCCTCCTCCTATGGTACCAGTAACATAAGCATCTCTCTAAATTTTGAGACTACCAAAAAACAGCCAAAAAGCTTTTCTATGTCATTCACCCCATTTGATTCCAAACACAGGGAACAGAGAAGCTCTGTGTATTTTGTTTTTCTTATTTAAGCATGAAGATGATCCCGCAGTAGCTATTTTTTTTTTTTATTTCCCATCTTACCAGGGAGGAGTCCAGGAGGTAAAGTGACTTACCCAAGAATCAGAATTCCAAGTCTGGTCAGCCTGCCCCTGGCCCATGCTTGTCGGGCAGCCTCCCCTTGTAAGTGTCTCACTGTCTGTGGTACCTCTTTCTTTTATAGTTTCTTTGAGCACCTTCCCTGTGCCCATGGTGCCGGCTATAAAAGATTGGGCAAGGCATGCCCCTGCTCTCAGGAGTATTGGCAGAGAAGAGTCGAGTGGCCAGAGTTGAACGAGATCAGTTTTCATCTTTGTGTGTCCTTCCGTCCCTGCAACAACTACACAACTCTGCCTTTATGGTGTGAAATCGGCAGCAGACCATATGCAAACAACTGAGTGTGATTGTGTTCCAACAAAGCATTATTTAGATAAACAGACAGTGGGCCAGATTCAGCCCGTGATCCTTCGTTTGCTGAGCCCCAGCAAAGTTTGTAGACCATAGCAAACACTGTGATGGGCATCACTGCTGGCATTTGGAGTAACTTATACCTCACTTGGTCAGACTCCTGCCTCTAATTCTGTCCTTCTTCCTTTGAATAAAAGATGATCTTTGTTGCGAATTGCACTCTCTGCGTAGGGATGCTTGGCACTCTTGTGTCTGCTGACCAGAGCATCAAGATTACCTGTACACTCCTCCCACCATCCAGCCGCATGCCCGAGTTTGCCTGGAATGATTTTCCTCCTAGAAGGCCTTGGTCCTAGCACCACACTGCACCGTCACTTTGGAAGATATCAGCTGTCTGCAGCCCTAACTGACCCTGATAGACACAGCATGGGGCTTGTCACTCTGTGTGATAGCCGCAAGGAAATTATGAAAACATGATTAAGAGAGAGAACTAGAGGGAAAGACACAGTGATTTGAGGGGAGAGAGGTCAGCCTGCATATTGTTTTAAACTAGAAATACTCCACACAGGCATATACTCCACAGAATAAATAGTTAAGATGAACAGTTTTGCAACTCCCAAAGGATTCATTTGAAATGTCACAATGGGTGAGAATATCTACTTGATGGGAGGAAACAAGGGAGAGAGAAGCACCCTTAGGAAGCACGTCATGTGTAAAAGACTGTCGTCTCTATTACTATTGGCTTTTAGGCTTTCTGGCTCTCATAGACTTTGGGCAGAAGGGTACTTTGGCCGACCTTTGTAAGGAATAATTAAGTCGTTTGCAATTATACTCTTTAAAAAAAATTTTTTTTTGAGTATAGTTGACACACAATGTTACATTAGTCTCAGGCATATGACGTCGTGCTTCAACTTGTCTATACCTTACCCTGTGCTCACCACAAGTGGAGCTACCATCTGTCACCATAAAATGCCTTCTATTTTTTTTTTTCATAAAATGCCTTCTAATGACGTTGACTGTATTCCCTCAGCTGTGCCTTTTATTTCTGTGCCAAGTGTCCATCGATAAACAAATGGACAAAGAAGATGTGATCTCTCTGTATATACAATGGAATATTGCGCAGCCATAAGAGTGGATGGTATCTTGCCATTTGTGACCAACATGGTTGGGCCTAGAGTGTATTAGGCTAAATGAAACAAGTCAGATGGAGAAAGACAAACACCATAGGATTTCACTCACATGTGGTATCGAAAATTACAAAACCAATGAGTAAACAAACCAACAAAAAGCAGAATCAGACCTATACACCCAGAGGAGTGGATCTCTAAAATGGGCAGATCACTGCGGATTTGACAATTCCACTCCTAGGACCATTCCCAAAGGAAATAGTTGATGTTTTTCTTACAGGGAGGAGTGTTCACTGTAGCGGTGTTTATTCTGGGTAACACTTTGAAATATCTACAATTCCTAATAAAAGGTAACTGAATAGAATGATAGATTGCAACTTCAAAATGGAAGAGTTTATAGCTACTAAATATCACATCTTATAGGACTCCTGAAGAAACTAAGAAAATGCCCAGGAAAGAAGATTACAATATAATATATACTATATAATTCCAATTTTAAAATAAAAAAGGTTTTAACATCTTAGTTATAGCAGCCAGAACTGCACCAAAGTATAATAGTGATTATTTCTGGTGGAACTCAAAACATAGTTTGTTTTTCAGTTTACATTTCTTTTTTGTGTGTGTTTTTTTATAAATTTTCCCCATGAGTATATTTTTCTCATAAATGTCAGAGGGAAAGAGATCATAAATATTGTCTAAAGCACACAAAAATGTGAAAGGTATAAACAAACTGGGAAATAATGTTTGTAACATAAAGACAAGATATTAATATCTTTAATCTAGAAAGAAAATTAGGAAAAGTCATTTCTATATATATATATATATATATATATATATATATATATATATAGCTAGGCAAAGAAAGATACAATATACAGTCACACACAAAAAAAATCTAAAACCAAAAAGATGTTCAAGTAATAATAAACATCTCAAAAATATCTATCTCCACTAACAATCCAAAAGAGACAAATTGAATAAAGAGGAAGGTACTATTTTTTTTTTTTAGCTATTAAGTTGTCAACTTTTGAAGGACATTAATCACCAGAGTGGCTGAGGATGAATGACTCAGCTTATCACACTGAGGGGGGTAGCATCTAAATTTGTTCATCCTTTTTATAGAAAGCAGTCCGTAACCATCATGACACATGAAATCACCAATACCTAATTCTGTCCTAATAATTTTACCTCTAGGAATGTTCCCTGAGCAAACGGAAGGATGTTTAAAGTTCTTGCAAGGATGCTCACTTCAGCTTGCTTGGTCTTCCTTCCTCTCTTCCTTTTTTTTTTTTTTTTCTTTTTCTCTCTCTTTTTTTGGAAATACGGGAGCAATATAGATGACCAGCAAATGGGAAATGGGGACATAAACTATGGATATATATAGACTGGATAGAAGACTATATAGACATCAAAGTAATGCTTATAAGAATTTTTAAGGATACAGAGAGAAGCTATTATTATCAAGTGAGAATAGCATGATACCATAGTGTCTACCATGTTCCAGTTTAGAAAAATATCAGTGCCTATGCACTAACGTGCCAGAGAGAGGGGCACCTGGGTGGCTCAGCTGGTTAAACATCTGACTGTTGATTTTGGCTCAGGTCATGAGGAGGAGGAGAATGGAGGAAGAAGAAGAAAAAGAAACTCCACTTTTTCTCCTAATCGTCACCGAAGAAAATCCCTTGTGGCTTTCTTTTAAGAACACTTATAAAGAACTTCATTACATTTAGTACCTGCCCTAAGGCTCATGTTCCATCTCCTTTCCCTCCCCTTCAAGCTGTAGTTGATTCAGTTACGTATGGCACGTACATGTCGGGTTACTACTTGAAATTTCTGAAGAAGACACTCTAAAGATCCAGTTGGTTCCCTCCTCCGGGGTGGCATCATCTCTGTCAAATGTCCCCACTAAAAGTGGTGACTATAGCAAACAGATTTCCCTTGCTCCCTCACCACTGGATTTACTTCTTCCTGCTGAGAATGCAAAGCAGGTAGTCTTGATGTTGGGAGTGCTTTCATTTTTAGGAGGGTTTCTGAATGATCCTCAACCCTGGCTGAGCACCAGAATGACCTGGGGAACTGATGCCAAGTTCCACCCAGATCCATGAAACCAGAACCTCTTGCTTGGGGCACAGGCTTCTGTGGCCATTGAGGCTGCCAAGGGACTCCAGTGTGCAGACAAGGCTGAGATGTGCTACAATCCACAGAGCGTATTCCCACTGCAAGAGAAGGGGCTTACCACAAACCCAACCCTATGGTCTACATTTGCACGTCAAGGACCTATCGTCATATTTGATCTTGAGGCAGATACCTGTGATGTCATCTGCAATGGAAGGCCTCATCTCAGAAAGATTAGGGTTTCCTGGACGCGCACAGCATGTGGTGTGAGAAGCAGACAGAAATAGCAGAATGTCCTGGATTTGACTCTCAGTCTCACGGCAGGGTCTGAGACAACTGTTTTCTTCATCTTTCTCAGTAACCTCTGGTGTTCCCTGCTTAGACCCCACCAATTCCCAAATGGGGACATGGACAATGTTTAGAGACATTTTTTTGGTTGTCACAATTGGGAATAGGGGTGCTCCCCGCCTCCAGCGGGCAGAAGGCAGGGGATGCCACTAACTCTCCTGCAATGCTCAGGGCAGCGCCCCCCAAATCGAGAATTACCCAGCCCCCAGTGTCAACAGAGCTGAGGCTGAGAAACTCTGCTTTAGTCCTAAGTTGTGAAGAGTGAGTAAGACACTCTCCCAATGTGTTCAGACCAGAGGCTAGCACTTGGCAAAGACATGAGAAATGCAATGGTCTTAAGTCCCTTTTCTGCCTCTGCTCAGGACAGGTGGCCTTTGTTGGGGAAGGAAGGTCCCCTTGATGTGGGCAGCAAGCCAGCACGGAGCCAGTTTGGTCCTGCCCTCGATGGCAATAAAGCCCCTCTCGGAGCCCACCTGGACGGCCCAGTCCTGCCTCTCTGTTTTATCTGCCACTGTCATCTTGGGCTCCGTTGCAGAGCGGGAAGGCCTCCCCGTATGAGGGACTAACTGTAAAGGGCAGAGCTCCAGCCCAGCTGCCAGGGCCCCATAGGTACCGTGAGAATCTGGGTTTCTGCAGAGGAGGAAGTCCTGGGCTGAGGAGGCAGCTCTACTTATCACTTCCTCCCATCTCGGCTCCGTTGGGTTGTTCACCTCCAAAGTAGGCCAAACTGCTCTGGTTCTCGTTAGGGGACAGACCCAGAAACCCATGGGGCAGGAAGAAAGAACTCTGCTGGTCTCAGAGGCCTGGGAGCCAGGCAGCACTGGGGACTCCCCCGGGGCGCCCAAGAAAGAAGCCCTTGTGTCTGTCAACATGTGCAAAGTTTCCAGGGGCCTGGGTGCTGAGTCACTGCAAGAAAAACGGTATTTAGACACAAAGGACCACACTCATGAATGGTCGCATGGCCCTGAACACAGGGGGAGCCACCCCGCCATACAGCTGGTCCTCCTCAGACCTAAAGATCCCAGTGGGAAGTTGGCGGCTGGCTTGATTGTCCACCCCGGCCTCATCTTTATGCTGCCCTCACCTGAAGATATAGATCATCAGAGAGTATGTATTATAAATGTTAAAAATCCAATTTGCAAAATAACAGAGCTGCCCTGGTATATATAGATAGGCAATCTTTTCTTGCTTTTTTTGCTTGTTTTTTTTTTTTTTTTTTTTTCAAAAGGAAAAGCATGAGAGTGTAGTGCAAGTGCACGGAGAAGAGAGTTTTGCTCAGCTCTGTAACTTGCTAGGCTTGTGGCCTTCAGGAAGCACTAAAAAGTGACATCTTCTGCGCCTGTCCTGGCACTGGTCCTGGCTCATTACAATCAGTGGCCATTGCTCCCAATGCTGAGTTCTTCCATATGTTCCCAAATAAAACACACAGAGAAGGAAAGAGTCTAACACGTACTGCATGTACACACACGCATGCTCCTTCCCTGTATGCGTTCATGCCAAGATCAATAACGAAGGTAGTGCATACAGTGGTGATTAACAGCCTGATGTCTTCAACCTCCTTACGGTTCAAATCTCGGCTCCACTGTGAAGCAGCCACATGGCCTGTGTTCATGGGTCACAAACCTTCCATGCAAAATGGGAGCGAGTGCACTATCTCAGGTGCTCAGATGCTGTGCCCGGGGGGCAAGGTCAGGGCCTCCCGAGTCAGACCACTGAGGTCGAAACCTCAGCACCGCAGACCATGACCTTGGCAAAGTGCTGACCCTCCCTAGGGCGTAGTTTCCAGGTCTGTGGAAGGAGGGCCTCAATCGAGACTAAGTCTGGGTGTTGTTTGGAGAGTTGAAGGGGTTTGCACACACACTCGTGTCAAAGCACATGCACACGCTCTCTGAGGGTCAGAGACCAGGAACTGGTGGGTGATGCTCACGAGGCACTGAGAACAGGAATACCACAGCGCGGCTCCAAAAACCACAGTCCTTTGTCCTGGTAGTGCTGATTCTGTCATTGCCATTCCTGGCTTACAGACACTCAACGAATCATTCACGAACGTGCAGTTCACAAACAGCACAAGGTGGTTCGGTTGGCTAACACTGCAGCAAAATCTGGGAAACCTAAGGAGCATGAGACTTAATGGCAATTTCTTCTTAGAGGTCCCGGCCACTGACTCGACCGGGTGAGCCAGATTTAAACTTGGACTAAAACCCATCTCTTTACAATCTTTTATTGGCTTTCCACCGCTCCAAGGAGAAAGCAAAAAGCATTTAAAATGACCTGCACCAGCCATGTGGGTGCCTGACCCCTGCCTGACTCTCTGGCTTCAGCCTCCAGAACCTTCAGACTCAATGTCAGCTCCAGTCATACTCTATTTTAGTTCCTTTAATAATAAGTTAGGATCCCTTTTGCTCTAGAGTCTTTGTGCACTCCAGTCCCTCTTTCTGGAATGAATGAATGAAATGTCTTTGATATTCCTTTTCTTCTTCATTATTCTCTCTTATGAATGTGATACTTTCTCTATAAAAGGAACATCTCATGCGGGTGGAGTGGAAATAGTTCCATGTGTTTGCACATGGGCTTCTGAGGTTGCAAATGTCCCCAAAGTCAAAAGAAAAGCAAAAGGAATCAAAATGCCAGCACAGGCGGGGATTGGTCTCAATGTCAAACTTTCCACTTTGAATATGCAATTGTTGCCAAGAAATTGTGGCTGAAGGTGTCTGCAGAGAGAATTGTTTTACATCAAGGAGCCTGTAGAAAACATTCAGACTGCCTTTGTTTGGACACATTCGCTACCATTGTTGAGTACTGGCCTGGCCCAATCCTAAGCAAGCCATGTGCGCACCACCTCACTCAGCCCTTCTTAGTAACATAGTGGCTAGTTTTAGCCCTGCTTTATAGATGGGGAAACTGAGGCCCAGGACAGTTAAGTGAGACGGATCAGAGTTACAAGGCAATACTGGAAGAGTTGGGACTCTAATCCAGATCTGTCTGATTTCCTTATTCAGTTGTTAACTGATTTGACAAGTATTTATTGAACATCAACTATATGTCATGCCCTGTTGGAGACCATAATATTGCAGCTATGATCTGTGACTTATCGTGCCTGTTCTAATGGAGGTTGCAGTTTAATTTCAGAGCCAAAGAAGTATGCAAATAATCTTAAATGTAGGGTGCAATATAAAGGAGAAACAAATGACCCAGCCCGACCAGTCATTGTAAGTTCCCTAGATAATGGGTATCAGTTAGATTTGCCGTGTAATAAACCAACCCAGAACTTGTTGGCCTGAAACGATAGCCACAGAGCCCACAAGTCTGTAGGTTGGCAGTCTGGGCTGGCCAGCTAAGTACTTCATCTTGTCTGAGCTGGGCTTATCTACTCATGGGTCTGGGGTCATGAGTATGTTGGCTGGACATGCCAGATTGATGATAACCCTGTTTGGTGTGACTGGAGCCTCTCTCCATGTTTTATTTTGTATATCAGATTAGTCCAAGACTGTTTCCATGCCAGTCACAGAATTCAGAAGGGGAAAGCCTGAATGCCAAGCACTTTTTAGGTCTTTTATTTAGGATTTTCTTTGCATCACATATACTGTTATTTCATCCCAAAGCAAACCACATGGTCCAGCCCTGAGTACTCAGTGTGGAAAGGTTCCAAAGAGCCTGGACCCAGGGAGGCTTCAAAAAACTGGGTCCATTGCTCCCATCAATCAATAGTGATATCTATACTGAAACAGGCAGGTTGAAAAGGGGCTACCAGGGGGAGAGGGAAGAAAATGTAAAGCAGCATGCTAGCTTGGAAGATGGAGTGAGCAATGGTACATCTGATGAATTGCTAAGAGCTTTAGCTTTGCATTATTCCTGCTTTCTCCCATTTTCTCTCCGGACCCATATGGAAGCCACAGGGCTCTTCAAAAAGAAGGAAATGATTCACCCAGGTCTGAGCCAAGCACAGTTTGGGCAGCCCTTTGACAAACTCAACGGTTGCCAATCAATGGGGATCCAGAGAGTGTCAGGCCACCTTCTGAAGCCAGCATCTGTCCAGCGTGGGCCAATCTGTGCAGTGGTTTGAGCCTGAAGCCAAATGACACTGAGCCCGACAGCCCTGGGTTAGGGTGAGTATATATTACAAATAAAAATTAAAGATAGAGGTGGGTGAGGGTGGTGCTTGGGGAAAAGTGATCTGAAGTTTTCTCTTTAGCTTGGCAAATGTGAAGTTCAAATGTTTCTTTTAAGTCAAAACGACCATGTCATTCCACCTCCTGCCCTGAGAGCCTGGTTCTGATTATTAGCTGAAGTTCAGCACACGTCAAAGGCGTTTCTGGTTGGGCAGCTAGGGAACAATGACCCTTTTATTCAGGCAGGAAAAGTAGTCTGAGGGCTGAACGAGTCTCCTGGCTCATGGGCATGGGGTCAAGGCCACATCAAAAACCATTCTTTCTCCAAGGCCCGGGCCCCACAGCTCTCGTTGCTAGTGAGGTTCCCGAGTCATGGAAAACCACAAGGGCATTTGTTCCTGGGAGCCTGGAACAAGATCTGGGATCTTAAGCTGCAGCTTGAGATGTAAACGTGGCAACCTTCCTCAGGAACAGGCTACGGGGAGCAGCAGTGACCTAGGCATTGGACAGAACGGGCAGGGAGGCGGCAGCTGCAAGAGCATGGGAGAAGCGGTATCCCTCCCAAGGGTGGTCATGACAAGGGCTCAGGATCAGGGACTACATTTGCCCAGGCCCCCTGACTGCTGTGTGACTCCAGGCTCCTGGCGTTACTTCTCTGAGCCTCATACTCTAGAGAACTGCTGTGTCAATGGCTAGTGGGTCACCAGAGATGCCACTGTGGATGAGAATAGCAGCAGGAATAAGCCCCACACAGATATTGTCTCCATCTCAACAGCATGAAGGGAGGCCCCCTCCGCTCTCACACCCTGGGAGTCCAGGTTCAGGGCTTGCCCGGTGCCTGAGTGTAGCAGACCTCTGATGGAATGGACGGTACGTCCAGAGGCAGCTCTTGCCTCTGCACAGCCAGCCTGGGCAGGACCTCCACTAGCCATCCTACCTCTGGAACCCTCCTTATCTATTAGTGTCGTGTGGCTGCTTTAACAAATTACTACCAACTTTGTGGCTTAAAAATTACCCATATTTATTCCCTTTCTAGTTCTGGAGGTCAGAGGTATAAAACCAAGATGGCAACAGGCTTCTAGGGTTTTTAGGGGAGAATCCATTGTTCTTTCCTAGCTTCTAGCAGTGATGTGTACTCCTTGGTTCATGGCGCTTCCTCTGCCTTCAAAGCATTATTTCAATCTCTTATCCCATCACCACATCCCCTTCCCCTGGTGACCTTCTTGTCTCCCTCTTACAAAGACCAGTATAATGGCATATAATCCTTGCCAGGATCATCCCCTTGCTTCAGGATTCTTTACCTAAGCACATCTGCAAAGTCCTTTGCCACGTTGGGAAGCACTCAGAGTTTCCAGGGATGAGGATGGCACCTGTGGGGACCAGTCCTGAGCCAACCTCACCCAGTGTTCTCTGGAGGTCCACATGCCATTGGTCAGTTGGTTCTTTAGGTTCTAGTCCTGAGAAGCCAAGATGGCCCAACCGTCTGCATCACCATCCTCAAAGGCTGGCACCAGGAGTGGCCTTAGCAATAAGCTGGCAGGGGCATGAGGCTGGCCATTTCTCAGGGAGGCATCAGTTGATGTCCCAAGAGCTTTGCTAGCCAATCAAAGCACAAAGCAGAGGAGAAACAGCATTGATAGCAGAAGCCCTTCAAGAAAGTAAGTGGCCATGAAAGCTATCTGTTTCTTTAGGAGTTACGTGGAAAAGAAAATGGATTCAGGAGGAAAAGAGAGAGGGTGAATGGAAGGAATACAGACTGTTCATTGTCCATATACAGGCAAGAGAATAGCTCTTGCATTTACTACTCTTGCCTCTCTGGCACCTAGATAAGGTTAAAAGATTTAATAAATTTATATACGGGGCATCTTGTTAAAACAGAAAATCAGATAAACAATGACTTCTTTTTAGTACAAGTATGTCCCATGCAACAGGGCCTTTGCATGGTCATGATGGGGCACACATGAGACTTCCCCCCTACGATATTCTCTGGGTTCATGTTGCCCCTCCCTGCTCCCAGAAAAATAGGAGCACCCCTTTGTCTGGGTGACCTGCTCCCAGGCCCTCCCAGAAGGCCCTCAGCAAGGAGGACCCTGGGCCTCCACGTGAAGAGGGGCATTGATTGGAGCCCAGGTCTAGAGCCAGCCACCTGAAGCTTTGGCTTTGAAATTTGTCCCGGATGGAGGCCTGAGCTGCCCTGAGCACCCACTATGGATTTGTCCAGACTGCAGGTCCCAGGGAACATCAGAATAGATGAGTAGCCTGGCCCCATCCTTGCAGAGCCCTCTGCTTGCTCTGGCATGGGCCAGGAAAATCATGAGAAAACTCTCCCAGGGAGGGTTCTAAAGTCGGACAGAGCTGGCTTTCAGGGAGTTGTAATTTACCAAGTGGGTGACTGTGGACAAGTTATTTTATTTCCACGAGACTCAGATTTTGCATCGTTAAAATGGGGAAGACATCTCTTCAGTTTACCTAAGAATTTGCTGAAATGATGACTATATATTATCAATAGCTAAAGAAATCCTTAGCATTTGTCAACAGACCAATACCCCCTGTGGGTTTAAAGATGGAATGTTTATTCGTGTATCTTAAGAAGGAAAAGAAAGAAGAGGAAGGAAGGTAGGAAGAGGGAGGGGTAGGAGACCAAGAATGGAAAAGATGCGTGAGAGCTTCCAACTGTAAAGGACATAAGCAAATGGAATAAAGCAGAAAAACCAGCCTATTTTAAGTCTCTCAGATGCTTACCTTTGTGGCATCTGCTTCATTCTTTGCTTTCTGATGCAGATCACTGGGTTCTTCCTAATTATTTCCAGGCAGAAGCAGGGTAGAGATGAAGTCTAGTTCTAGAGGGAGCCACCACCATCCTTCCAGGCCTCGTCTCTGCTTCTCTTGGGCCCCAGTGGGATAGAAATTGCAGCTCTCAACTTCCCAAGGTCATAGTAATTGAAATTCTCTGTCTGCATCCCAATTTTCCAGCTGAGGACTCTTACAGTTGTCAAGACATAAAGACCCAAAATGGGCACTTTTCAAGATGACCATGAGTGTATAATTAGTCGATTAAAATTGTCAAAATGTTACTTTTGGTTAGTTAAAAGATGTATCAAAATCAACCCCTTGTTTAAGGGGAGAGTCTGTGTGTGTGTGTGCGTGTGTATTCTAAAAATGGGGTAACGTGAAGCCTTCATCAGTGGCAGACGGCTGACATGACAATTTTGCCCCAAAGAAACATCTTGATTACTGACCACTCTGGTGAGGCAGTGATGCAGGGTGTACACTGGAATGTTAGAAGCCTGCCAAAGCTATTCATTGCACTCTGAAGCTCTCTGGCCTTCTCCCAAACCTTCTGAGGCTCCCGTCTCCTCCTGGAAGAAATGTATTCTGGTCTGAGTATTGCACGAGGTTCCTTCTTCCATCCTGAATTCAGGATGTGGGTACTGGCTCCTCCACTTATCAGCTGAGGGCACTGGATATTTGATTTATCCTGGACTTGCTCATCCATGCGGTAGGATTCATACAGACTGCCACATGGGTTTGTTCCAAAAATCAGTAGGATCCAACAAATGAGAAAGTGCCACCAGAGTGAGGACAGATAAGGTGTGCTCATGGGACACCATGAGCAAAAATTCTTGCTTCAGTCATGGCATGGCCCTTTCCTTGCCTCTCGTTTTATCTGACAATGATGTTGAGAAGTCAAAGACCTCAACACTATTACCATCATCACTGCACACTACGGTGGAGAGAATAGAAATATCAAACGATGTTTGATGGTCAACTAGGCCCGTGTTTGAATTTTATCTCTATCTTAATAGATATAAGATCTTGATCAAGTGCCTCTATGGACCTCAGGTTCTTCATCAGTAAATTGAGGCTGATATTGCAAACGGGCGAGTCCTCTGTGAGGAATCACATGTCTTGCACATACTGAGGAATCAATGGATAATTGCTTTGCAGGATGTTTTCAAAAATCATTTGATGTATCCCCCAATTTCCATACATATCACACACACACACACACACACACACACACACGCACTCACAATCACACATCACACGTTTCTATGTTCTGAGGCCTTTTGCTCCAATCCAAGCAACCAGATGGAAGCTACTCATTGCTTTGGAGAAGACCTATCACAGGAGACTCAGAGAAGTTAGACTCTAATGTTTGGCATTTCAGAAGCTCTGGTCTGGATGTAAGCCAGAAGAAAGATCTGGGAAGACAGAACCAGTTCTTGCTACCACTCTGAGACTTTACTGAACTTTATTGGCCTGTACAGACAATGAGAGAGGCCTCAGGAGAAGCCAGTCCTACCCAAGACCTTGACCTTGGACTTCTGGCCTCCAGGACTATAAGAAATAAATGTCTACTGTCTGTGTACTTTATTATGGTAGCCCTTGCAAACTGATACATTAAGGAAAGAAGAGCGAGCAGAGAGGAAAACAGTAAAGGGAGGAGCCTTGAACACCCCAGGGTCTCCTTCTTCTCCCTGTGGATGTAGGGCTATGAGTCAGGGAGTAGAATTCTCAGATGGGTATAAGGACTATGCAACTCTAGTTCCCCTCTGTTCCCAGAGGAGGTAAGCATCCACCTTCAACATGGGCAAGAAGGACATTGCTGCAAGTGGAGGACCCTGGCACCTCACTCCCTTAAGGGTGTGGGCAGCAGACTGCCTTGTCACATGGCTAGAATGGCAGGGCTGTGACTCAGGGAGAGGTGGATCTAAAGTGGCCTTGGGTAAGATGAAAGGATGCAGTGAGAATGTGACAAAGATGGGAGCACAAATATCTCAGGGATGCCAGGGCAGGTGAGGACAGCAGGCCAGACACCACCAGCCCCATACCTCAGGGGCAATCCCAATGGAACCGATCCACGACCTCGTGTAGAAGTGGAAGGGACCTGAAACCCACTAGATTTACTCTGAGGGAGCCAGGTTTTGGGTTTTATCTCTAGAGAGGAAAGTGCTACAATAGCTCCAATAGCAATATTTTGTGTGGTGGGCTGAATATTTGAATATAATGTCCTCCCCTCCCCCCACACCAAATGCCCATGTCCTCATCCCCAGGACCTCTGAATAAGTTACCTTCTACTTCAATAGGGACTGAGGACATGGTCAAGGATCTGGAGATGGTCCTGGATTATTCAAGCAGGCCTAAGGTATCCATAAGTGTCCTTATAAGAGGAACACAAGAAGGCAGAGTCCGTAAAATGTGATGTGACAACAGGAGCGCCAAGTGGTACGGCCACTGAAGAACGCCAGGTCCTCTGCAAACTGGAAGAGACGAGGAATGGGTTAATTTCTGAGCACTCCAGAAAGAATCAGCCCTCATGACACCTTGATGTCAGCCCTAAAGACTCATCAAGTCAGCCTGGCCTCTAGGTCAGCGTTGTTAAGAGAGTACGTTTGTGTTCTTTAAAGCCACCGAGGTGGTGGTAATATGTTTCAGCCGCCATAGGAAACTACCACACTCAGTTATTTAAAATTGAAGAAAGTGACTTTCTCACTATGGATTTCCAAAATACATACTTGGTGACATGTTTTCTTCAGTGTTCAGGACTATGGCCCTCACTTGATGTCATTTGTCTAGTTGAGAGGTCAATCTTCACAGGCTAAGGGACCTGGGGCAGGATTGAATGTAAATCATCTTTGCCAGGATTGAATGCAAATCATCAGTGCCTAAAAATGGGCTGGTTGGAGCTCTGTCATATATGACCAACACACTGGCTCAGTCACAGGAAGATACCGAGCCACTGTCCCACCTATGCCTTCTCTCCGCTCCAGGGTGTGAGGGAAAGGATGTGCAATCATAGGGATGTTATAAAACTAGTCCTGCTAATTAATAATCCCAGACAGGCCACGGTGGGCATCCCTTTGAACATCGAATCTCCTCCCAGCCCACTGGCATTCCTGTTTTTCTAAGGAGGAGAATGAGTCTCAGTGTCCTCTGATAACAACCCACCCTATCTTTGCAGGTGACAAGGTGCTGCCTCTGGATGCAGAATCACTGCACACCTCCTGTATAAGCCACACTGGCTGTCTGAATCTTAGCCGAGTGCCCTTTAAAGCAGAGGAGGACAGAGTGAGTGTGAGATGGGTCAGTCCGTGTCACCCACAAACATGCTACTTGGCTCGTATAAGTGTCCTATAAATGTTAGTGTTTACAGGTTATCCATTTAGGAATTGACATATACTCCATCCCATTCCAAAAATTGGTCTGAGGAGACTCTTAAGAAGTTGTCACCCAGAGTAAGTTGTTTCTGAGACCCTGTCAGAATTCCTATTAATGATTCTCTGCAAAATCTTCATCAATATTTAATAATCAAACCCTACGCTTGAGTGATTCCCGTCTCAAGAAATCACCTTTTCCCTGTCTCATCCCGCTGCCCTGGTTCACACCTCTGTTTAGCACTCACATCCTTCTGCACTGCACTAGAATTTAGGTCCAACCCTTCCGTGTGCTGCTGGCCCCTCCTGGGAAATGGATAAACCCTGTTTGGCTTTGTATGTTCATCTGGCCTCCCTTTCTCCAACAAATGCATGAATAAAACCCCAGTAGGTGTTTCTAACAGAACAGCTTAATGTGAGGGACCAGGGAACTGGAAGCTTACATAGACAAATGACACTACCCAGAAAGAATAACCAGATAATATCCACAACAAGCAATTATGATTGGGACTCTCAGAATAAGGGGGACGTGGTGGGGGCACCAGAGCTCAGCATCAAAGGCTGTGAGATAGTCCTCAGACCTCACAAAGGGAGCACACCACCCGGATACAGGTCATAAATCTAAGGAGCCGTGAAAAGGCTAATTCTGGAAGTGGGAAAAGAAGGTACAGAGTGGAGTGGCTCACTATTGCTTCCATGGAGGCAGGAGCCCAAGAACCCCAGCTCCTGGTCTGGTGCCACCATCAAAGAGCAGAGTACAGGAGGGTTTCCTTGGAGCTGCAAGCCAGTCAACAAGCCACCACCCCAGTAAGCATTTCCCTAGCTTCTACTCTGGGCTGGGTCCTCTCCTCAGAGGCACAATCCCTACTCCAGGTGACCATGTCATTGGTCTTTTTTTTTTCTCTTTGAAGAAGTGAATATGAGAAATAAATTTTTTTTTTTTAGAAAAGTAAGTACACATTTTTTCCAATAGTGAAAAATTTGAGGTGTAGTGGGAAGCAGCGTGGTGTAATAAAGGGTCAGTTTGGGCATCAGTTATACCTGGTTTCTGATTCTATCTTTGCTCCTTACTAGCTTTGTGACCCAATCAAATAAGGAGACTTCTCTGAGCTTCTGTCTCACCCATAAATGAGATATTTTATTGCCTCCATGACACATTTTTTTGGGGGGGAGGACTACATGAGCTAATCTCTCAAGCTCAATGAATGACAGTGTTTTACATATTTTTTAGCCCAAAAGACCAGGCAGCCAGGCCCACGACGGAATTTTAAATATTCGAGTTCAATTTGGAACAACTGACCTAGCTGTAAACATCTAGTGGATGATAGAAACACAAGCCTTCAGCCTCTATTGGTATTGTGTGAAGCCCCCGTGGACAATCAAGGAGCAAAGGGCATCAAAATGAAGCATAACCATCTCTATTCAGAGAACAATTGCCAATGGTGTGTGTTTCCCCCTGAAAGGAGAAGATCAAAAGGAAAATACCAAAGTGCGTTTCCCAGACTGGCTGAGTTACACCTGCCTGGCTGACCCCACAGGGCCAAGGACTCTGAAGCAGAAATATTTCCTCTGATGCAGGAGTCGCAGGACTGTGAAGGTGTAGCTGCCTTCTGAGAGGCCCCCAGACGTCAAATTGCCAGATTTGACACATCGCATCCCAACAGAGAACCAGGTAGGCACTGTCTTTGATTCCCGAGATTGCTGAAGATGAAGTATCATCAAGGGCGATCGATAATTCTTGTCGACTAGAAGAGAATGGGAGGAGGCAACCCAGATATTTTTATGGTTTACACATTAACCTTAAATCTATCACAAACCTGTCGCTTCAAGCTACCATATATACCGCAAGAAAAACAAAAAGCAGAGAAATGGAAGTAAAACAAACAGGTGTATGGAATCGCGCCTAGCAGTGGGGCAGCACCTGAACGTAGGTTATTTTAGGTAGTCCTTGCGATAACCCTGCAGGGCCCATACTAGTGACTTCGTTATCTAGAAGACGAAACAGAAATAGAAATGAAATATTTTCCTCAAAGTTGTCCCATCGATCTCTTGTACCAGGACTTGGATACAAGATGAAAACTCCAGGTACATTTTGTTCTGGGCTTGTCGTGTAGAGAATGCAATGCATAACCCCATAAAAGTCCCTAAATTATTGGACCTCTTTTTGTTTTTTTTCCCCTTGGAAGGTGATGACTTCTAAGGGCATTGCCAGTTCCAGAAGCCTTCCCACGCACGTTGATCACTGAAAATACAAGCAATCAAGAGAAATAAAAAAAGCCAATGGCATGACCACTGCCGGTGTAACCAGCAAGCAAAGCTCTGCTAGCAGAAGCAAGTTTCATTTTTTTCCCCTTTCCTAAGTTATAGAAACCCTTGCATATGGTTGTCTTTATTTTAATGTGCATGAATAAAAGATATCCTTGTGAACTGATGTAGTCCGCAGGCTTTGAGATCAAACAGTTTCCTACTCCAGGTGAAACGTGGGAATGACAGATAATGTTGTCAATATGCTATATTTTTGTTAGGTTGAACAAACATGACCATAGCAATCATTTTCATCATATATATGTGTGTGCATTTGTGTGTCTGTGTGTGTGTGTGTGTGTATGTATGTAGGTGGGGGGAGTATTTAAAGAATAAGATTTAAGGGTAGGAAATCAATAAATGCAGAATTTTCCATAAAACCTTCAGTGAGAAATATCCCTCCTTCTTGCTCATGTATATTAAAGTGAACAGAATTTGCTGACTTGCATAATGCAATCCAGAGTGATTACTGGAGGCATCTGAGGTGATTAAATAACCACAGCATTTGGAGGTACCTGGAAATAAATATCCTCATTCTGGAGCCCATGCGGAGTCCATAGGACGTAATGGAGGCATTCTTTGGTATTGGAGGCTACAGCACACTCTTTCTCTGCCGGAGAAGCAGCACAGATTTGTGGCTTGTGAACAATGGGTTATACTCTGTGTGGATAACATATGAAATGCAAAATGTATTTATATCTAACCAGGCAGCATGAGTGGGGCAGGAAGGATGGAAACTCTGGTGTCAGACAGATGCTGTACTTGAACTGAGTTTCAGCCTCGGGTAAATAATCCCTCTTTGAGGCTTAAATATACTCATCTACGCAATGGGAGTAGTATTGCCACCAGAATGGCTGCTCTTAAATTTATAGCTATTGTTGGGGTACCTGGGTGGCTCAGATGGTTAAGCATCCAACTCTTGATTTTGTCTCAGGTCATGATCTCAAGGTCCTGGGATCTAGCCCCACGTCAGGCTCTGCACTGAGTGTGGAGCCTACTTAAGATTTTCTCTCTTCCTCTGCCTATCCCCTTTCCCTCTCAATAAATAAATAAATAAATAAATAAATAAATAAACAAACAAACAAATAAAGCTACGGTTAATAAGGTAGTGTGGTGATGATAGCAACTTGTCTTTTCCTGAGTGGGCATTCTGGGGTATCTACTGAATTCATTAATGATTTCCATCCTCACTACAACCCCCTGTTAGCAATTATGCTGAGCTTGAAAGGGATATTCAGCACAAGGGTAACTACTGGATTTCATGGAATTTAAGGTCCAATCCATTGTAAGATGCATCATTACTTTATGTAGCAGGAAGAGAGAAACGTATCCTGGCAATTCTCATTGTCAGATGCCATCCACTTTAAGAAACATTCCACTTCAGATGTTAAAATATTTCTTAAAACATTGCCTTAGGATCAATAAACCATGGTAAATTGTCTAAATCACACAGCAAGTCCCTGGCAAGACCAGGATAGGAGCATGGGACTATCACAACACAATGCCGGTTGCTGGTCCCAGCAGCTAGTACATGCCTGCACACTGAGGGACAGGTATGTCCCTAGATACACTTTGTGTCTCATGGTGTATGAAATCCCAAACCATGTATTTCACGTGTGTGTGCATGTACGCACATGTGTTTGCTCTGCAGGTCAGTTTCCATCTTGAGATCTTTCTAAAACAATCATTAAACAGGAAATCACATATTTATAATACACATTTTTGGCCAAAACAAGTTCTGGAAATTCTTTAGGGGATGAAGAGTAGAGATATAGCAAGCCATTTGCTGTTGATGATAATATTCCTAAAAATATTTTTTTCTCCAGCACCAAGATTGTAAAGTGTATCCATCTCAGTATCCCCAAGCTGAAAGAGCCAGACCAGCATCGTCTGTGTGAGGGAACCCTATTGTTTGACTGGTCAGGAGTGACTTCGTATCTCTACTTTATAAAACATACATGGAATAGCTGTGGGAAGAACAAAAATACCAATTGATATTGGCCCAGCTCCCTTGAGGTATATTTTATATTTAATATTTTATATTGGGACTCATTTGTTACATTGGAACGAAATTAAGGCAGACTTTGTAAAGCAGTAAAGTTGAGGTACAGCTTGACCAGTCAGAAAGACTGACCAGATTACACAGATGAGATAATTCATATTCTAAATTTATAATCTTTTTAAAATGTCTATTGTTGTCCTGCCTTAAATAATCACAGAGCCCTAGTGTCATGGAAAGACCCCCCCCCCATAGATGCTTATGTTAATCCACTACTATTAAATCTGCGTCCACTTTAGGCATAATATTCCATACTCATTACCTGCACACTGTTGAGAGCTTCCATATGAGTCATCTTGGGGCCTCTAGAAACTTCTATGAAGTGCACAGTATTTGGCTCTTGTTTTATGGATGGAGAAAGAAAGCCTTGGAGGAATCAGCAACTCCTTCCAACACCACATGGAAGGGAGTAGCTCAGAAACCCTGGAGAAGCACTTGATTACTTTTAGTCAATTTTCAAAAAATCAAATGTGGCCATTTTAGTTTAGTTTTTTTTTTTTTCAAAATTACTCAAACACATCAATAACTATACTAAAAGGACCTCCACACACACAAGATATTGAGGGAAATGCTCTACAGTTTGTAAAATGCATTCAGTATTCACGGCTCCATTTGTCTTCCCCACCACCCTCGGAGGGAGGTGGAGTGGGGATTCCTCTCCCCCTGTCTCGAAACTGAGGCCCAGAAGGGGCAACTGACTTATCAGGAGGCGTGAGAGCAAGAAACCAAACATCCCCATCGGTCCAGGCATCTTTGCTGCCCCCCATACACATACCTTCCCCTTCAGCTGTGGAGAGCATTTACCAGAGCGTTTTACCAACTGGCTTTGCAAGGGATGAGAATAAGATTTCAGAAGGTTTGACCATCTCCATATCACCTTAGTGGCCCCTGAGCCAAGAGAGAGATTTAGGAGATGGCTGAGAAGATGTTATCTCAAGGGGAGCGCATGCACTGAGGAGTCCAGGCAATAGGAAGGGAAGAAAGGAGGGCTAACATGCCAGGAAAGCCACTTTGCATCAATACCCTTGATAGACATTGAATCGCTCAGTCCCTACTTTACCTGTGAGGTGGCTCTGTCCCTGGGAGGTTACACATCTGAACCAAACTCATGGCCAAGAAGGCTGAGCCAGTGCTTTTGGGTTGAAGCCATTTGCCTCTGGTTACTGCTGATTCCATTTAAGCTGTCAGAAAGAAGCTACCTCCCGGCCACACTGTTGGCATGTGGAAGGGAGATGAGACACTGTGTCTTGCTGTCTTGCACTCCAGCGGGGCCTCACCAGGAAGGATTGGTCACCCCCTGTGCCCAGGGAACTCTCCCACCTGGATCCAGGCCCCAGCTTTCTGGAGGACACCTCTTGAAATGTTTCAGCCTCTCTAGACTCTTGGCTACATCTGGGATAGAGAGGGGATTAGGAAAAGGCAAACTTATGGATGTACTTAGCAAAGATAATTGGCAAGATCAGCCTCAGCCAGTGAGGTGAATGTCAGCCTCTGCCTCCCCCATTATCAGAGCTTTTTGTCTATGAAAATAGCTTTTTCTCCATTTTTGTTTATTCTAAAAGATAGGCCCAACAAATAAAATGAGGAGCATAAATAACAAGAAGAGAGAAGAACCAGGTCTTGCCCCAGTCACACTCAGGACCCAGCAGAAACAGCAACAGAGACAAATTTCCCCATTCGCCCACTCCAGGAGACCATGAGCCCCAGTAAAAACCACTTTGGAATCTCAGCCCCAGCTGCCCTGAAATTCCAAATTAATGAGCCCAAGTGGATGTTCTGCAAAAGAAAAGAGGAGGCAGCAGACCCAATCTGGCAAATTAATTAGAATCTTGTCATGTCCTTCCATCTCTCTGCCTTTCTCTCCCTCACTTGCTGTCTCTTTCTTGAAACTCCCTAAAGTGCAGACCTGGTTTCAGGAGTCCAAGACTCTGCAAGACACGATTTCCAGGAATCCCACACACTCAGCCTGGGCAGAGTTTCAACATTGGTGCCGTTCTCTCTTCATGGTGACCCAACGCTGGCTCTGATGTTGCCCTAATAGCAGTGGGACGTGGTTACGCTCCTGAGCACTGAGCCCAGAACATAAACATTCCACTTTGGTCATTTTAGTTCCACTATGAAAGCATTCATGTCCTGCTGTCTCCTTCCTGGTGAGTCAAAAAATTCTTTTGTTCTGTGGCATAGCCCCATTTGGCTTTGGCTTCTTCATCGCAGATGAGTGTGTCTTGCTCTAATCAAGGAGAAATAAAAATAAAACAGGCCTATAAACATAGTTACTCATCCTTTTTCTTTTTCCTATTCTAAAAATTGTGAGGAATAAAATATGGAACATAAGCAAGAAGTAGAGAGAATATAACCAGGTCTCATGACCCAGTTCCTTTTAGTCTGGGGGGTACATTTGTCCAGCCTTTCCCTACTGCATCAGGTTGTTTACTATTCATGAATGAGTTTATCTGTGTAAGTTGCAAGGTTCCATTGAAAAATGAAATATAATATAAAATAGCATAATACAGGATAGCATAATACAGTATAACATAGTATGATATAGTACAGTATAATATAATTTAGAATGGTATAATATAGTATAGGTTAGTAGACTAGAATAGAACAAAATATATAGAGACTGCTTGATGTGAAATTGGTGAAAATAAAGGAAAGTATAATGAAGGAAACCCCTGAACCACTGCCATTTCTGCCACGTAGAGTTGAACACTGCATGTGAATATTCTGATACTCACCCTTCCCATTTGTTGGGTGAACACAAATGAATTTGTGTAAGTGAACTTGCTTACTGAGAGCATGGGCTTGGGAGGCATGTGAATCTCAGTTCAACAGCTATGTGTCCAGGAGCAATGAGCTCCCCTGTCTGAGTCATTTCTTCACCCATGAAATGGGGATATAATCACCTATTTCCTAGATTAAGGTGAGAACTAAATGAGATTAGTTCATGATGACACACGCTCAATAAGCGCTGTTACTATCTCTAGGTCTATGATGTTACAGATGATGCAACCGTGCTTGTAGTCTATAAATATATTGTATGCATACTTTTCCCTTTAATGTAACAAGAGCATTTCTCAGTGTCACTAAATAATCTTTGCAATAAGTGTTCTTAAAAATAATTCCAAGTTGCGCATAGACTTCCATGGACTTCCTTTCCTACAATATGTTCACTGGCCCCTGTGTGTAGTGATTCCTGATCTTTCCCTACCTGAAATAAAGGTGTGAGAGACATGTTCATGCATCCTCCTCTTTGATACAGATTTAGAGATGGATTCATGGGGTAGAGGTGGGATCTTTGTATTAGTATGAGGAAAATAAAGTTAGTGATTTATATTGCCAATGCCCCCCTCCTCCAATGTACTACATCTTTCTATTCCTATAGCAATGAGTGAAAGACTTCTTTCTCTTCAGAGCCCCTCCATTCACAGCTGTGGATTTAATTTGCTTTGATTCCAGAAACTGGTCCCTCTGGGGTTTCTGGGGTGACTGATTTTACCCAGTAATGACCAATCTCTTTGTTTAGCTTAACTGGCCACATTAATCAAAATAGTTGCTCTGGTTTCATAGCACTGACTGACTGAAATGACACTCCTCCTTCATCCACAACAATCAATGGTTCATAAGTCAAGTGCATGCAGGAGTTGGCATTGCTGAAAAAGACAGTCTGCTAAGAAAGGCAACTTTGAAGGGCTCTCCTTGACCCTGGGAATTCTCACATGGCCCCTTGGCAGAGTCAAAACGTGGCAGAGCGAACACTGTGCACATCACACCAATTTCCCTCCTGGTCACGCAGGAAGACCAGGGTTCCCAGCCTCCTTGCAACCAGATCACGGTCACGTTCCTGAACTCTTGCCAATGAGAGGTGAACAGATGGGATGCTCCTCCCACAGTCTGAGGAGGTGTTGAAGGAGGACGCATTCTCCCCCCCCTCTCTCCCTACCTCCCTCTCATCATCTCTCGCCCACTACACACACACACACAAAATTGAAGAACTGAAACTGAGATTTTGGGATTGGTCCATTACAGCTTCTGGAGTGACTTTACTCCACTGCTCACAGAGTGAGCAATTGACATATATCTGAAGTCTTTAGTGAAGAAATCACATCACATGGAGATATCTGGTCCTCAAGTCTGGGGAATCGTTGTAGAGAAGCAGCAAAAAAGACACAAAAGGATGTGGCGCAGATCTTATAAGCATCTTCTGAAACTGGCTGACTTGGACCTGCATGAACAGGCCCATCCCACCTGCCGGACAGGACATGGATATGTGCTCGGTAAAGGAATGCACTACTCACCTGCATGTACGCGGTGGCCTCAGTGAAAGGACACCAGAAACCTGCCAAAACTATTCTGAAAAGGCATGTGGATTCCATCCTCACACTTTCCAAGTGGGGCCACAGAAGCCCGGCACAGGGGAGAGACTTTCCCCAAGTCACAGGCCGAGTGGTGCTGGGATGCAAGCCTTCACTCATCTCCAAATGTAATGCTCAAAAATAGTAGTGTAGGAAAAACTCCTCATCATCATCTGATTTGACAAGAATTTTATTTAGAAGGACTTTGTCAGAGGGTTCTATAATGATCGATTCAAATGCAGTATGTGTACTGAGGCCCTTCACACTCATCTGCCCATTGATAGAAGCAGGGCATGTGCTGAGTCCCCTACCTTCTGCCTAGGAGGGGAGGGGTGGAGAGGGAATGGCCTCTCCCCACTTCACATATGTGAGAGATGTGCCTGTGGGCCAATCCAGTTGTTCTTCATGCCTGTCTGAGCTGTGTTTCATGGGGTTCACTCAGCAATGGCTACAATCATGGCTCGTGGACTCAGCTGCTATGCTTGCTCTAAGCATCTCTGGGGCAACAGTCAGAAAGAGCTGTGGTGAACTGTGGCCACTATGAAAAAGCTGGGGGGACCCCTGGTGCTCCAGCTTAAGTGGACAGGACCTTTTCCCGAACTTTCCTGCAAGGGAAGGTGGACCTGGCTTAAGACAGGCAAAGGAAGGTGCCCATGGTGGGTGAAGATAAAGCTCTTGTCTTCGAGGGACTAAGACTTTTAGCTGAAGAGTCAATATTTAAACATGAGGAAGAGCTAATCCCCAAGGAATGCTAGAAGGAATGTGGAAGGAATCCCATGGGCTAAACTTGATCTCTAAGGGGCCTTTCTGCTGGAATATCCAGTAGACGCACTTAGATGTGCTTAGATGTTATCACAGGATTAACCATCACAGAACTGGCTATGGTTGCAAAGGGCCAGAAAGAACCTAAATGCCCAACACTGGGGACTCGTTGAGCGAAGGAGGTTGATGCATCTGTTAGAGTGCTGCTGTCACAGTACTGCTGTCACAAGGGGCTGCTGACACAGCTACACACAGATACACACTGATACATACCTGCAGATACGTCCACCTACCACTGCACATGCTCCCTGTTACATTGCCATGTGCATAAACAACAAATCCATACCTACAGAGTACCAACTCCTGGGCAAAATTAACACAGAAGAGTTACTCATATTTGATTATATTTGCAAAAGGGATCTCTTGAAAATTGCATGAAAACTGGTTCTACTGGTTTCCCTTGGGAGGACTTCTGAGGAACTGAGGTCAGCCATGAGAGGAACGTATCATTTCAACAGTGCACATTTTCTTTTTTTTATATAATAAATTTATTTTTTATTGGTGTTCAATTTGCCAACATACAGAATAACACCCAGTGCTCATCCCATCAAGTGTCCCCCTCAGTGCCGGCCACCCAGTCACCCCCACCCCCCACCCTCCTCCCCTTCTACCACCCCTAGTTCATTTCCCAGAGTTAGGAGTCTTCCATGTTCTGTCTCCCTTTCTGATATTTCTCACTTATTTTTTCTCCTTTCCCCTTTATTCTCTTTCACTATTATTTATATTCCCCAAATGAATGAGACCATATAATGTTTGTCCTCCTATTGACTTATTTCACTCAGCATCATACCCTCCAGTTCCAACTACGTCAAAGCAAATGGTGGGTATTTGTCATTTCTAATGGCTGAGGAATATTCCATTATATACATAAACCACATCTTCTTTATCCATTCATCTTTTGATGGACACCGAGGCTCCTTCCACAGTTTGGCTATTGTGGACATTCCTGCTATAAACATCGGGGTGCAGGTGTCCCAGCGTTTCATTGCATCTGTATCTTTGGGGTAAATCCCCAGCAGCAGTGCACATTTTCTAATTGAAATCCAAATTTTACAGCGTGATGCATTGCTATTTTCAAACAATATCATCAAAAACATTGGGTGGGGGGTGGAAAGAAAAAGGTTATCAAACAAATACAAACTGAAGCCAGCTGCAGGCTTACACTACTGAGATTAGAGTTCCGCCTCCAAGACTGGCTTACCCAGTTACCTCTGCTCAGCTCCGTTTGCTCCTCTGTAAAATGGGCATGCTAATGAGTCAGTGGTGAGCAACAGCTAGACTTGTGTGCAGAAGTGTGGTCAAGGACCCAGCACCTATTGGCGTTGGTGACAGAGAAGGTGAAGGTTGCAGTGCCCACTGCTACTGCTGCTGCTGCAGGAGGGGAGGGAAGACGAATTGCAAGCATGGAAGGAGCTACATTTCTGAGTACATTCTTGGGAGGTGGGACACCAGCTCCACCAGCAATTTGAAGTTAGGCCCATGCATTAGAAGTTTCCTGTCCTGGAAAATGTTGCTAATGACATTCACTTAGAGGTTGCTCTAGGTGCCACTGAGATCCTGTATCTTTAGGAGTTCAGGACCCAGTGGTTGCATAGCCATGGTCCGCTATGCCTCTTCTCACCTGACCTCACATCCCTACAGGTAACATATCTTGATTCTGGGGATACAAAGGGAAACAATATTAGAACTGTTCCTTGGTGGGCCAGACCAGCTCCAGAGAGTTTTCCTTCCCTGGAGATAATTAGGCAAGTGAAGAGGAATATGGAAGCAGCAGTTCTCAAACCTAAGCCTGCATTGGCATTGTCTGGAGGGCTCATTGAAACACAGGCTATTGGACCTGTCCCCAGAGCTTCTGTTTTGGTCCACCAGGAGAGGGCCCAAGAATTTACATTGCTAACAAGCTGATGATGGCACTGCTCCTGGGAACGTACTTTGAGAACCACTGATGTAGGAGACCTGGCTGTAAAAGACAATATGTCCATAAATGGCTGTAGGATCTCTGCCAAACTACCTCTTCCTCTCTTGTTTAAAAGTAATATATTAAGTTATATATCACATACATCAGATGTATTGTTTTGTTTTGTTTTAAATTATATCAACAAAAGTCATGTAGAGGGGTCAGAAGTAGTTCTGGGATCAGTGAGACAATGGGAGGGGGGAGGTAGGCTCTGACTTCCCCATCCTGCTGAACTGGGGAAGAACTGCTTCTCTCCGTTTGACATAGTGGACTGATGTACGCTATCATCAAATGTTTGTGTTCCCCAAAAACATATATGTTGAAATTCTAATGCCCACTGGGAAGTATTAGGACCAGGGGCTTTTGGGGGTGATTAGGTCATGACGGATCAGTGCCTTACAAAAGAGACCCCTCAAAGCCCCCTCCCCTTTCTGGTAAGATGACAAAAAGCCTGAGACCAGAAGAGGGTCCCCAATCAACCTTGCTGGTCCCCAATCACAACTTTCAGGCTCCAGTACTGTGAGAAATACATTTCTGTGGCTTGTAAGCCACCCAGTCTGTCGCATTTTTGTTATGGCAACCCGAGGAGACTAAAATAAGGTAAGGATTGTTTTGAAGGAAGAGTTCTTCTTTTTAAAGATGAAAACAAATGCACAAACCAAAACGCTTTGGAAACTGTTGGTTCAGATCATGAACAAGGTGACGTGTGACTTTCAAAGCACATGACTCAGCCTCTAAAAGCGTGGATATCCATCTTGCTACTTTCCTTAAGAAAAAAAAGAAAGAAAGAAAAGAAAGAAAGAAGGAAGAAAGAAAGAAGAAAGAAAGAAAGAAAGAAAGAGAAAGAAAGAAAGAAAGAAAGAAAGAAAGAGAGAAAGAAAGAAAGAAAGAAAGAAAGAAAGAAAGAAAGAAAAAGAAAGAAGAAAGAAAGAAGAAAGAAAGAAAGAAAGAAAGAAGAAAGAAGAAGAAAGAAAGAAAGAAAGAAAGAAAGAAAGAAAGAAGAAGAAGAAAGAAAGAAAGAAAGAAAGAAGAAAGAAAGAAAGAAAGAAAGAAAGAAAGAAAGAAAGAAAGAAAGAAAGAAAGAAAGAAAGAAAAGGCGCTTGGGTGCTTCAGCAGTTAAGTGTCAGCCTTCGGCTCAGGGCATTATCCTGGAGTCCCAGGATCGAGTCCCACATCGGGCTCCCTGCGAAGAGCCTGCTTCTCCCTCTGCCTGCATCTATGCCTCTCTATATATATATTTCTCATGAATAAGTAAATGAAATCTTTAAAAAAAATAAAAATAATTTTAAAATTTTTTAAAAAGATTTTATTTACTTATTTATTTGAGAGAGAAACAGAGAGCATGGGTGGGTGAAGAGGCAGAGGTAGAGGGAGAAGTAGACTCCCCGTTGAGCAGGAAGCCCGACGTGGGGCTCGATCCCATGACCCTGGGATCACAACCTGAACCAAATTCAGATGCTTAACCAGTTGAGCCACTCAGACATCCCAACTATCTTACTGTTTTCAAAAAGAAGTCCAAGAACTGGGATACCACTGATTCATGAGGGGCCCGAGGGGCCTAGATCAGACAGGTGACGGGCATCCAGTGCTTTTGGATGGGCTGGCTTCACAGATGTCAGTGAGGCAGTCACACAGGGCTCCCTGCACTGGGACAGCCCCAGATTTGACTAACGGTCTGCTCGCTATCTCGAGATTCTTAACAAGCTACCTTTGACCTTGTGTTTGTGAGGAAAGCCCAACGGGCACCGGAGCATATGATGTGCAGAGGAGAAGCAGGCACCATGGGAGCCCACCCTTCCCTGCTATTCCATTAGCACAGAGTGTTCACAACGCGGCCAGACCCACCCTGCACAGGAGTTCAGAGAGACTCAAAGTAGCACAAGGTTGTTCCTTCATGACTAAAGAGGAAGGTGAGGGGCCCTCACAACCCTCACAAGGGGCTATGGTTTCCATGCCAACCAGAACTTGCCTCAAATGCAGAAAGAAGGCAGTGGTGTTCTAAGAAACACCAACTGCCAAGGAGCCCTACTAAGGCCTTTCTTACTCACGTCTCTTCCCAGTGCCAGCCAACTACCCACACTGCAAACAAGGACGCACAAGGAAAGAAGACAGAGCATCCTATAGTGCCCTCTGCTTTCTATCTTTCTGTACTCATCAGGGCACTGAAGGTAGAGAAGTTGGTAGGGTGTGCATGTATCAAGCGGCGAAGTAAACAGATGTGTTTGTTTTATGCAGTGTTTGCACCACTGTTCTGGGAAGAACAAAACACACACACACACACACACACACACACATAGGAGCTGCAAAATACAAATGGTGTGATTTTTGGTGCTTCTACGTAAGAGTTAAATGTGACACATTTAAAAATGGGCACTGTACAATAGAAAGACGAACAGGAAAACCAATGCTAGCAAAATTTGAAAAGTTCGACTTCTATTTACTTAAAATGACAACAAAACTAAAAACCACTCTGCCAAGTCAGGAAAGATTCTCCTGAAGGAAAGAAAAGGCCTTATAGGTTACTGCCTTTGATGACACATTTTCCTGCTTTTTGGGTAAGGGGACCTACAGTTTTATTTTGCCGTAGGACCTGCAGATTATAGAGTTGGTCTTGCCTCTGGGTCTGTGCACCCTCAGAGATAAGGAAGCAATGGAAGAGGTGTTTACTTTTCAGTCCCCAAAGTCTCCCTCAGGAAGTCAGGTCAATTTTCCAGTCTGGTTCCAGATTTCTAGAGAGCAGCCTTGGAGAGGAAGGGGGAGGAATGAGCCTATTGCTGGAATTATTAAGTACTCATTCTGCTAGTAAGGAGGAACTAGAACTGTGGTATCATGAACTATAAGTAGCATCATCAAGTACAGTTGTGCAGTGTTCTCTTCCCATGAACTAACCTATGCATATTTACCTTTAATTTATGATGTTTGACCTTGCATTCTTGTTATGTACTGCACAACTCAAATGCATCATGAATATTCTCACCCCTGGAACTAAACATCCACATTAGCTGTACATGCTGGCCCTGGAAGTTGGCATATCTGAGTGGACTCCTGAGTGCTGGCCTGCCCATCAAATCCCTTTCCACTGCGTGCCATTCTCTTTGAGGTTAGAAGACTGGTTCTCATGTTCCCTGTCCAACACCCTGGTCCCATGCCAGAGCTGTTCCATCCCTTACCTGCAGATTGATCGATCGGGTTCCTGCTTTACTCTTCATGTACTCTCCAAATGAACAACTTGGAACCAGCCTCCCATGTCATCTAGTAACTCCCACCACCAGATCTGTCCCCTGCCCACCAGTGTAACAACCTAAGAGATGGACTCTGTCTTCACCAAGACCTTGGTTCCTCTGTAGCTTAGTCTTTGTCACCCACAGGAGAACTTCACTTTCAGAATCTTTCCTGGTAAAGCCCTATGCCTTGAACACAGCCTACTGTCCTCTGCTTCTTGCCTCTCCCTTCCTTAGGGTCCATCCAGCCTCAACCCTTGAGCCAGCAAGATCCTCTTACATACCTGTCTGCCTTAATCAAGGACCCCTCACATGAACATCCCTAGTTCCCAGAATTCCATTCTTATCCTTGAGAAGTTCCAACCTCTTGGATCTCTGACCAAGCCAGTATTCATACCTCCTGATTCTTCTGGATTTTATGGCTTATGGGCTTGTGGGCAGTTACGTAAATCTCACATTTCTCAGTGAGAGTGAGTCAAACTTCATTGTGCATCAGATTCACCTGTGGAGTTGTTAAAAAGGTCCATGCTTAGGATACTCCTTGTCAGAGTGTTACCCAGGGGGGACAACATAAGGTGACAATAAGACACATACACTATGGCATCATAAGGACTGAGTTTGACTTCATCCTGGGTCTGCCACTCCTGATCTGTATGATCTTAGGGGATATACTTGTTCTCTTTCAGACTCTGTTTCCTCATATAAAATGGGAATGAGAGTGATAGCATGTATCTTTCTGGATGGGCGGGAAAATAAAATGAGTTGATAAATGTAAATAAGTAGAATATGGCCTGACACATGGTGAGTGTTCAGTGAAATGTGAATTTTTTTTTTGTTACTATCATCCACAGGATTGCAGACTTTTCTTTGGCTTCCACTTTGGTTTTTAGTACCTGGTGATGCTTCGTCAAGAACTGCTTTACCTTGCTCTTGGCCAAGCACACTCAGCCCCGACCCTGGCTCACCTGGGTCACATCCAGGCCCTCTTTATTACCTTAAGTACCTTTGGCTTTAGTTTTCTACTTATTTGCTCCCCTCCAAGACCAGAAAAAAAAATCCTTTGTTCATGATTCAAAATCCAGTGGAACCGCCTGGTCTTTTCTTAAGTCCTCCTCAATGCTTCTCTGTATTTATGTGCTCCTAGAATTCTTAATTCAGCACATTTTATCCTAACTACTAGTTACTTTTCTGGCTCTTGCTTAGGCACAAAACCTGCAATTTATTTTTCCTCTAAAATGAAGCCCTAACATGATGCATACAGTAGATGCTCAATAAATTATATTTTTGCCAAAATATATACACTCTGTCCCTTAGAATCTGATTTCAAACATGCAGAGAAAATTCTGATTTGGCTTCTTTCATTGGAGACATGATTCTAACCCCTTTTTACCACAGTCCTCATTTGTTCTCCTGCCCCCGGTTTTCATGTGAAATGAAAAGTGAGTGCAAAATGTGGCATGGAATGAGAGCCAAGCCAAAACTTGAGCCCCATGGATGAACTTCAAACAGGGACTTAAAACATGCAAAATAAGAACCAGCTTCGCCAGGACAGGGTAGAAGAAGCTAGGCACTTGGTGACTTTCTCAGATGTTCTGGAAATATACTTTGATTTCATATATTTTGAATTAAATTGATTGAAATTCAATGCTAAAGCCAACATACCACATTTCCTTTGGTCAGAAGTGAAGTGTGAAAATAGTGTTTTGAATTCTCGGTTGGATGCACAGCTCTGGGTTTGAAGTGTGACAGAGTGTGGAGGTTTTGAGTTACTGGAAGTTTCAACATTCCATCGGCCCAGTCTTCCAAAGGAATTAGAGAAATTGAAAACACGGAATTGTTGAGTACTTGAATATCAGAAGAGCATTGGTGAGGATTCCCCTCAGCTCTGTGAGTTGCCTTAGGGCTATAGTCATACCCACTGTGGCTTATGGAACAGACAACAAAGTCTGGGTAACTCTTGCATCCTAGGAGTTCCAGTCAGTGGAGACAAGGGAATGTAGTCCCTTTCCAGTGCTGATAGAAATGGAATTAGGAAAAGCCATGCATGCTTACAATACAGCAGAGTTAGAGCTGGTTATGATAAACAGTGGACACGGCAAGAAACCTGTCCACCCTTTCAGAGTCAGCCTTTGTAATGTACAGGTTCTGAATTTTCTGAATTCTGATATTGACAAGTATATGGCAGTTGGTCATTATATTCAATTTCTGCTTCGTGCTCAGCAATACACTTGAAGCCTTATTCCATACTATAGTGAGAATCATCTCGGTCTTCCTACCAAGAAAACAAGAATGCAAGATCAAACATCATAAATAAAAGGTAAATGTGCATAGGTTAGTTCATGGAAAGAGAAACACCCAAGTTTTATAAATAAAAAGGGAACTGAAAGCCAGATATAAGCTAGAGATGAAATTTTTGGTGGCCTACAGGGGTTGGTCCTATATGTAGATTTTAGTGGCAAGAAATGTGCAGATCCCTGGGTGGCTCAGAGGTTTAGCACCTGTCTTTGGCCTAGGGCATGATCCTGGAGTCCTGGGATCGAGTCCCACATCGGGCTCCCTGCATGGAGCCTGCTTCTCCCTCTGCCTGTGTCTCTGCATCTGTGTGTGCATCTCATTAATAAATAAAATAATAAATAAAATAAAATAAAATAAAATAAAATAAAATAAAATAAAAATAAATGTAATGCCTACATTGGAGCAAAACACAGGGCCACAAGTCTTCCAGAAAAACTTAAAAGATTCCTTAAAATAAGTATTTTTGGCCTAATTAAAACCACAAAAGGAGGCTACAACCATAAGAAAGAGGCCTTGTGATTAAGGAATGATAGGATTAGAAAAAACACATAGGATTTCCAGAAATAAAAATCAGTTGTCAAAACTAAACACCATATGGTTACCTTTTGGCTTTAAGTAATGGTAGAACAGCTCATAATCATAATGATAAAATCTGAAAGCAAAGCAAACAAATAAACAAATATTTGAAGGCACTGGAGAGTAACCAGAAACAGGCAAAACCTGAAGGGCAGGTGCAAGTCTTGAACTGGGTGAAATATATGTGCATGAGGCTTTTTACCCAAGAGCACTCTCCAACCAGTGCACCATAGCCAGGAAAAAAACCCATCATCTCACTCACTTCATGTGTATGAGGGGACACTTTAGGACACCTAGCATGGCTAAATAATAAGGGGGGAGAGGACTTTTTTTTCTTTTTTTTTTTTTTTGTATCTGCATCAGAATTATAATTTTATTAAATTCCATACAATGAACTAAAAATTTGAGGAGCTCTATATTGGACATATTTAAAATAAAAATAAGTTTCACAGTATGTAATATAGTCCCATTGATGTTTATGGTGTATTGAGCTGGATGGATGTTGAAAAGCAGGGAAAAGTAGAGGGTGTGAGTCCTCAGGGAACCTGCCTAAATCCATGGCTAACAGCTGAGAGATGCCACAGGATCTGGCAAAAATGGTGCCTGAAATCCAAAATAACTAAGGGAACATGTGAGAAGCTGTTCATCACAAGGGAAATAGAATTTGTAATTTATTCTGGCCCAGTTAACTGCTTACTAGAAAAGAAAGTAATACTCCTAAAAGGAATATAACCGAATCTAGTATCTCTATGTGTCACTTACATTGTTTGAGATACAATCAAAGATTGCCAGTTATTCAACAGGAAAATGTGACCAGTCTAGAAACACACACAGGCATACACAGCAAAACAATCAATATAAACAACTGTCTCTGAGTTGAACCATGTTATGAAGTCAACTAACCCACATTGTAAGCATTGGCATGTTAATAAGATCCTATGCCACATTGTAGTTTCTGAGTGTCTTTTCTGAACAGTTGTATCTGTTTGGAAAAATTAATACTTTGTGGCTTTTATTCTTTCTTAGAAATCTTCCAAAGAACAGCACCTCTTAAAGAATAATAAAATAAAACTCATTCTATCTTGTAATTAGCACATAGCTCCATTGGATTCATATAAATTTAAGATACATGATAGGATCTAAGGATGTTATATTTCTTCTATCAAAAATATTTTGCACACTTATCGTCCTAAGGTTTATATCATTACTTACTAATTTTTACCAATGATGTCAAACATTTTAAAATAATATGAAAATGAAACAATGATGGACTAGACTAGAAGGATTATAACATGAAATAAATTATTACCCTTTAGTGTCAATAGCTCCATTAAGTAGAAATACACAAAGCACTCTAAATAAAAGACAGAGATACCTAGATTGGACATAAAAGCATGACCCACTATGTATTGTCTACAAGACATGAATTTTAAATACAAACACCCATATAGGGTGAAAGTAAAAGAATTGAAAGCAAATACCATGATAACAGCAACTGTACAAAGGTACAATAGCTATGTTAATATCAGACAAAATAGACTTCAAAGGAAGTAGTTTTATCTGAAAAAAGAAAAAGGCATTTGAAAACAAGAATCAGTTAATTAGGAAGACAAAAAACAGATAAGTGGCTAATGACATAAATTCAAACTACAGAATAACTAGATAAAATATCTGTAAGAATAAAAATGATCTTAATAAAAATAACAATCACATTGACCTACTCAACATTTTTTTTTAAATTACACCCAAAACTGCAGAGATTATATTTTCTTATTGTGTATGTACATGGGCTATTCAGCAAGATAGATCATATACTGGGCCAAAAATAAAATAAATCAAAATTAATTTAAAAAAAGATTCATATAGAATATATTCTCTGATCATAATAAAATTAGATGTCAATATTATAAGGTATTCAGCAAGGCCCCAAATAGCTGGAAATTAAGTAATATATTTCTAAATATCTATGGCTCAAAGAAGAAATAACAAGGAAAATTAGAAAATATTTTAATTGAGTGATAATAAAAACACAATTTAGCTAAATTTGTGCAACTAAAGCAGTGCGTAGATAGAAATGTATACCTTTATTACATTATTACGCATAATTTAAATATATTTATATGCAATTTAAATGTTTATCATATCTTATACTAAACTGTAGAAGAAAAATCTACAAAAATGATCTAGATTCACATCACAAATTAGAAAGAATAAATTAAATGCAAAAAGTAAAAATAAAATAAAGGTAAAAGCAAAAATTAATGAATTGGAAAATGGACATCAAATAAAATTAACAAAGACAAAGCTGTTTCTTAAAGTCATTAATAAAGTCAACAAACTCCTTGCAAAACTGATTCAAAAAATGAAAGAAAGGAAAAGCCCAATTAACAACATCAAGGATGGGTAAAGTACATTACTAAGGATCCTACAGACTTTTAAAGGCTATTAAGATACTATTATGGGTAATTCAGATAAAATTTAGATAAATTTTGACAAAATTGAAAATATGAATACATCAATCAAGGAAAAAAACAAGACAAAAATAATCTTCTTAAAAAAACAACAACAACAACAACAACAACAAAAAAAAAAAACTCCAGGATCAGATAGTTTCACTCTTGAATTCTATAAAACACTTGATGATGAAGTGATGTTAAACTCACATAAACACTACCAGAAAATATAGGAGCAAAGACCACTTTCCAGCTTGTTTTATAAGACTGGAAAAACCCAGATACTAAGACTTGAAAACAATGATAAAAGTACATCATAAACCAAAGCTTATTTATAGTATAAATTTTTTAAACATTAACAAAATATCAGTAGATTTAATCTAATCATATATTAAAAATTATAAACATCTTGAATAAATCCCAGAAGTGAAAAGTTTGACATTTGAAGATCAACCATAGGTAGAAAATGCATCTGACAAAATTTAACACACCATTATAAAATCTCTCTCACAAGACAGGAGAGGAAGGAAATTCCTCAACCAGATAAAGGACTGATAGGAAAACCTGTGACTAACATCAGACTAAATGGAGAAACACTGAATTATTTTCCCTTAACATGAGCAACAAGGTAAAGTTGTTCCTGGTCAGGTTAACAAGGCAAGCAAAATAAATAAAAGACAAACTTGGGGAAGAAAACAGTAACATTGTCTCTTTTTTCAGACAAAGTGATTACTTATTTAGAAAACATTCAGTAATCTTTCAAATAAACAAGCAAAGTATTTAGAACTAATACAATCTGAGAATATAAAAATCAATATATGATAATAAACTTTATAAATAATGGAGAATAAAATGTCTTAATTTCATTTTAAAAACATTAAACATTTAGTAAGAAATTTAATAAAAGATGTGCACGATCTGTATAATAATATCTATAATAATTGCTGAGAGAAATTAAAAAGGACTAAAGGCAATAGAGAGATATACCATGTTCATGGATCAAAGTCTCAATATTGTTATTAATTCTATTCAAATTGACCCATCAGATTCAACACTATCTTTATGATAAGTCTAGCTGGCTAGAAAAAAAAGAAAAGAAGACAAAAATCATAGAATAAATTGACAAGCAAGTTATGTGGGAATGAAAAGAAGCTAAATGGCTGCAGCAACCTTGACAAATAGAGCAAAGTTGGAGGACTTGCCATACTAGACTTCAAGTCTTACTACTCAGCTACGTTTAACAAGACTGTGGTGTTGACATAAGGATAGGCAAATAAATCCATGAAATAGAATAAGAGATTGAGAAAGAGACCCATATTTATGTGGCTTTTACTTTTTCAACAAAAATGTCAAAGGGATTAAGTAAGGAATGGAGTATTTTCAACAAACTGGATATTCACATGGGAGCAAAAATGAACCTCACCTCTTATCTGACACTATACAAAAAAAAAAAATCTTTAATTTATGAAAGCTAAACCTTTAAAGCTTCTAGGCAGGAAAACATAGGAGAATATCTTCACGATCTGATGGTAGACAATGTTTTCTTAGGACACAGAATGCCTTAACCATAAAAGAAAAAAAAAATAGACTTCATTAAAATAAAATGAAATTCTGCTTATCCAGAGACACAAAAATAAATGAGGAAGTTGCAAAACACTTATCTAACAGAGGACTTTCTTCAGAATAAAAGTAAAGAATTCTTACCACTCAACAATAAAAAGAAAAACAAGCTGTGTTTTAAAATGAACAAAAGATGGGAATACTTTACAAAGGAAGACAGAAGAATTGCCAGTAAGCACCTGAAAACTTCTCTACATCATTTGTCATCAGTGAAATACAATGAAAATCACAGCAAGATGCCACCTCACACCCTTTAGAAAGGCTAAAATCATAATGACTGTTAAAGTCAAATATTGTGATTATGTGGAGCATATGTCTCTTACACTGTTAGTGAAAATATAGAAATGGCATAACCCCCTTAGAAAAGTTTAGTAGTTTACATTAATTTAATTATAGACCTACCTTTTACCCCAAACTTCTAATCTTAGGTATTTGCCCCATAAAAGTAAAGATATATGCATCCAAAAGAATGTGTACAAAAATCTCCATAACAACTACATTCATAATAGCTAAATACTGGAAACAATCCAAATGTCCCACAGATAAGTGAATTAGAAAATAATAATATATCAATCAGCAATAAAATCAAGTGAATTTGAGAACATAAATGAATTAATAAATTTAAGAACCTAAGTGATAAATTCAAGAATATAAATATAAATAAATTACTATAAATTCAAGTAGATAAATTAAATTCAAGTAAATAGATTATGACAAATTCATAAGTAAAAAGTATTGTTAAATTCAAGAACATAAATAAATCTCACAAACATATGCTAAGTGAAAAATGCTACCCACAAAACAGAACATACTGCGTGATCTCATTTTTATGGAATTATTTTTTTTATCTAAACATATTTTTAAAATTTACTTATTTGAGAGTGAGAGAGAGAGCACAAGCAAGGGGAGTGGCAGAGGAAGAGGGAGAAGAAGGCTCCCTGCTACATGACCTAAGCCAAAGGCAGATGCTTAATCTACTGAGCCACCCAGATGCCCCTGTATGAAATTCTAGGACAGGCAAAACTGATCTCTGGTGAATAATCAGAAGAGTGGCTGCCTCCAGTTGGGAATCAAGAAGGGAGAATTTCCTAGGAAGGAATACAAGGAACTTTCTGAGGAGCTGGAAATGTTCTATGCTTTGATAGTAGCGTGGCTTACATGGAGTGCATTCATTTGTCAAAACACCTCTATTTGGGCACTTTAGATTTGTTCTTTTCAAAATATGTAAACTATATGTAAAAAAGTTGTAAATACATTCTGAACTTTAGTTAGTGGGTTTGCTTTTAACAGTGGTAGGGTAAGCAATTCTGAAATTGCTTTTTGTGTATTCTAGACGATAGCAAATGAGTAAACAGAGTAAGGATAATAGGATACAGATTTCCCACTGATGTAAAAGGAGTTATAGAAAGGGAAGGAAGGAAAATAATCTATGTTGCATTTGCTTGGAATTAAAATATCAACTCTGTGATTTTTATTTTCTACTTTTTTAAAGATTGATGTATTCATATTTTAGACAGAGAGAGCACAAGTGTGAGGGGCAGAGAGAGAATCTCAGGCAGACCAAAGCTGAGTACAGAGCCTGACATGGGATTTAATCTCATGATCTTCAGATCATGGCCTGAGCCAAAATCAAGAGCTGGATGCTTAACTAACTGAGCTACCCAGGTGCCCCATCAACCTTGTGATTTTTAAAATTCAGATGAAGACAAAAGAAATAGAGATACTTACATAGGTAATGTGTGTTATCCATAGTTATAAGGTATATAACACACATTACATATGTACATACACACACTTATAAAACAAACATCCAAATGTATAAGCCCAAAAGGCAAATTAGATAGCTGGAGAATGGGTCAACTGGGAGACCAAGTGAGAGCCTCAGTGTGAAATAGAGATGAGCAATAAACCTATAGTTAGCTTTGCCAAGAAAAGAAAATGTGAACTTTTGATAAGGAATGCCAATTAGATCAGACCAAAAAGAAGAAGAAGAAAAAGAAGAGAAGCAGGCGCCAACTGGGTGGCTCATTTAGTTAAGCATCAACTCTTGATTTTGCTTCAGGTCATGATCTCAGTGTCTTGGGATTGAGCCCCCTAAAGCCTCTGTGTTTAGTGTGGAGTCTGCTTGAGATTCTCTCTCCCTCTGTCCCTCCTCCCACTGTCTCTCTCTCTCAAATAAATAAACAAATGTTAAAAAACAAAAAAGAAGAGAAGTAAAAGTAGGGGTGGAAGAGGAAGAGGAGGAGAGGAAAAAGCCAAGTGTTTCCAAGTTTTGAGAGAAGAAAACTATATAATCTAGAATTCTATATTCAGCCAAACTATTATTCAATATTGATAGATTAATAATGATAATTTAAACAGATGAAAAGATGTTTCTATTCATAGACTACTCTTGAAAGAACTGAGAAAAGATTAATTAAATATAATTATACTCAGAATAAAGACTTTTGTGATTTAAGTACATTATAAGCAACGTTAAAACATGGGCCACAGATTGGGATAAGGTATTTTCAGAGCATATAAATTATATATATTATAAATATATAAATATATCTAAATAAATATATAAATATATTTATATAATATATTTTATATATTAAAATTATATTTTATATTCATATATAAATATATAAATATATAATAATAAACAATATATATATATAATAGGTACATATAAATTATATAAAGAATCCATATAAGCAAATATATATACATTCTATCAAATCACTGAGATAGAAAAATAACATCGTAGAAATTGTCAATTTTTAAATTATATGTTTAAAAGATATATTTAAAAGATAATTTGTATAAATAAATAAACAAATAAATCATAGAAGGTATGCCCGGGTGGCTTAGTCAGTTAACCTCTGACTTCGACTCAAGTCATCATCTCAGGGTCTTGGGATCAAGCCCCATGTCAAGCTCCTCACTCAGCAGGAAGTATCCTTGTCCTCTGCTTTTCCTTCTGCCCCTCTCCCTTCTCATGCTCTCTTTGTCTCTTTCTCAAATAAATAAGTAAAATATTTTTTAAAAGATAATTCATAGATGAAATCTCAATGACTGAGAAGCAAAGAAACATGATCTGACCCACTAGTAATCAGAAAAATGCAAGTTTTAGCCTGAGAACCCCATATCATCATTTCACATCAAGAATCTGCAATTTTGGGCACCTGGGTGGCTCATTGGTTAAGCATCTTCATTTCGCTCAGGTCGTGATCCCAGGGTCCTGGGATCCAGGCTCACATTGGGCTCCCCATGGGGAGCCTGCTTCTCCCTCTGCCTGTGTCTCTGCCTCTCTCCCTGTGTCTCTCATGAATAATTTTTTTAAAAAATCTTAAAAAAAATAATCTGCAATTTTTAAAAATCTAACAGCATTGTGTCAGTGTGAAAATGAAGAAAACAGTAGTTTTCTGTACTATTAGTAGAAGTGTAAATTGCCACAACTCCATTGAAGCGCAATTTGGTAAAATCTAGTAACTTGGAAATATATGTACTCAATGATCTACAATTCCACTTTTGGACGCATTCATGGCCAAGATAAATATTAGCAGACATATATAAGGAGACGCGTGTAAGGATGCTCACCATAGTACTGGTTGTCACAGAACAAAATAAGGAAACGAATTCCATACCCATTCAAAGAAGAATGAATAAAGAAATAGTGAGTTAAACAGCAGTTAAGATGAATAAAGTGTCATGTGTCAAGATGGACAAGTCTCAAAAATTGATTCAAATAATGAAGAGAGTTAGAGGTAGAGGCAGAGAAAGAGAGATGAGGATACCAGCATATAAATCATTTTTAAAAGTCACACAACACAGTATTCTGTAAAATTAGAGCTACTTTCATACAGCAGAAAACAGAAAAAAGTAACATAGAGATCTGGAAAAGATTTCGTCGGGAAGAAAGAAAAGGCATAGGATTGTATGAGGAGGGGGTGCTATGTGGATGAGGGCAGGTCCACTAGCCAAATCTGTAATGTTTTATATCCTTTAAGAAAAAATACTTGAGGGGCACTGGGTGGCTCTGTTAGTTAAGCATCTGCCTTAAGCTCAGGTCATGATCTCAGTGTCCTGGGATCAAGCCCCACATCAGGCTCCCCCGCTCAGCTGGGGGTCTGCTTCTCCCTCTCCCTCTGCTGCTCCCCCTGCTTGTGCTCTCTCTCTCTCTCTTTAAAATAAATAAAATCTTAAAAAAAGAAAAAATATTTGAAAAAAAACCCCAGAATATTCACATGTGTCAAGTCTGTATTATATAAATATCTGTGTCTATTATATTGCGATCTGTACTTTTTATATGTTTGGCATATTTTGTGAATACATGTTTTTTTAGAAAGCTTTTTAAAATGCAGTATGCTAGTTCAGCCACAATTCCACAAATACTCTACAAATTGATACAGAAAAATACTGAGTAATAAAAGCATACGATGTGGATGGAAGACTGCAGACAAATTTCAAAATCCTGGAGACTCCCGGAGGTAGAGAAAGAGAATTAGGATCAGAGAGTGATAAAGTGGGCCTGGATTATCTCCAGAGTAGGTAAATATATATATATTTAAGTCAAGGTGAAAAATAGCAAAATATTTACATTTGTGAACTCTAGGTGTTGGGTAAATATATATATATATATATATATATATATATATATATATATATACACCCGTTTGTTTGATTTTTTTCTAACTAGAATTATTTTTCTATGAGTCAGGGAAATTTTCTCCAAAAGTTTTCCATGAGCACAAATTCTTCTTACATTTATTCCTTATTCCAGGTCACTTGGATTCCTTGCCTTTTCCAAACCTTTATTTTTAATTAGACAAATAGTGAAAAGAGAACAGAGGAGCATTTGACATCTCCACGAGGACATAGCAGTGTGTCTCCACACAGACACAGTGTTGTACTGAGAAGAATGTACAGTGTGTATGTGCACAGCCTGGGAAATAATTTGCTTTGTGCTTAGCAGAATTTATACATATATATATATACAGATATTTATATATATAATGTATCATGTGTCATATTTATATATATTATATATCTTGTATTATATTTTTATATATAGTGTAGGCCTCAGTTTCCTCAACTGTAAAATGGATGATGATGATGATAGCGATGATGACAATGGGGTTTTGTGTCATGTTAACATGTGTCTTGAAATTAGCGCAAGAATGGAGTGTATGCTTGGCACGCGCGGTGATAGGCATAAATAATTAATACTTGTACCTATTTCTTTTCTAATCCTCAACACTTGAACTCCACAAAACCAAACCATTTAGGAATGCAAATGGGTGGCCATTTCCAACATCCCAAAAAAGTATAATCCGTTGGTCCCAAAATACTATCATGGCCCAGGCTACTACCTGTCTCTAGGCCATGGCCCAGGAGTGTGGGGCTCTAGGATGTGGCTGCTGCGGCTACTCCTAGCTGGGCCACTGACTCTCTGCATGGTCCTGGAAGAGTCCTGTCTTGTCCTTAAGCTTTGGTTTCCTCTTCTGTAAGTGAAGACAGTACATCCCACCTGATCTCAAGGAGTTCAGAGATTCCCAAATAAGAACCACATGAATGTCCCTAGTCACCTCCAAAGGGCTATGAACCCACCCCTCATGAGGATAACAGTGCTTGGCGGATCCCAAGCAAAGCAAGGTAAATTTATGTTCGGGTTCTCAGGATTTTGTAAACCTTGCAGCAAGCCTGTGGTTCAGTTCCGTAGATCCTGAGCTCCGGGGCCTCCAGCATTTTTTAATAGAATTACCGCCTTATTTAGGAGGGATCTAATTCTTATTATTTAAAGTGCTGTTGGCAGCTGACACATTGAGAAAATTATCAAAATATAATTTAACTGGCATTTTGGTAGAGAAAAAAAAAACCCACTCTTGCTGTTCATAAGAGTAACACACAAAGGAACATTTTTCATCTAAAATAAAACACTGAGAAGCTATGTTTTACCACAAAATCTTTACTCTGTGAATATGTGGAATGCTTCCTAATTATCACCTTACATTAGGGGAAAAATTACAAAGGTACATGAATTTCTAACACAATAGCATCCTGATGAGGTCCTGGCTAAATGTGACGCGATTCTGATTTGACTGGTTCGGAGGGCACATCAGTCTTGTGTTCCCCACTGCCTCCTGGACATTTCTCCTAGGATGTCACCTCAGGCTTCACCTGTCACAGCCCCGCTTGTCACCTGCCCCCCACCAAACCAATGCTCCCTCTTGACTTCTCCACTCTTCACCTGTCTCCCGGGGACCACGTGAAGCAGCAGCATGTCTCCCTGCTTCCTCTCCCAGTGGGATCCAGAGGTAGACAGACCAGAAGTGAGAAAAGGCACATTCCGTGTGCACCAGGTGCCCTCTCTGCCACTTCCCAACCCTGAAGGACCACTTAATGTGGACTTGCAGTCACCAACCACTTCAGACCTTGCAGCTGACCATGGCTTTAAAGACTGGGGCCTCAGTCTTCAGTGACAGAAAGGAGGAATTCGACCAAAAGTCAGCAACTACTTGGTGGTATGTGACAGGGGCCAAGTGGACTTGGCAGGGGGGTTGCAAGGAGCCTGGCGAGAAGGATGCTATAAGCTAATGTGAGGTATGGCCTCTAAAAATTCATTTGGAGGAGTGCCTGGATGGCTCAGTTGGATGGGCATCTACTCTTGATTTTGGCTCAGATCATGATCTCAGGGGCATGGCTTGGAGCCCTGTTTTGGGCTCTGTGCTCAGTGGGGAGTCTCTGCTTGAGATTGTCCCTCGCCTTTCCCCCTTCTCCTCCTCCTGCTCATTCTTTCTCTCTCAATTAAAAAAAAAAAATCATGTTGAGGCCCTACCTCCCAGTACCCAATCTTCTTTGGAAAGAGACACTGTAGACGTCTCTAGTTAAGACAAGGTCACAAGGGTGGTCCTTAATCCAGTATGACAGGTATTCTTAAAAAAGGGAAATTTGAACACAGAGACAAACACACAAGGACTGTGAAAGTAGACATCAGAGCAGCGCGTCCCCAGCAAACCCCCATCAGCTCAGAGAGAGGCCTGGAACAAATCTCCCTCCCAGTCTCAGAAGGAAGCAGGCCTGCCAACACCTCGACCTCAGATGTCTGACCTCCAGAACTGTGAGACGCCAGGTTTCCGTTTAAGCCACCCAGTCTGTGGTGCCATGTCGCCGGTGGCCCTGGGAAGCCGCTACAGCTGGACGGGGTGGGTGGTAGCCACCCAGCCCCACGAACGGCCGACACACAGCAAGTCCCGACCCATCGGACCTTCAGCCTTTCCAAGATGTGCCAGAAGCCTCGCAACGTGTGAAAGCTCCTGATTTTAAAATGGCAATTGATTCAAAAATTTTAGACAATCTCACAAACTTCCTCCCAAAAAAACACATCTTCAGGCCACACGTTTTAATTTCTGGACGAAGTGAACTTAAATTCCTGTTCAGTTTTAACAGTCTATGAGACCATGACTTTCAAACTTCTTCACAGGGGACATGCTTCTGAAAAAATTTGTTAAAGATTTTACTTATTTATTCATGAAAGACACAGAGAGAGAGGCAGACACATAGACAGAGGGAGAAGCAGGCTCCCCAAGAGGAGCCCAATGCGGGACTGGATCCCTGGCCCTCGGGATCGCCACCTGAGCTGAAGGCAGACGTCCAACTGCTGAGTCACCCAAGTGTCCCCACTCTTCTGAATTTAATCAGTAATTAAATCATTGGGAAATTGCAGGTCTGGGGAGAGGTCCAGGTTACAGACAAAAGGAAGACTAGAAGGAGCAAATATGTCCTGAGCGCTTGCTGGTGCCATAAATGGTTGTGTGCATTTCACGCACACATTTTTGTGGCGGCTCTACAACTGTCCTAGGTGATAGGTGTTTTTTGTTCCTTTTGTACAGATGAGGGAACCATGATGCCCAAAAGTGCAAAAGTGTTCACCATCACTGGGCTGCTTTCTGGAAAGTCTGCTTGTCTAACCCCAGGATCCCTGCCTGTGGTGCGTGACTGGGCACCTCCATGGGGTGAGGAAGGTGCTGCTGGGGAGACACCCAGGTCTTGCCCACTCATTGCAAACCTCACTGAGAATGCAGTTGGTGTAGCCTTGAACCCCGAGTGCTCCTGGCTGACGGAAGCATTCCCAGAAATATACTCAGTCGCTTGCCTCTCTCCTTTGCAGAAACTCCCCACTTCTCAGCTGCCTTGTACCTGTCCTTGGCTACTCGGTGTGGCCACTATCACAGGATGGCTGGACCACTCCGTGACTCCTGCCCAGGCCTCTGTCCATTTGCCCCTATTCTCTTCCCATTGTCTCTGTCCATCCCATAATGTGAATCCCCCCAACCTGCCTCCCATTCAAGGACCACCCAGGGCAGGAGCTGGCATGCAAAGCCTTTATCTGGACAACCTACCCTCCACCTACCAGCCTCTCTTCCCCTCCCTGAGACCCCTGCTGGCCCCTAGTAGGCCTAGTGCTCTCGCCTACCCTACATCAGATCTGAGTTCTGTTTCTGGCCTCTTCCTAGAAGTTTTCCCCATGTGTGATTTTACTTCCTCGCTTTCTATCCAAATCTTCCCTGCATCAAGATATCCACCACGGAAAACCTGCCCTAAGAGTCCTCAGCCGTCTCTTCCAAGGCACCAAATACGTTCAGGGCTTTCAGTTTTTTTCGTGGAGGCATTTTGCTTTTCATGGTTAAAAATAAAACATGTCGCTCCTATTAGGAAGCTGGATCCCTGGTACCAGTTCCTGCAGGAGCTCAGTGTGATATTGAGTATGCCCACTGCCCTCGCTGGATGCAGATTCATCATCTAAAGGAGAAGCATCCTGGATTAGAATGAATCTTTCAAGTACTTCACAACCTATAAGATGCCATGACCCTGAACTTTCCTCCCCTTGCTCAACCCAACCATCCATTCGCAGAGGCATGAATGCCCCCTGGGACCACATCATGTGTCAGAACCAGTTCCAGGTGACAGGGACATAGAGGGAAACAAGATGCTCATAGAGCCTGTAGCCTCGTTGGGGAGACTGGAGGAAATAAGTAAACAAGAAAGAAGATAAGGTGACTTTAATTGTAATAAGGGTTGGGAAGAAATGAAGTAAGATGGTGAATGAGAGATTGACCAAACACATAGAAAAGGAGACTCCAGCAGTGTGTAGGTGTGGAAACCAGCGAGCCAGTGGAGGGAAATCTCCCTATGGGATAGACTTGTCACGTTTAAGGGACAAAACAAAAACCAGGATGGCAAGGGATGGGAAGGCAAGGTCAGGTAAGCTAATGTGCAAGGGCAGGGGCTCTGGTCAGGGAAGAGAGAGCTTGGATCTTCTTCCGAGGGTGATGAAGAACTATTGGGGATCACAGTTATGTCAGTGAGGCAACAGCTCCTCCACAGTGTCCTGAGTTCAGGGTAGAGCATCCATTACTTGGAGACCATTCCATCACAAAATCCGGTTTATCATTAAATGTGGACTTCGCTTAGCTCCAGAGAAGTGACATCCACGTGGACCTTACTTAGCTCCAGAGCAGAACTTTACCCAAAGGGATATGGAAATTGTGCCCTTTTAGGGAATGACTAAATAAACTCGGAATGTCAGCCCAAGAAAGAAAAGACTCAAGAGGGACACAAAGTGATGTCTGCAGATTCCAGAAGAGCCCTCCTGGGGAGGAAAGGACAGAGCAGTGCTTTGAGAACCAATTAGACTCAGTAGGGGGACTCTAGAGAATGGCATTTTATCTAAAAGGAACAACCTTCCAACAGCCAGTGTCCCAGGTATGAAGAGGAAAGAATCCATGAGAGCAGACAGCTCTGCCTCTTGGAAGTGGCGGCACCTCAGGCCTGGCGGGTGGTGGGGCTGGAGGCCCTCCCACATCCAGAACTCCATTATTCTACTGCTTTCTCTCAGTGGGTATGGAAAATTGGTGCCAGAGTCTTACTTATAGAGAAACTTCAAATTATAATTACAAATTTACTTTTCAGATAAAATCACACAAATCTTCTGAAATAGAGCCCAACTGGTTTTAAATAGAGCTTATCTTTATCAGATTTAAACTTCCACCAAATATAGCTGAGAGGAAGGGAGGAAGAGAAGAAGGAGAACTTAGCCAAGAGGGAAAGTATAGAAATCTGCTCTTTGGTTGATGGATCTGTCCAAAAGCAAAGCTTCATTTGAAGTTCCTCAAAACCAACTCTTGGCTGAACCAGGCAGCAAATCACCTTCCCTTCAACACACACACACACACACACACACACACACACACACACACACACAGTCACTATGGTGCGGGAAGAGGTTAGGGAGCTCTTTGGAAAGCATTAAAGCCAGACTTTTCCATCAGAGTATCTCCCCTGGCTGTGCACACCACATGTCTCAAGAACCTGAGAGTTTCATCTCTGATCTCCGTCGTTCTCTAGGGAATGTTTAAGAACATTCATTAGCAATCCTGGGTTTATATCCCAGCTCTTCCCAGTAGCAGCTAATCATAGCGACAGTTACTCAATTTCTCTGAGTTTTAATATCTATAAAGAAAAAGAAAAGAAAAGTAGTCATTGTCTTTACAGGTAAATGTAAAAGATTCAATAATAGAATATTATATTATATATTATATATATACTATTATATATATATAATGCTTAGTTAAGAGCACATAGTACCCTGAAATTCTATCTAGTAATAATATTTAGCATATATATGCCATGCACACTCTTTTAAGTGTCTTTCAATATTTTGTGCATTTAAAACTAATTTAAGTTTCACATCATGTCTCAGAAGAAGAATACACATTATTACATCTCATTGTAGAGACAGGGCCATTGAAGCATAAGGAGTATAAGGACCTTGCCCCAGGCTTCACAACCCACACAGTAGTGGGGAGCATCACCCACTCCAACTTCCTAATTTTCTCCTTCTTTTTCCTGCCCCTCCAGTGAGCCTACTATGCTGCTAATGGTCAGTTTTCTAGGACCCAGTCTAAGTATGACGATCTTTAACTTAGAGTCTCCAAAGCTCCCCCCCTGTCCACAGGATAAAGTTCAAACCCATTAGCATGGATTACAACTTAACCTCTTGTTCTACCAGCCTCCCTACTTCTTACTCTTTTTTTTGTACTGTGCACCTCAGTCACCCCAAACTTCCTCTCTTCCCGCAACGCTGGATCCTCAGGCCTGCATGCAGGGATGCCTTGCCTGCCTTCCCAGCCCCCTCTCCCACAAACACCCCACTTTCGGTTCCCTCCCTGACACCTTCTGCCACATTGGTGCACCCCTCCACTCAATCTCCTAACCATCCTGCAGGAAGGATGTCCCTGGACATGAGATAGGGGAAAACCAACTGAGAAAATGTTTCCTTCAGGGTCATACAATGAGAAAGCAACTAAGCTGACATTGAAACCCATGACTTTCTGGCTTCCATACCTGCCTCCCTGCATCACACAACCTCCCTGAATGAACTGGGGAGAGCACATCTGAGCTCCAACTAGATCTGTGAAGGCTGGTGTTTCTCTTCGATAGCGTGTAAGAGGGGATTTGAAATGTCCCTCTAGCCAGTTTTCCTGCCCCCCTGAGCTGTGTCTTCTTCTATCCTATCAGATGGCTTCTGAGCCCAGACGGTCTAGAACACACACAGACAGATGTAGCCACAGCTCTGGGAAAGGACACTCTCTCTCTCTCTCTCTCTCCCTCTTCTTCTCCCTCTCTTCCTCTCCCCCTCCCTCTGTCTTGCTGACAGGGAAGGGTGCAGGCCCATGCATGAAGCAAGCCTTTCTTGGGAAGCAAAATAAAGTGGAATAAGGGGGCATGTGCATTTTATCAGAACCAAACAAATTGTGGCTATAAACATTCCGTCGCCAGTGAAATTGCAGGCTTCTTTGAAGATCAGTGTCTGTTTTTTAATGTATCTATATTGAAAAAAAATGGACCAAATTTCCATCCAACCGGTATGAAGAGGGGGCAGCGGGGGGAGGGAAGCGAGGACTGAACCAGGGGAAATTACATGAGGGAGAGGGAAGGGGGAACCTTATGTCCTGGATTAGCACATTGATTAGAAGCAAGTCTCTTTCTCTTGAATAGCCCTCCCCACCACACAACATCTACAGCTCCACAAGCCACGAACCACAGATATTTCATGGGGTCCCTCTTTGCCTTACTTATTTGATATGCTCAGACTCAACTGTTGTGGTTCAGACAGTTTGTGTTAAGGGTCCTGAGAGAGAGAAAGAAAGACGGCCTCCTAATTATCTACAATTGGCTGTTGACATCTGGAAAGCACTCTGGCTTTTAACCCTGTCCCTGGTACTCCCTCCGTTCTCCCTGTCCCTCCCCTGACTTAATCAGCCTGGGGCCACGGAGGTGGAGCTGGAGTCGCCACCTCCTCAGGATCCACAGACTCATTGCTCTGTCCCTGCGGGGCCATCCTGCTCTCCTCATGTCCCAGGACCATCTTGTCCCAGTCCAACACTTCCACTACTCTCTAAACACTGACAAGACCCAAAGCCGTATCTCCGGCTTTGATCCATCTTTCTTGTTCCACAACCACATTTTCAACTGCATAGGAGGCACTCCAGTTACTTCCATTCCTTTGTGAAGGAAAAAAAAAAAAAAAAAACCTACATCACAGATCCTGGACGCCTCATCCCGAGTAACCCCTTCCAAGCCAAGAACGTCAACCACCCTACGCGAGGCGGGTTCATCAACCTCTCTCCAGTCAGGGTCTCCCCCATGCTTTCTGCACCCAAGATTCCTCTCTTCTGTCCTCTATCCTTCTAGACATTTCCACATGGATCTTGTGTCCGCACCTTTAACTCAAAATGTCTAAAAGGGAACTCACTTCTGCATAGTCAAGGATCGTGTCTAAATATAAATTGCCAACAATACACCCAGACTGGGGATCGGTGACATGTTGCAGTCTTCCACTCCCATTGCAGCCTTCTAATTCAGTACAAATTATGGTGGTTTTCCAACTGTGAGTACCATTCTTCTCTAGTCACACTGTTTCTATCATAATTACAACCCTGCCTTCTCTTACCAAGCATGTTTACTCGTGTCTTCCCAATCTGTTTCCAAGAAGAATTCACTATAGCTTTGGATCAGAGAACTAGAAACAGTTAAACTGAAAAAAAACTTTTAAAAATGGATAGACCTCTACCCCAACATCACAGATAATCCATGTCTTTAAACTTTATAGTCTTGTGTTGTTATGTGTGTCCTTTTGCATGTATGGTTAACTTCAGTGCAAACATGACCAATAGGAAAATGGACAAAATGCTGAGAGCCTCCAGAACTTTGCTCTGGTTTCTTCTTCTGCTGGGAATGTCCCTTCCCTTGGGCTTTTGCAAATATGTTTGACTTTGATTTCAGGAAAGTATTTGAGACCTCGTCTGAACCTACTTCCTCAGTGGAGCTTCCTGAAAATATCCTCAGTCAGGATTTATCTCTACTGCCTTTAAAGCTCCCACCCCAACCTAATTGCTGAATTTATTGTCTTTCACCGGAGTCTGGTTCTGGTTCTGGGTTCTCTATCCTAGTGGATGGCACCAAAATCCATCTGGAGCTAAAAATCTAAAACCTGAGAGATGCTCTTGATGTCACAGTCCTCCTATGGTTTTTCTATCCTAAACATATAACCAATCCTCTATTTCTGTCTGATTCTTGAGCTGACATCCTAGTCCAAGTGGTCCTGTATCTGCATTCATGGCAGCTATTCACAAAGCATCTTCCCTGCACCCAGCATTTACCCTCTTTACCTAGTTCCTTCCTGAAATGTCTTCCCTCAAGGGGTCTGTGCCTCAGCCAGCCCCAACTTTTGCAGAGTCTTGGCTTTCTTTTGGCTTTCTTACTCTAGTCACATCAACTGGCCTTCAGCATATGCTTCACAGGCCTTCACCCCAACAAGTCCTTCTGCCTTGATCTGCAATTTCTGCTTGATCTCAAATCACCACTCAGAAAGCAAAGGATCATTTTTTTCCCAAGCAAGTTCCCTTGACTTCTACATATTAAACCAAGCTCTACTACCTCAACTCCCACTCTCAATGTAGTGGATTGAATAGTGTCCCCCAAAAATATATGTTCAAGTCTAAACCCCCAGTGCCTGTGAATGTGACCTCTCTAGGACATCAGGTGTTTGCATCTAGAACCAAATTCAGAATATCAGTATGAGGTGAGCTTTAAATCCAGTGACTGGTGTCCTTTTAAAAGAGGTTAGAGATAAAGAAACCCAGAGACACACAGGGAAGAAGGCCACATGAAAATAGGGCAGAGTTTGGAGCAACACATCCATAAGATAAGGATTCCTGGAGCCTGGAGCCACCAGATGCTGGAAGAAGCCAGAAAGGAATCTCCTCTACAGCTTCCAGAGAGACATCATGGGCAGACCTGCAGACTTTGGAATTCTGGCTTCCAGAAAGGTGAGAAAATAATTTCTGTTGTTTTAAGCCACTAAGAGTTTGGTAATTTGCCAGGAATCTAATACACCCAGCATAAACTCTGATGATTTCATGGCTCCATCCTTTATCCAATGTCTTAATAGACAGTCAATTTCATGATGTGAGTTCCTTGATGGCTAATACAGTGTGGTTCTTTTCCTCTGTGTCCACTGTGGCTAATCCAGTTTCTCACCTGCATGTGCTCAATAGAGTATTATTGGATATATTTGAAATGGCTTGCTTCATATTTCTTTTATTGCATTTTAGAATTATCTATGAAAATACGATTTTTTACTTGCATTTCTGAACTTCACCTCCAATCAGGATGAGGTTCATTCACATCATTCTCCTGTAGCTTCCTACACAGGATGTGGTTCATGGTTGGTACTCACAAAGTGTTTGAAGGGCAAGGAGATCTAGCCCCATACACATGGAGGGCTGAGGAATTTTCAGAGGCTTCTATTTTTCATTTTTGAGCCACACGGCATGAATACCGTCTCTTTTCAACTTCCAGCAATTGGTCTGCCAAGGACTCTCCCACTCAAGTATTTGGAGATGGTGTTGTGCCTTTAACCAGTTGTATGATGTGTGTTCATTCTTGATCCCCTCTGTCATTTGCCCATATGCACTACTTGTTAGATTCCCCAGGTGCCTTCAGGTAAGAGGAAACATGGTGAGGACTGTGGGAGATTCCAGTTGAATTGGATGGGATTATCACATGTCGATTGAAACAAACATCCAACCCAGTAAAGGAGTCCCTTCTATAACGATATGCTTAGTTTAGTGAGGCCTCAAATTTTCAATACTATTTAAAATCGTATTGCCTTATTTTTCTCATTATAGAACATATGTGCTCATTAAATGAAATTAGAAAACATAAAAATAGAAAAATAAAACCGTATTCTGTTGTCACAGTTTAAAGGAAACCATATTTTGATCTCTCTCTTTCCTGGATTTTTGCCTTTATCTAGGTTTTAATTTTTCATTGTTAGAATCAGATTTCATACATAATTTTTATCATACTGCTTTTATTTGAATTACATTATAGGTAATTTACCCTATTACATATTCATTATTAACATAATCTTTACAGGCTGCATAGTATTCTACTGGGGGACTACACCATAATTTATGTAACCACTTTCTTTTGTGCTATGTGAGTTGTTCCAGCTTTTATATTTATAAACAATACAGTGATAGATTTGTAAGTCATACACTTTTACTAAAAGCCAGATACCATTAGGCCTTTCCAACACCCTATCTTCCTGTCCTTCCAAGCTGGAGTCCTTCCACTAGAACAATCAGTTTTTGTCATGCGGAGGGAAGATTTGTTGATTTAATTCACAACAAAGCTGATCTTTTTAGTTCGATTCAAGATTTTCCTTCCATGATTCCCAACATCAATTGGAATCTCTTATTTTTGAAAAAAGTAACAAATTTGTTACCACTACTACTACTAATTAGCCATCATCATTGGAATGCTTACCATGTACCACGCATAATCTCATAATTATCACAAACTGCTCTACGTGGCTGTTTTTCTTAGTGTTAACATTCATAGTATTGGGCTCTGTTTTATCTACATAACTGCCTCAAATGTGGGGATGGCAGGTACGGAATGTGGCTTAACTCCATTAGTCCAATAACCCCAGCATAGGGATAAGCATGTAGTGGGACATGTTAAATAAATGTCAAAACATATATGAAGTAACAATGAGAAAAAATGAAATGACAGGAAAATGTATTATGAATCTTATGTAAGTCGCTTAACCGCTATAAGCTTTGGTTATCTCTCCTAAAATGAGTATTTGGGGAGGTGGATATTGGATCAGATGTTTTCCAAGGAATAAATGTGAATCACCTTATGCCACCTTTGTTTAAGAATTAACCACAATTTCCCAAGCACCTACTGTGTGATAGGCCCTGGGCTAGTTACTGAGTTTTCTGAAGTTAGTAGGATAGACTCTCTCTTTTGACAGTCCATATTTTTCATGGTTAAATGCCAGCTTTTAAGTTCCAAAGTCAAAAAGGAAGGCATGCTGCAGGCAGAATGTCTGAGAAGGTAAGTTAATTCAACTTGCTGGTCCAGTGTCCATTCAGGATAACAGTCTTAGGAAGCCTTCCTGGACTGACTCACATTCCCACCAAGCATATCCTAGGTGACCCTGTTTATATCCCCATAGCATCATGTATTTCTCATGCTTAGATTCCCTGTTAAACTCAAGTCCTGGGAAGGCCTGGATGATGCTCATTCTACAATCACAGCATATAGCATTCAAGCAAATTTGTAGAAGGAAGAAGAGGAAAAAAGCAAGAGCTCCAGACCATTACCCAGAAAAACAAATCTATTAATAATAAAAGAGAGAAAAAAACAAATGTCAGGAAAAAAAAGAGAGAGAGAGAAAGCATTGCAGGTATCTAAGAGGAAGAAGATACTCCTTCCCCATACTTGAATATTTTCATAGAATTTGGACTGAGAGATTATGAATTTAGAGATGAGGAAGGATGTGGGATCTTGAAAAATTTGAAATCACTTGTGCAATTGGTTTGCCAATCCCATGGGTGATCTGTTTGCTCTCACAATGCCACTTGTTGGAGATCACTATCTTCACATTCATCCAGACACTTGAATCTTGATGTAATCATTTCAATACTTTCTTGAGGCTCTCCAAAATTTAGTTTTCATATTTTTCTGTCATTAATCAAGTCTTCCAACATAGTTGGTGATGTAGGATGGAAGACATGGGATTCCTGGGTGGCTCAGAGGTTGAGCATCTTTCTTTCGCTCAGGTCATGATCCCTGGCTCCTGGGATCAAGTCCCATATCAGGTTCCCCAGAGGGAGCCTGCTTCTCCCTCTGCCTATGTCTCTGCCTCTTTCTCTCTGTGTTTCTCATGAATAATAATAATAATAATAATAATAATAATAATAATAATAGAGGAAGACAGTCCTCTTCCTTGGCTGGCGGTTCTTTTAATCATTATTTTTTCGGTACGGAAATTCAACCAGCCTAAAGGCCACCTATTTTTATTCGTAAATTCATAACTCCAATGACAAAAAAAAAAAAAGATTCTAAAATACAACAAAGGAAAAAAATATAAAATAGATTACCTACCAAAAAATAAGATTTAAGTACCCTCAGTCTTTGATGATCATAAATAGGTGTTTGAGGACAGTGGAATGACATCTTTGAACATTTTAGGGAGAATTATTTTATACCCAGAATTTTATACTCAGCCAAACCACCGGTCAAGTGTGAAAGTATAATAATAAAAATGTTTGGTTTTGTTTCTTTTTTTTTATTTTTTTCTTTATTTATCTATGATAGTCACACAGAGAGAGAGAGAGAGAGGCCGAGACACAGGCAGAGGGAGAAGCAGGCTCCATGCACCGGGAGCCCGATGTGGGATTTGATCCCAGGTCTCCAGGATCACGCCCTGGGCCAAAAGCAGGTGCCAAACTACTGTGCCACCCAGGGATCCCTGGTTTTGTTTCTTTTTTATTTTCAAAGACTCAAAATCCACCAAATGGGTGGATTTGACCAAATTTGACCACCCAAATCCCCCACATGAAAAGTTTCTTGAAGAAGCCTGAAGCTTCTGAAACAAGTGGGAAACAACTGGAACATAAACCAACAGGATGATGTTGGGGGAATAAACAGATCCATCCAAAGGCCCATCGAAGAGAAAGAAAAACCAGCAGGAGAACTTTCTGTGGCACATGTGGCTAAGTACATAGGGGACTCAGAGAGCCTCAAGAATGATGTATTTAAAGCGTTTCATTGTAACAGAAGAGCAATTTATTGGTTTTTTACTTATAAATTCAACCAAAAAGAAGACATGGAAGAGATAAGTGAGCGGCAGAACCGAAGGCCAATGTGACCCACTGGATGACATAAGAGTGATAGTAGAAGTGACAGATAGGGGGAAGGGGTCGCAGGAAAGAAATTCTCACTGTACCACCAAATTTACACAGTAAGGCACAGAGGACTGAGAGCTCCTTGAAATTACACAGGTAACCCATAGATGCCCTAGAATAATAATCCATAATTAATGATGAATTAATGCAAAATGTGGTAGAAAATGGTGCAGGCGCATGACACTGTTTTGTCACAGTAGAAAAGCATTTTTCCAACCTCGGATGGTATTTACTGAGTAATGAGTATAAGACCATATTGTTTCAAGGATTTAATAACAGAAAAAAATAAAAGTGATTTCCCTGGGGGATTAAGCTGGGAGTTTGGATGGGGCTGGGGGACTGTTGCTTTTTATCATAAATTCTTGTATTCTTTGACTTTTTAAGCAGATGTAAAGAATAATTTGATTTAAAACATTTTTAGAGGTGAAAGTATTATAAATATCTGACCTCGTCAGAGAGCTGCCTAAGCAGCTTCCTTGCTCTTTAAATGCTGATCCATTTTATTTTTCTCAGGATTATCTGTGATTAAGGAGTCAGATTTCTTTCTTTTTTTTCTTTCTTTTTTTTTTTTTTTTTTTTTTAGAACCACTGCTTCCTCCCTCACTCCCTTCTGCTTAAGGGCTGAGAATGGAATTACATACATCTTGTTCCAGAACTGTTGGAGCTAGTTGAATTAAGGCTGCAGAAAAAAAAAACTCTCACCCTCATCCCTGGAAATAACTCCCCATTGCTGTAGGTCTACCCTCTCCCCTCTGAGAGCCAGCAGGGCCATGCTTCCTGAACTTGTTCTTTCCGAGTTACTCTGAGCTTCACGAGGGTGAGCCCTTACGTATATAGTAGCCACAGTAATAGTAATAATACCAAATAATTGCTCATGTTTGTTAAATGACTTTATGGCCAGGCGTTGTTCTAAGGAGTTTCAAATGGTATATTGTTTTAGCCTGATAACAGTCTATGGGGGCAGCTAGTAAAGTGGTTGAATAGAGATTCCACAATGCACTGCCTGGAGATTGATCCAACCTCAGCCACCTACTGGCTTATGGACAACTTACTTTTAACCTCTCTGACTCAGCTACCCTATCCATGCAAGAAAATAATAACAGTATTCGCCTCCTAGAGTTTTGGTGAGGATTCAATGAGTCAACACAGGTAAGCACTTAGAGCAATGTCTGACACATAATAGGCAATGAAACATAATGGCACCATTATCCCAATTTTATAAATAAGAACTGAGTCAGAGAGAAAGTGGGGAGCTAAGATTCAAGCCCGGGGGTCTGACTCATTCTTAATCTCTTTGCCACTAAATATCAACTAGGGGATGAGGGGTAAAGATGCCATCTCGTGTTTGCTTTATTCACCCACTTAGTTGGAAGATGCAAGACTTTGAACTTGAGTTCATATACCCAGCTCTTCTTCCTTCCTGGAGCTCAGTGGCCTTGGTCAAGTTTTTAACTTGTCTCATTTTGTTTCCTCATTAGTGGAGGTATAAAAACCTCCCTTGCTGGGTGGTCCAGAGGATTAATTAAGTTAACGTGTGGAAAGTGCTCAGCTCTCATTAAAGGCAGTACCGTGGGAAACCATTACCATCCCCCTGGCCTGATAAGCCATGCGCAGGACTATCTCTGCCCTCGAGGGCTCAAGGGCTTTAGCCCGTGATGGGACATACAAGATGAGTTGGCGTTCAGAGCCAGCTTGCCTCACGATTTCTTGAACACTTACTATGCCCCAGTGCTGTGCTTGGCAATTTCACATGTATGACATCATTCAAATTGCCATGGCCAACCTTTCTGTTTTATAGGTGAAGAAGTAAAAGTTTGAGGGTGGATGAAGATTAAATAAGAAGTGTTCTAGAAAGTGACGCAAAACCTTCTGTTTGAATTGTAAAGAAATGTTTAGAAACAGGCTAACGGTTGATTTTCAATTGCAAACAGATTTTCCCTTGGTCTTTTGTGAATCACTGAATCGATCCCTAATGAGTTGGTGAGCTCACGCTTCAAGAGAGTGCTCTGTTAAAAAAAAGAGAGAGAGAGAGAGAGAGAGAGAGAGTGCTCTGTGATCTCAGTTTTTACCAATGATATCTGATAAGTCCTAGGGCTAGGAAATAGTCAATTTAGAGTTTTGCAATTGAAAATCTGCCCTCTCAGTGCAGTTGGATCACATGGAATCCTCCTCACGGGTGGACAGGGAGATTTGCAGGTGGGGAAACTGAGGCACATGGCAATGTGCTCAGGACCAGCTAGCAGGAGGCAATAGACCCCAGTCCTTCTCTCAAGCTCTCTTCTTGTGCTCCATTATACTCTCCTCGGAGCCCACTTCTGGAATCCCAGTGAAATCCCCATAGATGCTGGCCAGCCCAGGTTGGGACATACATAATCCCAGTATGTGTCAAAGCCACTTGTTGGATGTGATAAGAAGAATGGTGGCCTTACTCCTTACCTAAAGCATTTCTGATTCTAAGCAGCTTTGGGAGTCTTATTATTTTTCAGGCAGGGGGAAAACGTGATTTTGCCTCAAAGCTCAAAACTTTGTGGCAAACTATTACCAAGGAGCTGGCCTCATGCTGCCAGCTTTCACACTGGCTGGCAGGCCTCCCCCTGGAGCTGGGAAGGGGAGGGGAGGCAGGGACCACAGCATCCCCAAAGAGTCACATTTTGGACCCCTGTTTATGCACAGTGTCGGCAGAAAGGAAAGAAAAGCAACCAAATCTGCTCTTCATGGGCAGAAAGCAAATCTAATGTTCCAGCATTTGCAGTTTCAATATTGACACAGCCTCTCGCCTCTACAGAACTCGGAGTCAGGGAAAACATGTCATCTTCCCTGGCCCTTGTTTGCACGGGGCAGGGATCAATTAGAAAGTTACTCTTTTTTTTTCTCTCTCTTACATCAAGCACTACAACTGATTTCTGTAATCAGCATCAGTGAGATTCACCTTTCGGGAAATTAGAATTTTCTCTTCAGCCACAAATCCATTTTAAGTAAACATCATTGACCACCCACATGTAGAGATGCTTTGTTGGGGAAATTATCCTCCTACCCCCGCTTTATGATTTGGTAGCAAAGTATGGGGGGGGGAGATTCCACTAAGAAAGTCTATTGTTCTCTAGAATTATTCCACATAGGACAATGGAGTCAAGTTTTGTTTTGCTGAAGATACATTACAATTTCCATAAATACAATTATATTCCAGTGGAAAATATTCTGCAATCACAGTCTGGTCATATGCAGAACTGTAGTACTGGGCACAGAGTACGGAGATCCCATAGTTCCCTTAGAAGACTAACTGCTAACAAAATTTTCTCAAATTTCCTCACTAAAGGATATGCACTTGTGTGTCTAACAACTCTTTACCAAGTGCCTGCTGTGTGGCGGTCATCATGCTGGACACAAAATGTACAACAAAAAGGGGACATCATTCTGCCTACACAGGCTTTTCTTTCTACCAGGGACATGGTTTCAGACCCACAAGCATCACGTGGGTGGGGCATGGATATCATGCATGTGGGATTTGGGACACAGGTACCAGAAAAATGTTACTTAATCTGCACAACCACCCCGCGAGGGAGGCCACATTACTCATTACTCACATTTTATAGATGAGAAAATAAACACCCTGCGAGGTCAAGCAGCTGCCAGAGGCCACCTGCCAGAAAGTGGTGGATTCTGAACCAACATCTGTCCAGTGGCAGAGCCTGAGTTCTTTCCTCTTCAGAGGAAGACAAGAATTGGGATCACTGTAGTGCTTGCAGTTGTCACGAGGTCCTCATCGCATCATACGACTTTGCGTGTTGGTGATGCCACGGATGAGTTCGCGTGTTTGGGTTTTTGTTGATGGGGCAGCTTCTCAACAATTTCTTTCTGTCCTTAATGACATTAGCTTGTGTCTATTCAAATCCATTCCTATTTGGAAGCAACAGAACTCTGCTACCCAGGGAAATAGCTAAGCAATTTATCCATTTGAAGAAACAGCAAGCAGATATTTAAAACACTGTGTACAAAAGTCAAATGAACTCTTTAAATCATTATCGAAGAGTGAAAGTAGAATTGAAAGTCACAAAATCGTGTGTGTGTGTGTGTGTGTGTGTGTGTGTGCGTCTAGGTAGCCCTGATACTTTGTGAAATGACTCTGCATGGATGAGAAGAAATGAAGAGGAAAAGAGCTGAAATATTTCCTTGGGCAGTAGATTTTTAAAATTCATTCTATTTTTCCAAATGATCTACATTATATCTTTCATTGAGGTATTGCATTAAAATACAAATTGTTTTATCAAAGCCACCCATCTCTACTGAGTAAATTTAGTAAATCTATGGCTTTTTCCAATGTAAAACCAGTGAGAAATAGTTGTTGTCAGGTGGTCTACAATTGATATTTCACGCCGTGCAAGCACACTGGATTTTGGAGTGAGAGATTTGGATGGCATTGGAATGGCCCTGGAATCTGCCTGAGAAACATATTCTAAAAGTATCAATACTATCGACCTATCTGTCCATCTCTATCATCTACCTTTTTCTTGATTTCAAAGAACAAATAACTTACACTTCTTACAGTCTCCCTGTGCTGAACTTTGAGTGATTGCAGTCAATCCTCCCAATAGCCCGACAAAGGAATTATTACAGCTGTCCACATGTCATGTGACATAGGGCCAAGGGCCTGCCTCTCCAGGATGGCACTTAGCATCACCCCCTCCCTGCACGCAGAGAGCACTCAGCACTGTCAGCCAAGCTTGTGAGGCTCTTGTTACTATTTATTACTTGTTCATTATTACATCAATTTTACCGATTATTTTTTTTAAAGATTTCATTTATTTATTCATGAGAGACAGAGAGAGAGAGGCGCAGAGACATAGGCAGAGGGAGAAGCAGGCTCCCCATGGGGAGCCCCATGAGGGACTCCATCCTAGAACCCCAGGATCACGACCTGAGCCAAAGGCAGATGCTCAACCCCTGAGTCTCCCAGGTGTCCCAACTTCTACTGATTCTTGTACCAGTTACTTTTCCTCCTGTTTACACCTATTTGAAAAATAGAAGGAGTCATTCAATTGGAAGACTGCTGATTTATCAAAGAATGTATTCGAATGCAGGAAATGGAAGGACACACTTATATTAGGTATTTCAAGGAGAATCTTCCAGAAAATCTACAAATCAGAAAATAATCACAAGTTGGGGAATAGAAAATATTATAAACCTATTCTTCTTTGTGTGGGGTTGCCTTTTCTCTGGGGATGTCTGCTATGATGTTCAATGGGAATAACATATGTAATAGGTCTAACTTGTCACCCTTTAGCGTGGTAAAGTCCGAAGTCTTTAAACTGGAGTAGAAGGCCCTTCTTAATCTGTCCTTACCTCCATGCCAGTCTCTCCCCACTGTCCTAAACCATTCCAAATCCATTATTCCCCCTATACATCCAAACCAAACCACACTCACTGACTCATGCCTTGCTGTCTGCACACATTCATCTAGCTGCCAATGGTAGTCCCCTTCCAGGTCACAGTGGGAACATGATTTTCTCTGAAAAGAGGCCCCAGACCCTCACCTCACCAAACAGTTGATTCTCTCGTTCTTAGAGGTCATTTTGCAGAGGATCCTTTCCTCAAACACTAAGCTAATACCCCAACAGGGTACCACCAACTCCAGCCTTGGGAAGCTTCAGGAGCAAGGTCTGAGTCTGTGACATCCTCCACTCCCAGTGTAGGGTGTGGCACCATGGCGATGCTCGATGAGGATTGGATTGCTATTTGGGGGGTCAGATGAATTAGGCAGTATTGATAACCCAACTCACTTAAATGATGCAAAACGGGGAACTTATCTTAAAGATAATGGTAAATCTCATGAAGCTAAAAAAATAAATAAATAAAGGAGCATTAGTCGATTTCAGGAATAGCTGGAGGAAAGGGCTCTCACATGAGATGTGTCATCCTCCTTGTTGGCTCCTATCCACGTTTGTTCATTCTTTTCTCCTCCCACCTTTCCCTCTGTTTCTCTCTCTCTCTCTCTCTCTCTCTCTCTCTCTCTCTCTCTCTCCTTCAGTCTGTTTTCCATACCCACTGGATATAACTATGTGGCAGCTGCCATTTCAGTCAAAATCTTCAGATTCAGAGGTTCTTCTGTGCCTCCTCAACAACACTGCACCCTGGCTCTTAGTCGCTCTCTCCAAATCCCCAGGGTAAGACTGATCTTGGCTTATTTTAGGCCAGATGACCAATGCTAAAACGCGAAGTACCCAGGGGACAGAATAGCAACCTGTCACTAAGGCAGATCCTACAATAACTCGAAGGATTTGGGAGCCATGGTGGGCAGTTGCCAGGAAGAGGTGGTGAGGATCAAGTCAAAGCGATGCCCTGTTCACATGCATGTGTACACACACACACACACACACACACACACACACAGCCCAAGACATAGTAAGTCTGTCAAAATATATGTTGAATTAGTACTAGTTGTATATTTGCACCCGCATATTTATTAATATGGGTTTTATTATTGAGGAATACATATTCATAACAGTGGCTTCTATCCTGGAGAACAAATCCTCTGCTCCTTCCACCCGCGGAGAAGGAAAATGAATTTTCATTGTGGTCCAAATGCTTGCCGGGGTCAAAACACTCTGTTATCTTGAACATAATGTTTAACGATATTTGCTTTCATGAAGAGCCATGGTTTACCTCCTTCGCCTCAGCGTTTGATCTTGCATTTGGGGTGATGGGGAGGGGGGGGGTCACCCAGTGTGTTTCTGCCCTTGGTTTTGGTCTAGCCTTCTGGGGGCAGGACCACAGAAGGATGGTAAAGGACAGGACCCAGGCTTCCATTAAGACTTTGGCTGGGTTTCTGCGGCGGCTCTTTCTCAGCTTGGGGCCCTGCAGGGAGCTTCAATCAAGGGCAAAGAGGAAGTGGCTAGTGTGTTAACAGCCCTGGTCATTTGTGACTTGCTCGTGGAGGTGCAGTGGGAGAGAAACACGGGGCAGGAGCGTGCGCCTGTGACACTGCAGTGACAGGCCCCTGAGCCACACTGTCTGGGTGCATCGCCACCTCTTCCATTCACAAACTCCTCTGTGCCTTACTTTATCATAATGAACATGATACCGGGCTCACTGGGGGGGCATAAATAATGACAATGAGGGTGTTGACATTGTGCCTGGAGCACAGGGAAGCCTGAGTCTCAGAGCCCTGTACCCGCTCCCCGCTGTCCCTGGATCACTTGTCTCTAATATTCTAGTGTTCCCAACTCAAACCCTCTTGCTGCTGCTCCCGGGAAATCCTGTCAATCTGCCCAGGCTTCTGTCTGTTCATATACCCTGGTTGCTTGCTCCCCTCATCCTTGACCTCATGCCTGACCTTCTTCACCTTCTCCTTTGGCTCTCTCCTTGTACTACCACGGCCATCTCCTGTCCGCCCCTCCCCCCCAATACACACACACACACACACACACACCATACAACACTTATACCACACACACTCTACACCTCACACCACACACACACACCACAACACACACACACATTCAGCACATTCAGGTCCTTCCCCTTAGATGCCTGAAATGGTTGCTTCCCACTGAGAAAGTACTTGGAATGGATTGAATTGACTTCCTGGAGAAGTGCCTCAAGCTCAGAGGTGTCACACCACCGTTCCTTCTACCCAGCAGTCGTCCCCACAGGGAAGCCCTGCATCCCCCCCTCTATTTTCTCAGCCTCTGGGAGATGAGGGACTGGGTTCATCTCCTTTCCCACAGCCAGGCCTCCACCAGACCCCAGATGTCCTCAGAGGCCTGGAGGGTAGACTTTCTTTTCACTCCACAGACTTTAAATACTCTGCTGGGAAGCTGAAGCAGTTGGATCACTTCACAGACTCTGGATTTCCCCAAAGTCACATCCCATCTTCTCTCTTGCCCTCACACACTTTTGATGGAGTATTGACCTTGTGCACACATGACTAACTGGCCCTCCAGGGCCATCCCACCTGGAACAACAATTTCCTGCCTCCACGTTTGGGGACCCAATAACTCAGAAGAACCAGGGCCCCTCCTGCAAGTGCCCCACTGCAGCCATATGCTGCATATAGAATGTCATCAGGAAGGAGGCGAGGGAGCCCGGATGGACTGCCATCACAGTCCCTGCCACAGCTGGATACAAACTTCCATTTATCTAATTCCCTCCAAAAAGCTGCTGGGTACAGTGTTGTACAGTTTTTTGTTACAAATCTGTCTACCTATTTACCTATCCATCATCCATCGATCTATTATCTATCATTTATCTATCTATTTGTCTATCATCTATCTATCCATCACTCTATCATCTCTATCATCTATCTTTTGGTAAATATTATTTTACGACATTTTTGTTTCACTTTTGCCTCAGTACATATATCTATATCTAGTCTGTCTGTCGGTCTATCTTTCCATACATTTTTTTTTTTGCACTGGGTTATAGTAAAATGCATTGCTTATTATGGATTGAGATAAAAAATTCCACATTTCTGAACCTCTTTCCAAGTTTAGTTCCCTCATCTAAGAAGTAAGGTTAAAATGTAAAACACAACAACTTTTACAACCCTGTTGTAATACACAACAAAGGATTTTTGTGAGGTCCAAATGGAATGTGTAACAAAAAAAAATCTATAAAATCTAATTTCTCAAAAGCAGGCAGTTTACTACCAATAAAATGTTGGCATCAAATGTTACTCAGTCCCAGGTTTGTACCTTTACTTCTTCTGCATTCCTTATAATTGCCCAATAAACTCAGTGGCTTTGGGGAAAATGACATCAGGTGGCAGTGAATGCAAGGCCTGAAATCACTGGGGACGCCAGTGTCATGGGCCGGGGACAAGATCTGCTCAGTGCAGTGACCCTGAGCTGAACCAAGAGCTGAATCAACAAGACACAGGCTGGCATTTCCATGGGTGAATTATAAATGGTCCTCAAAGTTGGGCCATTGGCAGTGAGGCTCCTCTAGCCAGTGTCCACTGTGAATGTTTGATGCAAATGACTTTCAGGTTTATAGATCCAAAGGACTGTAGATACCTGTGCATTCAAAGTGGGCCTCTCAGAAATGAATAAAGTGAGATCCAGAGAATGAAGGAAACTGCCCAAGATCATAGAGTAACTTAGCATGGAGAGTCAGATTAGTATCCGGATACATCCCAGCAGTGGAAAAACATGTTTATTGGTTCTCATCGGGCCCTCTGCTTATGTGTCACTGATTCTCTTTTTTATTTTTTTATTTATTTTTTTATTGGAGTTTGATTTGCCAACATACAGCATAACACTCAGTGCTCATCCTCTCAAGTGCCCCCCTCAGTGCCCATCACCCAGTCACCCCAACCCCTGCCCACCTCCCAACTTTCAAAAACAAATGTGAAGGAACTTTACAGTTACATTTTTTTAGTTGTAAAAAATGTCTTAGGAAAAAAGAGCATATTCATATAAGAGAAACCAAGATATAAAAGCAACTCAGAACTACTTTATACAATTAATACTTACAAAAGCCAGAATATTTGTTCTGGAGATGTAGACATTTGGTCAGAGTGTGGACAGGAAGGGTTATTCATACTAATTTGCTGTCTGAAAGAGCAAAAAAGCTCTGAAGGTGAATGGCACCATGTTTTCATTTTTCATGGTTCCAAGGAAAGAATGAAGGGACCCAGGGGACGTTCCAGAGAGCTCTATTTCTTATCTGGAGAGGATTTTCTCACAGTTGAAGCTGGCCACAGGAAGCCCAAGGATTGTAATCCCTCCAGCACTTAGGTAGAAATGCTGGGAGGCACTTTCTGAGCTCTACTTCTTATTTCTTTCTGAACACAGAAGATGCTCCTAAAGTGCTCTCTAGCTCCTACCCTCTCTTAGATGTGGCTGAGACTGTCATAGCAAATGCATGTCGTTTACCCCCACCATCTCCCTTGGCCATGGCTTTCAGGATGAGTTTTTATTTTTTATTTTTTTTTTTAATTAACTTTTATTGGTGTTTAATTTACCAACATACAGAAAAACACCCAGTGCTCATCCCGTCAAGTGTCCACCTCAGTGCCCGTCACCCATTCCCCTCCAACACCCGCCCTCCTCCCCTTCCACCACCCCTAGTTCGTTTCCCCGAGTTAGGAGTCTTTATGTTCTGTCTCCCTTCCTGATATTTCCCAACATTTCTTTTCCCTTCCTTTATATTCCCTTTCACTATTATTCATATTCCCCAAATGAATGAGAACATACACTGTTTGTCCTTCTCCGATTGACTTATTTCACTCAGCATAATACCCTCCAGTTCCATCCACGTTGAAGCAAATGGTGGGTATTTGTCGTTTCTAATTGCTGAGTAATATTCCATTGTATACATAAACCACATCTTCTTTATCCATTCATCTTTCGATGGACACCGAGGCTCCTTCCACAGTTTGGCTATTGTGGCCATTGCTGATAGAAACATCGGGGTGCAGGTGTCCCGACGTTTCATTGCATCTGAATCTTTGGGGTAAATCCCCAACAGTGCAATTGCTGGGTCGTAGGGCAGGTCTATTTTTAACTCTTTGAGGAACCTCCACACAGTTTTCCAGAGTGGCTGCACCAGTTCACATTCCCACCAACAGTGTAAGAGGGTTCCCTTTTCTCCGCATCCTCTCCAACATTTGTTGTTTCCTGCCTTGTTAATTTTCCCCATTCTCACTGGTGTGAGGTGGTATCTCATTGTGGTTTTGATTTGTATTTCCCTGATGGCAAGTGATGCAGAGCATTTTCTCATGTGCATGTTGGCCATGTCCATGTCTTCCTCTGTGAGATTTCTCTTCATGTCTTTTGCCCATTTCATGATTGGATTGTTTGTTTCTTTGGTGTTGAGTTTAATAAGTTCTTTATAGATTTTGGAAACTAGCCCTTTATCTGATATGTCATTTGCAAATATCTTCTCCCATTCTGTAGGTTGTCTTTTAGTTTTGTTGACTGTATCCTTTGCTGTGCAAAAGCTTCTTATCTTGATGAAGTCCCAATAGTTCATTTTTGCTTTTGTTTCTTTTGCCTTCGTGGATGTATCTTGCAAGAAGTTACTGTGGCCAAGTTCAAAAAGGGTGTTGCCTGTGTTCTCCTCTAGGATTTTGATGGAATCTTGTCTCACATTTAGATCTCTGATCCATTTTGAGTTTATCTTTGTGTATGGTGAAAGAGAGTGGTCCAGTTTCATTCTTCTGCATGTGGATGTCCAATTTTCCCAGCACCATTTATTGAAGAGACTGTCTTTCTTCCAATGGATAGTCTGAGTTTTTATGGTGAAAAGTCTTTGAACCTCCTTCCTCACTCTAAGTAATGACCCCCAAAGATGCCCAGGAACCTAAACATGTGTATCCTTACATAACAAAGGAGACTGCAGATATCTCTACACCTCCATAAATACTTCATCTTCCTTTTCCTTGACCCCTATCCATGTCTAATGAAGCACTAAATCTCGACACTTCTATTTCTATTTCTCAGATAAGTCTAATTTGATACTTGATAAATTCTTTTTTAAAAACTAGCTTTATCGACATATAATACAAGTGTATCATACATTTCACCCATTTAAAGTCTACAATTCAATGTTTTTAGTATACACACAGAGGGTAAAAAAACCCATCACCACAATGGGATTTTAAAACATTTTTGTTCCCTCACTAGAAAAAGTCTCCCCATACTCAATTCCCATTTCCCACTTGTCCTCGTTCCCAACTCTAGCCTTAGGCAACCACTGAAGGGCTTTCTATCTTTATAAATTTGCCGATTCTGGGCATTTCAGTGGACATGGATGGAACCACACCATACTTTGTATCATATGTGTGCCTGACGAGCTCCTTTCATTTAGCATAATGTTTCAAAAATCCATCCATGTTTTATCGTGAATGAGTATTTCATTCCTTTTAATTACCAAATCATATCCCATTGCATGCATGTACATTTTATTTATCCAGCCATCAGTTGATGGATATTTGGATGTTAGCCATTTTTCTCTCTGATACAAATAATGCTGTTCTGAACATTCATGTACAAGTATTTTTTATGGCCATATATTCTTTATTTCTCTCGATAATAGTAAGAAGTAGAATTGTAGAGTCACGGTAACTCTATGTTTAATTTTTTTGAGGAACTGCCAAACTGTTTCCCAAAGTGGCTGCCCCATGTTGCATCCTGCCAGCCATGTTTCCATGCCTTTGCCAATGCTCATTATGCTACCATTTGTCTTTTGATTCTAACCTTCCTAGTGGGTATAGAGTGGTACTCCTGGTTTCGATTTGCACTTCTCTACAGATGAATGATGTTTAACATCTTTTCATATGCTTATAGACCTTTTATATGTCTTCTTCAGAGAAATGTCTATGCAAATATCTGGTCCCATTTTAATTGAGTTGTTCTTCATTATTGGATTGTAATAATTTTATATAGATTCCGAATATAAGCCTTTATTGGATATGCGATTTGCAAATATTTTCTTCCATCTGTAAGTTACCTTTTATTTTTTAAGATAGATTTATTTGTTTGTTTGTTTGTTTATTTATTTATTTACTTATGAGGTATAGTGAGCAAGAGAGAGAGCATGAGCTGGAGAAGGGGCAGAGGGAAAGGGAGAAGCAGACTCTGCTGAGCAGGGAGCCCAAAGTGGGGCTTGATCCCAGGAACCTGTGATCATGACCTGAGCCAAAGGAAGCTGCTTAAGTGACTGAGCCATCCAGGTACCCCTGTGCCTTTTAACTGTGTTTAACCTTTACTTTGAGGAAACTGTACTTTTTAACAATTTTAATAATGTCAAGTTTTTAATTATTTATTTTTAATCACGTGTACTTTTGGTATCTTATCTAGGGAACTATTGTCTAATACACGGTAAGAAGTTTTTTTCTCACTTGTTTTCTTCTGAGGGTTGAATAGTTTTAGCACTCACATTTAGATTTATGATTAATTTTGAGTCCATTTCTTTTTGTATAGCATTAGGTAGGTGTCCAGTTTCACTCCCCTGTATGTAGATATACAGTTGCTGAGATCTGAGTACTCAACACCATCTTTTGAAAAGATTATTCTTTCCCCATTGGATGGTCTCAGTGAATTTGTCAAAAATCAAGGAACCACAAATGTAAAGGTTTATTTCTGGGCTCTCTTTCTGTTCTGTGGGTTTCTATGCCTATCCACTGTTTTAGACCAGAACAAACTATATGCCTGGGGATCTGGAGGTAGAGAGCTTCCATAGATCTTGGTTAGTTGAGTAGTGAGCTCTTCATAGCAACAACAGTACCCATAAAATCACCTATAAATTATGCATATGCTGATACCTCTCACCCTTCTTTAAAAATATTGTATTAAATATTTATTATATTAAATATTCCTCCTTGCCTTTGGGAAAATCTAAATATGAATATAAGTCCATTCATAAGATGGCCCTGGATCACTTCTCTAGGCATAAACCTTAAGAAAGATGATAAAAAAGTCCAAAGTTCTTTACAGCTTTTCTCATCAAGACATAAAGTCTTATTCCCCACCTGGAATCTGGGCTACTTGCTTTAGGCAATAAAATGTGTCAGAAGTTAGGCCAGGCAGGTTCTGAGGCCAGACCTCAAGAAGTTTTATGGCCTTCTGATCACTCTTTTGTAACCCTGAGGAGCCAAGCAAAGAATCCTGGGAGAACCTGCTAGATGATTGGATACCATGGGGAGGAGATAAGAGACTCCCCAGACAATAGCCTCTGAATGACCCAATAGCTGCCTTCAGACATCTTGGCATGTTGGCCAAGGTCAGCTGAATGTCACTCAAATCAGCAGGACTGGCCATCGAAGCCCATCCCAAATTGCTGACCTATACAAATGTGAGACAAAGATATTTGTTTTTGACCATTAAGTGTTTGGGTGATTTGTTACTTAGCAAAAGCTAGCTGCTATAATCTTTCCCCTCTCCAGCTTAACACTGTACTTTTTATCACCATAAAACCTTTGTAGATGCTGTTCTCTTTTCATAGAATGTGTCTTTCAATGTCTCTCTCTTCCTGCTCACCCTCCAAGCCTTTCCTTTTGGGAGGCTTTCCCTGTGCCCTATACTTGGGATAAGGCACCACTGCCCTGAGTTCCCTAGATCATCAGCCCTACTCAAGCATTGCATTTGTCACCCTGTATTACCTGCCTGTGGACTGGTCCTCTCTCCTCTTGTGCACAAATAGTAGAACCTGCCAAGAGAGCAGGGGATACACAGCAGAGTTTCATTACCGCAGGCCCAGGATCTAGCATGGCTACAGGATGCCTCACCAAAGTATGAGGGATCAAGAGAAATGGCCTGGAGGATGTGACTTCTAAGGATAACTTGAAGCTTCAAGTGAACGGGAAGCCAGGTGTATCCCAGGTAAACAGGATGTATATGAAAAACCTCAGGCGACAGAGAGAGGCGTCATCATGGTTAAAGACTGGGGGAACCCAGGTCCTTGTCCGACAGGGCAGAGAACAATAGGTGAAGTTAGTAATCCTCAGGCGTACCAACAGGCCACGTAGACCCACCCATCCAGACCTTACCTGCCACTCAATCCTATCTGTTTTCTTTGTGCCTATTCTATGGACAGTATATAGTCACTTTGAAAACCCTAACCTTGTCAACTGGACTAGAAAAATCTAGAAACTAGATTGAGTTTTCAAGTGGCCTCAGCCAGCCCTTCCTTCCCTCAGACTCAGGCCAGTGGCAGAGATTTCCTTCCCAGATAAACAAGGGAGAGGGGAGAGGCACAGTCCAGAAGTGTGTAAACAGAGAGCTAAGGTTAACAAAAAGTGGCGAGCTGACTCTCTGCATTTCCTCCAATGTCTGGTGGGGAGCCGGCCCCTCTCCAGGTGGTACTAATAAAGTCAGGCTGGGATAATGGGATAAAAGCCCAGAAACATAAAAGCTGCCTGGAGGGGAAAGAGAAGAAGGGGATGGGGTATGCCTTCATCCCTATGTTAACTGTTCCCGCATTAATCAGATTCAAATATCTCAAATTGGACTTGTCTGCTCTTCCAGGAACATTAAGGGAAGCCGCAATTCCGGAGTCATAGATCTTTAAAGCGGGAATAGCCCCTTTAATCATGTGGTCCTGCCGCCCATGGGAGAGGTAGAAAACGGGAGGTTCAGAAAGGGGCTGTGCCTTGGGACAGTTTACATGGCGAGCAGATGCCAACTTGTTGCCCTTGCCCTTTACTTTCTTCAATTAGACTGTAAGATTGCTGAGGGTAGGGACCTGTTTTTTCTGGCTCTCTTCATATCACCATACCATTCACATTAGTGTTCTAGATGGGGAAAAGCAGCAGACAAGGAGACGAATGACAAGATAACTCAGGGAGAGGCAAGAGTTATAAGTCAAGTGAGACAGGGCAATGTGATAGTGACTAGGGGAGGACACTTTGTGTGTAGATTGGGAAAGGTAGCATAGGTCAAAGGTGGGGAAGGTCAAGAAGGGCCCAGAAAAGTCCTCAGCCTCGCCACCAGGACAAGAGATGACCCTGACATTATGTCAGAGGTGCCAATGTCACATTGTGAGTAGGGATGGTTGGAGTCAAAACAAGGAAAGAAACCAGCAAGGAATAGCAGCTCAGAGGTGGGATGAGCTGATAGACCAGATAGACCAGATAACTCAGCTAGGAAAGTCCAGAGGATTTCAGCATCAATGCCAAGATGTGTGGGGTGAAGATTAGGATCTGTTTGGGATTGATTTGGGAAAGGAAGATTACTTTTATGTGAATAAATATTTGACTACAGGAGAATAGTTAGTGAAGAGTCTATAGGGGCAGAAGCATACCACCAATAGAAAAAAGGAAAAAAGGAACAAAGAAAATGGGGGAGCTTGGATTCAGATGGATTCCTAATTCATTCCTAGGAATATTTGTGTGTGTGTGTGTGTGTGTGTGTGTAAATACCCTTTTGGAAGAGGAAAGATCCCCTCCACTTGCATCTTGAGGTGTAAAGGAAGGTGAATAAGAGCTTGTTCTCTGGAGCTACATTCTTGGGTCCACTCATCAGCTCTAGGGCTTTTCCAAACCTTATTCTTCATTTGTACAATGAGAATAATGACAAAAACCTTTCTCACAGGGCTATTGGAACATGTAAAGCATTTACAATAGTATCTCCACATAATATGTGTGACATGTCAGTGTTTATCATCTGGTCCTGGAGAAAGTATAATACTGAGAACTAAACTGATATCTTTGTCTGGGTCATTGCCAAACACCTAAAACATACTCTTCATTCAATCCTCATCACAATCAATAGAATACAGGACATTTCCTGTTTTCTGTTTTCCAGTTGAGTTCTAAGCCAAGAAAAACAATGACACATGCCTTCACATTCTACAGTATCCACAACCTGGTTGTGCCATTATCAGCTGACCAGCTACTTCCAGCAGGCTAAGTGTTCACTAGAAAGGAGATTTGAGAGTGGAAGTCATTTTGCAAAGAGTTGCTGGCATGCTGCTTTCCCATCACCTCTTGCAACTAAAGAAAGTGTCAAGAGAACAATTAGGGGAATTTGATAAGTGTTCCCTGGATTTGGAGGTCATAGGGACTATTATCTCTTACCTATAAAAGTCTAAAGGTAGAAGACCGAACTAGCTTAGGGTGGTGGAGCAAAGCCAGGTAGCAGCCATCAGAGTGAATTTTATTTCTAATAGCTTAGCCAGAGCAGCCAATAGAAAGATTTGCATCTGGGCTACCCAAGAGAATGTCCTAAAATGGTGAGAGGGTCTCGATCTCAAGAGACCCCCTCACATGCGAATGACTGAGAAGACTCATAAAAGACCCACTAGAAGGGGCATCTCCCTTACCAGGGAACTGCCAAGAAACTCCCTAGTGGGAAGGTCTTTGAGGAATCCATAAAAGCATCTCGGAAGAAAGAATCCCTTTTGGATGCAAGAGTCTGACTGCAATTGTACCAGTCACAGAAGGCGTTATTGGCACGAATGTCCATTCTTATGCTCCACTCTAATGTGATTCTACTCCTGGAAGGACTGGATACATCTCAGGGAGACGGAGGAAGAGAAGAGGAAGGAGTTAGAGGGAGAAAATCCCACACTCCTCTCCACATTGGCATTTAAGCCCATTTGGCCCAAGCTAGGGATGAGATAAAGCTTTCAAAGGGACGAGAAGGGTCATCAGACCCACTAGCCATTTTAACAGTTCAAAGACAGAGATAGAACACGAAGGCAGGGAAATTGTGTGAAAGAATAAAGTTGCTCTCAGCCTGCATCCAATCTAATCCAACTGAACCATCCACTGTGGTATTACAAATCGGGTAGACTGCTCTCTCCATGGTCCGGTGGAGAAAACGAGGACTTGGACAGCCAAGTGATTTGCCCAAGATTTCACAGATGCTGGGCATCAGAACTGGAGCTCTGCACCCCAGGTGAATGCCATGCTTATCACCCGATGCCATGCTTATCACCGCCCTGCCCTATGCCTACAGCAGTCAACGGGGAGTAAATATTAATGGAATGATTTAACTTACCAAAGGCAGTGTGTACACTCGCTGGAGAGCAGCTTCCGTTTTGTAACACAGAGCACAACCTGTTTATTGATGAGCCTCCTCCTAAGTACCTCCCTCATGTTTATGAAATGATGTGTGGGTGCTGCCCCATTTTTAATGACTCCTTATTTACATGGAGCATGTTATTTATGGAAGCAGAGATAGCACCATCGCAAACCCATTAGAAGGCGGAGATAGCAGGAAGTCATTGTTCGCTCCCCAGCGAGGACAGGATTCTAATTACTCAAGAGCCCTCGCCCTCCTCGCTGTGGTAGCGGGCTCAATAAATAACACCCTGTGAGAAAACGGTGCTTGATGTAAATTGTGACTTAGTCCGCACAAATGGATGGTTGGCCGATGGAGAGCTTCCAGCATTAGGCAAGAGAGTTAGCAGCAGCCTGGGAATTCGGAGACCTGGCTCCACAGAGATAGCAGCCCCCATTCCTCACTGCACACTTCTCAGAAACAATTAACATTTTTTATTTAAGTAATAAGCTCCAAAGCAGAGATGTGGCTGGGAGATAATAGCACTTGAGAAATCACGAGGTGTTTGGAGGTGAATCTATGGGCACTTCGCATAATGAGACGACCATCCTTGGATGCCAATTTTCATAGAGCGTTTCAGTACTAATCACTTTTCCAAGAAATAATTCTGATAGTCCAAGGTGGAAGCTGAGCTTCAAAGGCAAGATTGCTGAAAAAAAAAAAAAACTTTGGAATTCATGAACTCTCAGGAAATGCTAGTTGCGTGAGCAAAGAGCAGTCATTTTGGTTTGTTAAGAAAATATGATTTGCTTTTTGGAAGGAAAGGTGGGTGGTCTTCTTGGTGTAGGACTCAGAGCTTCAGGAATATTCTGTGATTCTGGGAAAATCAACAGGAAAGGTGATGATTCAACACGCCATTCCCCTTGCTCAGAAAGCAACACTTGAGCCAGCCCAAACCAATAGTGGGATATTTCTGGGAAGGGGAGAGAAAGAAGTGAAAGTCTCTATAAGGAAAAGGAAAGTCCCTGTGGGTATCTTCCCAGGCATGGGAGAAGTTAGCCAGAACACAAAAATAAAACACACAAGTGAAAACCCAGAAATGGACCCCACCTAGCTCACTCTACTCTGAGAACAGGCGGTGGAGGGTCTCCTAAAAGTTGTCATCTGCTCTTCTGTCCAGCCGAGGCAGGGTGAACAATAGAACTTCACTATTTTTCAGCCTACAAAACTGTATTTGTCTCGCATGTTGGCATGTGATATAGTGTGTCCATTCACCCATTCTCTTTCTTTCTTTCTTCTTCCTTTCTTTTCTTTTTTCTTTTTCTTTTTTCCTTTTTTTTTTTTTTTTGAGAGAGGGGGGGGCAGGGAAGGGCAGGGGACAAGGGAGAGAGAAAATACTGAGCAGGCTTCATGCCCAACACAGAGCCCAATGTGGGCTATCTCACACCCCTGAGATCATGACCTGAGCCAAAATCAAAAGCTGGACACTTAAAGACTAAGCCACCCAGGCATCCCCATTCATGCATCCTTTATCACATTCCTTGGTGCCCTTCAGTGAGCCAAGTTCATTGCCAGCCCTGGAGTTACAGAAACTCTGGGTTCATGAAGCTCAACAGCCTGTTGAATAAGGTCTTATTCATGCCTTAGATACTTTTTTATTTATCATTGGCTCACAAGGCTTGGATGTTTCCCTTCTGGGAGCTCAGTGCAGCTTATACAGTACCAATATGGGACTAGGGGCCTTCATGTGTGTTTGTTTACATATGCTCCGGGATGAGACTTCAAGGGAAATATTAACCACACTTCACAGATGTGCAGTGACTGGAACAAGGCTCTGTAACTAGTTAGCAGGAGAAAAGGCCCTCTGACTCTTTATCAGATGCCCCATAGTCTCAGGCACAGCAGCGGGCGACAGCAAACACTCATGCTATGCCTGGCCATAGTCCCTGATCACCCAATAAATAGGGCAAGAGTGGTAGCATAGAGGCTAAAACTCAGGGTTTGTCATTCTCTCTTCTCTCTGCCATTTACTGGATGGCCCAGGTAGGTTACTATCTGAGCTTCAATTTCCCACTTTTTTTTTTTTTTTATTTCCCACTCTTTAAATTGGGCTTGGGAAGAGTAAAGACCACTATGTGCAGTTGTTTACAAGGACACCTGTCGAAGGAGCAAGTGATGAATGGAATCCAACCCCCATGCAAAGCTGTGTGTATGAGCATGCAGTTGGACCTGCCCAGAAGAAGGAGTCATTTTTATGTAACCACAAAAAAATATCTGTATATGCTATTGGGTGCCCCATGGAGACGAAAAACGTCCACCTTCCCTTCCAACTCCCTTTCCCATACCCAGTATGCACAGACTTGGAGAGAGGGAGAAGGAAAGAAGGTACAAAACCAGGTAGCACTCCAGCATGAAGCTGATCTTGCCCAAATCATGGGCATTTATGAGTCAAAGCTACATTGTAGAAAGAGCACAGTCATTAGCATCAGCACCCCCCAGGTTTCCTACAGGCCACCACTCTCTGGCTGCCAACTCAGGCCTGCAGGATGCCATGCACATGATGTCACTCAAAGCTCGCTGACACTCTTCTCCTTGCATTTTGCAGAGGTGAGGGAATGTGGCCACCATCACAGGGATGACAAGGATGTGCTCACCCTTGAACTGGAGTTCAGATTTTTCCAACCTGAACATGCACCATATTGGTGGTTTTGTTTGACCTTGTCCCCCTTTTTTTTTCCTCCCTGCATTTTCATTCCTTCTATTTCACGGTGGAAATGACACCACTTTTCCCCAGAGATGGTTGTGGTGGTCATAGGGTTAAGCATCACAGGAGAGGTCTGTGTTCAGATCCTGGCTTCCATGCTTTTCGACTTGTGTCTTTGAGCCTCAATTTCCTCACCTTTAAGATGGAGACTCTAGGGGCAGCCTGGTGGCTCAGTGGTTTAAGCGCCTGCCTTTGGCCCAGGGCATGATCCTGGAGACCCAGGATCGAGTCCCATGTCGGGCTCCTTGCATGGAGCCTGCTTCTCCCTCTGCCTGTCTCTCTCTCTCTCTCTGTCTCTCTCTGTCTCTCTCTGTCTATCGTGAATAAGTAAATAAAATTTAAAAAAAAAAGATTTTAAGAAAAGATGGAGACTCTAGCAATGGTCTTTAAACTGAAAAGCTTGTCATATTAAGTGGAAATTTTGTACACACCCACCCACACCCCCACACATACCAGTTCTTAAGCCCATCTAGCACATAGTAAGTAGTAGGTAAATATGATCTTATTGCTAGCAATATTTACTAGTAGTTGAAACAATACTGATGTTTTGTGAATCTGGGGCCCAGCTCCTTGCTAATATGGGTGTTCAACAACGATTCGTTAGGTTCCCTTCCTCACGGAGGAGAGAATTTGGACAATGCTCCAGGGGGAAGAGTGACCCTTGAGGAAGGAGAAGGCATTTGGGATCTGGCAGGCACTGCCTTCAATGATTCTCTGTTGACCTTGGCTGTCACTTCTACTTTCTTATTTGTCCCCAAAGAAAGTCAGTGCCCAGACTTTGAAGTGTTGACAAAGCATTTCAAAGTGCATCTCCTGCAGTTCCAGGAATCTTGGTTAGAAAGCACTCCTCTAGCCAGCATCTCATTCCCTTATGTAGGCTCAGGATTCAGGGGTAAAGAACACCCCCAGCTGGTTGCTGTGTGCCCAACTGGTCACCCCCACCTGGGAACCTGGGTGAGGAGACATGTCCAGGTGGCTCTTGGTCCCTGGGGGTGTCAACTTGCTGCTTCCTTTCTGCCATCCATTCACTCCCCTCTGACTCACTTCTGTTGCAACCAAGAGGGCAAGTGTTGAGAGGTTGTTTAACACACACAGACAACAAACCCTATAATCAACCAAAGTGGTCATTTGATCTACGTGGGAAAGCGTGTCCTCCCATCAGCTCCCAGGCACCAGGAAGTGACACCAGCAAGTGAGAAGGCCACACCACTAATAGGAATGACTGCCATCTGTCCTAGAATGCCTGCTGGCCACCAGGCACTTCACAAGCACCATATCATTAGTCTTCATGGCAACCCCCTGAGGGAGGCCTCACAGCTCCAGTGTTACAGATGAAGTAACCAGGGTCAACGAGGTTAAGGAACTTGCCCACATCCCACACAGCTAATAGGTGGCAAACCTGGGATTCTAGACAGGTGTGTCTGACATGGGAGCCTGGACCCTGTCCATTCACCCATGCTGACAATCAATTCGACACAGTCATGAGAAGTATGTAGAAAGCAACAAGAGTAGGTTTGAGTCATCAGTAGTAAAGGGCCCCAGGTCCATAAACAACTTTTTCAGGGCCTCAGAAACATTCTGGATATTGCCTAATAGTTGATTACTGTCTTCTTGTGGAAAAATTTAATAAGCATTAATGGAGGACCTGCCATGTGCCCAGCCAAATCTGTGCTAGGTGCTGACACAATGATATTAGATATTCCTCTTCAGAACTTGAGGTCTGAGGACCTTTATATGAAGTCATTAACATTGTCTCCGGTTGGGGCTCTCATTATTGTCTTCTTTACTTGGTGCTCAGGGTCCCTTCCCTGTATGGCTCTTCCTTTGTCCCTACTACCCTGAGGCTGCAGCCTGCTTACTTCCCTTCCTCCCATGAAGCTACTCTAGGTTTTTTGGGTCTCCTTTATCCCCAGTGGTGTCTGAAATGCAAGTCTCAGCATTTCTTATTTATTATTATTTCCCGGGAATGAACCCAAAGGCCCTCTCTTTGGTGATTTTCTTAACCATTTATCATAAGGTCCAGAAAGGGCTAAGAAATAATTCCAAACAGAGGCACATCAACTGAGTCTCATTCCTGAATGCTTCTGAGGTGACCTCAGCATGTCCACTTCCATTCTGGTTCTAACTGGCCAGATGTTCTGGGATTTATGTCATCTCTTTAATTAAAGCAGTAATCTTTTTTTTTTTTTTTGGTAATTTTAAAGTTTCAATATAACTAAACTGAGGTGCATAAAGTTTCTATCATTCTGGAATTTATGTGAATTTTTATTTAATTATGGTTACCATATGAAATAAGGAGTTCTACTTCCTTGAAACTTTAATTAGGTGTTTTTTAATCTGGATGATTCTAGGGAAGATTATCTCAAAGTTTATAAGACTTATAATATGCCTAGAATAGAATGGAGAAACATATAAGTCAATCAAACATTAACTCTCAAGGTACCCTTGAATCAGAAAATGCAAGAATTCCTTGGTTCCTGTTCAACAAATTGTGCTAGAATAATTGGTTAAAAATATAGTGGAAAGATTAAATTTTTACCTCATACCACATACCTAAAAATGAATTCTAATGGAATAAAGATGTACATATGAAAATAAAAATATCTAAAGCATTAGAAGAAAATTTTAGTGATTGTTTCCATGCCTTTAGGAAAGAATTTCAGAAACCCAACACAAACAACACAAACCATTAAGAAAAAGATAAACTCTATTTAAAAACTACGAAAACAGAAGGATAAGTTTTATAGATAAGGAGATTAGTAACCAACATTACATTTACAAGATATCCTCTAAAGATTCAGAAGATACCACAGGATCACATAATAATTGTGCCATAAGGATCTGTGGAGATTTCCTATTTCAATTTTGACAGTTAGGGGAACTACCGTAAATTTCAGAAGTAAGATTACTGCATTTATTCATGAGGAAAGTGTCTTTGAGACCTTTGAGACCACTGCATGGAAGCACGATTCTGGTCTAGGGCTGCGCACAAGCTACTGCTGGAGGGAGGAGGAGGGCATAATAAGCAAGGAAAGGATTCCATTGAGGACCACAGAAAAGAAGGCACAACTGAAGGCAAGCTGTGGAAGAGTAGGGTCTGTAGTGATATCCATATGCGAGTAGCATGGGCCCTGGCCTTGATCAAAGAACAGAGACTTTCCAGGTAGACAGAGCGAGGAAGGACATTCTAGACAGGGGAAGCATGAACAGACCAAGGAGGCAAAGAAGATTGAAAGATTGTGCTCAAAAAGTAACAGGGCTCTGTAGTTGGGGTTGCCACACTCATGTTTGGGGGTGGGAGGCAAGGTGGCAGGAAATGGAATTGGAAAATCATCTTGGGACTATTGCAATGGTCTTTGTGAGCTTCCAACTTATTTAGTATTGCCACAGGTTGAATTGTGTCCTCCTAAAACAGATATGTTGAAACCCTGACCCCCCAATACCCTTAGATATGACCTGATTTAGACATAGGGCTTTTACAGAGACGATCAAATTAAAATGAGGCCTTTAGGGTAGGCCACATCCAATATGATTGGTGTCCTTTTTAGAGGGGGGAGATTTGGATGCAGAGACAGACACACGGAGGAGGAAGACAGTGTGGAGACGCCAGAGAGAAAGCCATGAAGAAGTCGATGTGTAGTGACACATTTGCAATCCAAGGAATGCTCGAAGCTACCCACCACAGGAGATGACGATGGAATGGACTCTTCCTAACAAGTTCAAAGGGGGCGTGGCTCCACTAACACTTGATTTTGAACTTCTGGCCTCTACAATTGTGAGACAATACATTTCTATCATTTAAGGCACCCAAGTTGTGGTATTTATACACAGCAGCCCCAGGAAACTAATGCAAATGGATACTATGTGCTAAACTGCCAATGATGAAGGCTTCTGCTCAATTGGAATTGCCTATGAGACTTTGGCAGGATGCATCAGCTACCTTCTTAAAGGGCTAAGGGAGAGGAGGGCTTAATGGTTAAGAGCTGAACCTCTGCAATTAGACTATCTGCTTCTGAATCCCTGCTTTGCCTCTTTGTAGCTATTTGACCAAAGCTTCAGTTTCCTTATCTAGTCAATGGGGGAGATGCTAGCATCCAAAGGGTCCTAGGGAAGAGTGAACCATGCATGGAAAGTACCCAGCACTATGCCTGGCACCAGGAAGTGGTCAGTAAATTCTGTCTCTCATTACTGAGCCTATATCCCTTTGGGTCTTTCTCAATTACGACTGTTCTTTGCTTGATGTAATTTGCCCACAGGCCCCAGTGTGACAGGGACTCTTCTAAGAGTTTGTTTACATGCATCAAATTACCAGCATTTTCCAAGAAAAGTGTTCTCTTTCACTTGAGTATTTACTTACAAAACCTAGTCCTAGCCCAGGGAAAAATGATGCTTGTGGCTGGTGAGCTGGTCCTTGACCCTAAGCCCCTCCCTCGTGGTTCTGCCCAGAATTTCTAGAATATATCCCAAAGTAATCAAAAGCACAGGCGAGCATGTAAAGTGAGACATGTGGTTTAGTAGGAAAAAAATAAAATAAAAGAGTTTCGCCTGGGACCTGAATTTGAATCCCTTTTCTGCCACTGAATAACGTATGAACTTTGACAGATGACCACGTCTTTAAGCCTCAACGGTCTCATATGCAAAATGGGGCGACTGTTCAGTTGGCAGTAATGCCTGCGGATTTCAGAAGGCAAAGGCAACAGTGATCCTTGCACATGGCTGGCACTCTCTAGGCCCCTGGTGCCTGGCCATTCTCTTCATCTTTTCGCCTTCTGGTGAGATCATGGCATGGTCCTAAGGGGGCCGGGGAAAATGAAATGGTATCAGTCATGCTGTGAGACTGGGCAGTGATCGAGTTTCCAGCTGCCAGTCTCCAAATACTTAGCAGCCACAAGTATGATTCAACATCCATAAATTAAAGAATGCACTGCTCACGAATGTCTCTTTAGCATTATTTTTATTGAAATCAAATTTCAACCTTGAGCCATCAGGATCTTTCCCATAATGCTGGAGATGATTGACCAGCCAGATGTCGGGTATAGAGTGTCAGGAGGTTTCGGGTTTGCTCTCGGGAGGAACCGAAGAAGGGCGACTCACATGGGCTGGCAGGACTGCAGGCAGGTGGCAGTCACGCTGCCCGTCCGGGGCGGGTCCCACGGTGGCAGAGCCATCCACATTGAGGAATGACAAAAATACCAATCTGGTCATCACTAATGTCAGAAGAGATAAATTGTTTTATGCAAATCAAAACAACTCTTTGTGGTAAAAACACAAGAAGACATCTACCCTCTGAAAAAATTGTTAGGTACATGATACTTATTGTTAACTACGGGCACTGTGTTGTGCAGCGAATCTCTGTAACTTGCCCATCTGTATAAATGTAACTTTATCCCCATTCCACAGCCCCCATACCTTGCTCTTTCCCCCTCAACCCCTGAGGAAACATTGGAAAAGCAAAAACAACACAAATAACCAAAAGGACATGAGGAAACTTCTGAAAGTGTTTATAGGTGTATGTTATGTGAATATTTATAAGCTATATGTTTATTATCTTCATTATGGTGATGGTAAATGGGTGTGTGAATCTGTCCAAACTCATCAAACTATGTATATGAAGAATACATTATGATATATTATGTATTCCAGTCATGCTCCAATAAAACTGAAAAGAAAGAAAAGATCTTTGGAGACTCAGAAGTCTGTCCTCAGGGCCATTTGGTTTTAGACACCCTGTAGCAGCATCTCAGAATCCTTCCAACTTGATGGTACAAGTTACACAGACCTATGTATAATGGGGGAGTGTGGTATATGGTAAACCTAGTGATGCTCACTCACCTAATTGCCTATATATGGGATCTATGTGATGACAGTGTCCTCACCTGAAAACTGGAATCATAGCACTGCTCCCTGAACTGTCCTGTAATTGTGAAAATAAAGGGCAATAGATATTAATGTGCCCAGTGCCTGAAAATCAGATGCTCATCAATAAATGGCAACTCCATTTGATTTTGTTCTTATAATCATCACTACATGTAAAATATTTCAAATCTGTCTTATGGAGACATTTTTCATAAAGTAACTGTGCTATTTAAATTCTCCAGCAGACCTAAGGGCAGGTGGCTTGGCTTTTCTGGGGCATAAAGCATGCAGAAGGTGCTGGTGAGTGATGTGTCTGGGGCCAGGCCTTGCACTACAAGTGGCCGTGGTGCCAGGTGAAGGCACCAGAGGAACGAGGCCCCTGGGACCCACCTGGCTTCCCACCATACACCCAGTTCTACGGTAGCCCCTTGTACATATCTGATTATTTTCTGCTGAGAGTCTAAGCTGGATGACTTTCACATGAGACCCACTGCTCTGGTTAGGCTCTGCACAATTCCCACGGGGCTTCTGGAACTCTAGCCCTCCGAGAGAGGCAAGTGGCATGCAAATGACATTGCAGAGCTGATCCTGAATTGTTCAGATTTCTAAAGAACAGAGAAATTAATTACAAGCCTTAGTTCTCTGTTATGAATGACTTAACACATGTGTGTCATCACACTGAGATCAATGCGTTCTGGCTGGGGCAAGGATACAGGACAATCACACATAGATAAAAGACTCAAAGAGTAACCAGTACTATAGGGTTAGAAGGAATTGGTTCTGAAGAAGGAAAAGTCAATGACTGAGTAGGAGGAATGATGATGTCTCTGGAAGCAGGTGGTTTGAAAAACTGAAAGACAGACATGTAAACACCTGTAAATGAGATGAGGAGAGGGAATGTCACAAGAACTACCAGTGCCTGGAGCCCTCATGGAGGACCAGATAGACCCAGTGAGAGGCCTAAAGAGGGCTGTGAATACCCAGATAAGAATATTGAGCTTTAATCAGGAGATAATGGGGAGCCACTGAAGATATGTGAGTAGGAGAGCGAATGTAGAGCTACTCTGAAGAGTTCCCAAGGCTGAGTGTGGTGACTCGATTACATTGAAATAGGCAAGGGACCAGGACACCAGGGGAAATGCCCTTGTGTTGGTACAGATAAAAGGGTGAAATTCAACCCAAGCTTCTAAGACTAAGAGTGCAATCTTACTAGGAGAAGGCTGGTGCTTCCACAGACGCTGGGCAGCAATCATGACTATCACTCATCAAGCAGTTATAGATGAAAATGTGTTCACAGAAAGCCCAAGCACCTCACTGAAGACCAGATGGCTGATCTGTGCTAGCACTAGGATTTGATCTCAAACAGTCTGACTCTCGGGACCATACCCCATTACCATGGTGCCCTGTTGCCTGGGGAGCTAGTAGAGTCAGGAGAGGTGGGTCTGGTATGGATCCAGATTCAGGATGAGGCTCCCTGATCTCAAGCACCAACGGAGCATCTGGGGTGGGACATTCATCAGGAGACTAGAAAGGTGGCAGAGAGACTGTGAAAGAGGGGGGCTAGGTATAGAGCCCACTTCGTGAAAATCTTGTTGATGGATGCCATCCCTGATGGAGAAAACCAGAAGGAAGGGGGAGGCATCATGGGGAGAGATGTCCCTGAGAGAATAGCAATCAGAACCCTGGCTGGAGGGCATTTTTCCTGTGACAGCTGGAGATGAGGTGGGGCATTGAGAATGAACCAGAGCACACTGTGTGGTCACTTTGTGAAGGGGAAGAGGTCCCAGATGTCATTCTCAGTCACTGCATCTCCTAGACATGATGGATGTGCACTCAGGTGTCATTCCCAGCACCCAGATGCTGAGATAATATGTGTATTGATGCAGGAGGGGCTTATATTGTAGTAACTGCCTGGAGACAGGCTGCCAGCCCCTGGGTAGTGACTCACTGAAGATTCCATGTCTGCCACGAACTATAGTGAGGGCACATCCAGTCAGGCATGCTCACCCCCACCAACAGGGCTGCTCAGACCCGACACGGGTCATTACTAAGGACAGTATTACTTTGGCCCATTCTCTCTGCAAATAATTCCCTTACCTTCCAGGCTGTTTGAGCTGATGCCAGAATTCAGCATCTCCCTGGACAGCAGTGCCAGGGCTGACAGCCCCTGGAGAGCCAAGAGGGGGTTGGCACAGTAGGAGTTTTAAGAGAGGATGACCAACAGGCCCAATGTTGCAGAGAAACTTAGAGGACGCAAAAATGAGAAGGAGCCAGAACATGGCTCATTTGTGAGTGTGGTATACAATATCCATTCTTCCCTCCTGCCTGGTGGGATCAAAGATGACAATCCGGGGAAAAAAAAAACACTCTTTCTTAGCCTTGCCTGTGTGTAGCATGGTCATTGGACCTAGTCTGGTCAGTGCTATATGAGGGAAAACATTGAGTGGGACTTCTTAGGTGGATGATATTATGGGTTGGATTGTGTGCCTCCCGAATCATATGTTAGGATCTTAACCCCCAGGACCCTAGAACGTGACCTTCTTTGGAGATAGGGTCTTTACAGTGTTAATGAAGTTAAAATGAGATCATTAGAATAGGCCCTAATCTAATATGATGGGTATCCTTTTAAAAAAAAATTGGTGGAAATTTGAATACATAGAGGGAAGATGATACCAAGAGTCATAAAAAGACAGTCATCTACAAACCAAGGAGTGAAACCCTAAAACTTATGCTGCCTTCACAGCTCACAGAAGGAACTGCCCCTGCTGACACCTTGACTTTGCACTTCAGGCCTCCAGGACAATGATACCATATATTTCTGTTGTTTAAACCAGCCAGTCTGTGATGCTTTGTTAAATAGTCCTAGCAAACTGATACAGCTGCTTAAAGGGATCCTAAATCGCATGGGACCTCAAGAATGGAAGCCACATGAAGAGGGTAGAGGAGCAGGAAGGTGGGGGGGGTCATAGGCTTCTTCTGACATCATGAGGCCCTGAATGGCCACCCCGAACCTCTTTTTACGTGTGAGAAGAAACCCTTGTGTGTATTAATCCTTCTGAGGGGGATAATTGTGTACCCTAAGAAGATATGTTGAAATCCTAAACCCCAATAATTGTGAATGTGACTATTTGGAAGTAAGATCTTTGCCAGCGTAACTGAGTTAGCATGAGGTCATGAAGGTGGGCCCTAATCCAATGTGACTGGTGCCTTTACAGAAAGAGGGAAATCTAGACACACACAGAGGAGCAGGCCATGTGGGGACAGAGGTAGAGGCTGGACTTGGACCCAGGAGGGTCCAAGGAGGATCAAGGACATAGTGGGGAGGGAGCAGGGCCCTGCCAACACCTTGACTTCAGATTTCCAACCTCCAGAACTATGAGGAAATGAATTTCTTGTGTTTAATGGCATCCACTTTGCGGTACTTTGTTACAACAGAGCAAACAAACTAATACTCTCTGTTCCCAGCAAGCAAATCTAATTCCCAACTAATACAGAAGCCCATTGGGACCCTCCAGCCAGCAGTTTTATAAGAGTAATGGTAGGGACACCTGCGTGGCTCAGCGATTGAGCATCTGCCTTTGGCCCAGGGCGTGATCCTGGAGTCCCAGGATCGAGTCCCACATCGGGCTCCCTGCATGGAGCCTGCTTGTGTCTCTGCCTCTCTCTCTGTGTCTCTCATGAATAAATAAAATCTTTAAAAAAAAAATAAGAGTAATGGTAGAAGAGCCCAAATTACAAGTAGTAAAGGGCATTTGGGGAGGAAGTGGTTATGGTGTAGATTCCTTCTGCTTAAGCTCTTTAGGTAAAATACATAACTTCTCTAAGTATCAAATCCTCAACTCTAACACGGAGATAATAGTAACACCTAGATTTGTGGTTAAGAAAAATAAATGAGCTATTGTCTGTAAAGTGCTTAGCACAGAGCATGAAAGGAGATAAGCAGTCTCATGTTGAGTAAATGGAAACAATTTTTAAAAGAGGTAAATACTTAATATACATCGTAGATGGCAATGGCTGAGAACTTTATTAGAGATTCAGTAATTCACCCTTTCACTCATCAAATATTCATAGAGTTTTTATTGGGTGCCAGCCACCATCCTAGGCACTAGGGACATGTCTTGGAAGAAAGGGATGCAGTTCTTATTTCCTAGAAGTCCATCAGTGGATAAAGTCATAGCCTCTGCTATTAATAACAAGGCTACCTCCCTACCCGAACATAAAAAGGCAGCCCTGCAGACAGTTTCGGGACTAGAAAATCAGTGGACCACCTACCCACCCTCATAGCTGAGAATTTGACTGCTTTGGAATAAAAACAGAATAGAAAGGATAAGAAGTATCTAAAAATAAGATATTTTCCAAATCAACAATGAAAAAAAAAAAAAAGAACAGAGAGATACGGAAAGTGTGTTTTCCTTGAAATGCATCATTATTTTAAAATATTGCCAGAAAGAATTAGGAAGTAGACTCTCTTCAAACAAGATCACAGGGGCAGCCTGGGTGGCTCAGAGGTTTAGCGTCCGCTTTCAGCCCAGGGTGTGATCCTAGGACCAGGGATAGAGTCCCACATCAGGCTCCCTACATGGGGCCTGCTTCTCCCTCTGCCTCTCTCTCTCTCTTTCTGTTACTCTCATGAAAAATAAATAAAATATTTAAAAAAAAAGAAAACAAGATCACAGGTTTGCAAAAGTGGCTCTTTGGTTATACAGGCATCGAGTTTTGAAAGAGTTACAGAATAGTTATGCAAACATGCATAATAGTTCACATAGGGGCAAACAAACAAGCAAACACACCGGACAATGCCTAAGACAAAATCTAGTTATATGTCCAGGTCAGGGAGTCACCACCAGCTGATGGCAACCCCAGGAGGCAGGACCAAGCCTCTGATGCCAACGCCTGCATGACTGCATGCCCACTGCATCCTGTTGCCTCTGTGGTTAGGATGCTCTAAATTCTTCCAGAAAGGTCCAGCTTAAGAGACTCCAAACTCCCTAATGCACTCAACCCTCCCACCTACCAGCCAGCCCCAGAGCCTGTTTTTCCTATTTCTATTAAATCATGATCTCCAGAGTTGCTTGCACAGATTATAAATATCACATAGCACTCAGCTCAGAGGTCTATTGGATTACTGAGCTGTACCTGGAGAGATCTGGAACCTGAGAAGGTAGGATACACACCTCTCACATTGTGTCATTCATGCTCTGTGACCTCGTCTGTCTCTCCAATGACATGCTGAGCCCTTGGAGGGAAGGTACTCGTCTAGTTCATCTCCATATTCAGTACTTTGCACAGGTCTGGCTTGGTGAATATTCATTAATGCATGAATGAATGAATATATACATGCATGCATACATACATACATAAGTGATGGAGGAAAAGCAATAGAGGAAAGACTACCTGAAGGACTCACAGAAGACTTTGTCCAAGAGGTGACCCAAAAGTCAGTCTTGGAGGATGACTAATTCTCTAAGTAAGAGAAGTGAGGGATGCATTTGAGCTGAAAGAAGCATCTCATACACAGTTCCCATGGCCTGGCACCACATGCTCTGTGCAAAGAAGAATAGGAATTTCATGTTCTCAGAGAAGAAGGTGCAGTCATGGACTCACCTGAGAGAATCCTAGAGATGAGACCCCCAAAATGTGCCCCTGCGTTGAATTTGGAGTCTCTCTGGAAGTCAACTGAGCACTCCGGATAGATTTTGAGAACAGAATGACAATAATGGATTGCAGGCTTAGAAAGACCACTCCATTGCATAGGTCCCATGCGAAAGGAGCAGAGTAAGCCTAGAAACCGAGAGACCAGGTGAAAAACAGTAAAGGCATGACCCCAAAGGAGAGACACTGTGCAAAGAGAAAGGGATGAACCTCAAAGGTGTTCCCCAAGCACAATTGGTGACCAGCATGCGCAATGAAAGAAAGGTTGTGAACTTTAGAGTCTGGGCAGATGGTAGTGTCAATCAATGAGATGGGCAGCAGCAAAGACAATGGGACAGAGAGGAGAAATGGGGGTTTAGTTTAAATTTGTTGAGTTCAAGCCACCTGGGGGACAGCCAGGTGGGAATGTCCCCATCTAGAGCTCTAAATATACAGTTGGATTGTAAGTGTTGAACCACACCAGGACAGAAGATCTGCAAGTCATGAAGAAGCCATGCGACCGTGACTGTATTTCAATATGGTTTTGAATGAACCTGCACTGGAGTACACCATGTGAAATCAACCCTCCACACTCGGAAGTTCATAGCACACTATGCAGCCTTTACCACCTTATAATCCGCACACCACAACCACTGCCTGCAGCACAAGGAGCCAGGTTTATGAATTCTCTGGAGCCCACCTGAAGAGACATCTATCTCCAGGGTCACATAGCTCTAAGCATGCATCTTGGTCGCAACCCAGGACCGATGGCCTCAAATCCCACTTCATTCCACTTTTCCATCCCAGGGCTTTGGCCACTGACTCCATGATACACTGGGCTGTGAAAAGGCCAGTGAGGTTTGCAGGTGGCCAGTCAGGTAACCCTGACTGCAAAGTGCATGGGGATGTCCAGCCTGAGCACAGCCTGAGGGAAGTGCTGGGGGCTATAGAATGTGCTACCAAAACTGTGTCTGTAGAGGGAAGGCTGATCAGGGATGCCCTGGAGCAGGGGCCTGAGACAGCATACGGTTTCTCTGCATCTGAATAGGGTGGAAAGGGACCAGAGCCACAAAGCAAAGGGCAGGTGCGCTGCAGCTAGATGGAGTTCGGGTCCAAAGCCTAGCTTCAGCACTTCTTGTGTTTGAACACCAGCTCCTTGACTCTTTTTTTTTTTTACCTTTTCCAGACTTATTGAGATAAAATTGACATATAACACTATCTAAGGGATACAACATGTTAATTTGATACACTTATATACTGTAAAATGATGAACACAACAGCGCCAATTGACACCTTTGTCACATCATGTAATTATTTTTTTTTTACAATTTTTAGTTAAATTCTTTCTTGTGGTGAGAACACTTAAGAGAGAAGTCTCTTAGCAACGTGCAAGCATTATTAACTATAATCATCATACTGTATGTTAGAACCTCAGAACATATTTGTCTTATAATTGGGAATTTGTACCTTTGACCAACATCTCTCCATGTCCCCACCCCCAGCCCTGGTAACCACCATTTCCCTCCCTGGTTCTAGAGTTTGGCTTTTTTAGATTCCACATATAAGTGATATTAGACAGTATCTTTCTTTTTCTCTCTGACTTATTTTATTTAGCACACCTTCAATGTCCACCCGTGTGGTCACAAATGGCAGGATTTTCTTCTTTCTCATAGCTGAATGATATTTCATTGTTTATATAGATAAATATAAATAACATAGATATAAATACAGATATAGAGCAACTTCTTTATCCACTCATTCATTGACACTTAAGATGTTTCCATATCTTGGCTTTTGTAAATGATGCTGTAATGATTATGGGATACATGTATCTCTTTGAATGTTTTGTCTTCTTCAGATAAATACCCAGAAGTAGAATAACTGAATTATATGGCAGTTTTATTCTAAACTTTTTGAGGCCCTCCATACTGTTTTCCATAGTGGCTGCATCAATTTACATTCTCACCAACAGCGCTCCAGGGTTCTCTTTTCTTCACATTTTTGCCAACACTTTTATGCCTTGTCTTTTTGATAATAGCCATTCTATTAACAGTGACATGAAAGCTCATTGTGGTTTTGATTTGCATTTCCCTGATGATTAATGATGTTGAGCATCTTTTCATGTGACTGTTGGCCATTCCTATGTCCTAATTGGAAAAATATTCAGATATTTTGCCCATTTTTAAAATATTGACTGCATGAGTTCTCTTTTATTTTAATTCCAGTATAATTAATATACAGTGTTACATTAGTACTAGGTATACCAATATATAGTGATCCAACAATTCTATACATTACTCAGTGTTATTGATGATAAGTTCACTCTTAATCCCCATCACCAATTTCACTCATTCCCTACCATCACCTCCCCTCTGGTAACCATCAGTTTGCTCTCTATAGTTTAGAGTCTGTTTCTTGGTTTGTCCCTTTTTTTCTGTGTTCATTTATTTTGTTTTTTTAAATTCCACATATGAGTGAAATCATATGGTATTGGTCTTTCTCTAACATTTCATTTAGCATTGTACCCTCTAGATCCATCCATGTTGTTGCAAGTGACAAGATTTCATTTTTTATGGGTGAGTAATATTCCATTGTGTGAATTCTTTATTCATTTATCTATCAATAGATACTTGGGTCAACAGTCACATTATTTAGCTATTGTAAATAACACTGCAATAAACATTGGGGTGCCTATATCTTTTCAAACTAGTGTTTTCATATTCTTTGGGTAAATACCAAGTAGTGGAATTACTGGATCATACTATACTGGTAATTCTATTTTCAATTTTTGAGAAATCTCTGTACTATTTTCAACAGTGGCTGCACCAGTTTGCATTCTCGCTAACAGTGCACATCCTCGCCAATGCTTGCTATTTCTTTTGGTTTTTATTTTAGTCATTCTTACAGGTGTGAGGTGATATCTCATTGTGGGTTTTGTTTTTGAGAGAGAGAGAAAGAGAACAGCGTTTGAGTGGGTTTGGGGAAGGAGCAGAGTGAGAGGGAGAGAAGGAATCTTAAGCAGGATGCACGCACAGTGCAGAGTCCAATGTGGGGCTCTATCTCACAACCCCAAGATCATGACCTGAGTCAAAATCAAGAGTTGGACAGTTAACCAACTGAGACGTTCAGTTAAGAGGAGCCGCCCTTTCATTGTAGTTTTAATTTGCATTTTCCTAATGATTAGTGATGTTGAACATCTTTTCAAATGTCTGTTGGCCATCTGGATGTTTTCTTTGGATGAATATCTGTTGGTGTCTTCTACCTATTTTTTTAATATTTATTTATTTATTTATGATAGACAGAGAGAGAGAGAGAGAGAGAGAGAGAGGCAGAGACACAGGAGGAGGGAGAAGCAGGCTCCATGCCGGGAGCCCGATATGGGACCCGATCCCGGGACTCCAGGATCACGCCAGGCCAAAGGCAGGCGCTAAACCACTGAGCCACCCAGGGATCCCCCTTCTACCTATTTTTAATTGGATTATTTGTTTTTTTTATGATGAGTTGTATAAGGTCTTTATATATTTTGAATATTCATCCTTTATCACATATGTCATTTGCAAATATCTTCTCCCATTCCATAGGTGGTCTTTTAGTTTTGTTGATTGCTTCCTTCACTGTGCAGAAACCTCTTATTTTGATGTAGTCTTAATAGTTTATTTTTGCTTTTGTTTCCCTTGCCTCAGGAGGCATATCTAGAAAAACATTGTTACGACTGATGTCAGAGAAATTACTGCCTGTGTTCTCTTCTAGGATTTTTATAGTTTCAGCTCTCACATTTAGGTCTTTAATCCATTTTGAGGGGATTTTTTTGTGTATGTCTGGTGTGAGAAACTAGTCTAGTTTCATTCTTTTGCATGAGCTGTCTAGATTTCCCAACACTTTTTGTTGAAGAGACTGTCCTTTTCCCATTGCATACCCTTGACCTCTTTTTGCATATTAATTGACCATGTAATTGTGGCTTTATTTCTGGGTTCTCTATTCTGTTCTATTGAGCTATGTGTCTATTTTTGTGCCAGTGTTTAACTGTGTTGATTATTACAGCTTTGCAGTATATCTTGAAATGTAAGATTGTGATATCTCCAGTTTTGTTCTTCTCCAAGATTACTTTGACTATTCAAGGTCTTGTGTGGTTCCATACCAAATTTTAGTGTTATTTCTTCTAGTTCTGCAAATAAATAAATAAATAAATTAATTAATTAATTAATTAAATAAAAATAAAAATAAATTGCTGTTGGTGTTTTGATAGGGATTGCATTAAATCTGTAGATTGCTTTGGGTAGTATAGACATTTTAACAATATTTGTTCTTCCAATCTATGAGCATCGAGTATCTTTCCATTTGTTTGTATCATCTTAACTTTCTTTTCTCCATGTTTTATAGTTTTCAGAATATATCTCCTTGGTTGAGTTTATTCTTAGGTACTTTATTATTTTTGGCACAGTTGTAAATGGGACTATTTTTGTAATTTCTCTTTTTAGCTACTTCATTATTAATGTGTAAAAATGAAACAGATTTCTGTATATTGGCTTTATATCTCATGACCCTACTGGATTCATTTATCAGTTTTAGTACTTTTTTGTGGGCTTCTTAGGGTTTTCTATATATAACATATCATCTGTAAATAGTGAAAGTTTTACGTCTTACAAACTAATGTGAATGACTTTTATTTCTTTTTCTTGTCTGATTACTATGGCCAGTACTTCCATACAATACTGAAAAAAAGTAATGAGAATGGACATCCTTATCTTGTTCCTGATCTGAAGGGAGAATCTCTCAGTTTTTCACCATTGTGTATGATGTTAGCTTTGGATTTTCATATATGGCCTTTATTATGTTGAGGTATGCTCCATCTAAATCTACTTTGTTGAAGGTTTTTATCATGAATGGATGTTGTACCTCATTAAATAGATGCATCTACTGAAATAATCATGTGGTTTTTATTCTTTCTCTTACTGATGTGATGTATCATGTGTATTGATTTTGTGAATATTGAACCACTCTTGCATCCAGGAATATATCCCACTTGATCATGGTAAATGATTTTTTTAATGTAATGTTGGATTCAGTTTGTTAATATTTTTTTGAGTATTGTGCATCTATGGTCATCAGAGATATTGGCCTATAGTTCTCTTTCTCTTTAGTGTCTTTATTGATTTTGGTAACAGAATAATGCTGATCTCATAGAATGAATTTGGAAACTTTCCTTCCTCTTCAATATTTTGAATAGTTTGAGAAAAATAAGTATAAGCTCCTCTTTAAATGTTTCATAGAATTCACCTGTGAAGCCATCTGGTCCTGGACTTTTGCCTTTTGGGAGTTTTTTGGAATTGTATGAGTTCTTTATATATTTTGGATATTAACCCCCTTATCAGATAAATGCTTTGCAAATATTTTTTCCCATTTCATAGGTTGCCTTTCAGTTTCTGATTGTTTCTTCTGCTGTGCAGAGGCTTTTGGGTTTAGTATGGTCCTACTTATTGATTATATAGTTCCTTTAGTCTTGGATACTTGATAGTATTGTTGACTATTACCTGCTGAGCTGTTACTCAGAGAAAGTGTAAACCTATACACTAACATTCAGCCACAGCCTAATACTGGCAAGTGCTTAGTAAGTTTACATGGTCAAACAGGGCATAGTTGCTTGGCCCACATTTTCTGTGGTGGGATTGCTTTCTTATGGGTCTTGCCCTTGTCTCTGCCCTTAGAGGCAGAAGGCTTTGCACCAGATGCCTGACAGCTAGTAAATGTTCAAGAAAAGAAAGAACGATCCCAGGCAGTAAATCAAAGGACAGTTTCTAATAAGAGAAACAACAGAACAAAGAATACAGGAAGCATTTGAAAGATTCAGAACCATAACATAAAATAATAGTGTGTCTGGACCTATAAATAATAACATGTGCTATGGGGGAGAAATCTTTCCTTTTTGATAGGTTTATAAAACCAGATGAAGGAAGCAGGGTAAGTATCTGTGTTTAGCGCCAGAAAAACACGTGAACTTCCATCTCTTAAAATTGGCACTCACCAAAGTAATGCAGATGAGTACTGTTGCTTGAGAGTAATATGGGTTGAGAAACAGCCTAAATGTAATAAAAATAGTGATGCCTAATTTTCCAGGGGTTTAGTCCATGAGGTACAGGATGGGAAGGGTCTGGTCTGATGTTGCAGCACCATTAATAAAGTGAGAGCAGGTTAATGAAGTTTGCCAAAGATATCCTAAATCATAATGGCTTGGGAGCATGATCAAAGTGGGAGCCATCAGGCAAGGAATTCATCGAAGCTGGAATTATGAGTTAAAAATGAGATACAGCTTGGAAGAATGCAAACAAACCTATATGGAGAAAGAAAATAATCGGAAGCAATCAGAGAAAGCAGTGGGGGGGTCCCACAAGAAAAGCAGGGGTCTCAGTGGAGATGGAAAGAGGGTTATAGACTACACACAGAAGAATGGGATGGGTTGCATGAACTGAATGAGAACAAAATAATGTGTGGGCTCTACCAAAGTTAAGTATAAACATCATGAACTCAGGAAGGCATCATTCTCTACTTTTTTGTCTGGATGCATCTCAGAGAAACACTGAATAAAGACAGCTCCCAAAACTAAGAAGCAGACCTCGGCCAACCTCAATGACCTTGGGCAAGTTTCTTGACTCCTCATGGCTAAAAAGCCTTCGTCTGTAAGTCCCTCTAAAAATAACAACTATCCCCATGGTGCAGGGTTCTTGTGAGAATTAGGTGGATAAGAATGGGAAGAAGTTGAAAATTGCAAAGAGCTTTGCAAACATCAGCCATTATTATGGATTCAAATAAGCCAATTGATAAGCAAGTTTTGTAGATTCATTGACTCATCTGTCAAATAGAGATTTTTCCAAAAGTACTACCCTCCCACCCCACCCCTGGTTTTGGTGAGGATTAAATGAGTGAACACATGTGAAGCATATAGGAAAAAAATCTGACAGTAGAAAAAAATGCCCAATGTGTGTTACAGTCTTTTACCACCATGCTGTAATAACACATGATACATAAAGAGTCATCATTTCTTTGTAAATCAGTTTCTGTTTTAGAAATTTGTGCTCCTGGGATCCCTGGGTGGCTCAGCTGTTTAGCGCCTGCCTTGGGACCAGGGTGTGGTCCTGGAGTCATGGGATGGAGTCCCACATCAGGCTCCCTTCATGGAGCCTGCTTCTCCCTCTGCCTGTCTCTCTCTCTCTTTCTGTCTCTCATGAATAAATAAATAAAATCTTTAAAAAAAAAGGAAAAAAAAATCGTGCTCCTTGAGGGACAAGACCACCTTATTTATGTCTTCTCTTCTAGCACAGAATACAGTATTTGACACATTGAATTGTCCCTCATTACCAGAGTTCTGACTAGAATGAGACAGTTAATACTTAGCAATGATCGCTGTGCTTAAAGAACTATACTAGCCCATTTACCTTATTTCTCACAAAAACCATTCAAATTAGGAACTGTCATTGGTTTTATTTTACTGATGAGGACACAGGTACAGAGAAGTGGTGTAAAATTCCTAAGCAGCACGGTAAGAAATAGAGTAGAATTTAACGCCCTCCACCCCCCGCCCCCAGGCTTTAGACAACACATCTGTCTGTGCTTCTCACCCTAAAAATAAATGAATGAAAGTATGAGTGAATGAGTGAGTGAATGCATGAAAAATATGACATATACTGGAGCTGCATGCCACTTTGTAGGACCTCAAAGTCTTACTTGGGAGCAATGTGCACATTAAATAATCCAAGAACAGCCAGAGGTGAAACCCACATGGATAGAAGAGATAATATGTAGCAGAGAAGATCCCAGAAGTCTGGCTGGGAAGATGGGTTTGTTGGGCTCCTCTTCTACTTCTCTTGGGGCCTCATTTAAATTTCTGATGCATCCAAACCCACTTTCCTTCCCCTTTCTCCTTTAGAAATCAGCCACCTGGAGACATTCCAGGAATGCCACTGAAACCCCCTTAATAAATGGGTTATTTCATTAGGAAGGTCTGAGTCAGGTTTGCTTCCCTCTGAGCTATTCAACCAGATGTTAAAGTTTGGCAAAATCAAATTATTACAGAAAATCTTATGAGTGTGATAGCAAGAACCACTTGGTACAATGCAGATCACAGCCCCTCCGCACCTTTCCATTGTGAGAAACTTCTCAATGCTGTAAAGACTTGACAATACCTGCACCAAGGCCCACTGTAAGCACCTGCCATCTGTACGCACTGGGATCCCAGTACGGTGCAGGGAATTTCCACTCATTATCTCCATCTGGCCACAAAACTGCAATGCGTGCATGGTCATCTTGGTTTAGGTGAAGAAGCCCAGGCTAAGTGCTTACCTGGCTCCCATGCAAGCCTAGAATCCAGGTCTGATCTCTCTCCTTGCAGGACATCCTGCTGCCCAGAAGTGTGCACTAAGCCAGCACCCTTTATGCCCATCATTTATGGTCTGTTTTGTATTATAAGATTTTGGCTACTGCTGTTTCTGGTTGTCAAATGTTAACACCTCTGAAACTGCACCTCGTTAAACTTTTAATATCCTGCCACAGTCTCCCCTTTGGAGCTGATCTTAAATCCGGGAGGTATATAGAGGTGTGTGTGTGTGTGTGTGTATATATATATATATAGTTAATAGTCTTATCACCTTGGAAATGACAAAGGAGTTAATGTGACTTATTTCCTCCACTACTTATTGCTGTTTATTTTTGGTCCTGCTCTTCCATTACACCATATGGTTTAAGACACCATATGGTTGCCTTTTAAAATTGGGCAATCATGATTGCTCACCGTCTCCATCAGAAGTCACTGAGACTGTGGAGTGCAGCACTTGCTCATTCCCCTCTGTACCCCGGAGATAGCAGGACAGCAGTTGGTGGAGATGGCTTCTCAGGAAGGTGTCTCTGAAGCTGGACTGGCCTGTCTGCACAAACACCTACACCCCTGTTCTGCTCCAAAATCTGCCCACTTGACTCAGCCCTACCCTGCTAGCAGCTGCTACTGATCCAGAATGATGTAAGCACCCTGAGGAGGGTCCTCAGAGTCGTGAGCAGGGGTCAACCTCTTGGCCTCCTAGCAGAGCCTCTCCTCCTGAAGTGTTTCCATCTCATACTGGTGATGCTTCCTGCCCACCTCCTACCACATGCCTGGCAGTCACACTCCCACCCACCCCTGCTTGCCTAGAGAGCTCCATCCATGGCCCCCCACACAGACCTCCTCCACTGAGATCCTGCTGCCAACCAAATCCTACCCAAGACTGTATGCCCCATCACAGCCATCCCCTGTCACTGGCCTGTGCCCCTGGCTGCCCCTTCTTCCAGACACACCCCTGCCTGCCTGGTGAAAGCCCCTCCTGATGTCCATCTGGCTGTGCCTCCAAACACTCCCTCATGGGGGCCTCCACCCTTTACATCTGGCCTGTCCGGTGGTCACCCAGACTACTCTCTTGAGAGGCATATGAGGACAATCAGGCTCCTCAGGGCTCTCTGTGTGTCCTGGAGTCCCATAAGAGCCATTACACACCTGAAGCGGGGGTGGGTGGGTATGCACCCCCATCACTACACCCTATCCAGAAGCTCGGATGACCCATAGCCTTTAGGGGCCACCCTGCTATAGCATGGTCACAGGAAACCAGCGACAAGCTGCCAGACCTCAGGGGCCAGTTGCATGTCCTCAGCACTGAGCCCTGAGCTTGGCACACGGTCAGGGGATCTCAGGTGTTCACCAGAATCAGTCGTAAGTAAGGGAATGCTGGGTCACATGTTCAGAAGTCAGAGAAGGAAGAAGCAGACACAGGGGGCATGAGTAGAGAAAGGCAGCAGGACAAGTTGTTGAGACCAACACTATGTGGGGGTGTGCCTCAGTTTCTTCAGGAGCTAGAGGCCCATTGTCATGCAGAGCTGGCCTCCTGTGGCAGCAGGACACTCCTGGCCCTGGCAAGTCCTGGGGAGCAGTGAGAATGACAGACACAAGGGACTACTCTCAGTGAGAAGGTCTATTGGTTTCCTCTGACGGCCAGAACAAATCACCACATACTGGGTGGCTTGGAAGAGTAGGAATCTACTCTCCCATAGTTCTGGAGGCTGGAAGTCTGAAATCCAGGTGTCAGCAGGGCTAGTTCTTTCTGGGGGCAGAAAGACAGTCTGTTCATACCCTTGTGCCACTGTCTGGCAGTTCGCTGCCCTCCTTGGTGTGCTCATTGTGGAGACCCATCTCAGTTTCTGCCTCCATCCTCATATGGCACTTTCCAATTCCCTCTGTCTTGTAATGAGGACACCTGTTGGTGGATTGGGGCCCACTCTCCTCCAGTGTGACCTTCTCTGAATGTGATTGCACCCCAAAGACATTATTTCCAAATAAGATCACATTCTGAGATTTTGGGTGGACGTGCATCCTTGGGTAACACAGTTGAAACCAGTACAGAAGGGGGAGGCCAACTCTGAGCAAAATCATAAGGAGATTGTTGGTTTCTAAAGATACATTGATGCCAGGGTATAGCATCAAATCCCATAGCCGATAGAGCGGATGAGAGAGGGTCGTCTCAGGCCCGGGGCAGATGCATAGGCCAGGCCAGACAGATGGGACGAGTCTGAATCCAAGATTGCAAATTCCCCAATAAGTGACACAGTCCACACTAATTTATCTCCATATGCAACAGAATCCGAATCAACGTTGCGATTCCTAAGCAAGTCTTTGCCAACATGATGGCTTTAATGAGCTTGTAGTCCGGGGCTACTTTAATGAGAATATAAAACTATACACTCATCAGTGTCTCCATGCCCTTGTTCCTTAATCAAAAACTAACAAGCACACATGCAGAAACGAACAGAGGTGAGAAGTGGTTACCCCAAAGCTTGCTTCCCCCAAGGGGCTGGGGCTCCATGCCCTTGCCCAGCAGCCCAGCCTGGGGGGCACAGCAGCAAGTTTCCTTCACTTCTTGGCCAGTGTGCAAAAAAAGCTGTTAATTAGGAAATGAGTATAGATTCTGGGACTAACAAAAAAAAAAAATTGAGAATAGTGAGCATTATACTAAGCTTTCCCAGCTCTATGCTAATGGGGATTTTAGAGCCTTTTCTGGCAAATAGCCCCCCCTTACCTGAGGGGTGTGTATTCTAATACCCCCAGTGGATTCATGAACCCATGGATAGTTACAGACCCCAGTATATAACTGTGTTTTTTCCTATTCATACATACTTATGATGAAGTTGAATTTATACACTAGGCACAGTAAGAGACTTACCATAATACTAGTAATAAAATAGAATGATTATAACAACAGCATACTGTAATAAAAGTTAGATGACTATAGTCCCCCCCCCTCTTAAAATATCTTACTGTCCTGTCTTCACCCTTCTTGTGATGATGTGAGATGATATCTTGCCCACGTGATGAGAGGAAGTAAGGAGAGTAACGTAGGCATGTGACATAGCATGAGACCACTACAACCCTCTGACCACATGTCAGAAGGAGGATCATCTGCTTCTGGACCGTGGTTGACCATGGGGAGACCACAGAAAGTAAAACCATGAGTAAGGGAGAAACACTGTGTTTCCATTTGGCTCACGGAGACAGCTGATTTCTGGGCATCTGCCGCAAATCCTCCTTGGTGGGAGAAGTGGAAGTGGTTGGGACCGGGTGTCCCAGAAATGGAAAGGTTGATGGACTGGGTACACTGGGGCATCCTTGAAGCTCACTCCTTGCCTATACATTAGTACAGTCTTCAAGTCACACAGTGGCATATCCCATTGTTTCCCTAAGGGTCTTGAGAGCCCCTTTCACAGACTCTTCCCAGTATTGCTTAAGGAACTGGCCTGCTTGCAGCCAAGCTCATAGATACTGGAGTCAACGCAGGCATGTTCTGACAGTTAGCAGCCACGTGAACTTGGTCTATCTACTGGGACTCTCTTGCCTCATGTGTGGAATGGAAGATTAATGACACTGTGAGCCCAAGCTCTCACAACACATCTCAGCATGAGGAAAATGTTACAATGCCCATATTTCAAATAAGAAAACTTGAAGCAGGTTGAAACTGGACTTCTGAAGACATAGGGCCACTTTCCCATGCTTGTCCCATGACCAGCAGGGTCTTGTGGCTGCAAATGCATTTTGTAGGAACACTCAAAATGAATTTTAATGTCACTGGAGGTCCTGCCTTTGTGCACTTAGCTATAGCTCATCATCACTGTGCAGACATAATGGACAGCCATGCCTTGAGAGTGCCATACCCATGCTTCCACAGCCTTACAGCAAACGTCCTCAGTAGAGACACTTTGATTTCCTTTTAACACTTAGAAACCAGAAGCAGGGCATTTAAGAGTCCTGCCCAGAGTCACACAGCCAATAGTTGGCTGAGCTGGAACTTGAACATGCAAAGCCCGACTCCAAGACTTGGGCTTTGATTGTCTCCAATGCAGGGTTTAACCTGTAGCCTGGCACCTTATCTCTGGTGCCTAGTCCCTAAAAGTCAGGAATAAATACATGCTGAATGAATGAATGAATTTCTCATAGTGTATCATCTCGTATCATCATAAGTCCATTTCACCAGACAGGGCCATGCACGGACAAACATGGCCAACAATTTCCCTCAGTATGATGATCTTGAAGAATGTGTTTTTGTCTACCCAGGGCCTGGCAAGGTCACAGGTGTATTTGCAAGGCGCTCCATGTGTGTTTGTTGAGTGACGTGATGACTACATAGTTTGTTAGTTTGTGTTGGTGGTTGTACTAGTCTGCTGGGGCTGCCATGTCAGAAGGCCACAGACTGGGGGGCTTATGCAACAGAAATGGTATTTTCTCCTAGCCCTGGAAGCTGGGAGTCCAGGATCAGGGTGTTGGCAGGTTTGGTTTCTTCTGAGACCTCTCTCCTGGGCTTGCAGGTGGCTGTCCTCTGCCTGCCCCTTAACATGACGTCCCTCCATGCATCTGTATATGGTGCTTCTTGGTGTACCCTAGTCTCCTTATAAGGACAATAGTCATATTGGATCAAGGTCCATCCAAATGACCTCACTCATCCTCAATTACCTCTCCCTGGGAGTGAAATAAGTCAATCGGAGAAGGACAAACATTATATGGTCTCATTCATTTGGGGAATATAAATAATAGTGAAAGGGAATAGAGGGGAAGGGAGAAGAAATGGGTAGGAAATATCATAAAGGGAGACAGAACATGGAAGACTCCTAACTCTGGGAAACGAACTAGGGGTGGTGGAAGGGGAGGTGGGCAGGGGGTGGGGGTGACTGGGTGGCGGGCACTGAGGGGGGCACTTGACGGGGTGAGCACTGGGTATTATTCTGTATGTTTACAAATTGAACACCAATAAAAAATAAGTTTATTATTAAAAAAAATTACCTCTCCCTGGGCTCTATCTCCAAATACAGTCACATATGGGCGCTAGGGGCTAGAACTTCAACATAGGATCTTTAGAGGTACACAATTCAGCTCATAACAGTGAGTAGCATTTAAATTACTTCTAGTTATTCTTTTTTCAAATATTTTTTAAAGTTTATTTTATTTGAGAGAGGGAAAGAGAGTGCAGAAGTATAAAGGAGGAACAGATGGAGAAGTAGACTCCCCACTGAGCAGGGAGCCTGATGTGGGGCTCAATCTCGGCACCCTGAGATCATGACCTGAGCCAAAGTCAGATGCTTAATGGACTGAGCCACCCATCTGCCCCAATTTCTAGTTATTCTTATTGGTTAAGAACATATATTCTGGAACCAGACTGCCTGGGTTTGAATCTCAGCTTTGTCAGTTACCAACTGAGGTGCTGTGGGGAAGCTGATCAATGCCTCTATTTCCCAATCTTCAAAATGGGTATAATACTAATATCTACCTCTTAGAATGGTTGTAGGGATAAAACTAAGAGGTAGAAATTGTTTTGAACAGAGTCTAATGTATTGTAGCCACTTGTAAATAGTAGCTACATAATTATATGTCCCTTTATCATCTGATTATTTCTGCCAAGAACACGCATTGCTTGAATAATTAGAAAAAAATGCAAAGTACTGCACACATGCTAGATATTATTATGTTTGGAGACATCATGATGAGTATCATTGCTGCAATGATATGGGATACTATCCTATCTCAGAGACCCTTTTTGGATTTCTACAAAAGATCATCTCCATATTGGTTTTCAAAAATCAAACAGAGGAAAGTGGTCCCCGAACAGGGATTCACCAGGGTTCGCTGATCAGGGACAGACTCAGCTGTTTTGGGTTGCTGGTTGGAACTTGAGTGCCTTTGGTGCCTGAGAAAGTTTTAGGCAAAAAGGAACGAATGGCTTGATGGTTCTGAGGTCCCAAGTACCTTACTGACTATTCAAGTAGTGCTGCAAATGACATTTCCGGTTGTCTCTGGAAATGGACCTTATCTTTCAAACATATCATTAGAATCTAAGAGAAAAAAATATTGATAAAAGACATGCAGCGTCTACATCTTTTGACAGCTGTAGGAACCTTTCACCTCTATGGGAGGTGAGCATGTAATCTTCATTTGCTAGAAGGCAGCACTGAGGTTCAAGGAGACTGTCATGCTGCTGATGAGTAGTAGAGTTGAGGGCATAATAAGCATGTGTCTCAGACTTTGTAATGTGACCATCCTTTCTGGCTTCAGAGAGATACTATCACGCTGGCCTTCTCCTTAGGATGCTTAGTCAATTAATAGTTACTGAGCACTTCCAATGTGCCAGGCATAGTTCTAGACTCCTATACTTTAGCAGTGAACAAAATAAATTCCCTGTACTCATGAAGGACAGTTGGGACCTAGCTATTTATCAAATAGATGACAAGAGGAAGGAGAAAGAGAATGAGGAAGGAAGGTGTGCCCTTTCTCAGTTGTGCTGAAATTGCTTTATCAGATTTTCCAGACACCATTCCTTCTTAACGGGAGCAGTGAAGAAAGAAATTTAGCATCAGTTGGGAGGTAGTGGGTTCAGAAAAGCTGCCAGTTTAGACATGGAGTTTGGGGGCTACTTCTTCCTCTGCTCTGCTCATCATCTTTTGGCCATGCCAAACTGCTCAGAGTCCCAACACTCCCTACAGGCATCTGGATAGACTATCCTAGGCTGCAATAACACCCTCGCTTCAAAATCTCAGTGGCTTAACCCAAACTCATGCATGTGGGGAGACCCTCCAGGGAGGCTGTCCTCCATGCAGTGACTCAGTGATCCAGGCTGCTTTGACCTCAACGAGTGGCCCCTATGGGGGGCTGAGATGCCCACAATAGCTCTTCAGAGCTTGAGCTTGGAAGTAACATGAAACAGTTCTGCTTACAATCCACAGGCCAGAAGTGGTCACATGGCTCTGCCTACATGCAAACAGGTGATGCAGAGGAACACCTGATTATTCAGTGATGCTCTTCCTCACCTAAGGATGTTTTGTCCCTGTATCTTCTCTCTTGCAGTTCCTCCTCTGGCATATCTTCACATTCCCTGGCCAACTTCTAGTCATCCAGTATGACTCAGACCAGGCAACAACACGTCAAAGAAGCCCTTCCATGAATTTTTAGTTTTGCTTAAAACTCTTACATGTCCATAGTATTCCACGTTTATCTTTATCAATCCCATGCTCTGTTCACATACTTGTCTTCCCTATTGGATGGTGATCGCTAATATCAAAATGAACCAATACCTGGCATGTAGTAGATATTCACTAAATGTTGGTTAAATAAAAAAAATATTTGACAGAATAGATGCTATTCTAAAATTGCCTATACAAGGACAAATCAACTGAGACCCCAGTTAAGGCTTAAACGGAGAGTCAGTTAGGAAAAAGTCATCTTACTCATGGTTTTATGTCCTCTCACATTTCCAGCTCAAACATCCTCATTGGCTCTCTGCTGAAGATGCAGAACAGTACTGACTTCTTGTCATGGTTCTTAACTTTACAGGATTAGATTTTAACTTATTTTTTTCTAAAACCTGCTCTCCCCATGCACACATATGCATATGTACCACAGACAAGCACACATATAAGTATACACAGACACACACACAGCGTTGTATGCACACACACACACACACACACACACATACACACAAACACAAACACACAGAACAATCTAGCCAAGTAGGTGTGTGTTCATCTCCAAAGTAGCTCAGGGGAGTACCTCCACTATGCCTTCACCCATTCTGCCCCCAGGAGTGCCATTTTACCACCCCCTTTTCACTGTAGAAACCTTGAACCTGAAGTTTATTCCTGACTTATGATTCAGTACCCTTCCTTTTGATGGAGATGGAATTCACCTGATGTGAAGAAAAAAAAAAAAAAAAAAAGACCCACAGGATTGGAATCATATCAACTGTGGTGTATGTCTTAATTTTACATCTTGCTTGCTATGGCTTCCTGGGGCAAGTCATTGCCCCTCTCATTACAGATGATGCTAAGTCTAATGTGGCCTGACTTGTAAGGTTATTTACGAAGCACTCGGCGCTTTGTGGATGCTCACTAAAGCATAAGGGAGTTTGCAATGCATTTTCAACAGGTATGGGCTTCCCAGTGGCCAGATGGATAACAGAACAGTCAGTGGTGGATGACAGAAGCTGATGGGTAGAAGGAAGCTTTGTGTTCTATTAACCAAAGGGGATTTATAGTTCTTGAACAACTTGCCTTAGGGCCAGGCTTTCTTCCAGCTTGAATGGGGAGTCAGCGAGACAGCAAAATCTGAGTTTCTTCTGCTCAGACCTGAAATGAATAAACAGCTCTCGTAAACTGCCATCCTGAAACTGGAAGGGTATATGTAGGTGGCTACATGAGTCAGGTTGTAGCCAGGAACCAAAATTGGACTGATGAGCACAGATTTGAAACCCTTCCAGCAGCACACTTAGAGGAAGAAGAGTGTTAACACAACCAAAACCAAAACAACAAAAAGGGTCAAATAAATAAGCTTGTGTGATATTAACAAATGCACTTGGTTCTGACTTCAGTTTTTCTCAGAAACGGTCAAAGTGAGGATCAGCAAAGTGTAAAAAGAGAGAGAGAGAACAAATTCTGGAATCCAGAAAATGCTGGATCCAGCATGATGTGAGAAAGTGACCCTGAGGGAAATGGCATGAAAATTCAAACTTCCTGTTTCTTCATCTGCACAGTGAGTAGAGAGACAAGCTCCCTTAACCCTGTGCAATTACTTAAGCCTGATGGTATTTTGCCCATGTGGGGTGCACAGAGCTTCTCAGGGTGCCTGAGTGGCCACCTAGCCGGTGATTATTCACACACAGGAAGGTGGAGGTAGCAGATAATTAATTGGAGAGCTTTTTCAAACTGAAGTCCCTACCTCAGCTTGCTGCTGTATGTTAGGGCAAAGCCCCTCTTATCATTCTGCTGGGGTGCCTTCGGAGTGGTGATGTTCCCCAAAGGACAGGGTGACCTTAAAACGCACTGTCTATATTGGGACAAGTTGGATAATGAATAGGATGGGAGTGAGGGGTTACCAATGATTACACTGCTACAAAAAGCAAAAGACTATGTCTGCTGTCTCTGAATCCTCCTAAGTTAGCACAGGGCACAGGGCTTGATGCACAGGACCACTCAGTGATGCAGGATGATGGGGCCTCTCCCCAAGTTGGGAGAATTTGTCATTTACGCTCTACTCTGCTTTTACCAACATGTGTTGCAGAGGATTGAAGGCAAATTGAATGTTCCTCACCACTTCCAAATGGAGTCCCAAGTGTGCACGAGCAGGCATGTGCATCCATGCAGCAGAGCTCAGCGCAGGGGACACTGGGACAACTGGGTCCCAGATCCCGCTGGAAGGAGCCCAGAGTTCTGTATGGGAGACACTTGTGGGAAGCTGGCCAGAGCAGACTCAGAGTAGGATGGGAGCCGTGGGGGTGACTCTGAACAGACTTAGGATATGCTCTGAAAGTAAACCAGCAAGACGCCTAGACAAACTGGATGAAAGAGCTTAAGGAAAGAGAAGAAGCAAGCTTCATTGTTAGGTGTGTGGCCTGTCAAATGGGGCACCAGAGACTGAGATGGGGAAGAATTGAAATGGAACAGGCTTGGGGGCAGAGGGGAAGTCACGGGAGGACAAGAGTTTGGGCCAGGTTAGGTTTGAGATGACTTGACTGTCAACCAAATAGAGATGTCCAGCAGGCACACTGGATTCATCTGGAGCTCCAAGAGGAGGTCCTACTATGTGCCAGGCTCTATCCACAAACCTACAAATCCACATGCTATAGTTTTAACCATACCTGGCTCATTTTAGTTGTCCAGCTTTCCATGTGATCATCTTATTGCAGACCCTTGCACCGTCCTTGCTTTCCAAAGGTCTATGAGTCTCAGGGTGGGTGCCACCTCCTTCAGGCAGTCTTCCCTGACTCCTTCAGCTTAGTCATGTACCTTTTCTTGGTAGCCATGCAACATCCCATGACTGACCTCTATGTCCTTCATCACACTCAGGTGGAGTCGTCTAGATGTCTATTTTTTTTTTCCAGTCAATATCAGATATCTTAAGAGTGAGACTCATTCTCCCCTTTATGTGCTATGGGCAAGCACAGCATATAGCATCGTGGAGATGGCTGGAGGTTATCCACTGAGGGAAGGAGCACCCCCAGCAGAGAGGCGTAGGAGCAAGTCGCCACCAAGTGGAAAATTTCTACATTAAATTACATGTGTCAAGAACTGCCCTTGTCATGAAAAACAGGCCTGTGCCGACCAAATTTCCAATACATATGGATTACGACTTCTCCAGTCAAAGTAATTAAGAGACCATGATAAATTAGAGGTTGATAAAAGGCTCCAGTCCAAGATTTATGGCTCTTCCAGAATTCTTTCAAGTTCTCCCAAACGTACGGGGACTGGTCTGTCTCCTGCAGTTGCAACATCTGAGTCCGGTTAGCACGCCCCTGCCTGGCAGGGAGGGCCCCCATCTGCTGAGAGCAAGCCCCATCCTGCGGTGCACATTCCTGGGCCTGGGAGACCGGGGCTGGCCCTAGGAGGGGGCTTTTCTGAAGTGTGTGTCCTGCTTGTCTCCTGTGCCTTGGGTTCTTGGCCAGCTGGTCCCAGCCCACCAAGTTTAGACTTTTTCCATTGTGCTTGTGCAGACCTTCTGAGATCTCCAGGAGCGTTCTCTCCAGAAGAGATCAGCTGTGTGTGCACATGTGCCTTGAGATTGCTAATGTGTGAAGTGGGGCTGACAGTATCTGCTTGGCCCCAGCACTGGGATTTGCAATAATACATATAAGGAACCATGGCTTAGGATGATCTCTGTGCTCCACAAATAATAACTATGATAAAGTTCATAAAGAGACCCTAAGGGGTGCCTGGGTGGCTCAGTTGGTTAAGCGTCTGCCTTCAGCTCAGGTCATGATCCCAGGGTCCTGGGATCGAGCCCCACATTGGGCTCCCTGCTCAGCAGGGAGTCTGCTTCTACTTCTGCCTCTCCCTCTGCCTCCCCAGCTATCCCCGGTTTGTGTTCTCTCTCTCTCTCTCACTCTCTCACTCTCTCTCTCTCTCTCTCTCTCTCAAATAAATAAATAAAATCTTTTTTAAAAAGAGCCCTTTCAAGCATGTGCTATGTGTCAGGAAAAGTCCTGGTTTCTGGGAAACTAGAAGCTGACAGGATCACCACATCCCATGTTTTGGTGCAGTTAAGGGGTGGGAATAGCCAGTGAAGGGGTGGGAACAGCCAACATCCAGGAAACACTATTTAAGCTAATTCCTAAGGATGATGAGTGCTGTGGAATACCATGAACCAGGGTTGTGTGGTGCAGGGTGATGAATAGTAGGGTCACAGGCACAGGAGTTGGTCGCCGGGGGACAACTGGCAGACCTCTGAGCAGAAACCAAATGACAAGATGAGGGCATCCAATAGCAGATGTCCAGGAGAGTGTCCAGAGAGGGAAGAGCTGGCAGGACAAGCAGGACAGAGACAGGAGAGGGAGGGAGGGAAAGAAGAAGAGGAGTGAAGGAGAGAGCAAGCTTATGGGTGCTTACACAAATCCCCTCCTCCCAGTACCCTTTGTCCTTTGTTCCTTGAACATGCACACATCAAGCATGTGCCCCTGTGGGCCAGGCTCTTCAAATCAGATCTAAATTTTGCTCTTAAGAACTTGAGAATCTCAAAAAAAAAAAAAAAAAAAAAAAAAAAAAAAAGAACTTGAGAATCTCATGGAGGAACCCCATCCAGGGGATGTTCCTCTAATTTGCTCTTCTACTCTTCTGTGGTTGGGGCTATTTACCAGCCTTCCCTACAATTGCTTTGCCCCCCTGTCAACAGTACTATGGTAACACCTCAGGGAGAGGGCTTGAAACACTCCCCAGCAGAACGTCTGCCCCACTCTGGGTCCCCTGACTGAGATATTTATGCCTATAGCTCTGAATAAACCCCCAACCTCCCCTGCCTTTCCAGGTGAGAACTCATCCAAATGATCCCTGTTCAGCTCCATGCTTTATCTGCTTCACGGAGCTCAGCTTTCTCTGATTCTTTACCCTGCACTCAAGTGCTCTGATCAACCAGGAGAAGGTTTAGATGGTAAGTTTTGTTCTTAGAAGGGTTTGGGGGGTCACCTCCTTATATCTGTACTTTATTGGTGTCAGTCCTGTTTGTACACCTGCTTCAGATGTTGCTTTTTCTACATCTTCCTAAGGCTTAGAACCAACCATCAAAGCGTAATTTGTGAGGTCAGTTCGTTCTTTCTGCTTTGCAAGAAAGAGGGAATCACATCTCCCCTGTGTTCCTTTGTTTACAAAATGCACTCATGTACAACGTCTCATCAAACCCTAGCTGCTTTCTTGAAGTTAGATCCACTTATCCCCATTGTAGAGAGAAGATGCTTGAATTTCCAGGAGACTGGGGGTTGAATGAAGAAGGGTGGAGATCTAAAACACTTGAGATACTCCAGTCCTTCTTGGATCTGGTGATGGGCCATAGGATTTCTTCCAAGGATTTTCTTTGAAAGTCCATTTTAGAGATGTATTAATCACCCAGTGTCTCAGCATGACAGTTAAGACTCCAAGCAAGGATCCAGACTATCCAGACTCTTGGACCAGCATGCTTGCCGTTCCAAGATGCTGCTTTCATCATTCAGGAGATAAGCCCAATGACCCATCTTCATGTGCTGGTGGGTGGAAGGCCACAGGAAGAATGTGTGGATGTTCCAGGCCTGGGATCTTCGACATCCCTGCTGATGTTGGACTGAAGAAGGAAAGGCTCACAGGCTATTTTAGAATCTTAGGTCAAATCCAGACTAAAAGCGTTAAGTGGTATATGAAGATTGCAAAATAATGTGATTTTGTCCCTGTGCCACAACTAAGGGAACTCGGAGCAATATTCTCAAACTCTGAGCCAAGAAGAAAACAAAGAAATCAATTTTGAGGAAATTTCTTCCCAAGTCTCCTTCCATCACCTGGCTCACTCCTACTCATACCTAGGACTCAGCTCATACATCACCTCCTCTGGGAAGCCCTCCCCAGCATGGGTCAGATGTGCCCCTCTGGGCAACCCCAAGGTCTGTAGCACTCACCAGCCTGCATTTCAAAGGGAGGCTTATACATCAGCCTCTTCCTTTAGCCTCTGAAGCTGTTCTAGAACATAATATATGCGGGTCTTGGGCTCCTTAGGAGCACAGCTCCATGCTTGGCATCAAGCAGAAATTCAACAGAGGCTGAAGTGACATGAACTGAGTTTTTTAATCAAGCGGTATTTGCCACAGTGAATTCTGTGACTTGAGAGATGTCAAGCCAAGAAGAGAGTTCCATATTCCAGTATTCAGGGGAAGCACGAGTATATAGGCCCCTTTCTTGGGAACTTCTCAGAGCCGTTATTATGCATTAGAATGTCCCAGAGAAGCATGACCCATAGTTGTTATCACTTATTGCAAGATATTTTTGTTCAAAGTCAGAGTTTGATAGAACCATTTGGGGAAATACTACAATAGCTATAACTATCTAGAATCCAGGATTCCTGGCTCCCAGCATGCATGCTGTCCCCATCGTCATCACCACCCTATTCCTGGCAGAAACCAGCAGCCTCCCTGATTCCTTCTTGTGCTCCCATTACCCATCTTTCCCAAGAGGGAACAAAATGTTCAATAAGATCATATTAACTCACAATGACAAAGTTTCTGAACCATAAGCCCTGGGGACCAAGTCTCATGTTCAGGCTCACTCACAACAGAATCTTCCTTTCCTTCTTCCCTTCAATGACAGGCCTCCTTCTCCTCATCCTCTCTTTAATGTTACTTCCCCAGAGGCTTTCTCTTCTTGTATTGAGACAGGCTGGGCCTTCGTAACAGCCAACCAGTGCTCCCTCCTTCCTATGCCAAGGGAAGGTCTTTAGGCTGGAAGGATTTCTTAGCTGAACACAGAGGGAAATGTTGGAACAACCAAGTGACAAAGGGCAGGAAGGAGAGGGATAAGCATCAGTACTTCCAGCCCCTCCTCCACTCTACTCTTAGTGACCTTCTAGGGGCAATTACAAAGGCCTGGCATTGTTCTAAGCTACTTCCATGAATTATCAGCACATTGATCTTTACTACAGCCCCCTGAGATACACATACAATTCTCGTGCCTATTTGTTTGTGAAAGCAGAGGCCTGGGTGCGTGCAACCAGCTCACGACCCTATAGCCAGGAAATAGCACCCTCCACTTCAAACCCAGGTACTGTGACCCTGGTACTCATACACTTTCCTCTTAGGATAAGTTTCCAGAACCCTCCATCGTTCCAGCAACTCTGGTCATCATCAGGTCATTGTCTCTCTCAGTAGGTGGGACTCTGGAGGCCTTTGGCTCTGCACTGAGGACTTTGTTCAGGAAATCTCCCTGCAGGGCACACCAATCCCTTCTGTGCTCCTGTGGGGGCTCCTCTTCTGGCTTGGCCTGGTCCCAGAATCCTGTCCACAGAAAAGGGGTATCTGCACACAAGGGCAGCAAGGCTCTAGCTTAGGACTTGAGGGAGGTGGTGTGACCTGGGAAACAGAAATGTTATGCAGCCATTGTAATTGGAGTCTTCCAGAAGTTCGTGGGCCCTGAATTCTGTATCTAGGGGTCCAGGACTAAAGGCTGCTAGTTCACCTCAGAGACCTTTCAATCATGTCTACTCCCACATGTTTCCAGTTCTGGAAGTCATCCTTCCCTCTTCTGACTTAGCCAACAGAGGCAAAATATTCCCTTTGAGGCTGATCTCAGCAACATAGGGGCAAGAGAAAAAAGAACAGTTGGAACTCATCTAGAACCCCCATAGGGAACAGCTCCCAGCCTCTTGAAATTTGGATTCAAGCTGCTACCATTTCTGTACACTCATGTTGGAACACAGAAAGGTGGACATGATTGAAATTTGCATTTAAATGGAAATGGATAAAGGTAAAGACCCAATGTTTAGAGAAATGAGAGTATCCATTTTTCTAAGAGGGAGGTCGACTGCTATTGTATACCATTAAGGTGTCACTGAGCCGAAATATGTTTAGAAATATTAGACGCTGGGGCCGCACGCAGAGTGGCAACTGGCATTTGGAAATGACTCCACGCTATGAATGCATCTAAGCGAGCCCTGTATCAAGCACAATTGCTCATAGTGTTGCCTGCCACCATTACCTAATTCCAGCTCTGTTCCCCAAACGGTAGAGGTTTCTATCAGACAGCTTTCTGCTACTTTTCAATTGTAATAAACGCCAGAACTAATTCATCAACATAAAACTTGGCAATGCAGACCATCTTCCATAGGATACAGATATATGGGTCTTGAAATGTTTGGCTGATGCCTTACCAAAAATTTGACTTGGGTTTGATGTGCATTATATTATAATGAGCAGTTAATGGCCCATGATAACCAATTGAGGTTAGGGTTGTAGAAAGTGTTGTGTGCCCTTACGACACCCTGGATTATATACACTGTAGTCTGCATACACTGAATTATGCTGTAGTGACAAGAAACCCGCAGGCGTTTGTGGCTTACAGCAACCAAACTTTATTCCTTTCTCATGCTCCATGTCTGTTTTGGATCTGACAGGGGTCTATGCCTTACCTCCTGACTCCAATACTTGCTTTGATGGGTCAACTGCCTTCTTGACCATGCTGGTCACTGAAGGAATGGGACAAAGAGACCTGGAGGGTCTTTCATATACAAATGTTTAGCTGGAAGTAACCCATCTTTCTTCAGCTCAAGACTCATGGGCAAAAACTATAATATAGTTCCAGAAACAAGCTTACCCTCTCCCAGAAGGCAGAAACTCAGAAATATTTGGTGAGGTACACTAGTGGCCACACAGCCCTCCCTGCTAATGCTATCAGGTAATAAGAAACTAGGAAAGCTGTCCACGGGGGTGTCAGAGGGAAGGTGGGTCCCCAGACTGGGGATGGCAGCAAACACAAGCGGTACCTCAAAAGTTATCACTCAGAAGGGAACGAAACAGGGAAACCAAAATAGAACCAACAAAGAACCAAAAGAAGAATTGAGTCCAAGTCAACTTGGAATTGTTGAGCCAAGAGGAAGATTATAGCTGGAAGAGAGTTCCATGGCTGAGGCAACTGGGAGAACAGAAAGAAAGGCATGTGGGTAACCAGAAATCTGAACACTAAGGTTCTTGTCCTCAGACTCCTGCAGGTGGAGAGCTTTTATATTATGAAGAGTCCCTTGACTTTTCCCAAGTCAGGGACAACCCCTTAAAGGAGTTGGTTTGAGCCAAAGAGCAGTGTTGGAGGCCACGCTATCAGGTGCACTGGTTGTAGTTTTCAAAGAGAGTTTGTTAGCTCAAATGAATGAACAAACAAATAAAGCACAACAAATTGCACCCAGAGCTCTTGAACTGTCATCAGCTGATGACTTCCAGAGTTCTTCTTTTTGGCCAAGGAGGGGGTGCTTGGTTGTCTTCTGGGGTATCATCCCTCTTTTTGTAAAGTGAATAATCATCAGTTCATTCATTTAATATGTACTTCTCAAGCTCTCTATGATCAGAGCTTAGAATGGTGGCTAATGCACCCTAGGTATTAAATTTAATAAATGTTTATTAAGGGGCTTAATGAGTGAGTCCTGACTCTGATCCAAATGCTGTACTAGGTGCAAGTTGAGAAATAAAACTGACATCACACATCATTCCAGCTCCCAAGGAGCTTATCCATAGATCCATGTCACAGTGAACCAAATTACAATAGTGACATAGTGGTGTGGCAATATTCAACTCTACATACCCTACACTGGGCACCCTTCTAAGTGCCCTACCCATATTAATGCACTGAATCCTCAAATCAGCTTTACAAGATGAGTGTGACATCCATATGCACTATATAGATACAGAGACTGAGCCGAGAAGGCTTAATTGTCTTACCAAGCGGATGTACCAGTATTTAGACAGAGGTGCCCGGCTCCAGAACCCATGAATATGGCATTAAAGAGGCACAAAGGAGGAAGCCATCATTTCTGCAGACAGTCAAGAGATGACACATGATCTGGGAAAATATCTTGGGGGAGCTGTTATTTAATCTGGACTTTCAAGGATAGTGTAGGTTGGCACCAAGAATAAAGGGACAGTCAGGAAGAGAGGACGTAGAGGACAGGCACCCTTTTGTTCTAGACCAGGAGTCCTACAGAGCAAGAACCATCTGTGCTCATCTGTGCCCCTGCTTCCATATGGTCCATGATTAGCACACAACCATCTTTTACTGAATCTAAGATACCATTAGTTGTTTGATGAAACATCTTATGTACCACCAAGGAAAAAGAGGAGAGGAAAAGAAAGCATGGGCAGTGGAACCCCAGTGTAACGCTCTTAATACTAGGAAATTTTATTTTATACTTAGAGCAAAAAATCCTTCAGACAAAAGTAGTCAGATTTTTATCATTTATCATTCTTGTGATAGAAAGAAAAATATGGTTATGGTAGTCTCCAGACTTTTTCACAGATGGCAACTTTCCCAAATTTCTCCTTCAGTTAGGCTCTGTGTGTTTTTTTTTTTCCATACAGTATTTGTTTCTCTGCCATCAAGAGTGTTGGCAATGCAGAATTTCTTAAAAGAATCCATAGAGATTTAAGGTCATTGGTGCTGGGCTATGAAGTCAGCTTTGTAAGCAAGTAGCAGTAGCCTGTTTTTCACTCTTCCTTGGGAATGTTTCTAAGTCTGGCTGGTTTACCACCTTCCCACAGCTGTTCGGGTCCTAGAGGTTTAGAAAGGTTCTCTGCCATCATCTCCTGGTGACTGTTCTGTCTGTAACTCTGCAAGGTGATGCGCATGCACGTGCCATGACCATGGCATTACGACCTCCCCTGGGAGGGGAATGATGGGAACATGCCATAGGAACATACCATTGGTTGGCAGGTGCATCCCAATTTCAGAGGCACTAAAATGTGCTTCTAAAAATCCTTGAAAGGTAGTAATAAAAACGAATAAAACTCTGTTGCATAAATCAACGAATGAGAATTTGAAAGTCCCTGAATATCAGAAAAAGCAATTCAAAAATTATCTTACAGGTCACAGGTGGTCACTGAGGTGTGTGGAAAGGGAATATTGGGTGCATGTGCTAGTAGGTTCTGATCTTTATTTTAAAACCAAAAACTACTGAAAAGAAAAGAAAGTCCTCAAAACTTAGGAATTTCATTGCCTAAAATAATGAGGGGTTTTTACATAAGATCAGATGGAGTTTAGCTGAGCTGATACTATGGATCTTTCCTGAGGTGTGAGAGACCTGTGGGGCTGGCTGCATGCCCAGAGTGCCAGTGGGCAGGATTTGCATGCTGCTCCCCACTTGGAGGCAGGGGGGGTCAGATGAGATTCCCCCTCCAGGTCCCTTCGAGCCCAGTGATTCTGCATTATATAAGCAGCGCTGGATGTCCCTTGTGCTTCCAGACCAAACGGAGCCTGGAACTGCATGAAGACCCCTGGGAGGTATCCAGGGGCTGTCTGAAAAATCCTCGGGACTTTTCAAGGCTTTTTAAAATATCCTGAGCTTTATGTTTATGGATGGAGTGAGCATGACTTCATTTGCCAAACCCTCATGCAAAGAATGACTCTAGAAGAATCTCTCAGAGTTGGCACAGCATCATTTCAAAGCAAAAGGTAGGATATAACTTAGAACAATGCATACTTACTGGTAACATTAGCCAACATTTTTTGGGCACTAGTTAGGGATCAGAAATCTATTTATCCATCAAACTTATGAAATAGATACAATTATGGTTCTATTCCACAATGAGGAGACTAAGGCTCAGGGAGGTTTGGAAGCTTGTTCTTGAAGCTGGCAAGTACTAGAGCCTTGATTTGAGGCCAGACAATTCGACTCATGGGTTCCAGATCTATACTTCTTCATGGCACTTCGCATATATCCCACTCGGACCCATATGTGCTAGCATGTTCTAGATCCGCCCCTCATCAGCTCTGTACCCTCTGGCAAGCTAGTTAACATCCTTGAACCTCATTTCCCTCATTTGCAAAACGGTGGTGGTGGAAATAATATCTACTTTGCTCTCTTGACATAAGGGTTAAAGAGCTGGAAATGGGTGCAAAGTGGTGCCTGCCCTGCAGTGAGTAGTGAGTGCTCAGCAAATGTTAGTCCGAAAAGATATTGTATTATGTATATGATCATGAGCCTGTCACTCCTTCTACTTAAGAAAAGAGCTAACTGTTAACTTGGGATGCCTCAGTCTTCCCCTATGTGACCTACTTATCCGACCAGGACTCGATGCTGTTCTCAGAACTCAGAGGATGAATGTCCTTTCATAATTCTGACCATGCAATTCTCTAAAACCACTTCTTTTTGGCAATGAACCTGATGACCTTATGACAGTATTAAAGTGTCATCTTGATCAGTGGTTGGCAAACTACCATTACCAAGCCACTCTGGCTATGGTCTGTTTTTGTATGGTCTAGGAGTTAAGAGTGATTTTTGTAAGTTTTAATGTTCGTGGGGAAAAAGTCAAGAGAAGAATATTTTAGGACATGAAAATTATAAGAAAATCAAACCTCAGCGTCCATAAGTAAATTCTTACAGGAACATGAGTGTGTCATTCATCTGCACACTATGGCTGCCTCTTTCCTATAGTAGCAGAGTTGAATAGCTGTGACAGAGATTGTATGGCCTGCTAGAATATGTATTCTCTAGTCCTTTACACAGAAAGTTTACCCATTTTTGTCTTGGTTGTCTGTGGCAATGCCATCAAGGAATGTTCTAGAACCCACACCTCCTCTCTTTACTCCAGAACATGCTCCATTCTTTCTGTTTGCCCTCTTGGTCCCCACAGATCCCACAGCACAGTCCCGAGGACACACAAATCCCTCCTCGTTCCTATTTCCTCGCAGACTGACTTAAAACCTACATTTTACACTTGCCTTATTTTTACTTTGGAACATAGTTTTATACCCTTTCACATTTAGCTTCACTGACAGATTGATTGATTGATCTATTGTTTGATGCCTGATTTAGTATATGATTTAGCAGGGCCCGGGATCTCAGGCACTGATTCCCACCAGGCTGATTCCATAAACTTACGGGGCTAATATTCTCTAAATATGCATCCTGGCTTCTCTTTTTTTCACCAGCTTTGAGGAGATAACCCCAATTCTGCACTCAGCATCTCAGAAAGCTTTTGACAAGATACCCAGATAGTTCCAAATGCCTTTTCCTGTGTTTCTCTCCTCCAGCTCCCTTAGCTATGATTTCTTAAGTACTGGGGTGGCTTTGCAAATATTCAAATGGGAGCTCACTGATGGAAAAAAAAAAAAAACTATAAGAGAGTTCACCAGGGTAAGGAAGGCACTGTTGCCTTTCTACTTCTGTTAAGTTCCACATTTCTTTCAAAATATTGTTGTGTCATTTCTCCCACACGTGAAAAGTAGCCCACATCACATGTAGAGCATGGCCATTAAAGATGTCTCCAATATCCACCTACTGAAATGGTGGGGGCTTTTTGGTTTGGTTTTGTTTTGTTGTTTTTGTTTTTGTTTTTGTTTTTTAACTTGGAAAGACTTCAACGGGTTGCACTGCTGGGGACCAAAAAATAAGATTTTAATTGAAATACAGATAAGATAAGAGCCTTTAATTTACCTTCTCCCTAAGCAACAGGACTTTCCGGGCTGCATCTGATAGACGGTCCCCTCCCCCTTCTCTTTTTTCAGCCTAGGCTAAAGCAAAATTATTTTATCTTCAGATGAAATATTTTAGGGATTTGGGGATTTTCTGTGCCTCAGGACAAAGGACAGTGTTTGTGAAAAGATCACTGTCCTCTTTTGGAGGCAAATTCCATCCTTATTGAAATTCTGATGTTAGAAAAATCTGCCACCTCATTACCATCCTGCTTGCCACACATTTTATGTGCTCTTATAGATGGGCATGAGAATATTAAGGGCAAGAGAGAGAAAAGAACACAAGGAGATTTCCCCTGCAATCATGTCAGATGAGACATTTTTCTCCACCAACAAAAGAGTTTGTATAAAATGTGCTGCTATAAAAGTGAATCATGTTATTCTTACCGGGGGCTCCAAGGGACAATGCATTCTGTACCATGAGATCATTGTCATCACTTTCGAGTAAATAACCCAGGTTCTTCTTCTCCTGTCCACGTGCAGCCAGGCCCTCCCCCCACTCTCCCCACTCCCCCCACCCCCAGCCAGCCCAGTGCCACCATCCCCAGGTCTGACTGAACAGCAGAGACCAATAGAGAAAGGCACATAAACCACACGACACAGACTTCCAAGGCCAAAGATAATTGAATTACCTGGTTGTCTGCAGTGATGAATACGAGTCATAGAAACAGGATGAATAGTCTGTTTTTACTGCATTTCTGGCTGCAGTTCCAGCTTTTAGTTTCCATGCTGGCACCAAATGGCTACAACCCCACAGTATCGGCCATTTCCGGCCCGTAATAATCCCTCAAGCACCACTTGAAATGCAGCTTTGAAATCGCCCTTGCATTTCATAGATACTAGATGATAGTTCATCACTTCCATATGTGATGCAATTTTACAAAATGTTCGACTTTATGATTTCATGAATTATGCAACTTTATTGGTTTTAAATTAGGTTCGAAGGCAAGTAATATTTGTTAATAATCTGGAATTTGTTTTTCTCTTTCGTCCTTGCTGGTCAGATGAATTCTACTTACTTTTATTCAGCAGTTCCAACTTTCACCTCTGTGGCTGCTGTGTGGACTCAGTGTAAAGAATTCCCAGGTCCAAGGATGTGTTCAGTCCTGAATTCAACAGAGAAGATATTGGGTAGACCAGAAAGCACACTGGAAGGAAACATGGCATACTGGAAAAGGCATATGAATTAGTGTCTGAGATCCATTGGATCTGAATCCTAGCTGTTGAGAAGACACTAAAACTCTCAACTTTCTTGCTTCCAGAATGGCAGATATAATGTTTATCTGAGAGGTTGAAGTGAGGCTCAACTGACCTAATGCTCACACAAACACTTGGCATAGACTCTGGTACAGGTGACCCACCACACTGGAATTCACTCCATTTTCCTGTTTTAGTGGCTGCATTAGCTGAGCCAGAAATCACACCATTTCATTGTCATCCTCCTTTGTTTGCCAGTTAATTCTCTCTCCTAGGAGAACTGGGAGGTTAGTAGGTCTCTAACCGATAAGCACTAAGAGAACAGAGTGTGTGTGTGTTTGTAGTTGGATGTTAAGCATCAGGCCAGGCTAGGTCAGTCACAGGGTACCTCTTCATTCAGAGTGTGATGATGTACCTTAATGGCAAATATTCCCTATTCCATTAACAAATTAAAGCAAGATACCACCTCTACAGTCAGTTCTACTATAATGTGACATATGTGTTCCTAAAAATCACTATGCAAAATTATGCAATAAAAACCACAGGATTGTGCACCTGGGTGGTTCAGTGGTTGAGCATCTGCCTTCAGCTCAGATCATGATCCCGGGGTCCTGGGGTGGAGTCTTGCATCAGGCTTCCCACAGGGACCCTGCTTCTCCCTCTGCCTATGTCTCTGTCTCTCTCTGTGTGTCTCTCATGAATAAATAAATAAAATCTTTAAAAAAATAAATAAAACCCACAAGATTATGGGACACACCATTTAAATACTTCAGCAATGGCACATGGAAAAAAAAACCTAGGTAAAAATTAATAAAGAAGGTCACATATGCTAAAGGTTAAGAAAAATACATGAATACTGCAACAAATATGGTGTCTTCCCTAGAATTCCCTAGAAAGACCCCTCTAAGTTTCCTTGTGAATGTGGGTCTTAGTTATTGTGAAATGGTAGAAGGAGGGCATTCTGGAATTGGAAGGAAAGTAGTATCATAAGAAGTAGATGGTTGCGAGTCATAAAACACGCTGTGAACCAGGGCAGTAGAGCAGTATTTGAAGGGGGGAGCACCTGTGCACTCTGTGCACCTGCTATGTGGCTCCATCCAGCTGTATGCAGTATTCTGCTTTCACTTAATGTTTCTTGCAGAAGAAATGGCACATAAGCAAATGCAAAATTTTTGTAATTTTTAAATTGTGCCTTACTATAATCAATCAAATTGAAACAGATATGCATTTTCAAAACAAGAGTTGCAGCAGAATTGGCTATATTGTCAATTATTTGAGGGGGTCTCCTACTGAAAAAAGAGTAGGCTGGATCCTGGTATCTTAGACAGCAGAGCCATGGGACGTGGATTGATATGAGAGAAGGCAGCTCTGATCTCAATATATAACACTTAGAACTGTCTGGTCACTAGTGTCCGTGGGAGGCAGTCGGTAGGTACCATGACACAGAGAGGTTCAAAAAAGAGGATGGCCATCTATAAGACAGCACTAGAAGCAGGGGCTCTCAGTTGGCCTCTGAAAGTCCCACCAAATATAAGTCTTAAAATTCTTAATGTATTCTTAATGTATGTATTATGTTTGTACATGGAGAGGCCAAGTATAATCAGCTGAAAAATCGACACGATCTCATTGAATCCATAAAATGCTAGATCTCTCTTGTGTGTGTGTTGGTATGTGTGTGCATGCATCTGGGTGTGTGTCTAGATGTGTGAGCTATTTTTAAGTGAATTGCCTATACTGTGTGGGTAAGTCATGGGTAAAGTAACTCTGGCCACTAACACAGATAAACCCTTGAATATCAATGATTTAACAACTCAGACACTGATTTCTTGCTTCAGTTTTCTGAAATATGTCTTCCTGAAGGAAAGAAAGAGTGGTTTTCAAATTTGCTATAGTTTTCATCAAGCCAGAGGGGTAAAGAGCATGGAAGACAGTGTGAGAAGACTCAGCAGTGCCTCATGTGGTGGAGGTTGGCTAAAGTGGTCTAGCCGGGTGCCTGGGATGACAGGTGCATACTTAGTGATCTTCTGGCAACCTCTGCCTCATGTTGTCCATATCCATCCATCAACATCAATGTGTTGAGGCAGAGTCAACTCATTCCAGGGAGGGGAGAAAAAAACCAACACTTATGAAGCATTTATTGAATGTTGACTCTAATCCTTATACCTATGCACATATTGTTCTATGTAATAATTACAGTCACGCTCCCAGTTGGATATTGTTCTTCCCAACTGCATAGGGAGAAATCAAGATTAGAGAGATGAAGAAAGAAAGACAAGACTGCACAGATATTTATGTAGTAGAGAGAGGACTTCAACTCCAAACCGGAGATGCCCATTTCTCCTTCTTTTGCTGTGGCTCCCCAGAGGCACTCGACTGGTAATTTTGGCTTTGGGTCATGATTCTTCGATGGCCAAGACATTCCTGGATGTGTCTCCCTAAGAGAGGAGGAATAAGAAAACAGAGGGGAAGCCAGACATTGAGAGGGAGCTGGTTCTCAGGTTGGTTGTTACATATGTATAATTGGGGCATACTGCTTGTTACCACAAAAAAAGTTCACACCTTGGTTTTTAGACCCTCCTCAGCCACTTGTGGCCACCTGACTCTGGTTAAGTCAGTCATCCTCCCTGAGTTTCAGTTCTTTCAACTGAAAAGAGACCATCAACAAATAATCTTTCTTTTCTGAAGTGAGCTCAGAGTACGTTAATAGAGAGCGTGCAAGTGAATGTGTTTTTAAGCCCTTAGGTGCTATGTAATTATCGTCATTACAGAAAATAGCCATTTGTTTTGCAGGAGAAAAGAACAGCAAAATCATATTCAGGTTGTTTATGGGGAAAATACAAAAAACTTGATCCTGAATGCAGAGGGAGAAAAAAAGACGGTCTATTTTTCCTCCTGCTGTTTCAATGACAGCTATTAATGTTTTTAAGTCTTACAGATTGGTCTTAAGGACTCACTTTTCTGAGGTCTTGTTGCAACTGAAAGCCCATGGGAGTGATTTCCAGTAATCCAAGTTAATAAACTGTAAACTAACTTTTTTTCAAAGATAAAAAAAAAATCAACCCTACAAACTTTGACAAAATAATTGTAGCAGTTGTAAAACAGCCAAATGCTGGTTAGCAGATACATCAAGGCGTTAGCGTGGAAACAAAAAAAAAAAAAAAAAAATCCAAAACCAAAGGATTTATTTTGTAACTATCTATCTTCTTTTATTTTTTTTTTCTCCAAGCTATAACTCTGTTTTTGAGCCATCAAATATCTGGCCAGTTTCTGATGATGCTTATCAATACAAATAGAACTTGAATTGAAGAGAGAAGAAAAAATTGGGGCTTTGTTCACCCTTCTCACCAACTCTCTCTCTCTGGGCCTGCCTAGTCAGAGAGAATGTTCTGGACTTCGCAAAGACAGGAGGAACTGTAAAGCTTTCCTCCTGAGGTCTGCTTTCAGAATGAAGGAGGAGGAGGTCTCAACATTTGGTCAGTATTTACCAGGGAGCAGGACAGAATTTAACACATCATTCAGTTCTCTCAAGTAGGCAAGAGCATAGATTCCATTCCCTCTCTGTAATAATGAGAAAAGCAAGTCTCAGGGAGTCAAGACACCCATAATTGTCAAAACATTAGGAAGCATCCCTATCAGAATTCAAACATAGGCCTTCAAAAGACTTTTTCTTAAAGAGATTGTTGGGTGCCTAGCATCATGAACCCCTCCAAAATTGGATGGACTTCCCTTTTGTGGGGTATATTGTTCAAGGTTCTCCAGAGAAACTGAACCAATAGGATATATATATATATAATTTCTTTTTCAGAAATTGGCTCATGCACCTATCAAGGTTTGCTAAGTCCAGAATCTGCAGCACAGGCCAGCAGGCTGGAGACCCAGCAAGAGCTGCAGTTCAAGTCCAAAGGCCATCTGCTGGCAATTACTTTCTCACTCCAGAAAAGTTGTCTTTGTTCTGTTGAGGTTTTCAACTGATTGGATGAGGCCCACCCACATTATGGATGGACATCTGCTATGCTCAAAGTCTACTGATTTAAATGTTAATCATGCCCACAAAACACCTTCAGGGAAACATCCAGAATAATGTTTAACCAAATATCTGGGCTCCTTGGCACTGACAAATTAATAAAATGAAATCATCATGTAGAGGGTAATCCACAATGAGAGATCCAAAGTGACAAGAAGAAAATCCCCAGAGTCTAGAAGCATTTAGCCTTGTTCAAAAGCCTGTTGAAATCTCACGTTCTCACCTCCAATTGCCAAGGCTGAGATCCACTGTTGCCAGGAAATGACAAAGACTCAGGTGATGAAAAGCACAGAAGTTGTGGAACCAAAATTATAAGATGTTTATCATCTATGAACCCAACATTTCTTAAATTGTCTCAATGTCACATTTTTTATTCAAATTACAGTCACC